>NC_064615.1:140732753-141982753 GCF_023898315.1 Schistocerca nitens | reverse complement strand
TGTATTACTTGACACACTCAAGTCGATTAAACATCTAGGCGTAGCGCTGCAATGCGATAAAATTAAGGGAAAGTGAATGGTCGACTTCAGCTCATTGCATTATAAAGCCGACTTGTGTTGTCGTGAAAATAGAAATAACACTACAAATATGATTCGTTGGAAGAATACGGTGAAAACAAATGCTCCAGACATGAGTTTCCCGGAAACTCACCAGTAAAACAATGCATCACATGTTTTGACGTACGAAGATGTATTGTTTCCAGAGTTATGTGAAATAGAAGCCAGATTATTTGCTGTCAGTCATTTGACTAGTTTGATACGGCCCGCCACAAATTTCTCTCCTGTGCCAACCTTTACATCTCAATAGTGGCAATTTCAACATAAATCCTCAATTATTTGCTGGATGTATTCCAGTTCCAATCTCTGTTTTCCACTGCAATTTTTATTCTCTATAGTTCTCTCTAGTATCATGGAAGCTATTCCCTAAAGTCTTAAGAGATGTTGTATCATTCTGTCTCTTCTGCTTTTCAGTGTTTTCCACATATTCCCTTTTTCTCCGATTCTGCGGAGAACCACCCCTTCCTTACGCTATCAAACCTAATTACCCACATTCTGTTCTAGCATCACATCTCAGATGCTTAGATTCCCTTCTGCTCTGGTTTTCTCACAGTCCATGTTTCACTGCCGTACAATCCTATGTTCAAACGTACATTCTGAGAAGTTTCTTCCTCAAATTAAGGCCTATGTTTGTTACTAGGAGACTTCTCTTGGCCAGGAATGTCCTCTTTGCTAGTACTAGCCTCCTTTTTATGTCCTCTTGCTCCGACCATTACAGTTTATTTTACTGCCTAGGTAGCAGAATTCCTTCAGCTACCTTCATCAACCCTCACGACAGTTACCATGCGCCGGTCATAGTAGGCGACGCTAGCGCGCTCCGTAGCAGCCACGCGGGAACATCGAGTATAGACCCAGACCGATAGAATGCACACCGAGAGATGCGGACGACCCGGTACCTCGTGAAGCATCAGCAAGAGGCCGCAGACCGCACTACAAAATCGCCGCTCCATCCAGTCGTTAGTGACTAACCCAGGGACCACTGCGGACAGTTCCCGTAGGCAAGAGCTACCCGAGTCATACGCCGACTGCTTGCAGCCCATCACTCAAGCTCTCGTTGTTGTGCCAGCGGAGAAGACTGCATCACGTCGAGCAGTTAAGGCTTTGTAGCATGCAACAGTTTTGCGAGTGCTAATCTTTACGGTATTAGTTCCAGCTCCCGGCAGTTAGTTAGAGTCCGTATCTCAGAACTGTATTTAGATAGCACCACTGAGGAGATGCAGCTAATTTCTTGTTATCGCCACTGTAACCAGCAGTTTCTGCAAGCCACTAAACAAGCTTTAAAATCAACAGAGGCTCTCCTCAATTACTAACAAATAGCAGGATTCTTTAGTGGTATCGAGGGTGTGCTGGCTGAACGTTTGGAATGCACCTTCAAGACCCAAATGGAAAAATTAATTGGGATGACCGCCAGCACAGATTACAATTATCCCTGGTGTACCCCAGAACAATCGCTCTCTATCAAAGACTAACAGATGGTGTCATTTATCTCCACAGGATCCCGTGTAGGTGCAGACGTATGAACGACGTCATGAACAGTGGAAGCCCACCTTCCTCAACCATTTGATCAGGCTGAAAATGGTCGAAGTCCAGCTGCTACGAGGATGTGGTTGCCATCGACGTGTCATCAAGTCCGGGCAAGACATGGGTCTGAACCTCCGACGGGTACACTAACACATCGTTTAGTTCCAGACACCCGGAATGAGACGCTTTTCCCACCACCTGCCATTGCATCAGCCCAAGACCTGCAGCGGACTGAGGCGGGTCGGCGAAACTCTCATCCCACGTCGACTGGTCCTGATCCCGCCCCCTTTCCCCCAAGACAGCGAAGATTCAAAAATCTCCGAGGCCTCTGGGACCCGCCGTCGCCTCGACGAAACGGTCTGGGAGATGACTGCTACTGTTGTAACCAGGGAAGAGAGCCGCAACCCTCACGACAGTTACGACGCCTCTGTCAAAGTAGTCACGCGAGTATGCTCCATAGCAGCCACGCCGGAACATCAAGTATAAAGCCAGTCTGACAGGTGGCGCACCGTGAGATACGGACCGTCGGGTACCTCGCCAGGCTCGTTTGCCACAGCACGAAACCACTTCTCCATCCGGTCACAAGTGACTGGGCGCAGCACGTCTCTTCCTGAAGAGTGGCTGTTTAAGCCAACCCTACAACCATAGCGGACAGTTCCCCTAGGCGAGAGTTTACCGAGTGATGCGCCGACTGTTTGCAGTCGATCAGCCAAGTTCTTGTGCCATCGCAGAAGACTGAGTCGTGCCGAGAAGCTAGGCAGGAAACAGTTCTTTGGGTGCTAGTTTTTCTGGTTTTAGTTCCGACTTGCGGAAGTTACGTGGAGTCTATACCTCAGATTTGTATTTATTTAGAATCGTTGAAGAGGCGGAGTTAATTTCTTGTTATCCCTATTGTAACTGCCGGTTTCCTGTAAACTAATAAAGAAGCTGTTTGTAACATCTACAAGGTCTCTCTTCAGTTTCTGAATCCCCATTCCTGATGTAAAGTTTCTCCCTGTTCTCATTTCTTCTACTTCTCATGATTTTCGTCTTTGTTAGATTTACTCTCAATCTATGTTCTGCACTTATTAGAATGTTCATTCCATTCAGCAAATCCTGTAATTCTTCATCACTTTTAATGAGAATAGCGATGTCATCTACGAATGTTATCACTGATATCCTTTCAGCTTGAATTTTAATCCCACTCTTGATCATTTCTCTTATTTTCGTTATTTTTTCTACGATGTATACAGGGTGAGTCACCTAACGCTACCGCTGGATATATTTCGTAAACCACATCAAATACTGACGAACCGATTCCACAGACCGAACGTGAGGAGAGGGGCTAGTGTAATTGGTTAATACAAACCATACAAAAATGCACGGAAGTATGTTTTTTAACACAAACCTACGTTTTTTTAAATGGAACCCCGTTAGTTTTGTTAGCACATCTGAACATATATTAATAAATACGTAATCAGTGCCGTTTGTTGCATTGTAAAATGTTAATTACAGCCGGAGATATTGTAACATAAAGTTGACGCTTAAGTACCACTACTCCGCTGTTCGATCGTGTGTATCGGAGAGCACTGCAACATACATCGCGTTTCTACAGAATGATCTGCCAACGTTGCTCGAACATGTCCTACCGGAAACGCGTCGACGTATGTGGTATCAGCATGATGGTGCACCTGCACATTCCGCAATTAACACTAGGCTGACCCGTGACAGGATGTTCGACGGACGTTTCATAGGACGTGGAGGACGCATAAATTGGCCAGCCCGTTCTCCTGATCTTACACCTCTGGACTTCTTTCTGTGGGGTACGTTAAAGAAGAATGTGTACCGTGATGTGCCTACAACCCCAGAGGATATGAAACAACGTATTGTGGCAGCCTGCGGTGACATTACACCAGATGTACTGCGGCGTGTACGACATTCATTACGCCAGAGATTGCAATTGTGTGCAGCAAATGATGGCCACCACATTGAACATCTATTGGCCTGACATGTCGGGACACACACTATTCCACTCCGTAATTGAAAACGGAAACCACGTGTGTACGTGTACCTCACCCCTCATGGTAATGTACATGTGCGTCAGTGAAAAAGACGAATAAAAAGGTGTTAGCATGTGGACGTAATGTGCTGTTCCGGTCTTTTCTGTACCTAAAGTCCACCACCGTTCCCTTTGGATCCCTACGTCAGCCTAGTGTTAATTGCGGAATGTGCAGGTGCACCATCATGCTGATACCACATACGTCGACGCGTTTCCAGTAGGACATGTTCGAGCAACGTTGGCAGATCATTCTGTAGAAACGCGATGTATGTTGCAGTGCTCTCCGATACACACGATCGATCAGCGGAGGATTGGTACTCAAGCGTCAACTTTAGGTTACAATATCTCCGGATGTAATTAACATTTTACAATGCAACAAACGGCACTGATTACGTATTTTTTATATGTTCAGATGTGCTAACAAAAATAACGGGGTTCCATTTAAAAAAACGTAGGTTTGTGTTAAAATACATACTTCCGTGCATTTTTGTATGGTTTGTATTAACCAATTACACTAGCCCCTCTCCTCACGTTCGGTCTGTGGAATCGGTTCGTCAGTATTTGATGTGGTTTACGAAATATATCCAGCGGTAACGTTAGGTGACTCACCCTGTATATTGTACTGTAGTTCTGAAAAACTATATCCCTGCCTTATACCCTTTCTAATGCGAGCACATCCTTCTTGGTCTTCTATTCCTACAGTTTCCTTTTAGTTCTTGTACATTTATCCGTCTTTCCCTACAGCTTACCTCCTTTTTCTTAGAATTTCGCAGGTTCGAATCCTGCCTCGGGCATGGATGTGTGTGATGTCCTTAGGTTAGTTAGGTTTAAGTAGTTCTAAGTTCTAGGGGACTGATGACTTCAGAAGTTAAGTCCCATAGTGCTCAGAGCCATTTGAACCATTTTAGAATTTCGAATATCTTGCAACATTTTACATTGTCGAACGGTTTTCCTGGGTCCACAAATTCTATGAATGAGTCTTGGTTTTTCTTCAGTCTTGCTTCCATTATGAAATGCAACCTCAGAACAGACTCTCTGAAAGCCAAACTGATCCTCAACTCACAAATCCTCAATTGTCTTTTCCACTCTTCTGTATATTATTCTTGTCAGCAACTTTGATGCATGAGCTGTTAATCTGAATGTGCGATAATTTTCGCACTTGCCGGCTGTTGCAGTCTTTGGGATTGCGTGGATAAGTTTTTCCGAAAATCTGATGGTATATTGCCACTCTCATACATTCTACACACATAGGTGAATTGTCGTTTTGTTACCGTTTCCCCCAATGATTTCAGGAATTCCTTTGGAATGTTATCTATCCCTTCTGTCTTATTTGATCATAGGTCGTCCAAAGATTTTTCCAATTCTGATTGTAATACTGGATCACCTAAACCTTCCCAGTCGACTTCTGTACAGACAAGTCTCTCATAGAGGCCTTCAATGTACTCTTCCCACCTTTAATATCTCTCCTCTACATTTAACATTGGAATTCCCATTGCACTTTTAATTTTACAGCCCTTGCTTTTAATTTCGCAAAAGATTGTTTTGATTTTTTTATAGACGGAGTCAGTCCTTCATTTCTTTTTCGATTTCATTACATTTTCCATGCAGCCATGTTTGGAATTCCCATTGTACTTTTAATTTTACCGCCCTTGCTTTTAATTTCGCAAAAGATTGTTTTGATTTTTTTATAGACGAAGTGAGTCCTTCATTTCTTTTTCGATTTCATTACATTTTCCATGCAGCCATGTTTCCTTAGCTTCCTATTTATTTCATTTCTAAGTAAGTTAGATATCTGTATTCCTGAATTTCCCTGAAGATTATTTGTACTTCTTCCTTTCGTCGATCTTCTGTTAGACATGGGTTCCTCGCAATTAGCTTCCTTGTTTCTATACTTTTCTTTCAAAATTCTTGTTAGGGGTGTCCATTCCTCTTCTGCTTAATGCTTACTGAGCTGTTCAAAAGCAACAATGAGGTACATAATTACAATACCAGAAGGAAAATTGACATTCATTACCCTACATTAAGGTTGTCTTTAGCACAAACGCTCCAACAACAGTTTTTGATCACTTCATCTACATCTAAATCTACATGGATACTCTGCAAATTACATTCAAGTGCCTGACAGATGGTTCATCGAATCACCTTTACAATTCTCCATTATTCCAATTTCGCATAGCGTGCGGAAAGAATGAACACCTATATCTTTCCGTACGAGCTCTGATTTCCCTTATTTTATCGTGGTGATCGTTCCACCCTATGTAGGTCGGTGTCAAAAAACTATTTTCGCATTCGGAGGAGAAAGTTGGTGACTGGAATTTCGTGAGAAGATTCCGTCGCAACGAAATACGCTTTTCTTTTAATGATTTCCAGCCCAAATTCTGTATTATTTCTGTGACATTCTCTCCCATATTTCGCGATAATACGAAACGTGCTGCTTTTCTTTGAACTTTTTCGATGTACTCAGTCAGTCCTACCTAGTAAGGATCCCACACCGCGCAGCAGTATTCTAATAGAGGACGGACAAGCGTAGTGTAGGCAGTGTAGTAGGTCTGTTACATTTTCTAAGTGTCCTGACAATAAAACGCAGCCGTTGGTTAGCCTTCTCCACAACATTTTCTGTGTTCTTTCCAATTTAAGTTGTTCGTAATTATAATACCTAGGTATTTAGTTGAATTTACGGCTTTTAGATTAGACTGATTTATCGTGTAACCGAAGTTTAACGAGTTCCTTTTAGCACTCATGTGGATGACCTCACACTTTTCGTTATTTAGGGTCAACTCCCACTTTTCGCACCATTCAGATATTTTTTTCTAAATCGTTTTGTAGTTTGTTTTGACCTTCTGATGACTTTATTAGTCGATAAAGGACAGCGTCATCTGCAAACAACCGAAGACGGCTGCTCAGATTGTCTCCCAAATCGTTTATATAGATAAGGCACAGTAAAGGGCCTATAACACTACCTTGGTGAACGCCTGAAACCACTTCTGTTTTACACGATGCCCAGTGATAAAGTGATATAAACTGTCTGACAGCCAGCGAAGCAAAATTTGATAACGAACTGAGAAAGTTTCTCTTTGACAAGTCCTTCTGTTCCGTAGAAGAAATTCTATTACTGTATTACTGTATTGTGTAGAAGGTGGTGGGTAGGAATTAGTAACTCACATCTGTATATCCAGTGTTCCTTTACTTTTTGTAAATATGAAAAAACTTAGAAATGAACAGAATGTAGCCGTATGTAGACGTTACTTTGCGATATGAATGTAAAATGACTCGTTCCACATCATTACGATGTATCGTGCAAAACGATATGTGGAACATGTAACTGACTAACTAACTAGCTAACTAACTAACGTTGGACATTTTGTGGCATCCCAGATATCCCGAGGTATCAGTCTGTGATTACTTCCTCTGAGGATTCCTGAAACACAAGTGTATGCTAGATGTTTACACACAACTGCGGAACTGAAAGACACCAATCGTTCAGAAATTAGGAACATTCCTACACAATTGCTTAAACATAACGTGAGTGTCTGAGTGTCAAAATAACAAACAGGAACGTGTTTGAAATGGTAGTATGGAAGGGATCCGTTGTTATGAGTGAAAATGCCTTACAATATAATCCTCGCCCTTCAAACAACCCTACCTCAACAAAGGTCAAAAATTAATTATGATTGTGGTGTTGCTCACTCTGCTAAATACTGCATTTTCGGACAACAACAAAGTTATATTATGTGGCAGGTGTCATTAGAGCACAGTTAATAAAGTCATTTCATGAAATAATGGATAAACTAGGCACTCATCATTTCGTGTTTCCCACGCTGGGCTCGTTGTGAAACCATGGCTCAATCGTCGAAAATCTAGGTAGTGATGATTCCAATCTCGGATGCAAAGAGGCCTAGGTGTTATTCTGCGATATTCAAAAGTTTTATACATGTGTTTCATAAACCATTATTGAAGATTAAACTTTTGCAAGTTAATACGATGGTGATATAAAATAGTAATCAGCACTCCGAATTTAAGTTACACTTCTTTTTTATTACTTTTGTTGCAATATCACGTAACTCACAATACATCACTTCACAATATAAAACATACTTGAAAATATCTTCCTCATTGTTAAAGTTCACATTTCATAAACTGACCACAATTTGCGTCTTTTCAACATGACGACCAAGACTTGACTCCTCGATAATCGCTTTCGCGCCCAAAAATCAGAGTTGCAAGTACGTCAAAGATCATAGTGACAAAAGAAAGAATTCACATAAGAATATCATTGCAATGTAAACATATCGATGTATCAAAGTACCTCTACATTAATGAAATCAAATCTGAATGTTGTCTCAGAAATATGTTAACTACTTTACAGAAACACAGTAGAATATTGCTGGTATCGAGAGGTTGAGGTGAGGTGCCGTAATGGTTACGTAATTCAAGTACCATTACACCCTCTTTCACCATATCAACATCGGCCCGTTTTTCTGCCACATTCTTTACACGGGATTTCTGTTCTTTAAGGAATCGGGGGTTTACTGGTGTCACTCATCAGCTAAAAGAAGGGATTCAAAACTTATGAACACCTATATAGGAAGGGTTGCGCGCACCTCGTCCCAGAAGGCAGTTCTGTTGAAGGCATCGAAGTCGCCCCCGGCAGTGAGATTGGCTGCCGCGCCGTCATCTTCCGCCCCCGCGTAGCATTCGCCGAGGGGCGCGCTGGCGTTGTCTCCGCCGCCGGCCTGCTGCAGCGTCTCGTTGAGGTCGGGGGGCTGCACCATGGCCACGATGGCGATGTTGATGGCGACGCGCAGCATGTAGTTGGTGAAGAAGCCGAAGAAGCCCACCACGCAGAGCACGGCTCGCGCCGGCACCGCCTCCCGAGCCCGCCTCGCCGCCCCCAACGCCCGCCGCCACCGCAGCCCGGCAGCAGCTGCCGACAGCACACACACTCGACAACACCTCCAAAGGACTACAGTTCAATGCAAAGCCTAACCTTCACAATACCAACGCATCTGTAATAAGGTCCATTATCAGGGGAAGGATGGGTTTGGGGGAGTTACTTTATGTCCAATGAAGAAAAAAAGGTAAAAAAATTAAATTTGTTTTTTGTTGTTGATTAAATTAACAATACACTTTTTAAGGGGGTGCTGATGTGTTATTAGGGTGCAGAACATGAAAATATCATTCAGCACCCTGTTAGTAACGTCAACACGTTTTAAGTAATGTGCCCTACCAAGGGAGGGTTGAGGGGGCTTACTATGCTCACCCTAAAAAAGTTCAGACAGTGCAAATTTCGTTGAGTTTTCTTGACTTTACTCACAATATACTTTTTAAGATATATTGATGTTTCATTGAAGCCCTAAACCCGACGGGGTTGGGGGAGGTACTTTATGTCCAATGAAGAAAAAAATGTAAAAAAATTAAAAAAGATATATTAACGTTTCATTGAAGTCCTAAACCGGACGCTATTGAATATGACGTTCATTGGAGGATGTGACATCTGCCAATGAGGCTTAAATTTTTAGGTTAACTTTAACTGGAAAATTTAAAACATTTATCGAACGAAGTAGAAGAATACGTTAGAAACAACAAACCTGTCTTTCAAAGCTCTAAAATCTAAAATAACTGACTCGATTACAATATTTTCAAAAAGTGAGCATGAAGCATTCCTCTTCCCTCCCCCTCCCCCTCCCCCTCCCCCCCTCCCACCCCCACACCGCCATGGTATTGCAAGGGTTAATCATAACACTTTTTGAAACGAATCTAACGCACTGAAGTGAGAGCTACAGATTGACTCGATGAGGAAGAAATCATTAATGAGGTATGAGGAAGAAATCATTAATGAGGTACTGACATGGTATAGTATCAGTGCAAGCGGCTCGGATGTGTTTATGTGAAAAATCTTTTCCAGAAGTCAAATTCCTTAAGTGGGAATAGTAAAATCTTTATTGTTACAAGTTTCATAAATCTTCTTTTTTTCCAAATCCTAAATTAAATCTTGTTACTTCAGAAAACGAAAATCTTTTCTTCTAAATACTAAACTCTCAGTTCCTTCGAAACCAAAATCGTGCTTCCTTAAAAAATTAACACTTTGTTTCTTCAAGCAATTGTGAACTTGCTACTTAAAAAGCGATAAAATCTTACTTCTTCAAAAGAAACAAAAAAAGAAAAGAAAAAAGCTTGTTTCTTAGCGAAGAACTGACACTATCTTGTACATAAAATTAAGACACATTTTGACAAAATTTTCTGTTTAAAATTGCAGACTTTTCGAGCGACTTGCTGTGGTCGTTCTCCAGGGCAGTTCACCGCTGTATACTCGTGAACCGCCCTGAAGAAGACAGTAGCAAGTCGCTCGTCGGCCAAATACCCAAAATTATTTTATCCAAATAACACCACCCGGTGAATCCTGTGAGCTTACATCTGTTTATATCTTGGGGATTAAGAAGACACTTCAGTTGTATTTAATCACTTTATTATCAGATCTTAATCGGTTTCGTGGCACTGAAAACCACATCGTCAGGTGGCACTTGCATAATAATGAATCACGAAAGCGTAACAGATCCTAAAATATCCTTTAACATGAAAAAATTTAAAGAAATTTTAAATACGCGTAAAACACAGAATATTGTTGTTACACAACTGTCATAAGAATTAAGTATCTCGGAACATAGAAGCCAATATTCGTTATCAGGCCAAGCTAATAAACCACTAAATGGTGTTACGTCAGTGAATGAAAATCAGCCGGACGTAGGGGTCCAAGTCCAAAATAGTCGGCGGAGACTGCCAATGGATTGCCGTGATGTAGTGTGTTTAGGCTCCACCATCCATTTTGTAATCGATCCCTATCTCCACCCGATTTTGATTCAATATATTTTTTTCTGTTTTAGTGTTTTTAAACGTTCTTCAAAATTTTTCATGATAGTGGTATTTTAGAACTGTTACTCTTTCATCATTCATTATTACGCAGATTTCACCTCATGATGTGGTTTTCAGTGCCACGAAACCGGTTGAGGTCCGATGATAAAAAGATTATAAACCGCTGAAGCGGCTTCTTAATCACCTAGATGGTTATTCACACCTGTGGTGCTCTGTCTACAAGCCTTTATGTCTATTTATAACAAAAGCATCTACGAAGGTTGTAAAAATTCATTAACCTTAGGGCATACTAAGTTTTCAATCTCTCCCACGGTGATATATACAATCTGCTAATCATTTGTAGTTAAAGTAGAGAATTACGTACTAAATTCTTGAAACAGTAGTGCATTAGGATGCGGATTTCATACGCTACAAATTTAACATATTTCTATACTGTAGAAGTTTTTTGTTTTAAATTATAAAAATATATAATTTTCAGGAAGCATACTAAGCTTTCAGTCTCGCCCACGGTGATATGAACAATGTGTTAATCATTTGTCGTTTGTCGTTAAGGTAGAGAATTACGTACAAAATTCTTGAAATTATAAAAATATATAATTTTCTAGAACCTATGCGTAATTCTTACCTTAGCCTTAGGAAATTGGTTATGTCACTTAATATTACTGATAATCGTCGCAAGTTTCATCCTTGCCCAGTTCGGTATTATTATCCAAGGTTTGAACTGTTCTGCATTGTCTCTAGTAAGGGGTATTCCTTACGTTCAAGTCACGAAATTTTTCTACTCTTTGATATCTTATTTTTAACTCCATCATGTCTTACGAAAATTATTTTTGTACTGGTTTGAGATCGCTAATATTTATCCAGACATTCTGCCAGTTTATACTAGTGTAATTACACTACTGGCTATTAAAATTGCCACACAACGAAGATAACGTTCTACAGACGCGAAATTTAATCGACAGGAAGAACATGCTACGATATGCAAATGATTAGCTTTCCAGAGCATTCATACAAGGTTGGCGCCGGTGGCGACACCTTCAACGTGCTGACATGAGGAAAGTTTCCAACCGATTTCTCATACACAAACAACAGTTGACCGGCGTTGCCTGGTGAAACGTTGTTGTGATGCCTCGTGTAAGGAGGAGAAATGCGTACCATCAGGTTTCCGACTTTGATAAAGGTTGGATTGTAGCCAATCGCGAATGCGGTTTATCGTATCGCGACATTGCTGCTCGCGTTCGTCGAGATCCAATGACTGTTAACAGAATATGGAATCGGTGGGTTCAGGAGGGTAATACGGAACGCCGTGCTGGATCCCAACGGCCTCGTATCACTAGCAGTCGAGATGACAGGCATCTTATCCACATGGCTGTAACGGATCGTGAAGCCACGTCTCGATCCCTGAGTCAACAGATGGGGACGTTTGCAAGACAACAACCATCTGCACGCCAGTTCGACGACGTTTACAGCAGCATGGACTATCAGCTCGGAGACCATGCCTGCGGTTACCCTTGATGCTGCATCACAGACAGGAGCGCCTGAGATGGTGTAATCAACGACGCACCTGGGTGCACGAATGGCAAAACGTCATTTTTTCGGATAAATCCAGGTTCTGTTTACAGCATCATGATGGTCGCATCCGTGTCTGGCGACATCGCAGTGAACGCACATTCGAAGCGTGTATTCGTCATCGCCATACTGGCGTATCACCCGGCGTGATGGTATCGGGTGCCATTGGTTACACGTCTCGGTCACCTCTAGTTCGCACTGACTGCCCTTTGAACAGTGGGCGTTACATTTCAAATGGTTCAAATGGCTCTGAGCACTATGGGACTCAACATCTTAGGTCATAAGTCCCCTAGAACTTAGAACTACTTAAACCTAACTAACCTAAGGACATCACACACCTACCGAGCGAGGTGGCGCAGTGGTTAGCACACTGGACTCGCATTCGGGAGGACGACGGTTCAATCCCGTCTCCGGCCATCCTCATTTAGGTTTTCCGTGATTTCCCTAAATCGTTTCAGGCAAATGCCGGGATGGTTCCTTTGAAAGGGCACGGCCGATTTCCTTCCCAATCCTTTCTTAACCCGAGCTTACGCTCCGTCTCTAATGACCTCGTTGTCGACGGGACGTTAAACACTAACCACCACCACCACCACATCACACACACCCATGCCCGAGGCAGGATTCGAACCTGCGACCGTAGCAGTCCCGCGGTTCCGGACTGCAGCGTCAGAACCGCTAGACCACCGCGGCCGGCCGTTACATTTCAGAAGTGTTACGACCCGTGGCTCTACCCTTCATTCGATCCCTGCGAAATCCTACATTTCAGCAGTATAATGCACGACCGCATGTTGCAGGTCCTGTACGGGCCTTTCTGGATGCAGAAAATATCCGACTGCTGCCCTGGCCAACACATTCTCCAGATCTCTCACCAATTGAAAACGTCTGGTCAATGCTGGCCGAACAACTGGCTCGTCATAACACGATAGTCACTATTCTTGATGAACTGTGGTATCGTGTTGAAGCTGCATTGCAGCTGTACCTGTACACGCCATCCAAGCTCTGTTTGCCTCAATGCCCAGGGGTATCAAGGCCGTTATTACGGCCAGAGGTGGTTGTTCTGGGAACTGATTTCTCAGGATCTATGCATCCAAATTGCATGAAAATGTAATCCCATGTCAGTTCTAGTATAATATATTTGTCCAATGAATACCCGTTTATCATCTGCATTTCTTCTTGGTGTAGCGACTTTAATGGCCAGTAGTGTACCTTCAGTCTGATTTGAATTTTTCTCTTATTCTCAAATACTCGTAAATATTTCTGGTGTTGAGGTCCTCCGGTGTTTCACGCTGCTTAGTTCAAAATAACACTACCACGCCTTTCACAGTTATCGTACCGATATCTGTTGGAGCAATATTTCCTGTCGTCCCCAATCTACTGAGTATCATTTTCATTATCGTGCTGTGAACTGCGTGCATTATCTTACTGGTTCGGTTAATATACAAAATAGTGTATTGTGATTTAACCTATTTGGTAACTAACCCCGGCCAGTGCATGACAAAGCTATAATTGTAAATTGGGGCCATAAAGACAGTTTTTCACCAGACAAATCAGTATACAGTGATTATCATCTATACAGCTGTATTCTTTTGGATCGGTATTAACGCGGCGATACGAAACATCTCACTAAGCACTATCTGTCAGTGAATAGCGTCCTTTCTACTCGATCGAAAGTACTGTGTTTATATTTCTGCATGTTGCTCGAATTATATTAACTCTGTGATCCCGTGGGTGCGGCTTTAGAAACATTACTAGCTGTCTCATTTTATCCACTCTGTGTAACCAGGTTATTTATTTTGTGTCATAATTCGGACCCACTAGCATGATCTTCGATTTATTCTCATTCAGTCCGGATCCTTTAATGGGAATGTAGTTGGTGATTATTTTTCGTGGCGCTTCTTTCTTCGTGCTAATTATGACGTTGATGTAAGCGAGTGAGACATACGGTTTTTACGATACAGGTGTAGTTGCCGTTTAATCGTGCGTAGTAATACTTCGTAACAGTTCTGCGCTTATTGCATCTGACTTCAAAAGAGAGCCATCGTTGGCGTACAGATCGATTTATCGGAACGGCTGTCAGTTAATTTTAAATGTGCATTTTTGTACGACCTCTTAACAAAGTCGCACAGAAATCCATTTTTCGCCTTGTTCGTCCCAAAAATTTGTGGTTTACTCACTCAAACGCTTTTTTTGAATCCAAAAAGGCAAACTGCATATTCGTGGTCATGAAAGGGTTATGATGTCTTTGAATTCGTGTAGAGCATTTGTCATGATATCCGTGGAATTACGCTCATGTCGTACGTTATTCTGCTCAAAAGTTGAATTGTCTTTCAGTTAACGATCCGAGACAGCTGTCTCAAATCCGAGGTAAGAGATGTGATAGGCTTGTATTAGTTCACGGTTTTACAATGCGGTATTTTCGGTTTTAAAACTGGCAGCCCCTCCGAGAACTGAGATGAATGTTACATATCCGTTATTATATTATTGTACTTCCGCATTAACGCCTCCTTCGACGTCCCAGAAAATCACAGGAAATTCTGTTACTAAGCCATCGAAACTAGCCTATTTATACCTGGATGACTCTGTAACTGTTTTAACTAACTCTTCATTTTTTTTATTTGATGGAAAATCGTCGATGTCATTTCTGTTACTCGAAGGTATAATTGTTGTCTAGCAATGAATGCCCAGCCGCTTGCATATATATCCGTGTAATACTGTGCGAAAGAGATGTTTTAGCTCTGAGCGCTGCAGATGTTCAATACCTCTCTCGTCTTGAAAGGAGAACACCAACTTTTGTTCAGCTATAAATATGACTGAGGTGGTTTCTTCTCTCAATTCCGGTAGAAACTTTGGCGTTATTTTTCTTCCCTCCAAAGTTTGCCGAAGATGACTAGTGATTTTTGTTCTGGTTCTGTTTGTGCTAACAACGCTTTCTTTTATGATTGTAAGGGTCATGGGTCATAAGAATTAATATCGTACGGAGTGCCTTACAAAGTATGCTTCAGCGTGAGCATGTTTAATCTGGTAATTCCTAGTCTGTGGTTTAGCATACTGCGTGAGCACATTTCGTCCAGGTCTCTTTTACCCCTTGGTACAGATGTACGTCTTCCAGATGTGGGGTTAATCACCAGACTCCTTTCCTCTATATTATGTTCGGTGTACTCCTCCATTAAGTAGAAAATACAGTTACCTGAAATATATATACACCACACTGCGCACTCGAAGACAGTCTCGCCCAAATCTTTCGTCTCATGAATCTCGTCTAACCAAGTTGTCGAAATATTTGATGCACTCGTAAACTGCGCAACATAATTAAACGGTCACATTTTGAAACCCCGCGAAGCATAAGTTTGAAATTTGTCTCAAAAGCGGGTACAGCCTTCGTCTAATAGTGGTACAAAAGCATGGTGCCCTACGATGTGCCCTTGAAACAACAAGGCGTCACTACATACGAGAAAAATGTCAGAGCTCAGACATTCATACGGAGTATAACGTGGATTAATGACGTTACATTGGCACCAAATTCCATCACAGTTCTGCTCAACTTCACCGTGGACGCGTCACGTCTTACACACATTTAAACCCTTCTTTTGACACCACTGCTCAAGACGTCAAAACGCTAACGCCGAGCGTTCAGTTCACGCTATCTTTCATGGGCGGCCGGGGAAAACATTGCAGACACACTGCCGCTCAGATCCAACACGAAAAGGCCTTAGTGGGTGGCATAGAAGCCTCAATGAAACAACCTCCTCCCTTGTGACGGTGAATCCCATACCTTTCGAGGTTGAAAATGACATTTTACAGCGTGAAGAGTAACAGGATGAAGTTCTCGATAACCTTTGACACTGCCTACACCCTCGGACTGTTCAACCCTACTCTAAGGACATTGTGGGCTAGCAGCATCATTGAACGTGATCGCATGGCTTTGAAGCGCAGTGCGACAGCAAGTTTTGCTCTGGTATACAGGGTGGAATCACTAAGGACTGTTCAAAACCACTCGACGATATCTGAAAGAGATCCTAAGCAACAATGGGTGCAAATGTTTTTTTTTTTTTCAGGCCTCCTGTTTCGCGCCACCTAACCTGGTTACAGAGGGGTGCAGTATTGACATATGCGTGAATAAAACGGTAAAGGGTGACTCTAGGATCATCCAGTCGAGAATCAACCTTGGTGCCTCCTGCTCACCTTTGTTGAGCATCTTAAAAATATAATTGTACAGACAGAACCCGCGACGAGAGTCCTCTGCACCTGCAGGCAAGCTGCGCTACCGCCTGTACTAGACCATCCGGAATTGGAAGGGTGTCGAAGGGTGTGCCTTTCTGCAAGTGCCTAGACTTTGTCAGTGGTTGTCTCTGTTGAGGACATTTTTAAAGTGCTCAACATAGGCGAATGGGTGGCACCAAGGTTGTTGCTGAACTGTAGCGTCTTAGAAGTATCCTTTGTGCTTTTATTCACGCTTATATCAACATCACAAAACTCTGTCATCACGCCGCAGAAACGGGCGAGACAAGAGGGCTGAAAATGCATAAGCACCCAATGCTGTGTTGGATCTCGGATTTGAACGGTGCCTAACGTTTCCACCCTGTACACCAGAGCGAAAACTGCTCTTGTACTGCACTCCAAAGGGGTGTGATCACGTCTAGTGGTGTTGCTCCTCCACAGTGTCCTTAGAAAAGGATCAAATGGTCTGAGAAGTGTCATTAGCGTCAAAGGTTATCAAGAAAGTCGTTCTGTTGCTCATCACATTGTGAATAATCTTTTTCGACCGCGAAATGTGTGGTAGGCAACGCTCCAAGAGAAGGACTGGTTTCACTGACGACATTTATGCCACCCCTCAGGCCATTTCTTCTTGATTGTGGGTGATGGTATGTCTAAAATGTTTTCCTCGGCCACCTTTAAGAAATCCGCGTGATTTCAATACTGGGCGTCGCGGTTCTGCACTTCATTGCAGAGACGTCAAAAGAAGGGGTGAAATATGCGTAAGATGGAGTGTAACGACCTCCCCATGACGTCAAACGTCCACGGTGGCGTCGAACACAAAAGTGGTGAAATTTAAAAAGTTTTCAACGGTATTGAGCCATAGCCATGCAAGACTTTTTTTTAAATAATAAGCCGCTATTTGACTGTGTATTACTGTATTTATCTTCTGTATTAGCTAGATTTCGGCTCTTATGCCATTCGCAAGTAGATGGTAAAATTTGTTAGACCATTAATGTGTCATATCTGTTAAGCCTATGGACCATTATAATGTCATATCTGTTAAGGCTTTGGACTACCTTAAGTGCTATGATATAACAATGGTCTAACAACTTTAAACATTGTATTTGAGAGTGGCATAAAACGGAAATCTAGATAGTACAGAAGATATAGCAACACACAGTCAACTTGCGGTAAACTCTTTTTTAGAAAAAAGGTGGTGAAATTTGGTACTAACGTGACATTCTTAACCCACCTTACATCAACAACTGAGCTGTGGCATTTTCTCGCTACTACAGACACCTTGCATTTTGAAGCTTCGCCGAGCTCGATAGTGACGCAGGACGCCACGGTTTTGCAGAGTTACGTACAATGCATGTAGGGTCCTCTGAGACAAATTTCAAACTTATGCGTCGCAATGAAGGACAGAGTTTTTCGAAATAGTGATCCTTTTGTTGTGTCGTTCAATGTACATGATCTTGCACGTGGACGGAGCTGTCACCACATGAGTTTGAAGAATACTGCCGAAAAGCAAAATTAGTAAGCCTGGAGAGACGACGTCGATTTTGATCTGGTGAAGACATATGCCACCTGGAGGGTAGTAGATGTGCTGATAATGGTAGCAACATCGTCCGCCAACAGATAGGGTAGTGGCATAGCTACTAGATGACGATCTGTGCCTACATTTTACTAGGGAATGCTCAAAGCCAGAAGGCTCAGTGTGTTCTAAATGTGTAAAGCAAGCTGGCAGCCACGCCACAGAGACACGCTGGTGCTTTCTGCAGCCAACTGAGCGAGTTTGAAAGGGGTCAAATAGTGGCCCTCCGAGTGATGGGATGGTTCTTTCAAAAAACTGCCACGCAAGTTGGACGTGCTGCGTCAGTTGTACATCGGTGCTGGTCTCAGTGGTCAAGTGAACTTTCGCACACCCGCACACGAGGTTCTGGACGTACACGCAGCACAGACACTCGCCTCACATTGTAAGGGCAGCATTAGTAGATCATACACCTATCTCAGCATAGTAAGAGGGCTTGTGAGACCAGGCGTGACAACACGAACTGTTGGGAACCGGTTATTATCAGTGGGACTACGGGCACGCACACCTCACACCACAGCATCGACGTGCGTGGGTCGACTGGTGATGTCATAGGATCACTTGTAAGATGGGCTGGCACGCCGTGCTCTTCAGCGCTGAACGCAGATTTTGCTTGCAAGTGATGGTTGTCTGTATGTACGACATAGACCTGATGAGCGCCGGTACAGTCCTTTCGTCCAAGACACACTGGCAGCACTCCCTCACCTCAGGCCTCATGGTGCGCTAAGCTACAGTTCTCGTTCACCGTTGGTGTTCCTGGAGACGACGCTAACCAGCGCCGGTACGTGCAGAATGTTCTTGCAACACGAAGGTGATGTGTTGTTCTAACACGATAATTCTCGCCCACACACTGCCTGTGAAACACAACGTGCTCTTCAATATATGCAGCAGCTTACCAGGCCATCTCGATCTCCGGACTTGTCTCCAACCGAGCACCTGTGGGATTGGGTGGGACGAGAAATGACTCGTTTGGCTGGTTTTGAAGGAGGCTCTGCGTGATTACTTTCACTTTTATCCTCTGACACTTGCCATTTTTTGATGGGAGGGGGACGGAGAGCGAGAGATGATGGTCACTATACAGGGTGATTATAGTTAAACTTTCAAAATGCGGTAGAAATAACCGCGCTGGTCGAATGACGTCAAATTGCAACGGAATATTATCGGAGGAGGGGAAAATGTATATCAGAAGAAAAAGATAGTGTGAAAATTGATCAATAGATTGCGCTGTATGTGTCAGAATACGTAAATGAAAACACTTGTTATGAGCACGACCCATTGAAGTTGGTATAAATACGCCGTATACACAAGCCCCGTGGCTTTTCCTCCTTTCGCGTCTGCGACGTTCGCCATGTCTCTTTGCAGGATCGCGCTCTGCTTGTAAAGCTGTATTGAAAGAATTATGACAGTGACCGACACGGTCTGCACTCTGCAGAAGTTCTGGACACCGAAGGGTTTGAAAGGCGTTGGTCCGATGACTGCCGTGAGTCTGGGGAAAATGATTCAGAAATTCGAAAAGACAGGTTCTTTTGGTGAGCGAACTGGAAGAGAGAAGAAACGTATTATTTGATGTCAGTGGAAGCAGTGACCTCAGCAATGCAGGAGGAGACCAGTGGTGGTGTGGAAAAGTGTAGTGCACGGAGAATCGCCCGAACATTGGACATACCCGTGAGCACGGTGCGTAAAATCCTACGAAATATCCTTCTTTGCTATGAATTCAAAATTACCCTTGTGCACAAGTTGCTTTCTGTTGACCTTCCAGCAGAAGAGACTTTTTCTTCATAATTTCTTGCTCACATGGAAGTGCACAATGACTGGCCGTGGAAGATTTTGTGAACAGACGAAGCCCACTTCCATGTGACAGGATATGTCAGTACACAGAATTGTCGAATATGGGCAACCGAAAATGCACACGCAAATCAACCAGTACCACTTCATCCTGCAAAGGTCACTATGCGGTGCGGGTTTACGGCATCATTTATCATAGGGCCATATTTTGTCGAAGAGGCAGGTGCTTCTGGTCCTGTTACCTGTACCGCCACTGGTAAGCGCTATGATTGTCTTTTGCGCAAACACGTCATTCCAGCTCTCTAACAGCTTAGATGTCAGCATGGGATCATTTTTATGCAAGATGCCGCACCTCCTCACATTGCAAATCCAGGTAAGTAGCTGCTGAAGCGCCATTTCGGAAATGCTAGAATTATCAGCCCCCATTTCCCTACGGCATGGCCGTCCCGATTACCTGATCTTAATCGGTGTAACTTCTGGCTTTCCCTACGGCATGGCCGTCCCGATTACGTGATCTTAATCCGTGTAACTTCTGCTGAATCTTCCGTATTCATCATTATGCGGGTAGAAAGTTCGTCAGCGGGCAGAAATACACTATGTTAGCTGTAAACTGTCGTTCGCCTCTAAGGTCATTCTCACTGAGACCAATTTTCTCGTACTGCATCTGAATTTTTAGAGTACTCTTCCTGTTCTGGGTATCGGACTTGAACATGAAATTTCTGTACCGAGCTGCTGTTACCCGCAACCAAACACACAACGGTCACCATGATCACGTGACGCCACGTACCCTCTGCACAGCTGTCTAGGGCAGAAACACTGCTGGTCACAAAAATTGCAACAATATGAAGATGGCATGCTACAGACATCAGACTGGAATTAAATACATCAAATAACGAAATTTTTCTTATTGTGCGTGTGCAGTGTATTGCTAGTAGGAAGAATACACTTAGACAATGAATGGAACTTTTTTTCTTCTTTTCTTTTTTCTATACGGTGGACGTAGAGGAATTATGGGTAAAGTTTAAACGGATTGTAAATCGTACTTCGAAGAAGTATGTAGCAAGTACGGGGATTAAGGACGGTAAAGACTCACCGTGGTTTAACACCGAAATTTGAAAAGTGTTGAAGAAGCAAAGGCTGTTGCATTCTCGGTTCAAGACCCAACGCGCCAATGACGACAGGAAAAGGTTGGTAGAAAGTCGCGCGTCTGTAAAAAGATCGATGCTCGCAGCTTTCAACAACTACCACCGTCATACCTTAGCAATAGATCTTGCCAAGATTCCGAGAAAATTTTGGTCCTACGTAAACTCGCTAAGTATGTCAAAGGCTTCTATAGGTCACTCGTTGACCAGTCTGGTGTGGCAGTAGAAGACAGCAAAAGTGGAGCCGAAGTTTTAAATTTCGCATTTAGGAAAGTCTTCACGCAGTAGAAGCATACAAACACACCGTCGTTTGACCGTTAGACCATCACACCGACTCCCGAATGGAGGACATACAAATAAGTATTATTTGTGTATACAAACAACGGAAAGAGTTGAGAGCAAATAAGTCGCCAGGTCCTGATGGAATCCCATTCAGTCTTACAAAGAGTACACTATAGCAATGGACACTTAACTTGCATTTATCGCGGATCTCTCGGCCGGCGTCAAGTCCAAAGCGATTGGAAAAAAGCGCAGCTGATCCCTGTGTGTGTGAAGGGCAAAAGAACGGACTCGCAAAATTACTGGCCAATATCTTTAACATCGGTTTATTGGAAGAACCTTGAACATATTCTCAGTTCGAACATAATAAATTTCCTTGAGTGCGAAGAGTTTCTGTCCACAAATCAGCACGGTTTTAGAAAGCGTCGTTCGTGGAAAACTCAGCTTGCCCTTTTCTCACATGAGATCCTGCGAATCATGGATGAAGCGCAATAGTCGGATTCCACATTCCTGGATTTCCTAAAGCATTTGTCACGATGCTACACTGCCGATTGTTAGCGAAGGTACTAGCGTACGGAATATGTTCCTAGGTATGCGAGTGGTTCGAAAAGTTCTTGAGTAACAGAACCCAGTTGTTGTCCTCGACGACGAATATTCTTCAGAGACAAGGGTATCGTCAGGAGTGCCTTAGGGAAGTGTGATAGGACCGCCGTTATTTTCTCTTCACATAAATGGTCTGGCGGACAGGTAAGCAGCAGTATGAGGCTGTTTGCTGATGATGCTGTGGTGTCTCGGGAGGTGCCGCCTTTGAGTGCTGTAGGAGGGTACAAGATGACTTAGATAAAATTTTTAGTTGGTGTGATGAATGGCAGCTAGACCTACATGCAGAAAAATATAAATGCCTCAGTCACTAAGACTACAAACCGTACTGACCATTCAAAACAGAAATACATACGGCAATCATTCCTTGACAACATGTAATATGAGTACCAATTCTGTCAAAAGGTGCTAACACGGAGTCATCCATTAGATACGAGATAGTACGAAAAACGAATGCGAACTAAAATAAAGTAGAATACGAACATAGTACACTTACAACGCATTTAAATCCAGTAGTTCACAACGGTATCTTAAGCAGAAAGAAATGTCCGGAGAACACTATGCGGCGAAAACAATTACTGTTTATGTGAAAAAAATAAATATCGATATTCCGGATTTGAGCAAAAATCAAGCGGGATACAAGCAACATATTCACAATGCAATTCGAATAGCGCATTACGCACACGAAGTCTAAATGATAAACAATATGTTATGAAACCAGTTACTGTTTTTAGCGACACCAAAACAAACATCTACATCTACATCTACATCTATACTCCGCGAGCCACCTTACGGTGTGTGGCGGAGGGTACTTATTGTACCACTATCTGATCCCCCCTTCCCTGTTCCATTCACGAATTGTGCGTGGGAAGAACGACTGCTTGTAAGTCTCCGTATTTGCTCTAATTTCTCGGATCTTTTCGTTGTGATCATTACGCGAGATATATGTGGGCGGTAGTAATATGTTGCCCATCTCTTCCCGGAATGTGCTCTCTCGTAATTTCGATAATAAACCTCTCCGTATTGCGTAACGCCTTTCTTGAAGTGTCCGCCACTGGAGCTTGTTCAGCATCTCCGTAACGCTCTCGCGCTGACTAAATGTCCCCATGACGAATCGCGCTGCTTTTCGCTGGATCATGTCTATCTCTTCTATTAATCCAACCTGGTAAGGGTCCCATACTGATGAGCAATACTCAAGAATCGGACGAACTAGCGTTTTGTAAGCTACTTCTTTCGTCGATGAGTCACATTTTCTTAGAATTCTTCCTATGAATCTCAACCTGGCGCCTGCTTTTCCCACTATTTGTTTTATGTGATCATTCCACTTCAGATCGCTCCGGATAGTAACTCCTAAGTATTTTACGGTCGTTACCGCTTCCAATGATTTACCACCTATGGCATAATCGTACTGGAATGGATTTCTGCCCCTATGTATGCGCATTATATTACATTTATCTACGTTTAGGGAAAGCTGCCAGCTGTCGCACCATTCATTAATCCTCTGCAGGTCTTCCTGGAGTACGTACGAGTCTTCTGATGTTGCTACTTTCTTGTAGACAACCGTGTCATCTGCAAATAGCCTCACGGAGCTACCGATGTTGTCAACTAAGTCATTTATGTATATTGTAAACAATAAGGGTCCTATCACGCTTCCTTGCGGTACTCCCGAAATTACCTCTACATCTGCAGATTTTGAACCGTTAAGAATGACATGTTGTGTTCTTTCTTCTAGGAAATCCTGAATCCAATCACAAACCTGGTCCGATATTCCGTAAGCACGTATTTTTTTCACTAAACGTAAGTGCGGAACCGTATCAAATGCCTTCCTGAAGTCCAGGAATACGGCATCAATCTGCTCGCCAGTGTCTACGGCACTGTGAATTTCTTGGGCAAATAGGGCGAGCTGGGTTTCACATGATCTCTGTTTGCGGAATCCATGTTGGTTATGATGAAGGAGATTTGTATTATCTAAGAACGTCATAATACGAGAACACAAAACATGTTCCATTATTCTACAACAGATTGACGTAAGTGAAATAGGCCTATAATTATTCGCATCTGATTTATGACCCTTCTTGAAAATGGGAACGACCTGTGCTTTCTTCCAGTCGCTAGGTACTTTACGTTCTTCCAGAGATCTACGATAAATTGCTGATAGAAAGGGGGCAAGTTCTTTAGCATAATCACTGTAGAATCTTAAGGGTATCTCGTCTGGTCCGGATGCTTTTCCGCTACTAAGTGATAGCAGTTGTTTTTCAATTCCGATATCGTTTATTTCAATATTTTCCATTTTGGCGTCCGTGCGACGGCTGAAGTCAGGGACCGTGTTACGATTTTCCGCAGTGAAACAGTTTCGGAACACTGAATTCAGTATTTCTGCCTTTCTTCGGTCGTCCTTTGTTTCAGTGCCATCGTGGTCAACGAGTGACTGAATAGGGGATTTAGATCCGCTTACCGATTTTACATATGACCAAAACTTTTTAGGGTTCTTGTTTAGATTGTTTGCCAATGTTTTATGTTCGAATTCGTTGAATGCTTCTCTCATTGCTCTATTTACGCTCTTTTTCGCTTCGTTCAGCTTTTCCTTATCAGCTATGATTCGACTACTCTTAAACCTATGGTGAAGCTTTCTTTGTTTCCGTAGTACCTTTCGTACATGATTGTTATACCACGGTGGATCTTTCCCCTCGCTTTGGACCTTAGTCGGTACGAACTTATCTAAGGCGTACTGGACGATGTTTCTGAATTTTTTCCATTTTTGTTCCACATCCTCTTCCTCAGAAATGAACGTTTGATGGTGGTCACTCAGATATTCTGCGATTTGTGCCCTATCACTCTTGTTAAGCAAATAGATTTTCCTTCCTTTCTTGGCATTTCTTATTACACTTGTAGTCATTGATGCAACCACTGACTTATGATCACTGATACCCTCTTCTACATTCACGGAGTCGAAAAGTTCCGGTCTATTTGTTGCTATGAGGTCTAAAACGTTAGCTTCACGAGTTGGTTCTCTAACTATCTGCTCGAAGTAATTCTCGGACAAGGCAGTCAGGATAATGTCACAAGAGTCTCTGTCCCTGGCTCCAGTTCTGATTGTGTGACTATCCCATTCTATACCTGGTAGATTGAAGTCTCCCCCTATTACAATAGTATGATCACGAAACTTCTTCACGACGTTCTGTAGGTTCTCTCTGAGGCGCTCAACTACTACGGTTGCTGATGCAGGTGGCCTATAGAAGCATCCGACTATCATATCTGACCCACCTTCGATACTTAACTTAACCCAGATTATTTCACATTCGCATTCGCTAATAACTTCACTGGATATTATTGAATTCTTTACTGCTATAAATACTCCTCCACCATTGGCGTTTATCCTATCCTTGCGGTATATATTCCATTCTGTGTCTAGGATTTCGTTACTGTTCACTTCCGGTTTTAACCAACTTTCCGTTCCTAATACTATATGCGCACTATTTCCTTCAATAAGAGATACTAATTCAGGAACCTTGCCCTGGATACTCCTGCAGTTTACCAATATTACGTTAACTTTTCCTGTTTTTGGTCTCTGAGGACGGACGTTCTTTATCAACGATGATAATGTTCTCTCTGGTAAGCCGTCAGGTATTTTATCGTTTCGCCCAAGGGGGGGTCCCTCTAACCTAAAAAACCCCCGTGTGCACGCCACACGTACTCTGTTACCCTAGTAGCTGCTTCCGGTGTGTAGTGCACGCCTGACCTGTCTAGGGGGGCCCTACAGTTCTCCACCCAATAACGGAGGTCGATGAATTTGCAACCATTATAGTCGCAGAGTCGTCTGAGCCTCTGGTTTAGACCCTCCACACGGCTCCAAACCAGAGGACCGCGATCGACTCTGGGCACTATGCTGCAGATATTAAGCTCAGCTTGCACTCCGCGTGCGATGCTGGTTGTCTTCACCAAATCAGCCAGCCGCCGGAAGGAACCAAGGATGGCCTCAGAACCCAAGCGGCAGGCGTCATTCGTTCCGACATGTGCTACTATCTGCAGCCGGTCACACCCAGTGCGTTCAATAGCTGCCGGAAGGGCCTCCTCCACATTACGGACGAGACCCCCCGGCAAGCACACCGAGTGCACACTGGCATTCTTCCCCGACCTACCCGCTATTTTCCTGAGGGGCTCCATAACCCGCCTAACGTTGGAGCTCCCTATAACTAATAGGCCCGCCCTCTGTGACTGTCGGGACCTTGCCGGAGAATCGGCCACTGGCCCAACAGGCGAGGCATCCTGTGGTGGCTCGGAAACGATGTCATCACCACTAGGAAGCACCCCGTACCTGTTGGAAAGGGGTAAGGCAGCCGCCACGCGGCCAGATCCCACCTTCGCCTTTCGGCCAGGCACGCGCGAGCCCACCACTGTCCGCCATTCACCCTGGAGTGATGGCTGACCGGTAAGATGCTCACTGCCGGAAGACGCAGCGACATCAGGGGTTCCATGTGATTCCAAGGCCACCGAAGTAGGCATAGGTCTCACCACAGTTGCCCCAACGCCACTACGAGCCGACGCCTGCGCCTCGAGCTCGATGAGCCTAACAGACAAAGCCTCCTCCACCTGTCCCCGAAGAGTGGCCAATTCTCCTTGCGTCCGCTCACAACAACCACAGTCCCTACACATGACTATGTTTACCCTACTCTATACGGTGACAAATTCCCAAGATAATCTTCTGATGAGCTACTCTGATAATCAAGAAACACTCACTGAAATACGAGACGCGAAAACTACGCTAGGTTTTCCCAGAAAAACTATTTAAAAGCTAAGCGCAGCAAATAAGTACAAAAACACTGTTATTGAAATAAAAGGTTCTACCTAGCACTCGAACACGCAAGAAATTACAAAAATAAACTAGTAATTACACAGATAACTGAAAATAAGTCGCTGCTGTTTGTAAAATATGTAAGAAGCAAACGGTGTACTCGCCTTAGTAGTAGCAGGAGCTAGCGATGCGCTCTCGCTGACGGTCTAACTGACACTGACTGAGCTGCTCTAACCAAACATACAAGCCTGCACGATACGAGAGTCGATACAACGGTCGATAGCAATGGCGGTACTGTACACTACACTGTTATTGAAATAAAAGGTTCTACCTAGTAAGCACTCGAACACGCAAGAAATTACAAAAATAAACTAGTAATTACACAGATAACTGAAAATAAGTCGCTGCTGTTTGTAAAATATGTAAGAAGCAAACGGTGTACTCGCCTTAGTAGTAGCAGGAGCTAGCGATGCGCTCTCGCTGACGGTCTAACTGACACAAACACGGAAGACTTTAAATCAACCAATAAGAAACCGATAAAATGGAATGATAAACTTTCAGTTCTCCAAGTTCCCTGGTAGCGAAGCAAGGTCTTGTTACTGAAAGTCTCTATATGAGTTACAGCCCCGTGTAGTCTTTACTCAGTCGAGACGGGTAGTCTGAGGTACTCGTAGCTTCTTTGGCGAGCAGTCTCTCGTACAAAAGCAGCTCAGTGTGGCCTTGGCTGGTAAGGCATGGCCAACGTTCGAATAGGACAAAGGGATCTAGCTGGGAAAAAAGAGTACTGTAGACAGACGGAGAGGCTGGCTGGCAGTTGTTTTAGATCTTTATATGCAGCTTCGTGTGCTAAGGTGCCATTATGTCCACTCACCATTATCAAGGCCCACATGGTCGAAATTGCAATATTAGGTTTTTCAAATAAATAGTTTTACAGATAAAACACAATCGCAGTGACATTTACAAAATTTTTCCAGCTGCCAACCACAGCTACGAGAAGTTAACCTTGGTTTTTGATTGAGATTTCTCGACTTTCCAAGGTCTCAAAAACCTTTCATTTTTCAGGAACTTTGCAATTAGACTACTAGACCAACAAAAAAAGTATAGAAGAAAAATATTGTTTGTCATCTAAATCGCCTATTTTGAATTAAAAATACGGATTTTCGCGCCATTCTTTCTCGTATTCAAAGTTGACTGCCAAGCCACTTGGTGCGCTGCTGTCGTTTTCTGTTTCCGTATCATAACATGGATTTTGCAGTTCTTATACTTTGGTATTCTGTGAATGACCGTCTTCAGCTCAGACATCGACTGCTGCGCACGTTAGCAATGTTCTCACGATTTGAACGTGCGTTGACAAATGTGACAAGCAACTTTTAGACTGTATTCCCTTGCGGAGAAGACTGAATGTCACATCGTTCATCCATAATTAATTGTATTCCACTGTATATTATGAGCTGCGTTTTGAATTGAAATAATTGAGATTTAACGAGTCTATTTAATACGCCATGTGATCATGTTATGGAGGTAAAATAAGGAAGATGGCGCTACAGACTTAATGTGTACATTGTTTCGAAGCCGGCATCGCTATTTTAGATAAGCTAAAACGGTAGGAATCAGTTGCTTGCATGGAGATTGTTTACGATTGCTTTTTGTTCTTGGTTTTTTGTCGTTTGCACGCGACAGGTTTTAAATAGTAAATATTATAGTGCTTACGCTAATAACTTAGAATCAAGAAGACATTTTCAGACTTTTTTCTGGTATTAAATACGTATTTGATCCAGTAAGAAGAGGCACTTATCCTTGTAAATGTAACTTGCTTTTTGTTTTCACATTTCAAATAACGAAGAAAGAAGGTATGTGATGTGAAAAAGATGCTTTCGTAATCTATTTAAATTCTCTTTTACTGCATTTGCATCGATAGCTGACAAAGCTAATTTCCCGAAAACAACGCTTGATTGCTTGCTGCTACTGATTCTCAGTCCTTACATTTTCAGCTTTCAAATCGTATGCACAACATGTTTGATGTTCACATTTGCAAAAAAGCTTACCTGTGTTTTCTTTATTAGTCCATAAAAGTGTACAAAGAAAAGAAACATGCGACACAGGCTATCATGACTTGTGGATGTCAACAAAGTTAAAGATATTTGGAATATTGAAGGAACAGAACTGCATAGTTACATGAAGGACGGAGTTCTTACTTCATTAGACTGTCAGTGCACCAATGGCACTGAAGGTTACACATTTTCTCACTATGAACTGTCAGTCAGTGTGTGACCAATAGTAGAAAACAACCATAAGCTCATTTTTGAAATCATATTCAAGTAATATGCAATTCAATAAATGTCACAAATAGACAGTTCTAATGATATTAATGAGCATTTAAACTAACCTCCTATATTAGTCAGTACAAAAGATCACACTATGAATAAAGGAATGGTATCAATGGCCTAGACCCGGCAAAATGGATATTTTGCTTCAACAATTATGTAACACTTTTTTTAGGATTTATAGCTTAACCTCTGTAATATGTACATGCTTCGCTGCTAAGGACCCGTATATACTTCCTTCTAAGCTATTCTCCAGACACTGTGGACGTATATGCGCGTGCCGCTTTCGATTTTCTACAGTACCATGGACGTCTGTATACGTCCTGAGCCACCGACCTCTTACTGTTGTGGACAAGTTACTTCCATATCACAACGCGTAAATAAATTTCGAGTAGTTATCATATCGTTTAAGAGATATAAAGATTGTTATGACCACATGACTGTGATGTGCAGTGGCGTGAATGAGCGCTTCGTCCGATACTGTTCATTTGATATAAAATCCAATACTCGAGAACGATATGGGATATCGTTCTGCTCTAAATTTTAAACAGAATTTCAGTATCTTATCTACGTTTCATTCACTGCAATGTATGAGGTAAACTCAACCATACGCAACGCTTACGCAAACCATTTTACCTTTGCAAACTCTTTAGAATGTCTTGCAATGTTTTACTTAATTTCATTCAGTCCTTTGTCGAGTGAAGATATCAGACAGTGAGATGTGCAAAAATCATTTTTTTCAGTGAATAGTTTTCGCAAAATCGGACGATAAGTGTTTCATATCGGCCACAACGATATCTCTCAGCATAGGCACCATCATTTGACGGGTAGTAGAGCCATAACAAAAACCGCCCTCAGCACGGAATGCAGAGAGCACGCCTGTAGCAGCGAAAGTTTTATACAGGTGTTTCATACATATTTTATTAAAGATTTAATTAATAGCATGTAGCTTCACACTTGGTTTTCACACTAAATTAGTGTATCTTTTTAAAAGCAGCCTTCTTACTTCCTTTCCCAGAATATATCTTTCCAGGACCTCTCTCCGTCAGTTTTTTAGGAATAATCTGCTTGACTTTACTTTTTAATTTCGTTTTGAGAAGCTTATACCAACATTTGTGATAAATCAATAATAATACGAGTACTAAAAATGTAATGTGGCTTCTGCTTTAATTTATTCATTCAACCATAGCACGGAAGATCAAATTTGGAAGAATGTATTATACCAGTCAGATCCCAACATGAAAGTAAGTGTGCATAATAAGAAATATGATGTATATATGAAGGCTGCACGGGAATAACGACCAAGGTCCATAATAATTTAAAACTTAGTTCTTAATGCCATCTCCTAGAGGAATGGATGTACAGTACTATAACTTGGCAAGGTTTGTTTTTTGTAAAAACGATCAAGGCGCTCTGAAGTCTGTACTGAAATAAAGCAAAAAAGATATAAAATAGTGCCAACTGTGTACCCAAAGTAGGCTGGACAGGAGGTTTACTCGATAAGTTGAGCAGAAACACGTGTTACTGTTGCCGAGATTGTGCAGGAAGTCTTTTCTTAAGTGAATTGAAGACATCAGAAATGTCGGAGAATTGAGATGAACATTCCAGTCCCGTACAGAATAAAAGTACAAAGAAAAGAAAAGTATTAGGGACCGTAGGTCCAGAAGATTATAGGCCGCAAGTCAGGTTACATGTGACGATTGTAAGTGCTTATAATGAAATGTTTTCAGAATGTTCCATTTATAGAAAAGAATAGATTAATGAGGGAATTCAGTCAAAGGAATTCCTATCATACAAAAAATTCACATTGCTGAACTTATCAGTGTAAATCCTGCGATGCGAAGAAGAGCAAAGAAAAGTGCATGTGAAGCAACATATCATATTTCCTACGTCTATAAGGCGCGTATTAATAGGCAAAGACAGGATGTTCAGGTATGTCGACCAGCATTCTTGGCATTGCATGGTATTACTAACAGATGTCTTATTACTCTTAAAAAGGCACTGGCTACTACTGGGAAATCACATATGAAGACCAGAGGGAAACATAACACTGGACCAAACAAAGGAGAACCCGTACCTAAACTGCATCACCGTAAACAGTTTCTGATAGGCTGTGAACCGCATTATAGCATTTATGATAACAAAATGTTATATTTATCAGTACGACTTAATATTTGAAATTTAGACGTGTTATACTCAGAGAAAAATCCCTTTATCAGACGTACAAAATCGACAGATTTTTTTCTGACTAACTACAAAGTAAGTTTTGGGTATTCCAGCATTGAAACGTTCGGTGTGTGACAAATTTAGAGTCGACTCTTCTATACTTGATTTACAAATAAACAACAAGAAAGATGGCCGCGCGGGATTAGCCGAGTGGTCTTAGGCGCTGCAGTCATGGACTGTGCGGCTGGTCCCGCTGGAGGTTCGAGTCCTCCCTCGGGCATGGGTGTGTGTGTTTGTCCTTAGGATAATTTAGGTTAAGTAGTGTGTAAGCTTAGGGACTGATGACCTTAGCAGTTAAGTCCCGAAAGATTTCACACACATTTGAACATTTGAACAAGAAATATTCAACTCAGATACAAACTTTTAATAAGTAGAAACAACATCTAACTACTTAAAATGAACTAAATAAGAAGAAAGCAGACAGGTTTCACGAGATTAAATGTTCCGAATGATTGATGCCCAGAAAATCTGTGATTATGAAAGTAATCCGCATGGATTACCGGAAAAATCTTCCGCTTCCTAATATTTCAACAAATGAAGCATATTACCGCAGGCAGCTATCATTCTATTCATGCAAAACTCACTTGTTTGCTTCTGCGAAATCTGTATTTTATACTTACGATGAAACACTTGTCAACAAAGGATCCACCGAGCGACGCGGCGCAGTGGTTAGCGCACTGGACTCGCATTCGAGAGGACGACGGTGCAAAACCCGTGCCCGACCATCCCCATTTAGGTTTTCCGTGATTTCCCTAAATCGCTTCAGGCAAATGCAGGGATGGTTCCCTTGAAAAGGCACGGCCGACTTCCGTCCCCATCCTTCCCTAATCCGAAGGAACGATGACCTAGCTGTTTGATCCACTCCCCCAAATCAACCAACCAACCAACCAACAAAGAATCTGATGAAGTGTGTTCAAAGTTGTGACATTTCTGTTCGTAAATTTTTCGTGACTCTGTGCGTAATCGCAAGTGTATTCTGTGAGATGGTAATGTTTTGGGGCAACTAAGATGGCGGACATCTGCTTCAAGGCTTTTTTATCTCCATGGCTCCTGTACTATGCAAATTACACTGCAGTAGAGTCTCTTGCACGATCATTTGCCTTCATCAAACGTGTTTATCCACTTCGAGCTGTTTGTGCAGTCGGCGTTCATTTCTTGAGTGCAACGATTAGTCTCAGTGTCTCTGTATGAAACTTTCAGGTTTTTAAAGGTGAGTTACGTCGAGACCTTCGTAGCAGTCGACTGTACAACAGGATCCATTTAGTGTTTATTTTAACATTTAATAATTTCTTGATTTGTGGAGAAAAGAATGAAGATCGCAATCTGAGCCACGTAGGCTCATTGCGGATGCTTTGTCTGTGAGAAGAGGCATAAAGTATTTCATAAGTGAGGTAATGAACTTGCTGGTTGGCAGTTTTGTCACTGAGCTCCATGTAAATACTTATTTATGCCCATAGGCAAGGAAAGTGTTCCCTTTCTTAACTGTTCCTAAAATATAGTCAGACAGCATTTAATATAATTACATTGGTCTATAACTTTCATTTTATAAGAGGGAGTTTTAATCAGGGCAACTTCTGTACAAACTCTTACAACAAATGAGGGTCTTATTAAATTAGTCTACACAGCATATCGTTTCGCAGCCATTTTGCTGCTCACCATGGTTCTGCCACATGATTGGAAGAATTACCAGCTTTTCCCTCTAAGGTTACAAAAGTGTAGTATGACTATTAGACTTCCTATATCATGATATTGGCACAACTGTACAACATGGTGATATAACGAACGAAACACAATAAATCCGTGTCAGTAAAATTGTGGTAGGTCACGTAAATCATTAATATTACGAAAAAAATTATGAGAAAGTCTACGAGTAACATATAAAAGAAAAAGTTCTTAACTACTGTGAGAAACTCCTCTACGGAATAGGAGTGTGGAATGAGGAAACTTTCAATTTATAATCTGATTACTTGGGATTTATCACACAGTATTTTCAGTTCTTCTGGAGGCCTATTAAAAATAAAAATGTCAAATACTGCACACCTTTTTATACATTGCTTAAGGAGGTGTTGTCCAAGTGCATACCGTATCTCCGTCTAATGTTCACTGAATGAATGTTGCAGTTTTTTCTGAATGACTCAACGCTGGCAGCAACAAATCCCGTATGTATAATCTGGTTTTGCAGGATTACAATTCCAAGACATCTGAACAACTGTCTACATCTAGTTAACGAAGTGACGCCAGAAATCAGTCTGACTGTCTTTTCCTGAGCTAAGAACGTTCTTGGTGGCTGCACAGAGTTGTCCCAAAATACACTGCTCAAAACAATGACTCTCCGTCCGAACAGGCCTCGGAAGGTACCGACCGACCACCGTGTCATCCTTAACCGACAGACGTCACTGGATGTGCATATGGAAGGGCATGTGATCAGCACACCGCTGTCCTGGTCGTTGTCAGTTTTCGTGACCGAAGCCGCTACTTGTCAGTCAGGTAGCTGCTCAGTTGGCCTCACAAGGGTTGAGTGCACCCCACTTGCCAACAGGGTTTTGCATACTCGGGCGGTCACCCGTCCAAGCGCTAACCAAGCACGACTGCGCTTACATTCGGTGATCTCACGGGAACTGGTGTTACTACCAAAACAATTGGACGAGAATCTGCTAGAGTCTACCATGTATGTAGTCCGCGATTAAGATACACAGGGTAGTCCATTGATAGTGACCGGGTCAAATATCTCACGAAATAAGCATCAAACGAAAAAACTACAAAGAACGAAATTCGTCTAGCTTGAAGGGGAAAACCAGATGGCGCTATGGTTGGCCCGCTAGATGGCGCTGCCATAGGTCAAACGGATATCAACCGCGTGAATGTTTTATGTTTTAGTTGGATCACTTTTATCGCTTTGTGATAGGTGGCGCTGTAATTGTCACAAACGTGGTATCACGTAACATTCCGCCCGTGCGGACGGTATTTGCTTCGTGATACATTACCCGTGTTAAAATGGACCGTTTACCAATTGCAGAAAAGGTCGATATCGTGTTGATATATGGCTATTGTGATCAAAATGCCCAACAGGCGTGTGCTATGTATGCTGCTCATTATCCTGGACGACATCATCCAAGTGTACGGACCGTTCGCCGGAAAGTTACGTTGTTTAAGGAAACAGGAAGTGTTCAGCCACAAGTGAAACGTCAATCACGACCTGCAACAAATGATGATGCCCAAGTAGGTGTTTTAGCTGCTGTCGCGACTAATCCGTACATCAGTAGCAGACAAATTGCGCGATAATCGGGAATCTCAAAAACGTCGATGTTGAGAATGTTACATCAACGTCGATTTCACCCGTACTATATTTCCATGCACCAGGAATTGCATGGCGACGACTTTCAACGTTGTATACAGTTCTGCCACTGGGCACAAGAGAAATTACAGGACGATGACAGATTTTGTGCACCCGTTCTAATTAGGACGAAGCGTCATTCACGAGCAGCGGTAACGAAAACCGGCATAATATGCACTATTGGGCAACGGAAAATCCACGATGGCTGCGACAAGTGGAACATCAGCTACCTTGGCGGGATTATTTATGGTGCGGCATTATGGGAGGATGGATAATTGGCTCCCATTTTATCGATGGCGGTGTAAATGGTCAAATGTATGCTGATTTCCTACGTAATGTTCTACCGATGTAACTACAAGGTGTTTCACTGCATGACAGAATGGCGATGTACTTCCAACATGATGCATGTCCGGCACATAGCTCGCGTGCGGTTGAAGCGGTCTTGAATAGCATATTTCATGACAGGAGGATTGGTCGTCGAAGCACCATACCATGGCCCGCACGTTCACCCGATCTGACGTCCCCGGATTTCTTTCTGTGGGGAAAGTTGTAGGATATTTGCTATCGTAATCCACCGACAACGCCTGACAACATGCGTCAGCGCATTGTCAATGAATGTGCGAACATTACGGAAGGCGAACTACTCGCTGTTGAGAGGAATGTCGTTACACGTATTGCCAAATGCATTGAGGTTGACGAACATCATTTTGAGCATTTATTGCATTAATGTGGTATTTACAGGTAATCACACTGTAATAGAATGCGTTCTCAGAAATGATAAATTCACAAAGGTACATGTATCACATTGGAACAATCGAAATAAAATGTTAAAACGTACCTACGTTCTGTATTTTAATTTAAAAAACTTAGCTGTTACCAATTGTTCGTCTAAAATTGTGAGCCATATGTTTGCGACTATTACAGCGCCATCTATCACAAAGCGAAAAATGTGGTCCAACTAAAACATTCACATTTCTTCACGTACTACACGAATATGTAATAAAAAATGCGGGTTCCTATTTAAAAAAACTCAGTTGATCTCCGTTTGACCTATGCCAGCGCCATCTAGCGGGCCAACCATAGCGCCATCTGGTTTCCCCCATCAAGCTAGACAACTTGTAATTTTTTCGTTTGACGCTTATTTCGTGAGATATTTGGCTCGGTCACGATCAATGGATCACCCTGTATACTGTTGCTCTGAGTCTTCCGACGTGTTTTTATAATAAGAACAGTCCTCTTTGAAACATTTGAAAATATGGCTTATTGGCAGTATTGAGATGTGTCGCGCTATGCCCAAGTCTAGTAATATCTCACTCGACCATATAGTAAGTGTCCGTACTCTTTATGCATGTTTCATCAGTCAAGATGAGGCATCTGACTGAGGCAGAACGTGTTCGTTCAGTGACACTGCTGCAGCAAGGTTGGACTATTTGTGCAGTGTCTACATAACTTAATGTGGCTTCATCTGTTGTTGAGAGGGTTTGAAAATGATTTCGTGAAATTGGTACACCCACAGGAAAATCAGGACAAGTGAGAAAATGGGAAACGCCAACCAGAGACGACCGATATGTGGTTAATTGTTCTCTCCACCGGTGCACTGAAACCTCCCATGCCCTAAAAATCATCTGAGAGGAGCAACTGGTTGCAGTGTGAATGAGCAAACAGTACAGACTCCGAGAGGCTGGTTTAAGGCGAAGAAGACTTCACTAAGTCCCTCGATTAACTGCTATACATATGAGAGTTCGACTTCGATTTGCCGAGGAACATAAACACTGGCGTCTCCGTCACAGGGTAAATGTATTGTTTACAGACGATTCCCGCTTTCGTCTAACACGGTGCTATGGACATATACGTGTATATCGTCGTCCTACTGAACGCTATAATGAGATAGCTGTCCAGGAAATGGACAGATTTGGCTGCGGCTCAGTCATAGTATGGGGTGGCATTACAACTGATAGCCGATCGGACCTCCAGATCCTCAGAGGCTGACGTAATGCTCAGAGAGATTGTATTGAGTCATATTAAGCCCACCACGGTTGTAATGGGTGTCAAGGATATCTTGTAGCACAATGCGAGAGCGCATTCACGAGCAGCCATCGTGGGAACGTTACAGGACATTCAAATATTAATCTGTCCTGTTCTGAGTCCCAAACTCAGTCCTGTTGAGCATTTGTGGGATATGTTTGACAAATAAGTCCGGGGCCGTCCTGCAGCACCTCAAACTCTTGAACAACTTACAGAGGCCCATACTGAGGAGTGGGAAAAAACTTCACAAGAAAACGTTCGCAGACTTGTCATCAACATGCCTCGAAGATGTGAGGCAGGCACAGGGGCACATGGAGGACCTACCAGACATTAAAATGTTTCTTTTTCTACCTTATGTGACTTACGTGAGGAAGTTTCCACTTAGGTTTACGACATAGTGTTGAATTTCTTTTCATGGCACCAACAAGCGTGGTGAGAAGAGGACTGGATATGTGCATTTCTGTTAAATAAATCTTTCATTTTCCAGAACAAAAGTTTATTTTATTCCAAATAGCTGCGAAAAAAATAATGCAGGTGCTTAAAATGTTGTCCCTCTAATTTTTCTGAGCAGTGTATAACACCGTACTAGATAAGAGAGTGAAAGTAAGCAAAGTGAACAAGCTTTCGTGATTCAGTGTCAGAGACAGTGGAGACCATTCTTATAGTGAAGATAGTAGCATTCCGTTTCTGTACAATATCTGTTATGTTGTACTTCAAAGGAAGCCTTCCATCTACCCTCAGTGCTAGGAATTCAAAATAGTCAACTGCAATGCCTATTTGACTACCCTCGGGTTACGTGTATCATTTATATTACGTTCCATATCTTTCACAATAACACTTGTGTCATCTGTAAAGGGAAAAATTTTTCGTCATCTCTCATGTTTAGTAGAAAATCATTCATATACATCGAGAAAATGTACGCAGAACAGAAACCTGTGAAATCCCACCCTCTTTAGAAGACCCCCAGTCACGTACCTCTCCATACTTGCTCTGAGTGGAGGACAACCCACTCCTTTCTATTTTCCAGATATGAAGCGAGTCGTTGTTGAGCGCTTTCCCTAATCGTATAACGTCCCCACTAATGCAAAAGCATTGCGTGGTCCACACAGTAAAATTGTTAAACCAGTGAAAGTACCTATTGCGTTCTACCAATTGTTCAGCCCTGCTAGTGCCGCACAGACAAAAGAACTGCATTTTCTGTGAATTCTCTTTTCTTGAAGCCAAACTGTGAGACGGACAACAAATAATGTGTATTGAGTTGTGCCACCACTTCCCTATTCACTTCTTTCTCAAAAATGTTTGAAAACACTCGCTGCCGGTAGTTGTCTACATTATGTGTGCATCTCTTGAAGTAAAGTGGTCACACTGACAGGTGCTTCAGTCTACCAGGAAACCGACCAACCTAAAAGAGACATTGCACAGATTCCTGAGTGGAGAAATAATACTTGTATATGGCGCAATGAGTTTCATAATACTGTTGTATGTGTATAAGCAACCCCAGAAAAAATAACTTCTCCTGGAAACGAGTTTGATCTGATGACGGCATATGCCACTTGTGGGAGAGTAGATGTACTAATAATTGTCTACCCTTTAATAAGGAATGCTCACAGCCTGAAGGTTCAGTGTGGTGCAAACGTATGTAGCAAGCACCCAACCGAGTCATAGAGACACACCCGTGCTTCCTATAGCCAACCGAGCGAGTTTTAAAGGGATCATACTGTGGTCTTCCGAGTGGCGCAATAGTTCTTTCGGAGAATTGTCACATAAACTAGATGTGCTGCGCCAGTTGTGAAACGACGACACTGGTATAGGTGGTCAAGTGAACATTCTCACACCCGGACGAGGTTCTGGACGCTCATGCAGCACAGACATCAACCAGGATCGTCGTACTTTAAGGGCAGCAGCGGCAGATCGTATGGCTACGATAGCACAGAAAGTGAGGGCTTGTGAGTCCTGACGTGTCAACACGAACTGTTGTGAACTGTCTGTTAGCAGTGAGACTACGGGCACGCACACCTCCAGCCCGTCTTCCATTCACGCCACAGTATCGACGTTCGCCGCTCGACTGGTGCCGTCAGAGGATCGTTTTGGAGATGGAATAGCGCACCATGATCTTCAGCTATGCAAGCAGATTCTGCCTGCACGCAAGTGATGGTCGTCAGAGCGTGTGACGTAGACCTGGTGAGTGCTGTCTCGTAGAGTTCATTCGTCCAAGACAAATTGGCCCCTCTCCAGGCCATATGGTCTTAGGTCTCGCTGCCCTGAGAAGGACGTTAACCATCGCTCGGTACGTGCAGAATGTTGTCAGACCCTTTTTTTGTCATTCGTGCAACAGGTAAGTGATGTGCTGTTCTAGCAGGAGAATGTGCCTGTCGAACTCTATGTGGTGTGCAAGACATGTAGCAACTTCCTTGGTCAGCACGGAATCTGGACTTGTCTTCAATCGAGCACATGTGGGATATGACTGGACGAAAGTGACGCGTCTGACTCGTCAACAAACAACTATTACAGAACTACGTGAAAAGATCGAGCAGGCATGGCATAACGTATCCCAGAACAGTATTCGCCATCTGTACGATGGAGAGGATGCCACGTCAGCGCCTGTACTGCCACCCGTGGACGCTACACCACATACTAATTGAGTCAGTACCTGGTGCATCAGAACCACTTGTGCTGTTGATCTGTCAATGTAATCATTTCATGTGCTCCATACGCACTGTTACAACAATAAATCTGCCGGCCGCTGTGGATGAACTGTTCTAGGCGCTTCAGTCCGGATCCTTGCTGCTGCTACGGTCGCAGGTTCGAGTCCTGCCTCGGTCATGGATGTGTGTGATGTCCTTAGGTTAGTTAGGTTTAAGTAGTTCCAAGTCTAGGGGACTGATGACCTCAGATGTTAAGTCCCACAGTGCATAGAGCCATTTGAACCATTTGAACAATAAATCCTTAGTGAAGTAGAAAGCTCTAAAAGGGTGTACTAATATTTTTCCGTCATTTTGTACGTTTTAAATTTCACTTCGTAATCCTACTTGAAATTCTATCATACCTATGGAAGTCATTTCTCTGTACTGATGCAATAACTGAATCGCCTTCCTCTTTGCTTGTTTCCTGTAGCTGCATATTATATAGTTGGCTCAAAACATCAGATTTCAAACAGTATCAATAAAATTTTGTTTGGACTTGCTGACCTTTGATAAGAAACGGTTACTGAATGTTTTGCACAACTCTGGTGCATCTCTAACAAGTTAATTCTCACATGAAAGAGATTTAATTTGTTGAGCATGTATATTCTGCCGTGTTACCTCTTTCACATTTGACCATTTAGTTTTCATTTTGGTCTGAGAGCCTTCCATTCGCTCGGTGTAAACCATCGTTTTAGCCTCTTTGATGAGGTTCCTCAGCACTTTGTAGCATTTTCTTTAGTGAAATTGTGTTACGCGGGTCTAAATGTCCTTCCTATTACGAAACTAAACCAAACTCCGCCCGAACAGGCCTTGAAGACCCAACGGTACCGAACGACCGCTGGGTCATCCTCAGCCCACATGCTTCACTGGATGCGGATATGGAGGGGCATGTGGTCAAATGGTTCAAAAGGCTCTGAGCACTATGGGAATTAACATCGGAGGTCATCAGTCCCCTAGAACTCAGAACTACTTAAACCTAACTAACCTAAGGACATCACACACGTCGAACCTGCGACCGTAGCGGTTGCGCGGTTCCAGACATAAGCGCCTAGAACCGCTCGGTCACAACGGCCATCAGCATGTGGTCAGTACACTGCTCTCCCGGCCGTTGTCAGTTTTCGTGACCGGAGCTAGTACCGCCCTATCAAGTAGCACCTCAATTGGACGCACAAGGGCGGAGTGCACCCTACTTGCCAACAGCATTCGGTAGACCAGACTGTCATCCATCCAGCTGCTAGCCAATCCCAACAGCGCTTAACTTCGGTGATCTGACGGGAACCAATGTTACCATTGCGGCAAGGCCGTTGGCTGCTATGTTGAAATAGCCCCCGTTTTCTCCTACAAGATGTTGTGATACAGTCAGTTATCCAAATCCGTCACTCATTAGTACTGCATATCTACCTGCAATTTTTTAATTCGAAAGAGCTGTCAACGAAAGTGATTAAGTTTTGAAGAACTGTATTTCATTTGTTGTTCAAATTGTCTATATTGTAGACTTCTTGTCAAGTTTGTTCTTCGACAATAGCTTTAAACATCTGTACTACCACTGAAGTCATATCTTCAAATACGTTGTTTACTACTTCGGGTTATGACTCCACCTTGATTCCCCTAACCATTAGTATGTGTGTATCACGATTTGACAGGCCACTAACAACTTCTGGCAAACTGTACTCATCAAGTAGAAAGCAATCTCGTAACATGATGATATTACTGTTTCGCTGAACTCTTGTTGAAAAGTAGAGATCTGGACAACGTGCGGGCCATGGCAACAAGGGAAAGCTCTCGGTATCGAGGTAGGTCAGGATATCAGGGCACCATACAGTCTGACGTAATCTTGTTGAAAGATAACGTATGGAAACATCGAACATAGGGCACAGCCACTGACATTAACACATCAGAAATGTAACACTCATTGTTCGAATCAGCGCCTGTGCTACCCACAGGTGATCCTGCCGTATATCCGATGTCGTCCTATGCTATCACGCCAGGCGCTAGGCCCAAAGACGTAACGTTAGCCCTTCTCGAAGGGCCCAGACACGGAAACTTCCATTATGATTCTGTATTCAGAACCGAGATTTATGTAAAAATACCACGTGGACCAGCACTGTTGCTGAGCGCACCACACTTGGCGCATCTCTATCCGTTGCTGTGTCAACGAAAGCTGCAACAATAGTCACCGTACTGACAGTCCGTGGTGCTCCAGTCATGGTCACTCTGCTCCTGTGTATATTTGTCCTACTGCAAATAAGGTCATATCCTGACTACAGGCATGTGACGTGGCTGTACCATCTGGCATGGTCGAGGCAACAATATCTATTGTGTCCTTTCGGGCGGGCTGGTCGCGTAGGGGTCTGTGAGATTCCGCATAGTGTACAGCCCCCATGAACGCAGCTACTCCATATTCGCATGGCAGTCGTTGGATACCGATCAACGCAAGTAGTAATATCGCAAAACAATGAAGCGCAGCCTGTATACGCCAGGATCCTAAGGTTGTCAAATTTCGAGGTATTCCGATAAATGTTACTTCTTCTTACATGAGGCATAGCACAATGTTTTAAAAAGCAACCCGTGTTTTTTTAAAGAACATCATATTCATCGTTAACTGTACGAAATAATTATTTCACAACTGCAGTTTCGGCCTTTGGGCCATATTTAAGTAGTACTGGGAAAGATTTTGCTTCAGCATATGTCAGACATTAAAATTTCCCGACATGTGTCCAAGTCATCTGATGTTACTGTATTTCTACTGTGAAAGGGCATATTCTTGATTATGACACGTATACATCCCGCAGGATTTTAAAGTATAACATGTGCTGAATCAAAATCTTTTGCAGTACCACTTGCAACTAGCCCAAAGTCTGAAACTGCAATTGTGAAATAAACACAATGATCAACCGGAATGCTATGACCACCTACTTAATAGCCGGTATGTCCACCTTTGTTACTAATAACAGCGCCGGCCTGTCGTCGTATCAGGGATGCAATAAGGCCTTCGTAGGTCGCTGGAGGGAGTTGGTACCACATTTGCGCACACAAGTCACATAATTCCTTTGAATTCCTGGGAGGGGGCCGACGAGCTCTGACGCCACGTTAACTCACATCCCACATGTATTCGACCAGGTTCAGATCTGCCGAAGTGGAGTCCAGGACATCAATTTGAACTCGCCACCGTGTTCCTCGAATCGAATCACATTCCTTGGCTTGTGACACGGCGCATTGTCTTGTTGAGAAATGCCATTGCCTTCGGGAAACACGATCGTCATGAAGGTGTCTATCTTGCCAATAACCAGTGTACGATACTCCTTGGCCGTCTTGATGCCTAGCACGAACTCCACTGGACCCATGGGTGCCCACGTGAAAGCACAATGCAGCCGCCGCCAGCTAGTCTCCGTCTCGCAGTACAGGTGCCGAGGTGCTGTATCCCTGGAAGACAACGGATTCGCGCCCTACTATCGGCATTATGAAGGAGGTATCGGTATTCATCAGGCCATGCAACACTCTGCCACTGCGCCAACGTCCAATGCCGATGGCCACTTGCCCAGTTCAGCCGTGGGTGCCGATGTCGTGGTGTTAAAATTGGCACATGCATGGGTCGTCGGCTGCTGAGGACCATTGTTAGGAGTATTCGGTGCACTGTGTGTTCAGACACACAAGTATTCTGCTCAGCATTAATGTCTGATGTTAGTTCCGCCACAGCTCGCCGCCTGTCCTGTTTTATCAGTCTGTCGAGCCTACGATGTCCGACATCTGTAATAAGTGGCAGCCGCTCAACCCCACGACGGCTAGATGTAGGGTCAACACAATCTGCCCACGGTCAAATTCAGGTAGATCGCGCGCCTTGCTCATTCTACTCACAGACAACACGTTCACCGATACTATGCTCCTTGCGTGTGTCTGACTAGCCGTAAATCCTCGTCAAGTGACGCTGCTATCGCTTGGACGGGTTTATATCGATAGTAGGTAGGTGGTCCTAATGTTCTGGCTGAGCACTGTAAGTTCGACTGTCAATGGCGACGTCCTTTAAAAAATTCTATATGAGAGTGAACCTCGACCATGAGAAGTTAACCAATGTTAGATGCTATTTGTGAAGCGAAACCTACTGCGTAATCTTTCCTTGTAATCACAATGTAACTAGCGATAATACTACGTACTTCACCGATCGAGGTGGCGCAGTAGTTAGCACACTGGACTCGCATTGCGGAGGACGACGGTTCAAACCCGCTCTGGTCACTCTGATTTATGTTTCTTGTGATTTCCCCAAAATAGCCTCAGGAAAATGCCAGGGCGGATCCTTTGAAAGGGCTTGGCTGACTTCTTTCCCCTACCTTCACTAATACGATGGGACGGATGACCTCGCTGTTCAGACCCATCCCCCATATCAACTAACTACTTTCTTCTTTTGATGTTCAACCCTGAGGTTGGTTTGCAGGAGACCTCCATTAATGTCTTCTGTCTGCTTTCCTTTTCATTCCACGTATGTGTTACATCCAACGTCATTCATGATCAGTTGCATGTATGATATCCTTGGTCGCCCCTGCCGACTCCTTCCCTCAACAGCTCCTTATGCTACTGTTCCAACGATGTTGTTGTGTCGTAGGATGTGCCCTATAAGTTTGTCACTTCTTTTTTGGATGTGCCCCCACAGACATCTGGTTTCCTGTACTCTTCTAAGCACCTCTTCATTAGTGACTTTGTCTCTCCAGCTGATCTTCATCATCCTTCTATAGCACCACATCTCCAGGTTCTCTAGCCGTCTTCTCTTTTCTCTCCCAATTATCCAAGTTTCACATCTATATAGGGCCACACTCCAAACGAAAGCTTCATGATACGTTTCTTTATTTTCTTGTTCGTAAGATCCTCCTCCGATTAAATGCAATTTTGCCCTTTTGTATTCAGCTCGCAATTTCTTTCCGGCTTCTATCATCCCTTGTGATTTTGCTTCCCAGGTAAGTAAATTCATCTATCACTTCCAGCTCCTCTCTTCCGATTCTCATTCTCACAGGTTCATATTCTGCTCCTGAACTGCATACCACCGCTTTAGTCTTTTTCTTGTTTATTCTCTTTCCACGCTGATGGCATAGAATCCTTTCCATTGTTCTGAGGACTTCCTCTAGATCTTCTTTTGTCTCCGTGACTATAGCAATATCATCTGTATAACGTAGCATGTCTATATTCTCCCATTAATTTTGATCCCCACCTCAGTAGTTTCTCGAACTTAATCTTCCTGGATGTAAGCATTGAATTAAGGGGAGGGATAGCACATCCTTGTCTTACCCCTTTTCTAATATTTGCTTCTTGTTCCTGGTGACAGTTCCTAATCACTGCCACCTCATTATTATAGAACATGATTATCGCACGGATCTCTTTGTACTTCATTCCACTTTTCCTCAGCGCTCTAAACATCTCTTGCCAGATAACGTTATCAAATGCCTTTTCCAGGTCTACAAAGGCAATATAAATTGGTTTACTTTCTGTAATTGCTTTCCGCTAAGGAGTCTCAGTTCCAGAATGGCTTTTGTTCCCAATTCCCTACTGAAATCAAACTGATCTTCACTCAGCATATCGAGCACCTTCTCTTCAATTCTCTTCAGAATAATTTTTATGATAATTTTTGGTGTGTGTGATATTAGGCTTAAAGTTCGGTACTGTTCACATTTTGTAGCTGCTGCCTTCTTCGGTATAGGAACAGTGATGCATATCTGGAAGTCTGTCGGTATCTCTCCTGTGTTATAGATGGACCTAATAAGTTTAAGCAGCATTGTTTTCATGCTGTCACCAGCATTCTTTATTAGTTCTGCAGGGATGTCATCAATAACCTTTGCGTTGTTGTCCCGTAGATCCTTTAGAGCTCTGTCATATTGTTCTTGCAGAATGTCATCTTCGTCTGCTTGCTCTTCTCTTCCTATTACTTCCTCCGAAAGAAGTGTTCAGGTATACAGCTCCTCTAAGTATTCTTACCATTTCTTCATGAAGTCTTCACCATACAGCATTTTCCCCTCTTTATTTTCTATTGTGCCTGAGAGTGTTGTTTTACGTTTGTTAAAAAATTTATTTGCTGTTTTGTAGGCTATATCAGTTCTTCCGTTTTGCATATTTTCTTCCACTTCCCTGCACGTTTCCTCAAGAAAATTTTCTTTTGCTTTCCTAGCTTCTCTATTTAATAAATTCATCAGTCTTCTGTATTCAGATTTTCCTTGTTCATCAATTGCATTTTTGTATAATCTCCTGTTTTCTATAAGTTCAATACTATCTGCTGCAATCCATTTCCTCTTGTTTTCGATTTTAGTTTTTCCAACTATCTTTTCTGCTGCTTTTTATATACCAGATTTAATTTGATCCCAGTCTCCATTTACTCCATCATTTTGAAAATTTTTAGCTAGGTTGTGTGTTTCGTGAGCATAGTGCATTTCCAGTCCCTCATTTTCCAATTTTTCTAGTTCCCATTTAAATTTTACTGGCTTCTTCTTCAAACATTTGAATCTGAGTGAACTTTTCATCAGGACCAGGTAATGGTCACTGCCTATGTCTGCAGATGGATAGCCCCTGCTTTCTTTTACCTGGTTCCTAAAACGTGCTTTCACTAGAATGTAATCAATCTGCTGTCTCCTCAGGTCTCCAGGGTCCTTCGATGTGTATCTTCTTCGTTTGTGATGTTGAAAAAGTGTGTTTGCAACAACTAATTGGTGCCTCGAGCAGAACTCAATTAGTCGATCTCCTCTTTCATTTTTTCTTCCGAGTCCATATTTGCCAACAGTTCCTTCCCCCGGTTGTTCATCCACAATCGCATTCCAGTCCCCCATGGCAATCAGGTTTTCATCCTCCTTAACATTTCTCATCGCATTACTTATTTCTTCGTATAATCCGTCAACGACTGCATCTTCTTCTTTGGATGTTGGCATGTATGTTTGTATTATCATAGTGTCCTTTGGTTTAGTTTCAAGTTTGAATAGTATTATTCGAGAGCTATATTGCACATATCCCTTGACACGTGAGTCATAGTTTTTCCTCAAAATTATTCCAACTTCTCCCATTCCTGGTCTATCTTGCTCAGTTCCAGTGTGAATGACTCTGTATTCTTCAGACCATAAATCATCTGATTGGGGCCGTCTCATCTCAGATATGCCAAGGATATCGATTACCAGTTGTTCCATTTCAAGTTTTAGATTTTCTACTTTTCTACACTGAAGCAGTGTTCTCACATTTCAAGTTGCTATGTTAAAATTGGGATTCTTTTCCTTCACCTTGTCTGTATCTTTTTCAGTCCCCACCCGGAGATTCAATTAGGGGACTATTTTACCTCCGGAAAATTTTACAGAAGATACTGGCATGGTTTTTAGCTGATGCTTGCGATAAGCTTAGTTCTTTAATGTGGTGGCTTCCTGTTGCCTTCCACATCCTATGCCGTTGACCATCAGCTGGTTCTTCCGCCTTTGTAAATTATTTATCATTTCCAGGGCAAGAGGGTGCCCTGCCCAGCAAATACTGGGGTGATGACTTATCCCGCTCATCCCTCGGTCCCTGTCCACGTTAGCCATCACATGAAGTGACGTTGCCCACTCTCTACCGCGTGGAGGTGTAGATCAGGAGTTTCCCTTCATCGGGTCAGCTACTTTATGTTTCTGCGCTGAAATGTTAATGATTTGTGTAGCCAGCCCGAGCCATTTGGATTTGTGCTGCATGCCGCCTTCGTTGTGTTACAATTTTAACGGCAAGTGGTGTACATTAAAGAGTCCTACATACTGTACGTGATAAATACACATGGGTGATCCAAAAGTTTAGATACAATTTCTCGATTCATGTTTACTAACCCCCTCAATGACTTCATGACTGCAGATCCAATTGAAAACTGGGTAAACAGCATACTTTTCGTGGAACAGGGGTACCAAAGCCTGCAGAGAGCTAGGAGTGATGCAGTGAACTCATCCTAGTGGCATTGTCTCTAATGAAGTCGAGGTCAGCGGGAACTTTAAAGCTTTTTTTCCTTCTTTGGCACAGTCATTGCTGTCAGGAAGAGAGCGTAGCTGCTTACCTTTCTGCGTGTCCGATACCTTCCCGTTGCACTCCACATCGTAAGTGCTGAAACAATTGAAATTACAGTTTAAATTTTCCTTTCTTCACTAGTTTCACACTTACTATATCTATAGTGCAATTACTGTTCAATACATCTTAAATATCTGTTTCAAGTTCTCAGAACGTGTTTTAGCAGATACTGACTTTCCTTATAGATTAGTTTAATAAATACGACTTGATTCGAAAGTTAATGTAGTAGATACATTTAAACAGTAAGAGAAGAGACTAGGTACCAAGAAAATTACAAGTGTGTCAGGGATTCCAATGACCCTGACGCACAGAATTTTTCCACGTAGTCACCATTTCTATGAAATTTTGATACAGCTAACAAGAATTTTCTAACAGTCTACGAATATTTGCCCGCATCTCGTGGTCGTGCGGTAGCGTTTTCGCTTCCCACGCCCGGGTTCCCGGGTTCGATTCCCGGCGGGGTCAGGGATTTTCTCTGCCTCGTGATGGCTGGGTGTTGTGTGCTGTCCTTACGTTAGTTAGGTTTAAGTAGTTCTAAGTTCTAGGGGACTTATGACCACAGCAGTTGAGTCCCATAGTGCTCAGAGCCATTTGATCTACGAATATTTCTGCCATCTGGGATTCCAATTGGCTGTCAATAGTAGGAACTTCCGAATAATGACAGCGGTCTCAAATGCGAAGTTATCGCTATCAGATGGTTTATCATAAACTTACCGTTGGAAGTTAGGTATTTTGTCACTTTGTTCGGGCAGCAGTATGCGGAAACAAAATTATCTGAACGAAGATCAATTCTTGAATTCGGCAATCATTATTGGCACGTTCCTGTTTGGAATAGCCTCAGTGCTCACGTAATCCGTCTACAGTGGCTATTAACTATACATGCAAAGCATTCGTCTCCGTAAAATAATTGGCAAACAACAGTTCTCATAAGTAATTAGAGGACGTCATAGCTCTCTGACAAGAGCTGCTATTAAATAATTATTACAACTGGTTTTAGTACTCAGACCATCATGAAGTATCCTCTGTCATGGGTGACGACACATAAAACGTACTTCATATTTAGTATATTTCATATGAATTATATTTCATGTTTATTATGTTTACAGTTAAATATGAGATGCATTTCATGTGCCCTTTCCCCGCCGCGCGGGATTAGCCGAGCGGTCTAAGGCGCTGCAGTCGTGGACTGTGCGGCTGATCCCGGCGGAGGTTCGAGTCCTCCCTCGCGCATGGGTGTGTGTGTTTGTCCTTAGGATAATTTAGCTTAAGTAGTGTGTAAGCTTAGGGACTGATGACCTTAGCAGTTAAGTGCCATAAGATTTCACACACATTTCGCCCATTCCCTCGGTGTATAGGATACCTGATAAAGGTCTAGGAGTGGGATCACTGGTGTTAATAAAGTATTCATCGCCAGCTCTTGCCGGTGAACTATGACGTTTTTTAAATACAAAGGACGTTCAAAAAGTTTTGCACAGTCGCCTCTAATTTTTTTTATTTTTTGCAGGAGGAGAATGAAATTTTTTGTGAACGTAGTTGGAAAATTTAGCTATAAGTTGGTATATAAAAGTATTTTCTTTTATTTGTAGGTGAGCCGTAATGGACCGTGAAGTAGATGTCAGGATGCGACAACAGTCGGTGATGGAGTCCCCCGTCAGGACCGGCGATGACTCTGCCACATCGATTCACAGGAAGTTGTTCCCTGTTTATGGGGAGGACACAGTGGGTCGCAGCAGTATCCATCGGTGATTGCAGAGGTTTAAAGACGGTGATTTCTCTCTACTGGACAATCCACGATGCGGTAGACCATCGACGGCAGTGAGTGATGTGAATAAGGAGACCATTGATCAAATCTTCCAAAATGACAGATGTGTGACGACACGACAGCATGCTGAAATGACTCGTTTGTCGTTGGGAAGTGTGGTATCACTGGTACAGTCACTAGGGTACAGAAAAGTCTGTGCACGTTGGGTGCCTAGATTATTGACAAGGGAAATGAAAACGATGAGGAAGAATACGTGCGAGGGTCTCATGAAGAACTTTACTGAAGAGTGGAAACAGTGTTTTGACAGCGTCATTACCCATGATGAAACATGATTGTTTATGTCCGAACCTGAAAGCAAAACCCAATTCATGGAGTGGCGTCATCTGGGTTCCCCTCGGAAGAAGAAACCAAGACTTTCACTAACAGCAGGCCGAAAGGTGATGGCCTCTTTCTTCTGGGATCAGTGTGGTGTCATTTCCACTGACTTTTTGAAACCTCCACAATTAACCGGGACAGTTACTGTTTGTCATTGGACAAGCTGCGACGTGCCATCAAGACCCACAGACTACAAGGGTCAGCTCATCAGACTACACCATGACAATGCCAAACCCCATACGGCCCTTATGACGCAGGAGAAAGTCAGGAAAATGGGTTGGAAAATTGTTCCTCATCCTCCCTAGGGTCCGGACTTGGCTCCTCTGATTTTTACTTCTTTGGTCGTCTGAAGGCCCACCTGCAAGGTAAAACATTTGATAGTGAGAAAGACCTTATTTCCCGTGTCAAGCGATGGTGTAAATGTCAATCCCCAGAATTTTATCAAAGTACATTTACTTCATGGAAATAACGTTGGACTTTATGCGTCATAGCTGATGGAGGCTACATTGAGTAGGCTCAATGTATAGTTAAATGTTCCAAGTATGTTCACAAAAAATTTCATTCTCCTCCTGCAAAAAATAAAAAAATTAGAGACGACTGTGCAAAATTTTTTGAACGCCCTTTGTATCTGTCATAATTACCACTGCACGTCGTCCGCACAGATTGCAATGGATATCATGTCAGTCACAGTGCTACCTTTGAAACATTATTTCCGATTGAAAGTTACAGCATCACTCATATAACTTGTGTGATGTGTTGTGACTGTTATGCCTGCCCTGTTCACATGATACCACACTCGTCAAAACACAGTGAGTACCGTAGTGGATTTAATTACGTTTAATATCGAAATCCGTACTACACGCCGCCAGAAACATTACGAGCCCAGTGTATTAATACATCAACAATATCTGTGAACAAGGTCAGAAAATGTTTCGCTCGACTTTATCTGCACCCCGTATTATTGCTATCTGCGTCTAGAACCAGTTATCTTACATTTCTGCAATGAATCCGATACCGTTCTGGATGTAAGATGATGTTGGAACGTATTTTGCTATTCCCCACAATGAGAGGAAATAATTTGTAACAGTTCAACTGCTCAGAAATTCATTTCTTTTTTCACTTATTTTCATCCGTCTACCTCGTTGAATGTTTCCTTGCCTCCTCTTTCACAGCAACATCCTATTATTCCAGTATCCTATATCAATCGATCACTTCTATCCTCGCTCCCTTTGCTCTTGGCAATTTTTTTATTCCTGAAATCCACTTCTGCTACTGTATAAACACAGCCCATGTTCGACAAAACAGTTTTCTTTTTATTAAGCACATTCAAAAACAATCAAAATCCTGTTTCTGACCCCATAACGTGCTATCTGTTATTATTACCATTACCATTATTATTATAATTGCTGTTATTCGTTACCTTATTCACATTTGTATATTACTGATAATGATAACGGTTTAAACAAAATAAAACTATCAGTATATTAACTATACTCTTTGAGAACTCGACGAATTATTCTGCAGGTGCTCGGACCAACTACCTTTTGTGGTGTCCAAGCAAAAGATGCAATCACAGGTCCAGTAGATTATTCTGTTTTCTGTGGATCAAGCCTGTCTCTGACGTCACCACAGGACTTACGTATACCAGTTTCTTCCCACACAGTATCTACTTCAGTTCCCCGGTCGCAAGATCTCGTCATCTTCTTACTGTGGGTCATGTGTGTTGGCAACAGAAACTCTTATTAGGAAGCTACCTATTCACATTTACTGGTCATATTATGTCAGATCCACTGTATCTGATTGTTTTGTCAGTAAATATACTGAGCTACAGTACACCTTTAAATTGTCACTTTGTACACTGGTGAAAGAATGGTATCTTTATTTTATTAATGAGAAACCTTTTCCGTTAACTGATACTGCAAGTCCAAATTTCGGTGATTATTTTAGCGACTTCGTCATGTCTCTGGATGCCACGTTAATAATTCGTGACATAATTCACTTTTAATACTCGCACTTCTTTCAGCTACAATCGTTTCTTTATTCTTATCCTTACTCTAATTGCATTATATATTTATTTTCAGTTGTAAAATTTTTTCACTGTTTAGCTTTACTTGAACATAGCTTTGTGGTAGCAGGTAACGTTCAACTGAAAAAGAAATCCAACCTGTCTTTCTCCAAAACTTATGAGTTCATGTGTCTGAAACAAATGATGTTGGTTAGAGACCCTCTAAAGGTTGATCTACGGTCCTTGCATTTTTGTGGGAACTCTTAAGGTCCTTCTATTCTTGAAATAACCGTATCATATATTTCAGGACCATTCAATTACCAGATACTGTTTATTTGAAAAGCTAATTCCTCGTACTTCGTCAGTGCTCCAACTGTTTCTGATTTTCTACATACAGTTTTACATAATTCTCGTACTATAAGTGCGTGATGTGGTTGTGGTTATTAGAGTTCATTCAGTAGCACAAAAGATTCAAGACCAATTTCACCGCCGGCCGGTGTGGCCGTGCGGGTCTAGGAGCTTCAGTCTGGAACCGCGTGGCCGCTTTGGTTGCAGGTTCGAATCCTGCTTCGGGCATGGATGTGTGTGATGTCCTTAGGTTAGTTAGGTTTAAGTAGTTCTAAGTTTAATAAGCCACAGCTGCAAAATACTAACACGAATTCTTTACAGACGAATGGAAAAACTAGTAGAAGCCGACCTCGGGGAAGATCAGTTTGGATTCCGTACAAATACTGGAACACGTGAGGCAATACTGACCTTACGACTTATCTTAGAAGAAAGATTAAGGAAAGGCAAACCTACGTTTCTAGCATTTGTAAACTTAGAGAAAGCTTTTGACAATGTTGACTGGAATACTCCCTTTCAAATTCTAAAGGTGGCAGGGGTAAAATACAAGGAGCGAAAGGCTATTTACAATTTGTACAGAAACCAGATGGCAGTTATAAGAGTCGAGTGGCATGAAAGGGAAGCAGTGGTTGGGAAGGGAGTAAGACAGGGTTGTAGCCTCTCCCCGATGTTATTCAATCTGTATATTGAGCAAGCAGAAAAGGAAACAAAAGAAAAATTCGGAGTAGGTATTAAAATTCATGGAGAAGAAGTAAAAACTTTGAGGTTCGCCTATGACATTGTAATTCTGTCAGAGACAGCAAAGGACTTGGAAGAGCAGTTGAACGGAATGGATGGTGAAACTTCCTGGCAGATTAAAACTGTGTGCCCGACCGAGACTCGAACTCGGGACCTTTGCCTTTCGCGGGCAAGTGCTCTACCACTGAGCTACCGAAGCACGACTCACGACCGGTACTCACAGATTTACTTCTGCCAGTACCTCGTCTCCTACCTTCCAAACTTTACAGAAGCTCTCCTGCGAACCTTGCAGAACTAGCACTCCTGAAAGAAAGGATATTGCGGAGACATGGCTTAGCCACAGCCTGGGGGATGTTTCCAGAATGAGATTTTCACTCTGCAGCGGAGTGTGCGCTAATATGAAACTTCCTGGCAGATTAAAATTGTGTGCCCGACCGAGACTCGAACTCGGGACCTTTGCCTTTCGTGGGCAAGTGCTCTACCACTGAGCTACCGAAGCACGACTCACGACCGGTACTCACAGCTTTACTTCTGCCAGTACCTCGTCTCCTACCTTCCAAACTTTACAGAAGCTCTCCTGCGAACCTTGCAGAACTAGCACTCCTCAAAGAAAGGATATTGCGGAGACATGGCTTAGCCACAGCCTGGGGGATGTTTCCAGAATGAGATTTTCACTCTGCAGCGGAGTGTGCGCTGATATGAAACTTCCTGGCAGATTAAAACTGTGTGCCCGACCGAGACTCGAACTCGGGACCTTTGCCTTTCGCGGGCAACTGCTCTACCACTGAGCTACCGATGCACGACTCACGACCGGTACTCACAGCTTTACTTCTGCCAGTACCTCGCCTCCTTCCAAACTTTACAGAAGCTCTCCTGCGAACCTTGCAGTACTAGCACTCCTGAAAGAAAGGATATTGCGGAGACATGGCTTAGCCACAGCCTGGGGGATGTTTCCAGAATGAGATTTTCACTCTGCAGCGGAGTGTGCGCTGATATGAAACTTCCTGGCAGATTAAAACTGTGTGCCCGACCGAGACTCGAACTCGGGACCTTTGCCTTTCGCGGGCAAGTGCTCTACCACTGAGCTACCGAAGCACGACTCACGACCGGTACTCACAGCTTTACTTCTGCCAGTACCTCGTCTCCTACCTTCCAAACTTTACAGAAACTCTCCTGCGAACCTTGCAGAACTAGCACTCCTGAAAGAAAGGATATTGCGGAGACATGGCTTAGCCACAGCCTGGGGGATGTTTCCAGAATGAGATTTTCACTCTGCAGCGGAGTGTGCGCTGATATGAAACTTCCTGGCAGATTAAAACTGTGTGCCCGACCGAGACTCGAACTCGGGACCTTTGCCTTTCGCGGGCAAGTGCTCTACCACTGAGCTACCGAAGCACGACTCACGACCGGTACTCACAGCTTTACTTCTGCCAGTACCTCGCCTCCTACCTTCCAAACTTTACAGAAGCTCTCCTGCGAACCTTGCAGAACTAGCACTCCTCAAAGAAAGGATATTGCGGAGACATGGCTTAGCCACAGCCTGGGGGATGTTTCCAGAATGAGATTTTCACTCTGCAGCGGAGTGTGCGCTGATATGAAACTTCCTGGCAGATTAAAACTGTGTGCCCGACCGAGACTCGAACTCGGGACCTTTGCCTTTCGCGGGCAAGTGCTCTACCACTGAGCTACCGAAGCACGACTCACGACCGGTACTCACAGCTTTACTTCTGCCAGTACCTCGTCTCCTACCTTCCAAACTTTACAGAAGCTCTCCTGCGAACCTTGCAGAACTAGCACTCCTCAAAGAAAGGATATTGCGGAGACATGGCTTAGCCACAGCCTGGGGGATGTTTCCAGAATGAGATTTTCACTCTGCAGCGGAGTGTGCGCTGATATGAAACTTCCTGGCAGATTAAAACTGTGTGCCCGACCGAGACTCGAACTCGGGACCTTTGCCTTTCGCGGGCAAGTGCTCTACCACTGAGCTACCGAAGCACGACTCACGACCGGTACTCACAGCTTTACTTCTGCCAGTACCTCGTCTCCTACCTTCCAAACTTTACAGAAGCTCTCCTGCGAACCTTGCAGAACTAGCACTCCTGAAAGAAAGGATATTGCGGAGACATGGCTTAGCCACAGCCTGGGGGATGTTTCCAGAATGAGATTTTCACTCTGCAGCGGAGTGTGCGCTGATATGAAACTTCCTGGCAGATTAAAACTGTGTGCCCAACCGAGACTCGAACTCGGGACCTTTGCCTTTCGCGGGCAAGTGCTCTACCACTGAGCTACCGAAGCACGACTCACGACCGGTACTCACAGCTTTACTTCTGCCAGTACCTCGTCTCCTACCTTAATCTGCCAGGAAGTTTCATATCAGCGCACACTCCGCTGCTGAGTGAAAATCTCATTCTGGAATGGATGGTGTCTTGAAGGGAGGATATAAGATGAACATCAACAAAAGCAAAACGAGGATAATGGAATGTAGTCGAATTAAGTCGGGTGATGTTGAGGGTATTAGATTAGGAAATGAGACACTTAAAGTAGTAAATGAGTTTAGCCATTTGGGGACCAAAATAACTGATGATGGTCGAAGTAGAGAGGATATAAAATGTAGATTGGCAATGGCAAGGAAAGCGTTTCTGAAGAAGAGAAATTTGTTAACATCGAGTATAGATTTATGTGTCAGGAAGTCATTTATGAAAGTATTTGTATCTAGTGTAGCCATGAATGGAAGTGAAACATGGACGGTAAATAGTTTGGACAAGAAGAGAAGCTTTCGAAATTTGGTGCTACAGAAGGATGCTGAAGATTATATGGGTAGATCACATAACTAATGAGGAGGTATTGAATAGGATTGGGGAGAAGAGGAGTTTGTGGCACAACTTGACGAGAAGAAGGGATCGGTTGGTAGGACATGTTCTGAGGCATCAAAGGAATCACCAAGTAAGTATTGGAGGGCAGCGTGGAGGGTAAAAATCGTAGGGGGAGACCAAGAGATGAATACACTAAGCAGATTCAGAAGGATGTAGGTTGCAGTAGGTACTGGGAGATGAAGAAGCTTGCACAGGATAGAGTAGCATGGAGAGCTGCATCAAACCAGTCTGAGGACTGAAGACCACAACAACAACAAGTTCTAGGGGACTGATGACCACAGATGTTAAGTCCCATAGTGCTCAGAGCCATTTGAACCATTTTGAACCAAATTCACCACAGAAGTGAATATTAAGTCTTCCGGAGATATTACCCTGTTAATGAAAGCAATTGCGTTAATCTCATCTTTGAGGTGCAGACTTGTCATGCATGTGTTGATCATTGTTTCCAAACAGTAGATGGAATTCCGACACATTCTGTGAGCATCGAAAGTCTGAATTAACCAATAAAGTGCAACTAAATCAAAAGCCTTGCTTTAGTCAACGTAATAGATACGCAATTTTCATATCTTAATATGTATCTGTTCGGTAATTAGTTGACGTTTACAACTCAAAAACCCATGGTACAACCCATCTGTTCATCTTTAGCTTTATTTTTTCTTTTTCGTTTTCTTTTTTATTATAACTGTTATCACTTTCACTGAGTGTAGATTTTATTTTTTGAATACCTGTAAACAGTTTCGACACAACATGAAGACTTCTTATTGGGAAGTTATTGTATTATTCTTATTATTTTACTATCTTTACTTCTCACAACAGAAATTATATTGTGAAATACAGTCACATCAATTCTTTGTTCCTTCGAGCTTCCCAGAAGGTAGCATGTGAAAGTTGCTGAATTTGGACGGGTTATTCCTGTAACTGACATATCAGATCTGAATATGGTTCTGAATGAACCGAAACCGGTCATATGAATAAAAAAAGAAAATTGCAATCAAGACGGACTTTGAGTAACATTATTGTACAAGTATTTTATCCCCTGCTTTCCCATTCCATTCCCAAATTACATGTGAGGCTGACGATAGTTATGGGTGTGAATTGTCATGAATACCTGGCGCGGAGAATGTCGGAATAAGTGTTACATTTCTTGTTTGATGCTGGAACGTACCGTCTCAGAATATAAGTAGGGGAGGGCGTTGTACACTTTGCTGGCTTTTGGCTCTACCCAGCAGTGCAAAAGAAGTTTAATATGGTTTCTTGTTTAATTTGTAAACGATGTCAGTCACTGTCTGTGTGCTGCATTCTTTTTCTGAAATTACAAAAATTGCTCCGAAAAATTAAGGTTTTTCCAAATGAGAAAACTTGTTCGAAGGTACTACTGGGTCATGTACCTAGGAACAAATATTCTATTGAAGTTTTAAAATGTTGCTATACAGAAAATCTGGTCAGTTCCGTATTTAATATTATAACTTGTACACTATTACTTTACTACATACCTATATTCAGTAAGAGAAATCACATTAAGTAGAAGTATTACCAAAAACCATTTATAACTTAAATATATTTTGAAATAGAAGCACAACTCTAATTTTTCAAGAAAGGTAAATCGTTAAGAAGTTAAAGAAACTCGTTTGATTTGCAAGCATTTCATTTTCTGTTGATGAAGATCTTTCATTTCAAGTTACAAGATGGCGCACGACCGACGAAGCATGGCTTAACCTTCCGCACACTATATAATCAGTTTTAAAAACATGTATAATTTTGCTCAGCATAATATTCTGTAACTGAACACTAACAATATCTATGAAACAGCATCGGTATATTATACAGCACTTAAATGTATAGATCTCCAAGAAGATGCACAAACAAAAACCTCGTGTCTCCCAGCAACAATAACAGCAGAAAATTCTGGTAACTGTTTCTGTCGACCTCTGGCACTCACGTCATCACGTGATGCGAAAGCCGGTCACAGGATTGAAGCAGCGACCAGGAAACAACATGTGTTCCGAGGCTCTCCCCAATCCTTTGTGAAATGGACAACGCCTTGCCTGTAGTGAAGTTCATTGTGGACTGTTTCGATGCCTCGCGCAGTCCACGTGATCTCACTAACAACTGCGCAGCCCTTGTTTTAACCTCCTCTGATATTTCCGTTAATCCTACTTGATAGGGTTACTACAATAGCGAAATGTACTGAATAATCGGTCTGACTGGAGTCCTAAGCGACATTCGTCATGGAGGAATACACGTTCCTACAATTCTCGCCGTGAGACGGTCGTGTCTGGCTCACTCACAATTAACCCAGTTGGTGTTCCACAATGTATCGGTTAGATCTCCCATCCCCGGACACAGCAACCATTTATACTATCGTCACTCATACCTCCATCCTTATGTGCTTCAAACCTACACAGCATTTACTGGAAACGGTCCTCGATCGACTTGCCGCAATGGTCATTATCATCGACAATGCCTTAACGCCAGCCACACCATGACTACCTGTGTTTTATAGTAAATCACGAGAGAGAACTTTTTATTCTATGTTGTTGTGGTCTTCAGTCCTGAGACTGGTTTGATGCAGCTCTCCATGCTACTCTATCTTGTGCAAGCTTCTTCATCTCCCAGTACCTTCTGCAACCAACATCCTTCTGAATCTGCTTAGTGTATTGATCTCTTGCTCTCCCTCTACGATTTTTACACTCCACGCTGCCCTCCAATGCTAAATTTGTGATCCCTTGATGCCTCAAAACATGTCCTACCAACCGATCCCTTCTTCTAGTCAACTTGTGCCACAAACTTCTCTTCTCCCCAATCCTATTCAATACCTCCTCATTAGTTACGTGATCTACCCACCTTATCTTCAGCATTCTTCTGTAGCACCACATTTCGAAAGCTTCTATTCTCTTCTTGTCCAAATTGGTTATCGTCCATGTTTCACTTCCATGCATGGCTACACTCCATACAAACACTTTCAGAAACGACTTCCTGATACTTAAATCTATACTCGATGTTAACAAATTTCTCTTCTTCAGAAACGATTTCCTTGCCATTGGCAGTCTACATTTTATATCCTCTCTACTTCGACCATCATCAGTTACTTTACTCCCTAAATAGCAAAACTCCTTTACTACTTTAAGTGTCTCATTTCCTAATCTAATCCCCTCAGCATCACCCGATTTAATTTAACTACATTCCATTATCCTCGTTTTGCTTTTGTTGATGTTCATCTTATATCCTCCTTTCAAGACACTGTCCATTCCGTTCAACTGCTCTTCCAAGTCCTTTGCTGTCTCTGACAGAATTACAATGTCATCGGCGAACCTCAAAGTTTTTACTTCTTCTCCATGAATTTTAATACCTACTCCGAATTTTTCTTTTGTTTCCTTTACTGCTTGCTCAATATACAGATTGAATAACATCGGGGAGAGGCTACAACCCTGTCTCACTCCTTTCCCAACCACTGCTTCCCTTTCATGCCCCTCGACTCTTATAACTGCCATCTGGTTTCTGTACAAATTGTAAATATCCTTTCGCTCCCTGTATTTTACCCCTGCCACCTTCAGAATTTGAAAGAGAGTATTCCAGTTAACGTTGTCAAAAGCTTTCTCTAAGTCTACAAATGCTAGAAACGTAGGTTTGCCTTTTCTTAATCTTTCTACTAAGATAAGTCGTAAGGTTAGTATTGCCTCACGTGTTCCAACATTTCTACGGAATCCAAACTGATCTTCCCCGAGGTCCGCTTCTACCAGTTTTTCCATTCGTCTGTAAAGAATTCGCGTTAGTATTTTGCAGCTGTGACTTATTAAACTGATAGTTCGGTAATTTTCACATCTGTCAACACCTGCTTTCTTTGGGATTGGAATTATTATATTCTTCTTGAAGTCTGTGGGTATTTCGCCTGTCTCATACATCTTGCTCACCAGATGGTAGAGTTTTGTCAGGACTGGCTCTCCCAAGGCCATCAGTAGTTCTAATGGAATGTTGTCTACTCCCGGGGCCTTGTTTCGACTAAGGTCTTTCAGTGCTCTGTCAAACTGTTCACGCAGTATCTTATCTCCCATTTCATCTTCATCTACATCCTCTTCCATTTCCATAATATTGTCCTCAAGTACATCGCCCTTGTATAAACCCTCTATATACTCCTTCCACCTTTCTGCCTTCCCTTCTTTGCTTAGAACTGGATTGCCATCTGAGCTCTTGATATTCATACAAGTGGTTCTCTTTCCTCCAAAGGTTTGTTTAATTTTCCTGTAGGCAGTATCTATCTTACCCCTAGTGAGACAAGCCTCTACATCCTTACATTTGTCCTCTAGCCATCCCTGCTTAGCCATTTTGCACTTCCTGTCGATCTCATTTTTGAGACGTTTGTATTCCTTTTTGCCTGCTTCATTTACTGCATTTTTATATTTTCTCCTTTCATCAATTAAATTCAATATTTCTTCTGTTACCCAAGGATTTCTATTAGCCCTCGTCTTTTTACCTACTTGATCCTCTGCTGCCTTCACTACTTCATCCCTCAGAGCTACCCATTCTTCTTCTACTGTATTTCTTTCCCCCATTCCTGTCAATTGTTCCCTTATGCTCTCCCTGAAACTCTCTACTACCTCTGGTTCTTTCAGTTTATCCAGGTCCCATCTCCTTAAATTCCCACTTTTTTGCAGTTTCTTCAGTTTCAATCTGCAGTTCATAACCAATAGATTGTGGTTAGAATCCACATCTGCCCCTGGAAATGTCTTACAATTTAAAACCTGGTTCCTAAATCTCTGTCTTACCATTATATAATCTATCTGATACCTTTTAGTATCTCCGGGATTCTTCCAGGTATACTACCTTCTTTTATGATTCTTGAACCAAGTATTAGCTATGATTAAGTTATGTTCTGTGCAAAATTCTACAAGGCGGCTTCCTCTTTCAATTCCAGTCACCCATGACTATTAAATTTTCGTCTCCCTTCACTACCTGAATAATTTCTTTTATCTCGTCATACGTTTCATCTATTTCTTCATCATCTGCAGAGCTAGTTGACATATAAACTTGTACTACTGTAGTAGGCATGGGCTTTGTGTCTATCTTGGCCACAATAATGCGTTCACTATGCTGTTTGTAGTAGCTAACCAGCACTCCTATTTTTTATTCGTTATTAAACCTACTCCTGCATTACCCCTATTTGATTTTGTATTTATAACCCTGTAATCACCTGACCAAAAGTCTTGTTCCTCCTGCCACCGAACTTCACTAATTCCCACTATATCTAACTTTAACCTATCCATTTCCCTTTTTAAATTTTCTAACCTACCTGCCCGATTAAGGGATCTGACATTCCACGCTCTGATCCGTAGAATGCCAGTTTTCTTTCTCCTGATAACGACGTCCTCTTGAGTAGTCCCCGCCCGGAGATCCGAATGGGGGACTATTTTACCTCCGGAATATTTTACCCAAGAGGACGCCATCATCATTTAATCATACAGTAAAGCTGCATGTCCTCGGGAAAAATTACGGCTGTAGTTTCCCCTTGCTTTCAGCAGTTCGCAGTACCAGCACAGCAAGGCCGTTTTTTTTAATGTTACAAGGCCAGATCAGTCAATCATCCAGACTGTTGCCCCTGCAACTACTGAAAAGGCTGCTGCCCCTCTTCAGGAACCACATGTTTATCTGGCCTCTCAACAGATACCCCTCCGTTGTGGTTGCACCTACGGTACGGCCATCTGTATCGCTGAGGCACGCAAGCCTCCCCACCAACGGCAAGGTCCATGGTTCATGGGGGAAGTTTTTATTCTAATGTAATCCAAATTAACGATTTTGAACTTCTTATTTTTTAAAAAGTTATTACCAATACTTGCCCCTCTGTGCCTTCACATGGGGGAATAAAATGATCAACAAACAAAAAAATCTATCAGAATAGGAAGAACTTGACAACGTTTCTATTACTAAATTTGTCGTCCAATTTATTTTCGGTGTTAACTCCTTTCTTTCTCTTTTCCCCCGTTGTTAGCGGAAGCTGAAACCGAAAAAAATTTGGTTCCGCTTTTACCGTCGCTATTTTTCGGGTTGTAGGAACCCACTTGCATTTTTGCAAAACTTACTGAAGTTGCCTTCAAATAAATATTATTGTAGCGTTGCCTATTTCACAATCACCGCAGTGTTTTTGTGATTCCGTTTGTTTTCCGTGAACGTTGAGAATACTGTCTATCTTGTGAATAAATCTATTTTTGTACACTTTCTGTCGCACGCGCGCGGGAGAGAGAGAGAATCAGAGAAAATGTGTTAGATTTTCAACTGAGAGGTGCGTTGAGTGAGAGGGAAGAATGGATGCGCATGACTGGGGCTTAGAATTTGGCTGGTGGTGCAACAGTGGAGGAACTATGACCCCTCTCTAACCCATCCCACTCACTCATCACCACAACCTCGACCCGTTCCTCAATCTTACCTCCTCCCAGTTTCTTCAACTGTTTCCCCCCTTCCCGACCCCCCTCCCCCCCCCCCCACGGAGCTTTAACCGCCCCTCACCCCCTCCACACCCTCTCCATTCATATCTCTGCTGAATATTAAGCCACATCTTTTGTTACATTCGCATTCTGCTTCTCTCTTTCTCTCTGCCTCTCTCTCTCTCTGTCTCCCCTTTATCTATTCTCCTAGCTGTCTCTCTCTCACACTCTCTCTCTCGCTCTCTCTCTCTCTCTCAGACACAGACACACACGAAGACTCTCTCTCTCTCTCTCTCTCTCTCACACACACACACACACACACACACACACATACACAAGAAAAAGCAAGCAAAAAAAAAAATGTAACAGTAGTCACAGGCTGCAAGAAAAACAGACACTGTGCTGAGCGCAAAACACGCGGAACTACAGTGTCAGTTTTATGAACACAACTTTTGTGAAGTCTTGCAAAAATGACGCCCACATTGCACCAAGCATTATTTATCGGCAGATCTTCCTCCATTTCACAGTATTTTTTTTATGACATGACATCCAAGCATTCAGTTGTGTCGCTCGTTAACAGCACCATAGATCGCCGACGATTTTCCTCTACCAGTCTGCAACATTAAATGCAAAGTTCAGCGTGGACTTGGATTGTAGCGAGCTTCTTTTCCTACATCCCAACATTCCCAAGCATATACATTTCTTCAAGCGAGGAATTACTTCAAATGTCCTCAGTTCTAGGACGGCAGCTCCAGCTCCGGTCAGAAATTACAGCACCATCTCCAGCGACAGTAAAAACGCGTCTGGAGCGCGGCCAGTATGTGCGAGCGAGCATAGTTCTACGGCCGTCGCTCCATGTGCGAGGCAGCCCTTTCCTGTCGCTTTGGCCCGTTACGGCCGCGAATAAATTTAGTAATATTTCAGTCGTTTTCCGGCCTAACATATTGATTTTATCTGGCGCGCTGAGAATTCGGAACGCGCGGGGCTCTGCCGACAGCAGCGCTGCACAGATGGCAGCACGTCTTCTGGGCCGAAACACCGGCCGCCTCGGCGTGGAGGGACCTAACTACAGATGCCTGCTAAACATCGCCGTTTAGGTCCAATGCTACAGTCGCAGTAAAGAGACTGAAAGAAGGTGGATGTTGTAAATGTAGTCGTGAATCTCACTATTAATTAAGCCCAAACATCCACAGTAGCAGAAAAGTTTCCCTATTACGGTTTCTTAATGGTGGCTGATTTTCAAACTTTCAAATAAACACGTATCTGACAGCGCAATACTACAACAAAAATTTCGCGACACAACAAGAAATAAAAAATAACATAAATTGAGAGTATGTTACAAAATGGTACTTAACTGTAATAGTATTTGATGCTTGGCACTTGATGTCCTATACCTAATACAGTGATATCTAAAACAACTTCGCTACATCCTGGCATTCCTTCACCCTGTCACTATAACTGAATATAATACTGCAGACACTCTGAGTTGGTTCAAGTTCTTCGTAAATAGCGACTGCTAAGTCGGAAGGCAGTCTTCACAGAACTGTACTGAGTGAGCTGCTTGCTCTAACTTGAACTGTCTAACGGCTGGTTCGTAACTAAGTCTGCAGCACATGGGGTTTGGTGAGTCTCGACGAAGGATCTGCATGCCTTCCACCACAATCCGGAAATGGAGTATTCCACGGTTGGCAGCGCGCCCTATGCCGGCTGTCCACACTATCAGTCTACATAAAGTGTGTCCATAACTCAAATTTCACAACGCTGTAGAAAGAGTACCACTGTCAGAATGACGTCAAATTTGAACAGCCTATTATTAATGCAGGGGGAACGTTATGGAACCAAAAGCTATCGAAAATTTTACTAACAGTTGGTGGTGTGAGATCGGCTACAAATGACAGTTGAATCGCAGTACATCTATGGATTGAGTTGCACATTACACCATCCGTACTGGTCAAAGTGGGTGAGTGTACAAGTTCGGCAATCAACAGTTGTAGCAATGTTAGTTAGGTAAGCCCACCCACCACGGCAAGGTCGCAAAGCGTCGGATAGAAAAAATACGTTTTTGCCTAAAACTGCATGAAAAACTAAATGACCTCGGTTTCAAATTGTCGTGAGACATGTTCAATATGCTGTTCTCCTCTCTCGTAGCGTTTGCCAGTGACGATAGAGGTAACAGGACCCGCAGGACTCTTTTACTCGAAAAAATATGACCCTACGCTGAACGAAGACGTTAACCCGCACAACACAGTCACCTTTGCAGAATTGAGTGGTACCGGTTGATGCCCATGAGGATTTTCCGTTGCCATATTCTGCACTTCTGCATATTGCCATGTCCTTGGAGATGGATATGAGCTTCGTCTATCCACTTTGGTGTGAGCAAGAAATTCCAGAGCGAACGTTTGTTTGATGGCGGCTCAGCAGAAAGAAACTCCTGAATATGAGTGACTGAATCGATAGCAATTCAGGATGTTTCGTAGGACTTCATGCACCATGCTGAGAGGCATGTCCAACGTTCGGGCAATTACCCGTGCACTGCACGTGTGCACACCACTGTTTGACCCTTCCTGCAATGCTGTGGCCGCACCTTCAACAGACGACGGATCAAATGCTTTCCTGCCTCTGCCACATTGCACTTCAAAAAAACGTGTCTTTTAGAATTTTGAAAACATTTTCTCCAGACCCTTGGCAGACATCGGACCAATGCGTTTTTTCGTACCCTTGAGTGTCCAGACCTTCCGAAAGGCGATTGGCGCACAGTCACCGTTCTCGTAAAAGACTTTCACCAGCTGTGTGCAATCCTTCATGGAGACAATCATGCTGAGGAACAGCCGTGAGCTGCTCGTCTGCTGGTGTGCATACATACTCTGACGCTTAGAGCGCCGTCTATTGCTAAGATTTTTGTTTTTTGTATCATGACGTTTCCCCCGTGCGTCAATAACAAGCTGTTAAAATTTGACGTCATTCTGAACAGTGGTTCCCTTGCTACAGCATTTTAAAACTTTAATTATGTATACCCTGTATATGACACTCTGAAAGAAGGGTCGCGAAAGAAGGATGAGTTCCGGGTTCCTGAAGGCTATCTGTGTGGTGGCGGCTTCCGCGGTATTTTTTGTGTACCTCTTGCGTGGTGCAGAACGTTGGGTAAAGGCATTTATTCTTATTAAAATCTAACGATTTTTGTGTATTTTTAAGGTAGTAGGAGGCCTGCTTCACTACGGACAACTGCTTCATCTTGTAACGGGAGATTCTCCTCTAGGATTACTTTTTCTGAACAGTAGTTGTCGATACCAGTGTTATTTTTCGAATTTTTGACATGTCAATATTACCTAAGTTGTTAATTTTATACACAGTATGTTATAGTTCAAGCTAAAATTTACGAAAAAGAATTACTTTGTAAAATATTTAAGTTACGATGTTATAATTGATAAGTACTAGTTAGGAATGTACAGTTAAAATGTTTTAGAAACATTTGAAATTACGAATTATTTGCACACTTAAAATTTCTGTCATTAATTATGAAATCCTGTACTGTTTACTATATCTCTGGATTCATCTATGACATAATAATTCAAATTGATAATATAACGAAAACTAGTAGGAATTCATTTGTTAAGAAAAATTTTAAACCCTTTGGAATATTGTTATTTCCGTAGAGTGTGAGGGTCGCAAGCTTGCCTCTGCTGTGATCGGACGTATTATTGTGTAATTGATGTGACCAATGCAATTTCGGCTTTGTTAATGTGAAAAATCAAAATACTATATGATATACTAAAATGTGAGAAAATAGGTGGAAAACATATTTACGTAAAAAATTCTGCAACAACAATCTTCCAATTATTTTGTTGAAACCAACCGTGAGGACCTGATATTAGATTTTCAGCTTCAAGAATCAGACCCCTAGACAAGAAGAACTGGAGCCTTCTCAACATGACAAACTAAGTAAACTTGAAAGATTATCGCTCCTCACAAATCTCCATAAAAGACTTTGCTTAATAATTACACTACTGGCCATTAAAACTGCTACACCACGGAGATGACGTGCTACAGACGCGAAATTTAACCGACAGGAAGAAGATGCTGTGATATGCAAATGATTAGCTTTTCAGAGCATTCACACAAGGTTGGCGCCGGTGGCGACACCTACAACGTGCTGACATGAGGAAAGTTTCCAACCGATTTCTCATACACAAACAGCAGTTGACCGGCGTTGCCTGGTAAAACGTTGTTGTGATGCCTCGTGTAAGGAGGAGAAAGGCGTACCATCACGTTTCCAACTTTATAAAGGTCGGATTGTAGCCTATCGCGATTGCGGTTTATCGTATCGCGACATTGCTGTTCGCGTTGGTCGAGATCCAATGACTGTAAGCAGAATATGCAATCGGTGGGTTCAGGAGGGCAATACGGAACGCCGTGCTGGATTCCAACGACCTCGTATCACTAGCAGTCGATATGACAGGCATCTTATCCGCATGGCTGTAATGGATCGTGCAGCCACGTCTCGATCCCTCAGTCACCAGATGGGGACGTTTGCAAGACAACAACCATCTGCACGAACAGTTCACGACGTTTGCAGCAGCATGGACTATCAGCTCGGAGACCATGGCTGCGGTTACCCTTGACGCTGCATCACAGACAGGAGCGCCTGCGATGGTGTACTCAACGACGAACCTGGGTGCCCGAATGGCAAAACGTCATTTTTTCGGATGAATCCAGGTTCTGTTTACAGCATCGTGATGGTCGCATCCGTGTTTGGCGACATCGAGGTGAACGCACATTGGAAGCGTGTATTCGTCATCGCCATACTGGCGTATGACCCGTCATGAAGGTATGGGGTGCCATTGGTTACACGTCTCGGTCACCCCTTGTTCGCATTGGCGGCACTTTGAACAGTGGACGTTACATTTCAGATGTGTTACGACCCGTGGCTCTACCCTTGATTCGATCCCTGCGAAACCCTACATTTCAGCAAGTTAATGCACGACCGAATGTTGCAGGTGCTGTACGGGCCCTTCTGGATACAGAAAATGTTCGGCTACTGCCCTGGCCAGCACATTCTCCAGATCTCTCACCAATTGAAAACGTCTGGTGAATGGTGGCCGAGCAGTTGGCTCGTCACAATAAGCCAGTCCCTACTCTTGATGAACTGTGGTATCGTGTTGAAGCTGCATGGGCGGCTGTATCTGTACACGCCATCCAAGCTCTGTTTGATTCAATGCCCACGCGTATCAAGGCCGTTATTATGGCCAGAGATGGTCTTTCTGGGTACTTATTTCTCAGGATCTATGCACCCAAATTGCGTGACAATATAATCACAGGTCAGTTCTAGTATAATATATCTGTCCAATGAATACCCGTTTATCATCTGCATTTCTTCTTGGTGTAGCAATTTTAATGGCCAGTAGTGTGCTTGGCATTGTTTAATGTGGACAATGGATGGAAGATGGAAGGAGGGGTTGGGGGGGGGGGGGGGGTAGATTACATTCTCAGGTTGTTTCAGATGGATTCTCTTCTCAGGTTTCTAATTGTTTACTCGAGCAAAAAAAATGTACTGAACAACAAAGGTGCTAAAAACGAATGGCCTGGCTACGGAAACATTAATTTGATTGTTGACTCTCTCTCTCTCTCTCTCTCTCTCTCTCTCTCTCTCTGTATCACTACTTTTTTTTATATTTCTCTACATTAACTCCAGAACATATCAATGAACTGAAGAAGAAGGCAGAAGTCCTGATCTCCTTCGGGAAAATTCAGTTTATGACAAAGGTCAAGTTGCCGCCCTTAGTAGTAGAGCTAGAAGATGGAGAAAAAGGGCCGGCCATAGTGGCCGTGCGGTTCTAGGCGCTACAGCATGGAACCGCGCGACCGCTACGGTCGCAGGTTCGAATCCTGCCTCGGGCATGGATGTGTGTGATGTCCTTTGGTTAGTTAGGTTTAAGTAGTTCTAAGTTGTAGGGGACTGATGACCTAAGAAGTTAAGTCCCATAGTGCTCAGAGCCATTTGAACCATTTTGGAGAAAAAGGAGAAATCAAAGCGACGAGGGAGTTTAAATACCTAGAAGAATGGCTAGAACCAAACACCTATGAGAGAGAAGCTTTTGCATGACGGAGGAGCGGACAGGTGAGGAGAGAGGCGACTTGTGGCAGCGAGCCAGCGCCAAATGCCCGACCCGCCCCCGCGATACCGGTGGTGCGGAGGGGTGGGCATCGCTTGACCTGAGCAAGTCTTCGGGTGCTCTCTCTCCGCTGCCCTACAAGCAATGCTGCGCCACATGTTCCAGTAGCAAACGTGGCAACACAGTAAAGGTATCCGGCTTGTGTTAGTTATTTTGCATGTAAGCCACCGGCGAGGGCCCTGACGTTACTATCGTCTGTGTAATGGCCTTACTCTTATTAGTATGAAGTTGTTACTTGTGTGCCTGTGTACTGGTGTGTACCTCTGTGCAATTACTATGTCACCGCGTGATGGCAGATAGGCTCTCTAGTACAAAATTATCTTGGATAATTATAAGTGGTGTATACATTTGCATGTCCTACCCACACACTCACGCATTACAACACACAAAGTCCACTTCATCTAAATGTACAGTTTCTCCACAAAATAAGTTTCAGAATGTCGGCGTTAATTGCTGTCGTACCCATTAAAGCAATAAGTATACATCAGCGAAGTAAGTAACCTTCTGGTGATTGGCGTAAACTGTATAGATCCAATCACTCGCTATACATCGGTAGTAACGCATTCACTTTCTAGGTCTGATCATTAAGAAAATCATCAGTCTGAATAAGTAATCTGATCGTCGCACTTTCATACACACAAACCGACAATCATTGCCTTGTGGTGGATCAATTAGCTTACCTCTCGTCTCTGAAACTTCGGTGGTTCTTGTAAAGTTCTATTATTTCTTTTCTTTTACGATAATTATTCATAAGGCGTGCGCGAAACTGCGGTTAATTTCTTAGTGCAATGGCGAATGTAGGCATTCGGCTACGGCGGACTCGAGTCAACGGAAACTTTTACAAACTTTCGAACTCAATCAATGTCGTGTGACTAGGGCCTCCCGTCGTGCAGACCGTTAGCGGTGTGCAAGACTTTCGACTAGACGTCACTTCGGCGACTTGCGAGTCGATAGGGATAAAATGATGATGACTAGGACAACAAAACACCCAGTTCCTGAGCGGAGAAAATCTCCGACCCAGCCGGGAATCGAACCCGGGCCCTTAGGATTGACATTCTGTGGAGCTGACCACTCAGCTACCGGGGGGCGGACCTTTCGAACTGAACTGATAACTCAGACCGCGTGATTGTTTGCAAGCTCCTCCGCCTAGCCAAAACATACACAACGCTGTTGCCGGCCGGAGTGGCCGTGCGGTTCTAGGCGCTACAGTCTGGAACCGCGAGACCGCTACGGTCGCAGGTTCGAATCCTGCCTCGGGCATGGATGTGTGTGTTGTCTTTAGGTTAGTTAGGTTTAAGCAGTTCTACGTTCTAGGGGACTGATGACCTCAGAAGTTGAGTCCCATAGTGCTCAGAGCCATTTGAACCATTTTGAACACCCCTGTTTCTGCCGTAAAATAACAGTATCTAATACAATCAGGCGAAGCGGATAAAATTACTATTTTCACGAACCTTTGTTTGACTGAATATAAGTCGTCTCCATTTAATGGCCCATAACAGCATACACTTGACTTCAAGTTGACCATGTCTTAGCAATTCCACAAAATTAATCGTTCTTTTCTAATGGCGCCCAGCAATGCACTTAATTTCCCTAAATTCCTTACACGTCCTTCTATTACAAAACTTCATACCACCGTGTTTAAATTTTAATCACCGAGTACACACATTACATTTAATTCAAAAGAATAATCATCCTGTCAGAGGATTCAGTGCGCTGATGAGCCGTCTATCTCGTCGTATCATCTCTGACCGTTCGACACGCATTGTACTTTCATCTGTCCGGCGCGCTCGCTCTTTCGCGCATCCAATACACTAAATTTCAAAATGGTTCAAATGGCTCTGAGCATTATGGGACTTAACTGCTGAGGTCTTCAGTCCCAACCATGAGAAGTTAATCAAATAAACAAGGTACCTCGAGTTAGCCATATCCAGCTGAAGCCATTCATGGTTAGACCACGTAGAGCTACCAAATCGCGGGTATGTTTATTGCAACGATTCATCCACTACTACATATACTCTGTCATTTTCTATGTGATCAAGTCCGGGTGATTTAGCGGGCCTGAGTGTTCGCCAAACCACGAACGAATGCGTGCAGCCATGTGAACGCGACTATTGTCATCATGGAAGACAGAAGTGTTCACGGCTTACTCATCATGAAGATATGGAAGAAAGGGCAACACGTGGCCGGTAATGAAATAAACATCCTTCTCGAAGCTCACGTTCACCAGAATGAGTGGGGGCAAGTTACGGCACAAAAACACTCCCAGAACATCGCAGAATCATTTACTTTTGAACTACACACTGCATACACTGCGGGTTAAGGCCTCATTGGGCCCTTGACCAACTCGACGTCTTCCATCATTTGAAAAGAGGCAACATCTCTTTGGTGTCGATAGTTACGATACCACAACGTAGGTGCACGCTCTCGTAAGTTGGCACTACGAGAGAAGACTAACTACGCCTACCACAGCGCCCTCTGGCCGACGCTGTGGAGCTCAGCGAGTGCCGTCTTAATTTCAGCCCATTTCATCAAGAGCAGACGGCCTGGAAATATCGCTTCTACTACCGAGTGGGCTAGCTTACTATTGAGACTTACGTTCGGTTAAAGTTTGGACAGCGACGAGTATTTGTTCGTTTTGAGATTATGCAGAACAGTCATCCTTACTTCACAGGATTAGAGCCGCGCGGGATTAGCCGAGCGGTCTTAGGCGCTGCAGTCATGGACTGCGCGGCTGGTCCCGGCGGAGGTTCGAGTCCTCCCTCGGGCATGGGTGTGTGTTTTTGTCATTAGGATAATTTAGGTTAAGTAGTGTGTAAGCATAGGAACTGATGACCTTAGCAGTTAAGTCCCATAAGAATTCACACACATTTGAACATCTTGAACAGGATTAGACATGGACTACGGTTTCACACCTACGTGCTCAGCCTAGCCAAAGTTATGTATGCATTTGATATTTACTTGTGTTTTTAACTCTATTAAGAGTGTTAAAGTTACATGCAGTACCGAAGTGCTTCACCTCTCCTGCTCCTACTCGCTACCTTCACTCTCGGCCTACATTACAGAAGCATCTTCCTGGCAGATTAAAACTGTGTGCCCGACCGAGACTCGAACCCGGGACCTTTGCCTTTCGCGGGCAAGTGCTCTACCACTGAGCTACCGAAGCACGACTCACGACCGGTACTCACAGCTTTACTTCTGCCAGTACCTCGTCTCCTACCTTCCAAACTTTACAGAAGCTCTCCTGCGAACCTTGCAGAACTAGCACTCCTCAAAGAAAGGATATTGCGGAGACATGGCTTAGCCACAGCCTGGGGGATGTTTCCAGAATGAGATTTTCACTCTGCAGCGGAGTGTGCGCTGATATGAAACTTCCTGGCAGATTAAAACTGTGTGCCCGACCGAGACTCGAACTCGGGACCTTTGCCTTTCGCGGGCAAGTGCTCTACCACTGAGCTACCGAAGCACGACTCACGACCGGTACTCACAGCTTTACTTCTGCCAGTACCTCGTCTCCTACCTTCCAAACTTTACAGAAGCTCTCCTGCGAACCTTGCAGAACTAGCACTCCTGAAAGAAAGGATACTGCGGAGACATGGCTTAGCCACAGCCTGGGGGATGTTTCCAGAATGAGAGCTTCTGTAAACTAGATCAACCAGGATCACTAATCGGGGATGACCAAATTTATAATGTTATTAGTACAGCTCACGCATTTTCTTCATAGTAATACCCATTATAATTGGTGGATTTGGTAATTGACTTGTACCACTAATAACTGGAGCACCAGATATAGCATTCCCCGAATAAATAATAAAAGTTTTTGATTACTACCTCCTTCATTAACCCTCCTTCTTACATCTTCTACGGTAGATAACGGTGCTGGTACAGGGTGGACAGTTTATACTCAACTAGCAGGAGCTATCGCACATGTGGGTGCATCTGTAGATCTAGCCATTTTTTCACTACACTTAGCAGGGGTCTCATCAATTCTTGGTGCAGTAAACTTTATTACAATAGCAATTAATATACGATCAGAAAGTATAACTTTAGACCAAACACCTCTATTTGTTTGGTCTGTTGCCATTACAGCTCTTCTCCTTCTTCTTTCACTTCCCGTTTTAGCAGGGGCTATTACAATATTATTATTAACACATCATTCTTCGACACTGCAGGAGGGGAGGAACCAATTCTACATCAACATTTATTTTGATTCTTTGGACACGCAGAGGTTTACATTTTAATTTTATCAGGATCTGGTATTATTTCGCACATTGTATACCAAAAAAGAGGCATAGTTGAAACATTCGGAACACTAGGTATAATTTATGCCATACTGTCAACTTTATTAATAGGATTTATCGTATGAGCACATCATGTATTTACAGTAGGAATGGATGTTGACACACGAGCGTACTTCACATCAGCAACAATAATTATTGCCTTACCTACAGGAATTAAGGTATTCAGATGATTAGCCACATTATATGTCTCTGCCTTCCTCTACAGTTTTCCCCTCTACAGCTCCCTCTAGTACCGTGGAAGTCATTCACTGATGTCTTAACAGACGTCCTATCATCCCGTACCTTCTCCTTGTTAGTGTTTTCCACATATTCCTGTCCTCTCCGGTTCTGCGCAGAACATCCTCATTCCTTACCTTACAGTCCACCTAATTTTCAACATTCGTCTGTAGCACCACATCTCATAAGCTTCGATTCTCTTCTGTTCCAGTTTTCCCACAGTCCATGATTCACAACCATACAATTTTGTGCTCCAAACGTACATTTTCAGAAATTTCTTCAACGCCTGGTAGACTTCTCTTGGCCAGGAATGCTCTTTTTGCTTTTGACGTCCTCTTTGCTCTGTCCGTCATCGGTTATTTTGCTGCCTAGGTAGCAGAATTCCTTAATTTCACCTACTTCGTCACCATCAATCCTGATGTTAACTTTCTCGCTGTTCTCATTTCTGCTGCTTCTCATTACTTTCGTTTTTCTTCAATTTATTCTCAGTCCATACTTTGTACCCATTAGACTTCATTCCATTCAGCAGATCATGTAATTCTTCTCCATTTTCTCTGAGGATAGCAATGTCAACAGCAAATCGTATCATTGATATCCTCTCACCTTGCATTTTAATCCCATTCCTGAACCTTTCCTTTATTTCCGTCATTGCTTCTTCGATCTACAGACTGGGCAGTAAAGGCGAAAGATTTCATCAATGTCTTACACCCTTTTTTAATCCGAGCACTTCGTTCTTGGTCGCCCGCTTTTATTATTCCCTCTTGGCTCTTGTACGTATTGTACTCGTACATTACCCGTTGCTCCCTATAGCTTACTCCCATTTTTCTCAGAAACTACGTCACACGCAAATAATCAGACAGCCTCATTCATGGTGCGGTCATAGCCTCGTTCAAGCACGACAGTATTTTCTGTCTTTCTGTAACGTCTCCATGTCGACCCATCTTATTGCGTTGATACCGTACGATGTCCTGTACCAGTGAGTTCTTTTAGGGAGGGGGATAAGATTCATCCAGTCAGTTTTTCTGTATTTAAATAGCTCATGCAAATTATAAGCACTGTAGGACTGCGGATACTAATCTCTCTGTATCTCTCTTTAATTCTTTGTGTCTGTCTGTGTGTGTGTGTATTTGAGTTGTGTGTGTTGTGAGTCAGGTATTCAAACAGACGAATACGAATCGTTGATTTGGAGTGAACCAGCACATCTGAAATCGGCCTCATGTTCACCAGAATAATTTCACTAGTGTAAGTTATGTAAAAACCGTCTTAATTAATTGCTGAGGGATTGGAAAAGGCCTGTGACCACTTCATGAGCAGTGAAAGTTTCCAGTTGAGACCTTGCGAGGTAAGTGTTTGACAGGCGGTAGCGATACTGTTCAGTTATTCTATTCACGCATTACTGACCCGAGAATATTACTCAAGTCTTTGTAGCCAAAATCATTACTGAGACATGTTTCGAGTGTCGTAAGTATGTTATTGCATAGAAACCCATATCACATAAGAATACTGTTTACTGAAACTAACAGAGGCTCCAGGAAACTCTATATTCTTGCTTAGAATGTTGGGTGAAGAATATTAAAAATATTACAACTGCTCAGTAGTTTAAGTTCATTTTATTAATTAATGGGCAGGGAAGTCAACTCTTGCTGATTATTTTTAAAAATGCTTGCTTCACTTTTGCTTCTCATCTGGACTGTAACATCACTGGCATCGTTTCCTCTCTTCCTATTCATGAAAGCCCAGTTGATTAGTGATGAAATACAGTAGGTAATGGCCAAGGGGACGACCACGCTATCAATTACATGAACCTGCAAAGATGATCTCTTTTGAATCTGGAAATTTTCGTACTGCAAATAACAAAGGAGGTGATTTACCTTTCACACATCGGCGTCACTGTGAAACAGTTCTTCCGGCATCAATTATATATATTAACGCACTGCCTGAAGAACATAACAACAAACCCAGAAGTCTACTTTCACAAAACAGTCATTTCTCTAGTAAACACTACGGGGTTTGCAAGGAGATAATGAATAAATATCTTTACACGCAATGTCCAAAGTACAAGTAATGAGTATGGATAATTAGAAATATCAGTGGCCGAGCGGTTCTAGACGCTACAGTCTGGAACCGCGCGACCACTACGGTCGCAGGTTCGAATCCTGCCTCGGGCATGGATGTGTGTGATGTCCTTAGGTTAGTTAGGTTTAAGTAGTTCTAAGTTCTAGGGGACAGAAGTTAAGTCCCATAGTGCGCAGAGCCATTTGAACCATTTAATTAGAAATATCATACGTTTCTTGGCATTCGAAAAATTTCGATTTACTGCGTATTTCCTGTTACCGGGGTGTATAAAAATATGATGATTGCAATTTTGTATGTGCATAAGTGTGTATGTATGTCTGTATGTGTGTGTGTGTGTGTGTGTGTGTGTGTGTGTGTGTGTGTGTGTATGTGTGTGTGTGATGTAAACTAGAGGACATCGCTATGGACAATATACTTCGTTCAAGCAAAGTTATGATAATACAAAAACGTTGAAAGTCTGATAAAATCATGAATTCAAGAAACAATGTTCCCAAAGTGTTCGAAATCTTTTTTTTTTTATTTTTTCAGAGAGCAGCATCTTCTATAGTGTCCACTGCCGTTAGCTGAATGGTCAGCGTGACGGATTGTCAATCCTCTGGTCCCGGGTTCGATTGCCGGCTGAGTCGGGGAATTTTCTCCGCCCAGGGACTGGGTGTTGTGTTGTCTTTATCATCATGCTATCATCCTCATCGACTGCAGGTCGCCGAAGTGGCGTCAAATTGAAAGACCGGCACCCGGCGAACGGTCTGCCAACGGAGGGCCCTAGCCATACGATTAAATAAATAAATAAATAAATCTTCTATAGTATATTTATATTAACGTCGTGCTGTACGGAACAGGGACATAATCGGCTTGAGTACAGTGTTTATGCATGTTTTCCAACTCGAAGAGTTACAGAAGAGAAGTTTTTAAACGTAACTAAAACAGTCGCGAACTTTCCTGATTGTGTAATGCAGTCAGTGCGAAAGTATCATGAAAATTGGTAAGGTATTTAAGTTAACAAATTCACCATAGACATCGTTTACTTCTTGGGAAGGTCACGATGTCTTCCCAAGGCCCTGGTGTTGCAACAACAGGAGGATGCCCAAACACAGCGTTGCTGTCCTTGACGAAACTCTGGTTCATTTATTATCTGTTCTGTCCTGCGTGGGCTTTCACTGTCATCTTCTGTGGAATTCTCTCATCGTCCTTGTAGCCTCTAAGCTGTTCTAACAGACTTACACCTAAAGATCGAGTGTGGGAAACAAGTGAATAAACCTCAGCTCTTTCATACCCAAGATGTAACAGGAGATCTCAAACGATCAGTACATAAACGCAGCGGCCAAAAAGTAGCTACGAACTCAGGCTGTTGTATCCGTGTTTATTCGTTGTGAAGATATTGTACTTAAGGACTGTGAATAAACGCAAGCTCTTTCACATCCTAGATGAAATAGGAGCTCTCAAACCACCACTACATAGATGTAGTGGACACAAAGTAGCCATGATCTTTTGTCCGATGTTTGTGTTGTTGTCTTCAGTCTGAAGACGGGTATAATGCAGTTCCCCACGCTAGTCTATCTTCTGCAAGCCTCTTCATGTCTGCGTAACTGTTGCAACCTATATCTTACCTACTTACTGTATTCGTGCCTCGATCACCCTCTTCAAATCTTGTCCACTTCCCTACACGCACTTATCTCCATTACAAAATTGAGTATTTGTATAAATATATAATCACATAAACTAACTATTTCTTGATGTCTCAAGATGTGACCTGTCAGCTGATTCCTTCTTTTATTCAAGCTGAGCCATAAATTTCTTTCCCAAATTCGATAAAACGCCTCATCATCTGTTATTCGACCTGCCCGTATAATCTTCAGCAATCTTCCATAACATCACTTTCCAAATACTTCTATTCTCCTCTTGTCGTCCAAGTTTCACTTTCTAACGCCTAAATTTCTATGCGATTTTAACAATTCATCTTTTTCGGAAACGTTCTTCTTGCAATTGCCGGTCTGCATGTTACTATTTCTCTGCTTCGGTCGCTATCAATGATTTTTCTGATTAAATAGGAAAACTCATCCACTATTTCCAGTGTCTAGTTCCCTTATCTGATTCTCTCAGCAACGCCTCATTCAATTCGACTACATTACATTTCCCTCATTTTGCTTCTGTCGACGTTCATTTTATACTATTTTTTCAAGACAGTACCTATATCATTCAACTGCTCTTCCAAATCCTTTGCCGTCTCCGACGGAATTACAACGTCGTCAGCGAATCTCCCAGTTTCATTTTCTTCTTCCGGAAATTTAATTATATTTCCAATTTTTTTTATTTCCTCCACAGCTTGCTCAATGCACAGATTGAAGAACATCGGGGATAGGCTTATGTCCGGAAAAGATTAAATTCCTTCTTGGACCGTAATTATACACTGAAGCGCCAAAGGAACTGATATAGGCATGCGTATTCAAACACAGAGATATGTCAAAAGGCAGAATACGGTTCTGCGGTCGGCAACGACTATATAAGACAGCAAGTGTCTGGTGCAATTGTTAGATCGCTTACTGCTACTACAATGGCAGATTATCAAGGGTTCAGTGAGTTTGAACGTGGTGTTATAGTTGATGCACGAGTGATGGGACACAGCATCTCCGAAGTAGCGATGAAGTGGGGATTTGCCCGTACGACCATTTCACGAGTGTACCGTGACTATCAGGAATCCGGTAAAACAAGAAGTCTGCGACAACGCTGAGGCCAGAAAAAGATCCCGCAAGAACGGGACCAACGACGAATGAAGAGAATCGGTCAACAGAAGTGCAACCCATCCGTAAATTGCTGCAGATTTCAATGCTGCGCCGTCAACAAGTGACAGCGTGTGAACCATTCAACGAAACATCATCGTTACGGGCTTTCGGAGCCGAAGGCCCACAGGTGTACCCCTGATGACTGCACGACACAAAGCTTTTAACCTCGCTTGGGCCCGTCAACACCTACATTAGACTGTATATGGGTGGAAACATGTTGCGTGGTAGGACGACTCTTGTTTCTAAATTTATCGACCGGATAGACGTGTAGGGGTATGGAGACAACCTCATGAATCCAAGGACCCTGCCTGTCAGCAGGGTCTGTTCAAGCTGGTGAAGGCTCTGTAATGGTGCGGGGCGTGTGCAGTTGGAATGATATGGGACTCCTGATACGTCTAGATACGACTCTGGCAGGTGAGACGTACGTATGCAACCTGTCTGATCATCTTCATTCTTTCATTCCCATTGTGCATGCCAACGGACTTGGGCATTTCCAGCAGGACAATGCGACACCCCACAGGTCCATAATTGCTACAGTGTGGCTCCAGGAACACTCTTCTGAGTTTAAACACTTCCTCTGGCCACCAGGCTCCCCAGACATGAACGTTATTGAGCATATCTGGGATGCCTTGCAACGTGCTGTTCAAAAGAGACCTCCAACCCCTCGTACTCTTATGGACTTTTGGAAAGCCCTGCAGGATTCATGGTGCCAATTCCCTTCAGCACTACATCAGACATTAGTCAAGTCCATGCCACATAGTGTTGCGTCACTTCTGATGCTCGCGAGGGTTCTACCGATATTAGACTGGTGTACCAGTTTCTTTGGCTCTTCAGTGTATATGCCAGATATTACACCACCTTACAAAAAAAGTGAAGCATCCTAAGTGCAGGAGGTGAGGAAAGTTCACGGGTTGAGAACGTCTGTGAAGCTATTTCAATGATTACAAAATCGAGTCAAATTTACAAAGACAAAAATGTGTGAAATCTTATGGGACTTAACTGCTAAGGTCATTAGTCCCTAAGCTTACACACTACTTAACCTAAATTATCCTAAGAACAAACACACACCCATGCCCGAGGGAGGACTCGAACTTCCGCCGGGACCAACCGCAAATTGACAGAGAACATGCCAGTATGTGTCCAGTGTGACTTTGAACCCCCTTTGCATGCACATATTTGGTTGGTAGGGGTGTCATAAAGCCGTTCTATCTTCTCGTGACGCAAGCTGACGTACAACTGTTGTAGCTGGTAGTTAATTTCCTGTATATTGGCAATGAGACGAAGCTGAGGTCAACCTGGCCTCACATGTGCTCTGTAGTGGAATAATCTAGGGCTCTTGCTGGGCACGGAAGTATGTCAGCGCCAACATATAGGTCACAAAGACACGTGCCATGTATGGACGAGCATAGTGCTACTGAAGAATGGCACTACGATACCGACGCGTGAGAGACAAGAAATGAGTTTCCATACTGTGACACCGGAAGTAACAGTGCTGTGACTCCCCAAAATACTGGAAAATTGGGACCTCTCACAACGTCGCCGCTACAGCTGACAACAGTCGTCCAGGATAGCGGAAAACCGCGATTCATCGCTGAACCCTGTGTGACGCTATTCACCGGCAGTTCATGTTTGCCAGTCATGGCGTCACTCCAAACGCAGCCTTTTGTATTTTGATGTAAATAGTAGCGTACGGATGAGTCGGTGATTCCCTAGTCTGGCTGCTACTAGGCTCCCAGCAATGGCGCAGGGTGACAGAATATTATCAGTGCACAATAAGGCGACCCTTCTCTTGTGGTTGTCAGGCGAGAGTGCCTGCCCTCATGTTTCCATGCAGTCCAGCATTGTGCCACTGTCACATGTGAATGCTCCACAAATATGGATACTGCACGTTTTGACCAGCCAGCTAAATAGAGACCCACAATTTCACCCCTTTCATACTGCCAGGTGCTGATAACGCTGTCTCACATGATTACGTAGCATCTCCGAGTGCTTCACAGTGACCAATCAACATGTGACGCTGTCCACACTGATTATACAGTGTATTTCAAAAGAATGACCTGATTTCAGAACTCCAGATGTTTTGATAAAAACGTAGTACAAACTTGGAATGGATCAAGTTGCTCACAAAATATTAAAGTTTGAGCTATGGTATTACAAATGCTCTATGTATCCACCAGCGGCAGCGTGAACAACATATTTTTACATTTTTACCACTGTTAGTTTTCAGTAACGAAGCAACATTTCATGTTAGAGGTAACGCGCGTATGTGGGGACTCCAGAAGCCTCATGACATTATTGAGCACGAAAGAGACATACCTGAAGTGAACGTTCTCTGTACCATTTATCGTGAAAATGTGTACGGTCCCTTCTTTTTTTTTGAGGAAAACACAGCGACTGTAATAATCTAGCTTCAAATGCTGGAGAACTGGCTTTTCCCACAACTTCAGGAGGCCTTCATTTCCCAACAGCATGGAGCTTCACCACACAATCAAAACAACGTACGTCGCCTTTACATCGTGACAGAAATGAAGAATAAAATAAAAGCCACCGTAATTTCTGTTAAAGCAGATACATTGTAAAGTTTATGACGTATTTAGCTATCGTCTAGATATTGTTCGTGCCGCTGCTGGTGGGCACATAGAGCATTTGTAATCACATAGCTAAAACTAAGATTTTGTGAGTATTTCGCAATTTATCCCAAGTTTGTAGTATTTTTTACCAGTAAATATGGAGTTTTGATACCTGGTTATTTTTTTAAACACCCTGTATACCCTACCAGGCTTTGTAACAACAGTAATCCACTCTAGTGAACGTTCCACGCATCACAGAGAATTGTAACTCTAATCACTGACATACCCACCGATGCGTCTGTATGAAGTTACAATGACAACCAACCGCCGCTTCTGGGTGCTTCACTTCCTCTGTAAGAATGCAGGGATGTAAAGTGTGACAAAAAGTTCGTGAAACCTGTCCAACACTCCATACAAGCCGTTCACTGACTTAAACTTTTATAGCGCCGAGAAATACAGTTCTTCGGCGTGTGTCAGTAAGATTGATTTTTCACTTAGCGGCTCATTGAGAGCAAAGTGATTACAACAGGGGCACCCACGCCTGCACTAAAGAGATACACTTGAAATGCAGTACTTCGAAACTGCGAAGAGGTCCTTTTCGATTATGTGACGAAAAGTCCCTTTCTGATCTTCCACCCAGTAATGCTCTTCGACAGTTTTTAACTCCTGTTTTTTTTTCCTAGCTTGATCTACTGGAAACTTGTTTTCAAAATTATTATTACATAAATCGAGGAAAGCTTTTAAAATGAATGCAGGGTTCACTAACAAAATATTCCGCTTAAGGACAAACAAGGATTACAAACGTAATTAACTTTAGCAGGAAATTTTATGTTAACAAGCTTCAGGCATGAAGAAGTTGTCAAATTTATATAATGTTACCGGTCATAAATAGAAAGCATAAAAATTATAAGTACCGGAACATTTAAAAGCGAAGCGAGTTAAACTTTAAAGTTGTGGATATAGTGTACGAGGTGCATTCAAGTTCTAAGGCCTCCGATTTTCTTTCTCCGGACTGGAAAGAGATAGAAACATGCGCATTGTTTTAAAATGAGGCCGCGTTCATTGTCAATGCATCCCAGAGATGGCAGCACCGTACAGCAGATGGAATTTTACCGCAAGCGGCGAGAATGAGAACTGTTTTAAATACTTAAAATGGCGACGTGTTCCTTACTTGAACAGCGTGCAATCATTCGTTTTCTGAATTTGTGTGGTGTGAAACCAATTGAAATTCATCGACAGTTGAAGGAGACATGTGGTGATGGAGTTATGGATGTGTCGAAAGTGCGTTCGTGGGTGCGACAGTTTAATGAAGGCAGAACATCGAGTGACAACAAACCGAAACAACCTCGGGCTCGCACAAGCCGGTCTGACGACATAATCGAGGAAGTGGAGAGAATTGTTTTGGGGGATCGCCGAATGACTGTTGAACAGATCACCTCCAGAGTTGGCATTTCTGTGGGTTCTGTGCACACAATCCTGCATGACGACCTGAAAATGCGAAAAGTGTCATCCAGGTGGGTGCCACGAATGCTGACAGACGACCACATGGCTGCCCGTGTGGCAAGTTGCCAAGCATTGTTGACACACAATGACAGCATGAATGGGGCTTTCTTTTCATCGGTTTTGACAATGGATGAGACGTGGATGTCATTTTTCAATCCAGAAACAAAGCGCCAGTCAGCTCAATGGAAGCACACAGATTCACCGCCACCAAAGAAATTTCGGGTAACCGCCAGTGCTGAAAAAATGATGGTGTCCATGTTCTGGGACAGCGAGGGCGTAATCCTTACCTATTGCGTTCCAAAGGGCACTACGGTAACAGGTGCATCCTACGAAAATGTTTTGAAGAACAAATTCCTTCCTGCACTGCAACAAAAACGTCCGGGAAGGGCTGTGCGTGTGCTGTTTCACCAAGACAACGCACCCGCCCATCGAGCTAACGTTACGCAACAGTTTCTTCGTGATAACAACTTTGAAGTGATTCCTCATGCTCCCTACTCACCTGACCTGGCTCCTTGTGACTTTTGGCTTTATCCAACAATGAAAGACACTCTCCGTGGCCGCACATTCACCAGCCGTGCTGCTATTGCCTCAGCGATTTTCCAGTGGTCAAAACAGACTCCTAAAGAAACCTTCGCCGCTGACATGGAATCATGGCGTCAGCGTTGTGAAAAATGTGTACGTCTGCAGGGCGATAACGTCGAGAAGTAACTCCAGTTTCATCGATTTCGGGTGAGTAGTTAATTAGAAAAAAAATCGGAGGCCTTAGAACTTTAATGCACCTCGTATGATAAATAAAAGACTATGTTATGTAAGAAGCATGATTAGGCATGGTTTTTTTGTGTCATCTGCATTCTGACTGCTTCGATGTAGGCTGCTACGACTTCCTTTTCTGTGCCAACCTCATCTCCGACTAGTACTTACACCCAACGAACTCAATTACTATTTGTTGGACAAATTCCCACCTCCTTCTTCCTCCTCAGATTTTGTCCTCTACTATGGAAATTACTAGTGATCACATAAGGCGAAAGGATACATAACATTTTATCGGAATTTCTAAAATCATTGGGGCCAGAGGCAACCAAACGACTATTCAACAAACCCACAATCCAGAAGACTGCGAGAGCAGATAAGTGCTTGTGCTATCGCACTATCAGCTTAACTTGTCGACCTAGAAAAAGCATACAGCAATGTTAAGTGGTGCAAGATGTTCAAAATTTTCTTAAATATGAGAGTAAGCTGTGAGGAAAGACGATAATAAACAACATGTGCAAGGACGAAGAGGGAACGATAATAATGGAAGATCAAGAACGAAATGATCGGATAAAAAGAGCCTAAGACAGGATTGTAGTCTTTCGCCCCTACTGTTCAATCTGTGCATTGAAGAAGCAACGACAGAAAAAAGAAAGGTTTAAGAACGGGAGTAAAATGATAAGTTTCGCTGATGACACTGCTATCCTCAGTCAAAGTGAAGAAGAATTACGCCACTTCTTCATTGGAATAATCTGTCTAATGACTACTGAATATCGATTCAGAATAAACTGAAGAAAGATGAAAGTAACGAGGAGTATCAGAAATGAGATTAGCGACTGACTTAAAATCGAAATTGGTGACCACAAAATAGGAGAAGTCATAAGGAATTCGCTACGTTGTAAGCAAAATATCACAAGACGAATGAAGAAATGAGCGCATAAAAAGCGGGCTAGCGCAGGCAAAGAAAGCATTCTTGGCCAAGAGAAGTCAATAGCAAACATCGGCCCTAATTGGAGGAATAAATTTCTGAGAATTTCCATTTGGAGCACAGCATTCTATGGCAGTAAATCTTTGACTGTGGGAAAACCGAAAAAGAGGAAAATAAAGAGTCTGAGATGTGCTGTTATAGAAGGATGTTGACATCTAGGTGGACTGAAAAGGAATGCGGAGGCTCTGCACGAAATCGGCGAAGAAATGAACATATGGAGAACGCTGACCAGAAGGAGGAAAACGGTGATAGGAAAGGTGTTAAGACATCATGGTATAACCTCCGTGCTATTATAGGATGCTACAGAGAGTAAACACTGTAAGGCAACACAGAGATCGTTGTATATCCAACAAATAATTGAGGAAGTGGAGTAGAAGTACCATTCTGAGATGGAGAGATTGGCACAAGGGAGAAACTCGTGACGGGCCTCATAGAACCAGTCAGGAGATTGATTAAAAAGAAAAAAATGGTTGTTACGTCCTGATGTCTTAAAATATCCTCAGGGTTTTACACATTTCTGTGCTCATTAGACTGTACATTGTATTCTACAGGCCCAGTAATCGTTCTAAAATTTCACTGATAGCAATTTTCATCAACGAATCGTATAGTGATATTCTTTTTTCCTGAATTTTAATCTCACTTACGAACTTTTTCTTTATTTTTTTTTTCGATGTACGTTTTTAACATTAGGAGAACAAAACGATAGGTATCAAGAAAACAACAGAATAAAACTTGATGACCACCAACGAACAAATGTTTTCCTCTATTAATGCTAATTTTTTGCAATGTATGTATGTTATTATCAAAGTAATTTGGGCATTATACTATGTACAAGAAGTTATTCAATAGGTCCACTGGTGGTGCAGAATTTGCGGCAGTAATCGAAACGACATCCACTCTGCGCCCCAATGTTGTTAACATATGCAGAAACTGGAAGAACAACTTTGCTCTGAGCAGCACGACGAGGTACGGGCACCGTTAAATGGAGGTCGGCGTGTTGGTTGGCTACGCAGAGTCTTCGTGGCTTCGGCTGCCCCAATATTCCGTTTTATTCGGTCGTAAGGAGAGCTGCCAAGTTCACTGTGTGGTACTGCGCAGACATATCATAGCGACAAAGCAGTAGCAGCAATGGTATCTAGAGCTGCGCTCTACCAAATGTACGGTTTTGATAACAGTACGTAAATGAAGTAGTAAATGATAGGATTACCAGTAGTATTGGGTACAACTGGTAGGGAAAGAAACATAAATGAATGTGTGAGACAGGAAACTGGGGGCAGACGACTTCACTTTGTTTATTGTTTGTCTGTTTGATTGTTTTGTACAGATTTAGAATCGTTCAGTGTCAGTCCAGTGTATATTTTATATACTTAAAAAATATAAATTGCATTTCATAAGTGACAAAAATCAGTTGATCGCATAACATCTGAGCTTTTACGTAACCAAAGAAATTACTTTGGATGCAAGTACAGTTTACATGCACAAACATAAAAAATCTATATAATAATTACTGTTGTTATTTTTTACTCAATAGAACGTTCTTCATCATGATCAAAGGCAAGAGTTTCCTGTTATTAGTGATAAGTGGGAAAATTGCTTATGAATAACAGAAACTTGTTTCATATAAGCTCGATGAATTATTCAAGTGGTTCAAATGGCTTTGAGCACTATGGGACTTAACTTCTGAGGTCATCAGTCCCCTAGAACTTAGAACTACTTAAACCTAACTAACCTAAGTACATCACACACATCCATGCCCGAGGCAGGATTCGAACCTGCGACCGTAGCGGTCACGCGGTTCCAGACTGTAGCGCCTAGAACCGCTCGGACACCCCGGCCGGCGATGAATTATTGAAGCGATGTTTGACACATATTTGTATTGCGTTTTGATTTTTTTATTTTACTTTGTTTTGAGGAAATTACGTTTTATAGAGCTTTATAATAAATCTTATTATTTTTCCTTATTTTTACTACAGCACCCCTCCCTTTCATTTCACAAATGAACAGTTTCGAATAGAATTTGAGTTAAAGACTGACAATTTCAAATTTTCCGTAAATACTGCCTACTTTTAAGAAAGAAACAGGAGGATGAGTATGTGGATCAAATATGTTCTGTAGGTTACGCTGCCCTTTATATATCCTCACTCGGTTTCTAGACAATTCCCTGCTTCCAGTCTCTGGGGTAATCTAGTAAGAGACTGATAGCATATGCAAAGCGATCGAAATGAGGTAACGCCTGGTAGGTATGCAACACACTTAATGCACTGGTAAAGCAGTTAGGATCTTCTCTGTCCAAAGCTACTACGATAACTACCATAGTCTGCGCAAGGAAGCAAGGATGATTGGATTTAACGTCCCATCGACATAGAGGTCATTAGAGATGGAGCAGAAGCTCAGATTTTGTCGAGGATGGGGAACAAAATCGGAAAATTGGCCGTGCCCTTTCAAGAGAACGATCCTGGAATTTGCCTTGCGCGATTTGGGAAATCACGGAAAACTTAAAGCTGGATGGCTGGACGGGGATTTGAACCATCGTTCTGCCGGATGCCAGTCAAGTATATTAACCACTGCATCATAGTCTACACTGACTTCTAATAGTCTACAGTAGCCTAAGGTAGGTTTACAACTCTAATGGTATCACATTCTGCGCAATGGTATCATGTTCTGAGTAGTTCTTACTAGCGATAGATCGTAGTATTTTGAGAAAATGCTGCTAGGAATCAGCGATTTACAGAGGATTGTTATTACCATGAGCACATAAAGGCAAATGAAACTGTCCGCATCTTGTTCCTGAATGTCATTGTCTGCGTGTCCTGTTTCTAAAACAGTTATCGGGGAGCTACTTGAAGCTCGCAAAATCGAAGAGGCAGGTGGCAGCCATCAGCAGTTTGGTAATCTAGTCGTGCGCCCTATGCGATGGAACCGAAATTTTAAGTGGTGTGTTTTTGAAGTCGGAGTGAGATATTATCGATGTGAATACCTAACTGCGATCCTTGTGTTAGGAGGAAGTACAAAAATGGGCCTCCGACTTGCAAATTAAATGTCTCCCTTATACAGGGACAACATTAATGGAATGTGCAATTACAGGAATGACACATGGGCGACGTCGTATGGAAGTTTGGGTTTAGCCGTGAGCCTTGCTCGGATAGCCGGAGCAGTCAAGGCGAGCGCTCGCGTAAAGCGGGAAATCCGGGGATCGAGTCCCGACCTGGCACAAATTTTCATTGTAATCTTTCCATTATACAGCTGTAGGTGTTTCACCATAGCAGCTGCGAATTCATTTCTTGAGTGATTATGAGCTATCAATAAAGTTACCCAGCTGGTACGAATGCCTTCGGGGATTTTCACGTGCGTTCACCTGTCTGGGCGTGGAATTCCGTCATTTTTCGGTGTTCTTTGCGACAGTTATGATTTAGAAATAAGTGGAGCTATTGGCCTCTTGGTGGTGGTGTATGACAAAAGTGATGGATATATTCTTAGTGGGACATCTAGAACTATTAGTTGGATTGCTCATGAGGAAGAAAACCCGTACAGACTCTCTCATATTACTGGATAAATTTGTTAATGTTCCCACGTGACTTGTACGGTTTATCATATACAATTAAGCAATCACTGAAAATGAGATTTGTATCCTGAAACCCTGATAGTGTACACATCTTTATCCAAAAATAGGAACTTTAAAATAACAATTGCAGTGGATTTTATTCGTCATTTACAAAAGTGTAAACTTAATGAGGCCCAACAGAACCAATAAATTAAATTTTTTTCCGTCGAAACTACAAGCTTAGCGTTATGTGTAGATACAGTCAAGATCCTGAATGTATGTAAACTATATTGATATTATGGAATGATGACAGGTATTCGATACGTGAAGACTGTGTGGAGGACACTGGTGATTAAAAACCGACGAAGTAAACAGAGCATGCGGAAAGCAAGCAGCATGTTCCCTCACCTGAGTATGGGAAGGACTTATATGATCATACATTGCATTGCATGGAGGGAGGAGAGTGGTTTCCCTGATGCTGCAACAATTTGTTCTTCCTTAAATTGGAAAGATGCTCTTCCATGATTATGCTAAGGTCTTTTACTGTTTTTTGAAAAGTTAAATGGATACCAGTAAGAAGTATTGGGGAAACCGTTTCACAAAAACGCCCGCTGATAGACTTTCGGTATGACATAAGGATGGCCCTTGGCTTCTTAGGGTTTAGTTTAAGACCCAATTTTTTGCCCATCGCGGTACCGAACAAAGATCATCATTCATACTTGATCCGGCAGCAGAAATGTTCTTAAGCTGCTACTTAGGTACGACTGGATATCATCAACATACATAGCGGGTTCTGGGGAAAGGAAGTTCAAGGAGATTGCATCAGCTAAGAATACTGGGAATTGTGGATGATATATCTGGTGTGAGGAGAAGAGTGGTATTCAAAAGCGTGGAGTCAAAAACCAATCGTGGACCAAAGAGGTCTAGGAAGCAGACTCGAAGTAAAGTGAACTGTTTGTCATTTGTGACTATCCTTAATGATGGAAATATTTACAATTTCAAATTCAAAGTAATATAAATTCTGTTTTATCAGTTTCATGAAGTTGGACAGACAGTTGGACAGTTCATGTATAACGACAATATCCTTGCGCCCGAGCATGTTCAGAACGTCCCCACAAGCACAGTTACTTCTTGTAGCACATACTGGATGTAGAAATTACGCTGAGCTCCTGAGGTACTGCATCTCTTGCAAATCACGGAAACAGCGTGTTTCAAAGAGAAGGCATAAGATAAAAAACATCTACGTCAAAGAACTTGCCAAGAAATGGTTCAAATGGCTCTGAGCACTATGGGACTTAACATCTGAGGTCATCAGTCCCCTAGGACTAAGAACTACACTCCTGGAAATGGAAAAAAAAACACATTGACACCGGTGTGTCAGACCCACCATACTTGCTCCGGACACTGCGAGAGGGCTGTACACGCAATGATCACACGCACGGCACAGCGGACACACCAGGAACCGCGGTGTTGGCCGTCGAATGGCGCTAGCTGCGCAGCATTTGTGCACCGCCGCCGTCAGTGTCAGCCAGTTTGCCGTGGCAGACGGAGCTCCATCGCAGTCTTTAACACTGGTAGCATGCCGCAAGAGCGTGGACGTGAACCGTATGTGCAGTTGACGGACTTTGAACGAGGGCGTATAGTGGGCATGCGGGAGGCATGGACGTACCGCCGAATTGCTCAACACGTGGGGCGTGAGGTCTCCACAGTACATCGATGTTGTCGCCAGTGGTCGGCGGAAGGTGCACGTGCCCGTCGACCTGGGACTGGACCGCAGCGACGCACGGATGCACGCCAAGACCGTAGGATCCTACGCAGTGCCGTAGGGGACCGCACCGCCACTTCCCAGCAAATTAGGGACACTGTTGCTCCTGGGGTATCGGCGAGGACCATTCGCAACCGTCTCCATGAAGCTGGGCTACGGTCCCGCACACCGTTAGGCCGTCTTCCGCTCACGCCCCAGCATCGTGCAGCCCGCCTCCAGTGGTGTCGCGACAGGCGTGAATGGAGGGACGAATGGAGACGTGTCGTCTTCAGCGATGAGAGTCGCTTCTGCCTTGGTGCCAATGATGGTCGTATGCGTGTTTGGCGCCGTGCAGGTGAGCGCCACAATCAGGACTGCATACGACCGAGGCACACAGGGCCAACACCCGGCATCATGGTGTGGGGAGCGATCTCCTACACTGGCCGTACACCACTGGTGATCGTCGAGGGGACACTGAATAGTGCACGGTACATCCAAACCGTCATCGAACCCATCGTTCTACCATTCCTAGACCGGCAAGGGAACTTGCTGTTCCAACAGGACAATGCACATCCGCATGTATCCCGTGCCACCCAACGTGCTCTAGAAGGTGTAAGTCAACTACCCTGGCCAGCAAGATCTCCGGATCTGTCCCCCATTGAGCATGTTTGGGACTGGATGAAGCGTCGTCTCACGCGGTCTGCACGTCCAGCACGAACGCTGGTCCAACTGAGGCGCCAGGTGGAAATGGCATGGCAAGCCGTTCCACAGGACTACATCCAGCATCTCTACGATCGTCTCCATGGGAGAATAGCAGCCTGCATTGCTGCGAAAGGTGGATATACACTGTACTAGTGCCGACATTGTGCATGCTCTGTTGCCTGTGTCTATGTGCCTGTGGTTCTGTCAGTGTGATCATGTGATGTATCTGACCCCAGGAATGTGTCAATAAAGTTTCCCCTTCCTGGGACAATGGATTCACGGTGTTCTTATTTCAATTTCCAAGAGTGTACTTAAACCTAAGTAACCTAACGACATCACGCACATCCATGCCCGAGGCAGGATTCGAACCTGCGACGGTAGCGGTTGCGCGGTTCCAGACTGAAGAGTCTAGAACCACTTGCACTGATGCACTGCACTTTAGTATAACCCTTCCATTCGCTTTCCTTAATACTGATTTTGTGCGATCGTCCCATTTCATATCGCTCCTTAGTATCACCTCTACATACTTATATGATGTAACGTGCTCAAGATGTTCACCACTAATCTTGTAATCAGATAGTATCGCGATCATCTTTCGTCGTACAATAGAACGTATTAGTTTCTTTAAGTTAGATTTCTGTCGAACTGATGAAATATCTGTGAAAACACTCCTTTTAGTCGTCGACGATGTGTTACCTTGTCGAAAGCCTTTAGGATACCTAGAAAGGCGGAATTTACCTGTACACCTGCATCTACACTATCTTCTCAATATATCCGGAAATCAGTACTAGACATTAATACCGGGGAGTGTAGGGTCCACCGTTCACCTTTACGGTGGCTTGAACTCTACTGAAGACACTTCCAGTGAGGTTTCTGAATGTCTGTGGAGGAATGGCAGCAGCAGAGAGGGTAGTCATGAACTTTCTGACTCATCCAAAAGGTGTTCTGTTGGGTTTATGTCGAGACCCTCGACGGATCAGGCCATTTCAGGAATGGTACTGTCCACAAAACCACTACCGCGCAGCTGCTGCTTTAAGACAAGGTGCACTATCGTCCTGCTACAGTCAGCGTCTCCTAAATGTTCCTCTACTGTACGCAGTAATCAATGCTGTAAAAAGTGTTCATATCCTTCCACATTTAGCGTTTTCTTGAGCTCAGTAAGGAAACCACACACTACCCACGACAAACACCCCCATACCGTAACACCAACACTTCTGTACTTCGCTGTTGGTACGACATATTATGAAAGGTAATGTTCTCTAGGCATTCGCCAAACCCAGACCCTTTCATTGGATTTCCGCATGGTGTAGTGTGATTCATAACTCCAAATCACTCGTTTCCACTCATCCAATGTACAGCGGCGTCACCATCTTAAGCGTCGCTTTAGCAACGACTACAGAAATATGTGTCTTATGGGGCGCTGCCGGACCACTGTACGCTACTCACAGTCATTGTGCTAACTGGAGAGATGCGATTCCATCTGTTGATTTTCTACAAAATTTTACAAAGACCCTAACATTTCTCGATGTTTCATGTCCATCAGTACATGAGATCTTCCTGGTGTAGGGTATATAATAATTATATGTACACCCATGCTCATAAATTAAGGATAACTACAGAATACGGTGCCACACAACGTGGCACTACACAAAACTGGCACTAATAGCATAGGTACACAGGGAACACACACAGATCTGTAAGTCCACGGTATTGGTGATAAGTTGAGAAAACCGTCCCGAAACACATGTGCTACAAAACGCCACTGTTTCCTGCGCATGTACCTCGACATCAGTATGGGATATCATCACCATGCACACGCACACAGGCCGCACAACGGATTGGCATACTCTGGATCAGGAGGTCGAGCAGCTGCTGGGGTATAGCCTCCCATTCTTGCACCAGTGCCTGTCAGAGCTCCTGAAGTGTCCCAGGGGTTTGAAGACGTGCAGCGATACGTCGACCGAGAGCATCCCAGACGTGCTCCATGGGGTTTAGGTCTGGACAACAGGCAGGCCACTCCGTTCGCCTGATATCTTCTGTTTCAAGGTACCCCTCCACGATGGCAACTCGGTGGGGCCGTGCGTTATCATCCATGAGGAGGATGGTGGGACCCACCGCACCCTTGATAAGGTGGACATACTGGTGCAAAATGACGTCCCGATACATCTGATCTGTTATCCTCTGTCAAAGACATGCAGGGGTTTATGTGCACCAATCATAACCCCATCCCACACCATCAAACCACGGCCTCCATACAGGTCCCTTTCAAGGACATTAAGGGGTTGGTATCTGGTTCCTGGTTCACGCAAGATGAAAACCCGGCGAGAATCAGTGTTCAGACTATACCTGGACTCGTCCGTGTACATAACCTGGGACCACTGTTCCAATGACCATGTACTGTGTTCTTGACACCAGGTTTTACGGGCTCTCCTGTGACCAGGGGCCAGTGGAATGCACCTTGCAAGTCTCTGGGCGAATGAACCATGTCTGTTCAGTCGTCTGTAGACTGTGTGTCTGGAGGCAACTGTTCCAGTGGCTGCGGTAAGGTCCCGAGCAAGGCTACCTGGAGTATAACCTGAGCGGTCTAAGGCGCTGCAGTGATGGACTGTGCGGCTGGTCCCGGCGGAGGTTCGAGTCCTCCCTCGGGCATGGGTGTGTGTTTGTCCTTAGGGAATTTAGGTTAAGTAGTGTGTAAGCTTGGGGACTGATGACCTTAGCAATAAAGTCCCATAGGATTTCACACACATTTGAAATTTTTTTTATTATTTTTATTTTATATATATGTATATATATATATATATATATATATATATATATATATATATATATATATATATATAATTTTTTTATTTTATTTTATTTTTTTTTTTTTTTTTTGCAGTACTCCGTGACCGTCTGCGGGCACTGATGGTGAGATATCGGTCTCGTTGTGGTGTTGTACACCGTGAACGTCCCGTACGCTAGCGCCTGGACACTTCTCCTGTCTGCTGGAATCGTTGCCATAATCATGAGATCATACTTTGTGGCGCACAGAGGGCCCGTACCACGACCTGCTGTGTTTGACCAGCCTCCAGTCTCCCTAGTATTCTACCCCTCATAACGTGATAAATACGTGTTCTTTGAGGCAGTTTCAACACACAGTTACTATTAGCACGCCTGAGAACGTCTGCACACTTTCTCGCTGCAACGTACTCTGACATGCACCAACACACCTCTGCGAATGTGTACTGCTGCCAGCGCCACCGTGCGACGACAGCAGGTCAGATGCACCGTATGGTCATACCCCGAGGTGATTTAAACCCGAAAGCCGCCCACCATAGCGTTGATTCGCCATGTATCAGCATTATCCTTAATTTATGATCATGAGTGTATAATAGTTATGTGTTATTTATGGTTGTGTATAATAATTATGTGTTATTTGTGGTTGTTCAAAGCAGAAATCCGACAGAAAAATACCTAAAGACTTATTATAGGTCAAGTGAACGTTTTAGAGACTTTGACAGGATAAACCACAATATTCGGAAGCGGCAGAAGTGGAACAAGATGGCCGATGACCAGCAGTGTTTGTGCAGCAGCAGTCAGCACTTGGTCAGATCAACGACTCAGCAGATGGGCAATGCTTCCAAGGAAAACAACGGCCAGCGAAGCAGCATATCAGAGGTCAATGCTCCAGGAACTGTCAGCATACTGAAATCACATGCATGACGCATCTGGCGATGCGGAGGAATGCCCGACCACGCTAGCACAGAGGTCAAACAAGGAAAGCCGGCGCTGTATCGAAATTGGTCACCTTCCTGCCCAACGTGAGAAGCGTAGATCAACGAACGAAGAGTGAGTCGCCGCCCTAGAAATATCGCGACATTGACGAAAACACCGAACAAATACCTCCGACAAACGGGCATGAGGTGGTCATTTGAGGGGAGAGAGAAGAGACGAAGAAACGTCGCCTGGAGAGACGGACCGGTGCTTAGTCAGCGGACATTATACTTCGCTGCAACGACTTAGCTGCTACGCTGCTCAACAGAAGATATCGCTATCGCGCCAGTAGGTTAACGCAGATACTATCCCAGATGTTACGAGAAAGAAGTTCGTGTGGTACTTACCTAGGTGGCTGGTGAGGACGAAGGGACTCCGGCCTCACCAAATGGGTCAGCTGTGAACCTAGAGGTTGATGAACTCCCCCAGAAGACGCCGAACCTGAGGGTCGCTGGTTCGATTCGGGGAGGGAGCACTTCGCGCCACGCCATAGCCGCTTGTTAATAACGCAAAGAGTGAATTCACAAGGCGAAGACCGCGAAGCCGTCGCAGTGGGTCACGGTAAGTACTGAATGGAACAACCTGGCGCTCCGCTGCAACACGAGCCGTCACCGCATCATCGGTCACTGGAATCTGCACGTTACGACTGCGCGCCGCACCGCTGCCGCGAGGAACTGAGCGAGTTAAAACACAGTGTATTACTCTGTTTGTTTAAAGGGTCTTAAGTGCCAATAAATGACTGATAGTGGAAGCAAGAGTGTTACACCTCACCCACTGCGCTAAGGAAAGAACCCATTCCACCGCCCAAAAGTGTCGCTTTCCCTGACAACATAATGACCTTTCCTCCCCTCTGTCACTGACGCTCAGTATCTAGTGTCACAACACACAGACCTGCTACGCGCTCTTGGTAGTTCCTTTCCATTTGCACTTCACTGTCACACCACCAACAGTCCACTCGGCAGCATTCGAAGGGTTGTAATGTCCCTGATACATTTGTTACTCAGGTGACATCCAACGACTAGTCCTCGTTCGAAGTCCATGAGGTCTCCTGTCCGACCCAGCTGTGTTGTAATTGGTTCCCTACCGACAACACAGTAATCCCGCTTTTACTGGCTGGCCCGCCTCTCGTGACTTCTAATGGTCAATTCCTCATTGAATAGTAGTATCTCGTAACTTTTGACAGTTAATGTGTTGTTTACGTATTGCTTATGTTCACATGGCACAGTGAAGATTGCAATTAGCGATTCCAGTGAACGCTATATTGTGACTCTCGTAGCGATTAAGCAAGTTTCTTCTGAAACGACCAAGTAGCACAGACAAAAGACTCTGAAGTAAAGAACATTCATCCGATAGGCGTAAAAATGAGTGATAATCACAGTTTTCTTCTAAGCCAACATTTAAAAATTTGTAATGGCCACAGGCTAAAAATTTGTCATCGGGTGCACATCCTTGTTGCATACACTACAATGCGCTATCTTGAGCAATCATGAACACAAGTCTGTGAAATGGAAATGTAAGCTTAAAGTGTTTGGAAAAGAATTCTTCAGTCGACGAGCCGACTGTATCTAAAAAAGACTTAGTTTCATCTAACCTTTTTAAAAGTGTGTGGAATCATTGCGAAGGTTCTAACGTGTATTTCTCGCTTTGATTTTTTTAACAGTTCGACAGCAAAACTGGCTTTCGTAACGCGACGCACTACATGGGTGATAACCGGTCGCCTCAGCAACAGGTTGGCTTTCTGTTACCGAGGTCATCTAGGTGTCTGTCGATTCAAAACGTGCTTCATAGTACGCGACGGAAAGTATAAAGTAAATATGTGTCCAACAACGAGTATTACGCGCCCTAGCAGGTCTGTTGCACCAGCACATCACTTCGGCTGATAGCATGACCCTGAGTAATTAACACTTTTAAAGAGAATCGTAAGAGTACCCCATAACAGCATACGTGGGAGGGATCCAGATGGGTATGTGCTTTAGGGTTCTCTAACAGCAGTCTTGATTATTGCGGTACACTAACTAAAAAGAGGGGACATCGATAGCTACCAAAGAAGACATACTAAGTACTCTACACACAGATATTTTTAATTTCATCATCGTCACCTTCGTTTCACAGCAGAACCCCTTCGGTTGTCATCTGCGGCAACCTTACAGCACAGCGGTACGTCAACGATATTCTTCGCCCCGTTTTGTTGCTGTTCATGGCAAGCCATCCTGGACTTACATTTCAGCAAGACAGTACCAGCTCGCACACGACGAGAGTTTCTACTACTTGTCTTCGTGCTTGCCGAGCCCTTCCATGGCCATCAAGGTCGCCGGATCTCTCCCCAGTTGAATATTGTGGGCAATACCCCTCCCCCCCCCCCCCCAAACAGATTGGTATTTTGACGACCTAAGGCGCCAATTGGACAGAAGTTGGCATGATATCCCTCAAGAGGATATTTAACAGCTCTATCACACAATGCCCCGCCAAATAACTGCTTGCATAAAGGCCAAAAGTGGATCAACGGGTTATTGACTTGCTTAGTTCGTGAAGCTCTTTGCCTTGAATAAATATTTCAGTTTTTTTTAACTGTTGTCATTTGTTTGTCTGTGCATGTTCATTACATCTACCAACTTCCACCTCGACCTGATCATTCCTTCGTGGTGCGTCGCTTTTTGTTTGTCGGAGAGTGTACGTTAGACGATTGGGCATGTATCGATCCTTTCAAATCTGGTTCCTCCTGTCGCATATAAGGGCGATTTGCTTGAATTATTGTGTGAAGTGTGATGTTTGCTTGTGTTCAGTGAATGTATTGCTTCAGAACTATTATCTACACTCCTGGAAATTGAAATAAGAACACCGTGAATCCATTGTCCCAGGAAGGGGAAACTTTATTGACACATTCCTGGGGTCAGATACATCACATGATCACACTGACAGAACCACAGGCACATAGACACAGGCAACAGAGCATGCACAATGTCGGCACTAGTACAGTGTATATCCACCTTTCGCAGCAATGCAGGCTGCTATTCTCCCATGGAGACGATCGTAGAGATGCTGGATGTAGTCCTGTGGAACGGCTTGCCATGCCATTTCCACCTGGCGCCTCAGTTGGACCAGCGTTCGTGCTGGACGTGCAGACCGCGTGAGACGACGCTTCATCCAGTCCCAAACATGCTCAATGGGGGACAGATCCGGAGATCTTGCTGGCCAGGGTAGTTGACTTACACCTTCTAGAGCACATTGGGTGGCACGGGATACATGCGGACGTGCATTGTCCTGTTGGAACAGCAAGTTCCCTTGCCAGTCTAGGAATGGTAGAACGATGGGTTTGATGATGGTTTGGATGTACCGTGCACTATTCAGTGTCCCCTCGACGATCACCAGTGGTGTACGGCCAGTGTAGGAGATCGCTCCCCACACCATGATGCCGGGTGTTGGCCCTGTGTGCCTCGGTCGTATGCAGTCCTGATTGTGGCGCTCACCTGCACGGCGCCAAACACGCATACGACCATCATTGGCACCAAGGCAGAAGCGACTCTCATCGCTGAAGACGACACGTCTCCATTCGTCCCTCCATTCACGCCTGTCGCGACACCACTGGAGGCGGGCTGCACGATGTTGGGGCGTGAGCGGAAGACGGCCTAACGGTGTGCGGGACCGTAGCCCAGCTTCATGGAGACGGTTGCGAATGGTCCTCGCCGATACCGCAGGACCAACAGTGTCCCTAATTTGCTGGGAAGTGGCGGTGCGGTCCCCTACGGCACTGCGTAGGATCCTAAGGTCTTGGCGTGCATCCGTGCGTCGCTGCGGTCCGGTCCCAGGTCGACGGGCACATGCACCTTCCGCCGACCACTGGCGACAACATCGATGTACTGTGGAGACCTCACGCCCCACGTGTTGAGCAATTCGGCGGTACGTCCACCCGGCCTCCCGCATGCCCACTATACGCCCACGCTCAAAGTCCGTCAACTGTACATACGGTTCACGTCCACGCTGTCGCGGCATGCTACCAGTGTTAAAGACTGCGATGGAGCTCCGTATGCCACGGCAAACTGGCTGACACTGACGGCGGCGGTGCACAAATGCTGCGCAGCTAGCGCCATTCGATGGCCAACACCGCGGTTCCTGGTGTGTCCACTGTGCCGTGCGTGTGATCATTGCTTGTACAGCCCTCTCGCAGTGTCCGGAGCAAGTATGGTGGGTCTGACACACCGGTGTCAATGTGTTCTTTTTTCCATTTCCAGGAGTGTATATATATAAAACAAAGTCGGGTTTGTTACAACACTTATAACTCGAGATCTGCTGGACCAATTTTCATGGTTTTTGATTTGTTGGATTTGTCTCCGCCCCGAATAGCAGAATACATCTTAAAAATAATGAAAAATTGACGAATACTTGAAAAATGCGTTATTTTCCCTAAAAGTTCTTTAGTTTCGGAGCTGTCAAATTTTTTTGTCAAAATCTGTAAGTAATGATTGACATTTATGCATGCGTTCATAAACTATTTAAAATGGATGAATAAACTATTATGTGTATTTTTTTTAAAAAAGATTGAAAAATATTACGCGTGCGTTCAGAAATGTGTAATGAATACTTAATCATTTCAATAAATGCTCATTTGTTTATTACATGTCAAACATTTGTTGTCCAATCCTGTCAAATACTGTAACAACTATTTATGTGTGCGTTCAGAAATTTATTTTGTGTAAAATGTCTCGAAAGTTCAGGTAGGTACTGTTATATTTGTTTGTTTTAGACATTAATTTGTTTAAATTATTTATTAAATTAATTAAATATTTATTCTACAGGTTAACAAAAGTGTAAATGTCTTTTCATAGGTTGTCTATGATTTTTCTTGGTAAGCTACTGTCTATGTCTCGATTGTTTTATGTGGTTTTGTGCGAGTGCATATTCAGTATTACTATTAATAAAAATGCCGCGTCCTAGAAGATCTAATCTTTCCCAGCGGAGCCGTAATGCAATTAGGCAACGGAATATCGCGAGTCAATTATCTGACGAAGAACGAGAAATTGCCCGAGAAGAGCGCCGCGTTAGGATGGAGCAAAGAAGGGCCTTAATTCGTGCTTCTCAAACACAAGAGCAAAGAGAGGCAGCCCGTGAAACGGCTAGATTAGAAACGAGAAATCGTCGAGCTTATCGTACAGATGAACAGAGGAATAATCTTCGAAGTGCAAGAAGAAATGGTTCAAGTATTGATTTGAATCGAGCAGCGTTTCGATATGATTGCACCATCGACTACAGCTTGCATCGTTTAGTTTGCATTGGTCCAATGGACGTTGTTTGCCAGCATTGTGGCGCATTGAAGTTGTTGTGGCGTAGTAAGACAACCACGCCACTTGGAAGTAGCCGAAAGGCACGAGTTAACTCACGCAGGCTAGTAGATAGGTCTGAAACAGGATACGTAATGAATGCTATAAAGAAAAGTACGTAGCTCCTGGAATACTTAACTTTAATCCATCCTCGTGGTACATCGCTCTTGACGATACAAGTGAGACTCTTTAGATACAAGCTATGTAATGCTAATGGCGCCTTGCTAGGTCGTAGCCATTGACTTAGCTGAAGGCTATTCTAACTATCGGCTCTGCAAATGAGCGAGGCTTCGTCAGTGTGCATCGCTAGCTACGTCGTCCGTACAACTGGGGCGAGTGCTAGTCCGTCTCTCGAGACCTGCCGTGTGCTGGCGCTCGGTCTGCGATCACTGTCAGTGGCGACACGCGGGTCCGACATGTACTAATGGACCGCGGCCGATTTAAAGCTACCACCTAGCAAGTGTGGTGTCTGGCGGTGACACCACAGAAGTTTGCTGGTGAAACGCCTGGTTTGTGCTGCCTTAGTGGTAAAGTGACATTGCCATTAGTGGTCCCGCCACCAGAGCCATTGCGTTCCCTGCTTTATGGCGAAAACCTAGAATCACGACATTTTCTAGCGAACACTCAAAAATACAATGTCTGTTTCCAAATGACTTCATTTGGGGCGGAAATTATCGAAGAACACGGATATAATCCGACATTTAAGGTAATTTACGTTAAAAACTTTATTTTCTATGATTGTAAAAAAAATTTGGAATGTAGTTTGTTAGATTTCTGTATTTGTCTCTAAAAAAATGGTATGTTATTATTTGAAAAATAAGTGTTTGTAAATCTAACTATAACTATGGCTTTGAATTTACAGACTCAAGGCCAGATTTGCCATCGCATTGGATCATTGCAACCTATTGAAGGTGCACAGCACAAATTCTTGCAAATATATTTCATGGGCAATATGGAAGAACAACTTGACCGGCGTCAAGGGATCAACACAGCTACGAAAAGAGCAATTCTCCAAGATTTGCAGCAAATGCTTCATGAACATCATGCATTGGTCAGGCTGTTCAAGACTGCTTTAGAGCGCATGCCAAGTGATGACTATAAAGTTGTAATCAGAGCAGATAAAAGACCAGCTGGAACACATGAACGCACATTTAATGCTCCAACAATCGATGAAGTGGCAATCCTGATGGTTGGTGAAAACTTGGAAACACGTGATATTGTGCTTACACGACGCAATACTGGGCAACTACAAAGAATATATGAAACACACCGTTCATATGACGCGTTACAATACCCGCTGATGTTTTGGCAAGGAGACGATGGATATCACTTTAATATCAAAATGATTAATCCATTGAATGGTAAGATCAATATCATTGTTTTCATTTTAACTTGATATACATTTTATTCTGTTTGCTTTTGGTACACAAAAAAGTTGTGACTCCTAATTTAGTAGAGAGTAGCTGTAAGAGTCGTTAACCTATTAGGGGTTCTAAAATACAATTTTTACTGTATTTGTTTCAGGTGAGGAAACTACCAAGAAGGTTAGTTCGATGAATTATTACGCATATCGTTTGATGATTCGTGAAAATTCTGACAATTATTTGTTGCGATTTCGTCGACTGCTTCAACAATACTACGTTGACATGTACGTTAAAATCGAAACGGAGCGCCTGACTTTCATCCGGTTGAATCAAGCTAAATTGCGTTCGGAAGAGTATATTCATTTACGCGATGCAATAAGCACAGAAGGAGATTCAGAAAATGTTGGTCGATTGACTATTTTACCAGCGACATACACAGGTAGCCCGCGTCATATGCATGAATATGCGCAAGATGCAATGACATATGTTCGTCATTATGGTCGGCCAGATCTATTCATTACATTTACATGTAATCCGAAATGGATGGAAATTATTCAATTGCTGCTTCCCGGACAAACATCAAGTGATCGACACATCACCGCACGGGTTTTCAAGCAAAAAATTCGGTCACTAATAAATTACATTGTTAAGCAACACGTCTTTGGGATTACTCGATGCTGGATGTATTCAGTCGAATGGCAAAAACGAGGCCTACCGCATGCTCATGCTCACATTCTAATTTGGTTAGTAGACAGAATTCGGCCAGATCAAATAGATGACATCATATGTGCGGAGATTCCTGCTCCTGAAACCGATCCAGACCTACATGATGTTGTAATCACGAATATGATTCATGGACCATATGGCACTATCAACCGCCAATCACCTTGCATGGTCGACGGCAAGTGTTCCAAACGGTATCCGCGAACATTCACGGCAGAGACCATTACAGGCAAAGATGGTTATCCATTGTATCGGCGTCGACCGCCCGATGATAATGGTAGATCTATCACAACTAAAGTGAAAGGAAACGATTTCATAGTTGACAACAGCTGGATTGTTCCATATTCGCCACTTCTTTCCAAAACATTCAAGGCACATTGTAATGTTGAGTATTGCAATTCGGTCAAATCTATTAAATACATTTGCAAATATGTCACGAAAGGGAGCGACATGGCGGTTTTTGGTATCCAAACATCCAATATCAACGATGAAATCACGCGCTATCAAGTTGGTAGATATGTGAACTGCAATGAAGCAATTTGGCGTATATTCTCATTCCCTATTCACGAACGTTATCCCACTGTTGTACATTTGGGGGTGCATCTAGAGAACGGTCAGAGAGTATATTTCACAGCGTCGAATGCTGCTCAACGTGCCGAAACACCTCCAGCGACAACACTGACCAGTTTCTTTGCGATTTGTCAAAACGATCCGTTCGCACGAACGTTGCTTTACTCGGAAATGCCAAGTTATTACACTTGGAACGCTACATCGAAGAAATTTCAACGTCGGAAGCAAGGCGATGCAGTTCCTGGTCATCCAGATATGCGTTCTGCTGATGCTCTTGGTCGTATTTACACAGTTCATCCGAAGAATGATGCATGTTTCTATTTGCGGTTGTTGCTGGTACATGTTCGAGGGCCAACATCATTTGAATCACTACGAACTGTTAATGGTATAGTGTGCCCCACATTTCGTGCAGCATGTCAAGAGCTGAATTTGCTTGAAAACGATACTCATTGGGAGACGACAATCGCTGAAGCAATTATTTCTGCATCTCCAAGTCAGATACGCACATTATTTGCTATCATCATTTCGATATGCTTCCCATCGAACCCACGTGACCTGTGGAACAAATACAAAGATAACATGTCAGAAGACATTTTATATCGAATTCGTGTCAGCTCAAGAAATCCCGATCTTGAGGCGAATGAGGAGATGCATAACCAGGCTTTGCTCTTGATCGAAGATATGTGTTACCTCATGTGCGGCAGTTTGTTAGTTAGGTTAGGAATGCCAGCGCCAGATCGCGGAATGAATGACGCGTTTAATAGAGAATTGGAACGTGAACGTGAATATGATCCACATGAACTAATCCAATCAGTTCAAACGAATGTACCACTGTTGAATCCTAAGCAGAAGGAAGTCTATGATACACTGATTAATGCAATTGATGATGGAAATAGTGGCTTATTTTTTTTTTCATGCCCCCGGTGGAACTGGGAAGACATTCCTCATGTCATTGATTTTGGCCACTGTACGTGCGAGATCCGAAATTGCGGTAGCAATTGCTTCTTCTGGAATAGCGGCCACATTGTTAGACGGATGCCGTACGGCTCACTCAGCGTTAAAATTGCCATTAAACCTTCAAACTACTGAACAACCGACATGTAACATTTCGAAACACTCCGCAATGGCCAAAGTTTTAGTAGCATCAAAAATCATCATATGGGACGAATGCACAATGGCGCACAAACGCGCATTGGAAGCACTAGACCGAACATTAAAAGATCTGCGCAATGACTCGAGATGTTTTGGTGGTTCAATGATTTTATTATCTGGCGATTTCCGACAAACACTACCAGTAATTCCAAGATCTACTGCTGCCGACGAAATAAACGCTTGCCTCAAAGCATCAAATCTGTGGCGATATGTAAACAAACTTCAACTGTCTGTAAATATGAGAGTTGCATTGTTGAACGATCTATCTGCTGATGATTTCTCGAAGCAATTGCTGATTATCGGTAATGGCCGTGTTCCTGTTGACGAATCGAGCGGTTTGATTTCATTTCCTCCAAATTTTTGCAATTTCGTCTCATCAAAAGACGAGCTTATCAACAAAGTATTTCCGGATATCATTGCTAACCACAAAAATACTAAATGGTTAAGTGAGCGAGCAATTTTGGCGGCTAAAAATAAAGATGTAGATGACCTCAATTTTATAATTCAAAATCAAATCGTAGGTACTCTGTATTCATTCAAATCTATCGACTGTGTAACAAACGAAGAAGAAGCCACTAATTATCCAACTGAATTTTTGAACTCCTTGGATGTGCCTGGTTTACCACCGCACAATTTACAACTGAAGGTTGGCTCGGTAGTCATCATGCTTAGAAATGTAAACCAACCAAAACTGTGCAATGGAACGCGTTTGGTGATAAGAAAACTGATGAGCAAAGTGATTCACGCGTCGATACTTAAAGGAAAATTTAAAGATGAGGAAGTTCTTATTCCAAGGATTCCGATGATCCCAACAGATATGCCCTTTGAGTTTAAACGAATTCAATTCCCGATTCGTCTTGCCTTCGCCATGACGATCAACAAATCACAGGGCCAATCCTTGACTATTTGTGGCCTCAATCTAGAAAATGCGTGTTTTTCTCGTGGTCAATTGTACGTGGCATGCTCACGTGTCGGCAAATTATCCGCATTATTTGTTCTTGCGCCTGACCAAAAAACAAAGAATGTCGTTTACCACAAGGTGCTTGAATGAAAATCCGATTAATGAATTAATCAGAGTGTATCCCAACCTGCACAACATAGTTTTCAATGATTTTTTTCTGACATGTGTTTGAAATACTTAATTATTATTATTTTTTTAATTTTTATTCTCATTCTGTATGTATTCATCATCATTCATCAAAATAAAATACTTTTATATTTCTATCTATATTAATATTATTTTGTATCATTGTATTACGTTCATCAAAGCCTAAATTAGTTCAGCTTAAAGGTAACACGACATTCATTGACTGTTAGGCGGTACGAAGTTCGCCGGGTCAGCTAGTTTAGTTAATAAGAGAGAGGTGTGCATTATTGATACGAATAAATATGAAGACAATTCCACATGCACTTTCTTATTGGAGTCGTAATGAAAACGTTCCCCTTTCTTAAGTAATCCTAATGAATAAATTGAATATGTATGGGGACCTACTAGCTATTCGTGTACGCCAGAGCCTACAATGAACATCAATATTCTTTTATTTACGTGCCTAAATAGCGAACGAGTGAATATATCTTTTCTTTGGCTTCAGCAAAAAATGGACGCCCGTTAGTAACTTTTTACACCCTTCTTCCAATATGGACTTCACTCAAATAAAAAAGTTTGCACTATGTGCGTGAAGGTGTTCTGGGTAATGCACAGAACAACGGACCCACAAACAAAACTTAAAGCGCTTGCTGGACCTTCACTTTTTCTCATAGTGGCTAAGAAAATATTTTTGCACAACACATATCAAGCACCTAGTAATTGGCCGGCACTACTGAGTCCACACTTTGAACAAATGCAGTACTACAGAAGCATTACACCCCGTATAGGCGGCAAGACCAAGATATGATAAACAAAATCCCGACAGACCGTTTGTCCCGCTATCTGTGTATATGTTTGTTATCTTGACATGCTTCTTATACTTCGGGAAATACCATTTTGACTGTCTGGATGATTCGAAAATAACGAGAGTAAATGAACAGATACAGAGCATGCAGATAGCTCTGTAAGTGCTCATTTGCATTTCTTTATATGTTCGTTATCTTGACATGGTTCTTATATTTTGGTAAATTACATTCGTACTATCCGGATGATTTGGAAATGGGTCCCAACCCTAAACGAGTCGTCAAGTAAATAAAAATGAAATTTGCAACTTTCATTGTTTTCCAATTGTGTTGATTAACAGAAGTTGCTGATCTGCAATTACTTCAGCATGCTTGAAGTTCTAATCAAGAAATTCACATTGCTAACTGTTCACAAAGATCATAAAGAGTTAGTTACACGTCGTTTGGAGCCGACAGTCGAAGTGAGTAGGTAATTCTGTGTTTGTCTGGACGACAAATATTTTATTAATTTCCTGACAGTTTTCGCCCACTGACCATCTTCAAAACCGACTTGTAATAGAATGACATACGAAATAGAATGATGCAAAATATCGCGTCTGTGTTGGCGGTGCAAATCGCAAGTGCCAACTCCGGACAAATTTTTATCTGAAGTGAAGGTTACTGCAAAAAAACATTATTGTGTAGACGAACAGAGACATAAAGTACTACGCTGAATTCACATCGACATTTGTATTATTTCTGCAGAACATACAACTCACGAAATGTGATAGGCAGAAAAATGTTTGATTAAACTGCATCCGCACGAGCGGAGTATGAATGGAAATCTGAAATAACAAGCTGCAGCTGCCGGCTACACAGCACCTTGAGTTTTCATCGCACGTTGCATTGTTGCTACTCGCATGGGTGAGCGGCGTTTATATAACGCCCCTGCTGTGGTCATGGAGGACAACACCTTTTACATAACAGTTGCCGCCTTAGCAGGACGCTAGGACCTCATTCTCAATGAAGTGATGCTTCCGGCGTTGAAATAAGGGTCTCTACAATAAGTCCCGCCATCTCTTTATATTGATTCAGTTGCTGGGAAATTACCGGATTTACTTCCCCCTGTAATATTTCATCAAAGTGGATGACGTAAATTTTTCGAAAGGATAATTATGCTGACTTGCAGTTTTTCATCGCTTGACTTACGTACGGATCCTTTCTTCTTATGGCCTTGGCCACATCGAATGCAGTAGTTTCACCGCCTCCAGGTCTGGCTGATTATCGAGGTACAGTGTGGCAGTGGTATACTGTTGCTAACGACAGTCGTCCGCGAGACAAGGAGGAGTAAGTACCAGTAGAGCTGTCAGTCCCTTGCCGTAGAAGCGGGGGCCGGACGGTGCGCCGTGTTTTCTGCGGGAGTCGCTTTAACGTGTGTGCGTTTCCACGAAACGACGAGTTCGTTGTCATACATCGCTTGGGTCTGGAAAGTTGAGCGTTGTGAGCTGGATGTCGAAACGAGTACATAATTCTGTTCTGGTTATGAAGTACTAACTCACTGGGGAAGGAGAGACCCGTTGTTTGAGATAAGAAAACTGAATTTGTAGGACTGACGCTTCTTCGTCTATTGTCTCCATTTGACCTAAAATGAAGGTAATTAAATTATTAAAGATACTTAGAATCCCTTTGTGCAAAGAGTAAAATGTGTATTTGTGTCACCATACGTATTTAGTTTTATTGATTTAAAAACAACTTCGCGGATCTGAAACGAAAAACGCTTACAATTGTGGTTTGCTTTCTATATGTAAAAAAATTACTACATGAAGTATTGAGGTGTGATTTTTACTTACGGCATTTTTTGACCGCTTTTCTTTTACAGCTGTAAGTATAAATAGAAATAACACCACAATATCTTATGTAATGACCTGTTTCTGGATCTTGAAAATAAATTAAAATGGTAAATATAGTATTTTTCATTTCAGCCTACTAACGATGTTTTAAGTCAATAAAACGAAACGCGTATCCCACCTAGATAGCCGAGCGTGTTAGCCTTCCATTTCCGGGATTCAGGAAGACGCATCGAACCCCAATATCAATTCGTCCTGCTGATTAACGATGAGGGCCAGCCAGTACGTGGTTTTTAGGCGGTTTTCCACATCCCAGTTGCTGAATACCGGGCTGCTGGCCACGATCCAAATGGTTCAAATGGCTCTGAGCACTATGGGACTTAACATCTGAGGTCATCAGTCCCCTAGACTTAGAACTAGTTAAACCTAACTAATCTAAGGACATCACACACATCCATGCGCGAGGCAGGATTCGAACCTACGACCGTGGCAGCAGCGCGGTTCCGGACTGAAGCGCCTAGAACCGCTCGGCCAAGACGGCCGGCCGGCCACGTTCTGCCTCGTTTACACAGTTAGCAAACATTTCTCGAAAGCGCTCTCACACTTTCACATGGATTACATTAGAATTCCGTATGGGGGTGGGAGGGGTGGCGGGGAGGGGAGAGAGGGGGGATAGAAGGGTGGTGTCAGGAAGGGCATTCGGCCACTCTATACCACGACGGATATTGTAAGCTCCAGATTAACATGCCGATCCCGCGAAGATAGGGGATGGACTCCGTGAAAAAGAAGGGAACGGAAACGTGTATCCTTATATAAATACGCAAATATACACTATTAGTAGTTGCTCAAAAGCAGAGCAAGCAAAGCTCAGCGTTCTGAACCTGAAGGGCTGATAGGAACCGAGCGACAGTGGCTGACAGAGGCGCCATTGAATGCCATATGGAGGGGCGCACCACTCTTTCGGGCGTCGTCGATTTTCTTGACCTTCGAGCCGTTGTTTCGCACTCAAGCATTTCCTCGATTGACGTCACCAGAGTGCATCCCGTTCCAGTTCTCCCACCATCGAAAAATCCCTGGCAGTACCGAGAATCGAATCGGGTCCTCCACACAACAGTCACACATACTGACCACTGTGTCGAATGAAGCCACATTTCATGTCAGCGGCAACATGAATAAGCACAACTGCTTCATTTGCAGTACAAGCAGTCCCCATGACCTAAGGTAGCACACTCGATCCTCTCAGAAAGTTAACGTATGGCGCGGTATTTCGAAGTTTACAATACTCAGCCCATATTTTTTTCAATGATCAGACTGTAATGCGAGGTCCTTGCCTAGGTATGTTGGAGAATTTTGTTGCTGATAATCCTCCCTCCATATCGTAAAATCAGGTTACTTCCAGCAAGATGATCCACCACTACATTATTCCTTAAAGGAATTGGCAGACGCTGAATTGGAAGAGGTGCACCTTTGGCGTGGCCACCAGTGGCACGGGATTCAACTCCATATGATTTCTGGCTATGAGGATTGGTGAAAGAATAAGAGTGTATGCTATGAAATCTACTGACAATAATTATCTTAAGGGACACATAACACTTGTTGTCCGCTCTATACCTATGGAAACGTGTGAAGGAGCTATGGCCTGTATGGTGAAAAGGTTTTGCGCATACATTGAGAACCAAGGAGTACATGTCGAAGAAGTGCACTAGCTTCATTTGGACTTATGTTTTTATATTGAAATGAATGAAATGATTCAACACTAAAGGTAAAATAATGATAAAAATAATAAAATTAAAAGTCAATCTCATATAAGTAGTAACATTTCTCTGGACAATCCTGTATTACTCTTTTAAAGTCCGCCCCCGGTAGCTGAGTGGTCAGCGCGACGGAATGTCAATCCTAAGGGCCCGAGTTCGATTCCCGGCTGGGTTGGAGATTTTCTCCTCTCAGGGACTGGGTGTTGTGTTGTTCTAATCATCATCATTTCATCCCCATCGACGCGCAAGTCGCCGAAGTGGCGTCAAATCGAAAGACAGCGGACGGTCTACCCGACAGGAGGCCCTAGTCACACGACATTATATTATACACTCTTTTAAAGCAAACGGACATTACGTAACTCTGATCTTATGAAGCGCGCCAGCCCACTATTCAGCTCTCGCGTTTCATTGTAGTAGTTCATGGTAACATAAAATCATATTGATCCAGCGAAATTCTGATTTCTGAGAAAAATGCGAATTTAAAGACGACTGATTAGACAGTTGCACCGTTTTTGTTGTAGACATCAAGTAGTGCTGGTGTCAAAAGTAGACTGTTGCTGATGCAGCTATGATATTTTAAGAAAGTCTTCCGAATCCTACCGACGGAGAAGTAAGTAATTCAGAGAGGAAAAAAGCACGGAGAGACAGTAGGTTTTTCACTCACAGACGACAGGTAGCAGCACTAGCACTGGAGTGTATATAAAGTGTTATCTGACGTTTAAAAGGGTATGGTCATTGGATTTCGGGCTAGGGGTGGAAGCATTTCCGAAACGGCAAAGTCTGTAATCTGTGCAGGTGCTGTCATGGTTAAAGTATGCCGTGCATGGCAAGATGGCGCTATCCAAAACCGGCGCCGAGACAAATGCATTGCAGCATGGTCCATAGACGAAAGGTTCAGCGACAGCTGCGGAGATTTATACGGGCGAATAGATGTGCAACTGTTGAGCAGCTAACGGCTCAGATGAACCAAGGGGCTCCTCAACGAACGTTCAGAGGACGTCGCTGCATAAGTGCCTCAGCAGAAAATTCAAATGGCTCTGAGGACTATGGGACTTAACATCTGAGGTCGTCAGTCCCCTAGAACTTAGAACTACTTAAACCTTCAGGACATCACACACATCCCTGCCCGAGGCAGGATTCAAACCTGCGACCGTAGCTGTCACGTGGTTCGAGACTGAAGCGCCTAGAACCGCTCAGCCACAGCGGGCGGCACGGCCTCTGGCGCTGGCGCCTGGTTCATGTACCCAAGCTGACTGCCGTTCACCGCCGACGAAGGCTGGAATTTGCACGCCAGTATCGGAACTGGACGTACAATGAGTGGCGACAGTTGGTCTTTTCAGATTTTAAACCCCATCAAACTGAAAGCAAACAACCTGCGCCGCGCGGAGTGGCCGCGTGGTTTGAGGCGCCATGTCACGAATTGCGCGGCGTCTCCCGCTGGAGGTTCGAGTCCTCCCTAGGGCATGAGTGCATGTGTTGTTCTTAGCATAAGTTAGTTTAAGTTAATTTAAGTAGTTTGTACGTGTAGGGACCGATGACCTCAGCAATTTCGTCCATTAAAAATTCACACACATTTGAAACAACCTGCAACAGTCGTCGGTAGGATCCAGGCCGGATGAGGAAGCGTTATGGTCTGAGGAATTTTTTCGTGGCATTGCCTGAGTGAGCTCGTCGTTCTGAAAACCGCAATCGATCGGCGCAAGAAAGCATCTATCCCTGGGGTCCATCTACTTCCGTAGTTGCAGTTGTTTTTCCCCTGCACAATGGCACCTACTAGCAGGACAATGCAACGTGTCACACAGCTTTCAGTGCACGCGCGTGGTTCGAAGAGCCCCAGGACGAATTTATCGTAATCCCCTAGCCACCAAACTCCCCGGATTTAAATCTAATCGAGAATCTGCGGGACCACCTCGATACGGATGTTCGCGCCATGGATCCTCGATCGAGAAACCAAGCGCAATTGGCCACAGCACTGGAGTGGGCGTGACTCCAAACTGTTGGCACCTACCAGAACCCAACTGACTCTCTTCCTGAACGACTTGTGGCGGTCAGCGCTCCAAAGTGGCTATTCACGGTTTTGACAGGTGGGCACATTAATGTGACTCGAAAGTCTAAAATACACAACTCCATCCAAACAGGCTGTGGAAGGGCCAACGGTACCAACCGATCGCAATATCATCCTCAGACCACAGGCGTCACTGGATGCGGATATGGAGGGGCATATGGTCAGCACACCGCTCTCCCAGCCGTATGTCAGTTTACGAGACGCAGCCGCTACTTCTCAATCAAGTAACTCCTCAGTTTGCCTCACAAGGGCTGAGTGCACCCCTCTTGCCAACAGCGCTCGGCAGACCGGATGGTCACCCATCCAAGTACTAGCCCAGCCCGACAGCGATTAACTTCGGTGATCTGACTGGAACCGGTGTTACCACTGCGATAAGGCTGTTGGCAAAATACACAACTGGGCATTAGAAAAGGAAACACCAGGAACGATAGCATATAATGAAACAGAGTATAGCGTGAAGAAGATTAACTTTCTAGGTGGTTTGGAGCCCTTGGTGTGAAATGTAGGACACAGAGCTACCACCGCTCTAATCTGGCTAGTATCGAGTCGAACTAAGCTTGACTGGGATAGATGTACGTCATTCCATGACGTTTCAACTTTTTGCCACAGTCATCGAGATGCCGTACACAGAGCTGGGACTCTGAATATCGTCGTTGGGCGCACCACTACCGGTTCGCTTCTCCCTCCATCGTCAAGGAAAGTCGTAATAGTGACTGCCATGCTGACGGTCTGTGGTGCTTTAGATAGAACATATAACACGTCAGCCTCAGTTGCAAATAGAAACCAATCTTCATCCAGGTTTCAGCCAAAATAATTTGGCCTTTTTCAGAAGCCAGTGACACTAAACTATTGCATGCCAAATTTTGGCCATGTCAAGTATAAAACTGTAGCACCGTTGTAACCAGTCATAAATCTACTGCGCGGACGAGGTCGGTAGAGGGCCTGCTGTTTCTCTTCATCCCAAGTAATGTAGATTTATGACTGGTTACTACGGTGCTACAGTTTTATACTTGACATGGCCAAAATTTGGCATGCAATAGTTTAGTGTCACTGGCTTCTGAAAAAGGCCAAATTATTTTGGCTGAAACCTGGATGAAGATTGTTTTTTATTTGCAACTGAAGCTGACGTGTTACATGTTCAATTATCGCAGTTGCTGGCAGGGCTGGACAATGTTAAAAATTCTTACTTTAGGTAGCATCACACTGTCCTTCTGAATACTCGTCTTGTTGCAAACGAACCCCCTTTCTAGTTCGAGGTACGTGACGTGGCCCTAGGAACCTGCATAACTGAACAAACAATGACTGTCCTTGGTCGCAAGTATGCATCGCGTTGAGCATGTTCCTCCTAAACTCATCAATTCCATATTCCCAAGACTGTTGTGCCATCCCGAAGACGCAAGCAATGATATCGTGCAACGATGAACAGCAGTGTGCATAGGCTACATTCCTGCAGCTCTCTAATTCCGTTGCCCGCTGTTAGACCTAGAAAAAGCGTATGATAATGTATCCATCAACAAGCTGCGGGAAAAGCTGAAAGACATCGAGCTCGGTCAAGGATTGCTAAGGGCTCTTATGAAATTATGTAGAAAATAACACAGTAAGAGTGAAGCTGTCGAAACAGTGGACGAGGCAGCTAACGTTGACGTGCACGCAAACGGAATATCCAACCTCACGAGAAACAGAGCCGTCGGTACACGCCACGAGCTTGCTAACGTAATGTTAGCTTCTCAGCGCTCTCCAGCGGCAGTTGTCAGCTTTATTTGGCTCCGAATCATACAGTCTGTTCACGAAAATTGGAGGCGAGTGGAATTCCTACGTTAGCTCCACTAAAACGTACATTTCCTCTAGTCACTATATCTAGTCATGTTGTTCTGTTTGTGGTATACGTAAATAAGAACTTAGATATCTGTGAACGTGCAATAAGACAAAGACGAAATATAGTAAGGCATCAGCTTACAAAGTTCACCAAATAGAACAAATTCACTCCTGATACAGAGCATTTATATTTACATAATATCAAATATTACAGAAATTATCTTTATTGATTTCTTAGGAAAGTTCCATAAACTTTTACAAAACGAGAAGATAAAAAAAGTTGTTAATAATGGGACACGAACCTCCAAACCGTCGTCGTATTCTGCAACATGGAGCCTCAACCAACTAGGGTTTACTCAAAGTATGCCGTCAGTCACGTGGATTTCATGTTACATTCTTCTAAAGGCATTAATAGCGAAATGTTATTAACTGATATTTAATTATAACAAATCCGATCACGAACGATACGCTTTCACGAATCTTCTGGGTCGTTGCCTCAAAATGGCTTACTATCATAACACGCAAGTTATAATGCGAAAATAACTAAATACGAAAATTCTTTAACCACCAGCATGACGTTTACTGTCATTTCGTTACAATAAAGATTCGTTCTCGAGACATTCAAAGACCTGTTGCTTACAAACAGAATATATTCTTAGGGTGTAACGTATAACATAAAACTTACCGAATATGGGATTGTACTGAATACGACGAATGTGGTATGGTGTCTTGCCTTCTGTGAAGCCCACGAGAAACCTTATGGGACTTGACTGCTAAGGTCATCAGTCCCTAAGCTTACACACTACCTAACCTAAATTATCCTAAGGACAAACACACACACCCATGCCCGAGGGAGAACTCGAACCTCCGCCGGGACCAGCCGCACAGTCCATGACTGCAGCGCCCCAGACCGCTCGGCTAGTCCCGCGCGGCGAGTAATTATTTCAGACGAGTTAAATAATAAGAAATGATAATTAATAGAAACCCTCAGCTGCCAACAGGTCTTGTTGATATACCTCCATGGGGACAGCTGAAAATGTGTGCCCCGAACGGGACATTACGAATGTAGGATGTGGACAGTTGGGAATGTGAGTCTCACGGGAAGCGTGCAAGGGATAAATCTCTACAGTCGTGCTATCCTATAACCCCTCGGTGGCTCAGATGGATAGAGCGTCTGCAATGTAAGCAGGAGATCCCGGGTTAGTGTCCGGGTCGGGGCACTTATTTTCAGCTGTCCCCATTGAGGTATATCAACAACACCTGTTGGCAGCTGAGGGTTTCGATTAATTATCATTTCTTTCTAGAGAAGCTGCATGGTCATAATTGGGATCTGTTCTTTCGGAACAGTTACTATCTTCATAGTTGCGTTGGTTGCCAAGTATTATCTTCATAGAGTTTAATAATTCTTGATTGCGCGTTTAAGTGCATGCAAACTCTCGATAGTACACGACGTTAAGATCTTTAGTGGGTACCTTTTCGATTACATCTACATGGATACTCTGCACATCAAACTTAAGTGCCTGTCAGAGTGTTCATAGAGCCACCTTCACAATAATCCTCAATTTTTCCAATCTCGAGAAGCGCGCAAAAAACGAACACCTATATTTTTCCGTGCGAGCTGTGATTTCCCTTATTTTATTATGGTGATCGTTTTTCCCTCTGTAGGTCGGGGTCAGCAAAATATTTTCGCATTCTGAAACGAAAGTTGGTAATTGAAGTATCATGATAAGATTCCGCCGCAACGAAAAACGCCTTTGTTTTAGTGATGTCCACCCCAAATGCTGTATCATACCGTGACACTCTCTCCCCTGTTTCGGCATAGTACAAAACGTCCTGCTCTTCTTTGAACTTTCTCGATGTACTCCGTTAATCCTATCTAGTAAGGATCCCACACTGCGCAGCAGTACTCCAAACAGAGGACGGCCAAGTGTAGTGTAGGCAGTCTCTTTAGCAGATCTGTTGCATATTCTAAGCGTTCTGCCAATAAAATGCAGTGTTTGATTTGCCATCCCCAAAACATTTTCTGTGTGTTCTTTCCAATTTAAGTTGTTCGTAATTTTAATTCCTACGTATTTAGTTGAATTTGCGGCATTTAAATTTGACTGATTTATCGAGCAACCGAAGTTTAACAGATTCCTTTTAGCACTCACGAGGATGACCTCACACTTTTCATTATTTAGGGTCAGTTGCAATTTCTGCACCATTTAGATATCTTTTCTAAGTCGTTTTGCAATTTGATCTCCTGATGACTTTACTAGACGATAAACGACAGTACCATCTGCAAACAAGACGGCTGCTCAGATTGTCCCCTAAATCGTTTGTACAGATAAGGAACAGCAGAAGGTCTATAACACTACCTTGTGGAACACCATAAATTACTTCCGGTTTACTCAATGACTTTCCGTCAGTTATTAGGAACTGTGACCTCTCTGACAGGAAATCACGAATCCAGTCACATAACTGGGACGATATTCCATAAGCATACAATTTCACTACAAGCCGCTCCTGTGGTACAGTGTCCAAAAAGGCCTTCTGGAAATCTAGAAATGCTGAATCAATTTGAAATCCCTTGTCAACAGCACTCAACACTTCGTGTGAGTAAAGAGCTAGTTGTGTTTCACAAGAGCGATGTTTTCTTAGTCCGTTTTGACTGTGTGTCAATAGACCGTTCTCTTCGAGGTAATTCATAATAATCGAACAAAATACATGTTCCAAAATCCTGCTGGATATTGACTTTAATGATATGTGCCTATAATTTAGCGGATTACTCCTACTACATTTCTTGGTATGACCTGTGCAACTTTCCAATCTTTGGGTTCATACTGGGTACATAGCGATTCTCTTGAGTCGTGCAAGCAGTATAGCATTCGCGAAGTATGGCGGACAAGTCGACTGGTGTGACGTCACAAGTTCGTTGCGGGGGCACTTAATTCTGATGGGCCCCGTGCTTGTCGCGTAGGGAGCGTTCTTGCTTCCTACTGGATCTACTTTACGTGGCACGTTGCCGAAATATGGCGGAACTTTCTTTGTATTTCACGTGGCGAAATGGATCCTCAACATGAAATAGCAGAAACTGAATCACAAAACTTGTAGACCACTGCATCAACGTTAGCTAACTCGCCTCGTGTGCCGACGACTTAATGATTGGGAACAGTTTGACAGAAAAATTCGAGAAGAATAAGGGTCTATGACAGATATGTGATCTGCCACCGACCCTCTATCACCTATATCTAGGAGCAATCCTCCACACTTGGCATAGAAAATGCCACGTTATGCAAGTGACAGTAGAGAGTAGCAAGATAGTTAGCCTGTATTTTGCAGATGACTGGATTGTACTAGTAGAAGATGATGATCTGAGCTATATGATGACAAAGCTTGAAGAGGGATACAATAAAACGTCTGAAGATGAACACGAAGAAGGGTGAATACCTGGCCGTTGGGAGAGGAAAGTAAATAATTTGGAGGTAGATCGAGAAGTAATTGTAGGTGAGGAAAAGGCAAGTACCTTGGCGTATACATATTATAAAATGGATTGATGTAAACTGATTAGCCAGAACATTATGGCAACCGACCTACTATCGATATAAACGCGTCCAGGCGGTAGCAGCGTCACCTGATGAGGAATAACATCTAGTCAGACGCATGAGTGGTGCATGTAGTATCAGTGAGCGTGTTATCCATGTGTACGTATAATGCGGAAGGCGCGGTCTATCTGACGACAGATTGTGATGGCTCGGAGGCTTAGCAAGAGCATTTCGGGAACTGCACGGCTTGTAGGGTGTTCGAGGAGTGCTATGGTGAGTATCTTCAGCACGTGGCAAAACCAAGATGAAACCACATCCAGACGTCGTGGGGTTGGGCGACCATTCCACATTACAAATGTCGGTCGTCGTCGTGTGGCTGCACACATGATGCACCAGACACACCAAGTGATAGGCCTCTGCAGCCGAGGAGCCATACATGTGCCAGTGTTAACACCACGACATTTGCAACTACGACTGAAATGGGCATATGACCACGGCACCGGATGTTGACGCAGTGGCAGAGCGATGCATGGTCTGATGAATCCCGAATCCTTCTTCATCACGCCGATGGCAGGGCACGGATCCGACGTCTTCCAGGGGAACAGCTGCTTAACACCTGCATTGCGGGGCGGAGACAAGCTGGCGGCGGCTGCATTATACACTGGAGAACGTTCACATGGGCATCCATGGGTCCACTGTACCTCGTGCAAGGTATCATGAGAGCCAAGAAGTGTCGTAGACTGATTGCAGACCACGTAACCCCTGCATGACAATAGTGTTTCCTGATGGCAGTGGCATTTTTCAACAAGACAATGCATCATCTCAAAAGATCAGGAGTGTGACGAAGTGATTCGAGGAACGCAATGGCGAGTGTTGATGTGCTGGCCCTCCAGCTTGCCAGATCTTAACCCGAACGACCACATCTGGGGTGGGACTGAATGTGGAGTAAGAGCTCATCGCCTCCCTCCCTGGTGCATATGTGGTGCACATGTGGTGTCAACTCCCTCCAGCGACCTACAATGGTCTCAATTGCTTCCATGCCATCACACATCGCCGGTGGACATACCGGCTATTACGTAAGTGGTCATAATGTTCTGGCTGATCAATTTATGTGTGTGTGCATGTATGTAAGTTTCACGTCTCCATCTACAGCACTGCATCGATTTCAACTAAACAAGGTACACAGATCCCCTACCGTCAGGCAGTAATCTTTGCGTGGTAATAACCACCTGCCTGCCATAGTTCAAGAGATATGGCGTCATAAACAACGAGATGCGTCCAAAACTGCCGAATTGTCCATGCCGTTTAAATTTATTACTTCTGTGCTACTAACTCTCGTTGCAATAAACTTCGCACACAGCATTCACACACGCCACTAAATGCATCTACAAATTTATATCACGGAACACCACACAGTGCAGAAGGTATGACGTGATAAACACTGAGGTGCGTGAAAAACTGCCACATCATGTACGGCCTTTAAATTTATTACTTCTTTGCTACTAACTCTATTCGCAACATGTTTCGCAGCCGTATCCACGTATGTCGCTGATGTATCTACACAAATATGTCATTGTAAGACACATATTTCAAGAGATATGTCGTCAAAAACAATGAGATGCGTGAAAAAATCACACATCATGCGTGAAATTTTAATACGTTTATTCTTTACTTATAAGACACTCCTACAGTCGGGTCAGCTTAAGGAAATCCTTGACACCTGGCAGTGGATTTGCAAGCTTTCAACTTCGAAGCGCAAATGGCCGTAGGCAAAAATTATAGCCTTCTGTAGAGCTGTAAAGAAACGTTGTCATAGAGATGTTTACAAAACCGCGTTGTAGAGACGCAAAGCAGCTGCGCCCAGCAAACAGAAACTGTCCGGAAACATCACATATCAAGTCTACCAAAAGAGTACATAAAGCTTTCGTTTCTTATAGAAAATTGACAGAACGGAAGCCCGGGATATGCCGGATTTGTCAGCTAGCTATTTAATAAACATGGCACAAGTAATGATGAACTGACAAACACGTTCAATAAAGGACGAGATGTAACAAGGACAATGAACTCTGTTCTGTGTAACAAAAAAATAAGAACAACGAAGTAGAAAATGTATAATGTTACAGTCCAGAACGGAAACTTGTACAAAGCAGAGGCCTAGAGCGTTAGCAAATAAACTAAGAATAAACTCCTTGCCAATGACATGAATCAATTAAGACGAATCTGGAACTGTACTAAGATGGATAGGATAAAAAAATGACGTAACCCGACAAAGGATGAAAATGGATAGGGATGTCTGCGAGGACAAAAACAGCTGATATACTTTCGCCATCTGAATACACTACTGGCCATTAAAATTGCTACACAAGAAGACATGCAGATGATGAACGGGTATTCATTGCACAAACATATTGAACTAGAACTGACATGTGATTACATTTTCACGCAATTTGGGTGCATAGATCCTGCGAACTCAGTACCCTGAGCAACCGCCTCTGGCCGTCATAACGGCCTTGATACGCCTGGGCATTGAGTCAAACAGAGCTTGGATGGCGTGTACAGGTACAGCTGCCCATGCAACTTCAGCATGATACCACAGTTCATCAAGAGTAGTTCAAAAATGATTCAAATGGCTCTGAGCACTATGGGACTTAACATCTGTGGTCATCAGTCTCCTAGAACTTAGAACTACTTAAACCTAACTAACCTAAGGACATCACACACATCCATGCCCGAGGCAGGATTCCAATCTGCGACCGTAGCGGTCACGCGGTTCCAGACTGAAGCGCCTAGAACCGCACGGCCACACCGGCCGGCTACATCAAGAGTAGTGACTGGCGTATTGTGACGAGCCAGTTGGTCGGCCAGCATTAACCAGCAAGTTTTCAATTGGTGAGAGATCTGGAGAATGTGCTGACCAGGGCAGCAGTCGAACATTTTCTGTATCCAGAAAGGCCCTTACAGAACCTGCAACATGCGGTCGTGCATTATCCTACTGAAATGTAGGGTTTCGCAGAGATAGAATGAAGGGTAGAGCCATGGGTCGTAACACATCTGAAATGTAGCGTCCACTGTTCAAAGTGCCGTCAATGCGAACAAGAGGTGACCGAGACGTGTAACCAATGGCACCCACCCCATACCATCACGCCGGGTGATACGCCAGTATGGCTATGACGCATACACGCTTCCAATGTGCGTTCACTGTGGTGTCGCCAAACACGGATGCGACCATCACGATGCTGTAAACAGAACCTGGATTCATCCGAAAAAATGACGTTTTGCCATTCGTGCACCCAGGTTCGTCGTTGAGTACTCCATCGCAGGCGCTCCGGTCTGTGTTGTAGCGTCAAGGGTAACTGCAGCCATGATCTCCGAGCTGAGAGTCCATGCTGCTGCAAACGTCGTCGAACTGTTCGTGCAGATGGTTGTTGTCCTGCAAACGTCCCCATCTGTTGACTGAGGAATCGAGACGTGGCTGCACGATCCGTTACCGCCATTCGGATAAGATGCCTGTCATCTCGACTGCTAGTGATACGAGGCCTTTGGGATCCAGTACGGCGTTCCGTATTACCCTCCTGAACCCACCGATTCCACATTCTGCTAACAGTCATTGGATCTCGACCAACGCGAGCAGCAATGTCGCGATACGATGAACCGCAATCGCGATAGGCTACAATCCGACCTTTATCAAAGTCGGAAACGTGATGGTACGCGTTTCTCCTCCTTACAGGAGGCATCACAAGAACCTTTCACCAGGCAACGCCGGTCGACTGCTGTTTGTGTATGAGAAATCGGTTGGAAACTGTCCTCATGTTAGGACGTTGTAGGTGTCGCCACCCGCGCCAACCTTGTGTGAATGCTCTGAAAAGTTAATCATTTGCATATCAGAGCATCTTCTTCCTGTCGGATAAATTTCGCGTCTGTAGCACGTCATCTTCGTGGTGTAGCAATATTTATGGCCAGTAGTGTAGAATGTATGAAGACAGTATACAAAATAGGATACTACGATGGATATCATCCCAGCGAAAGAAAAGGTGTCGCCCACGACGCATCTTATAAGATGATGTGGCGGAGGCAAGGGAAGCTAGGAACACGTACATTGATGAAAGCCAAGATAGTACAAAGTGGCAACTGGGGGCGGCGGTGCAGCTCCAGTCGTAGATAATCCGCAGAAGAAGAAGAAGCTGTTAGACATTTTTCCATCTTACTATCAACATAAAAATGATAATTCTCTATGAAAACTTCTCTGTGTAATCTTTCCAGATATACAGAATACAGAATACAGAACCTAGTATGCTGTCCTCGATGGTGAGAGTTTGAGAAAGTATTATCATCATATGTGCTACAAGGAAGTGTGATAGGACCACTGTTATTTTCTGTATATATAAATGATTTGGTGGACAGGTTAAGCAACAGTGTGCAGCCTTTTGCTGACGACGCTGTGGAGTGTGGGGAGGTGCCAGCGTTGAGTGGCTGGAGGAGGATACATGATGAGTTGGACAAAATTTCTAGTTGATGTTACGAATGCAACTAGATGTGAATGCACAAAAGTGTAAGTTAATCCAGATGAGTAGGGAAAAAGTCACAATGTGACAGTACAGCATTAGCATTGTACTGCTTGACACAGACGCGTAACGTTGCAAAGCAATATGAAATGGAATGAACATGTAAGGGTTTTAGTAGGGAAGGCGAATATTCGGCTTTGGTTTATTGGGAGAATTTAAGGAAAGTGTGGATCATCTTCAAGGAGATTGCAAAAAAATGGTTCAAAAAAATGGTTCAAATGGCTCTGAGCAATATGGGACTTAACTTCTGAGGTCATCAGTCCCCTAGAACTTAGAACTACTTAAACCTAACTAACCTAAGGACATCACACACATCCATGCCCGAGGCAGGATTCGAACCTGCTACCGTAGCGCTCGCGCGGTTCAAACTGTAGCGCCTAGAACCGCTCGGCCACACCGGCTAGCGTGGAACAGGAAAGGAAATGACTAGTAGTGGTACAGGATACCCTCCGCTACGCACCATATGGTGGTTTGTGGAGCATGTATGTATACCTTGCGCAACTGCGCTGAAATACCAGTCATTTGTACATTCGGGCATGCAGTAAACTTATTTCTAGTTTCATTTGTATTTTATACCGTCTTAATGGTCTTGCGGTTTTAATGGCCTGCACGGTAAAGAAATAAATAAATCGACGGCATTTAAGATCATAAGCCACTGCCTGTAAGCTCATATTTCTTGAGTTAATGATTTACGCTGCTATAGTTACCCCTAATGCGAAAACGTTTCACTGAGATTACAGCGGCTCTGGTTTTTTCCGTGGTACCCCACTTGACTTTCGTTGAGCAGGTAATCCAGCGTCACGATTCCGTGAAACCTGCACCTACACTAACTTGGCTAACCGGTTGGCGATGTGGGTTAGAGTACCGCATCGCGGACTACATATGCTAGGATCCGGGCAGAGGTTAAGTGAGTTCTAGGCAGGAAGGGAGGAGACGGGGGAGGGGGAAGGGGGGGAAGGGGGAGGGGGGGACGAATGGAAGTGAATTGCCGTTGAGGAATGTCCGTCCGTGCACCGGCCTTACATAAGCAACAGGTTCCGTTCCCCAGGCCACGCCGAGACCAGCACGGCACCCCAGGATCGGTCGGCGACTGCAGGAGTCACCGCCGAAGAGCTTGGTGGCTGGTAGCCGTGAGTCCCGCCACGCATGTCACTTCACCTTCAGCGGAGACAAATGATCAATATCCGTTTCTCCTCCAAGTTCTACAAGATTATTATTGAACCAGTTCGGAATAATGTGTTTCTTCCTGTTCACATAACACTACAAACGCTTGTGGAATTTCTCATACGGACACCTCTGAAAAAAATGAAGTATGAACCACACTTGTGAAACTTGAGTTTGAAATAACATACGAGAATGTAGCCCGACAACGTCTTCTACAACCGCCGATGTTTCAACAGCTTCTAACCCTGTCATTTTCAAGGCAGAAATGCGATGAGGATGAGCGGAACTTTAAATCTTTCGTATGTAAGGCAAGGGCGGTAATATTAAGAAAGCAATGAGAATTCCACTGTTAAATTCAGAGGAGAGAGCAAATATCATGCTAAGGGCCTCTTTGAGGGGTAGGACTTATCTGATGGTGCAGAAGAAGGAAGAGGGGTCGATAGGGAAGAGATAGGGGAGCCATTATTAGAATCAGAATTTAATAGAGCTTTGGAAAACTTAAAATCGAATAAGGCAGATGGGGCAGATAACATTCCATCGGAGTTTCTAAAATCATTGGGGGAAGTGGCAACAAAACGGCTACAACATTGATGCGTAGAATGAACGAGTCTGGTGGTATACCATCTGACTTTCGGAAAAGCACATCCGCACAATTCCGAAGATCGCAGGAGCCTAGTGCTAGAATAATCGCACAATCAGCTTAACAGCTTATACATCAAGTTGCAGAAGAATGGAAAAGAAAATTGAGGACCTGTTAGATGACGATCAGTTTGGCTTTACGAAAGGTAAAGGCCCCAGAGAGGCAGCTCTGACGTTATGGTTGATAATGGAAGTAAGACTGATGTGGTTTCGATAGCTACGATTCCATGGCGCAGGTGCAGGTTCGTAGGTTGTCAGTACGACACCGACACCGACAGCGCCCTCTAGCCGGCGCTGTGCAGCTCTACGAGCGCCGCCCCAGATTCAACACTTTTGATGCCGAGCAGGCGACCAACCAACAATGTTTCTATTTCATAGTGGAGGAGCCACTACAGATTTGCCTTTGTAACTTCTAGTAACTGTTAGCGTTGATACCTGTACGGCTTCGCACCTACGTGCTCATCTCAGCCAAAGTTAAGTAAGCCTAATGTAATCCTAATTCTGACTATAGTAAACTTGTAAAATCTACCAGCAGTACCGAAGGACTTCACCTTTTCCTGCTCCTATTCGCTTCCTACATTCGGCCTACCCTTCAGTTTACAGGAGCAGACCCACGCGCCGCCTTCCAGGCGGGATACAAAAAGTGAAGAAAAATCGAGACACGTTCATAGGATTTTTCGACTTAGAAAAACCTTAAAATGATGCAAGATGTTCGAAATCCTGCGAAAAATGTGGGCACGCTACAGGAAAAGACGGGCAATCGACAAAATGTACAGGAACTAAGAGTGACCTATAACTGTGGCAGACCAAAAACGAAATGCACGGGCTAAAAATGGTGTAGGACACGTTTGTAGTCTTTCCCGCTTGTAGTTCTATCTGTACGTCGAAGAAACAATGACGGAAATAAAAGAAATGTTCACTAGTGGGATTAAAATCCTAGGATATCAATGATAAGATTCCGTGATGACATTGCTATCCACAGTGATCTAATTACAGGATCTGTTGAATGGCTTGAACAGTTTAACGAGTACAAAATGTGGACGATCAGTAAATCGAAGAAAGACGAAAGTGATAAGTAGCAGAAATGCGAATGGCGAGAAACTTAACATCATAATTGGTGATCTCTAAATAGATGAAGTTAAGGAATTCTGTTTCCTAGGGAACGAAATAACGCATGAGGGACAGAGCAAGGACATAAAAAGCAGGCATGCACTGGCAAAAAGGGCATTCCTGGCCATGGGATGTCTACTAGTATCGTATATAGACCTTAAATTGAGGAAGAAATTTCTGAGAATTACCGTTGGAGCACAGCATTGTATGGGGGTGAAATATGGACTGTGGGAAAACGGAACAGTAGACGATAGAAGCATTTGGGATGTGGTGCTACAGAAGAATTGTATGGCAGTGACATATGGACTGTGGGAAAACGGAACAGACGAGAATACAAGCATTTGAGATGTGGTGCTACAGAAGAATGTTAATAATTCTGTGGACTGATAAGATAAGGAATGCGTAGGTTCTCCGCAGAATCGGTGGGGATAGGAATATATGGACAACATTGACAAGAAGAAGTGACAAGATAAAATAAATAAATGTCGTGTGACTAGGGCCGCCCGTCGGGTAGGCCGTTCGCCGGGTGCAAGTCTTTCGATTTGACGCCACTTCAGCGACTTGGGCGTCGATGGGGATGAAATGATGATGATTAGGACAACACAATACCCAGTCCTTGAGCGGAGAAAAATCTACGACGCAGCCAGGAATCGAAACCGGGCCCTTAGGATTGACATTCTGTCGCCCTGACCACTTTTTTTCCCTTTTTTCATTTTGTTCGAAATATCTCGTTGCGTTAGGTCTGGGTGGACGTCAGAAGACATCCGTTCAAGTTTATCGCTGATTCTTTGACACAGGTTTTTTATTACAGAGCGCATGCAGCCCTCGGACCGAACAAGCTGACTTACCGTGCCGACACCACTCAGCTACCGGGGGCGGACAGTGACAAGACGGTAGAACATCTGGTAAGACAACAGGGAATGACATAATATTTTGAATAGGACCGAATGTCCGGAAAAGTACCGTTCCCGTGCTACAGCTGTTTGGAAACATGTTTGCTAGGTAGGTATGCAACAGGGTAGCCATGATGCAGGGTGGTTACTTCGCATTGGCTGATATCATTTGACATCTGTCCTACCTCTCACCTGGTTTGAGCCTCATCCACGTGTCTGTGAGTGCCTGAGCAACATGGCTGAGTACACGTTTGCAGAATACACCTACATTATCCTTCTGAATGACGAAGCTCACCGTAATGGAAGAGCAACGCATCGCCTTTATCAAGTTCGTTGTCCACAACGTCCGACTCCACTGCATACACTTTTCGCCACAATTATGCAAAGGCTTCGAAAGAAGGTAACTTCACCGTCAGCAGGCGTGATTGTGGTGCAACAAGGAGACACCGCACACCCGGCTCGGAAGACGCCGTACTGCATCGCGTTGAAGAGAACCCGTCAACGAGTACGCGAGCAATTTTTGGCTGTTAATGAGCGGAAATGTAAAACATGTGATGTGCTGTGGCACACCTAATCAGTTACTCGAAAAAGTGGTCGTGTTATCAACATGTTTTCAAATGGTTGTAGCACGTAAACGGTAGGTTTCCGGACAGGGGCTCCAAAATATTATCTACCGACTCGTCTGTACAAGTCCTTCGAACACATTGTAGGCGGCTGACAGTTACACGGCCGAAATATAAAGAGAAGGAGTAGGGTTTATGAGGCTGCACGCCCGAAATTTGTTGCGGTTGTGAATCCATGAACAAGAAAATAACGTCCAAAAGTACTGCAATAAATTGTTTGTCGGTGTCTTTCCACTTTGGTACAGCTTTCTGACACTGAAGGAAAAAAAAGGAAAGGTCATGGCATTCAACACTGATTGGGGCTATGGCTAGCAAAGCACTGGTGTTCAAAACCAATCTTAGGTCTGGTGATAGCCTTATTTACTTCCAACATCTCTTTTTCGTGATGCAGCATGTACTGTTTACTATCACCGCTCTAATAAAACAACATTTAAACCTTCATTATTGCTTTTGGTTTATGGCTTTATTCTGCGATATTATCCTCCCAGGGAACAGTAAGGAGACAATCCAGAAAAGAAATTTCCGCATTGTTCAAAGTTCGATTAACAGTAATCACTTTAATTAGAGCAAACATTTTACTTTCAGCGAACAACACGGATCAAATCAGCGGACGAAAGAAGCATGTTGTACGTAACTGTAATATGGGTAACATCTATTGCATGAGAATATCACATAGAAGGGCCACCTTAACAGTGGTACCTAATAAGAACCGACTCCTGAGTAACAAAGTTGTCGCAATGCGTTTAAGAACAAAATTGTAGACGGTCTTACATTGTACAATACTATGTCATTCGTGGTTCTCTAATCTCATTATGTCTATATACACTATGTTAGCAAAAGCATTCGGACACCCCCCCCCCCCCAAAAAAACACACGTTTTTCATATTAGTTGCATTCTGCTGCCACCTACTGCCAGGTACTCCGCGACCTCAGTAGTCATTAGACATCGTGAGAGAGCAGAAAGTGGCGCTCCGCGGAACTCACGGACTTCGAAAATGGTCAGGTGATTGGGTGTCACTTGAGTTCAAAATGGTTCAGATGGCTCTGAGCACTATGGGTCTTAACATATGAGGTCATCAGTCCCCTAGACTTAGAACTACTTAAACCTAACTAACCTAAGGACACCATACACATCCATGCCCGAGGCAGGATTCGAACCTGTGACCGTAGCAGACGCGCGGTTCCGGACTGAAGTGCCTAGAACCGCTCGGCCACTGCGGCTGGCTCTCTCTTGAGTCATACGGTGAACGTCATCTGCCAGCGTGTGGAGTGACAACAGTAAAATTCGGAGACAGTGGTGTTATGCTGTGGTCGTGTTTTTCATGGAGGGGCGTGCACCCCTTGTTGTTTAGCGTGGTGCTATCACAGCACAGGCCTACATTAATGTTTTAAGCAACTTCTTGCTTCCCACTGTTGAAGGGCAATTCGGCGATGACGATTGCTTCTTCCAACACGATCTAGCACCTGTTCATAATGCAAAGCCTGTGGCGGAGTGGTTACACAATAATAACATCCCTGTAATGGACTGGCCTGTACAGAGTTCTGACCTGAATCCTATAGAATACCTTTGGGATGTTTTGGAACGGCGACTTCGTGCCAGGCCTCACCGACCGACATAGATACCTCTCCTCAGTGCAGCACGCCGTGAATAATGGACTGCCATTCCCCAAGAAACATTCCAGCACCTGACTGAACGCATGCCTGCGAGAGTGGAAGCTGTCATCAAGGTTAAGGTTGGGCCAACACCATATTGAATTCCAGCTTTACCGATGGAGAGCGCCACGAAGTTGTAAGTCATTTTGAGCCAGGTGTCCGGATGCTTTTAATCACATAGTGTAGTTGCTACATCCACTGTTTTAGTAATCTGTGGTAAATGTTGTCTTTCTGTTTGCTAACACTGCACAGCCTATCTATTCTGGAGAGAATTTTCCATGAACATTCTCCATATACGTCATGTAAAAGAAATGATGGTGTTTAACTTCCTGTCAAAGTGAAGATATCTTTTGGGGGTGGAGCAACTGCCAGAAACCTAATCGATTTCGAAGCCTCGTATTACCTAAACACGCACGACAGTGGCGAAATTTGAACCCCAGAGGAAATGAGGAAAGATCAAGCTGACTGGCAGAAGCATGGCCACATAGCAGCATCTCATACTGTCTGAAATGGAAGCTAAGCAACTCATAAAACTCAGAGTTGCTTTATCTCCTTGACTTTCTCGTATCTTTTCTTTTTTAAAAAAAATGTTGTGCCCCGAGCACTCGATTCTGATTTATTCTGGTTTCATATTTTCGTCCAAGTTTGCAACATCGCGGCAAATTCTTGTTCTGATGCTTCTTTCTCCTTATTTCCTGTCTCTTTAACAATCAGATTAACCAGCAGGACTCATGAACTGCATTGCCGTCTTATACATTCGTCTTTAATGGAGGAGAAGTACCACAAATACAGAATTATGGGTAGAGTTCTGGGACGCTGGATGTTTGGAATGGACGTTTTACTTGGCTTCAGATGGTTCAAATGGCTCCGAGCACTATGGGACTCAACTGCTGAGGTCATTAGTCCCCTAGAACTTAGAACTACTTAAACCTAACTAACCTAAGGACATCACAAACATCCATGCCCGAGGCAGGATTCGAACCTGCGACCGTAGCGGTCTTGCGGTTCCAGACTGCAGCGCCTTTAACCGCACGGCCACTTCGGCCGGCGGACGTTTTACTTACATACGTCGGTGCCCATGTCAGGTTGTGTAGCAAAAGTCCAACATTTGACTCTCCGGCGGGAAAAGTTAATTACTTTAGATACAGAGGCTGCATAAGCGGTGTGAGTGAGTGAGGTGAAAGATGAGTAACACAGATATTAAAATAGCAGAAACGAAGAATTGCGGTGTCATCATTCACTAGAACGCCGTCACTCTGTGCAATCGTATTAGATACACACATTAGACTTACACATGGTAAAGGGCTGAATCTTCGAAACCAATTTCTCTTCTGCGCAAAGTAAAACTGGCGCTTTCCGCCATTAACCACCGACAGTCTCCAGTAATGGTACACTCTCCAGAAATACCTACCACAGCCGTTCACTACTTAGAATGAATAACTAGTCATTTTCTCAAAAACGTTATAAATGCTGTTCATTTCCTTTAATAAGGGCAGTGAACGGAAGTGTGTACGTCTTTCAGTTTCTCCAAAACTTTCGGGATTTTAATATGACAATAGATAATCTGATACAACAAAGACGAACTGACTTAATGTACATATAACGCAATTTCCTAACGCTTTCTTAGTTTAACTTCACTCATTAACCAGGAGTCGCTAATGTTGATTCGCCTGTAAACGAACCGCATCCTCAGTACATTTAGTTGCCCCGGTGAAAGACACAAATGTTGAGGTCCGGTATTCTAACGAATAATTTGGCACTTTCTTTCAGGCAATGGGTTCATGTTCAGGAGGAGAAGAGCACAAATCACCATTTGATTATCTTGTATTAGGTCTTACCATAAAAGCATATCTAATACCACGATCGTATCTCGAAGACGATCGAAGGTGAAACCCTGATTCATCCTCCTTCAACTGGTATTCTGATCGGCTTCTAATGAAATCTCTGGCTTTAATCTTTCTTCTGATTCTTTTACCCATCATCATTACAACCGAACAAGAGGGAAACTTCATATTCGAAAAATAGTTTCCTATGTCAATAAAGTCACAGAAAAGGGCAATTCCTATCAACAGTTCGCCGAATCCACTTATGTGTAACTGAGAATCTTAGAAAATAAGCGGAACATTCTCCAGTTTTCTGTACGCTTTGCTGCTTTTCACCTCTCCCGACACCAGCCCTGCACGAAAAAGGCGCTCACGTAATCGACCAAACGGTCAGTTGCCTCCACAGCTGCATACCTCCGCGCTAAGGCGTAGCAACCAGATAAATCCGGATCAAGTGGCCAGAGGGGGGTCCGTCAAGGTCACCCATTCAGTTCACAAGCAGAATGATTGCCTTAGGGTTGCCGCCATGTGATTCTGCCGCAGCACACATCACAGCTGCTGATATGGCTGTCACTGTGGACATTGCCGCACAGTAGGTGATCAGGAACTTAACGCCACTACGCCAGAATTGATGCGTGCTGATCTCACTAAATGAACTTTTTGATCACTCGTTATTCATTCCATATATCCCTTACACTCTTTCTGAGACAGAGGCTCTAAGCTACACTACTGCCCATTAAAATTGCTACACCATGAAGATGACGTGCTACAGACGCGAAATTTAATCGACAGGAAGAAGATGCTCTGATATGCAAATGATTAGCTTTTCAGAGCATTCACACAAGGTTGGCGCCGGTGGCGACACCTACAACGTCCTGACATGAGGAAAGTTTCCAATCGATTTCTCATACACAAACAGCAGTTGGCCGGCGTTGCCTGGTGAAACGTTGTTGCGATGCCTCGTGTAAGAAGGAGAAATGCGTACCATCACGTTTCCGACTTTGATAAAGGTCGGATTGTAGCCTATCGCGATTGCGGTTCATCGTATCGCGACATTGCTGCTCGCGTTGGTCGAGATCCAATGACTGTTAGCAGAATATGGAATCGGTGGGTTCAGGAAGGTAATACGGAACGCCGTACTGGATCCCAAAGGCCTCGTATCACTAGCAGTCGAGATGACAGGCATCTTATCCGCATGGCTGTAACGGATCGTGCAGCCACGTCTCGATCCCTCAGTCACCAGATGGAGACGTTTGCAAGACAACAACCATCTGCACGAACAGTTCACGACGTTTGCAGCAGCATGGACTATCAGCTCGGAGACCATGGCTGCGGTTACCCTTGACGCTGCATCACAGACAGGAGCGCCTGCGATGGTGTACTCAACGACGAACCTGGATGCACGAATGGCAAAACGTCTTTTTTTCGGATGAATCCAGGTTCTGCTTACAGCACCATGATGGTCGCATCCGTGTTTGGCGACATCGCGGTGAACGCACATTGGAAGCGTGTATTCGCCATCGCCATACTGGCGTATCACCCGGCGTGATGGTATGGGATGCCACTGGTTACACGTTTCGGTCACCTCTTGTTCGCATTGACGGCACTTTGAACAGTACACGTCACATTTCAGATGTGTTACGACCCGTGGCTCTACCCTTCATTCGATCCCTGCGAAACCCTACATTTCAGCAGGATAAAGCACGACCGCATGTTGCAGGTCCTGTACGGGCCTTTCTGGATACAGAAAATGTTCGACTGCTGCCCTAGCCAGCACATTCTCCAGATCTATCATCAACTGAAAACGTCTGGTCAATGGTGGCCGAGCAACTGGCTCGTCACAATACGCCAGTCACTACTCCTGAAGAACTGTGGTATCGTGTTGAAGCTGCATGGGCAGCTGTACCTGTACACGCCATCCTAGCTCTGTTTGACTCAATACCCAGGCGTATCAAGGCCGTTATTACGGCCTGAGGTGGTTGTTCTGGGTACTGATTTCTCAGGATCTATGCACCCAAATTGAGTGAAAATGTAATCACATGTCACTTCTAGTATAATATATTTGTCCAATGAATACCCGTTTATCATCTGCATTTGTTCTTGGTGTAGCAATTTTAATGGCCAGTAGAGTACTTACCGCCTATGCAGCCACTGGATTAGCACTGAGCTATCCATACGCATCTCTCTTGAGAATCTCCTTGATACTCTTGAATTGACTTAACGAGCCCGAGACTGAAAGAGCAATTCATCTTTGAATCTTCTCAATTTGCCCACGCAGCTAAGATAGCACTCGGATGAGCTGTAATAGGGAATCGGTCTAACGAGAATTTTGTAAGCTTCCTTACTGAAGGTCGCATTGTGCGAGGTTATATTCGAACACCACAGTGCCCCTTGTTCAACCACGTGTGCTGAACGGTGTGCTCCAAAACACCAGCATTGTACTATGTCGTCAAACGTGCCACAGATCCACGCCTGTCCTGCTTTACAGGTTGTGTGTCGCCTATACACGGTTTCACCGTCCTCCAACCATTTTCCTTAGATGCTCACGACGGTAGCTCCCAAACAGCCTACCAGGTTCATGCTTTCCTGGATGTTTCGGGCATCATCTGCATTTGTTCTTGGTGTAGCAATTTTAATGGCCAGTAGAGTACTTACCGCCTATGCAGCCACTGGATTAGCACTGAGCTATCCATACGCATCTCTCTTGAGAATCTCCTTGATACTCTTGAATTGACTTAACGAGCCCGAGACTGAAAGAGCAATTCATCTTTGAATCTTCTCAATTTGCCCACGCAGCTAAGATAGCACTCGGATGAGCTGTAATAGGGAATCGGTCTAACGAGAATTTTGTAAGCTTCCTTACTGAAGGTCGCATTGTGCGAGGTTATATTCGAACACCACAGTGCCCCTTGTTCAACCACGTGTGCTGAACGGTGTGCTCCAAAACACCAGCATTGTACTATGTCGTCAAACGTGCCACAGATCCACGCCTGTCCTGCTTTACAGGTTGTGTGTCGCCTATACACGGTTTCACCGTCCTCCAACCATTTTCCTTAGATGCTCACGACGGTAGCTCCCAAACAGCCTACCAGGTTCATGCTTTCCTGGATGTTTCGGGCATCGGGCCGTGACAACCTGCCCCTTGTCAAAGTCGTTTACCTCAGTGAATTTCTCCGTTTGTGGCCATACAGTCGCTAAAATAATTCCTCATTCGACTCTGCTCCGCTCATGCACGAGTACTTTCCTTACCGCGCCAGGTGGCCACAACGCCACCACATGGCTTTCAGTCAAGGGGTGAACAGTGCTCACAATATTTTGGTTTATTATTGTACAGCGTGCTGTGGTCCAGATTCAGTAGATAGCATTCATTTGCAGTTAGAAATAATTGAAAAATTAGAACACCATTTTTCCCGAAAATTCACGAACAGACTAAAATTTAACATTGCGTCTCTCATAATTACACTTATCGACTTTATCCTACACATTGAGGACGATTCCGCTACACTACCGGTCTGGGAACGCAACATTTATTTTTCCTACACTACGTCTGGAGCCTAACTCACTCACAAACAACGTATTCCTTACTAAAAACTCTTCAGATGCAATAACTAGCATGATTACTTCCGATTATCAAATTAAATTCAACTCTATAAATTCAAACACCTCCAGCCGTGGACTGTCCTACAGACTTACCCATACTCGCCAGGCTCCAGTAGTGTACAGTAAGTCTGGTAGTGATTTCGAGGACGTAGTGGCTCACCTCATCGTGAAGAGGAGCAGAAATCTCGTTAAGCGAGCCTAAGATGCCTGGAAGTACGGGAAACTAAAGCAAATTAATGCTGTCACGTATCGTGTCATCTTGTAGAGCCAGAAAGGTAAAGATATCACAGACTCTTCGGCCAGCAGAGAGAAGTGTACTCCTGCGCCTGACAAGTATAGCTTACCCCACGTAGTCTACATAAAACAGTCAGAAATGCCTTTGGGCATTTGGGAGAGAAAGTTATATTCTCTAACTTCGAAGTAAACTTATACTTTTATTCTGTATGATCTTCGCCTCACTGAATAATGGAAGTGAAAATAACTTTCTGTCATTTAAATAACGCTTTATTTTGTGACGTAAATTATGAGAATTAGAGTTTTATATGCATTAGCCTCTGCTATTCTCTTGAATTAGGTTCAAGCCAAAGTTACTGAAATAGCATCAGCTTTGTTTGATTGTATTAAGATCGCATTGAAATACGTAAATAAAATTTCCGCTGCATAGTCTTTACAAAACATTGGACTTCGTATATCACTGACGAATCAGAATAGGATGCAGAACTGTGAATCATCGTCTTATATCCATTATATTAAAAAAATCTAGGCACGACTAAGAACATTACAAAATAGTTTCTTCGGGATATCGTTCTTCTTTGATAAATTATAATGTTATCTTCGGCATTTTACTGATAGATTAAACATTTTACATCTTTTATTTCATGTACGTAACTTAGAAAAAGTAGCTTAAAATAACAGAATAGTTAACGATGGTAAAGGGTGCGCCACATAGAAGCATACAGAACAACCCCGACTGAGGCGCTCGCTGCTGGTGATGCTAGATTTACTACAGCCATAACTAGAGGTAAGGAAGAGTGGTGTACAATATTGGATGAAAAAGCTCGGATACGAGAAGGTAAAGGAGGTAGTCGGCACCAGAGCTACCTCAAATCACGAAATAATAGCATGTTTTGATAGAGAATTGCAATAAATCCGGGACAGGGCAGAATCAGGGAGGAGAACCTAACAGTCTCTTCCTAAGATTGAAAAAAAGAAACTGAAACTCGACAACTCTCCAGAGATGGCTGTAAATGTGGAGCAATCGGCACCTTGGACACATCGCTTGGGAGTGTGGCATTATAAAGCGTGGGGCAAATAAAAGTGGCCCAGAGATGAGAGTTCCAGGTTGCAAAGGAACACAGCAGAGGAAAGGAAATACAGTACCAATGAGCCATGTGCGGCTCGCGTTGGTGCCATTGATAGGTTGGCATCGTGTAATAGGGATAGTGGCGTCTCGTTTTCTTCTTGTGTTTACTGGAGCCACTACGTTTTCTAACTTTGTCTGTCCGCGAGTGCAGCAGCAGCGTTATCGGGTCGGGTGTGTCGGTAGTTCGGTTGGGAACGAGCTGGAGGGAGGTCCAGCAGCGCGGGGACATGCCGGGACCGCTGGCGGCACGAAGGCACTGCCAGATCGAGAGGCTGTAGTTGCGAGGGCCGCAACCTCGTAGGCCACCAGCCCCAGGATGTTTGAGCTGAGCGAACATTAACCCAGAAGTGAAACCACCACTCTTTTTACATCACGCCATTTGTTTATGAGTTGCTGCTGCAGGGTCACTGAGACGAAGAGCAATGAGTGGAGTGTTTGGAGTTGGCGAAATTAATTAGCTGTCCTCCACTTCTTATTATTAATCACTGAATTCTTTGTGTTTATTCTTCAAGTTCAACCAGCAGTATTTTTCTGTCTAGTGGCCGCTAATGCCCCAGTTACCTGCCATGGAGGTTAGTGTATTTTCGCGGCACTGTTTCCTCACCTTGACGCTGCCGTCCGGTAAGGAGTGTAGTTCGACAGCCTCCTTCATTGTGGTGTGGATGATATTTCGTTCTTTTGAACTACCTTGGTCGTAGTGGTTCGTTCTGCTTCTGGATGTTCTAAACACTGGATTCTGAAGACGCAGTGCTGTCCGCCGGTTCCACCTTGCCTGGGTTATTCCATCGTTGTGTTGGTTACCACACGTTAGGTAGATTTCACAAGAGTGTTGGTCTGCGTTTAAACTGTCTCTAGTTAGAGTTGTCATGCCGTTAAGGAGGGTAGGACGTCAAATGGGCCGACTTGGAGCAGGAGAGGCACCACAGGACATTTTAATTTCCACTGTCTATACTTTTACAAATAAATTCATAAAACTTTAACAGCATGACCAAGAAGGATTCAGGATTCATACTCATAGCAGTGGAAGCTCAAAAACGTAACAAAACACATTTTTTTTACATGTGAAATTTCATCATTTTTTTTCACTTACTACTGGCTGCATTTGTTGCTACAGGTACACTTTTCTTCCTAAGTAAGAGAGATTCTTCGATAACTTTTGCACAGCATACAAACCATAGTCACAGGTGTATGAAACTCTAGAAGGTAATTAATTTATGAAAAAATGAATGAACTGTTACATTTTAAACTTCGTGTTTAGAAAAAACTCAAGTTTTATAGTTAATTATCTCAATTTTTTCCACAGTTTTTTAATATTTTTGGATAATTCTAGAATTTCATACACCTGTAACTACTGTTTGTATGCTATGAAAAATTCATCGAAGAATCTCTCTTACTTAGGAAGAAAAGTGTACCTATAGCAACAAATGCAGCCAGTAATAAATTAAAAAATGATAAATTTTCACATGTAAAAAAAGGTATTTTGCTACGTTTTTGAACTTCAACTGCGATAAGTGTGAGTCCTCAATCCTTCCTGGTCATGGTGACAAAGTTTTATGAATTTATTTGTAAAAGTATAGACAGTAGAAATTAAAATGTCCTGTGGTGACTCTCCTGCTCCAAGTCGGCCGGTTTGACGTCCTACCCCCCTTACGTGAATACAACTCTTGGCTGCCTGTCCCGTCGGTTACGAAGTTGAGCGACTTTTCCCAGATCGATCCTTGGAACCCCACTTCTGTCTTGGTTTGATCACATTGTCAAGATTGCCTTTTCTTTAAAAATATTTTAGTGTCTCTTGGAGAAGTTTAACTGTTCTTAAGAATTGTTATCCAGGCCTTCAGCCATTGAATTGTTTTCGAGTTATTAGTATTGGGGCCTTCAGCAGGCAAATAATTTGAATTTCTGGTCAATAAGGCCTTCGGCCGTGAATGCAATTTGTCTACAGAATTTTTTTTTAATTAGACATTGTCTCTTAATATGGAAATTTTGATGAGTGTGTCTTTCTTTTTAAAAAAATTATTTTAGTATCTCTTGGAGAAGTTAAACTGTTCTTAAGAATTTTCTATCCAGGCCTTCAACCACCAAATAATTTGAATTTCTGGTCAATAAACCCTTCAGCCGTGAGTGCAACTTGTTCAAGAATTTTTTTACTAGACATTATGTCTTACTAGTCGAATTTGATAATTGTTCGTTATTGTTAGCCTCATTTGCAATTGGTTTCAAATAAGTTGTACGTGATTTAAAGAAAAAAAACCGAGCAACCAACGGTAACTGAGTAAGGTCCCGTCCACACCAAATCCTGCCTTCCGTAAGTCCCATGTTTCAACTAACTTGACTATAGCAGATGTTGAAAGAGACCACCATTCCTCTCTTGGCACTTTTGGGCGCTGGTCGGCAACTTGCGGAAGGCAGATCGAAGCTGGACTGCGGGAATTGCACCGGCCGGTGTGGCCGAGCGGTTCTAGGCGCTACAGACTGGAACCGCGCGGCCGCTACGGTCGCAGGTTCGATTCCTGCCTCGGGCATGGATGTGTGTGATGTCCTTAGGTTAGTTAGGTTTAAGTAGTTCTAAGTCTAGGGGACTGATGACCTCAGAAGTTAAGTCCCATAGTGTTCAGAGCCATTTGAACCATTTTTTGCGGGAATTGCTGCAGCCTCATCCAAAATGTTCTGCTGCAGTTCTTGAAGACCATGAGGCTTGTTGCTATACACCTTAGACTTGCGGTCTGCCCACACAAGATAATCGCACAGTGACAGATCACGGCCAGCCGCTGTGGCCAAGAAGTTCTAGGAGCTTCAGTCCGGAACCGCGCTACTGCTACGGTCGCAGGTTCGAATCCTGCGTCGGACATGTCCTTAGGTTAGTTAGACTTAAGTAATTATAAGTTCTAGGAGACTGATGACCTCAGATGTTAAGTCCCATAGTGCTCAGAGCCATTTGAACCATTTTTTGACAGATCAGGTGAATTGGATGGCCAGCAAGGGCCGCGACCAGACTGACCTCTGCTAACAACTCTGTCAGGCTCGAGGATCATGTAAATTTTCTCCAAGGCTCAGCCGGCTGTATGGGCAGTTGCTCCACCCTGTTTTATATAGCCACACGGTGTATGGTTTTATGCACACATTCACGTTCAATTGTATCCACTTGTCCGGGCCACATTTATTTGCCCCAACCTTTACAAGGTTACAGAACAGGATAGAAATGTCTTTTCAATACACCGTGCATAGCATAGGTAAGAAAGAGGAGTTTTGGGACAAGCTGAACGTGCTGACAGTCAGAATATCAGCTTACGAGCTGCAGGGCTGCAGAATGAGAGACAACCAAGAAGAGGGCACACATTGCAACAACGAGATGCACCACAGCAGAGCATTCACCTTCAACAACCTCCGGAAGAAACCAGGAGATGAGCCTTGGGAAGGACCAAGAAGTGTGTGCTGAGACCCCGACAGCCATCTCCCAATCTCTTCAACGTTAGTTAGCAAGACAGTACAACCCCTGTGAACCACGAGTTGTGCCTCAACGCGCCATGGCTAACCATTCAGACAAATGAGAACATCCAGTTTCGTTCTGATAGCAAGTACAGAAGTTTAATGTAGTATTGTGTAGTTTTGTATACTAAACTACTACTAAACTCCGTCTACAGGCCGCAAGCGACCCATCGGGACCATCCGACCGCCGTATCATCCTCAGGTGAGGATGCGGATAGGAGGGGCATGGGGTCAGCACACCGCTCTCCCGGTCGTTATGACGGTTTTCTTTGACCGGAGCCGCTACTATTCGGTCGAGTAGCTCCTCAATTGGCATCACGAGGCTGAGTGCACCCCGAAAAATGGCAACAGCACGTGGCGGCGGGATGGTGACCCATCCAAGCGCCGGCCACGCCCGACAGCGCTTAACTTCGGTGATCTCACGGGAACCGGTGTATCCACTGTGGCAAGGCCGTTGCCGTGTAGTTTTGTATAGTATAGTTTTTTTAATCTAGAATTTTAAACTACAAAATTTGACAAAATTTGTCTGTAGCAGTATAGCACAGTACAGTAGACCAGTAGCATGTGCCTTCTGGATTCAGGACGAACATGTGTCTGTGCGCCAGATAGCCAAAGGCAGTATCTAGAGTTTGGAAATTATTTGTATTATTCTTTTTTAAATAGTTAATTAACGAATTTTTATCTTGAACACCATAATGCTTACTTATACTAACTCGTTTGAAATTTTTAAAAATATTATGTGTTATATTCATATATACTAACTCATGTGGAAAATATGATATGTTGTTGTATCTAGATAACAGACGAAAAGAAAACAGCAAAAAAATAATAATGAAACTAATGTCAAATTTCCTTTGCATATGAATACTTCGTTTTCCTAACTGTAGGCCGGCCGCGGTGGTCTCGCGGTTCTAGGCGCTCAGTCCGGAACCGCGCGACTGCTACGGTCGCAGGATCGAATCCTGCCTCGGGCATGGATGTGTGTGATGTCCTTAGGTTAGTTAGGTTTAAGTAGTTCTAAGTTCTAGGGGACTGATGACCACAGATGTTTAGTCCCATAGTGCTCAGAGCCAAGCCTAACTGTAGTTGCAGCTTCCTGTAGATGAATCAAAAACAGTTACCAAACAAATAAAACTTAATCTTCCACACAGCAAGATTCTCTATATGTATTTGTAAACTAATCCTGCATAATGACGGTCCCTCTGTATGAAACCCATAGATATACACTCCGACATTTACTGGCTTTATTTTTCAACGAGTTTCGGTCCTGCAGCTCATCTTCAGATGCAAAAACATTGCTAGTCTCGCTGCCAGAAAAACATTTCAGTCCAAATTTTGATAATGATTATTATTTCTCGCCACCACCACTGACAACTCTGCTAGTGATGTCTGTGGCTAAATGAGTATTTTACGAGTGGTAGACATAGGGTTCTAATTATATCACTTCAGAAACATCAAACTGGAAACCTGCTAACAATGTCAGTCCTGCTCTGTTCCATAGAACTGGTTTCCAGTTTCATAAAGATCTCGACTTGCGGAAATGATTCTCCGCTTAATCTTTTACAAGTTTTGCAAAGTTGTACATGCCACTCATGTGAATACTGTGCAACGGGGCGTATAATTTGGGAAATTTTTCTACCTAACGAAGTGAACAACGAGGATTTTTGACGTATCTTTCTTGACATTGCTGTGGAGGCCTCTGCTTGGGTATTGTGAATACCAGTGCCCGTTTCCGGCGTCAAGCGGCAGAGGGCTCTTTTGTACAATCGATGGATGATGGGTCTGTTTATCCATAATGAGTCTAAGCGGTTTGTGGTGAGTGCCTTCTAGGCTAGATTAAGAGCTTATGAATTTCCCTTGGAGGAAGGAATTTTCCAGAGTCTGACAGGAAGCAGTACTTTCCAGAGAAATGCTGTAACCTGAGTCGATGAAAATGTGTGTTCGTGAGGTTGACTGGCTGCAAGGTCGGAACGTTAAAAGAATTTTGTAGAGCTGCTGGGATCTCACAACACTGCGTAGACAGCTGACAGCCCTCGTGTCTGTACGGTGCTTGGCATGTGCTCTCTGAGGTTGAAACGTTAGCCGTTAGACAGCTGGATACAGTGTTTAATAAACATTACGACCTTACTGAGGTGCAATGACGGCGAATAAATTACATTTGCTCCGCCGAAATGTGGTGTTTTTGACCTATCGACTTTGAGCTATTATCCTATTCATATTAATGGCAGAAGTTATTAGGCCCAGATGGAAGTGGTGTATTGCCTGTTCGCGATGTTCGTTTACCAGTACGTAGTTCTACGTAATTCCAATCTCGAAATTCTTTTGAATGCAGAGACAGAGCATAAGTTACTGTTTTTGGAGTAGTGACAAGTTTTATGCTCATTTTGTATGTTTGCCGTCGTTCCTTAGTTGCTCCTATATTCTTGGGGAAGTGGTTCGTCTAAACCAACTGAAAGACTGTTGGTACTGTACCGCAAGCGCTGCGTTTCTTTTTATTTGTGAAGCCTTTGTAGTGGCCTGTCATAAAAGTTTGTTTTTGTACAGAATAACTGCGTTATGTAATAATTACAGATTTTTGTAATTCTTTTGTTGTTAGGTGGGAAACAACTTTATGTTGCACAAATTTCGTGAATTATATTACTATTTGTTTCAACTTACGATTTGTGATTTTGTTAGTGCATACCTACCGCCTTGGAGCTGTATTTAGTTGATCTCAGTACCCAGAGTGCCCGATCTTCAGCGTTTATCGAGTACATGTCGACTTAACACACCTTTTTTCTATTCATTTTGTTTTGGTTTACTGTGTTCACTGTATGCAGTGTTGCCAACTGTAGCTCTGTGTCTTCTGTTCGTCTTTTGTTTGTTTTGTGGTGTCTGTATACAGTTTAATGTTCTTTCGTTTGTTTTGCGTGTGTGTGTGTGTGTGTGTGTGTGTGTGTGTGTCTGTCTGTTTTCATCCTCTTTCGATGGTCAAAGTGAAGTTGCCAGACCGTTTTAGTAGCTTTTAGTAATGTGGCAGTGAAGAGATGATCCTTGTCCGCCAGTAAACGTGTTCTAGTAAATCTTGTGAGCAGAATGTCACGTAATTTGACCCGCACGCCGAGAGCGCGTCATTTCCGGGCGTTGCCGCGGAAGAGGCTTCGAGCAACGTACGGAAGCTGGAAGTAAAAGACGAAAGATACGTTGGAGGCCATGCCCGCCGAGTCTTTCAGGGTACCGCCTCATGGCTCACGTAAACCAATAATTCCGAAAACTGGTTTAGCGCTACTACAGCTTAAGATGTCACGGTTTTCGTAACTGTTTTTATAGTGCCTAGTTAATGTAACGACGAACGTCGTAAACAGGGGAGGACGTATCTGGTCAGTTGATATAAAATCCGGAACGTAAAACCGTTCTTAGGAAACAGGCTCCGGTCGACTACGTTAAGAACCTGGTCTGATACTGATTTTCCATTAGAGATTCTCTCTTTTTGTCCTTTTTACATTTTTATATCCTATAAGCCAATGTTTTGCCTTTAAAAATCCTTGTATCAGCTACCTGAAAGTACGTGAGCACTGAATAGAAACTGGATGCAACAGTATCAACATTTGCAGTGATCTTCTGTTATATATTGAAATAGCCCTCAGAATTCCTGCTTTCTTGCAATCATGTGTCACGAGGTAACTGTCTCGTCGTTACGTATGGAAGAAGTATTAAAGGTAATATGGAACTACAGTATACGAACTAGGGAACGATATTCGTCCATTCATCATTGCGATGCAGCAATGTATGATGTGGTACTGGAAACTGCTGCTCTAAACAGTTTCAGAAAAGAAGAGAAAAGCTAGTGCCGTTAGTCTGTATGTCAAAAGACCAGAAATCAAGTAAATCAACAGCTCATGTGCTCTGCTTCCTTTCAACACTGTGACAAGTCTGATGTCTACACCATGATGTTGGAGTATGGTATGCTGATCGAGTACGTCGTGGTTTCATTTCTTCTCCTCTTCATGGTCAAATACATCTGATACTACGTCGGCCATGTGACAGCACAAGGCTTAGGCTTTGGAGCGGGGTCTTCTTGCTTAAACTGTAATGTTTAAGTATAACTTTGGATGAAAAAAGTTTGAATATCGGATCACTTTCTAATCTATCGCCTGTCGGTATGCGCACAGCGTAAGCCATGAGTTTTGATCTGTGTGCTCTACAGGAGCCCAAGGCATGGACAGTGTTTCAAGTCCAGAATGAATTTTCACTCGTCAGCGGAGTGTACGCTGATATGAAACTTCCTGACAGATTAAAACAGTCTGCCGGACCGAGACAACAAATATAACTTGAGACCTTTGCTTATCGCGAGCAAGTATTCCACCGACTCACCTACCCAAGCACGACTCACGACCCGTCCTCACACCTTTACTTCCGTCAGTATCTCATCTCCTACCCTCCAAACTGCACAGTTCTCCTGACAAACTTGCAGGACAAGTACTGCTGGAAGGAAGGAAGGCAAAAAAGTTCGAATCTCAGTCCGGCACATAGTTCTATTCTGCCGCGAAGTTTCAATGTTTGGAGTACTTGTCGTCGGATTCTACACGACGAAGGACGTCCTCCTCAAAGTCGATAGTGCGGCGTGTCCGTGGAGCACCACGCTCAACCTTCATAGTTGCGAAAGCACCAGTTTCTCATGGCCGCTGTTGTAGTCGAACGAAAATAATATGTCGTATCATAATTACAACACAGACTGACGGCGGTGCCCTCTGCTCAGTTTCTGTGCCATGCCGTGAAGCGTGGAAGTGATCCCATCTTCCAAAGTAATTTATATCCCAATGGTGCATTTCCAAAATCAGATTTCTTGAAAACAATTACCTAAGAAGTTCCTTCCACAAGCCCTAGAAGCTTGAACACTCTGTACATTGGTCAGGTACAATCCCCGCTGGAAGGTTTCATTACTGGGACTAGAGGCTAGTGCAACGAGCGTGGTCTCATTGGTTAGCGGTGATGCCATCTTCATTTAATGTCATGTATTCATCGGCAGAAGGATGTAGTTGGTTGCCCGGACAAGTTTCTCGAGAATGAAAAACCTGTATCATAAAAAGACTGTCTGATATGCACTTCAATATTAGGTAATACGATTCTGGTCGAAAAGCGAACTAATTTCCGAGTAACGGAACAGCTGAGTCGCAATCGAAACTAAAATCACCATCTGGCCTTTTGAGCATTACAGTATCTGAAATCTTTACACATTGACGCCATAAATCGAACAACGACCAACTTATTCTGTGAAGGGTAACCACCGTTGCTGTCTGGGTTTCTTGTCTAAATGTGAAAATAATATAGCTGACAGCTATAAATACTTATCTATTGAATGGTCGTAGAGAAAAAGATGAGTAAAAAAGTTTTAAAACCGACACAGTCTCTTACCACATCAATCTGTCCTTTATTTCAGTGACAAGGCGTATAAACGAAGGTAGCTTTCGATTCTGAGCAACAGACAACCATCGTGTACTTAACAATTGTCCATTGCACCGATCCTGTGTAGATGTCCGGTGCATTACAGCCGACTTTGACGTTTGTGGTCAGTAAGTTTTCGAGGAAAAATTTTTAACAGTAACTGTTAGCTAGCATCGGTATTACGTGAGTTGCTGCAGATCTGTCCGAGATTCAGATTTTGTAGTCAGTGTTGTATGGTCTTACCAGAACGTTTCCAAAGTCTATATTTCTCGTAATTTATTCTCATCTTTCTCAGAAATGTTCACGTTTTTTATATGAAATTGAGCATGGAGAAAGAAAAGGATGGGTGGGAATTGGTGGCTTCCAGCCGCCCCTGGGGCACTGTGATAACGCAATGACGGAAGAGAAATTAGGTGTCGGGTCAGGACTCGAACTCGGATTTACTGCTTCTCATAAGCGGTTGCCTTAACCGCTTCGGCCATCTGGACACGGTCCCTGACGTACTCAAATTTCCAACTTACCGTACGGCGCAATGTAGCGTCCCCCATTGATCCCATAACCCCCTACTCTCAAGTTCCGGTACGGGTTCAGACGATGTTAGCGCCTCCGCACTGAAAGAGACGTCAAGGAGGCGTAGCGTTCTATGTTTGTTCTGCCAAACGTGGTCGACAGAACTGACATCACTCAAATATATATGCTCCTCATTTTGTGGTGACATTCGTTGGCCTACGCAGTGATCTGATTTGAGCTCACAGGAACTAATTGTATTCAAGTGACCGTGTAACTGCTGGACACTTGTAGAAAGCAATACAAGAAGTCGCGACAATTCTACACGCCATCCCTCACAAATACATGGGCAACGCTCCAACTGATCGTCAGTGATAGCTTTGTAATGCCCAGCGAAGCACACTGAATATCTGGCAGGGCACCAGCACCGAGAAACAGCAAGGGGAAGTAACAGCAATGGAGCGTGCACTCCAGTGTTGTAACAGAGGAAGCAACATGTTTACATGAATGAAAGACAGCGCGTGCAATTAAACACTGACCGATACGTTTGTTTGGCAACAGTCCTCGCATACTGTCACCGTGACATTTATTCATGTGAATGAATCCAGGTTTCGTCTATGTAAAACACTGGCCGCTTCAGTACTGATGTTTCCTTTTTTTCTTTAAAATATAATGTGAAAGGCGACAGTCAATTCACTGTTCGCTGTGTTTTCCCGTAATCTAATCATACCAGGGGGGATCACTCTGGGAACCGAAACTGGGCGTGTTTTACTTTTACTAATTACATTTGATATTGGTCACGCCAAATATATGAAACCGTATTTCCTAAACATGGATGATCACTGTACTGAATTAATGTGGGAGTAAATACAAACACATGCAGCTTGGTGAATTCACGTTGACTCCCTTGAGTCAGCTGCAGCAGAGGCCTGAGGACGGCAGCTGAGTTTAATTTTCAAAACCGGCTTGAGGCACCACTCGGGCGAGACATCATCTGAGTGAGGCGACCTCGCAGTTAGTTCCGTCAGGTTCAGACCCACGTGCAAAGAACGTGTTTGTTCCAGTTTTAGACGCTTAACCGACGGAAAATTTTGAGCAAGAGGGAACAGACTTTGTCTCTCCTGTCTTGTGATCGGAGTAGAAGCCTGGTACCACTGAAAAGTTCGTCTTGTTGATCGGTCGATACGCCCATTCCATGTTTTTTCGGTCTCTGTGCGCGGAGGCCTTGGCAGACTGGTTTTCTTTAGAGAAGTAGCCAGCCGCAGGACAGTCGTAGAAGAGTCGCTGAGGTTCTGTGTGATGAGTACGATGAGCTGTTTCCGTGCGGACTTCGCTGCGATTTTGTCTGGGAGTGGGTACAGATTTCTCGAGTCAGGAGCTCTCTGGGATTTTATAGTCACCTGTTAGAAGCATTATGGGGTTCTCGCAAGTGATAAATTTGCTAGCATTTAACTAGAGTCAGTTGGGACCTAACTTGTTCCTCATCTAGTCACGATTCACTTCATTCTTCGTGATCCCGAGTGAGTTTCGTGTTTCTTTCTGCTGTGAGTCACGAGTCAGTTTGCACGACTAAGCTTTCGCTAGAAAATGGAGAAATTATCTTCAATTATTCTGTGAATATTTGTCTTTGCGAGTGAGTGTACGATCGTCCATGTCAAGTCCCTGAACCACCCCATTCCTTGCTCAGTAATAAAGATTAATACAGATTACCCTTACGAAAGCATAGTGTTAGGATTTTGTACGTGTTCCGTGTTTAATGAAGATCAGGGGTACGTTCGTGTTCGTAAATAAACATCCTTTAAGCATCAATTTAGTTCGTTAATCTTTTCCCCAATGTGCATACGAGCAGGCCTTCCCTCCTTTTGTGATAACTAACCTCATGAACCCTACAAGGCAAAGTTACTGAGAACCATTTAGTAAAGTTTATTTCCTGTTCTATCGATCTAAAGTCCGGTAGTTAGATTTCTGTTGCGTGGTTTCTTTCCTTTTCGATAGAACCCCGATCTAAATTTACTTAATATTTCTGGGACTTCAGACACTTAGGCATTCAGGGGAAGTTAGAGGGAGTTAAGCACTGCTTTGTTAAACAGCAAGCTAGCGGCTACGAACAGTCCATGTTACATGGCGAAAGAGAGTCACACCAAAGAACCAATAACCAATATTTAAACGTTTTGGTTAGTCAATAAACAGTGGGCGTCTTTTAAATGATGTGCGCCTGTTTTGGAACTACACCATCTCGTTCTCAAATTATGAATCCTTAATACTGGTTCCTTTTAAAACGAAATACCATACATGGAACAATTTTTTCTCTGTCTTTTCGTTTTACCGTAGAAGTTCAGTTCTGTGGGACAAGCTTTCATAAAATTTGTATTTCTATGAGTTGTTCGTAATATCAGAGAACTCGCTGCCAATAACAAATTTATTCAGATTGTCAGTGGGATATTCATTGTCTGTACTTCGCTTCTTCTTCTTCTTCTTCATCATCTCTCTTAAATCTGATTTCGTTCACCGTTGTGTTCCTCCCGCCGTTATTCGCAAATCATCGACTTACAAACTTCTACTGCAAGCACGTTCCGTCACCTTTTCCACCAGCACTCCTTTCACGCTCTCCCGGTCAGTGAATTTAATGACTTTAAGTGCAACCCATCGTGGCTGGCCGTGAAGGCATTTTCCGTGATGGATGCTTGCACTATGAGGTGACATGCTTATCGCTTTGAAATGGACGTGGCTATACGTAGACACTCGACCAAGAGCAAGTTTGTCGAGCAATACGTTAACAACGGTTGTTAAGTGTTGGCTTCCAGCAGCCTGAAGCCACAGGCAGATGCAGAGAAAGTCGCCAAATGCCATTATAGACCATAACTCAAGACAACGCCCACAGAAAATTTTGCAGTACGCTTGGGGGAGATTCTCGTAGCATAAACACACTGAGGTGAGAAAATCATGGGATACCTCCTAACATCGTGTCGCACCTCCTTTTGCCCAGCGTAATGGGCATGGATTCAGCAACTCATTGGAAGTCCACTGCAGAAATATTGGGTCATGCTTGCCTTTATCGCCGTCCATATTTGCGAAAGTGTTTCCGGCGCAGGATTTTGTGCACGAACTGACCTCTCGGTTCTGTCACATAAACGTTCTTTGGGATTCATGGAGGGCGATCTGGTTTGCCAAATCATTTGCTCGAACAGTCCAGAATGTTCTTCAAACCGGTAACATGGCGCATTGTCAACCATAAAAATTCCTTTCTTATTTGGGAACATGAAGTCCATAAATGGCTGCAAATGGTCTCCAAGTAGCCGAACATAACAATTTCCAGTCAATGATCGGTTCGGTTGGACCAGAGGACCTATTCCATTCCATGTAAACACAGCCCACTCTTTTATGGAGCCACCACTCTTTGCACAGTGCCCACAGTGCCTTGTAGGATTCATGGCTATGTGGGGCTGCGCCACAATCGAACCGTACCATCATCTCTTGCCAGCTGAAATCGGCACTTATCTGACCACGCCAAGGTTTAGCAGCCGTCTAGGGTCCAACCGATGTGGGCACGAGCTCAGGAGAGGTGTTGCAGGCGATATCGTAGGCACTCGCGTCGGTCATCTGCTGCCATAGCCCATTGACACCAGATTTCGTCGCACTGTCCCAACGGATACGTTCACCGTACATCCCACATTGATTTCTGCAGTTATTTCATGCAGTGCTACCAGTCTTTTAGCACCAACAACTCTACGCAAACGTCGCTGTCTCGGTCGTTATGTGAAGGCCATCGGCCACTGAGTTGCCCGTTGAGAGAGGCAATGCCTGAAATTTAGTATTCTCGGCACACTCTCTATACTGTAGATCTCTGAATATTGAATTTCAAAACTATGTACCATGCATCTAGCTCCAGATACCGTTACGCGTTCAAAGACTGATGATACCCGTCGCAAGACCACAATGATATCGTAAACATTTTCACGTGGTTCTCCTGAGTGCAAATGACAGCTCCGACAATGCACTGCCCTTTTTCACCTTGTGTATACGATACAAACGCCATCTGTATATGTGCAGATCGTTATTCCATAATTTTCGTCGCCTCAGTCTACATAACTGCTAGGCATCGAGAGAGACACATTGCTTCGCGAGAGACATCTCGATTTTAGGCTTCATGAGAGACACTTTGCCGGTAGGCCAGATGTAAGGTACTTCGGAGTTCTCTCAAGACTTCGCTTCTGACTGGACTGTCAGTCATTGGGAGTAACTGTTTCTGACGATAGAAGCTCGGCACAGCCCTAGACCGCAGCCATAGGCAACTGGTGCCCTCGCTAGTGAAAGCCCAGAGCTATCACCTCGCCCCGCCTTCTGAGTGAAATGCACAGCAGCACTCATAAAAGTTCAGCTAACGATGTCACGTTTGTAAATAGGTTTCTCGGGCCAGACGGCGGATGTCACTGTGAAATTTTGACAGTATTTCGTCGGCGCAACTGACCGACATCTTCAGGTACAGCAAACACACTGCTGAGGTTGTCAGCCGGCCGGAGTGGCCGAGCGGTTCTAGGCTCTACAGTCCGGAACCGCGCGACCTCTACGGTCGCAGGTTCGAATCCTGCCTCGGGAATGGATGTATGTGATGTTCTTAGGTTAGTTAGGTTTAAGTAGTTCTAAGTTCTAGGGGACTGATGACCTCAGAAGTTAAGTCCCATAGTGCTCAGGGCCATTTGAACCATTTGAGGCTGTCTCTGAAGCCTCCTATTTATGCCAGTCTGAGAAGAAACTGCTCGGGCGTGAACACACCAAATTCGGTGACCAATAGCGCAGATATCCTGACCGTAGTAAGAGAGATAGCAGACGCTGTCAGTCATACGATGCGCTGCCATCGACCGCCGCAGCAACCTTTTTCGACAGTCACTTGCCGATACACGTATACTAGTCCGTTGGGATAGCCTCAGGCAACACAATGTTACATTTGTCTCAAAACTCAAGCCCATCAGAACTGACCATGATATTTTTATTACATTCTTGGTCGTACTATTCTACGTTTTTAATGTGTGATTGAAAGATATTGTGTCATCATCTTTTTCGTAAAAGGAATCTAAAATCGTTCTAGCTACGATTCAAGGGAGGCGTACAACTTGTAAACAAAACAATTTAAACACAATATATTTTCGTTACTAGAACTGATTTGCTAAACTATTTTACTTTTTAATAGATTATAAATGTCTCATTCAAGTGCAGATTACATATATAATGAACATAATTTACATAAATAAGCATCACATTGTGAAGTGTCACAAATACATCAATAGAGTGTTTACTGCGAATGAAACTTTTTTGTTGTCCTTGTTTCATTGCATCTACACTTTTCTTCAGAATGCGGGAGCTATTTCTAACACATCTTACAAGGAACAAAACAGTGCGCCGTATGTTCGTTCTACTTAACAGATACGCACATTTAACTGTTCTGCGCACATCCACCAACACCTCTCACTAGCGGGAAAATTTCTCTCTACCGCGAAGAGCAGTTTAAGTTTAACTAAAGAGGTATATCGTGAAGTTAGACGTGGTATCTGTACGTTACAGCGCCGGCCGGTGTGGCCTAGCGGTTCTAGGCGCTTCAGTCTGGAACCGCGCGACCGCTACGGTCGCAGGTTCGAATCCTGCCTCGGGCATGGATGTGTGTGATGTCCTTCGGTTAGTTAGGTTTAAGTAGTTCTAAGTTCTAGGGGACTGATGACCTCAGATGTTAAGTCCCATAGTGCTCAGAGCCATTTGAGCCATTTGTACGTTACAGCGCTCTGGGTGACAACTAACAACGCTCGCCCCCATGTTTTGTAACGACAGGCACACAGAATATTTAAGTTGGACAGATACGACAGACGCTGGAAAATCATACGTTTTTGTGATTTAAATATAAAATTGTTTTTGTCTATCATAAATCACATCGCGTGAATGATAAGTATAGTACTAATCACAGTACTGAAACAGTTGGAATGTCGTACTTAGGTAAGTATCAGCATCTTTTCACTTCTAACATTTCTTGTATGTAAGCATCTTATATGTCGAATTCCTACATTGTATTTTCCGGGTCTTCATAGTCATCTGCAACGTCAGCGCTCACTCCGTCTTCAGGCCACGAGCGGGCTACCGGGACCATCCGACCGCCGTATCATTCATTCTCAGTGGAGGATGCGGATAGGAGCACACCGCTCTCCCGGTCGTTATGATGGTATTCTTGACCGAAGCCGCAACTATTCGATGAGTAGCTGCTCAGTTGGCATCACGAGGCTGAGTGCACCCCGAAAAATGGCAACAGCGCACGGCGGCCTGGATGGTCACCCATCCAAGTGCCGACCACGCCCGACAGCGCTTAACTTCGGTGATCTCACGGGAACCGGTGTATCCACTGCGGCAAGGCCGTTGCCCCTCTGCAACGTCAGACAGACGATTTTTTTTAAGCACACCTCTTTACTGCATTTAGTGTGTCCCAATGTACCCTGGCGCTGCAGTCCGGAACCGCGGGACTGCTACGGTCGCAGGTTCGAATCCTGCCTCGGGCATGGGTGTGTGTGATGTCCTTAGGTTAGTTAGGTTTAAGTAGTTCTAAGTTCTAGGGGACTTATGACCTAAGATGTTGAGTCCCATAGTGCTCAGAGCCATTTGAACCATTTTTTGAACCCAATGTACCGACAGTACATCTGTTTCTCCAGAGTTTAATTACAACTAACTGCAACATGCATATTGCTTATGTATGCATCTAAACTCTAATAAAGTCAGTCTTTATTGTTTTGTACAGAATTGCTTTTCAAAACAAAGGGCTAACACAACGCAAGGTAAGCTATATAAAGTGGCAACAAGTGATGACCTATAAATATCCTAATGCAATATGACAAGAAACATGAAAGTGCTCTCTTCCATTAGAACTGATGAAAGCCACACAAGAATCAATATGACACTAGAACAAAAGACTCTGACCCACATAACTGGCAACATGACACTAGAACAAAACACTCCGGCCCACTTAACTGGAATTCTCCTTGATCGCAACCATTGTGAAGTCTTCGATACGGGTACTGAAAAGTTTATTTACGTCTACGCTACTACCGTTTGCTCTCTCTATAAGTACCAATGACCTCTATAAATAGATCTCTTTGATAAATTGGAAGGACGGAACTCACCATCGTGAAACCCGCGAAACGCCTTTCAAGTAAAAGGTGTAATATCTATACCTAAAAGATATAAGGAAATTGTCTTGTATCCGTAGGGTGACATATACAGGTAATTACCCAAATGGGCGTGTTTACATTACAGTAAAGTCACCAGAATAATGCAACAGCTCGCATATCGCGAAGGTCGCACTTGTGCAGGCAGCAAATGAAGAATAATTGCGACGGGCAGCAGAGAAGGTGATTGTAAAACAAACAAATCTATACGATTCCATACTAGTAGACGATTAGCGTCACACAGCATGACGTAGAAAAACTTGGTGACTAAGTTTATATTTGGCTTCAGATATGTCGGCGCCTGGATAACGTCTTGATTACTATATTCAAAGACCAAAGGAGCTACATATGTTACCAGAGATCTTACAATTTATTCTGAACTGAGACGTATTTCTAACAGAATGACTTCCTCCATGCCACTCAGTATAGAATCCGAAAAACATAACTCATCAGAAATTTGCGCTTTTCTCAAACGACACTTAGAAAGCCATGGATCAGTGCAGTTCGGTGTATGCGCTATTTTTTGACTTCTGAAAGGCATTTGACTCGGTTTCATCCCAAAACCTGCTAACGAAACTACGTTGATAAGCGGTATAAAAATAAATTTGTGACTGGACAGATAATTTCTTGGTAAGGAGATGCAGAATGTTATCTTTAGTAGAGATAAGTTCAGGCGTACTCAGGGGAAGTTGCTGGAGCCGTTTGTGATCATATGGTATATCAATGGGATGGCAGACAATATTAACAGTAACCCCAGGCTTACTGCAGATAATGCAAGTATCTATAATGAAGTATTGCCTGAAACAGGCTGCACAAATATTGTTAGATCTCGATAAGATTTCGTAGTGGACTAATAATAACAACTTGCCTTGAAAGTTCAGAGATCTGAAATTGTGCAGTTCAGAAAGCGTAGAAAAGCAGTATCTCTTAGGGTAACAAATTGTAGGGATTATCACACAGGCTAAGTCTTAAGTAAGTCGGGTGTCAGGCTACGGTTTACTGCAGGGATATGGGGAAAGTGCAGTCACTGTACAATGGAGATTGTTTACAAAATATTTTTGTAGTCGACTAACAGACGATACCGAACGTACACGCAGAAGAGCTGTGTATATGGTAATAGGTTTGTTTGACTCATAACCCCAGCTTCGCGGAAACAATGAAAAACATTTCAAAGTATACGTCAAATATCTCGATAAAGACTTCTTATAAAGATTCAAGAACTAGCATTAAATGAGAAATCTAAGAATATACTACAATTTCTTATGAAGAGATCCTGTAGAAACTACGAAGACCACAATTACAACGTGCACAGAGGCAATCCTCAAGCGTTCCATAAGCAAACGAAACAGGAAATAACCCTTCTATGTGATACAGTGGGAAGTACCCTCTTCCATACCGCTCTGCAGTGTAAGTCAGGAAGAAAGGTACACGTTTTGAGTGGCAACAGCATTGGTGATTCTGGATAAAAAACTTCATGTTGACATATGCTCTGTTCCGAATAGTTTCCGAGATAAAGAAACACTGAATAGACATTGTTATTTATGTTCTATATGCTTCAATAAATCGTCATTGTTTAAAACAATTCGAAACGAACAATCTGATACAGGACACATGTGGTCTATCAAGTCAGGAAATTACCTCAGATTGGTCTATATAAACTACCTACGTTGCAGCGTATGCGCGTCGCGAGAGACTTTCAATATTCCCTCGCTCTCGTCGCGCAGACTGGAGAAAAACGAATAGGGCCTTTTTTGTAGGAAATTTAGTGTAGTTTAATTTGTAATGTAAGACGTTTTCACTAGATGTTGAGGCTTTCGAGTTGTTCAAGAAAAGCGTATAAAACTGACAGTAAACGTGTTCTATCTCGGAAACCGTTCGGAATAGGGTATACGTCCAAACGAAGCTTTTTGTTCAGAATCACTAATACTATCTACCCTCAAAGCATGTACCTTTCCTCCTGACACCCTGTAGATGTTCATGTAGAGATTATGTCTGCTGATTGACTGATCCCTTGCTGATATTCGGTGCCTAACCTTACAATCATCTTCAGATTTACATAACGCTGACAATAAAAAGTTTTATTAAGGTACTGAACAGGTGATGTGGTAGCAATAAATATTTAAAATTCAAGTATTACGATAGTAAGACAATAATGTTATAGCAACGTTAATACACACAGAATGACAAAATGACTTCCTCCATGCCAAACAGCATATATTTCGAACACATTGGTCATATGAAATTCGCGCTTTTCTCAATAATGTCCTTCGACCGTTGTGAGTCAACGTCTCTGATCATAGGGAGCCGCAGGGCGACACTTCAGTAGCTGTCCACGATCACGTAGCCTCTGTGGCAGTGGTCCCAGTCACCCCGCAAGGGGTAAAATGAAAATTTTGAAGGGATAAAAACAAAATGTTTTCGCTGGAGATTTAATGGCCACTCTAATTTAATTTGTTAAAAATAATCTCCATTGTCAAAATGTCGATGTACTTTAATATATCATCAGCAGCAGCAACAACAGCCATTTGATATACACATTGGATAAAAGCCTCCTCCAGATATTTCCATGTACTGTGATTTCAGCGATATGAAACAACGTTGCTCCTGCATATCTTCTAATGCCATTTATTGTTCTTCCATAAGTTTGCCTTCGGGGTCTTTTATTATTTATTAGAATCCAGGAAAGAACTTCCTTTGGCTATCTGAGATCCATCTTCCCAGCTAATGTCCAGTCCACTTCCATTTTGCCTTCATCACAGTTGCCTCCCGTTCCAATCTGTTCCATAATTCATTTATTTGCTTTCCTGTCTCTGCAGTCATTTGGAAGGTACATCTCTTCATTAGTCGGTGAGCCACCCTCAAATTTTGAACAGTGCCACTACTATGAGTCAAATCTGATAATACGATCTGTTTGTTAAAGTTCAATTTCATACACATTAAAATTTCATTTTTCAAAATTTATTTACTTTATCAATAGAGCCCAATGTCAGTTTTACACTTCTATTTATTGCTTTTGCTACCCATCCAGTGGTAATTAATCCTAATACTTTTTTTCTTAGATTCCGAAACCGGGCCTTGTTTCTAAGAGCAGGTTTAGTGGAGGAAGGAGTATTTTGGGGTAGAAGGTAACACACTATAAACAGGTTTTCATACAGCAGAACTGGCATTGTTTTAGCGAATACTCCGTCGTTATTATCTATTATTATTGGAAGAAGTCTTAAGAATACAACTCCGATTCGCCACGACTTACCGGTGGGGAAGTGGAATGAAAACAAAAGTAAACAACTGAATGAGCTTGGGGCATGAATCATGATGTGCAGCTACATACGTCAAGCCAGATATAAAAAAAATAATTATTAGGAATAAGTAGAAGCGAACACTCCGTGACTCATTAGTTTTAGATTCATTGAAGAACGTAGAAAACGCGTGAGTTTTAGATGTCTGATTACTAACTACACTGCCAGGAAACATTCACAGCACCAAGAAGGAGCTGTGCGACATAAACGGAAGTAGATAGGCGTGTTCCTACATCTGAAAGACGACAATGTCTGTTCACATTTCGCGCCAGTAGCGTAAGAGTGGGGCTTGTAGCGTCGCTATGAGGATACAAATCAGGGTTGCTTTAGACAAACGCTGTAACGGTCGCGAGCGTCAGTTGCCTTTGAGATTTGAGACGCTAAGTTGACGTTAGTCAAGAATGTCTTTAAGGCGACAAAGACGCCTTTATCAACACCTCATTGAGTTTGAACGAGGTCGTGTAATAGGGCTACGAAAATCTGAATGTTCCTTCAGCGATACTGCAGAAATACTTGGCAGGAATGAAGCCACTGTTCCTGATTGCTGGCAGCGGTGGTCACAGGAATGTACGGTGGCATGAAGACCACCGTGTTCGATGAATGACTCTGGCGCATCGTACTGCATCTGCGACAGCAATTTGATCGCAGTTGGCGCCACAGTAACACGACGAACTGTTACAAATCTGTTACTTCAAGGACAGCTCCTAGGCAAACCCTCTGTAGCGTGCAATCCACTGACCCCAAACCACCGCCATTTCTGACTTCTGTAGTGTGAAACGAAGGATCATTGGAGGGCACGGTGGAGGTCTGTTGTGATTTCTAATGAGAGCTGGTTCTGTCTCGCTGTCAGCGATGGCCGTGCGTTGGTTAGGATTAGGCCAGTTGAAGTGTTGCAAGAGACCTGTCTGCGTGCTAGACTCACTGGAAATACACCTGGACTTACGGTCTGGGTTGCGATTACATATAACAGCAGCAGCACTTTCGTGGCATCTCAGGAACTCTGAGTGCACATTTGTACGTAATTCTAGTCATTCTACCTTTTGTGCTGCCATTCATGAACAGCGTTCTAAGGAGTGATTTCGACAGGATACGCTCGCCCACATACCGCTGTTGTAACCCAAACGCAACATGCTCTACAGAGTGTCGACATGTTGCCTTAGCCTGTTCGATCACCAGATCTGTCTCCAGCTGAGCACCTATGGAACATCACCAGACGACAACTCCTGCGTCATCCACAAACAGCGTTAACGGCACCTGTATTGATCGACCAAGAGGAATGGGCATGGAACTCCACTCTACAAACTGCCAACCGGCGGAGAATGGCAATTGAATCTCAATGTAGACAAGTGTGCACGAATACATACAAAGAAAGATCCTTTATCATTTAGCTACAATATAGCACGTCAGCAACTGGAAGCAGTTAATTCCGTAAATTATCTGGGAGTAGGCATTAGGAGTGATTTGAAATGGAATGATCATACAAAGTTCATCGTCGGTAAAGTGGATGCCAGACTGAGATTCATTGGAAGAATCGTAAGGAAATGCAATCCAAAAACAAAGGAAGTAGGCTACAGTACGCTTGTTCGCCCACTGCTTCAATATTGCTCACCAGTGTGGGATCCGTACCAGATAGGGTTGATAGAAGAGATAGAGAAGATCCAACGGAGAGCAGCGCGCTTCGTTACAGGATCATGTAGTAATCGCGAAAGCGTTACGGAGATGATAGATAAACTCCAGTGGAAGACTCTGCAGGAGAGACGCTCAGTAGCTCGGTACGGGCTTTTGTTGAAGTTTCGAGAACATACCTTCACCGATGAGTCAAGCAGTATATTGCTCCCTCCTACGTATATCTCGCGAAGAGAGGTGAGGATAAAATCAGAGAGATTAGAGCCCACACAGAGGCATACCGACAACCTTTCTTTCCACGAACAATACGAGACTGGAATAGAAGGGAGAACCGATAGAGGTACTCAAAGTACCCTCCGCCACACACGGTCAGGTGGCTTGCGGAGTATGGATGCAGATGTAGATGAACACAACGAAAAGTGAGAGGTCATCCACATGAGTGCTAAAAGGAACTCAAACTTCGGTTACACGATGAATCAGTCTAATCTAAAACCCGTAAATTCATCTAAATACCTAGGTATTAGAGTTACGAAGAACTTAAATTGGAAGGAACACATAGAAAATGTTGTGGGGAAGGCTAACCAAAGACTACGTTTTATTGCCAGGACACTTAGAAAATGTAACAGACCTACTAAGGGGACTGCCTACACTACGCTTGTCCGTCCTCTTTTAGAATACTGCTGCGCGGTGTGGGATCCTTACTAGGTAGGACTGACGGAGTACACCCAACACGTTCAAAGAAAGGCAGTACGTATTGTATTACCGCGAAATATGGGACAGAGTGTCACAGAAATGATACAGGATTTGAGCTGGAAATTACTAAAAGAAAGGCGTTTTTCGTTGCTGCGGAATCTTCTCACGAAATTCCAATCACCAACTTCCTCCTCTGAATGCGAAAATATTTTGTTGACACCGACCTACATAGGGAGGAACGATCACCACTATAAAATAAGAGAAATCAGAGCTTGTACGGAAAGATTTAGGTGTTCATTCTTTCCGCGCGCTGTACGAGATTGGAATAATAGAGAATTGTAAAGGTGGTTCGATGAACCCTCTGCCAGGCACTTAAATGTGATTTGCAGAGTATCCATGTAGATGTAGATGTAGAACACAATTTATGAACATTCTGGCGGTTACACCGATTATTAACGTGCCAGCATTTCACATATGCAATGGCGTATCTCACGCTGACATTAACTTGTGATCTTGCAATGTTAATTGCTTAAATATTTTACGTAGACAAATGTATTCCCGAAATTTCATTATTCTATATCAATTATTTTTTGGTGTTACGATTTTTTCTGTCAGTGTAGATTAAAAAGTTTGTCTCTTTATACATAAGAGTGATCTTTTTCTTACATCTAATTCTGAATTAGGTACGAAACTTTATTTAGGTACTGGATGACATTTGATCTTGTTCAGCGATAACGTCTCAGAAACGTTGGAAAGCAATGCTGTGTGTGCAGTTATTCGATATACAAGACGACTCAGGAGCCGCTGCATTTGTATAGTGACGTGTTCGCTGGTTGCTGGGAGTCAGAGAGCTGGTGATTATGTGGCAGTTTCCATAAGATAGTTTATGAGTGCGCGGCCGTCCTAGCTTGTGTACAGGAGCGGCAGTAGGAGCTGCGTAGTGTGTTGTGCACAGCCGAGCTGGCAGTGTAACCGGTTCTAAGCTGCGTTGCAACGCTAACGCCTGCTTCTGCAGATGCACAAACAACCTCAATACATCGAGCATACCAGAAGGCTGCACGTCAAAGTGTTCGACGCCAGCTGTCGAGTTGCCAACGGATGTTATTTCATGGTTGTTTGAAATTAACGGTACGACATCACTGGAGGTTTTCCATTTTTTTTTTTTTTTTCGTGATGAAGTTTGTTTGTTCCTTTCTTCTTAACGGCGTTCTTAATGATGTTGTGGTCCCACATGTTCAAATTTTTTTTCTGGTTATTGGTTGTTGCCTGGATTGCTAGTTCCCCCATAAAATAAGATAGAAAAACCAGCTGTTATTAGGCCTTGGTTATATCTGTAGATGTCGCGGAGTACGTGATGTCTTACAAGCAAGTTCTAGTTGATCAAGAAATCTTATAACTTCAGGGACTTATTTTACTTTCGTGCCTTTAAATTTTTTTTCTTATCTCAGGAACTTTTAAATTTCATAAATTATATTAAATCTGCAATTCACATTTGTATCTTTTGATAAAAAATTAAAGTTGCTAATTCCAGGTATTTATCTTATGTATATTTCATATATTTCTAAAGGTTGATCTAACATCAGAAATTGTGAAATTAAAATTTATTAAATTTGTTACAAGGTAAAGTGTTGATGCTACTACAGTTTAGTTAAAGCTCTGATGTTATTTTTTAATGGGACTAGACACGGGAATAAGGACATTGCAAATTTTAAATGCTTGTCCAGCAGCTTTTACTTATTATCATCACGTAGACTTCCCCGGTGTTTTAACTGATGAAATTCTTGTAGGGCCTTGTGGTGTGCGTACTGTAAGACCTTCGGTACACACACCAACAGATTATTTGACTTGCCGCTCTAGCGAAGTAGGCGAGTGTCAGCAATACGTCTCGTGGTCTTATCGTGGCGTGTTTATCTTCTGCCGTTAGGTCAGACGATAGAAATGCCACTTGCACACTTAGAGTAGCAGATTGACGGTGACCAACTTTAAACAGAACTTGATTAATTTTCGCACACATTTATTAAAATAATAAAAATCATAGATATTACGTAACTTGATTCTGGATGCTGTTTACAATTGACAATCTGAAGTTCCTTTGGTCTTGGTACGTTAATCTTATTCTCACATATCTGTGATACTTGACAAAGTGTCTATACATTTATCTTCATGGCTATGTACAGGAATATGATAATCTTATTAGGCGCAGACTGAAACTTGACTATAGACTGGTACAGACAAATGTGGACTGGTACAGACTGGTGCAGATCAATGCAGACTAATGCAGACTGACTAATCGGAGGTCTGTACACTCGTTATAATACCTCGAGTGTTCAGGTATCACTGCGCGAGTGTGGTCCGCGAGGAGAAAAGGTTCTACGTTAGCAGCAATCTCATTGGCTGCGAGACATATTAATACGCGGATCGGCGGAAGCAGAATTTGGCCTGTCTCTAAGACAGCGCCATCTCGTAGTGCGGAGACGGACGAGCGCTGAGCCTGCACTGTTGTGCTTAGTGGGGCGCGCTCTAGTGGGAAAGTTGTGTACGCGCTGACTACGCGCAACTATGTACACAACAGATCTGCAGTTGGATCACACAACCATCTAGACCCAATATTTCACCGCTACATCTGGGGCCACCATCTTCGGGAGACATCATGGTTTAGTAACCTTGCCGGAACTGCCAGCTTTCACCATAGGGGTGCTGTAATATCACTTATGTTATGGGGCAGTAGCAACGATTTCTCGTGCGCGCGATGTTCCAATGCGTAGATAACACGGCTGCCGTTCACGCTTTGAGTTAGTTCTGGAGAGATTGGCGAACAGCGCTGTCACCTCAAGATGGAAATCCAGACGTACTGTTGAAACATGGTGCCTAGATGGTTTCATGATTCAGGAGCAGACCCGACAAGAATATCATCAGCTCCTACTTATTGTTGTAATAAATACCAAATGGTATCTACTTATGAAATAATGTAAGGCAGAAGGAGAACAACCAGCAAGCTCCACTTCCTCATTTTTATAAAGTACCTATATTCATTGGGTTTGCAATATTTAGCAGCTTTTTTCCGGTATTCCTTATGAATAAGCACTAAATGCGTAATTTAGATTTGTTAAAGTATTTTGTCATTAGGTCATAGATATCGACTGTTCCTGATTGCGATAAGAGTCGTGCTAGAAACAGTGAGAAATTATGTATATGCCCGCTATGCAGAAGTGGCCACTGATCGCCTGGGAAAGAAAACAATCCGTCGTATTCCTACGTAGAGGGATCGAATTTAAAACTTTATGAAGAATATCGTGAAATGAGCCTAAATTTAGTTTCTGTCGGTACATCTACCTTCTTTCTGTCTCAATGTTCCTGGGATTCATAACGTTCGTTGTGACTGTGGCCGCTGTTACATTGGACAGGTTTCGTGTAAAATGTCGGAACGTTCTATAGACCATTCCGTAGTCGCAGTCAGCATATGAACGGGAACCCTACTTCTTCAAGGTGTGGCCACACCTCACTTTACGCGTACTATTGCGGGTTTGGCGCAGTAATTCGGGCACCCCAACTTTTGTGTTAGAAGAAGAGCCAACACCGTGTTACGAGTGGAGGCCGAAATGCACGCGTTTTAGCTCACGCTGGCTGGCGTGAGGAGGGAAGAACAATATTGACGTGAGATCTGGAACATGTCAAGGAATGAGAATTCAGAAATCTGACGTATTTAGTTTGATACTTAACTTTAATCCATTAATGATGAACGTCGCTCTTGACGGTACATGATTCACAATATTTTCTGTTCAGAATACATTCTTGAAGTTATTACTTATAGTAACTGAATATGGCGCCTTGCTAGGTCGTAGCAAATGACGTAGCTTAAGGCTATGCTAAACTGTCGTCTCTGCAAATGAGAGCGTATGTAGACAGTGAACCATCGCTAGCAAAGTCGGCTGTACAACTGGGGCAAGTGCTAGGGAGTCTCTCTAGACGAGACCTGCCGTGTGGCGGCGCTCGGTCTGCAATCACTGATAGTGGCGACACGCGGGTCCGACTTATACTAACGGACCGCGGCCGATTTAAAGGCTACCACCTAGCAAGTGTGGTGTCTGGGGGTGACACCACATCAACCTTCTTTGCTGAATCTTGAACCAGGTAGCATTGCTCGGTGGGTGTTCGTTCCAGCGTTGCCACCACTTGGATATCACCTCGGAAGAACTGATAACTTCTGAATCAACTCAGGGTGGTTTCCGCGATTTCGGATGAGCTGTTCGTGGGCCTTGTAGGATGTCGTACAAGGGACAGTTCTTATGACATGCGATCTGCTGGAGCAAGTTTATCTAAGCCGCTTTCCTCCTTAATCACGTGGAGCAGTATTAGCTAGGACAGACGCTGAGTGGGGGTAGATCTAAAAGTCCCAGTGATAGCTCTCATGGCTTCATTAAGCTACACGTAAATCTTCGTTGTGTGGGCACTGTTTTCCCATAGCAGAACGCGATATTCTCCAGCAGAATACGCAGGAGAGAGTGCAGTGGGGCGTAAAGTATTGGCGTCCGCACCCCAGCTGCTTCGGCAATCATGCGAAATAGATTCACTCTTGAGTCAAGTTTCTTAGTTAACTTGATGCACTGCTGTTTGAAAGTCAACGGCCGATCCAGAGTGATTCCTAGTTATGTTCTGTTGTAGTTATACGGTACTTCTATTCCGTCAAAAGTCACATGTAGATTCCGTTGAGCTTCTTTGTTATTTGGATGGAACCCAGTAATCCCAGTTTTATTCGCGTTAGGATGAAGTCTTCATGTATGCAAATAACCACTCAATTTTGTTACCTCAGTGCTGCGTTGCTGCATTGTCGTCACGAAATCATTACGTCTGTTAATGAAACGTGTGCAATATGATGCTTCCGACAATACCTGCAATACGCTATTGGAAAATGGCAAAACTGAAGACTTCTAAAGTGGTGACAATAGAAACACATTTTCGTCGAACACTGTCTGGTGGAAGCGAAGTCACATAAGCAGATGCCATGCTATGGACGAACTTAAATCACGAGCATATTAAGGCCAGAGCAGCTGTATTTCACATGCTGGTGAATTAACCAGTTCTTTCGAGCGCCGAAACGGTTTAGCAGACCCATTTTAAATCCTGAACGACGCCGACTAACACAGTTTAAGCGCTTACATTCCACATAATTCTTTGAGTGATGCTCAGATATTTTTCAGCCAATAATTTCCCCATCATACCTCGCTCAGTTTAAAAAGCCACGGCCGGCCGAGGTGGCCGAGCGGTTCTAGGAGTTACAGTCTGGAACCGCGCGACCGCTACGTTCGTAGGTTCGAATCCTGCCTCGGGCATGGATGTGTGTGATGTCCTTAGGTTAGTTAGGTTTAAGTAGTTCTAAGTTCTAGGGGAGTGATGACCACAGTAGTTAAGTCCCATTGTGCTCAGAGCCATTTGAACCAGCCAATAAGCCACGTCTGCAAAATACTAACACGAATTCTTTGCAGACGAATGGAAAAACTGGTAGAAGCCGACCTCGGGGAAGATCAGTTTGGATTCCTTAGAAATGTTGGAACACGTGAGGCAATACTGACCCTACGACTTATCTTAGAGAATAGATTAAGGAAAGGCAAGCCTACGTTTCTAGCATTTGTAGACTTAGAGAAAGCTTTTGACAATGTTGATTGGAATACTCTCTTTCATATTCTGAAGGTGGCTGGGGTAAGATACAGGGAGCGAAAGGCTATTTACAATTTTCACACAAAGCAGATGACCGTTTTAAGAGTCTTCGGACATGATAGGGAAGCAGTGGTTGGGAAGGGAGTGAGACAGGGTTGTAGCCTATCCCCTATGTTATTCAATCTGTATATTGAGCAAGCAGTAAAGGAAACAAAAGAAAAATTCGGAGTAGGCATTAAAATCCGTGGAGAAGAAATAAAAATTTTGAGGTTTGCCGACGACATTTTAATTCTGTCAGAGACAGCAAAGGAACTGTAAGAGCAGCTGAACGGAATGGACAGTGTTTTGAAAGGAGGATATAAGATGAACATCAACAAAAGCAAAACGATAATAATGGAATGTAGTCCAATTAAATCGGGTGATGCTGCGGGAACTAGATTAGGAAATGAGACGCTCAAAGTAGTAAATGAGTTTTGCTATTTGGGGAACAAAATAACTCACGATGGTCGAAGTAGAGAGGATATAAAATGTAGACTGGCAATGGCAAGGAAAGCGTTTCTGAAGAAGAGAAATTTGTTAACATCGAGGTGCGATTTAAGTGTCAGGAAGTCGTTTCTTAAAGTATTTGTATGGAGTGTAGCCATGTATGGAAGTGAAACGTGGGCGATAAACAGTTTAGACAAGAAGAGAATAGAAGCTTTCGAAATGTGGTGCTACAGAAGAATGCTGAAGGTCTGATGGGTAGATCACATAACTAATGAGGAGGTATTGAACAGAACTGGGGCGAAGAGAAATTTGTGGCACAACTTGACTAGAAAAAGGGATCGGTTGGTAGGACATATTCTGAGGCATCAAGGGATAACCAATTTAGTATTGGAGGGCAGCTTGCAGGGTAAAAATCGTGGAGGGAGACCAAGGAATGAATGCGCTAAGCAGATTTAGAAGGATGTAGGTTGCAGTCGGTACTGGGAGATCAAGAAGTTTGCACAGGATAGGGTAGCATAGAGAGCTGCATCAAACCATTCTCTGGACTGAAGACCACAACAACCTCGCTATTGAAGTCGTCTGAAGATTCTTACCGATAATACGGGTATTCATACTATGGTACGTAATCTGGTGGCACAAGATCCCTGTGGCTCAGCGCCGTAATTTTCCTCACTTGAAGCGTAAAACAACGGCGGCCTCTGGATTGGTGACAGCACAGATAGCCATCTTTTTGTCGCTTAATGGAGGCCTTCGTACGGCTGTCCAAATGCCGTAAGTTATGTTGGTCTTTTACGCCGTGAGCTATTGAGGAAACTCACCACGCTACGCTGTCTGAGCAAGGGATCGTCTCGGAATGTCGATACTGTTCGCTGCCAGATGCAGCGAGAAACAAATTCATCGATCTCGGCGTTTGTCCTCTGGTCACCTTTACATCATTCCAGTGTTCCACGTCGTCTGTCTGTCAGAACTATGTCTCACACCCTCCCTCCTTTATTAGGAGATTGATGAGCCTTACATAACGGTACTTGACGTATCTTATTTCCATTGAAACCTGTTGACACCATTTCAAAAGGACGTTTGGTTGTCACACTTGGCAGACACGTGATACACGCCGTGGGAAACAGACAGCGCCATTACATTTTCTGTAGTTACACTCGAAAATTGATATCAAAACAATACTGAATTCAAATTTTTACGGTGTGTATAGCTTAACATCTAATAATTTGTTAATACACTCTCATGGCAGTAATATATCTGAAAATGCACGCGGTGACAACCAAAACCTGTTATTCAGTACAATAATTTTGATACTATCGATTGAGTTAACCATTCTAAAACAATTTTACAGAGACGTTTCACAGTAGTAGTCACAAAAGCCGCTAACATATGGCGCTACCTATAAATAGAACTCCGAAGTCCAGAGCGATCAGTTCCAACGTTGAAACATGAAAAGAGGTTAGCGTACCTTGATGTGAAAACCGTTCGCTAGCTCATCACCAAATTCAAAAGGACAGGAAGCGCGGCTGATTACGTAGAGGGGAATGTTGGTCCCAGACCCCAGGCTGGAAACGTCGCTACAATTTCTGGATTTAGCCTGTTCAGCAACGTCCGAGGAATTCCATCCCTAGAACTACTGCTTAGACTGGTTTGAATCTTTCCAGCACACATACAATACAAAGAAAGGCTACAAATGTTTTCAGTCAAAATCTGTAGTCCTCTGATCATATCCATGCCCACTGTACAACAAAGGACTGACTTTGTGAACTAGATTTTAGCGATGATGATTTGATGCTGTTTGCATCCTATTCGCTGAAGAAGAACATCTCCACCTAAATGGAGTCGTGAAGAAACTGGCGATTCTGGTGTTCCTTGAATATCCATTTGTTTGAAGCGAAATCACTGCATTCTCACAGAGTTACTACTTAAGCTGCGGTATGCAGTAGAGGCATTGTCGGTCCTTTTGCATGCGATAATGTATAAGTAGTAACAGTCACGTTACAATTTTGGAAGCCATATAGTAAGCATTGAAGATCGACCAGCCACCGAGTCGTTCATGCAGGATGGGGCCCGACCACGTCGCACCGAACAGGCATTTCGCTTTCTCGTAGAATATTTCGGGAATAGAGTAACTGCACTGCATTATCCCAAATTTACTGGCCTCCACATTCACCCGATCTGACTGTTTGCGATTACTTTTTGTGAGGTAGAATCAAAGATACTCTCTAATGGAACTGTACGAGCTGAATATCGATCGGTGTGGCATTCGATGAACCCAATTTCTCTGAGACGCTGCAAGATATTATAGCTTGTTTCATCGTTCGTTTGCGCCACCTTTGAACTGCGAATGGTATACATTTTTAAAAGATTGTGACTTGATTGTGTCTGTTCTGGAGGGACAATGTAAGTTGTTGCATGACTCTGCTAATTATTCAAAAGAAGCATCGCCAGATGAATGAGCGTCAACGATTAATACAAAAAATGGAATATATCCCGTGACCTCTGGGCTGATTGGAAGCTATTTGTTACTTAAAGGAGATTTTCACCAAGGAATTGTAATAAGAATCAATGTTCCTCGCATATAAGTATGGCTGGTGGTCTTGATTAATCTGACGTGGGGTTAACCAGCTACCGGAATGATATCAAGAGGAATTCGATTAGTGCACATTTATTCGACAAAGGTCTATACGTATGGGAAAGACTAACAAGTTATTAAATATTAAACGGTATCACGAGGGGACCACAGACCTGTCAATCGCGGATTTTGATGCGTCTTAAGTATGTTGTAGAGGGACCTGTCCTGAGTACCTAGCTACAGGATTTTCATTCGGCGACCCCCAGTTTCCGAGAAAATTAATGCTAAAGTTTTATATGCCTCTCATATACCTGTAACTTCAGTCGTGTTCCGCCTAAGTGAGCGTAGCATTGCGGTTAGAGTTAACAGCCACCAATCTAACACTACGATTTCAAATCCAGCCCATGTACTCAACTTTTTTTTCAGTTTCGATGTACATATACAGAAGAGCCAAAGGAACTGGTACACCTGCCTAATATCGTGTAGGACGCCCGAGAGCACGCAGAAGTGACGCAACACGACGTGGCATGGACTTGACTAATGTCTGAAGTAGCGCCGGAGTGAACTGACATTATGAATCCTGCGGGCTTGTACATAAATCCGTAAGAGTACGAGAGGGTGGAGATCTCTTCTGAAAAGCATATTGCAAGGTATCCCACATATGCACCATAACGTTTATGTCTGAGGAGTTTGGTGGCCAGCGGAAGTGTTTAAACTCAGAAGAGTGTTCCTGGAGTCACTCTGTAGCAATTCTGGACGTATGGGGTGTCGCATTGTCCTGTTGGAATTGCCCATGTCCGTCGGAATGCACAACAGACATGTATCGATGCAGGTGATCAGACAGGATGACTACGTACGTGTCACCTGTCAGAACCGTATCTAGACGTATCAGGGGTCCCTTATCGTTCCAACTCCCATGCCCCACATCATTACAGAGCCTCCACCAGCATTAGCAGCACCCTGCTGACATGCAGGGTCCATGGATTCATGAGGTTGTCTCCATACCCGTACACGTACACCCGCTCGATACATTTTGAAATGAGATTCGTCCGACCAGGCAACATGTTTCCAGTCATCAGTAGTCCAATGTCGGTGTTGACGGGACCAGGCGAGGCGTAAAGCTTTGTTTCGTGCAATCATCAAGGGTATACGAGTGGGCCTTCGGCTCCGAAAGGCCGTGTCGACCATTTCGCCCATATCTCGGACACTTGTTGATGGCTCATCACTGAAATCTGCTGCAATTTACGGAAGAGTTGAACTTCTGTGACTCTGAACGATTCTCTTCTGTCGTCATTTTCTTACCGGATTCCTGATATTCACGGTACACCCGTGAGATGGTCATAAGGGCAAATCCTCACATCATTTGCTACCTCGGAGATGTTGTGTCCCGTCGCTCGTGCGCCGACTATAGCACCACGTTCAAACTCACTTCAGTCTTGATAACCCACCATTGTAGCAGCAGTAACCTATCTATCAACTGCGCCAGACACTTGTTGTCTTATATAAGCGTTGCCAACCGCAGCGCCATATTCTGAAACAGTACACAATGAGGTCATGGGATAGTGATATGCACGCATACAGGTGGCGGGAGTACCGCGTCAATGACCGAGAGCACCGGCGTTTTCATAAAGCTGTCAGTGCTAACAGACAAGCAACGTTGCGTGAAACAACCGTAGAAATCAATGTGGAATGAACGACGAACTTATCCGTTAGAACAGTGCGGTGAAATCTGGCCTTAATGTGCTATGGGAGCCAACGACCGAGGCGAGTTCATATCCTAACAGCACGACATCGCCTGCAGTGCCTCTCCTGGGCTAGTGACTATGTCGGTTGGACGCTAGACGACTGAAAAACCGTGGCTGGTCAGATGAGTCCCGATTTCATTTGGTAAGAGCTGATGGTACGGCGTGAGTATGACGCTGACTCCCCGAAGCCATTGTCCCTAGTTGTCAACAAGGCACTGTGCAAGCGGTTGGTGATCTCATGATGGAGTTGGCTTCGTTTACATGCACTGGACTGGCTCCTCTGATCAAAATGGACCGATCATTGACTGGATATGGTTATGTTCGGTTACTCACATATCTTCTCTAGCCATTCATGAATTTCATGTTCCTAATCAACGATGGAATTTTTATCGACGACAATGCGCCATGTCACCGGGCCTCAACTGTTTGTGACTGGGTTGAAGAACTCCTGGACGATTCGAGCGAATGATTTGGAAACCCAGATCGCTCACAGAGTTTGAAACCGTACAGCCATTGTGGTGGCCGTGAACCGTAGCCCCTGCGCTATTCTCCGTCGCTCGGAACAGGTTTAACGTTTACTGGTGTATGAGGTGCGCATAAGACCTCGACATCGATTTTCTCGGAAACTAGCGGCCATCGCATGCAAAGCCGCTAACCAACTACACAGGACAGGTTTCTCTACAACATACCTACAACTAACGAAATTCCTTGATTAACACGTCCGATGGCCCCTTTGCCAGTTACAAGTAATACACGTATGGTGTATCTGCAAAGTACTGGAAAACACAGCATAAAAGAGGCGTTACTTCCAGAGATCGCGACTGAATCGACTTTAAATGATGTGTCAGAAAGAAGTGCTTTAGCCTTGATATTAACGAGAGGTTAGATGCCCATCAGAATTGATATGTGATGTTGACAAGGGACGAACAACTCACGGTAACTCAAGTTTCACTGTAATAAACGTTGAGTCCTTAACCGTAATAGAAATGAAATGTTAAGCTTAACAATCGTAGCTACGGCTGTAAAACGATTCCAAATTGACCACAGGGTTCCTAAACCTCGCATGATCCTAATCTCAGTGAAATCGTAAAACTGCAGCGATAATACTAACCATTTCTGCTGCCATCTCGGATTTCGAAAGAACACCAACTTCCCCCCATCGATCTGAAACCCGAAAGTTGCGTCCTCCATCGCCCTCATAAACAGAATGTTCTCTTCACCGGTCCCCGAAACAGATGATCTCTGACACCGAATGAATCTCCATACTTTTCGTTTCCTAACTCTGGCGTCTCACCAAGAATAGTCCCTCCAAAAACTCGCATCAGCCAAGCAGGGCTGGTGCTTATTTTTTTGACCTATTGGAAGAGAGAACGTGTTCCATCCTATTCCTCTCCTCTCGTTTTATGACCCTCAGAAAGATCCACGTAACATTTTAGCGGCCAAAGAGAGCCCTCGCCTCGGCATTAGCCTATGAGACATAAGCAAATGCTCGCATCTTCCCCTACCATTCAGACCATTTTCGAAAGGATCTTAACGAAACCACCAAGTTCTCACAGTTCTTGTGAACACCTTTGACGACGCTCAGTCTGATGAGGGCATAACTTACTACTCAATCAACAAACTGTCAACTCTCGGATAGCGCTGGCATGTCTGTCGTGGGTAAAACCCGTTGTCGATTCAAAGGTGTCTCCGCCAGCGTGTCGGAAGGAGGCGTAACACTAGCACATTCCACCAAACATCCGGAGCGACGGAACACTGGCGAGTTTGAAAAGAACGCATAACCGACAGCTCAAGTTAGAGTGTTCTGCATAAATTAAGTGAGAATCTCCTTTGCCTGAGGGACACAAAGGGCCTCTCTGCCCTTAGACGTACCCGCGTGAATTGAGAATTCGGTACACCAGACGACTCTGCACCGAAGTACCGTGGCAAAATACAGTGGTTATGCGAGCCATATAAAGTGGCCTAGTCCAAGGATAAATATCGTGAAGTGATTCGGTTTCTGAAGAGACTATTCTGTGGGGGTGAAAATGTACAGTAACAATGACAGTGAGTCGTTCGCGCAGATCCTCCAGTGTGGTCAAACAAGTCTGAATGACGAAGAACGATGGGGAACACTATCTCTCAGTGAATTACCGGGAGTGGCCAGAGAAGTGGAGGCCCTGGTGCGTATCACCATGAAGGCTATAGTGGAAAAGGTGAAAATCATTCACAGATCAGTTTTAAGAATCTATTGAACATGGCAAAGAGTGGGACTGGATGTATCTGCTTCTGCTCACACTTATTCAAAAGGCCGTCGAATCGAGGGGAGGCGCCACTGCACGTGCTTGTTTGAGGTGTTATCCTCTCCTTGGCTTTCCACCAGAAGATGGTGCACACCACTCAGCTGGCCTCTGGTGATCTGTTTAGGCACTCGCTAGTGCCAACTGTTGAATCTCCGCTGTGTCAGACCAGTTCATATGACTGCTTATAAGGTATTGTTTACTTTCGATAGAATCACTTTGTTTACGACAGTCATAACTGGTTTCGGCCCAAAATGACCATCTTCAGATGCTATGGGTTTCATTTGGTTAAGAAATGTTTATGCGTTGAGATTCACAACGAGACACAAGTCTTATGAAGCTGATGGCTTTAGGCACAGCTGGCTTTAACCATACTTAGCTAACAGAATGCAAGATGTTCTGCTGAATAATTCATATCATGTCGGAAAGGTAGAAAATTTTAGTGACTGGGTAAAAAATCACAGAGGGAGTCCACATGATTCAATTTTTGGTCCACTCCTATTCCTTATATAGGTGGATGACCTTCCACTTCACATTCAAGAAGCAAAACTGACGAACTTCCCAAACGATACCGCTATTAGAACGAATCACATTAGAGAGAAAGTAACAGAAGAGATGGTAGATGATACTTTCCAATGAATTATTAAGTGGTTCTCTGAAAATGGTCTCTTCACAAACTCAATGCATTCAGTTCGGCACAACAAATAGCCATAGTCATGTAGCACATGAGCAAGAGTCAGTAAGTAGAGTAGAATGCTCCACGTTTTTGGGTGTACATATTGATGAAAACTTGAACTGAAAGAAGCAGATTACTGAGCCTCTCAAACAATTAAGTTCAGCTACTTTTTGCTTTTCGTATAATTGTTAATCCTGGAAACAAACGTATCGACTCACGACATATTTTCCATACATCCACTCAATAATGTTGTGCGGAATAATTATCTGGGATAAATCATCACTTAGAACGAAAGTACTGATTGCACAAAAGCGAGCGGTAAGAATAATATGCAGTGTTCACTCATAGACGTCATGTAGGCACTCCTCAAGGAGTTAGGCATTTTAACTGCTACGTCACAATACATATAGTAGCTAATTAAATTCGTCATAAATAATCCATCACAGCTTGAGAAGAACAGTGACGTACATACTTGCTACAATAGAGGGAAAGATGACCTTTATTATCCATTGTTAAAGCTGTCGCTATCTCAGAAAGGAGCTCAATATGCAGCAACAAAAATGTTTAGTCATTTTTCCAGTAACATAAAATGTCTGACAGGAAGCGGAGCAAGTTTTAAATCTAATTTAAGATCGTTTCTCCTGGACGACTCCTTCTACTTTATTGACGAATTTCTACTTAAAAAATAATAGCCACTAAAAAATTGCAGTAGCATGAGTAGGACTAAAAGTAATAATGTATTCTTTAATCCGATCAGTTCTAGGCGCTTCAGTCTGGAACCGCGCGACCGCTACGGTCGCAGGTTCGAATCCTGCCTCGGGCATGGATGTGTGTGATGTCCCTAGGGTAGTTAGGTTTAAGTAGTTCTAAGTTCTGGGGGACTGATGACCTCCGATGTTAAGTCCCATAGTGCTCAGAGCCATTTTTTTGTTATTTAATGTCAACACTAATGATGTATATATATCCTGTAAACTGACTTGTTCCACACCATTTCGATAAGAGAATCGTTCAGTGATCTATGGAACGTGTAACTAACTACCTAAATGAACATTCGTCCACCAAATGCCGTTCAATGCACCTGAAGATGACCATTGTATGTCGAAATCGGTTATAACTGTGTCATAAACAAACTGACTGTATCAAAAATAAAAAAGAATTGTAATAAGTCAATTAGCGTCTCCGTACATGAACGCCGTTTTTTTTTTTTCAGAAACCTCCTAATCACCATGGACAACATCAGCGTGACCCTGAGATGGTGGAGTAAGACAAGCACTGGAAAAGGTTGAATTTACCAGTAGATATAATCGAGTAAGGTAACATTGTCTTTGGGGATAGCCACAGTGTGTTACTAACAAATTATGCTCTTAAGGAACAAACTGTCACAGGAACATCTCCTGATGAGGTTACGAGAGGACATCGTAATGAAGCGTCGCGGAAAGTTGTCCCAGGTGGTCTCCTTCCTCCACCATGATGCTTCAGCTATTTCTGCACAGGATCCAGTCACATGTGTTACTTTTTTTGTCTATCAAATTTTGCCACACAACTCGTATTCTCCTGACAGAACACCCAGTAACTGCTTCCTCTTCCCTCAGATGAGGAAACCGTCGTGTGGCAATCATTTCCAGAAGGACGACTGTGTGATTTTGGAATTGGAACGTTCCTTGAGCAATCAAAATGCATTCTATAACAATGGCCTTCGACAAGTCATCCACCGTTGGGAAAAGAATTTCGCCTATAAGGGTGAACACATAATGAACGACCAACACCAAGCTTCACTGTCTCACGGTGGAATCTTAATTATTTCGAGAACGCCATTTACATGTTCACTCACCAAATTTTACAAGCATTAAATAATAATACACGGCCGATTGGTATCTTCTGCAGCCTATCTAAGGCTTTTAACTGTGTGATCACAATATTCTCCTAGATAAACTGAAGCTTTATAGGGTTGATAGTAAAGCCAATGAACAACCTCATGTTTAAAAAAAAGTATGAAGAAAGTTGTACTTAGTAATTCAACCAATATAGTCCAGAGATGCAACTCTCTCTGGGAAGAAATCACATATCAGGTTCCCCAAGGCCCAATCTTAGGTCTACTATTGTTCCTCACATATGTAAACTATCTCCCATTTAATACGCAACAAGCAGAATTAGTTATTTTTGCAGATGACACTAGTATTATTATCAATCCAACCACACATACAGAAGCAGAAGAAATGGTTCTTAAAGTTCTTAGGGGTATCACTGACTAATTTTCTGCGAAAGGTTTCATCCTCAATTTTTAGATAGACATAAGATACTCAGCTCAGCACATCTAGGGGCATTACAGAAATGATAATTGTAACACAAAGTGAGAAAAAAGTTGAGATGAAACTTCAAAATTCTGCTGTTTCCATATTGCTGAGAACTTAAACTGGAATAAGCACGTTTTGGAACTCCTGAAACAACTTAGTTCAGTCACATCTGCCCTTAGAATATTTGAAAATCTTGGGGAGGGTGAAACTAGTTGAGATATTTTGCATATTTTCATTCAGTAATCTCATATGGGATAATGTTCTGGGATAACTCATCTTTAAGAAGTCTTCATTGCTCAAGAAAGTGCTGTAAGCATAACATGTGATGGTCACTCATGATTATCTTGTAGACCTCTGTTTCAGGAGTTGGGCATTCTGACTACTGCTACACAGCGTGTTAATTCCCTCATGAAGTTAGTTACGTATAAGTAATCCACTACAGTTCAAAAGGAGCAACGATGTATGTAACAGCATACTGAGAACTTACATACTATCTCAATACCAGGACGGGAAATGGCGTTCATTCCTTCACATTAAGTTTGTCTTTAGCACAAAAAAGGGTGCACAATAAATCAACTGAAATTTTGATCATTTACCCAATGACGTAAAATGTCTGACAAACACCAGAGTAAAATTTGAGAACAAACTGAAAAAATTTCTCCTTGACAACTCTTCTAATTCGTGGAAGAATTTCTGCGAAGGGCGCTCAACCAGTAATGCAGCACACTTTTCTTCCAGGCCAATTTCGGTTGAAAAAATAAATAGTTTGTTGTGAGACATTGTGGAATATTTTCGCTTCAATCTCAATAGTTCTATAAAGATCTGACAGACGTCGCCGCTATGCGTAGCCTCCAAAAATGGCGTCTTTCTTTGGGAAATTTGTGATAAGGTCTTATGGGACCAAACTGCTGAGATCAACGATCCCTAAGCTTACGCACTATTACTCGTAAATCTAACTTAAACTAACTTACGCTAAGGACAACACACACACCCACGCCCGATGGAGGACTCGAATCTCCGACGGGAGGAAGGCGCGCGGACCGTGACAAGATGCCTAAGACCATGCGGCTACCCCGCGCGGCCAAAATGGCGTCTGCAACGAAGATGAGTTCCGAGCAGAGAGCTGTCACTTTCTTTCCGTGGAAAACCAGAGTATCGCAGATATTCATAGGCGCATGAGAATGTGTGCGGAGACGTGGCAGGGAACAAAAGCACGGTGAGCTGTTGCGCGAACCGTCTGACGTCATCACAGCAACATCGCGCGAACCTGTCCGTTCTACCGCATCCTAGCTGGCTGCACACAGGTGCGACTCCTGCAATGTTGGAACGTGCGGACACTCTCATTCGATGTGATCGACAGATCACAATCAAACACTCAGCTACACAAAAGGACGTCTCTGCTGGTACTGCTGGCACACACGTACAGCATTTGGAGTACTCACAAGGGAACCTCCCCATCGCACCCCCCTCAGATTTAGTTATAAGTTGGCACAGTGGATAGGCCTTGAAAAACTGAACACAGATCAATTGAGAAAACAGGAAGAAGTTGTATGGAACTATGAAAAAATAAGCAAAATATACAAACTGAGTAGTTCATGGGAAGGTAGGCAACATCATGAACACTGGGACTGCAGGAGCGCCGTGGTCTCGTGGTAACGTGAGCAGCTGCGGAACGAAAGGTCCTTGGTTCAAATCTTCCATCGAATAAAAACTTCAATTTTTTATTTTCAGTTTATGTGACAAACTCTTATGTTTCCATCACTTTTTTGGGAGTGATTATCACATCCACAAGAAAACATAAATCGGGCAAGGTAGAAGAATCTTTTTACCCATTCGCCAAGTGTACAAGTTAGGTGGGTCGACAACATATTCCTGTCATGTGACGCACATGCCGTCACCAGTGTCGTATAGAATATATCAGATGTGTTTTCCTGTGGAGGAATCGGTTGACCTATGACCTTGCGATCAAATGTTTTCGGTTCCGATTGGAGAGGCACGTCCTTTCGTCTACTAATCGCACGGTTTTGCGATGCGGTCGCAAAACACAGACACTAAACTTATTACAGTGAACAGAGACGTCAATGAACGAACGGACAGATAATAACTATGCAAAAATAAAGAAAGTAAAATTTTCACTCGTGGGGAGACTTGAACCAAGGACCTCTCCTTCTGCAGCTGCTGACGCTACCACGGGACCACGGCGCTACTGAGCTCACGTTCTCCTTGATGTTGCCTATGTAGCCCATGGACTACTCAGTTTGTATATTTTGCTTATTTTTTCACAGTTCCACACAACTTCTTCCTGTTTTCTCAATTGATCTGTGTTCAGTTTATCAAGGCCTATCCACTGTGCCAAGTTATAACTAAATCTGAGGGGGGTGCGATGGGGAGGTTCCCTTGTCAGAGGTGTGTGCCCGCTGTGTTCCTTGCCGCCTAACAGAGGACAGTAAAGATCAGCGAAAGACTATCAGTACGGAATTGCTTGCACGTTACGAGAATGGTCGTGACAATTTTTTGTCGCACATCGTCACAGACGATGATACATGGGTTCGCCCCTTCGAACTACACTATTGGCCATTAAAATTGCTACGCCACGAAGATGACGTGCTACAGACGCGACATTTAACCGACAGGAAGAAGATGCTGTGATATGCAAATGATTAGCTTTTCAGAGCATTCACACAAAAGGTTGGCGCCGGTGGCGACACCTACAATGTGCTGACATGAGGAAAGTTTCCAACCTATTTCTCATACACAAACAGCAGTTGACCGGCGTTGCCTGGTGAAACGTTGTTGTGATGCCTCTTGTAAGGAGAAGAAATGCGTACCATCACCTTTCCCATTTTGATAAAGGCCGGATTGTAGCCTATCGCGATTGCGATTTATCGTATCGTGACATTGCTGTTCACATTGGTCGAGATGAAATGACTGTTTGCAGCATATGGAATCGGTGGGTTCAGGAGGGTAATACGGAACGCCATGCTGGATGCCAACGGCCTCGTATCACTAGCAGTCGAGATGACAGGCATCTTATCCGCATGGCTGTAACGGATCGTGCAGTCACGTCGCGATCCCAGAGTCAATAGATGGGGACGTTTGCAAGACAACAATCATCTGCACGAACAGTTCGACGACTTTTGCAGCAGCATGGACTATCAGCTCGGAGATCATGGCTGCGGTTACCCTTGACGCTGCATCACATACAGGAGCGCCTGCGATGGTGTATTCAACGACGAACCTGGATGCACGAGTGGCAAAACGTCATTTTTTCGGATGAATCCAGGTTCTGTTTACAGCATCACGATGGTCGCATCTGTGTTTGGCGACATCGCGGTGAACGCACATTGGAAGCGTGTATTCGTCATCGCCATACTGGCATATCACCCGCTTGATGGTGTGGGGTGCCATTCGTTACACGTCTCGGTTACCTCTTGTTCGCACTGACGGCACTTTGAACAGTGGACGTTACATTTCAGATGTGTTACGACCCGTGGCTCTACCCTTCATTCCATCCCTGCGAAACCCTACATTTCAGCAGGATAATGAACGACCGCATGTTGCAGGTCCCGTACGGGCCTTTCTGGATACAGAAAATGTTCCACTGCTGCCATGGCCACCACATTCTCCAGATCTGTTACCAACTGAAAACGTCTGGTCACTGGTGGCCTAGCAACTGGCTCGTCACAACACGCCAGTCACTACTCTTGATGAATTGTGGTAAAGTGTTGAAGCTGCATTTCTTCTTTGTGTAGCAATTTTAATGGCCAGTAGTGTAGAAACAAAACGGCGATCCATGGAATTACGCTACATCACCTCTTCTCTGAAGAAAATTTTCAAAGCCGCAGTTCATGTCATGGCGACGATCTTCTGGGACTCTGAAGGATACATTTTGTTCGATGTCTTACCTCATGGTGCGAAGATCATCTCTGAAGTGTATTGCGCTACCCTCAGTAAACTGAAGAAATAACTTCATCGTGTTCGTCTGCACAAAAATGCAAACGAACTTCTCCTTCTCCATGACAGCGCAAGGCTTCACAAAAGCCTGCTCACCCGAAAGAAGCTCACAAAACTTCCTTCGACTATTTCTCCTCACACACCCTGCAGCCCGAAACTTGCTTCTTCCGACTTCCATACGTGTGGCCAATGAAGGGTGGAGAAGTTACTAATGCAGCAAGACGTTGTCTCCGACATCGACCAGTTGAGTGGTACCATACAGACATACTAGCTCTCCAAGTAAGGTGGAACAAGGCCATCGCACTGAACGAAGATTGCGCTGAAAAATAGGTTGTTGTGGCCAAAAGAGTGGGGAACAATATGGTGTACTGGAACCCTGATTAAAACCAACCCACTTTCAGAAAAAAATAAATGTGTTAAATTACTTGTTAGACGCCCCTCGTGCTATCGTAACCTGTAAGAGGTGGTGGCTTGCAATTACTAACTCACATCTGTATATTAAAATATCTGTATATTAAAAAACACATCGATACAGTTCTCCACAGTGGTGCAATGAACAAAGTAAGAGCATATGGGCTATCAGACCAATCCTTTGATTGGATTGAAGAGTTACTAGATAACAGAACGCAGTATGTCATTCTCAATGGAGAGAAGTCTTCTGAAGTGATTTCAGGTGTGCCACAGGGGAGTGTGGTAGGACCGTTGCTATTCAGTATGTACATAAATGACCTTGTGGATAACATTGGAAGTTCACTGAGGCTTTTGCGGATGAAGCTGTAGTATATCGAGAGGTTGTAACAATGGAAAATTGTACTGAAATGCAGGAGGATCTGCAACGAATTGACACATGCTGCAGGGAATGGCAATTGAATCTCAATGTAGACAAGAGTAATGTGCTGCGAATACATAGAAAGAAAGATCGTTTATCATTTAGCTACAATATAGCAGGTCAGCAACTGGAAATTATCTGGGAGTGGGCATTAGGAGTGATTTAAAATGGAATGATCATACAAAGTTGATCGCCGGTAAAGCAGATGCCAGAAGAATCATTGGAAGAATCCTAAGGAAATGCAATCCGAAAACAAAGGAAGTAGGTTACAGTAAGCTTGTTCGCCCACTGCTTGAAATTTGCTCACCAGTAAGGGATCCGTACCAGATAGGGTTGATAGATGAGATAGAGAAGATCCAACGGAGAGCAGCACGCTTCTTTGCAGGATCATTTAGTAATTGCGAAAGCGTTACGGAGATAATAGATAAACTCCAGTGGAAGACTCTGCAGGAGAGACGCTCAGTAGCTCGGTACGGGCTTTCGTTGAAGTTTCGAGAACATACCTTTACCGAGGAGTCAAGCAGTATATTGCTCCCTCCTACGTATAGATCGCGAAGAGACCATGAGGATAAAATCAGAGAGATTAGAGCCCACACAGAGGCATACCGACAATCTTTCTTTCCACGAACAATACGAGACTGGAATAGAAGGGAGAACCGATAGAGGTACTCAAAGTACCCTCCACCACACACCGTCAGGTGGCTTGCTGAGTATGGATGTAGATGTAAACTTAATATTAAATATTTAATTACTAAATATTAAACATTTAAAAAATGTCAGCATGTAGCCAAATTGGACGAGATTAGTAGCTGAGATTAGAGTTTAACGTCCCAACGACAACGAGTCCATAGAGACGGAGCACAAGCTCAGATTAGGGAACGATGGGGGAGGAAATCGACCGCACCCTTTTAAAGGAACCGTCCTGGTATTTGCCTGAAGCGTTTTAGGGAATTCACGGAAAACCTAAATCAGGATGACCGGACGCGGGTCGAACCATAGTCCTCCCGAACGCGAGTGCAGTCTCTAATCACTCCGCCACCTCACTCGGTTGGTAGCCATATTTACAAATTAATTTGCTATGTGCATGTAAAATGACTCGTTCCACACCATTACGATTTACCGTGCAAAATGAGCAATGGAACATGAAGCTAACTAGCCAGAGCCTTTTTAACACCGACTTGTGCTTACAGGTGAAGGCTGGAAGGTTCATCGACCCTAAAGAAAGGCGGGCGATCCCAGCGGCGGTTGTGGGGAGCTTGCGTTACGTAAGCTACGATGTCTGCGGCCAGCTCACGTTTGCGCGCTCAGGCGCGACCCGTTACGTAAAGGCAAGGCCAAGGGCATGGAGGCGGCCGCGCTCCAGGGCTCCACTCCAGGGCATGCGCTGGTGAACAGAATCCTCCCTTGATCACTTTGTACCAGCTACGGCTTTATGCATAGTGCAACACTAATGTCAGCTGATGCTTAAGCATCCGTTGCGTAGCACGTCCTGTTACCACGAGGTGTCTTCACTCTGACCAACCGGTTCTACTCATCAGGTAACGGTACTATTTCACGGTGGTGGTTGTTTACAGCTCTGGAAGTAACTGCTACGGAATAGGCCAACAAAGAAGTGAATGTTAGCTGTTTCCTTGCTGGGTACACTGGAAGCGTGCCTCATCTATGTGCCGTTTAAGTTGTAAACACAGGCCAACACCAATGTATCCAGTTATTATCAATCAGGAGGCATTCTGGCACTTCACTTAACGAGTTGCGGACCACCTGGCGAAACGTAGTGTGGTTGATGGCGAGTCTTACTACATTTGTCTTTCGTATGCCGATTTCGTTGCCGGCTTAAAAGAAGCAAGATTTGCAGGAATGGACACAGATGTGCTAGGCCTCATAACAGTCGAAAGGAAAACATTATGCTTCAGTACAGCCGAGCGATCTGTCAAAAAACAAGTTTCCACAGATAAAACTGTGTAATAAGCACACTACTGCTACAACGCGCATTAGGTTGGTTCACGATGGAAGTTCAGCTGTGCGAGTACTGTTAGATCATCCAGATGAGATCGCAGACCTCAACCATGTGGCAGTATGCTGTTTGCAGTGCGAAATACCTGTTACTGTGACAGAATAGTTTCGACAGCCTTCGGCCTATGTCACTGTTACTTGGTTTTTGAAAGAAGCAGGTACATAGAGACAACGCAGACACAAAGGTAGGGGACAATTCACTACAGAGAGATCGCCATACTCAGTAGGGCATCTGACAAATTCTAGCTCTGTCAGTTGAAATCCAGAGTGAGAAAACACATGGGTGGTGTTCACCAGCCAGTAGTAAGCAAGACAGATGCCGGACGAAGAACATTCTTGATGTCGGATGGGTAGCTACGCATCGGTACAGTGTCCGTGGGATATTCAAGATATCCGGACACAGTATATACTGAGGCAAGCATGCCTCTTTTCCACATGTTCCAAATGTAATGCAGTCCACTATCGTTGTAGGGTCGCAGAAAGGGCTTCAGACCCAGCTCCACAACAGGAAGACTTTAGTTTAATTTTATCCATATTTTGCAGCTGTGACGTGACCATGTTCAATATACGGGAAGTTTGAACAAAAACGCCTTCAGTCACAACTTTTTTTTCTTTTTACCCTACAGTACACAATGCATTTCGGCCCCTGTGGGCCCATCTTCAGGTGCAAATCGTCTAATACATAATTTTCATTCGTTCTTGAGTGAGGTGAATTGCATTTTCCAAACAAACAAGGATGACCATTTTTAACCGTTTGAGTTCACCATATGTTGATTTACTCCTACTTTCGTCGCACATCACGTCATCCAAGTTGCACATGTGCTTACAAATTTAGTCAGGTGAAGTCCGACACGAGTACGGATAAAACCAACGTAACCTAATCTCAAACGATGTTTGTTTGAAAATTGCATTTCACTTATCAGGAGCGAATGTAAATTATTTATAAGACAATTTCCACCTGAAGATGGCCCACAACGTCCGAAATGCATCGTGTAATTTGATAAAAAGAAAGGAAAAAAATGTTACTGAAGAGTTGTAAGTAGGCTGTTTAGGCTTTTATGTTGGTGTGGTGCTTGCTCAGATAATTGTCGTAAAAGGACAAATTATCTCGGCGGGACAGTGACGCCGCCATCGCGACCTTGGGACCCGGGGGGGCCCCTTTTTTTTTATCAGTTGCTGACCCTCATGAATCGAAACATGACTGCGTCGCGTCGTTTCATGATTCGAGGGTCAGCAACTGATAAAAAAAGGGGTCCCCCGGGTCCCAAGGTCGCGATGGCGGCGTCACTGTCCCGCCGAGATAATTTGTCCTTTTAGGACAAATTATCTGGGCGGGACAGTGACGCCGCCATCGCGACCTTGGGACCCGGGGGGCCCCTTTTTTTTTTATCAGTTGCTGACCCTCATGAATCGAAACATGACTGCGTCGCGTCGTTTCATGATTCGAGGGTGCAGTCTGTGGTTGGTTTGCATTGTTGGAATATTTGCTATTGTGGTGTTGGGCAGTTGGATGTGAACAGTGCGTAGCGTTGCGCAGTTGGAGGTGATTCGCCAGCAGTGGTGGATGTGGGGAGAGAGGTGGCAGAATTTTGAGAGCGGACGATCTGGACGTGTGTCCATCAGAAAGAGTAAATTTGTAATACTGGATATCATGAACTGATATATATACATATATGATGACTTTTGAACATTATTAAGGTAAATACATTGTTTGTTCTCCACCAAAATCTTTCATTTGCTAACTATGCCTATCATTAGTTAGTGCCTTCAGTAGTTAGAATCTTTTATTTAGCTGGCAGTACTGGCGCTCGCTGTATTGCAGTAGTTTGACTAACGAAGATTTTTGTGAGGTAAGTGATTCATGAAAGGTATAGGTTATTGTTAGTCAGGGCATTTCTTTTGTAGGGATTATTGAAAGTCAGATTGCGTTGAGCTAAAAAATATATTGTGTGTCAGTTTACTGTTGATCAGAATAAGTAAAGAGAGAAATGTCTGAGTACGTTCAGTTTAGCTCATCTGTTCGAAAAACAAATAACGTAAGAGGTTTACCAGCAAAGTCTTTCTTAATTTTTCTAAGGGGATATTTCAGAGGTCCTTATTCAAACTTCCCCTGATTTTTTGCGGGAGAAAAGACAACTTGCACATTTTTGTATTAGACTTACTATCTTTAGTTTCATGGTTGTGTCTCTATGAAAACTGTATATGCAGTGTAGGGTAAATTCTCGTACAGACCTTTGTAAAAGCTTGTTAAACTATTACGGTTATCAAGTAGTGCCATATCCAAAGGCACGTCATTTTCCGGCCGCCAGCATTTTTGTTCTTGGTAATGTGGTGCTCAAGCCGCCAGAGTGTAGCCACTGCAAGACATGTGCCGGCGGGGCACTGCCGTGACCATGCTGCGGAGAGGTGCGGCCAGCGGCGAGCAGTCAGCTGGACTCACATAAAACAAATGTACCTCCGGGGAGCAAGCGCCGAGTCTGTGGTCGGAGATGTTGTACACTGTCGACAGCGCGGGCTGCAGCGGGCTGTGGCGGCGGCCGAGGCAGGAAGTTCGACCTGCGCTTCGATAACACTGTTCTACAAAAAAAAACTTTTTTTCTATTTCTGATAAAAAAATATTGTGATCCTAGCTGTATTTTGAGTGCTGAATTGAAAACTGTTTTTGGTTTTTTTCTGTCAGGGATAGTTTATGAGTAATCGCAATTTTATTTCTCTTTTCAGTTCCTGATATAGTGCAGCAAACGCGAGGTGAAATTCGACAAACAAATGCACATCTTTATGATGTTATAAGTTCATCACATTAATGGAGGGTGGGATCTAACATATAACACAGTAACCTTTGTGTATACACATTAAAGCATTTATTTGACATGAGAAATTACAGAAAATTGACAAACAATGAGCCACTGCATTGTAATGCACATCACTTTTTTCTCTTGTATTGTGAATCTTTCTTCTCTCGAATGATATTCCAGCAATAATCTGCTAACATAGAAGGTACCCACTTCCCTTCATAGCGCCTTTCTATGGTAGAAATGTCTTTATGGAATCTTTCCCCATGTTCATCCGATATGTCACTACAACTCTCTGTGAAGTAGTCCAGATGAGAGTCCATCATATGTACCTTCAAAGACATATTGCACCCCAAATCCTGATATGCTTTGATCATATCCTTCACCATTGCTTTGTAGTTAGTAGCTCTTCTTCTTCCAAGGAAGTTTTCCGACACCATCTTGAAACAGTCCCATACGGTGTTTTCTTTATCAGTTAAACATGCTTCAAAATTTGCATCTTTCTACAGCTCCCTGATTTGTGGGCCCACACATACATCTTCCTTTATTTTTGCAGCTGAAAGATGGGGGAATTTGGTAGCTAGATATGCAAACCCACAGCCTGTTGGATCCATGGCCTTCACGAATTGTTTCATCAGGCGAAGTTTGATGTGAAGTGGTGGAAGTAGTATATATTCAGGAGCTACCAGACTTTCACGTTGTACATTCTTTTCGCCAACTTTCCATCTTCGCCTAGGCCATTTCGTTTTCACGTAGTCAGAATTTCGGTCTCGACTATCTCACTCGCAAAGAAAACAGGCATACTTTGTGTAGTCTTGTTGCATTCCCAGTACAATAGCAATTACCTTGAAATCTGCACATATTTTCCATTTGTGTTCATTGTATTTTAATGAATTTAGCTCCTTTGTACGAATTCGTAATTCTCTTTTGTCAAACTAGCGTAAGCTACTGGAACAGAGGGTATTTTATTTCCGTTGTGGAGCAAAACACCCTTCAGACTTGTTTTCGGTGCATCTATGAAAAGTCTCCACTCCTGTGAAATATAAGTGAAGTTCAGCACTTTCATCAGGCCAGCAACGTCTTTGCAAAATGTCAGTGCTTCGTCAGTTGAAAAATAAGAAATAAAGGCATGTTCTCTGTGCCTGAACACACTGATTTTGGTACTTTGGTGCAGTAGATTATACTCTTGTAATCTTGAACCAAGCAGTTGCGCCTTTTGTTTACTTAGTCCTAGATCACGTACTAAATCATTTAAATCTGCCTGTGTTAACAAATGTGGCGATGACTCACTTGTGCAGTGATATAAAGAATCATCATCTGTGATTTCTTCAGTACTACTTATTTCACTGTCACTCGGAATTTGACCTCGGGCTCTTGAAGGTACTGGAAGGTTGTCGGAATGCTGCACTGGCATTCTCGTTGAAGGCAGATCTGGGTAAACAATGTGCCTCTTCGACTTTTTGTTTGTAAAACCCTGAATTTTTGTTAGACAGAAATAACAATCAGTAACATGGTCCTTAGGCTCCCTCCACACCTTGGGAACAGCAAACAACGCCACATTCTCTTTACCTTTCCACCACTGAATTAGTTTGCAGTAACATGTAGCACAACAGAAATGTGGTGCCCATTCTTTATCTTGGTCTCCTACCTCTACTCCAAAGTAATGTTTGTATACTTTCTTTATGATTGAAGAAATTTTCTTCCTATTTCTGGCAAAAGTGAACTTCCCACAGATGTAGCAGAAGTAGTCCGGCTTATATCAACATCCACGACGACGTGGTATTTGTGCAAATTTAAAAATACCACTCTGGTAATACACCTGTATTAAATTAATAGTAGGGAACTAGAGGAACGCTGATGTGTAAAAACAAGCAGTCGTTTTACCTTCAGCACCAGGCTCAATCAGTTTACACACAGAAACTAAAAGATTCAACAGTGCTTGGAAATATGACACACAGTTACTTGTCAGCCAAAACACCCACTCGTTAAGACTGACACAAATTGCGGCTAACACCACTGTTGTAAACTCTATGCACCTGCCCCTAGGAGGCGTGAAGCTTTATTGCCCAGGCAGCGACCGGCTGTCGCCGTTCGAGTTAATGAGATGTTTCAGGTTGTCTTAATGACATAGGTGTGGCGGCGGATAACCTAATGATGTCTGATTCTTACCACCTGCTGTTGCACAAGAAATTATCACGTACTATCACTATTGGATACGGCAACATACCCGTATTTCTCTACAACGTCTCTGTGTATGCCTTAAATTGTGAATATACATATATATACATATTACATAAAAAGTATCCCTGACAACGATATTTTGTTTACATATTTGAATTTCCCATGGTAAAATGGTCTAGAAGCACAAACTTTAATATCAGAAATAGAACCCATGTCGAACAGTGTAATCAGTGGCGGAATTTGCTGGAAAGACACCAAGGAAATCACTTCCGTAAGAAGCCAAGCCCAAGACCCTCAATGAGTTGGCGTGCGCATCGACACCGGACGGACACACTCTACACGGGCGTGTGGGCAATAAGCTTCTAGAGCGGGTGTTATTTGCTCCCGGTCGCACATACAGCATTGTAGGAAGGCGACGAACGGTTTCAGTAGATTGCATCGAGCACGATCAGACTGCTTTCGAGTTACTGTTGGTATCCTGGTGCTCTTGTGGTCAAGTTAAATCGCAGTGTTTACGGAAAGGTGTATTAAGGGGGGGAGGATGTCAAACGGGCCGACTTGGAGCAGGAGAGGCACCACAGGACATTTTAATTTCCACTGTCTATACTTTTACAAATAAATTCATAAAACTTTGTCAGCATGACCCGGAAGCATTCATAATTCACACTCATAGCAGTGGAAGTTCGAAAACATAACGAAGTAATTTTTTTTATATGTGAAATTTCATCATTTTTTTTTACTTACTAATGGCAGCATTTGTTGCTATAGGTACACTTTCCTTCATAAGTAAGAGAGATGGTTCGATGAATTTTGCACAGCATGCAAACCATATTTAAAAGTCCGCAGCTCGTGGTCGTGCGGTAGCGTTCTCGCTTCCCGCGCCCGGGTTCCCGGGATCGATTCCCGGCGGGGTCAGGGATTTTCTCTGCCTCGTGATGACTGGGTGTTGTGTGCTGTCCTTAGGTTAGTTAGGTTTAAGTAGTTCTAAGTTCTAGGGGACTAATGACCATAGATGTTAAGTCACATACTGCTCAGAGCCATTTGAACCATTTTGAACCATATTTAAAGGTGTATGAAACTCTAGAATTTTCCAAATCTATTAAAAACTGTGGTAAAAATTGAGGTAATTAACTACAAAATTTGTGTTTTTTCTAAACATGAAGTTTAAAATACAACAGATCATTCGTTTTTTCATAAATTAAATAAATTCTAGAGTTTCATACACCTGTAAGTATGGTATGTATGTTGTGCAAAATTCATCGAAGAATCTCTCTAATTTATGAAGAAAAGTGTACCTATAGCAAAAAATGATGAAATTTCACACGTAAAAAAATTATTTTGCTATGTTTTCGAACTTCCACTGCAATGAGTGTGAATCCTGAATCCTTGCTGGTGATTCTGTCAAAGTTTTATGGATTTATTTGTAAAAGTATAGACACTGGAAATTAAAATGTCCTGTGATGCCTCTCCTGCTCCAAGTCGGCCCGTTTGACTTCCAACCCCCCTTAAGTGAATTCAGTTGTGCCTCTCTTCGTCCAGAAGTTGTGAGCATTGAGTTTGGCTTGTGGCTGCTGTATGCGGAGCAGTGTTAAATGAATAATGTGTTTTGCACGCGGTGCGCGCTAACATGAATATTGCGTTATAAAGCAAGGTGGTTCATAATAGTACACACAGTTCAGTATTCTGCGCTCTACGTTGATTCAGTACGGATCTCCTTACAGAACCTGTGGTTCATTCATATGTATTGTGAACTGCTGTATCAATATATTCTTTATATGAGTGCTATTAGGAAAGTAAGGTCAGATTGGTCGCGAAATGAAAACCACAATGAAAATCAAAAATGTTTTATGTTCAACAGTTTGCTACACCTTCCAGGTATTTCTTTACATAGCCACCGCTCCGACTTACATATCTGTCGTAGCGTTGGAAATTTTTTGGAAATTTGTGGTAAGTTATGGGACCAAACTGCTGAGTTCATCGGTCCCTAAGCTTACGCACTACTTAATCTGACTTAAACTAACTTACGGTAAGGACAACACACACAGCCATGCCCGAGGGAGGACTCGAACTTCCGACGGAGGGAGCCGCGCCGACCGTGACAAGATATCCTGCTTCGTAGCATTGCACCAACTTTCCAATATCCTCGTCATAGAAGACAGCCGACTGTGCTTTCCGCCATTTCTCTACGCTGGTCTACAGTTCGTTGTCTGTGCCAAAATGTTGTATGCATAGCCAGCGGCTCATGTGAGAGAGCTGAACATCAGAGAAAGCGAAGTCCAGGCAGTGTGATGAGTGATCAAACACTTCCCACAGCAATCACTGCACCGGTAACACAAGTGACCCTGCACTGTGCAGCCGAGAACTGTCATGAAGAAGGAAATGTATGACATTTACGTTGTGTGGGCTGCATGAAATCTCTCTCAGACATTCATACCTGGCCAAAGACATTATTTTCTTCACATCTTTACGTGGTCACTGAGTGCTCAAAACTGAGACGAGCGACGCGTCGCGATCGACAGGCGTACTAGATACTCTGTCCAACACATCTGTCAAAGCTTCATCGGATTTTCAAGTCGTTTCCATTACGCTTATCATTAGTCCTCACCTTCCGAGTGGCCCTCGTAGATGAAATTGGTGTACTGGTCACTTAGACGTATGTGTGAGTAGTTGACTGACTATGCAAATGTAGACGAGATGTGGCTCAAATTCAGAGATTTAGTAGCAACAGCAATTGCGATTCATACCTCATAAATTGGTAAGAGATGGAACTGATCCCCCATGGTACACAAAACAGGTCCGAACGCTGTTGCAGAGGCAACGGAAAAAGCATGCTAAGTTCAGAAGAACGCGAAATCCCGAAGATTGGCTAAAAATTTACAGACGCGCGAAATATGGCACGGACTTCAATGCGAGATACCTTTAATAGGTTCCACAACGAAACAATGTCTCGAAATTTGGTAGAAAATCCGAAGAAATTCTGGTCGTATGTAAAGTACACAAGCGGCAAGACGCAATCAATACCTTCGCTGCGCAATACCGACGTTACTGTTACCGACGACTGTGCCGCTAAAGCGGAGTTATTGAACGCAGTTTTCCGAAATTCCTTCACCAGGGAAGACGAATGGAATATTCCAGAATTTGAAACACGAACAGCTGCTAGCATGAGTTTCTTAGAAGTACATACCTTAGGGGTTGCGAAGCAACTGAAATCGCTTGGTACGGGCAAGTCTTCAGGTCCAGATTGTATACCGATTAGGTTCCTTTCAGATTACGCTGATACAATAGCTCCCTTCTTAGCAATCATATACAACCGCTCGCTCACCGATAGATCTGTACCTACAGATTGGAAAATTGCGCAGGTCGCACCAGTGTTTAAGAAGGGTAGTAGGAGTAATCCATCGAACTACAGACCTATATCATTGACGTCGGTTTGCAGTAGGGTTTTGGAGCATATACTGTATTCAAACATTATGAATAACCTCGAAGGGAACGATCTATTGATACGTAATCAGCATGGTTTCAGAAAACATCGTTCTTGTGCAACGTAGCTAAGTCTTTATTCGCACGAAGTAATGGCCGCTATCGACAGGGGATCTCAAGTTGATTCGGTATTTCTAGATTTCCGGAAAGCTTTTGACACCGTTCCTCAAAAGCGACTTCTAATCAAGCTGCGGGCCTGTGGCGTATCGTCTCAGTTGTGCGACTGGACTCGTAATTTCCTGTCAGGAAGGTCGCAGTTCGTAGTAATAGACGGCAAATCATCGAGTAAAACTGAAGTGATATCAGGTGTTCCCCAGGGAAGCGTCCTGGGACCTCTGCTGTTCCTGATTTATATATATGACCTGGGTGACAATCTGAGCAGTTCTCTTAGGTTGTTCGCAGATGATGCTGTAATTTACCGTCTAGTAAGGTCATCCGAAGACCAGTATCAGTTGCAAAGCGATTTAGAAAAGATTGCTGTATGGTGTGGCAGGTGGCAGTTGACGCTAAATTACGAAAAGTGTGAGGTGATCCACATGATTTGCAAAAGAAATCCGCTGGAATTCGATTACTCGATAAACAGTACAATTCTCAAGGCTGTCAATTCAACTAAGTACCTAGGTGTAAAAATTACGAACAACTTCAGTTGGAAAGACCACATAGATAATACTGTGGGGAAGGCGAGCCAAAGGTTGCGTTTCATTGGCAGGACACTTAGAAGATGCAACAAGTCCACTAAAGAGACAGCTTACACTACACTCGTTTGTCCTCTGTTAGAATATTGCTGCGCGGTGTGGGATCCTTACCAGGTGGGACTGGCGAAGGACATCGAAAGGGTGCAAGAAAGGGCAGCTCGTTTTGTATTATCACGTAATAGGGGAGAGAGTGTGGCAGATATGATACGCGAGTTGGGATGGAAGTCATTAAAGCAAAGACGTATTTCGTTGCGGCGAGATCTATTTACGAAATTTCAGTCACCAACTTTCTCTTCCGAATGCGAAAACATTTTGTTGAGCCCATCCTACATAGGTAGGAATGATCATCAAAATAAAATAAGAGAAATCAGGGCTCGAACAGAAAGGTTTAGGTGTTCGTTTTTCCCGCGCGCTGTTCCGGAGTGGAATGGTAGGGTTATAGTGTGATTGTGGTTCGATGAACTCTCTGCCAAGCACTTAAATGTGAACTGTACATTGGTAGTTGGTGACTTGGTGATTGGGCTTAGCCAGTAGTAGCCAATCAAGAAGTAGCTACTAGTGATTTTACTCAGTTTTCCGTTGCAGATAAGTGAATAGTTCGTCTTGTAATACACTACTGGCCATTAAAATTGCTACACCACGAAGATAAAGTGCTACAGACGAGAAATTTAACAGACTGGAAAAGGTGCTCTGATATGCAACTGATTAGCTTTTCAGAGCATACACTCAAGGTTGGCGCCGGTGGTGACACCTACTACGTGCTGACGTGGGGAAATTTCCAGCCGATTTCTCATACACAAACAGCAGTTGACCGGCGTTGCCTGGTGAAACGTTGTTGTGATACCTCGTGTAAGGAGGAGAAATGCGTACCATCAACAGTAACTTGAACTACTGGCCATTAAAACTGCTACACCAAGAAGAAATGCAGATGATAAACGGGTATTCATTGGACATATATATTATACTAGCACTGACATGTGATTACATATTCACGCAAAATGGGTGCATAGATCCAGAGAAATCAGTACCCAGAACAAGCACCTCTGGCTGTAATAACGGCCTTGATACGCCTGGGCATTGAGTGAAACAGAGCGTGTACAGGTACAGCTGCCCATGCAGCTTCAACACGATACCACAGTTCTTCAAGAGTAGAGACTGGCGTATTGTGACGAGCCAGTTGCTCGCCCACTATTCACCAGACGTTTTCAGTTGGTGAGAGATCTGGATAATGTGCTGGCCAGGGCAGCAGTCGAACATTTTCTGCATCCAGAAAGGCCCGTACAGGACCTGCAAAATGTGGTCGTGCATTATCCTGCTGAAATGTAGGGTTTCACAGGGTTCGAATGAAGGGTAGAAACACGGGTCGTAACACATCTGAAATGTAACGTCCACTGTTCAAAGTGCCGTCAATGCGAACAAGAGGTGACCGAGACGTGTAACCAGTGGCACCCCATACCATCATGCCGGGTGATACGCCAGTATGGCGATGACGAATACACGCTTCCAATGTGCGTTCACTGCGATGTCGCCAAACACGGATGCGACCATCATGGTGCTGTAAACAGAACCTGGATTCATCCGAAAAAATGACGTTTTGCCATTCGTGCTCCCAGGTTCGTCGTTGAGTACAACATCGCAGGCGCTCCTCTCTGTTATGCAGCGTCAAGGGTAACCGCAGCCATGATCTCCGAGCTGATAGTCCATGCTGCTGAAAACGTCGTCGAACTGTTCGTGCAGATGGCTGTTGTCTTGCAAACGTCTCCATCTGCTCACTCAGGGATCGAGACGTGGCTGCACGATCCGTTTCAGCCATGCGGATAAGATGCCTGTCATCTCGACTGCTAGTGATACGAGGCCGTTAGGATCCAGCACGGCGTTCCGTATTACCCTCCTGAACCCACCGATTCCATATTCTGCTAACAGTCTTTGGATATCGAACAACGCGAGCAGCAATGTCGCGATACGATAAACCGCAATCGAAATAGGCTACAATCCGACCTTTATCAAAGTCGGAAACGTGATGGTACGCATTTCTCCTCCTTACACGAGGTATCACAACAACGTTTCACCAGGCAACGCCGGTCAACTGCTGTTTTTGTATGAGAAATCGATAGGAAACTTTCCTCATGTCAGCACGTTGTAGGTGTCGCCACCGGCGCCAATCTTGTGTGATTGCTCTGAAAAGCTAATCGTTTGAATATCACAGCATCTTCTTCCTGTCGGTTAAATTTCGCGTCTGCAGCACGTCATCTTCGTGGTGTAGCAATTTTAATGGCCAGCAGTGTATATTACTCGCTTAGTTCTGGTACTTCAAATTTTTTACGGAGACTTTCAAAGGATAATTGTCGTCTATTGTCACGCGTCTGCCATTTCAGATTTCTTTGCATCACCGTAACACTGTCACACTGTCCCATGGGTCAAAACAAACTGTGACCATGCGTGCTGCCATTGTTTCTATACATTCAATATTCCCCAATACTACTATTTAGTGTGAGTCCCATACATTTGAGAAATACTTTAGGATGGGCCGCACAAGTGCTCTGTAAGCAGTCTCTGTAGACTGACTGCGTTTTCCTGGCATCGTGCCAATGAACCTAATTCTGCCACCTACAACTGAGCCTGTGCAGTTAAGCCATTTCATCTCCCTACAAATTGTTACACAGTGTGTTTATATTAGCTGACTTAACAATGTCACTAACAAAATTTCTCGTTGATAATGTAAGTAAATACAAGAGAGATTTTTTTTCTAGAGTTAGTTGTCTTTCGTGTCGTCAGTCAATTATTTTCTTGTACGTCATATCAGATCTGATGACAGACCATTTATCTACGAAGATCTACATTACTAGCACGTTACTGGATTCAGCAACCAGTCGGTTTTTGTGTTATAGCTCAGGTTATTCTCGTCATCTTTTCTGAGCCACTGAGCTCTACAGGTGTATACGGAACGGTTGCCATTACGGAAAACGATACCGACAATTCAGTAACCGCGAACGGTACTTGTTCCACACAAGAATGACCAAGTTGGCTTCAGTTAAACAAAAAGCTTCGTGATCTGTATTGCCACAAAGACAGAACACACTGAAAATTGAGTGGACCGCCTCCAAAAATTGCATTATTTAAGACAGATCCTGCAATTAATGTCGTGTGATCTTTTCTTCCTTTCGTGCGAAAAGACGTGAGGGGAGTACTGTGTAAAATTTATTACTTGTGTTGAAGAGAAACGTTAGCTTCCGACCAAAAGATAACGATTAACTGGCAAAATCTAGTAACGCTGCTGCATAAAGTCATCACGTAAAGCGGGCTTAAGTTAGTAAAGAAAAGCTGTGGGATTAATACTAAACATTTATCACTTTCAGTAAGCGTATTACACTTCCTGACAAAAAAGTGAAGCCTTAGGCTGAAATGTAGATGAATTAAAGTTTCAGTTCTCTGAGATCTACGCCTGCCTTCCGAGAATAAGTAAAGGGCTCCCTGCCACAATCTCTGTCATCCCGCAACATTGGTCGGTAACTATCAACAGCCGGCCTAGTGAATTATTGTCCCATGTGTAGGCTCCCCGTTAATACCACAAAATAAACGACTGTGTATGAAGTGGTGCCGCGACCGGAAAGCATGGACTGCTCATGAATGGCGTCGCCTTACGTTCAGTGATGGAACGCGGTCCTATACTACTTCGGATGCCAGCATCGGTGAGTATGGCGGCGATCAAGGGAGAGGTTCCGTTCTTCCAATGTTTTGGAGAGGCACGGCAGATTTGCTCCTGGTGTTATGACTTCACGACACGGTTGGTGGTTATTGAGGGAATCTGACCGCACAATGGTACTTTAGGGACATCCTGCGTCCTCATCTGTAACCTCTCATTTGGCAATGCTGTGATACCATTTTTCAACAGGACAATGCTCGTGTGTCTGTGAACTGCCTGCGTGATGTTCGAGTACTCCCGTACCAAGTAAAATCCTCAGATCTGTGCATGGGTCCATCTCGGACGTCAACTCTGTACCCAGGACATCAAGGACCAATTACGACACTTGTGGGCCCAACTTGCCTCAGAATAGGATACAACGACTTTATGACACTTTTTCTGACCCAGTCAGTCCATGTATCCAGGACAAAGGGGTGGAACTTCATACTGATAACTTTGCCTTGTTAAATCGACTCGTATTGTAAGCTAGAAGGCTTCCGAAGCTTCTGTCAGTATGAATCAAATCGTTTTGTGTATTAGACCGTGTCATTATAAAACACTACAACAACTGCGACGTAGAATACCGACGTTTTGACCGACGTTACAGCGGTCCTTTTGGAATGCTGCGAAATCCGTCAAAACGTCGGCATTTTTAATCACTATAATACCGCTATATACCGTCCCAACCTGTGAAGTTTCATTTCGTTTTCTGTTCCCCTTCTATGTGATTTACTTTTTTCGTCAGACAGTATATTTCAAAACTAATCTCTTCTCTCTTTGGGAAGTACCATATGTAACATCTAGATAAACATGATAATCACGTCTGTTGTGATGAACACCGGGCACTCCGAACACCTTGTGGTATAATCCGATACATAGCAAAGAAACATTGTAAAAATGGAAAACTACACACTGAAGGTATACAGCTGACGTCATTCTTGAGGGATTAATCGACAAAATAAGGAAGTCAAATTTCTTTTTCAGTTTTGCCATGATTAGCCCCAGATCCACAGAATGAGGTAGGTCTTACGTGTTAATTCCGGTAATTTGTGAGACAATCTCCATAACAGCATTCGCTGCGCAGAAATATGTTGGAAGCATTCCACCGACACAAAGTAAAATACGCTATCTCCCGTAATGATACCGACACGAGGCAACACGTTAACTCGTGAGTGGATAACCAGTTGTCTTGGGAAATTTATCACCTGCACTCAAGGCCACGCATTCTCATTAGAAAACAAAGAAATTCTTCCGCTTCCTCTGAAAAAGTTTACGAACCATCTCATAGCTCTCAAACTTTGAAATCAAGTTAATATTTCTTTTCAGATAAGGAAATTTGGTTCTCGTGTTATTTAATAGTTGGAAAATTATATGAAATATAACTATGCTTTTAACTTTCCGTCAATGATGTGGCGATTTGAGATAGAGTACTGGGCTGTATTAAGAAGAATGGGGAAGGACATCAGCTGTGCCCTTTCAGAGCAACCATTCTGGCACTCTGCCTTAGGGATTTACGGAAATTAAGGGATACCGAAATTTGGGTGGCCACAAAGGGATTTGAACCGTCGTCCTCCTGAATAGGAATCAGTATCATGCTGCTGTGCTATCTTCCTCGGTTCAAAAATAAACTTTGTGGAACTTCCTGGCAGATTAAAACTGTGTGCCCGACCGAGACTCGAACTCGGGACCTTTGCCTTTCGCGGGCAAGTGCTCTACCATCTGAGCTACCGAAGCACGACTCACGGCCAGTCCTCACAGCTTTACTTCTGCCAGTATCTCGTCTCCTACCTTCCAAACTTTACAGAAGCACTCCTGCGAACCTTGCAGAACTAGCACTCCTGAAAGAAAGGATACTGCGGAGACATGGCTTAGCCACAGCCTGGGGGATGTTTCCAGAATGTGATTTTCACTCTGCAGCGGAGTGTGCGCTGATATATAGGAGACGAGATACTGGCAGAAATACAGCTGTGAGGACCGCGCTTGAGTCGTGCTTCGGTAGCTCAGATGGTAGAGCACTTTCCCGCGAAAGGCAAAGGTCCCGAGTTCGAGTCTCGGTCGGGCACACAGTTTTAATCTGCCAGGAAGTTTCATATCAGCGCACACTCCGCTGCAGAGTGAAAATCTCATTCTGGAAACTTTGTGGAAATTATCTACGGGGTCTATGAGAAAAAAGACAGAAGTGGATAACAGTTATTATAGTAACCAGTCGGCGTCGTTCCTGTCATCAGGGAAGAGCAAAAGTTGACTATTTTAATATGTTTCCATCAACTCAACTTTAGATTGACAACTTTTTAAAACCTATAATTGGTTATTTTGTAACATTTTGTACCATTTCCTTCATATAAATCACACAATTCTACATCTTGAAAGTCAAATACTGTAATTATCAAATTGTAAATGAACGATCGGTAATGAAAGGACATGCAGCAATAGTGAATTAATAAATTTTTCTGTAGATGAACGCGATATTACGGCATTTCGTCCTCAAAACTGCCATCACAGATTTCCAGACTTTTTAATAGCTTTTCGCATATCAGGTAAGTTAACACACTGGTAGATTAACAGGTGTAATATCAGTATCATGGCACACTGCAGGATGTGGTAAAACGCAACAGTCATATACCGGAAATTCACTACGATACGAGTGATCGTCTTGTAAAATCTCAGACTCTGCACTCTGAGGAACAGCCACTGTGCTCTAAGATTTATTATCTGTTAACGCGTCAGCGTTCTTTATTATACCGTGTTATCAAGTGCATAAAAATAAAACTGCAAAGATTATTGCGGGAAAGAAACGTTAATAGCACTGTAAATTGGGACGCCAAAGCCTTAAATTTTACTAAGAAATTAGGAAACAACTATAGAAAGATAGTCATAAAATAAATAATATATTTCCAAAAAACGTTTGTCAATATGTCACAAATGCTGCACATATGCAGCGTTCAAACTGCCACGTTCTGAGAGTAAAGTAACGATTAACTCCGCAGGAAAGTTTTTCACCAAAGTTCATTTAGCCTTCTTAATAGCTGAAGGTCTGTATACTTTCTATAATGTGTGATTACGATATAAGTACCCGAAAGAACAATAGATATTACATTTTTCTTCAGACAGTTGAATAAAATATGCTTGTTATCAATTCATACCATGCAGCAATATCTTTATAAGCTCATTGGATGAAATATTATTTACGCCCTCAAAAGGGCACACTGGTCACTTCGAAGCGCTGTTCGGGTTGTGTTCAAAACGAAATGGTACTTTCGTGATTTTGCGTGTTGTATTAAGTCAATTTGTACAATTTTTTCGTTGTTATGTTGGTAAATATGTCTGAAAAGTTATTGCACAGTGTTAGCTGTATTGGACATTTAGTTTGGTGTCATCTGCCGAGATAGGTTACATGTGATTTGCTAGTATCGGCAATCATTTATTATGTATAAAAATGGATATCCATGGAGAAGTAATAAAAACTTTGAGGTTTGCCGACGGCATTGTAATTCTGCCAGAGACAGAAAAGGACCTGGAAGAGCAGTTGAATGGAATGAACAGTGTCTTGAAAGGAGGATATAAGATGAACATAAATAAAACCCAAACGAGGATAGTGGAATGTAGTCGAAATAAATCAGGAATTAGATTAGGAAATGAGACAGTTAAAGCAGTAAATGAGTTTTGCCATTTTGGGGAGCAAAACAGCTGATTATGGTCGAAGTAGAGAGGATATAAAATGTAGACTGGCTATGGCAGGGAAAGTATTTCTGAAGAAGAGAAGTTTGTTAATATCGAGTAGAGATTTAAGTATCAGGAAGTCTTTTCTGAAAGTTTTTGTATGGAGTATAGCCTTGTGTGGAAGTGAAACATGGGTGATAACTAGTTAAGACAAGATGAGAATAGAAGCTTACGAAATGTGGTGCTACAGAAGAATGCTGAAGATTAGATAGGTAGATCACGTAACTAATGAGGACGTACTGAATAGGACTGGGGAGAAGAGGAATTTGTGGCACAACTTGACTAGAAGAAGGGATAAAATGTGAATGTCGTGTGACTAGGGCCTCCCGTCGAGTAGACCATTCGTCGGGTGCAAGTCTTTCGATTTGACGCTACTTCGGCGACTTGCGCGTCGATGGGGATAAATGATCATGATTAGGACAACACAACACCCAGTTCCTGAGAGGAGAAAAGTCACAGACTCAGCCGGGAATCGAACCCGGGCCCTTAGGATTGACATTCTGTCACGCTGAGCACTCAGATACCGGGAGCGGGCAGAAGAAGGGATCGGTTGGTGAGACACATTCTGAGGCACCAGGCGATCACCAATTCGGTATTGGAAGGAAGCATGGAGGGTAAAAATCGTAGAGGGAGACCGAGAGATAAATACACCAAGCAGATTCAGAAGGATGTAGGTTGCAGTAGTTGCTCGGAGATGGAGGGACTTGCACAGGATAGAGTAGCGGGGAGAGCTGCATCAAACCAGTCTGTGGACTGAGTACCACAACAACAACAACAACAACTAAAATGGATATGAAAATTTGTATTATCACTATAAGAACGGAATGAAGTGTGCAACATGTCGTTGTCAGGGCGCGACATCGGAGAGTGCTGGTCGCTATTATGAGCGACAGCGTCTGTTTCCGGGCTTCCGAGGGGCGGGGATTGTTCTCACCTTCTCACATATGGATGGAAGTGTCCTACCCGTAATGGGTGGTGGCCTGGCACCACCTTGCGGTTTTCAAAGGCGACTGTTTCCCCTTCCTAATACTGATTGGGAAAAAACTCTTGAAACTGTCGGCAGGCAGCAGCACTTTACAGTAGGATCGCTTAAGCAGCCGCCAGAGAGCTTATCTAAAGCGCCAAAAACAGACATTTCTGCGCAAGCGTCGCTACGATGACCTATACACTCTGTGCTCGATGTTGGCGCTATTCAAACGATCCTTGTTCCACTTCTTCTTGGAATTTCGTTGCTTTGTCACCTGGGCGCTGTCAACAATCAAATTATGTTTTACGTCCTGCTGGATCCCGTCGTCCCAAAACTAAAATGACTGTTCGGCAGTTTTCGTTTTATAACATCGGTACAAAGAAAATGGTTTGCTACTGAGAAAATGCCATGCTTAAATACACTCATGCTTCAAAGATTTATGAAAAGGACGTCGATTTTTGCGTAACTTGATGTAGTTAAAATCGGAAATACGACGTTGGAGTATAAACGTGCTACCTTCATTACATATCTGTTTACAGTTCCGAATCAAGATAATTTTTTAATCTTGTATATCATAAATCCTACGCTCTCACTTATATACCAACCATAAAATACCTCCAGAAAGCACTTAACAAGTATATTGTTCTAGCAGAGCAGTATTCCCTATACCTCATATTATCAAGTTTTATATCTGAATTCCTTAATGACAGGCGCTATTTTTATAAAGACAAGGTTTTTCTTGTATGAACAATAGTCATTCATTTCACGTCTTGTACTTTGAGCAGGAGCATTTAATTTTCTGCTGTAAATTCCAAAAACTTAAATGATCTCAATATTTAAACAAACATATATCTGATGGCGTTTTGCTGGCCGTTGCTCTTTTCTGAGTGAGAACAACGCTGGAGCTAGGCGGAGAGAGCATGCAAAACATGTATTATGCAATAAGCCAGACATAGTACAGTGATAGTCTCTGGTGTCATCTTATATTATGCGCTAAAACAATCCTAGTTGTGTTACTTAGATATTAAAGTTATGGGATGTGGTTCTACACAGAGGTGTGAAAAGTCTCCTTCCAACGTGCCTGCCCCTATCTCCGCCGCAACCTTTAAAGCAGGTCAAACTACCGCAACAGAGACACAGGAATACACATGTACCGAAGCGCAGTGGTTAAACCAGGCCGGCTTGTGTTTACGGTAGCCTGGCAGGCATTGCAGGATCCGCTCAGCGCACTGCACCTGACAACAGGTTGCTCTATCAGTCCAGCCCGACTAGGCAGGTACATGTTTACGCAGATAGTTTCACTGCAGCCCATTTATCATAGCGGTGGGAGCAGCAATATGAACAAACCAAACTTAAACATCGTTGAGGAGAAGTTAAGAATTGGGGAATACATACTAGCCACGAAACAGAGCGCAAGTCCAGCAAGACATAAGCTGTCCCGTGTTTATGAGACAGCGTCACATAAATCAGTAGCTATCTCGCAACGCAAATTGTGTAAAAAAGTTACTAACCACTCATTCAGGAAACACAAGTGTGATACGACATTTTTGTGAATTTGACCAGCAGTTTCCTCACTTCATAAATATTTTGAAAGAGGACAAAAACTTAGTGACTGACAAGTGCGTGGAAATTTGTGCAAAGAGCATGAGACCAATTAGCAGTATACAGCCTTTCTAAATTTAGGGCAAACATTGATCGAAGTAGGAAAAACATAACGCTCGGTGTATATTAAAAACCACATTCTGGTGGTATGTAACACAGTGCGAAGAAAGCTTGGCATGATGAAATAACTTCATCTTTCAGACATTTACTTATTAGATTAACATAAAATGGAAAATGTAGTAGAAACTGTTTTGGCCACGGAGAATGAATTCAGCGAACCCGCAACATATATCCCGGAAAACGTAATTAAAATTGCTATAACTGGGGGGTCATATTCAACAGGAACACACTCGGGCTACAGAAGTTGGACTTCCCAATCCTTACTTTAGTTGGCGTTGCACTGTAATAGACATCATCAGGTTCAAAGTGCAAAAGATCTCGACTTTCAAAGGTGGTTCCCATTACTACAGAAAATATGTATTAGAGGTGACCTGATGGCGGTTCGAATTGACAGCAGCCAATACTTCTCAAAAGAGAGTGTAGTTGCATAGAAAACAGTTCATATCGAAATAAATAAGCCAGAATTATGCCTTAAAGGAGAAAAGGACATATTAAATCCAACATTTCGTGGCCTACAGTGACCCAAAATGAATATACACTGAAGCGCCAAAGAAACTGATATAAACATGCGTATTCAAATACAGAGATACGTAAACAGGCAGAAGACGGCACTGTGGTCGGCAAAGCCTAAGTAAGACATGTGTCTGGCGCAGTTGTTAGATCGGTTGCTACTGAGTTTGAGCGATGGAACACAGCATCTCCGAGGTAGCGATGAAGTGGGGAATTTTCACTTACGAGCATTTCATGAGTGTATTGTGAACATTAGCAATCTGGTAAAACATCAAATCTCCGACATCGCTGCGGCGCCGGCCGAAGTGGCCGTGCGGTCAAAGGCGCTGCAGTCTGGAACCGCAAGACCGCTACGGTCGCAGGTTCGAATCCTGCCTCGGGCATGGATGTTTGTGATGTCCTTAGGTTAGTTAGGTTTAACTAGTTCTAAGTTCTAGGGGACTAATGACCTCAGCAGTTGAGTCCCATAGTGCTCAGAGCCATTTGAACCATTTGAACATCGCTGCGGCTGGAAAAAGATCCTGCAAGACCGGTACCAACGACGACCGAAGAGAAGCATTCTACGTGCCAGAAGTGCAACCCTTCCGCAAATTGCTGCAGATTTCAATACTGGGCCATCAACAAGTGTCAGCGTGCGAACCATTCAACCAAACATTACCGATATGGGCTTTCGGAGCCGAAGGCCCACTTGTGTACCCTTGATGACTGCAGGACACAAAGCTGAACGCCTTGTCTGTGTGGTGTCACCGCCAGACACCACACTTGCTAGGTGGTAGCCTTTAAATCGGCCGCGGTCCGTTAGTATACGTCGGACCCGCGTGTCGCCACTATCAGTGATTGCAGACCGAGCGCCGCCACACAGCAGGTCTAGTCTGGAGAGACTCCCTAGCACTCGCCCCAGTTGTACAGCCGACTTTGCTAGCGATGGTTCACTGTCTACATACGCTATCATTTACAGAGACGACAGTTTAGCATAGCCTTCAGCTACGTCATTTGCTACGACCTAGCAAGGTGCTATATTTAGTAACTATAATTACTTCAACGAAGTATTCTGAACAGATAATATTGTGAATCATGTACCGTCAAGAGCGACGTTCATCATTAATGGATTAAAGTTAAGTATCAAACTAATTACGTCCGCTTTCTGAATTCTCATTCCTTGTCGCGTTCCAGCCTCACGTCAGTATAGTTCTTCCCTCCTCACGCCAGCCTGCGTGAGCTAAAACGTGTGCATTTCGGCCACCACTCGTAACACGGTGTTGGCTCTTCTGCTAACACTAAAGTCTGTACCAGTCAACACCGGCGTTGGACCTTATTTTTTCTCTTGAATGAGGTGAAATGCATATCCGTGTCGTGATAAGATTTGATGTTAGAAATTGATAACTTAACATCAAACCTGTTCATGGCAGGAATATGCATTTCACCTCATTCAAGAGAATAAAATAAAGCATGTATTAAGACGAAATACACCTGATGATGAACCCTCAGGGTCCGAAATGCATCGTGTACTTCATAAAACACGAAAAGTTGTGACTGAATGCGTTTTTTAATTAATGCCTCCAGTGCATCAGGGAATAATTACCATGGTACTAGAAAAAGATCTAGAAGGTAATAACCGTAGGGGTAGGCAGGGATTCAAATAAATTCAAGAAACAACTGAGGCCATAGAGTGGAAATGCTTCTCTGAGTTACAGAGGTTGGCACACAAAACGGTCAGGAGACTAAAGATTCCTCCCAAAAACGTAAATAAATAAATAAAAATAATAATTTTAAAAAATTTACGATGGTTTACGCGTCTTAGAATATCCAGTCTACAGCTGTCGAAGGCCATCTACATTAGCTTGGCACAGTTCCTCATTATCTCTTTTTTTCCTATCGCTTTGAGCCTTATAAACAAGTTACGGCGCAGGTGAAACGGGTTGGCCGTCCATGTCGCATACAGGCCCACGCCTCTTCCTGGGTGAGGGTTCTCGAGGGCAACCACTGTCTCGGCGGGCCCCGAAGCGTCTTTTATCCACTCTTTAGTATCGCTCGCTGTTATTTACAGTCGCCCTTACAACAGGCGCTGTCGGTGTTGTAACAAACAGAATCAGGTAGTAAAACGTGTATCGTATACTAGGCACATTGTCTACGGAGTTCACCTTAGCTGACTCCGAAGCCATTACAGATATCGTATATCTGTCACGTTGCATTCGGTGTATTATTTAACATTCTCTCTGATACTATACATCATTAATTCTGTTTTTATTGTGGGGTTAACAATTAAAGGTGGTATAGGTCTTCTATCATCGTGTGGAAAGTCACTTACTGTTCCATTCCTTTTTATAGCTTTAGCTGTTTTCCGTTTAGTTATGTTGTCCCCAAACAAATCTGTTGTCTCACTGTCAATGAAATTGCTTCATTGCCGCACAGAGATGATGATGATCGGGTATCAAAAGTTGTGAATGGGTTGAAGATTTATCAATGGGGAGGACAGAACATGTTATCTTGGATATGGAGTCATCAACAGAAACAGAAGTGATCTCAGCGTGCTGCACGGAAGTATGTTGGAACCCTCATTGTTCATGTTCTACTTTAATGACTTGGAATGCAGCATAAAAAGTAACCTCGGACTTTTTATTGAAGATATCCCAGCAAAAATCAAGTGCGAAGAAATTCTAAGAACATGATGCAGCTTAACAATCTAGAAGATTTTACCTACAATGGCAATGTTCACGAAAGCCTGGAGATTTATACTGGGTGTTACAAAAAGGTACGGCCAAACTCTCAGGAAATATTCCTCACACACAAAGAAAGAAAATATGTTGTGTGGACATGTGTCCGGAAACGCTTACTTTCCATGTTAGAGCTCATTTTATTACTTCTCTTCAAATCACATTAATCATGGAATGGAAACACACAGCAACAGAACGTACCAGCGTGACTTCAAACACTTTGTTACAGGAAATGTTCAAAATGTCCTCCGTTAGTGAGGATACATGCATCCACCCTCCTTCGCATGGAATCCCTGATGCGCTGATGCAGCCCTGGAGAATGGCGTATTGTATCACAGCCGTCCACAATACGAGCACGAAGAGTCTCTACATTTGGTACCAGGGTTGCGTAGACAAGAGCTTTCAAATGCCCCCATAAATGAAAGTCAAGAGGGTTGAGGACAGGAGAGCGTGGAGGCCATGGAATTGGTCCGCCTCTACCAATCCATCGGTCACCGAATCTGTTGTTGAGAAGCGTACGAACACTTCGACTGAAATGTGCAGGAGCTCCATCGTGCATGAACCACATGTTGTGTCGTACTTGTAAAGGCACATGTTCTAGCACCACAGGTAGAGTATCCCATATGAAACGTGCTCCATTGAGCGTAGGTGGAAGAACATGGGGCCCAATCAAGACATCACCAACAATGCCTGCCCAAACGTTCACAGAAAATCTGTGTTGATGACGTGATTGCACAACTGCGCGTGCGGATTCTCGTCAGCCCACACATGTTGATTGCGAAAATTTACAATTTGATCACGTTGGAATGAAGCCTCATCCGTAAAGAGAACATTTGCACTTAAATGAGGATTAACACATTGTTGGATGAACCATTCGCAGAAGTGCACCCATGGAGGCCAATCAGCTGCTGAGAGTGCCTGCACACGCTGTACATGGTACGGAAACAACTGGTTCTCCCGTAGCACTCTCCATACAGTGACGTGGTCAACGTTACCTTGTACAGCAGCAACTTCTCTGACGCTGACATTAGGGTTATCATCAAATGCACGAAGAACTGAATCGTCCACTGCAGGTGTCCACGTCGTTCTAGGTCTTCCCCAGTCGCGAGTCATAGGCTGGAATGTTCCGTGCTCCCTAAGATGCCGATCAATTGCTTGGAACGTCTTCCTGTCGGGACCCCTTCGTTCTGGAAATCTGTCTCGATACAAACGTATCGCGCCATGGCTATTGCCCCGTGCTAATCCATACATCAGATGGTCATCTGCCAACTCCGCATTTGTAAACATTGCACTGACTGCAAAACCACGTTCGTGATGAACACTAACCTGTTGATGCTACGTACTGATGTGCTTGATGCTAGTACTGTAGAGCAATGAGTCGCATGTCAACACAAGCACCGAAGTCAACATTACCTTCCTTCAATTGGGCCAACTGGCGGTGAATCGAGGAAGTACAGTACATACTGACGAAACTAAAATGAGCTCTAACATGGAAATTAAGCGTTTCCGGACACAAGTCCACATAACATCTTTTCTTTCTTTGTGTGTGAGGAATGTTTCCTGAAAGTTTGCCCGTACCTTTTTGTAACACCCTGTATACACATCACTGTTGTTGTACGAAGCTACTGTAATTCACACGAATAGCGTCTCGCACAGCTAATTAGTTGTACGCAAATCAGGAATCTACGTTCCTGCAGAAGTGCTCAAAGCATTTTGAAATTTATAATAGCTTCCTATGCCACTGTATTACATCAGTTGAGCCGGTCACGATATTTATTTCAAATAAATTAAGAAAATATACAGAAAATTCATTTTCCTTTTATGTGTAAAAATCGATGTTGTTGTTGTGGTCTTCAGTCCAAAGACTGGTTTGATGCAGCTCTCCATGCTACTCTATCCTGTACAAGCCTCTCCATCTCCGAGTAACTACTGGAACCTACATGCTTCTGAATCTGCTTAGCGCATTCATCTCTTGGTCTTACTTTACGATTTTTACCCTCCACGCTCCCCTCCAGTACTAAATTGGTGATCCCTTGATGCCTCAGAATATGTCCTACCAACCGATCCCTTCTTCTGGTCAAGTTGTGCCACAAGCTTCTCTTCTCGCCTATTCTATTCAATACCTCCTCATTAGTTACGTGATATACTCATCTAATCTTCAGCATTCTTCTGTAGCACCACATTTCAAAAGCTAAAAGCGATATAACTCAATTTTTGATCAATATCGATACTTTTCACCGCAGATAACAGCATATTTGGAGTTGACTGCATGTTCCATTTTGAAGCCCCTTTTTTTATTTCTTAACTGAATTAATTATTTGAAGTAAATAACTAAGCTCATACATACCACCACAGAAACGAAAAATGGGGAGAGGTTTATCGTACATGAACTTCACCTAACTGGATTTTCTTGTCACTTATTTCGAATATCACAAAATTTTCCACATACTGTTATAAATTCCCCTCAATCACAGGCACTAGAAAGCCATTACATAGTATACCTACGTTAAATAAAATCTCTGAAACGCCATCGGCACAGATGATCTAAGAAGTCAGCGGAGTTCCAGGTAAATACACAGTTCTGGCAGTCACAAGCATGGAGTAGGTGGATGAGAAGAAAACAGAAACAGGACGGTCAGATCAGCATTTAAACTGGCTCCAGATGACAGAATGCCACGTTAACGCTTGACATTACTTCAGTGCAGTTGGATGTTTGGCTGCGAATTCTGTGATTGCTTTATTAGTGTGGGCAACTGAAATTCACCATTCGTAAGTGACAGATCGAAAACAATGACAAGCGGAACATTTTCTCCCATGTAAGTAGTGTACACATAAACTGATACAGCATTTGAGCTGTGATTTGTTAATTCTAGAGCCGTATATTGTTACACGACAATTTTTTTTTCCAAAATTGAACCATAATATATATAAAATAGGAATATAAAGACCTGACACATGAGATGAAATAATAGACGCAAAGGAATGTATAACATAACGGTACTAGTGACTGTCCGTAGTCAGTTGTCGTAATTAACATTTTATTCGAATTTGCTTGCTTTATATAAGTTAAGAGGACGTTCAGAGTAGACTGGAATGAGGCGACAATGCTTGGGCGTGTAGCAGTCGTGGAGGCAAACACAGGAACAAATGTTCAAATGTGTGTGAAATCCTGTGGGACTTAACTGCTAAGGTCATCAGTCCCTAAGCTTACACACTACTTAACCCAAATTATCCTAAGGACAAACACACACACCCATGCCCGAGGGAGGACTCAAACATCCGCCGGGATCAGCCGCACAGTCCATGACTGCAGCGCCTTCAGACCGCTCGGCTAATCCCGCGCGGCTAACAGAGGAACCACCATCCGAGTAGTTCTCAGAAGGACACACTGGGAGCGGCGCAAGTCAGTGCCATGCGGTCTGCCAAACTCTCTCTTTTGTAGTACTTCACATGGGCGACGCACGCACAGCAGGCTACACAGATGCTATCTCCTGTGGTGTAAGGCTCCCAGCAGCGACCAGTTTATGCCCCAAATGTGGAAGGACCCCCCCATGAACCATGGACCTTGCCGTTGGTGGGGAGGCTTGCGTTCCTCAGCGATACAGATAGCCGTACCGTAGGTGCAACCACAACGGAGGGGTATCTGTTGAGAGGCCAGACAAAGGTGTGGTTCCTGAAGAGGGGCAGCAGCCTTTTCAGTAGTTACAGGGGCAATAGTCTGGATGATTGACTGATCTGGCCTTGTAACATTAACCAAAATGGCCTTGCTGTTCTGGTACTGCGAACGGCTGAAAGCAAGGGGAAACTACAGCCGTAATTTTTCCCAACGGCATGCAGCTTTACTGTATCATTAAATGATGGTGGCATCCTCTTGGGTAAAATATTCCGGAGGTAAAATAGTCCCCCATTCGGATCTCCGGGCGGGGACTACTCAAAAGGATGTCGTTATCAGGAGAAAGAAAACTGGCGTTCTACGGATCGGAGCGTGGAATGTCAGATCCCTTAATCGGACAGATAGGTTAGAAAATTTAAAAAGGTAAATGGATAGGTTAAAGTTAGATATAGTGGGAATTAGTGAAGTTCGGTGGCAGGAGGAACAAGACTTGTGGTCAGGTGACTACAGGGTTATAAACACAAAATCAAATAGGGGTAACGCAGGAGTAGGTTTAATAATGAATATGAAAATAGGAATGCGGGTAAGCTACTACATACAGCATAGTGAACGCATTATTACGGCCAAGATAGATACGAAGTCCACACCAACTACAGTAGTACAAGTTTATATGCCAACTAGCTCTGCAGATGACGAAGAAATTGAAGAAATGTATGATGAAATAAAAGAAATTATTCAGATAGTGAAGGGTGACGAAAATTTAATAGTCATGGGTGACTGGAATTCGAGAGTAGGAAAAGGGAGAGAAGGAAACGTAGTAGGTGAATATGGATTGGGGCTAAGAAATGGAAGAGGAAGCCGCCTGGTAGAATTTTGCACAGAGCACAACTTAATCATAGCTAACACTTGGTTTAAGAATCATGAAAGAAGGTTGTATACATGGAAGAACCCTGGAGATACTAAAAGGTATCAGATAGGTTATATAATGGTAAGACAGAGATTTAGGAATCAGGTTTTAAATTGTAAGACATTTCCAGGGGCAGATGTGGACTCTGACCACAATCTATTGGTTATGACCTGTAGATTAAAACTGAAGAAACTGCAAAAAGGTGGGAATTTAAGGAGATGGGGCCTGGATAAACTGAAAGAACCAGAGGTTGTACAGAGTTTCAGGGAGAGCGTAAGGGAACAATTGACAGGAATGGGGGAAAGAAATACATTAGAAGAAGAATGGGTAGCTTTGAGGGATGAAGTAGTGAAGGCAGCAGAGGATCAAGTAGGTAAAAAGACGAGGGCTAGTAGAATTCCTTTGGTAACAGAAGAAATATTGAATTTAATTGATGAAAGGAGAAAATATAAAAATGCACTAAATGAAGCAGGCACAAAGGAATACAAACGTCTCAAAAATGAGATCGACAGGAAGTGCAAAATGGCTAAGCAGGGATGGCTAGAGGACAAATGTAAGGATGTAGAGGCTTGTCTCACTAGGGGTAAGATAGATACTGCCTACAGGAAATTAAAGAGACCTTTGGAGATAAGAGAACCACTTGTATGAACATCAAGAGCTCAGATGGAAACCCAGTTCTAAGCAAAGAAGGGAACGCAGAAAGGTGGAACGTGTATGTAGAGGGTCTATACAAGGGCGATGTACTTGAGGACAATATTATGGAAATGGAAGAGGATGTAGATGAAGATGAAATGGGAGATACGATACTGCGTCAAGAGTTTGACAGAGCACTGAAAGACCTGAGTCGAAACAAGGCCCCGGGAGTAGACAACATTCCATTGGAACTACTGACAGCCTTGGGAGAGCCAGTCCTGACAAAACTCTACCATCTGGTGAGCAAGATGTATGAGACAGGCGAAATACCATCAGACTTCAAGAACAATATAATAGTTCCAATCCCAAATGAAGCAGGTGTTGACAGATGTGAAAATTACCGAACTATCAGTATAATAAGCCACAGCTGCAAAATACTAACACGAATTCTTTACAGACGAATGGAAAAACTAGTAGAAGCCGACTTCGGGGAAGATCAGTTTGGATTCCGTAGAAATACTGGAACACGTGAGGCAATACTGACATTACGACTTATCTTAGAAGAAAGATTAAGGAAAGGCAAACCTACGTTTCTAGCATTTGTAGACTTAGAGAAAGCTTTTGGCAATGTTGATTGGAATACTCTCTTTCAAATTCTAAAGGTAGCAGTGGTTAAATACAGGGAGCGGAAGACTATTTACAATTTGTACAGAAACCAGATGGCAGTTATAACAGTCGAGGGACATGAAAGGGAAGCAGTGGTTGGGAAGGGAGTAAGACAGGGTTGTAGCCTCTCCCCGATGTTATTCAACCTGTATATTGAGCAAGCAGTAAAGGAAACAAAAGAAAAATTCGGAGTAGGTATTAAAATCCATGGAGAAGAAATAAAGACTTTAAGGTTTGCCGATGACATTGTAATTCTGTCAGAGACAGCAAAGGACTTGGAAGAGCAGTTGAAGGGAATGGACAGTGTCTTGAAAGGAGGATATAAGATGAACATCAACAGAAGCAAAACGAGGATAATGGAATGTAGTCGAATTAAGTCGGGTGATGCTGAGGGAATTAGATTAGGAAATGAGACACTTAAAGCAGTAAAGGAGTTTTGCTATTTGGGGAGCAAAATAACTGATGATGGTCGAAGTAGAGAGGATATAAAATGTAGACTGGCAATGGCAAGGAAAGCGTTTCTGAAGAAGAGAAATTTGTTAACATCGAGTATAGATTTAAGTGTCAGGAAGTCATTTCTGAAAGTATTTGTATGGAGTGTAGCCATGTATGGAAGTGAAACATGGACGATATCAGTTTGGACAAGAAGAGAATAGAATCTTTCGAAATGTGGTGCTACAGAAGAATGCTGAAGATTAGATGGGTAGATCACATAACTAATGAGGAAGTATTGAATAGGATTGGGGAGAAGAGAAGTTTGTGGCACAACTCGACCAGAAGAAGGGATCGGTTGGTAGGACATATTCTGAGGCATCAAGGGATCACCAATTTAGTATTGGAAGGCAGCGTGGAGGGTAAAAATCGTAGAGGGAAACCAAGAGATGAATACACTAAGCAGATTCAGAAGGATGTAGGTTGCAGTAGGTACTGGGAGATGAAGAAGCTTGCACTGGATAGAGTAGCATGGAGAGCTGCATCAAACCAGTCTCAGGACTGAAGACCACAACAACAACAACAAGAACAACAACAACAACATGTGGAAGGAGAAGGATGTCTGTTTTCAGATAGATCCAGAAAGCCACTACTGTGCAACAAGGCATAGGAGGCTGTGTTTCGTTGGAACGCACTAAGGTAACATCTAAGAAATGGAGTGAGAAACCTTTAGTTTGGAATGTCTTCGAAAAGCATGAGATCCCGCTGAACATTGACTTCACAAAAACTAAATATTTACGTAACATAAGAAATGCCAGGATTGGCTAATGTAAATAAACTAGCAGTTAGAGAGAGAAACTCTGCTGACGAGGACCCACCTCACTGAGCACAGTGAGAGAGAGAGAGAGCGAGAGAGAGATAGAGAGAGAGGAAAGAGAAAGAAGAGAAAGATGTCTTCTTTCAGTACTAAATGGTAGGACGTGCATTACTGTTTAACTGCCTTGAGAAAACTCAGGGAAGTGGACCTACATTTTCGAAGGAATATAAAAATGGTTCAAATGGCTCTGAGTACTATGGGACTCAACTGCTGAGGTCATCAGTCCCCTAGAACTTAGAACTACTTAAACCTAACTAACCTAAGGACGTTACACACATCCATGCCCGAGGCAGGATTCGAACCTGCGATCGTAGCGGTCGCGCGGTTCCAGACTGTAGCGCCTAGAAGCTCTCGGCCACCCCTGCCGGCTTTCTAAGGTATAGATTTACAGTTCGGCGCTCAGAAGGTCCGTAGCTTCGACGCAAAATTACTCGTAGCTGGGAGCATCCACCGCCAGATTTCTTCTCCGGTGACCTGCGACACTGCCGTAGCACGTGATCCGAGGAACTTGGAAAGATTTCGGGCTGCTTCGAACTTATCCGCTGGCAAACGTCGCTATTGTATCGCCAACGATGGATTCTGCAGCTGCTTTACTCTACAGTTTGCTATGGTGAAAAAATGGTTCAAATGGCTCTGAGCACTATGGGACTCAACATCTTAGGTCATAAGTCCCCTAGAACTTAGAACTACTTAAACCTAACTAACCTAAGGACATCACACACACCCATGCCCGAGGCAGGATTCGAACCTGCGACCGTAGCAGTCCCGCGGTTCCGGACTGCAGCGCCAGAACCGCACGGCCACCGCGGCCGGCTGCTATGGTGAGGTCGAACCACTGCTGCTAGAGGACGTTGGAGACAGTTAAGTCATTCTTATAGAGTTTCAATAAGACCAAGTTTCACTTTGAAGACTTGCATTCAGATTCAAACGACCTGTTTGATTTCAAGTTCGGCCACAGATGCGACACTCTGCCTCTTCGCAATATGAAGATAAAATCTACAAAATATTATTTTCTTCATTGTATGTTATCATCCATCATACACAGCATTGTTTACTGCTGAGTGAAGGCCGTAATGCTCTAACTGCAGTAGCACCTGAAAGAACCGCACGCAAGTTGCTATTTTTCTAAATGCCTGATTTGTCAAGATAATCTTATTAGTCCAGCTAGAGTGACAGCAACATTATATCGTGCATACCGCTCGCCAGTCTTCCAGAAACTTCGACAGATACGCTGTTTTTCGTGTTATTCATTCGTGGGTATATGAATAATTTGTTATGGTGGGATGAATTAACAGAGATGTCTGAATTGGTTCTGAAAGAAAAAAGATTGTAAGGATCTTACATTCGTCCAGGGATATTTCATAGAAGCTTCACAGGCCCAGTTCACTCCCAGCGATGTTACTGTATTGTAGAATGTCACTGAAGCAGTACAATAGCACGCACAAAAAATTAACTAATATGGACCGCCGAAGTCTGAAGCGCACTGTCCGATCCGTTCACCAGAAATCCACGTCAGTTACTATAGAAGAGTTTCACAACAGTGTGGTTCCCTAGCTCAGTGAAAGAATGATACATCGAGAGGTGATAAGATTCGGTTTTCTTGGTTGTGCTGCTACCCAGAACCCACTGATCACAAAATCGTTTGCACCCTGTCATTTAGAGTGGTTCAGACATCCGTGATATTTATTTATTTATCATTATCTATTTTCTTGATGGTAGCATGAACCATTACATACAGATTTACATTTATGTGAATCTTCATGATAATCTAATGGTCTTTCTCCATTTTTCTTGTGTTCTGAATATTTCTAGGCAGCCCCATCATCGTTCTGTGAATGAACGTTGTACGACGTGTCACACTACATGAGAGGACATTTTTGTAACCGTTGGCGGACATAGCGGGGGTCTGATATCTCTTTTTTATCTAATGGTTTAGAGGCGACACGGAAATATGATGTTCTGGTGTAAGACTATTTATTTTTTTACGGCCTCAATTATTTCTGGTAGTTGAAAAATGAACACTGATGCTTGTGTAACCATTTTAACTAATACTTCGTTCCCTAACTGTGTGGGGTCAAGCTTAATTTACATCAGCATGATCCTGTTGTTGCCCAAAAAGCAAGCAAGGTCCTCTGGGTCGTGGTTAGGGAAAAATCAGGGAAGTTGTCTGGGTTGGCCTGAGATTCTGCAATAACTGAGACAGAGCTATTTTCTATCGATAATCTTTCGGATAAAATAGATTTTCCGTAGTAGATCAGTTCATCTAAAAACTATAAACAATAACTGAAACTTCCCGGCAGATTAACTCGCACTATACAGGGTGATTCAAAAAGAATACCACAACTTTAGGAATTTAAAACTCTGCAACGACAAAAGGCAGAGCTAAGCACTATCTGTCGGCGAATTAAGGGAGCTATAAAGTTTCATTTAGTTGTACATTTGTTCGCTTGAGGCGCTGTTGACTAGGCGTCAGCGTCAGTTGATGCTAAGATGGCGACCACTCAACAGAAAGCTTTTTGTGTTATTGAGTACGGCAGAAGTGAATCGACGACAGTTGTTCAGCGTGCATTTCGAACGAAGTATGGTGTTAAACCTCCTGATAGGTGGTGTATTAAACGTTGGTATAAACAGTTTACAGACAATGGGTGTTTGTGCAAAGGGAAAAGTTCTGGACGGCCGAGAACGAGTGATGAAAATGTAGCACGCATCCAGCAAGCATTTGTTCGCAGCCCAGGAAAATCGACTCGCAGAGCTAGCAGAGAGCTGCAAATTCCACAATCAACTGTATGGAGAGTCCTACGAAAAAGGTTAGTTATGAAACCTTATCGTCTGAAATTGGTTCAAGCACTGTCTGCAGCTGGTAAGATTAAAGAATCGATTTCTGTGATTTTATCCTTGCTCAAATGGAAACAGATGGATCTTTCGTTTCAAAGATTGTGTTTAGTGATGAAGCAACTTTCCACACTAACGGAAAAGTCAACCGTCACAATGTCTGTATATGGGGCACTGAGAATCCGTGGGAAACAACTCAGTATGAACGTGACTCGCCTAAGGTGAACGTTTTCTGTGCCATTTCAGCCAATAAAGTTTTTGGTCCCTTTTTCTTCGAAGGTGCTACTGTAACTGGACTACAGTATCTGGAGATGTTAGAGAATTGACTGTTCCCTCAGCTCGAACAAGAAGCACAACAATTCATATTTCATCAGGATGGAGCGCCACCACATTGGCAGTTATCTGTCCGTAACTACCTGAACGTCAACTACCCGAGGCGATGGATCGGCCGCCAGGCAGCCCGTGACAGAGCACTTCATCACTGGCCTCCAAGAAGCCTTGATCTTAACCCCTGCGATTTTTTCTTATGGGGGTATGTTAAGGATATGGTGTTTCGGCCACCTCTCCCACCCACCATTGATGATTTGAAACGAGAAATAACAGCAGCTATCCAAACTGTTACGCCTGATATGCTACAGAGAGTGTGGAACGAGTTGGAGTATCGGGTTGATATTGCTCGAGTGTCTGGAGGGGGCCATATTGAACATCTCTGAACTTGTTTTTGAGTGAAAAAAAACCTTTTTAAATACTCTTTGTAATGATGTGTAACAGAAGGTTATATTATGTTTCTTTCATTAAATACACATTTTTAAAGTTGTGGTATTCTTTTTGAATCACCCTGTATATTATTTACGTTCTGACCCTCCGATGACTTTAATAGACGGTAAATGAGAGAATAGTGAGCAAGCAGTCTACGAAGGCTGCTCATATTAAATCATTTACATAGATTAGGAATAGCAGAGGGCCTATATCACTTCCCTGCCACACGCCAGATATCCCTTATGTTTTACTCGATGGCTTTACATCAGTTACCATGAACTGTGACCTTTCTGATAGGAAATCACGAATCCACTCATACAACTGAACCGATACTCGATAGGCTCGCAATTTAATTAGAAGTCGCTTGTGAAGACAGGTATCAAAAGCCTTCTGGGTACCAGAAATATGGAATCTCATTACTTCAAGAGAATAAAGAACTAGAGAGCACTATCCCGCAAAAGGCAAAGGTCCCGAGTTCGAGTCTCGGGCTGGCACACAGTTTCAATCTGCCAGGAAGTTTCATATCAGCGCACACTCCGCTGCAGAGTGAAAATTTCATTCTGGAAACATCCCCCAGGCTGTGGCTAAGTCGTATCTGCGCAATATCCTTTCTTCTAGGAGTGGTAGGTTCTGCAAGGTCTGGAGGAGAGCTTCTGTGAAGTCTGGAAGGTAGGAGACGAGGTACGGGCTGAATTAAAGCTGTGACGAGGGGTCGCGAATCGGGCTTGGGTAGCTCAGATGGTGCCGGCGCGGTAGCTCAGCGTGTTCGGTCAGAGCGCTGGCTGGCCTCCGTCATAAAAGGCTGAGTGAAAGTATCAACAACGAACTTCAACGGATGTCATGTGACGTCCGCTACGACCAAATACAACGAATAAACAACAAAAAGAGATGGTAGAGCACGTGCTCGCGAAAGGAAAAGGTCCAGACTTCGAGTCTTGGTCCGGCAAACAGTTTTAATTTGCCAGGAAGTTTCTTACCAGCGTACAATCCGCTGCAGAGTGAAAATTTCATTCTGTAAACAATAACTGTTGACGTCGGGATGGTTCGTTTTAATGCACCACAGTCGACTAACATCCTCATACTTAACCATGTGTGCCGGCCGGTGTGGCCGAGCGGCTCTAGGCGCTACAGTCTGGAACCGCGGTCGCAGGTTCGAATCCTGCCTCGGGCATGGATGTGTGTGATGTCCTTAGGTTAGTTAGTTAGGTTTAAGTAGTTCTAAGTTCTAGGAGACTGATGACCTCAGAGCCATTTGAACCATTTAACCATGTGTGGTAGTGACTTGATTGCAGAGACGGTTATATTGTAATCCATACTTTTCTAGGAAACAGTTTCAGAACTGAATGGAACGCTTTTTCCAACGATTAATTTTTTTTTAGTGGAAAAAGGAAGGCTTTCTCGCTTTCAGTTGATGGTTGTCATCTTTGGAACGAACAGCAATGGGTTTTCGGTCACAAGTGTAGAGTGGTTTGTGAGGCTAAATTCGTATCTGTGACCCAAGATGTAGACAGGAGACATCAATAGACGAAAAATTGACGTTACTAATGACGCAAAGACACAATAACGTGGAAATGTATAGAACTTAGTGGTTGATATCATGTAGGTTACCGCGAACTACCCAAATCACAACTTGTTTGTTTCGGTTTCTATGACCCACAGAAATGATCCTTCGTTCAGAACTTGTATTGATACCTGTTATCGTCTGTGGTGATTTAGTTCTCTCCAACAACTCACCACACATAATGTCTTCAATACTGTACGGATTTATTCGTACACTTTCTAACTAGCCAAAAAATTCTGGTCATAATTCAGTTCGTTGCATACGTGCGGTTAGAGCATTGTAGGCCAAGACGAAATACAGCTAAATAAATAGACTAATTTTGTGTAAACACTTTGGCAGCTGTAAAAATCCCTTCATCACCTGTGCAGCAAACATAAAATATCACAGCGTTTCATCATAATTCATATATCAGCAACCAATCCCTACACTGCATTCCTTACCAAGGAGCTTGGCAGTAGATCTTATATAACTGTGTCTAACGAATGTTATCCAACCACTCAAGAATCTGTCACAAGTGTTCACATCACTTCGAGGCGAGATGGCTTGGTTACGTGATACATGAACAGGTTTACGAACCGCAACATGTTGAAACGATTCCCTTCCCCCTGCCCCTCCCCTCTGCAGGTGGTCACGAAACAGTCTGCCAGTCTCTGATGTCACCTTCAGTAACACACTCTAGAATTCCTTCATCATCTGGTAAACTGATTACTTTTTGTAAGGAACGCAGGTATCTCCATCAAAGGAAAATAAAGAATACGAGAAATCAATTACACAGGTCACCTGACCTCGTCATAAATCTCCTGGAGCCCATAAGAGAAATTATTTCATTGACTGTCTCCCTGGGGCAGCTCTGAAATTTTTCACTTGTCGTATAATGAACTGTCGAGGCGAAGGTAACAGTACAATAAAATACTTTTAAACGAAGGTATTTCCACTTTATACACTGCTGGCCACCGTAAATGCAACACCCTGAAGGAAGCATCCGAATCAAGTGAAATTTACACCATGGATTTGCAGCGATGAGATATGCAACTGATTAGAATTTCAGCGCAGACGCACATCACGCGCGCCTGTGGCGCCACCTCATAGCGCAATTTAAGGCTTGGCGATTTCCACCAGTGTACGTTCGGCACGTATGTTTACCTTGTGGTTGTTTCACAAGACGATCGGTTATGCCTCGTAGACAACAGCGAACATCTTTTGATCAAGTATCCGAGTTCGACAGAGGAAGGATAGTGGCTTACCGCGATTGTGGATTATCATACAGAGAAATCGCTAGTCGTGTTGGACGAAACCAAACAACTGTAATGCGGATATGGGACCGTTGGATGCAGGAGGGTACGACGGACCGACGTGGTCGATCGCATTCACCTCGGTGCACCACTGCACGTGCTGATAGGCAAATTGTGCGCATGGCAGTGACGGATCGCTCAGTGACATCCCGAACCATAGCACAGCACATTGCGTCTGTAACGCATCATCCAGTGTCTGCGCGTACCATTCGACGCCGTTTACAGCAGAGTGGTCTGTCCACAAGACGTCCATTGCTTCGTCTACCATTGACGCAGAACAACAGACGTCTCCGTCGCCAATGGTGTGATGACAGACGGATGTGGACGGCAGAATGGAATGACGTTGTCTTTACTGACGAGGCACGCTTCTGTCTGCAGCACCACGATGGTCGGATTCGAGTGTGGAGACACCGTGGAGAGAGGCTGCTGGACAGCTGCATTATGCACTGCCACACTGGTCTTGCACCGGGTATTATGGTATGGGGCGGTATTGGATATTACTCTCGCACGCCTCTAGTACGCATTGCCGGTACTTTAAATAGCCGGCGCTACATATCCGAGGTGCTGGAGCCAGCTGTCCTTCCTTACCTTCAGGGCTCGGCCACAGCCATATTTCAACAGGATAATGCGCGACCACACGTGGCACGCATTGTCCAAAGGTTCTTCGTCAATAACCAGATTGAATTGCTTCCCTGGCCGGCTCGCTCTCCGGATCTTTCACCGATAGAAAACATGTGGTCCATGGTTGCTCAACGAGTGATCCAGATTACATCCCCAGCTGCCACACCAGATGATCTTTGGCAACGTGTGGAAGCTGCTTGGGCTGATGTACCCCAGGAACACATCCAACGTCTCTTTGACTCAATGCCGAGACGTGTGGCAGCGGTGATCTCCAACAATGGCGGCTACTCTGGCTACTGATTCTGGCAGGAACCACATGTCACAGACGTCTGTAAACGTAATCATTTGATACTTGGTCAACAAGTTATCTACAAAATAAATTTTGTTGTGCTACCTCTTGTCTTTCTTGGTGTTGCATTTACGGTGGCCAGCAGTGTATATAAAAAATGAAATGTGGTCGTGCTATAACGTTTTGAATTGGCTTTTTTTATTTTACTTCGTATGCTTCACCTTCTGACTGCAGCAAAGAAAGCAGTTAAAGTGTGCTGCCTTTCAGTAACCTCACCTGCACCCCTTTGCCGTGCGTTCCTACACCACAAGGTATTAGAAATGGCACTTGCCGTGTCTCTCTTCTTAACATCTTGGATGACTTGTTTTGCAACTAACATGCAACAGACAGCACTATTCTTTCCTTCGCCTTTTGTGTTGTCAAATGCTAATGGAATTTTTGTCGACAAAGGGACAATTTCAGCATACAAAAGCAAGAACCAAAAACGCACGGGACTTAGCACGTAAGAGAATTCCCTGCGAGAATGATGAGTTCCACCATGTAGCTGTCATCAGAACGCTGTATGGATAAGTAAAATTAAGGTAGCGTACGCCAGCCGTCACGCGAAAAGACCACGTGCATTGTCCAATATGCCGGGCTGCTGCCGGTAGCGTACTAATTTTTCGATCTTTGATAAATTTCGGAGGATGAGCGGCGCAGATGCGGAGTGGGAGAAGCATTCTCCACCCCGTACACAGATTTCCGTCTGGAGAGGAATGATCTACGAGGAATAAGCTCCACCTACCTCACGCGGTCCCGGTATTACAACTGTACCACATGTTTTGTACAGAGAATCAGGACGAAAGTAAAAGTTGCACAGAAAGCAGAGAATGCTTAATATTTCGTACAAGTTTTCTTACTGGCATTACCTTGTCAGTAATGGTACTCATTACTGCAGTTTCACAAACTGAAATGGCAATACATAAAGTAATTGTAAGAGAGTGTTTTCCTTCATGATATGCATATTTACTCCTTGTTCTTAGTACCATGTTCGGACATTTCTCTTCTCTACTGAAAATTTACCTCATGCACCGTCTCACATCATCTAATAAGACTATTACTGCGGTGATGCGTGGAACGTAATATGTCTCAATAAGTGTGGCAACATAAATTTTCCTAACTGTCTTTTTGTTTGTGGAAATTTGCCATACGAGGCGAGATCAAATGCAAGAGGTATGAGAAATAGTCTATATTATGAAAATCAACAAACGAAACACACTAAGTATCTAAAATAGGATGGAGAACACGACATGCTACCAAACCATAAAAAGCATAAAATAGGCCAACCTGTAGAACCCCGTCTCCAAAACTCATGCAATTTAACCAATGAAACGAGTCCACCTGAAAATGAAACGTAGGTATCGAAACATGTTTGAGTAAAGAATAAAAAACAGGAAAAACATTGTGTTTGATGTTAGGTGGACTTTCAAAATACAAATTTAATCCGCAACAACGGAAAAATGTCAGCAGGACCTTCCAACCTCAACAAAACGATAAATTACGTTATTTTTGTAGTTTTAAAACACACACACACACACACACACTTGTTGCTGTCTTGATGCTTGTTGCTGTCTTGATGTTTGTTGCTGTCTTGCTGTATATTACGTATGTCATGCTATAGGTTTGTCACGTTACGTAGTGTAATTATTTTATAATTATCCAGAATCTTCTCCATCATATGTTAACTCCAATGCTTAAATGATTCTACATTGTTCTGCAAACTTTAACGTATCTGGACATAAAAGTGACTTCCGATGACAGTTTCATGACGTGATAACATCGACAGTAATCGAGACATTTATACCAATAAATAAAATAAGAGACAGACCTGATCTCACATGGTGCACAAAGCAGGTCATAAAATTGTTGCAGAACAACGAAAAAAGTATGCCAAATTTAAAAGAAGGCAAAGCCCTCAAATCTGCCGAAGTTTTACACAAACTCGAAATTTAGTGAGACTGCTATGAGAAACCCTTTTTATAATTTCAGCAACGAAACTCTGTCTCGAAATCTGACAGAAAATCCAAAGAAATTTTTGTCATTTGTAAATCAGACCAGCAGAAAGACACAATTAATACCCTCACTGCACGGTAGCAATGTAATATTAGCGATCGCAGTGCAACAAAAGTTGAGTTGCTAAATACTGTTTTCCGAAATTGCTTCACCAAAGAAGACGAAGTAAATGTCCCAGGATTCGAATCTCGAAATCACTGCCAACATGAGTAACTTAGAAGTAGGCGTCCTCGGTATAGTGGAATAACAGAAATTACTTGACAAAACAAGTTTTGCGGGCCAGTTAGGTTCCTCTCAGACTATGCTGATGCAATAGCTCAGTATTTAGCTATCGCTCGATCGACAAAAGATCCGTGTGTAAACACGGAAAACTGGCAAGGGCCACACCGGTACTCAAGAAAGGAAATAAGATTAATCCGCTGAATTGAAGGCTAGTATCATTGACGCCGATCTTCAGTAGGATTTTGGTACTCATATTGTGTTCGAACATTATGAATTATCTCGAAGTAAACTATCTATTGACATATAGCATTGGTTCAAAAAATATCAGTCGTGTGCAACTAGTTCTTTATTGAAACTTCCTGGCAGATTAAAACTGAGACTCGAACTCGGGACCTTTGCCTTTCGCGGGCAAGTGCTCTACCATCTGAGCTGTCCAAGCACGACTCACGACCCGTCCTCACACCTTTAATTCCGCCAATACCTCGTCTCCTACCTTCCAAACTTTACAGAAGCTCTCTTGCGAACCTCGCAGAACTAGCAATCCTGGAAGAAAGGATATTGCGGAGATATGGCTCAGCCACAGCCTGGGGGATGTTTCCAGAATGAAATTTTCGCTCTGTAGCGGAGAGTGCTCTAATATGAAAACTCCTGGCAGATTAAAACTGTGTGCTGGACCATGACTCGAACTCCGTACCTTTGCCTTTTGCGGGCAAGTTCTCTCTAGTTCTTTATTGTCTTGAAGTAATGAGATTCCTTATTTCTGAGTATCCAGAAGACTTTTGATACCTGTCTTCACAAGCGAGTTCTAATTACATTGCGAGCCTATGGAGCATCGTCTCAGTTGTATGTGTGGATTCGTGATTTCCTATTAGAAAAGTCACAGTTCATGGTAACTGATGTAAAGTCATCGAGTAAAACATAAGGGATATCTGGCGTATCGCAGGGAAGTGATATAGGCCCTCTGCTATTCCTAATCTATGTAAATAATTAAACCTGAGCAGCCCTCTTAGACTGCTAGCTGATTATCCTCTCATTTACCGTCTAGTAAAGTCATCAGAAGGTCAGAACCAATTGGAAAATAATTTAGACAAGATACTTGCATGGTGCGAAAAGTGGCAACTGAACCTAAATATTGTATAGTGCGAGTTTATCCACATGAGTACTAAAAGGAATCCGTTAAATTTCAATTACAGGACAAATCGCACAAATCTAAAGACTGTCATTTCAACTAAATACCTAAAGATGACACTTACGAACAACTTAGATTGGAACGATCACATAGATTGTTGTGGTTAAGGTGTACCAAAAACTGCATTTTATTGGCAGAACACTTACAAGATGCAACAAATCCACTGAAGAGCCTGCCTACACTACGCTTGTCCGTCCTGTGCTAGAATACCGATGTGTGGTATGGCATCCTGACAACATAGGATTGACGGAGGACATCGAGAAAGTCCAAAGAAGAGCAGCTCGTTTTGTTCGGCCGCGAAATAGAGTAGAGAGGGTCACGAAATATGATACGCGAGATGGGATGGTAATTATTAAACCAAAGACGTTGCGGTGAAATTTATTACGAAATTTTAGTCACCAACATTCTCTACAGAATGAATAAAACAAGAGAAATCAGAACTCGCGCAAAATGATTTCAGTTTTCGTTTCTCCCCAGAGCTGTTCGAGAGTGGAACGATAGAGAAACAAAGTGAAAGTGATTCGATGAACCCTCTGCAAGATGTAGATGTAGATGATTTATTTTCTCTTCTTTACTGCAATTGCAACTTGATACATCCACCACATTTGTTCAGATTAAATATTTATAGCATCCCCTGTGTCTATATTAATGTCTCGGAATAGTTGTTGGAAGTTACCTGGAACATTTATTTATTTAGAAACATCTCTGTAATTAGTTCTCAGATCTGTGACCTTCATCTAGATTAATTTTTTGACCTTTTTTTGGCCACTTTTCTTTGAGTTTCTTTTAAGCTACACGTTATACTGAAAGCTTTATAGAGTAATCGTGTTGCGATGTGGTCTGCCTTCTTTTTGCCTTAAGTGGTGCTATGTACCTCCAACCAAATGAATACCAGCATCTTGCCGATAACTTTCACTCTCTGTGCACCTCCCAATACATTCCATACGTTAGTGTTATTGTGTTTAGGGTTCAACTGCTTCTTTGTAGTGATAAACGTGATCGCTAATCATAGTAACTTTTGACACTATTTCTACGTAGTTATGTACCTCTAAGAGTTGTACCTTTTCTGCTGTCATCTACACTGAAGAGCCAAAGAAACTGGTACACCTGCCCAATATAGTGTAGGTCCCCCGCGAGCACACAAAAGCGGTGCAACACGACGTGGCATGGACTGGACTAATGTCTGAAATAGTTCTGGACGGAACTGACACCCTGAATCCTACAGGGTTGTCGATAAATCCGTAAGGGTACTAGGGGGTGGAGAACAGCACATTGCAAGACAATGTTTACGTCTGGTGAGTTTGGTGTCCAGTTGAAGTGCTTAAATTCAGGAGAGTGTTCCTGGAACCACTCTGTAGCGATTCTGGATGTGTGGTGCGTCGCATTGTCCTACTGGAATAGCCTAAGTCCGTCGGAATGCACAATGGACATGAATATATGTAGGTGATCAGACAAGACGCTTACTCAGACAGGTTGCTTACGTCCGTGTCACCCGTCAAGTCGTATGTAGACGTATCAGTGGTCCCATCCACTCCAATTGCACACGCCCCACACCATAACATAGCCTCCACCAGCTCGAATAGTCCCCCGATGACATCCAGCGTCCATGGATTCATGAGTTTGTTTCCATATCCGTATACGTCCATCTGCTCGATACAACTTGGAACGAGACACCCGACAAGGCAACATGTTTCCAGTTATCAACAGACCAATAGCGAAGTTGACGGGCCCAGGCGAGGCGTAAACCTACGTGTTATGCAGTCATCAAGGTTACACGAGTGGGCCTTCCCGAAAGCCCATAACGACGATGTTTCGTTGAATGGTTCGCACGCTGACACTTGTTGATGGCCCAGCATTGAAATCTGCAGCAATTTGCTGAAGGGGTGCACTTCTGTCACGTATAATGATTCTTTTTAGTCGTCGTTGGTCCCGTTCTTGCAGGGTCTTTTTTGGGCCGCAGCGATGTCGAAGATTTGAGGTTATACCGGATTGTTGATATTCGCGGTACACTCGTATGGAAAAATCCCGACTTCATCGCTACTTCGGAGATGCAGTGTCCCATCGCTCATGTGCCGACTATAACAGCACGTTCAAACTCACTTAAATCTTGATAACCTGCAGTTGTGGCAGCACTAACTAATCTAACAACTGCGCCAGACACTTGTTGTCTTAGATAGGTGTCATTTACTGCTTTGTAATTCCACTTCTGAACTTGAAAACCTCATGAATTGTGTTAGGAAGTGAGTCCACAAAGGTCTGAAAACATGTCGCTTCCAGGTTAAGCCACTCGCTGAGGATCTGATCGCGAAATTCCACTAAATTGCGGGGATGCTGATTTCGGCATTTTACCCGCTGTTCCATATATCCCACAGATTTTCTCGTGGGTTCATAGTCAGGTGATTTTGCAGAGGAATCGAGATGTAATGGGGTGGGGGAGTGTTCAGAAAACAAGTCGCATATTCTTCCAGTCCAATTAACTATGATTTTGTATGAAACTTCCTGGCAGATTAAAACTGTGTGCCCGACCGAGACTCGAACTCGGGACCTTTGCCTTTCGCGGGCAAGTGCTCTACCACCTGAGCTACCGAAGCACGACTCACGCCCGGTATGATTTTGTAGTCTTTATGTGCGTGGGTGGGCAATGCACTCTTGCAAAATGACCGACTCCAAATGTTCACTGCATGCAGTTTCCGTCAAATATTCTCTTACTAACCGGTCGTAATAGACCTTCATTCACTGCCTGCGTCAATTGCTGTTGGGTCTACAAGTGATTTTGTTTCACAAGCCGTGAAAGGTGTCTCCGGTCCATTTCATTCAGGATCTATTCCCGATCTGTATTCTGACGTCGTGTTTCCTGGTCACGTGTGTTACACCACTGCCTACAGACACGCTGAATAGTCCGCCGCGAAACATCAACAAATCCAGCAACTCCACGGCCACAGCCATGGCCAAACATTATTGCTCTTTTTCACCAATCTGCCACGTACTTACATTTACGCATCTTTACGTGCAATATCGACGTGAGACATAAATGTCTCACTGATCGCTACTGCCTTACGCTCACTTACAGACAGTGCGCATTCGGCTGAGCACGTGACTTGATTGTTGTGCCATCCCTAAAGGCTTAACGACTTATCTGAGCATGCGCACTGGGGTGACTAACTTTTTTGTCCGATGAGCTGATAAGTACACCCATGTTATCTATAGTTTCAGCACTGCACAGCACTGCACAGCACTGCACAGCACGACGGTGATTCAGCTATCGGTTACCTGTTTATTTTGGAAATTTACTTATGCTGTTAGTCCAAGTTCCTTCTTCACCCAGTAGCTAGACGTCCAGTGTCCTATAGAAAGACTTTGAGGTCTCTTTTAATGGCAAATGGTTCAAATGGCTCTGAGCACTATGGGACTCAACTGCTGAGGTCATTAGTCCCCTAGAACTTAGAACTAGTTAAACCTAACTAAACTAAGGACATCACAAACATCCATGCCCGAGGCAGGATTCGAACCTGCGACCGTAGCGGTCTTGCGGTTCCAGACTGCAGCGCCTTTAACCGCACGGCCACTTCGGCCGGCTCTCTTTTAATGAGGCAAGATTTAATCAGATGGACAGGTTTAAAAATAATTGTTTCCTTATAACACAATACACACTCATGTTCAGAAAAAACAGAGCACCTTGGACGACTACAAATAGGACATTTATATTCACAGGACACGTACATTAGTATGTTCTGCAGAAACGGTAGCATTTCAGTCACCTTGTTTCTACTTATGTCCGGTTGCTTAGTAGGAACAGGGTCCGCGGTGAGTCCTGATGACTTCTACATCTATATCTACATATATACTCTGCTAGCCACCAAGCAGTGTGTGGCGGAGGGCACAATTCGCGCCGAAGTCATATTTCTGCCCCCCCCCCCGTTCCACTCGTGGATTGCGCGAGGGAAAAACGACTGCCTGGACGTCTCAGTACGAGCTCTAATTTCATTTATGTTTGAATGGTGATCATTGTGTGATTTGAAAGTTGATGGTAAGAATATATGCTCTACATCCTTGATCAAGATCGGATTTCGGAATTTAGTGAGCAGCCCCTTCCGCTTAGCGCGCCGTCTATCTGCAAGTGTGCCCATTTCAAACTTTCTATGAGATTTGTAACGCTCTCGCGATGGCTAAATGTATCAGTCACAAATCTTGCCGCTCTTCTTTGGACCTTCTCAATCTCTTGAATCAGACCCAACTGGTAAGTGTCCCATACAGACGAACAATACTCCAAGACTGGACGGACTAACGTATTGTAAGCTATTTCCTTTGTCGAAGGACTGCATCGCTTCAGGATTATACCAATAAACCGCAATCTAGAGTTCGCCTTACCCGTTACATGTGTAATCTGACCATTCCATTTGAGATCATTTCGAATAGTCACACCCAGATACTTGACGGACGTTACCGCTTCCAAAGACTGGGCATTCATTTTGTCCTCGTACATTAATGGGGATTTTCGCCTTCGTTATACGCAGTAGGTTACACTTACTAATATTGAGAGATAACTGCCAGTCATTACACCACGCATTTATTTTCTGGAAATCCTCATTGATTTGTTCACAACTTTCGTCTGACACTACTTTCCTGTAGACTACAGCATCATCGGCAGTCTAAGGCTGCTGTCAATACCATCAATCAGATCGTTTATGTAAATTGAAAAAGCAGAGGACCTATTACGCTGCCCTTGGGGCACACCTGAAGTTACGCTTGTTTCTGTTGAAGTCACCCCCTTCAGGACGACATACTGTTCCCTGTCTGTTAGAAAACTTTCTATCCATGTGTGATGGCATCGATGCGTATACGGCGCGAATGGCATCCTGTGGTATAGCCATCCATACTATATTCATCCAAATCCACAGATCATCTGTTCTGGCCGGCATTGTGTCGCAGAGCTGCACACTCGTTTCACCATATCCCACACATTTTCCATTGGTGACGAATATGGTGATCTGGCGGGCCAGGGCAAAAGGCTCACATCCTGTGACACCAAGAAGGCACGTGTTCGTGCAGCAACATGTGGTCGTGCATTGTCTTGCTGAAAAATGGCGTCTGGGGTGTTCTGCGAAAAGGGAATGGCTGCCGATCACAGGATGTTACTCGCTTAGGTCACACTGATCACAGTGCCCTGGACACGCACCAACTGTGATTTGCGGTTGTATCCAATAGCACTCCACAATATAAGGCCTTGAGTTGGCACTGTATGTCTTGTGCAAATGCAGTCACTGTGATGGCGCTCCCCTGATCTGTGACGAACCATAACGCGGCCATCTTTTTCAAACAAACAGAACCTGGATTCATCCAAAAGATCTGATGCCATTTGTGTGCCCAGTGACGTCGTTGCATACACCGTTGCAGTCTAGTATGTTTTCGCACATTCGTCAAAGGTAGGCAGAGAAGTGGACGACGTACATGTAACCCATGCCATAATAAACAGCGGTAGTGTACCATGTGTTACACTGTTTCACTGTAGCACCAGAGCCGAGGAGGACGAAGATCTGTCCTGTAATGCCACTCGAATGAGGTGTCGATCTTCTCGGGGAGGGGGCGGAGGGGGGGGGGGGGGTCTGGGTGCTGAAACCTGACCCGTCTCGTCGAGGTCTACGGCCTTCCGTAAACCAGTCTGCACACACCCGCTGCACTGCCGAAACCGTTATTTCCGCACGAGCAGCAATTACCCGGATGGCTGCATCACATTCTCTCATGCCAATAGTGCACCCTCTTTCAACCTCACTGATTGGACGGTACTGTTCGCGCATACGTCTGGCAGCCATCCTGAACGTCTACTCGAAGTTGCACTGATCCGTTACCTTCGGTTTATAACAACAACGAGAGCCACAGGCACTTTTTAAAGGTAAATAGTGTTGCGCCGAGATATCGATGTTGACCTTGAACCCCCGGGTCGACATGGTTCAAATGTTAACCACTTCTGCAGAACACAATAATATACATGTCCTGTGAATATGGGCGTCCTGCCTCTAGTTGTTCAAGGTGTTCTGTTTTTTTCTGAACGTGAGTGCAGTTGTGTCTGCGAGTTAAACATATGCAAAGGCTGCAGAAAGTGAGTTACTCATGTCATACCACGCTAAGACCACTGCGCAACAAGTAAGACGCATTGTCACAAAAGTGTTTCCTGCAGACACAGTTCTGCTGGAATATGGATAACAGGTGCTTCACAGTTCGGGAGTGAAATTGCACGACGACTGAAGTCAAACTCCACACTTGAAAAGCGATTCTTGTGGGCAAAACTAAATTGCAGACAGATTCGTCATCAAACAGTGGCGATCTTTGGATCAAATGGAATTCAACGCCCAGCTCTAATGAAGTGGCGCCATCAATTTGACTAAGGCGACCCAAACGTGGCCGGCCGCTGTGGTCGAGCGGTTCTAGGCGCTTCAGTCCGGAATCGCGCTGCTGCTACGGTCGCAGGTTCGAATCTTGCCTCGGGCATGGATGTGTGTGGTGTCCTCAGTTAGGTTTAATTAGTTGTAAGTCTAGGGGACTGATGACCTCAGATGTTAAGTCCCATAGTGCTTAGAGCCATTTTTTAATACAAACGTGACTGATGCCGACCGGGAACTCCAGATCCTGGCTGGCTCTGAGCACTATGGGACTTAACATCTATAGTCATCAGTCCCCTCCAGATCCTGCCCCATGTGGTTTCCATGTTTGCAGCAAGCTGAAAGATCTGTGGGCCAAGAGGTTTTCCAATGGTGAGAACGCTCATATAGCAGTTCTCGAATGGCTACGGGGCTAAGGAGTGGATTTCTGGCGTCGACGAACCGAGCAATTAGTAGAACGATCAGAAATTTGTTTGCTGGAAAATAGTGTCATGAATCTGTGTCACTTTGAAGTTATAACGACCCTGTCGGTGTTCTTCCAGGCCCGCTATGTGAGATCACAGTTTCTGCTTACTTTTCCAACAAACTTTTCGTACAGATAATCCGATCAAATACATCCTCCAGGGATACTATGATGATTGTTTCAAGTGAGAACATCAATTGTTAAAGGGTCACGAATTATAATTTATTGAAACACTCAATAAATTAACACTTTTGGTATCATTTAGCATTTCAGTCAGCATGCGACAATTTGATACCGTTCGCTTCCACACTGAAAGTTAAGCAAAGACCGATCGCGGCACGGACACGCTATAAAAGAGTTAAGCGGCTACCGAGCAGCGCCGACGAATGCACTGTCCAAGCTCGGCGCACTCCGTCCTGGCCAAGAGCCCAACTGCAGTTAACTCGCACCACAACAATAACTGCTCTCCAGCGTATTGTCGTCCGCCCCCGGTAACTGAGCGGTCAGCGCGACAGAATGTCAATCACAAGGGCCCGGGTTCGATTGCCTGCTGGGTCGGAGATTTTCTCTGCTCAATAACTGGGTGTTGTGTTGTCCTCATCATCATCATTTCATCCCCATCGACTCGCAAGTCGCCGAAGTGGCGTCAAATCGAAAGACTTGCACCTGGCGAACGGTGTACCCGACAGGAGGCCCTAATCACACGACATTTACATTTATTTTAGCGTATTGTCAACAAGCAAAGATTAACTTGTACTGGTAGAAATGGCTACAAAACGTTCAATGGAGAATTTCTGTTGTGTTGGCAGAAGAGCCAACACCGTGTTACTAGTGGAGGCCGAAATGCACTCGTTTTAGCTCACGCAGGCAGGCGTGAGGAGGGAAGGACTATACTGACGTGAGGTCTGGAACATGACAAGGAATTAGAATTCAGAAAGTGGACGTAATTAGTTTGATACTTAACTTTAATCCATTAATGATGAACGTCACTCTTGATGGTACATGAGTCACAATATTATCTGTTCACATAGTACTTATAGTAACTGAATATGGCGCCTTGCTAGGTCGTAGCAAATGACGTAGCTTAAGGCTATGCTAAACTGTCGTCTCTGCAAATGAGAGCGTATGTAGACAGTGAACCATCGCTAGCAAAATCGGCTGTACAACTGGGACGAATGCTAGGGAGTCTCTCTAGACTAGACCTGCCGTGTGGCGGCGCTCGGTCTGCAATCACTGATAGTGGCGACACGCGGGTCCGACGTATACTAACGGACCGCGGCCGATTTAAAGGCTACCACCTAGCGAGTGTGGTGTCTGGCGGTGGCACCACAATTTCATCGATAACTACATATACAATGGTTGCCCAAATAGTAATGCACCGCATTTTTTCTTCAACAATTCTTCATTGAACGCAATGAGAATTACACACACGAAAAAATGGTGTTTTTCTACACACCCTGCTTTTCTCCATCCCATTCCATGGCCTTCCTCCAGTGCGAAACAAGGGCGTGAATGCCCTTTCAGTATCAATACTTGTCCTCGTGGCGGAGCCAGCGTTTCACTATGTGAATCACCTCCTCCCGTCCTCAAAATGTCCTCCACAAATGGCATCCTTTAATGGTCCAAACAAGTGGAAATCCAACCGGGCTAGGTCAGGGCTGTCAGGTGTGAGATCCGTGGATGGTCTCCCCGGCCGCTGCAAATCGTGGAGCTCCGCGAAACGCCTTCTGATGATGTTGCCATCCGTGCCCAGTGACTAACTGTACTTGTGTCGACTGCAGATGCTCCACAGACTTTACACAAGCGTTTGTGAATATTCCCCACCGTTTCTTTCTCTGTAGTGAGAAATTCAATGATGGCACATTGTTTGTAACGCACATCACCTACAGACCCCATGTTGAAACTGTCCTGCAGCTACGCTATCTGTCGGGAAGTGACAGAAACTTGGCGCCCTCACTCAGGAGACTTTAAATAATACATACGTAACGTTTCGCATTCGGAGCATTGTTTTCGGCTGAGAAAAAAAAATGCGGTGCATTACTTTCTGGGCAACCCTCGTATATCTAAATTATTTGCGTACGGCAAATATATTGCTATGTGAGGACACTGTACCCTCAGAAGTGTAGTGCAGCATTCAATAAAAGTTACTTGGCCTGCGACGATAATATGTAACACTTTTTGAAGTCCCCTCGCAATAGTGGTTCTAATGTCTCCGCAGAAGTGCATTGGTGGGCGTCGACTCATCGCTCCCTTACGTAAGCGTAGGTATTTTTACTCGTATGTTGGCCCACGGCATATGCAACTCGACTTCAAAACTGTGGTCTAATAATTGCACTGAATGTCAGTTCTATACCGTACTGCAGCCTGCTGAAGTAACAAAGTGATATGGAGGCTATGTCTTCACGATAATTCTGACGCTTCTTTCAGGACCAGAATATAATGTATGATCATTCACGCACTACCACGTACGGAAAAAGAGGTAGATTTTATTGTGAACCAGAAACGTGGGACAGGACTAGTAATGTTTGCGCTTAATGTCAATACGTAGACTGGTAGAATGATATGCAGAATGCTGATATGATACATTGTGACATGTTAAGAATTTTCCTCCCATCTGGTTCCTTGGTTCCTTACTTCCAGCGTACATGGATCAGCTTCTATAAATTTGCTTACTTCGTTTCTAGTATTTCAGTGCATTTTATTTCAAAGGTTTAGGTATTGTGGATTATCTTGTATTTCAAAATGTAGAGCGGATAACGGTTGTAGACTATTAATAGAAAGCGAAAGAAGTAGAAGTCCGAGGGGGCCAGGTCAAGTGTGTCAGGTCTGACGTCCATGAATGGTTTCCCTGACCACTGCAAACGGTGCTTCTGAGGGACCAAGAAATCGTCAATTTGATAATGGAAGGAAGAGAGGGGGAATAAAAATTGTGGATGGAGACCAAGTCTTGAATACATTAAGCACGTTCAAATGGATGTAGATCGTTGTAGTTGTGCAGAGGTGAAGAGGCTTCCACAGGACAGTCTAGCATGAAGAAGTGCATTAAATCAGTCTTCGAAGTTAAGAAGGACTTATATATAGAATGAATTTTTAACTCTGCAGCAGGGTGTGCGATGATATGAAACTTTGTGGCAGAGTAAAACTGTATTCTGGACCCAGACTCGAACTCGAGACCTTTGCCTTTTGCTAGCACATGCTCTATCGACTGACTTACTCAAGCACGACTCAGGATTCGTCCTCACAACCTAAATCCGTAGAGCACTCCCCTGCAAAAAACAAAGGTCTCGAGTTCGTATCAGGGAATTGACACCACAGAATCCTCCACGGCTGTCCACAAATCCGTAAGAGTACTAGGGAGTGGGGATCTCTTCTGAACAGCACGTTGCAAGGCATCCCAGATATGCTGAATAAGAGTGTTCTTAGAGCCACTGTGTAGCGATTCTGAACGTGTGGGCTGTCGCATTGTCCTGCTGGAATTGCCTGAGTCGGTTGGAATGCACAATGGACATGGATGGATGCAGGTGCTCAGACAAGATGCTTATTACGTACGTGTCACCTGTCAGAGTTGTATCTAGATGTATCAGGGGTCCCGTATCACACCAACTACACACGCCCTACACCATCACAGAGTCTCCACCAGCTAGGAAAGACCCCTGCTGACATTCAGGATAAATGTATCATGAGGTTGTCTCATTATCCGTACGCGTCCATCCGCTCGATACAATTTCAAACGAGACTTGTCCGACCAGGAAACGTATTTTCAGTCGTCAACAGTCCAACGTCGGTTTTGACGGGCCCAGGCGAGGCGTAACTTTGTGTCGTGCAGTCATCAAGTGTACAAGAGTGGGCCTTCGGCTCCGAAAGCTCATATCGATGATGTTTCGTTGAATGGTTCGCACACTCACAGTTGTTGAGGCCGAGCATTGAAATCTGCAGCAGTTTGGTGAAGGATTGCACATCTCTCACTTTGAACGATTCTCTTCAGTCGTTATTGGCCCCGTTCTTGCAGGATCTTTTTCGGCCACAGCGATGTCAGAGATTTGATGTTTTACCGGAATCCTGATATTCACGGTACACTCGTGAAATGGTGGTACGGGAAAATCCTCACTTCATCGCTGCCTCGAAGATGCTGTGTCCTATCTCTCGTGCGCCGACTATAACACCACGTTCAGAGTCACTTAAATCTTGATAACCTGCCATTGTGGCTCCAGAAACCTATTTAACAACTGCGCCAGACACTTGTTGTCTTATACAGGGTGAGTCACCTAACGTTACCGCTGATAAGATTTCGTAAACCACATCAAATACTGACGAACCGATTCCACAGACCGAACGTGAGGAGAGGGGCTAGTGTAATTGTTTAATACGAACCGTACAAAAATGCACGGAAGTATTTTTTTTAACACAAACCTACGTTTTTTTTTAAATCGAACCACGTTAGTTTTGTTAGCACATCTGGGCATATAAACAAATACGTAATCAGTGCCGTTTGTTGCATTGTAAAATGTTAATTACATCCGAAGATAATGTAACCTAACGTTGACGCTTGAAACCTCCGACGTTCAGTTGCGTGTTGTAACAAACACGGGCCACGGTCGGCGAGCAGCATCTGCAGGGACATGTTTACGATGACGACCGTGTTTACGAGTGTGGCTGTAGTGCACTGTTGTGGTTTGGTCTAGCTGTCGCAGTGTCCGCATGGAGCGCTTGCTGCTATTGTTATTCTGCATTCGTCTCCGCACGCAGACCAACTATAGTACACCGTGTTACCAGACGTCTGTGATAGTGTAGTGTTGTAGGAACTGTGACCATGGTGTATTCGAACTCTGAAAAGGCGGAGATGATACTATCTATGGCGAGCGTCGACGAAATGCAGCTGAAGCCTGCAGGGTGTATGCAGAACGCTACCCGGACAGAGAGCATCCAACGTGCCGCACATTGCAAAACATCTACCGCCAACTGTATGCAACAGGTATAGTCGTAGCACGCAAACGGGTCCGTAACAGGCCCGTCACAAGAGAAGCGAGTGCAGTTGGTGTGTTAGCTGCTGTTGCCATGAACCCACACATGGGTACACGGGACATTGCGAGAGCCGGTGGACTGAGTCAAAGTAGTGTCATGCCCATACTGCATCGTCACCGCTTTCACCCGTTTCATGTGTCGCTGCATCAGCAATTACATGGTGATGACTTTAATCATCGAGTGCAACTATGTCAATGGGCATTAACAGAGAATGCGTTGCAGTTCTACCTGTTTACCGATGAAGCGGGTTTCACAAACCACGGGGCAGTGAATCTGCGGAACATGCATTACTGCTCCGTGGACAATCCTCGCTGGCTCAGACTGGTAGAGCGACAGCGACCGTGGACTGTAAATGTATGGTGCGGAATCATTGGCGACCACCTCATTGGTCCTCACTTCATTGCAGGGGCCCAAACAGCTGCAACATACATCCCGTTTCTACAGAATGATCTGCCAACGTTGCTCGAAAATGTCCCACTGGAAACGCGTCGACGTATGTGGTATCAGCATGATGGTGCACCTGCACATTCCGCATTTAACACTAGGCTGACCCTTGACAGGATGTTCGACGGGCGTTTCATAGGACGTGGAGGATGCATAAATCGGTGAGCCCGTTCTCCTGATCTTACATCTCTGGACTTCTTTCTGTGGGTACGTTAAAGGAGAATGTGTACCGTGATGTGCCTACAACCCCAGAAGATATGAAACAACTCATTGTGACAGCCTGCGGCGACATTACACCAGATGTACTGCGGCGTGTACGACATTCATTACGCCAGAGATTGCAATTGTGTGCAGCAAATGATGGCCACCACATTGAACATCTATTGGCCTGACATGGCGGGACACACTCTATTCCACTCCGTAATTGAAAACGGAAACCACGTGTGTACGTGTACCTCACCCCTCATGGTAATGTACATGTGCGTCAGTGAAAATGACCAATAAAAAGGTGTTAGCATGTGGACGTAATGTGCTGTTCCAGTCTCTTCTGTACCTAAGGTCCATCACCGTTCCCTTTGGACCCCTACGTAATTCGGTGCTCTCCGATACACACGATCGAACAGCGGAGGAGTGGTACTCAAGCGTCAACTTTAGGTTACATTATCTCCGGATGTAATTAACATTTTACAATGCAACAAACGGCACTGATTACGTATTTGTTTATATGTTCAGATGTGCTAACAAAACTAACGGGGTTCCATTTAAAAAACGTAGGTTTATGTTAAAAAACATACTTCCGTGCATTTTTTATGGTTTGTATTAACCAATTACACTAGCCCCTCTCCTCACGTTCGGTCTGTGGAAGGTACCATTTAAAAAACGTAGGTTTATGTTAAAAAACATACTTCCGTGCATTTTTTATGGTTTGTATTAACCAATTACACTAGCCCCTCTCCTCACGTTCGGTCTGTGGAATCGATTCGTCAGTATTTGATGCGGTTTACGAAATACATCCAGCGGTAATGTTAGGTGACTCACCCTGTCTGTATAGGCGTTGCCGACCGCCGCGACGGATACGGCCAGTTTACAGATCTCTGTACATGAACTGTCCTTGAATGCGCATGCCTATACCAGTTTCTTTGGCGCTTCAGTATACAGGGTGTCCCATTTATCTTGACCACCCTAAATAACCATTTGTCCAGAGGCAAATTACAAAATGTTTCTAGCAAATGTTCTTTAGCCGTCACGGGGACATCAATCAGCACGAATGCCTTCGTTGTAGCTTTGTTTCTTTACAAAGATATGAACAGCAATATGACTTTTTTAAATAGCACCCTGTATTTTTTATTCGGTAATTCATATCCTCTCCTAAAGACCTATTCAAAAATGTATCACAGTATACCATTCACTGAAACACAACGTTATTCATTACATAACACAACACTGACTTTGAGCCCGGGATCACAAACTTGTCCACTTGCTGGGGTTGTCAGAAAACAAACGAAAACCAAGTAAGAACAAAACACGAAATTGACTTTGACTCTCCTGTACCATTGCCCATGAGTAGAACAATCAATGGTGTTCAAAGTGGTGACCCTGGACACCGATACACTCTTGCACTCGTTGAATCAAATAATTATTTACCGCTTCTAGTGCTGCCTACTGAAGAGAGTTACAAGCATGTCCTCTGGAATTGTTGAAATATCGCGATAGACAACGTTTTTAGTGCATCCCCAAAGAAAAAAATCAGGAGACCTAGCAGGCAAAGGAACTGTCCCTCCTCGACCAATCCATCTGGCAGGATACCTTCGATTCAGAACACGACGTGCACGCAGGGCATTATGTGCTGGACATCCATTGTGTTGATACCACATAGCATTCTGGTTCTTAGCGGAACTTCATCCAGAAGAGTAGGAAGAACTCGTCTAAGAAAGTTTGCATGTGCTGTGCCGTTTAGACTACCATTGATGAAATAAGGACCAATAATAGTAGTACCAAGCATCCCACACCAGACGTTAACTCTCCATTGACGCTAATGTTCCACCTGTCTAAGCCATCATAGGTTGTCGCTGGACCAATAATGCATGTTCCTTGTCTTTAACTATCCTTTGTTTGAGAAGGAACGTTCATCGGTAAATAGAACATTGGAGAAGAAGTTAGGGTTGGCGAGGATTTGCTGCTTTGCCTACTGACAGAACTGTACACGATTCTGGAAATCATTCCCATGCAATTCTTGATGTAGGTGTACATGGTAAGGATGGAACCGGTGCTGTGTAAGAATACGATGTACACTGGTGTTAGGAATTCCAATCTCGTGTTCAAGCTGTCGTGTGCTCACCTGTGGATTCATAGCGACGGAAGTGAGGACAGTAACTTCGGCAGCTTCGTCTGTGCGAGAGCTAAGACGATTGCGTTGTCGTGGGTTGAAACTTCCCGTTTCCTGAAACGTCGCAACAATACGAGAAACACCAGTGGGAAGGTGCGTTCTTGTCAGGATATCGCTCTCTGTAGAGTTCCGACGCCTGCGTAGTATTTCGCCTACCTTCAACAACAATAATAAAAGAAACGTTACGTCGATGCAGTTTGTAGGAAGGACAGCCTTTGCTGTATGCCTACTCTATACAACAGTATTTAAAAGGACTAAACTACTGTACTAAATGTACCCATACATAAGAAAACAGCATTGCAGTTACTGTTCTGCTAACTTACATTCCCCATAGATGAGTAGCATCTCTACCGTCTCTTCGTTGGTGTACATTCTACTCACACAACTCTTCAACTGACGACGGTTGACGGAATAACGAGTGTGCACTCTACTTATGTTTACATTTGTCCTCTGTCAACGTCAGCACATGGATGTGTTCCATTACCCCGAGTACCTGCACTAAGCGCTGGGAGCGTCAACGTTAGTGTTGTGTTATGAAATTAATAACGATGTGTTTCAGTGAATGGTACATTGTGATACATTTTAGAATGGGTCTTTAGGAGAGGAAATGAATTACCGAATAAAAAATACAAAAAAAAACGGCTCTAAGCACTATGGGACTTAACTTCGAAGGTCATCAGTCCCCTAGAACTTAGAACTACTTAAACCTAACTAACCTAAGGACATCACACACATCCATGACCGAGGCAGGATTCGAACCTGCGACCGTAGCGGTCGCGCGGTTCCAAACTGTAGCGCCTAAAAAATACAGGGTGCCATTTAAAAAAGTCATACCGCTGTTCATATGTTTGTAAAAAAAACAAAGCTACAACGAAGGCAATGATTCTGATTGATGTCCCCCTGACGGCTAAAGAACATTTGCTTGTAACATTTTGTAATTTGCATCTGGACAAATAGATATTTAAGGTGGTCATGATAAATGAGACATCTTAGAAGGACAAGGACTTGGTCGAAAGACATTGAGATTCACCAAGGAAACACTCACGGGCACGAAGTCAAAAGTGAAATTCATGGGCGAACTGACAGAGCGCTTTAAGATAAAGACCTGTGTGTGACACGGTGATGGATTATCACCACTGCTCTTCAACCTTGTTCTGGATAAAGTCATCCGAGAATGGGAGAAAGAATTGAAAACCCAGGACCACTGGAAACCCATTCAACTCGGACGAAAGAATGATGACATCAAGGTCAGTTGCTTAGCTTTCGCAGACGACGTAGCGATAGTAGCGGCCTGCGAAAATACAGCGACCAAACAGACTGAAGTCCTCAAGGAATGCGCTGAGAAAACTGGACTACAAATTTCATTCGAGAAGACCAATACATTTGCACTACATTCGACATTCTGGAACTGAACGCAAAATACGGGCAGATCAAACGCGTTCCACACTTCAAATATCTCAGTGAGATCATAGAACCAACAGGGCTCGAAAAGGAAGCACAGAAAGTTCGGTTATAAAAGCTCAAACGAGCATATGGGAGAACGCGTGAAATCTAAGACAAGAAATATATGTCCATTCATACAAAGATCAAACTCTATATTACAGTGATTAAACATGAAGTTCTGTACGCGAGCGAAACCTTGGTACTTAATACAAAAGGCGATTTGGAGAACATCCTGAAGGAGGAAAGAAAGATTATGAGGAAAACGGTGGGACCAGATAAAACAGAAGAGGGGTAAAGACTCAAATCGTGCAAAGCGACGGAAGAACTGTACAACCTTGCGGCAGATTTCAGGAAACGAAGGCTAAAATTCTGTGGACATTTTCATGGATTCCCATCTTCAAGGCTAGCTCATAAGATTCTGACATACACTGCAAAACTGAAGAACGTTCCATGGATAGAAGAAGTCAAATATGACTTGGAAAAGTCACAGATAGGAACATCAGACATACTAGACAGGAAGATTTACTGTCAGAAGACAAATAGATGGTTAGTAAAGCCAGAGAATGAACTCTTTAAAAGATCAGTGACCAAGTGGTCAGAAGAATGGAAGAAAGCACATAGCGAACCCGACATGGTCCATGCGCACACAATATACAGAGTGGCCCATTGATCGTGGCCGGGCCAAATATCTCACGAAATAAGCGTCAAACGAAAAAACTACAAAGAACGAAACTTGTCTAGCTTGAAGGGGGAAACCAGATGGCGCTATGGTTTGCCCGCTAGATGGCACTGCCATAGGTCAAACGAATATCAACTGCGTTTTTTAAAATAGGAAACCCCATTTTTATTACATATTCGTATAGTACGTAAATAAATATGAATGTTTTAGTTGGACCACTTTTTTCGCTTTGTGATAGATAGCGCTGTAATAGTCACAAACAAATGGCTCACAATTTTAGACAAACAGTCGGTAACAGGTAGTTTTTTTAAGTTAAAATACAGAACGTAGGTACGTTCGAACATTTTATTTCGGTTGTTCCAATGTGATACATGTACCTTTGTGAACTTATCATTTCTGAGAACGCATGCTGTTACAGCGTGATTACCTGTAAATACCACATTAATGCAATAAATGCTCAAAATGATGTCCGTCAACCTCAATGCATTTGGCAATACGTGTAACGGCATACCTCTCAACAGCGAGTAGTTCGCCTTCCGTAAAGTTCGCACATGCATTGACAATGCGCTGACGCATGTTGTCAGGCGTTGTCGGTAGATCATGATAGCAAATATCCTTCAACTTTTCCCACAGAAAGAAATCCGGGGACGTCAGATCCGGTGAACATGCGGGCCATGACATGGTGCTTCGACGACCAACCCACCTGTCATGAAATATGCTATTCAATACCACTTCAACCGCACACGAGCTATGTGCTGCACATTCATCATGTTTGAAGTACATCACCATTCTGTGATGCAGTAAAACATCTTGTAGTAACATCAGAAGAACATTACATAGGAAATCAGCATAGATTGCACCATTTAGATTGCCATCGATAAAATGGGGGCCAATTATCCTTCCTGCCATAATGCTGCACCATACATTAACCCGCCAAGGTTGCTGATGTTCCACTTGTCGCAGCCATCGTGGATTTTACATTGCTCAATAGTGCATATTATGCCGGTTTATGTTACCTCCGTTGGTGAATGACGCTTCATCGCTAAATAGAACGCGTGCAAAAAATCTGTAATCATCCCGTAATTTCTCTTGTGCCCAGTGGCAGAACTGTACACGACGTTCAAAGTCATCGCCATGCAATTCCTGGTGCATAGAAATATGGTACGGGTGCAATCGATGTTGATGCAGCATTCTGAACACCAATGTTTTTGAGATGCCCGATTCTCGCGCAATTTGTCTGCTACTGATGTGCGGATTAGCCGTGACTGCTGCTAAAACACCTACTTGGGCATCATCATTTGTTGCAGGTCGTGGTTGACGTTTGACATGTGGCTGAACACTTCCTGTTTCCTTAAATAACGTAACTATCCGGCGAACGGTCCGGACGCTTGGATGATGTCGTCCAGGATACCGAGCAGCATACATAGCACGAGCCCATTGGGCATTTTGATCACAATAGCTATACATCAACACGATATCGACCTTTTCCGCAATTGGTAAACGGTCCATTTTAACACGGGTAATGTCTCACGAAGCAAATACCGTCCGCACTGGCGGAATGTTAAGTGATACCACGTACTTATACGTTAGTGACTATTACAGCGGCATCGGTCACAAAGCGAAAAAAGTGGTCCAACTAAAACGCTTATATTTATTTACCTACTACACGAATATGTAATAAAATTAAGGGTTCCTATTTAACAAAACGCAGCTGATATCCGTTTGACCTGTGGCAGCGCCATCTAGCGGGCCAACCATAGCGCCATCTGGATTCCTCCTTCAAGGTAGACGAGTTTCGTTCTTTGTAGTTTTTTCGTCTGATGCTTATTTCGTGAGATATTTGGCCCAGTCACTATCAATGGCCCACCCTATATATATAGGGTGTCCCATTTACTTGACTAACCTAAATAACTGTTTGTCCAGATGCAAATTACAAACTGTTTCAAGCAAATGTTCTTTAGCCGTCAGGGGGACATCAATCAGAATGATTTCTTTCGTTGTACCTTCGTTTTTTACAAAGATATGAACAGCGGTGTGACTTTTTTCAATGGCACCCCGTATTTTTTGGTCGGTAATTCATTTCCTCTCCTAAAGACCTATTCGAAAATGTATCACAATGTACCATACACTGAAACTCAACGTTATTAATTACATAACACAACACTGACGTTCACGCTCCCAGCGCTTAGTACAGGTATTCGGGGTAATGGGACACATCCACATGCTGACGTTGACAGAGGACAAATGTAAACATAAGTAGAAAGCACACTCGTCATTCCGTCAACCATCGTCAGTTGAAGAGTTGTGTGAGTACAGTGTACACCAACGAAGAGAAGGTAGAAATGCTACTTATCTATGGGGAATATAAGAACAGTAATTGCAATACTGTTTTCTTATGTATGAGTACATTTAATATAGTAGTTTAGTCCTTTTAAATACTTTTGTGAAGGGTAGGCATACAGTAAAGGCTGTCCTTCCTACTAACTGCATCGACATAACGTTTCTTTTATTATTGTTGTTGTTGTTGTTGTTGAAGGTAGGCGAATTGCTACGCAGGCAGCGAAACTGTACATAGAGCGACATCCTGACAAAAACCCACCTTCCCAACGGATGTTTTCTCGTCTTGTTGCGACGCTTCAGGAAACGGGAAGTTTCAACCCACGACAACACAATAGTCGTAGCGCTCTCACAGATGAAACTGCCGAAGTTACTGTTCTCGCTTCCGTTGCTATGAATCCACATGTGAGCACACGACAGCTTGAACACGAGATTAGCATTCCTAAAACAAGAGTACATCCTATTCTTACACGTCACCGGTTCCATCCTTATCATGTATACCTACATCAAGAATTGCATGGGAATGATTTCCAGAATCCTGAACAGTTCTGGCAGTGGGCACAGCAGCAAATCCTCGCCAATCCGAACTTCTTCTCCAAAGTTCTGTTTACCGATGAATGTTCCTTCTCAAACAAAGGACAGGTAAATAGAAGGAACATGCATTACTGGTCCAGCGACAACACACGATGGCTTAGACAGGTGAAACATCAGCGTCAATGGAGTGTTAACGTCTGGTGTGGGATGCTTGGTACTACAATTATTGGCCCTTATTTCATCAATGGTAGTTTATGCGGCACAGCGTAGCCCAACTTCCTCAGACGAATTCTTCTTCCTCTTCTGGATGAAGTGCCGCTAAGAACCAGAATTCCCGATATTTACTATTAAACACTCTCATTGAGTGACAGCTGAGTGACAGCAGTCAGGGAACGAGAACACGTAATACGTAACACACATACCTTCGTAAATAAATGTATAACATACTTTTAATGTAACACAAAAGGTATCAAAGATTTTTAACCGAAATTTTATCCCATAGCTCGTGATATTGCTGCGCTCCATCTGAGAGGGCTTCGGATTTCGGTATATAAAGGTGAACTTGTGAATATTACGAAATCTAATATTACACCAAATCGCTAAGTTGCTAAAATATCCTAGTGCCCCAACACGACAGGAACACAACGATGGGGAATAAGTTCTACGTTGTTGTAACGTCTGCACTCTCAGAACTCTGCGGACACTGTGAAGTGTTAGGCAGTATAGGACGTAACACCAGGATAAGATTATACGGTGCGAAGGAAATGAGCAACCTAAAGCAGAGATAAACACAATCAACGCTTTATCATTGGCATAAATGTCGCAGTAGTAGACTCCAAATGAGATCCACCAAACGTGCGAAAAATATGCTCAAGGCCGTAGGAACGTTCTGGAAAAATTTTTCGGCAAGTAGTTGTCTCGCTGAGGGTAGTCCTGCACGAAAAATGACATTTATGTTCCAGAGAGGTCATGAGAATCAACAGTATCATATATGGGCGTCTGTGCTTGTATCCTGGTAGTGGGAATCATTCTCGCTGCTAAATCTGATATACTCGTTTTGTACATTTCAGTCATGTATCAATCTCGGTTGAGTTTTCATATTTTATTAACATTATGTCATTTTTTTCTCCAATTTCAGTATTTTTCTTTTCATTTTGTGTGATAATTTTTTGATTTACAGGTAACACAATTTTATTCCGTTAGCTGATGTTGCGCATTGAAATCGATTCCGTTACGGTTCTCAATTCCATTGCTGTTCTCAGCCCGCATAGAATTCTTTGGAATTACGATTGTCGTCATCATGCAATGTACAGTTACAGTGAGGGGCCAAAAATTATGGGAAGGCACTAGATGTGATGGTAATAGCTAGCCCGCGAAACTGTTGTGACCCATCGCTCTCTACGACGTGTTGGAAACTCTCTGGACAGATGCTGTCCCACAAATGGCGCAGTGCTAACCACAATTGCACTTTCGTACTTAAGTTGGTGCTCGATCCATCGAGCGTATACAGGTACTGATAATATTCCATATTTGCTTGACTCCGTTAAGACTGGATGACCTGAGTTATGAATCCGCTGTAGTGTTCATCAAGTTAACTGCATATAACACAAGAACGTTGGCATGCCACACTGCCGCGTTGAGAGGTGGCATCTCCGACAGAGTACTCTAATTCAAAGAAGGGATGTACATAACGTGCAAGAATTTCCACGTGACGTGCACCTGCCATTGGTCTCTACAGCCGGACAATGGCACCTAATTGCGACTGGGACTGTAACTGAGCCACGTGAAGCCTCAACACCACCTTGTTGACACCTAGGATCCATAGCTTCATAGGTGACACGCCAGACTCTCACCCGACCTCAGCTCGCCACAGCATATAACGTGATTCATTGGACCATGCTACACGCCACCCTTGTTCAGTGGTCCATGCTACTCGTTGAGCTGCGTCAAAGAAAGGGCGCATCACATTCCGTCAGCTTTTAACTATGCAGTGAACTTGTCTCCATAAAGTCCCGGTCGAAATGTGTTCATGAGCACATTCAAACCGGTGGCGACGTTGTTCAAAGGAGGCAGTCGAGTGACCCGCATGGATCTGCAGAATCGACGTCACGTCCGTTCATCAGCCACTTGTGGTCGTCTTTTGAGCCGATTGACTCTGAAATATTTAAGATTCACCCTAGAGATTTTTGAGCTCGGAAATACGATTTCTTCAGTAATCTGCGTTGTGCTATGGCCGACGCGTCTTGCACCTTTTACCATTACGGATTACAATCACAAACAGCTTAACCTGGAACGATCATATAGATAATGTTGTGGGTAAAGCAAACCGAAGACTGTGACTTATTGCTGGAACACTGAGAACATGCAACAAGTCTATTAAAGAGGCTGCCTACACTACGCTCATATGTCGTCTTCTGGATGATGGTGATGCTGTTATTTGGTTTGCAGGGCCCTCAACTGCACAGTTATCAGCGCCCGTAGAAATTCCCAATCTTTACACCGTCCAGTGTAGCCACTTTCATCAATGATGATGAAATGAAGAGGACAACACAAACACCCAGTCCCCGGTCGGAGAAAATCCCTCAGCCCGGCCCCTGTTCAGGTGTATTGCTGTGCGATGTGGGATGCGCATCAGATAGGGTCGTCGGAAGACACGAAAACTTCAAAGAAGGGCAACTCGTTTTCTACTGTTGTGAATTAGGGGATAATGTGCAACGGATGTGATACGTGAGTTGGGGTGGCAATCATTAAAACAAATGGGTTTTCTGTTGCGAAAGGAGCTTCTCATAAAATTGCACTCACAACTTTCTCCTCAAAGGGCGAAAATATTCTTTTGACTCACATCTACGCAGAGAAATATGATCGTAATAATAACATAAGAGAAATTAGAGATCGCACAGAAAGACGTAAGTGTTCATTTTTGCCGCGAGCTGTTCGAGAGCGCTACGGTAAAGAAATAGCTTGAAGATGGTTCTCTGCCAGGCACTTAATTGTGAAATACAGAGTAATCATGTAGATCTTTGGAGAAAAGAGAACCACTTGTATGATTACCAAAAGCTCAGATGGAAACGCATTCTAAGCAAAGAAGGGAAAGCAGAAAGGTGGAACGAGTATATAGAGGGTCTATACAAGGGCGATGTACTTGAGGACAATATTATGGAAATGGAAGAGAATGTAGATGAAGATGAAATGGGAGATATGATACTGCGTGAAGAGTTTGACAGAGCACTGAATGACCTAAGTAGAAACAAGGCCCCGGGAGTAGACAACATTCCATTAGAACTACTGATAGCCTTGGGAGAGCCAGCCCTGACAAAACTCTACCGTCTGGTGAGCAAGATGTATGAGACAGGCGAAATACCCTCAGACTTCATGAAGAATATAATAATTCCAATCCCAAAGAAAGCAGATGTTGACAGATGTGAAAATTACCGAACTATCAGTTTAATAAGGCACGGCTGCAAAATACTAACACGAATTCTTTACAGACGAATGGAAAAACTGGTAGAAGCCGACCTCGGAGAAGATCAGTTTGGATTCCGCAGAAATGCTGGAACACGTGAGGCAATAATGACCCTACGACTTAAGTTAGAAGATAGATTAAGGATAGGCAAACCTACGCGTCTAGCATTTGTAGACTTAGAGAAAGCTTTTGACAATGTTGACTGGAATACTCTCTTTCAAATACTGAAGGTGGCCGGGGTAAAATACAGGGAGCGGAAGGCTATTTACAATTTGTACAGAAAGCAAATGAAAGTTATAAGAGTCGAGGGGCATGAAAGGGAAGCAGTGGTTGGGAAGGGAGTGAGACAGGGTTGTAGCCTATCACCGATGTTATTCGATCTGTATATTGAGCAAGTAGTAAAGGAAACAAAAGAAAAATTTGGAGTAGGAATTAAAATCCAGGGAGAAGAAATAAAAACTTTGAGGTTCGCCGATGACATTGCAATTGTGTCAGAGACAGAAAAGGACCTGGAAGATCAGTTGAATGGAACGGACAGTGTCTTGAAAAGAGGATATAAGATGAGATGAACATCAACAAAAGCAAAACGAGGATAATGGAATGTAGTCGAGTTAACTCGGGTGATGCAGAGGGAATTAGATTAGGAAATGAGACACTGAAAGTAGTAGATGAGTTTTGCTATTTGGGGAGCAAAATAACTGATGATGGTCGAAGTAGAGAGGATGTAAAATGTAGACTGGCAATGGCAAGGAAAGCTTTTCTGAAGAAGAGAAATTTGTTAATATCGAGTATAGATTTAAGTGTCAGGAAGGCATTTCTGAAAGGATTTGTATACGATAAATAGTTTGGACAAGAAGATAATATAAGCTTTCGAAATGTGATGTTACAGAAGAATGCTGAAGATTAGATGGGTAGATCACATAACTAATGAGGAGGTATTGAATAGAACTGGGGAGAAGACAAATTTGTGGCACAACTTCACTAGAAGAAGGGATCGTTTGGTAGGACACGTTCTGAGGCATCAAGGGATCACCATTTTAGTATTGGAGGACAGCGTGGAGGGTAAAAATTGTAGAGGGAGACCAAGAGATGAATACACTAAGCAGATTCAGAAGGATGCAGGCTGCAGTAGGTACTGGGAGATGAAGAAGCTTGCACAGGATAGAGTAGCATGGAGAGCTGCATCAAACCAGTCTGTGGACTGAAGACCACAACAACAACAACAACAAGATGTAGATATAGCAGTAGAAATACTATCCCACGTTCGAACTCAGTTAAGATGCAACGTAGCGTCATGTTCACTGTGTATCTGTTGGTAAAGACTGCTCAGGTATCGTGACTACATTCGCGCCATACGCTGCAACAGTCGGTCGCCATACGCTGCACGTCTTCAAACGGAACGACCCTTCCCGTGACATTTAGCTACTCAGTTTACAGACAATAATTATGCCCATAAATCCTCTGAGGCTATAAATTCTGGGAACTTAAGTGACAGGACGTCTGACAGTACACACGATTCCTCAAAAATTGTCTTCTTTTGGAATTTGGTGAGTTAAGTAAGACTCTTGTAACGCTTTTCACACACTCCTTGCCCTTAATAATATTTATGGCTTTAGGAGCCATAATGCGCAACCTCAGGTTTCACTTTATAGTTTGTCTGTGATTGCATTAGCTGATGTGTGACGTATGAAGAGGAGCGAGTGCAGTGGGTACCGATTGCGTGAGAAATTGTACCAGTTTAGTATTCGAGTAATCTTATTGGCTATTGCAACAGGAAATGTAGAGATTATTCTTTGGCTAGCGCACCAAATCTGTAATTTTCATTTATTAATGTTTTTTGAAGTAAACGAGGAGCGTTCAATAAGCAATGCAACACAATTTTCTTTTTTAATAGGTTGATTTTATTCAGGATCCCAATACACCATATTATTACCCACTCTTCTGGCTACAAAAGCCAGTTTTTCAACATAATCTCCGTTCAATGCGACGGCCATAAGTGACCTTATTGGAAGGGCCTGTATGCCCCCATGTACCACACTACTGGTCGACCTCGGAGCCAAAGTGTTGCTGCATCAATAACCTCGCCATCATCCACGTATCGCTTCCAGCGGACTGCGTCCTCCATTGAGTCGAACAGATGGAAGTCAGAAGGTGCGAGATCCGGGCTATAGGGTGGATGAGGGAGAACAGTCCAGTTAAGTTTTGTGAGGTCCTCTAGTGTCTATAGACTTGTCTGACTCCTTGCGTCGTCATGGAGAAGGAGGAGTTCGTATGTATTTTTGTCGTTTCTTCGGCTTCCTGATGGGAGCACAGTACACTTCACAGCTCACTGCTGTACCACGAGGAAGGATCTCAGACAGAATAACCCTTTCAGAGTCCCAGAAAACGGTCGCCATAACTTTCCCAGCTGTGGGTGCGGAGGAGAGGTGGCGCAGCGCCTCTCCATGGGTTGCCGTTTTGTTTCTAGTTGGGAGTGAGAAGCCCACGTTTCATCGCCTGTGACGACGTTCGACAAAAACACTGTCACGGTCAGCCTTTAACGCGCAAACGATGTCGCACAGATGGTCCTCCGTTCATCTTTATGGTCTTCGCAATTGGCGGGCGGGTGTGTCGTCACTACTAACAGAGGTGTCTAGCTGTGCAATGAGGTGTTTCATTGTAATGTGTATATCAACTCGAATGAGTGTGTTCGTAAGTTCCAACAGTGCTGAAGTCACAGCTGTGTGCGCCCGACCGGCACGCGGGAGATCGGACAGGTTTGCGCGACTTTGTTGTGATGATGACAGACGCATCGCCCAACAACTCCCCGTGCTTTTGTTCACTGTCTCCGTAGATATTCTACAAGCGCCTATGAATATCTGCGATGCTCTGGTTTCTGGTTAAAAGAAATTCAGTGGCAGCTCTCTGCTTGGATGCACCTCTGTTACAGACGCCATTTTGAAGGCTACGTATAGCACTGCCACCTATCGGAACTTCATGAAACTTTAGAGGTAGGGGGTATAGCGGGAATATTCCACAATGTCCCACGACAATTTCTACATTTTTTAACCGAAATGTGTCGAGGAAAAAAAGTGTTGCATTACTTGTTGAACGGCCCTGAACCATACTAGCTATACTCTCAGTAGTAAGCTTTCATCCACCGACTTCAGATTTCATAGCTGTAACCACTTTTAGTAAAACGTGCGTTATAGGCTCCCGCCAAAAACGCTCACCGAGCAAAGTGATTCGTGCTGACCAGTCCAGTCATTTAGGGGAGCCAATACGGTATGGTTCGGTTTAGGGGCCGCATGCCGTATAGAATAATCTAAAGTAATTGAGATTCTGCGAGCAATGCTGAGAAGATCAGGCTATAGGATGTGTATATTGATATGTGTATGTAATTTCTACAGTATATTTATTACACCAGGATTTTAAGTGAACAGGGCCAGTGTTTTCAATACGGGTCCTGACTCACGGCAGTTCGGCATTACTATTATGAATAACAGGTAGTTGTCAAGAGATTTGTGGGCTAGGCCTGCGGTTGTTGACGTCGTAGTCTTGATCAACACAGGTCTTATATCTCACAACGTACCCTTACCGGAAGGCAAATCTACATAGAGGCCAGTCAGGGTAAGCTGGGGATGTCCAAGGGATTCGCAGAGGAACTATTGGCAGCAGCTGCAATGCCAACGCAGAGGATTCAATATTTGGGTAAGAGAGCCGATACGATAACGGTTGATTATTGCCAAAGTTTTACAGTAATAGAGAGGAAGCGTCGCAGCACTGGCAATAGCCGCTTGGATAAACTGTGCCATCTGTGACTTTCTCATCTAAAGAATATGTCTGACAATACGTGGTCAAAATGAGTAAGAAATAGCACTCTCCAGAGATAAAGAAAAAACAGGACTTCCGTCCACTTCTGGGAAATAAGGCGTCTCCCAAGAGTTGCTTCATGGAAGGAGACTAATTTAAGAGGAAAACATAGACTATGAGATGGCGGCAGCTGTAATTAAGACTGAGAACAAGAGAATGATGATGAGTCAGTAGAAGCAGTGACCAGCACGTAGCATACGTCCTCCTTATTTCAGTTACATTCTCGATTTTGGTTTCTCCTTCACACGTAACATCACATTTTGAGATCCATGACTCATGACTGATAAGTAGCAAAAAATTTACGGAATTCATAGTTAGTCTCTATACTGTAAAACACTTATATATTTTGACAAAAGGATTTCATCATCAAATAACTTTGATATGTTTATGAAATTTAGTAGTGTTGTATCCCAACATAGCAACAAAATTTGTATATTCTTGACAAGATAAAATAGTTTTTTTAGAAACTACGAAACAAAATTATAGATTTCAAGAACTTTAAAGGCCACTAAACATGTGAGAACTTTGATTATGTGAGGGTGCAACGTTCCTTCTTCATCTTCAAAAGTAGAAATAGTAACTTGTATTACTTTCATGGAACATTTTATTAGCAGATGTTTCCCAAGTACAACTGTGTTTCAGTATTAAGATTTCTCTCTTATTCTTCCATTCTCACTTTTTGCTCTTAGTTATTGCATATGCTGTATGTTGCCCGTCTTTCCTTATAGCTTACACACATATTTGTAAGAATTTCAAACATTTTGCAACATTCTACGTTGACGGTCGCTTTTTCTATGCCTACAAATCCAATGAAGGTGTCCTGACTTTCCTTAAATCTTGCGTCCATTATCAGGATTAGAACTGCCTCTCCCGTACCTTGATGTTTGCTGATGCTAACGTGATCGTCATCTAACAGACCCTCAACATCTTCGGCATTCTGTGGATTATGTTCTTCCAAAAGTCCGATAGTATGTTTTTTCCTCTTGAATAACCGTTTTGTTGCCACTTCTTCCAACGACTTTAGAAAGCGCGAGGACTTTCGCTTTGTTTGATCGCATTCTCCATAAAGTCGGTCAAACGCTGGCTCTAATCGGGTCATCAGACAGTTACCCCACTCCGAGGTGGCAGGCTGTTTCAAGTCTTTCTCTTCACATTTTAACTTATTTGCATACTGAATTTGCACACGAAACTCTTTACTTCATTTACTTTCGTATACTGGAGGGTGATAGAGGAAGTGTTTCTGGGAGTAGCACGCGCATGATATATATCCACACTACAAATATTACAGTATGACACAAGTTTCATCCTGCACAATAAGATGACAAAAAAAGAACAAGGTTTCCGTCAAGCTGGATTAGCAGGAGTGTGCGAGGCTTCCTATTTGTTACTTTAATAGATTGCAAATAGGATACAATTTGTGGAGAAAGGCCTAAAACAGGCTGCCATAGCCCGCATCTCGTGGTCGTGCGGTAGCGTTCTCGCTTCCCACGCCCGGGTTCCCGGGTTCGATTCCCGGCGGGGTCAGGGATTTTCTCTGCCTCGTGATGGCTGGGTGTTGTGTGCTGTCCTTAGGTTAGTTAGGTTTAAGTAGTTCTAAGTTCTAGGGGACGTATGACCACAGCAGTTGAGTCCCATAGTGCTCAGAGCCATTTGAACCATTTTTTAGGCTGCCATATCACATCACTCCGTACTCTGATTCAAAATTTCACCGAGAAACATGGTGAGACCCTTTCCAAAACAATTTCTCTCGACCTGTCCATCAATAAGGAAAGAAACGAAGAAAGTTTAAAAACACAATATGGATCCTTTTTCGCGCCTTCCTGTGGCACGTGCAAAGAGCAAGCGCGATATTGATAAGTTCATAAATAGAAAGGTAAAGGGTTCCCTTTAAAAACTCCCCATTCTGCAACACCCTCTGTGCCACTTTAAAAAATTCTCCGTACAGAGACACTCATCATCTACTCCTACCCAGTGGCAGGACAGACAACTCTCCCTATACTAACGTCTGCTGGCTGCATGCAAAATCTGAGGGGGGACGGAAGGGTTGCCTGTACTGCCAGTGGATGGGGATCAGTGGATGGGTGTCTCCATAGAATTTTTAACGTGCCCAACAAAAGCACACAGGTGGTACTGAGGGTGTTGCGGAGCTGGGATTTCTTAGAGGACGCTTTTGCCCTTTTCATTCATGCCACAGAAGGGTGCAAGAAATGAGGGATGAAAAGCATAAACACACTTTTCTGCATTTTATAAAGTTCAGATTTGGACGGTCCCTAGTGGTTGCAACCTGCATACCAGAGAAAAAATGTCACATTACATTCCAAAGGGGTGTAATCACTTTTAATGGGACTGCAGCTCCATGCTGTCCTTATATAAGGGTTGAATCGTCTGGCAGGTGTCAGCAGTGACAAATGTTGTCAAGAATGTCGCCCTGTTGCATATCGCACTGCGAACTTTCGCCTTCGACCACTAACTGTGTGGAAATAAACGGCCCAAGTGAAGGGATGGTTTCATTTATGCCCTTTACGACACATTCCAGGGTATTTTCGTGTCGCTTCTGAGCACAGGTGTGTCCAAAATGTTTCCCTCGGCCACCCATAAAAAACTGCCAAATTACAACGCTGGGCGTCACGGTTCTGAACCCCATAGCAGAGGCGCCAAGAGAAGGGGTGAGATGTGGGTCGGCCTAAGGGAAGTTATCACAACCTTCCCACCGTGTGACACGACCACGGTGGTGTTGGGAAGAAATGTGGTGAAGTTTCGCAGTTATAGCCACATTCGAGTAAAATTTCGAGCTTCTTTGTTTTAACGGGTGAAAATGATGAGCTTTCAAAAAAGTGGCCTTTTATTTTGCTGTGCAGTGTATATTGAGAGGATGATGCTAGAATTCCCAGATCCCTGAACAGAGGTCAACAGTAGGTTCTCGGATTTACACCACATATTTCTCGAACTGCGCATTTCTGAGCTAAACAAAAGAAAAAAAAACCTTTGTGAATGAAAACAGTTACTCCAGAATATAATGTTGTACTACATAAGCGATTGAAGATACGCAAAGCAGACTAATTTTCGTGCTGGACCATCTCTTATTGCGAATACTGTTCTAATGGTAAGTATAGCAGCATTCAAGTTTTCAATAAGACTTTCAACACGGGGTTTCTATAATAGTTTACTATCTGTACGACCACAAAGGAATTTGAATTGTTCAAGCTCAGTAATCATTTGCTCTTTCTAAGTAATCAAAATGTCAGTTACAGTTGAAGTGTGTGTTAGAAACTGTAAAACCTGAGTATCACTACTACTATTTAGCATCAATTTGTTTTCTACAAGCCATGAGCTATGTCTTGAAGTGCATTATTTGATATGCTGCTTATGTTGCACTCAATCTCCTTCACTATCAAGCTAGTGTCACCATCAAACAGAAATATATTAGAATCACATAGAACATTGCTTTAATATTCTTCTAGATACCCTAAGATCATCCTTAATTAAAAAATTCTACAGAAGTGAACTACTTCCTACTGTGTTGTTCATCTTCTAGATAAGAAAAACTTCTCCTCATCTTTTATAACTGAATTCATAAAAACACTTTTCACATACATTCCTCAAGGCATCACCAGTAATTTAATCATCTAAAGCAGCTAAATGAAATGTGCTCGATTGAGAAACAAAAGATAATTCACTTGCAAAAGGTGAATAATATTATTCGCATCTACAAGAAAAAGCACTGAACAAGTAACAGACGGAAAATGGTAGCAAATATAACGAAGTGTTTCTTACATTTTGTATTGTTCCTTTCCTGTTAGTTAATGTGTAAGACAGACTGAATTGTAGCAATGGAAAAATTCTGCTATTATGATTTGAACGGTCCGGGTCCATAATTTGACCTTGCTATGCTCTAGTTTTACTGAGACTACTTAGGTCAAAAACAAGGTCTAGTTTTTCAACATAACGAGGACCATGTCTTCTTCTTACTCCCAGTCCTTAATTGTCACCACCAACAAGACTGTAAAACCTCATGGAAAATTAAGCGCAAGTGCTAATGTCTCGCGGGCAACGAGGTCATTTCGAGTGGAGCGTTAGATTATGGACAATATTAGGAGATCTAAGCTGCCATGATCCTTTAAAAGAACTAGACGGTCAGTCCCCTGAAGTGATTAAGAAAAATCAAAAACCCCTACATCAGAAGTAACGAACGCTGATTCGAATGCTCCTTTCCCAAAAACGAATCCAATATTTCCAACAGGTGCGCTACCTCGATCGGTATCATTTAGTGTTATGTGGTTCAAGAACTTTATGTTTTCATCAAAAATATTAAAAAAAAGGTCACCGACTTCCCGCCAAATAGAAATTCAGTCGTAAACATTCATCATCGCTGAAGGCGAAGTTGTCAAAAATAGCTTTACAAGATCACGCAAATGAAAACTAAACATACAAATACCTGATCATGTTGTTGTTGTGGTCTTCAGTACTGAGACTGGTTTGATGCAGCTCTCCATGCTACTCTATCCTGTGCAAGATTCTTCATCTCCCAGTACTTACTGCAACCTACATCCTTCTCAATCTGCTTAGTGTATTCATCTCTTGGTCTCCCTCTACGATTGTTACCCTCCACGCTGCCCTCCAGTACTAAATTTGTGATCCCTTGATGCCTCAGAACATGTCCTACAAAACCGATCCCTTCTTCTAGTCAAGTTGTGCCACAAAATTCTTTTCTCCCCAATCCTATTCAATACTTCCTCATTAGTTATGTGGTCTACCCATCTAATCTTCAGCATTCTTCTGTAGCACCATGGATACACTCCATACAAATACTTTCAGAAACGACTTCCTGACACTTAAATCTATACTCGATATTAACAAATTTCTCTTTTTCAGAAACGAATTTCTTGCCATTACCAGTCTACATTTTATATCCTCTCTACTTCGACCATCATCAGTTATTTTGCTCCCCAAATAGCAAAACTCCTTTACTACTTTAAGTGTCTCATTTCCTAATCTAATTCCCTCAGCATCACCCGACTTAATTCGACTACATTCCATTATCCTTGTTTTGCTTTTGTTGATGTTCATCTTATATCCTCCTTTCAAGACACTCTCCATTCCGTTCAACTGTTCTTCAAAGTCCTTTGTTGTCTCTGACAGAATTACAATGTCATCGGCGAACCTCAGCGTTTTTATTTCTTCTCCATGGATTTTAATACCTACTCCGAACTTTTGATTTGTTTCCTTTACTGCTTGCTCAATATACAGATTGAATAACATCGGGGAGAGGCTACAACCCTGTCTCACTCCCTCCCCGACCACTGCTTTCCTTTCATGCCCCTCGACTCTTATAATTGCCATCTGGTTTCTGTACAGATTGTAAATAGCCTTTCGCTCCCTGTATTTTACCCCCGCCACCTTCAGAATTTGAAAGAGAGTATTCCAGTCAACATTGTCAAAAGCTTTCTCTAAGTCTACAACTGCTAGAAACGTAGGTTTGCCTTTCCTTAATCTAGCTTCTAAGATAAGTCGTAGGGTCAGTATTGCCTCACGTGTTCCGATATTTCTACGGAATCCAAACTGATCTTCCCCTAGGTCGGCTTCTACTAGTTTCTCCATTTGTCTGTGAAGAATTCGCGTTAGTATTTTGCAGCCGTGACTTATTTAACTGATAGTTCGGCAATTTTCACATCTACCAACACCTGCTTTCTTTGGTATTGGAATTATTATATTCTTCTTGAAGTCTGAGGGTATATCGCCTGTCTCATACATCTTGCTCACCAGATGGTAGAGTTTTGTCAGGACTGGCTCTCCCAAGGCTGTCAGCAGTTCTAATGAAATGTTGTCTACTCCCGGGGCCTTGTTTCGACTCAGGTCTTTCAGTGCTCTGTCAAACTCTTCACGCAGTACCATATCTCCCATTTCATCTTCATCTACATCCTCTTCTATTTCCATAATATTGTCCTCAAGTACATCGCCCTGGTATAGACCCTCTATATACTCCTTCCACCTTTCTGCTTTCCCTTCTTTGCTTAGAACTGGGTTTCCATCTGAGCTCTTGACATTCATACATCTGGTTCTCTTTTCTCCAAAGATCTCTTTAATTTTCCTCTAGGCAGTATCTGTCTTACCCCTAGTGAGATAAGCCTCTACATCCTTACATTTGTCCTCTAGCCATCCGTGCTTAGCCATTTTGCACTTCCTGTCGATCTCATTTTTGAGACGTTTGTATTCCTTTGTGCCTGCTTCATTTACTGCATTCTTATATTTTCTCCTTTCATCAATTAAATTCAATATTTCTTCTGTTACCCAAGGATTTCTACTAGCCCTCGTCTTTTTACCTACTTGATCCTCTGCTGCCTTCACTACTTCATCCCTCAAAGCTACCCATTCTTCTTCTATTGTATTTCTTTCCCCCATTCTTGTCAATTGTCCCCTTATGCTTCCTGAAACTATGTACAACCTCTGGTTTAGTCAGTTTATCCAAGTCCCATCTCCTTAAATTCCCACCTTTTTGCAGTTTCTTCAGTTTTAATCTACAGTTCATAACCAATAGATTGTGGTCAGAGTCCACATCTGCCCCTGGAAATGTCTTACAATTTAAAACCTGGTTCCTAAATCTCTGTCTTACCATTATATAATATATCTGAAACCTGTCAGTATCTCCAGGCTTCTTCCATGTATACAATCTTCTTTTATGATTCATGATCATATCATAACAAAAAGACGACGACGTGTACGTTCGAAGATGCCATATGGACCACGTCGCGCCAGCTAAGACGTAAGCATAATGTGTCCTGTGTAGACACCGACTAACATAGACGTAAGGAACAATATTACACCTATTGTACCATCTTAACAGGTACACTTGATAATAGCAAAACACCGAAACGAGCTCGTCGTGTAACTTGCATCACTGCGAGTGAATAAATAAATAATGCAGCAAAAAACATCTACTTAATATTTAAATTTTCTGTTTCTGTTTCCGTCTCGGCATTTCATTCCTCTCCTCCCCCTCCCCTCCCCCACCCCCTGCCTCCTCGGTATTATAGTTCCCTCCCCCACCTATCTCTCTCAATCTAGAAGAGTGGAGAATTGGTGAAACAATAGATTCCTAAATCATTCATATGCAAATGCTGCGATGGTTCCTTTAATAAAGGCACGGCAAATTTTCTTACCTGTTCTTCTTCAATTCGAGCTTGTGCTCCGTCGCTAATGACCTCGTTTTCGACCCTAATCTTTCTTCCTTTTCCTCCCTCTGATTCCCCTCTCGTGTACTTAGTTGAATACTTTAGTACACGAGGTCACGATTCTTTTTCCAGAGTTGACGCTTATATGTACGTTATTCTTTGAATCGAGTAAAGAGAGCTTTATTCGTTTAACTATGTTCAATTTCCGGAACGAACAACATTGAATGCTGAAAACTATTTTCATTTTTCACCTGATTTCCTGAAACACTTAGGGCAAAATCTAGAATGGTATTTCCACAAATCAGAGGTCATTCCTCCCCTTACTGTAATGCATCTACTCCTGTAAGAAATACTTACTGAAGGTTTATTCAGGGATAGGGTTTCGTTCAAATAAACACAAAGCCCCGCGATAAGATCAAATTATTATATATTCATTTCATTCCTTAAGTATTACCTCCTAGCATATTCCGACTCAAATACATAGATGGGACGAACTGACGTTTAGAGCGTACCAATGGCCACATTACCGAGCGACCACATCTCTTACGACCCGAATCAGCAGATTGTTGACCCAACTGATGATGATATCTTTAGTAGATGGAAACCGACCCACCAAAAATAAAAAGGAACAACCTATACGCGACCAAGATTGTTCCTAAATAAGTTGTAATATTGTTAGATCGCTTTTTTTCCTGGAACAATGTCCTAAAAAATTTTAGAAGTACTGATAGTAACAATAATAATAAGAAGAAGAAGGAGAAGAAGAGAAGAATTACTATTAATACGTCCGCGTGTGTGATGCAACCGTTTCTTTATTCTTCCATTCCGATTGCTTATGTTTATTCTGTGAAACTACAAATGCATTCTATAGGTATGCTACTTTCAAATAAACGAAGTGTAGGTAGACATGACAGTTTCATACGAAATCCAGCAGGAAAACTGGCATGACCAGGGCTCGAACTCAGGACCCTTGACAAGACTTCCCCAACGGAGCTCTACACGACAGACGCTCTCAGTGCTCCGTTGGTCAGGTGTTGCTTGTTAACCATTTACCCAGGTTCTCCTGGATGACAGTAGAAATCGCAAACTATGTCGGAGTTTTGTTCGATACTCAGTCGATGTACAACGTTTGGTACCGATCTGACTGACGCATGTAGGAGCTTGCCTAAGGGAGGGGAAAGCTTTTCCCTTTGCATCTTTCGAGTGTAATCTCAGGAAACGTCGAGAGCCACGAGGCTTCCAACATATTTCGTATTTGGTGGACGGACAAAATTTTAAGAAAGGAAGATTATAGTTCAACGTCGAGTCGGTGTCCATGTCATTAGCGACATAGCACAAAATCTAGCAGAACTCTTCGTGATATTGTTTAAGAAGCCTTCCTTGCATTAGCCTCGAGTGATTTGGTGGACAGGAAATCTAAATCTGGTTGGCTGGACAGAGATCGGAAACCACGCAACTCCCTGCGTCACCTCATTCGTCAAGATGTATGTTTCTACTCTCGTTTTCCATACGTAATCACGTCCTGCAGCAGGCAACAGCGTGAAAGTAGACTAGCCGGACCACTTCATATGCGTCTGTTGGCCTCTAGTCCTGCTTCAGTTCCCACCGCATACTGGAATCCCTTATATGTATTCGCCCGGTTTATAAGAGGTAACGCAATAACAGCAACCAAGCGACATGAAGCACTAACACACTGACCTCCATTCGGAAATTCAATTCCAAGTCGACCTACGTTAATTTTAGGTATACCGCTGATTCCCTAATTCACTTTAGGCAAATGCTAAGATGGTCCCTTCCCAAACGCTGAGGCTCGTTTCTTGCATTAGCCTTTTCAGATTTGTGCTCCGTCAGTTATGATCTTGTTGTCGACGCAACATTACGCCATAAAAAAGGTCATGTTTCAGAACCTCTAATTAACTGCAGATTTGGATATTCTGATCACCTTATACTATTATAAAATCACAATGAGTGGCCGAAAACCTACGCGCTGCAGTATTTTGTGTCTGGCTCACGTACAAGTGGACTCCTGACGCCGCACTTTCAAATCGTGGACACTAATGGACTTTGGAATCCAAATTTTCCTGATCACCGATATGCTGTGATCTAGGCGTCTTGCACCATTACTATCTCACGCTCAAAGTCAGTTAACCGGCGACCTTCTGGTACTTGCCTATAAAAGACTCCTCAGACATCATGTCTACACTCGCGTCATACGCCGTATCTTATCCTAACATTTGGTGTCCTACGTCTTCAAATGGAACACTCGTTTCCGCAACTTTCGGCCATTTAGTCTATTTACAACAGTCTGTATCAGAGTTCTTAATGGGACGTCAGATAAAATAAAAACCACCATGTGTTACTGCCGGCGATAGTAAAATTTATTGTTTCTATTGCACTTAATATTATCTATTGCGTAAAGTGCAATTTCACGTTAAAAAATAAGTTTGGTGCACAACAGTTTGTGCAGGTGGATTGTATCATTGCTTACAATATTTGGTTATCTAAGAACTAGTGTCCCCCGCAGACCCTAGTTAGTTATTTCCTGAAGATTGCCTAATAAGCCGGAAACTAGTTAGAAATAAAGAAAAATTAGTAGTACTTGCTATTCAGCTTTAAATATGGAATTGTTCTACCAAGAAATAACAGAAAAACCATAACTAATATTTACTTTACAGTCAACAGCAAAATGCACTGATATTGTAACTTAATTCTTACACTCACATGTTTAGCAGTCGAAGTTTTCCAATTCGTTTCGAATCGTGACATTCATGAGTTGGGTTTCTGTAAGGTCCAGCATCATAGAACACACTACAATGGTCGCAGACGAACTCACGATTCAGAGCTCTAGCTCATTAACGGCTCCAAAACAATAAATAAATCTATATAAATAAAAAAGTATAAATGTTCATTTGTTCGAAATCTTAAGTCTCCGAAAGTTCTTCGTCGATTGCTTTGAAATTTTTACATAAGGCTGCATTCGAACACGCGCATGTTTTATGTAGCTAGTAGAGCTCTGTCTATAATATAATTATATACTGTATAACATAATATACTAATGCATAAGGGGGAAACGTGCTTACCAATTATCTCTAAAATTTCTTTACCGATTACTTCATATTTCTACATGATACTCTAATGAACAGGGAAACGTTGCTACCAAAAACTTCCGGAAGTTTTCTTGACCATTTTACTTCACATTTTTACAGGGTACACTAATAAACAGTTGTGGCGACAAGCCACATAACGTGATAAAAATGATATTGAATAAAATCGCAAATATAACAAAACTGACGTCGTAACGAAATAAATATTACCGCAGAAAAATAACAAACACTGTAGTCAATTAATATGATCTGCGAATTTAATTGCAATCTCTGTTCCTTTTGCAAAAGGATCGCGCTCTCTTCCCTTTTGTTTCTTCTCAGTGTAAGAAGCCATTTTGGTGACGAGGCATAAAAACGTAGGTAGGTGGTCGTAGGTTGTGTTCCAAAAATGAACAGCATAGAGACACACGTGATGACACTTTCTGCAGGACCTGACCATCATTTTGCAGGACAATGCTCAAGCACGTATGGTGCAGGTTGTTGCTGATTTGTTTGACTGATGGGGCTGCTAAGTGCTATACCACCTACTGCACTCTACTGGCTTAACCCCTCGGGAGTTCAGATCGTTTTCTAAACTGACGGAAACACTTCACGGCATTCGCTTCAGAACTACTACAAATTCGTCGGGCAATAGACTGCGCCGCTCGAACTGCCAACACAACTAGCACTGCTAAGAGTATTCTACGACTTCCACATCGCTGGCAACGGGTTATACACAATGCTGGTGACTACTCTGAAGGTCAGAGAAACTTTGAAACACGTATCTATTTTGTACGAGATGTAAATAAATAGTTGCCACTATTAAAGTTCCAACCCTCGTATAAAGACGTTCTAACTACATCTGAAGATAGGCGAGAGAGAATTGTCAGAGCATATGCTTCGATAAGGGCCGATGTGATAAGGAATGCCACTCGATCCATGATAAGGATCATTGCAGCACTGCATTGATACCAACGGTCATCACTTCGAACACCTTCTGTAAATGGACGATCATGACACTTTTGTGACCTTCGTTGACCTTCAAACACCTTACTGTTGCACACCATTGGATTCATCTTGTTAGCCGCTATCAGGAAATAAGTACCAAACTATAGCATACCATTAAAAAAAACGAAGATGACCTTCATATCTCTGAAGCGACCCCACCTATCAACAAAAAACCAACGTCATACTATCGCCGCCGTTGTCCGATGCAAAACGTTTCAGTTCCTATCATACTTTCGGAGTTATTCTTGATGGCAATTGTTGTGGATTGGCAAGAGGGCCAACCCACTAATGTAAGAGGAAGCCGAAAGGCACGCGTTTAAGCTCACGCAGGCTGGCGTGAGGTCTGGAACAGGACAAGGAATTTAGACTTCAGAAAAAAGGATGTAGCTTGTGGAATACTTAACTTTAATCCATTAATGTTGAACGTAGCTCTTGTCTGTACATTATTTACAATATCAATAGCAACTGAACATGGCGCCTTGCTAGGTCGTAGCAAATGACGTAACTGAAGGCTATGCTAACTATCGTCTCGGCAAATGAGAGCGTAATTTGTCAGTGAACCATCGCTAGCAAAGTCGGCTGTACAACTGGGTCGAGTGCTAGGAAGTCTCTCTAGACCTGCCGTGTGGCGGCGCTCGGTCTGCAGTCTCTGATAGTGGCGACACGCGGGTCCGACGTATACTAACGGACCGCGGCCGATTTAAAGGCTACCACCTAGCAAGTGTGGTGTCTGGCGGTGACACCACAGCAATAGTTAGTGACTCACCCTGTATATTATTAAACAAAATTTTTAAACACAACAATGTATTGTTTTGTTTTCTCATGGCCATTGCTTTTCACAGAAAAGAGAAACCCTTATCAGCTTATGACTGGAATATCGCAGCGGAGTCTGACTTTGCAATAACAATAAACAAGTCTCAAGATCAGAGGAAGGGTAGGCGTAGATGGAAACAGAAGTGCGAGGGGGGGGGGGGCACGGGACGAACAGATAGGAGGAAGGAGGAGAAGATGGATACAGAGAGAGGAAGGAGAAGATGGAGAAGAGGGAGGAACAGGAAATAGACACAGAGAGGGGGGGGGGGGGGAAAGTGAAGGAAAGTAATATGGTGGAGGGTGAGGAGATGGACAAAGAGGGGAAGAGAAGAAGAAGGAGGGGCTGGAGGAGGAGATGGACAGAGAGCGGGGGAAAAGGAGATTAGGATATTTATCCAATTCTCATACATATTTAGCAATTTCCAAGTAATATCGGGTTCGATAGTAAAAAATCAAAAATATATATTTCCGCCACCCTCCTAGCTTGGACTGTTTGTTAACGGTAATTTCTCTCTCTATACCCTTTTAACCATAATAAATTGCTACCGCTGGGTACAACAATCCACAGGTGAAAGTAAACCTGCATGGAGAACACTTTGTGTCCAATCGTGAATGGGACAATGCGGCTTGTGTACAATGTTCAGTCTGCTGACATTCCTCGAAGAATCATGTCAGGTCTACAACACCTGCCGAATGCCGCTAGGCACATTTTATGGTCCGATGCTTTATCGGAGGACACTGGGTCTATGTCGAACCAGACAGTGTGCAACTATCTCCTCACGGTCAATTTGGCAGCTGGGCTTCCATTACGAACAACATTACAGACATGTCAACCTTGAGTGAAACAAGGTGAGCAGGAGAACACCTGGACTAGAACCTGAATCGGTGGCACCTGGTTGATGAGTGCAGGATAGGTCTGACGTTTGATTTTCTTTATGGAAGTCAGTGGAAACGGCCAGAAACCAAAGCTCGTCTTAGGCATTAATACCACGAGTTGAGCAGGGAAGATTGTCAGTCACGTTTCGGCTGCCATCATATCCACATCATGTGCCTCTCATCGCTATCAAGGACGTCTTAAGGGCTGGGTAGCGTCTCGGTGGGATCCTCCAACCTACTATACAGCCCTACAGTCGAGATTTCGGCTATTAAATCGACTTTCGACGAGCAAAGCGCTTCCGCCTTGCGAATACCTTGCGCCACAAGGCATAAATCAACGGAGCAGTCTGGCCTTCACTATCTGCTCACACTTACCCGACTGATCGTTCATGCCACCAGTTGAAACTCGCATTCCGTGTCGCAGGAACCTTCCCCTCCGACTGGACGACCTTAGGTGGGCTGCCAGTGCAGAGTGATGACTGTCTTTTATTTTGTTTACTACTGTCTCTTCATTTCATAGTACAGCTATTCAGGTTGTTTCACAATGTTTTGTGATTTCAGAGTTGAGTAACTCACACTAAAAACAAGATACAGCGACGGTGGCGCCGTGTATTAGTAGTGAGTGCTAAGTGTCGTGTTTGTTCCCACATACAGGTCAGTAACCATGTCTTTTTAGTCGAAGCAACACTGTGCGTTCGCAGTGGAGCGCTGTTTCCGCTACGGCGAATTTGTCATGTGCGTGCAATGTGCCCTGCATATGCATATCCAGATTCAGCCGAGATATCCAATACCTGCCAGTGGAACAATACTGAACTGGTAAGACATTTGCGTGCAACTACCATTGCATCGAATCGAAAGTCAACCGACGCTCGGAAAAACAAACTCCCCACAACTTCGAAGGTCAGTCCTCGTCGTTCGTTACGAAAATTTAGTTCCGACAGGACCGCGAGACATGCTACACATCTAGCGAGACCTTGAGAGTTCTCCGTGAAGCGTCTGGTAATCACATAGTTTCCAAACGTGCACGTACCGAATGGCAGCCTCGCTCACATGATTTAACCGAGCCAGACCTGTGGTGTTATTTGAAGGCGAGAGTCTACTCCGACCAGCCGAGAAGCTTGCAGCAGTTAAAACATCGAATTCACGGTGAGATTCGCAGAAGTTACGAAAGATGTGTTCAAAAACTGGATGGATCACCTCGAGTATTTTGTAGGCACGAATGGTCGTCATTTGTCAGTTGTACTATTTCGCTATTTCGTAAGTGAACTTGAATAAATGTTGTACCTTCTGTAAAATGTTGACTTCTGTAGTTCTAATTCCCATTCCTGTCGCCACAGCCGTCAGTTAACATACGGGAACAAACGTGCGTCTACGAATCGTGTAAACTTTGTTCCCTGTGTTGCAGTATTTTAATTGATTATGAGATTTTCTGAGGAGGACCAGCCCAGCATATGCCTAAACGAACGAGGGAAATTGCCTGGAAACGCCACTCAGGCTGGCCACTGTACCACACCAACGGTCGTTAATCCAGATTCGATCCAGGCTTTGCTCACTTTCCTGTCTCCTAAGCTAGCTCGCTCCAAGCATGGCAAGCTGGTAATATTCTTTTAATATTCCTTTAATCCCTGCTCGCCTCGAGTCTAACAAGAAACCCCTTGAGTGCGAAGCCGCAGGTTCAATCTTGAGTAGGGCTCATCGAAAGTGTAGTGTTAACAGTTCTGACAGGAAAAATATTATCTGCTTACTGACTCACCATGTTCATCAGGAAGGCGACCGAAAACGAGTGTCCGGGATGGGCAGAGATCAATCTTCCATCGCATGTATGTACTACACTTCACAAAATGTACAGCGTCGACATTTGAGAAATGTTCAAAATAAACCATTAACTTGCATCATGAATACCGGATGAAAAACAGCGACCCACAGTGATCACAAAGGTTCGCACTATCAAAATCGCAAGCGAACTCCTTGGGAGTTACAAAAGTACAGGACGCTCAGCTAAATATCGACTCTTAAAGAATAATATTGGTGTAACTGAGTAATGAGAACTGATGGAATGAGATGACATGAAACCAAATACGAAACAGCCTGTCGTGGAGTTTATCGTAAAACTGGCTATTCTGTAGGGCGTACTGCAGATATGTTTTATAGGCATGGCAAAAAACAAAGATCCAGAGCATGAAATTATCCAGTGGTTCCAGGTAGTATGAACTACAATGTCACACACTTTTCAGGAGCGATAGTTTGCTCTAAAGGAGCATGGTTTTTATACGCTGATCAGTAATCAGTCACCCCACAGCAAGTTTTTTCACCAGCTATATTTCTTATTTTCCCACTCCCCCTTGCTGTGACGTAACGTTCCCTCCCTCCCCTGCCAGATCACGCATACGAGAAAGAATCGTAGGCGGCAGAACACATCCAACTTCACGCAGCACTACAAATAACTTTCCAGCCAATTTTCAATTCAGATTAACAGTTGGCATAATTGTGTACGAATATGTTATGCACTGATGTTAGTCGGTCTTAACATAACTCTGTTGGTACCTCCGATTTCGAAGGTTCGCTTCCTATGCATTGCCTCTTCAAATCACAATGGGTCGGAATTGGAAACAAACCCTTTACTGAACGATGGGATAAGTTTATTTATGTCATCTACGAATTTTCGACCTGATTTCGCAGTTTTCTGTGCATAGTCAAATTGACACTTTGTTTGAAATTTCGTTATCTTACGTCTTCCAGTTCTGTAGCACTGTTTGATGTTATACAACCAACCACTGCTTCCCTTGAAATCACTGTAATCTATGTCGCGCACTATTTGATGTGCATAAAATAACAGGTCACTATCATCCACGTCCTGTAAATTGTATTGCTCCTCCTTGAAATGCGCAAACACCAGTTTTTGTATTAAGTGCGCCTTGTCTTCCCTTGAACATCCGTTGTTTTTCTTATACACTACAAGGTCATATAGCTTGTTTTTACTATGCTTCGGATGATCTTCCATGTACGTAATTATATTCAATACCCGCACCTCGGACGACGATTGTCCTTTGTTATGCTTCACTGGAGACTGGATTTGTGGCTCCCTGTCTGACAAGGATGATGAACTACGTGGCTCGAAACCTGATCAATATCACTCTCGCTTGATAAGCACGTATCGTCATCATTGTAATCCTCGTGAACATTGTCTGCACAATCAAGCATGTACTACAACACACATTCCACTGACTGATCTTGCAGAAACGCTAATATTTCGTCTGCCAATTCTTTCTCACTCGACTGGGTGTTGTGTGATGTCCTTAGGTTAGTTAGGTTTAAGTAGTTCTAAGTTCTAGGGGATTGATGACCATATATGTTAAGTCCCATAGTGCTCAGAGCCATTTGAACCATTTTTTTCTTTCTCACTCTACAAAATTCCTAGAATTTCTTTATGACGAAACGTCAGCTTTGGAAACAGTTGTCGCTGATATTATGCAATGTTTGCTTTGCTTATCAGCTCGTGGTCTTGCGGTAGCGTTCTCGCTTCCCGCGCACGAGGTCCCCGGTTCGATTCCCGGCAGTGTCCGGGATTTGTTCTGCCTAGAGATGACTGGGTGTTGCTGTGTCGTCTTCATCATCATCATTCATCCGAATTACGGTCGGAGGAAGGCAATGGCAAACCACTTCCACTAGGACCTTGCCTAGTACAGCGGTAAGGGTCTCCCGCATCGTCCCCTACGCAGCTCGGAGTATGGGACCTCATAATCATCATCATCATCATCATCATCGTTGACATGGCTATGATTTGTATCAGCACCACTAGCATAGTGGCACTGTTGTGAGTTGCTCGTCAACTAATCAGTTCGACTACGCTTCGTAACCTCATGCTGTGCTCACCATTGCATACCTCCAGACCCGCCCCTGTTGCCAATACTGTGGCGTACATGGTAGACTTTTGAAGACATAAAGTCTTTTGTATAGATACCAGATGCATTCTAATCATCGCCAGCACTTAGACTATGTACCTACATGTTTAGTTTGACGTTGATACTACGAGGGTCACTCCAAAAGAAATGGACACTATTTTTGTAAAAATACAGTTTTCATTCTGCATGTGTGAAAGTTTTACAGTGTGTAGATACATCCTTCCCGCTTGTTTTCAAACTTAGTTCAACCTGTTCCCATGAGTGGCGCCGTCACAGCATGTCTTCAAGATGGCTCCAACACTTGACGTTCGTCAGAAGCAACGTGCTGTCATAGAATTCCTGTGCTGTGAAAACGAGACAGTGGGAAACATCCACAAGAGGTTGAAAAAGGTGTATGGAGATGCTGCTGTCGATCGCAGTTCAGTTAGTCGGTAGGCAAGCAAGTTACGTGATGAAAGAGGGCACGGCAATATTGAGCATTGTCCTCGCAGAGGCCTCGCACTGCACACACTCCAGACAATGTGCAGAGAGTGAACGAATTGGTGACTGCTGACAGACGCATCACAGTGAACGAATTGTCATGCTACGTTGGGATAGGGGAAGGAAGTGTTTGCAGAGTACTGAAAGTGTTGGCGTTAAAAAATGTTTGTGCCAAGTGGGTTCCCAGGATGTTGACAGTGGCTCACAAAGAAACAAGAAAAACGGTATGCAGCGAACTTTTGGAACAGTACGAGAATGGTGGAGATGAATTTCTTGGAAGAATTGTGATAGGTGATGAAACATGGCTCCATCATTTTTCACCAGAGACGAAGAGGCAATCAGTGGAGTGACATCATGCAAATTCACCCAAGAAAAAAATTCAAAACCACACCTTCTGCTGGAAAAGTTATGACTACGGTGTTTTTCGATTCCGAATGATTCTTGCTTGTGGACATCAGGTCAAGTGGAACCACCATAAATTCTGATGCATATGTGACGACACTGAAGAAACTTCAAGCTCGACTGAGTCGTGTTCGACCACATCGGCAAAAACAGGATGCTTTGCTGTTGAACGACAATGCACGGCCACATGCCAGTTAAAAAACCATGGAAGCGATCACAAAACTTGGATGGACAACACTACAACACCCGCCTTACATTCCTGGCTCCATGTGACTATCATCTCGTTGGGAAACTGAAAGATTCTCTTCGTGGAACAAGGTTTGAAGATGATGACTCCCTTGTGCACACTGCCAAACAGGGGCCCAAAAACAGGTTCGTCCAAAATTTTACCGTGCGGGTATTCAGGCGCTGGTTCCAAGATGGCGTAAGGCAGTTGAGAGGGATGGAAGTAATGTGGAGAAATGAAAACATTGTTCCTAAAGGATGTATCTACACACTGTAAAACTTTCAAACATTTGGAATAAAAGATGGGTTTAAAAAAAAATAGTGTGCATTTCTTGTGGAGTGACCCTCGTACATCAGAATATTTCATGGTATGTATGTCTGGTATACATGGCTATTAATCATGTAAACACCTTTTATCTTTGTTATGTAGCACCAGATCGTTTATAGATTTAGCGTCAGTAAACTGGTCTTAGTTGGTTACACCCTGTTTTTGTTTGTAACAGATTTGAAGATGGCAGTAGCGGAAACCGGTAACAGTGAAGTATAAAAGTTTGTGTGATCAAGACAGACCTGTAAAATAAAAAAAATTAAGTATGTGGTAGACAACTTGTGGGGAATCTAATGCCGAAAATATCATTGGTATTTTGTGACTTAGCTCTCAAGGGGTTTCTTGTAACACCAAAATACATTAGCAGATATGTAGGTGGTAAAAAATTACTAGTTTTTCAACTCTTCGTGTCATAATACAACGGAGAGGAGTAGGGGGGCTTGTTGTTGTTGTTGTGGTCTTCAGTCCAGAGACTGGTTTGATGCAGCAGCTCTCCACGCTACTCTATCCTGGTGCAAGCTTCTTGGTCTCCCAGTACTTACTGCAACCTACATCCTTCTGAATCTGCTTAGTGTATTCATCTCTTGGTCTCCCTCTACGATTTTTACCCTCCACGCTGCCCTCCATTGCTAAATTTGTGACCCCTTGATGCCTCAGAACATGTCCTACCAACCGGTCTCTTCTTCTTGTCACGTTTTGCCACAAACTCCTCTTCTCCCCAATTCTATCCAATACCTCCTCATTAGGTATGTGATCACCCATCTAATTTTCAGCATTCTTATGTAGCACCACATTTCGAAAGCTTCTATTCTCTTCTTGTCTAAACTATTTATCGACCATGTTTCACTTCCACTGTAGGGCTACACTCCATACAAATACTTTCAGAAACGACTTCCTGACATTTAAATCTATACTCGATGTTAACAAATTTCTCTTCTTCAGAAACGCTTTCCTTGCCATTGCCAGTCTACATTTTATATACTCTCTACTTCGACCATCATCAGTTATTTTGCTCCCCAAATAGCAAAACTCCTTTACTACTTTAAGTGTCTCATTTCCTAATCTAATTCCCACAGCATCACCCGATTTAATTGGACTACATTCCATTATCGTCGTTTTGCTTTTGTTGATGTTCATCTTGTATCCTCCCTTCAAGACATTGTCCATTCCGTTCAACTGCTCTTCCATGTCCTTTGCAGTCTCTGACAGAATTACAATGTCATCGGCGAACCTCAGCGTTTTTATTTCTTCTCCATGGATTTTAATACCTACTCCGAACTTTTGTTTTGTTTCCTTTACTGCTTGCTCAATATACAGATTGAATAGCATCGGGAAGAGGTAACAAACCTGTGTCACTCCTTTCCCAACCGCTGCTTCCCTTTCATGCCCCTCGACTCTTATAAATGCCATCTGGTTTCTGTACAAATTGTAAATAGCCATTCGCTCCCTGTATTTTACCCCTGCCACCTTCAGAATTTGAAAGAGAGTATTCCAGTCAACATTGTCAAAAGCTTTCTCTAAGTCTACAAATGCTAGAAATGTAGGTTTGCCTTTCCTTAATCTATTTTCTAAGATAAGTCGTAGGGTCAGTATTGCCTCACGTGTTCCAACATTTCTACAGAATAAAAACTGATCTTCTTCGAGGTCGGCTTTTACCGGTTTTTCCGTTCGTCTGTAAAGAATTCGCGTTAATATTTTGCAGCAGTGACTTATTAAACTGATAGTTCGGTAATTTTCACATCTGTCAACACCTGATTTCTTTGGGATTGGAATTATTATATTCTTCTTGAAGTCTGAGGGTATTTCGCCTGTCTCATACATCTTACGGGGGGGGGGGGGGGGGGGCGCTTAGAAACAAATAAGTCAGAAAGCAAGCTCCGAAAGTCAGGTGACCGCACTACTTTGTGTAACTCTTGTAGAATACGGCAGGCAGGAACGAGGACTTTGCTCCTCGCCGCCGCGTCGCGTCCGGTGTAGACCAAAGTCCTCGGCGCTGTGGAACAGAGGGCCGTTACGTGCGCGCCGAGCCGCGGATGGCCAGAACAAAGGAGCTCGCGTGGGCGGTCGCCGACGCGGGCCACGTGCGCACGTGGCGGAGAACGGAGAGAGGACGCGTGGGGCCGCAGGGATTACCAGACACCTGACACCGGCCGCAGGATTACCTCTACACGACACCTCCTCCTCGTCCCTGCTGTCACAACTCTCGCCGCTGCCCGCTACTGTCCGGCCCAACTGCTTCCCCGTCCTTCGCGACGACAATTTAATTACGGTCAAGTTACTTGACTAGCTTCGCTCGAACGTCTATCGAGAGCTCGCCAGCGGTACGTGTGCTGGGACCTCGCACTCAGTCTGCTGGGGCTATACGCGACGAACAGCGGTGGACACAAACATGGAAAAGCCCTGGGAGATGCACGATTGTTCATAAATGCAGATGTTAGCCAACGTGCAAGATGCGAGCTGTGCTGTTCTGTTTTGGCACAAACGAGACCTGCGCAGTGTCCTCAGTGCGTTACAAGTGCCACTTGTGGGCAGAAAAGTGATCTGCGTAGAGCCGGATTAGAATAATACAGTGGTTGACAGCGAAGCACAGTTGAGCCTGAATGAGGCGTGTATGAACGGTATGGCTGCAGCAGTAACAGCTGTGCGGTTCCTTACTCGACTAGCTTCTCACGCCGCCTTTTATAGTGCGGTATTCGCTTTACAGTATCATCCTTGTCGCTAAAAAACGCACTCCTCTATATGAAATGATACCTTGTTCCAGTTGTTTGTATACATATCTCAACAAAAGCAACAGGAAGCCCACTGTCTTTTACAATTATTAGAATGAATCACGTTCAGTGGTATTTGATACGGAAGGGTGTTAAAATGGGTATGAATTGGTCATGTAAATACAACACCTAAGATCATTAAAATAATATAATCTGCTTGAGTACTTCCCAATCACTATAGTGTGCATGTAGAGCGTTATACTCTACTGGCCATTAAATTGCTACACCAAGAAGAAATGCAGATGATAAACGGGTATTATTGGACAAATATATTATACTAGAACTGACATGTGATTACATTTTCACGCAATTTGGTGCGTAGATCCTGAGAAATCAGTACCCAGAACAACCACCTCTGGCCGTAATAACGGCCTTGATATGCCTGGGCATTGAGTCAGACCTTGGATGGCTGCCCATGCAGCTTCAACACGATACCACAGTTCATCAAGAGTAGTGACTGGCTTATTGTGACGAGCCAGTTGCTCGGCCACCATTGACCAGACGTTTTCAATTGGTGAGAGATCTGGAGAATGTGCTGGCCAGGGCAGCAGTCGAACATTTTCTGTATCCAGAAAGGCCCGTACAGGAACTGCAACATGCGGTCGTGCATTATCCTGCTGAAATGTAAGGTTTCGCAGGGATCGAATGCACGGTAGAGCCACGGGTCATAACACATCTGAAATGTAATATCCACTGTTCAAAGTGCCGTCAGTGCGAACAAGAGTTGACCGAGACGTGTAACCAAAGGTACCCCATAACATCACGCCGGGTGATACGCCAGTATGACGATGACGAATACACGCTTCCAATGTGCGTTCACCGCGATGTCAACAAACACGGATTCGACCATCATGATGCTGTAAACAGAACTTGGATTCATCCGAAAAAATGACGTTTTGCCATTCGTGCACCCAGGTCATTGAGTACACCACCGCAGGTGCTTCTGTCTGTGATGCAGCGTCAAGGGTAACCGCAGCCATGGTCTCCGAGTTGATAGTCCATGCTGCTGAAAACGTTGTCGAACTGTTCATGCAGATGGTCGTTGTCTTCCAAACGTCCCCATTTGTAACTCAGGAATCGAGACGTGGTTGCACGATCCGTGACAGCCATGCAGATAAGATGCCTGTCATCTCGACTGCTAGTGATACGAGGCCGTTGGGATCCAGCACGGCGTTCCGCATTACCCTCCTGAACCCACCGATTCCATATTCTGCTAATAGTCATTGGATCTCAACCAACGCGAGCAGCAATGTCGCGATATGATAAACCGCAATCGCGATAGGCCACAATCCGACCGTTATCAAAGTCGGAATCGTGATGATACGCATTTCTCCTCCTTACACGAGGCATCACAACAACGTTTCACCAGGCAACGCTGGTCAACTGCTGTTTGTATTTGAGAAGTCGGTTGGAAACTTTCCTCTCAGCACGTTGTAGGTTTCGTTAATCATTTGCATATCGCAGGATCTTCTTCCTGTCGGTTAAATTTCGCGTCTGTAGCACGTCATCTTCGTGTTGTAGCAATTTTAATGGCCAGTAGTGTACTTGCGCAGAGGAGTAGTACTTAGTAATGACATGGGATTTATTGCACTAATGCAGCACACACCATTGAGCCAAAAATACGAAACACAGACAAAAATAAAATCGAAATACGGAAAAGGGTAAATTCCACTTACTTCAGAAACACTTTCTTCCTCGACACTCTCGTGATCTGAGCTCTGGTCCGTGGGAGAGTCATTGGAATTGTGCATGGATCTGATTACATTTTCAGTATTACTCTCTACATTCACTTTACTTTTCCACGGTTCTGATATGTGTGAGTGCATTATGTCGGAGCTAATTAAGTTCGAACGTAGGCTAATTGTTCGAGCTCGTATAGTGAGTGCTTCAATAACTAAGGTAGCTGAAGCGTTTGGTTCAAAAATGGTTCAAATGGCTCTGAGCACTATGGGACTCAACTGCTGTGGTCATAAGTCCCCTAGAACTTAGAACTACTTAAACCTAACTAACCTAAGGACAGCACACAACACCCAGCCATCACGAGGCAGAGAAAATCCCTGACCCCGCCGGGAATCGAACCCGGGAACCCGGGCGTGGGAAGCGAGAACGCTACCGCACGACCACGAGATGCGGGCCAAGCGTTTGGTGTTTCAAGACGGAAAGCGGATACAAGTATGTGTTGAGCGACCGTTAAGGACGGTCATTAAAGAAGATTGTGACTAAAAATAAGTGGACAACAGCTGCAAAATTCTCGCGAACACTATCAGCACCAAAACAGCACAAGGGAGCTTCTTAAGCAGGGAGCTGAAAGACGAGCTGAAATTCCAAAACCACTCACCAGTGATACAAATGCCTGTTACAGGGAAACGCAGTGCCGACGCCATAGAACCTAGCCTTTGGAGCATTGGAAGAGTGTCATTGGGTCGGATGAATCTTGTGTCACACTGTTTCCAGCTTATGACCAAGTTTACGTCACAAGAGTGAAACATGGCGGGGGTTTGGTGATTATTTGGGCAGCCTCATCGTAGTATTCCATGGGTCACATTAGTGCCAAGGATTATATGACCATTTTGACAGATGAGGTCCCTCCCATGGCTCAATGTTTGTTCCCCATTGGTGATGCCGTGTTCCAAGACGACAGGGCCCCTAATCACACAGCTGGCATCGTCCAGGGCTGGTTTTGAGAGCACGATGTCAGTGGCTGCACCAAGTCATCGAGGTCTCCGTGACGTTAGCTTTCAACAAGATATCGCAGTACCGTGTGCTGCTCGTGCTTTCCTGACCTACGTCGATAGAGACGGTGTTAGACTGTTGCCAAGTCACCACGTCTCCAGATGTCTCACCCAGTCGAAACATCTTGCTGGAGGCTTACACGCCACCACTCGCGAGCCATTACGATTGGTAAACTTAGGCACAGAACTGTCATCCAATGTCGAGGCCCAGTCGAGTTAGAAGCTTTGTTACTGCCAAAGGTAGGAGCTCTGACTGCTAAATTCCGCGTCCTTTATGTGACGTCACCGCCAGACACCGCACTTGCTAGGTGGTAGCCTTCAAATCGACCGCGGCCCGTTAGTATACGTCGGGCCCGCGTGTCGCCACTATCAGTGATTGCAGACCGAGTGCCGCCACACGGCAGGTCTAGAGAGACTTCCTAGCACTCGCCCGAGTTGTACAGCCGACTTTGCTAGCGATGGTTCACTGTCTACATACGCTCTCATTTGCAGAGACGACAGCTCAACATAGCCTTCAGCCACGTCATTTGCTACGACCTAGCAAGGTGCCATGTTCAGTTACTATAAAAAATATCTTCAAGAATGTATTTTGAACAGATAATATTGTGAATCATGTACCGTCAAGAGCGCCGTTCATCATTATTGGATTAAAGTTAAGTATCAAACTAATTACGTCCGCTTTCTGAATTCTCATTCCTTGCCATGTTCCAGACCTCACGTCAGTATAGTTCTTCCCTCCTCACGCCAGCCTGCGTGAGCTAAAACGCGTGCATTTCGGCCTCCACTCGTAACACGGTGTTGGTTCTTCTGCTAACAAAAAACTTTATATCCCCAACTCACTACAAATTTAGACATGTACACTTTCTACTAAGGAATATTCCCCTCCATGAAATGTATTCACAGTTGCGAATGTGGACAACCATAAGCTGTTTCTTCTGACATGCATGCAAGTCCAAACGAACATTGCACTGTCCTGAACAACACAGGAACTGAATATCGTAAAATTTCCTTATTTGCTTTTCAATTGCCGGCAATGAACGAATGATGATAATCGTGCAAACTAGGGCGTCTCGATGAAGACTAGTTGCAAAATGAAATAGACAGGATTTCTGTACACTGTGCGAAGTGGCAGTTTTTCGTCCTCCAAATCATTACCAAAACAATCCTTTAAATTTCGGTTACGCGATCAGTTACACACATTTAAAGGTTGTCGTTTCAACTAAATATCTATGGATTATAATTACGAATTTAAACTGGAGCCATCACACAGAAAGTTTTATGGGGATGGCGAACCAAAGACTGTGTTTTAGAGGCAGAACATTTAGAAAACGTAAGAAAACCACTAGAGGCTGCCTACACTACGACTGTCCGTTTTCTTCTGATGTACTGCAGCGCAATAAGGGTTTCTCACAATATAGAATTGACGGAGAACATCGAAAAATTTCGAAAAATTTTAGAGGTAGGTAGCTTTCTCTTTTTTATTACCATGAAATAGGGGTGGGGAGGAGGGGGGCGATCTCACGGATGTGATACGATTTGCAACGATTAGCTACACCTTCCAGCTACTTCTCTACAAAGTCGCCGCACAGACTTAGACATCTGTCGTAGCGTTGTACCAACTCGTTATAGAAGACAGCCATCAGCGTTTTTCGACAATTTTCTACTCTGGACTGCAGCTCGTTGTCTGTGACAATATATTATCTTCATAGCCAGCGGTTCATTTGAGCAGAGATGAACCTCAGGGGTAACCAATTATGGGCTGTATTGAGGGTGATCAAACACTTCCCATCGAAAACGCTGTAGAAGCATCTTCATTGCCCCTGCAGAGTGCGGCCGAGAATTGTGTAGAACGAACCACATGACAGTTACGTTATGTGGATTGCATAGCTTCAGGCGAAATCTTTCTCCAGGCCCTCATACTTAGCAGGAGACGCTAATTTCTAGTCATCTTTACGTTCTCACTGTGAGCTCAGATCTGAAAAGAGCGCCATGATGCTATCGATGGGCGTACTGGACACAGTGGCCAATGCACCTGTGCAAAGCTTCATCAGATTTTCACTGTATCTTCCATTTTGCTACCGATCGTTCCTTACTTTCAGAATAACCGTCGTATTACGATTTTTTTAATTGGGGAAAATGCAGTGTTTGGAGAACATTAGTATATGAAGATAAGTTCATAGCGAGGAATGAAATACTATCGCAGGGGATGTAAAACAATTTTCCGAAGCACGGTGAAAAAACGATCAAATCGCAACAAAAATATCAAGATATGTATTTTATTACAGACGAACAGAATAGGGAGAAAATTCAGATTTTAGCTTCATTATAAACAAGTAAATTAAAAACACTTTATAGATACTGAAGGAATTCAGCAGGCTTAAAAAAACTAGCGATATTACTAAACATTGAAATCATTCAGTGATTTGCCTGGTGACGTGAGGGATTTCAAAGAAACACTACTCTGGGTATACAAAAGCACGCTATTCTAGGTGTGCAAAAGCGTAGTCTCCGGCCACAGATAACATATTTAGAAAGTGTATCAAGAACGCCACCATCTGTGACTTAATTGCATACGTTGCGGACCGCCAATCCGACGCCGGGAGAGAAGGATTGTTTTCCCCCTTTTTGTTTCCCATGACGGCGAAATCACGCCGCGGGAAAAGCCATGGTCTGTCGCCACAACCAAATTGTCACCCCGGCTAATCTCAGAACAGCGCCAACAAATAGTTGTTGCCATTAATGTGACCATACATACTACTAGAATTGAAATTGTTAGCAACGAATGTTTAATCTGTTCAAGATTTAATATATCGACGGTGGAATAAGTTATATTTTACTCAACGGTGGTCCTTTCATAAGCGCCGGCCGGAGTGGCCGTGCAGTTCTGGGCGCTACAGTCTGGAACCGAGCGACCGCTACGGTCGCAGGTTCGAATCCTGCCTCGGGCATGGATGTGTGTGATGTCCTTAGGTTGGTTAGGTTTAATTAGTTCTAAGTTCTAGGCGACTGATGGCCTCAGAAGTTAAGTCGCATAGTGCTCAGAGCCATTTTAACCATTTGAACCTTTCATAAGCAACGAATCATGTCCACAAGTACGAGTAATAGAGAGTTCAGTGACGCCCACTCAGGATTCCATGCTCAGGACCCAATAAAAGATCGCGTTTCATTAAATTTCGTTGCGTAATGTGAGTAGTACGCACCGGCTCCTGAGCAGTGATCTGTCGCCATAACTGTATTTGTCAGATCAGTCAGGTGTAGAATCAGACGACTCTCCAGATCTTGCAGGTTATAGCTTATGAAGTGAATGTGTGAACACCTTCCTCACACAGGCCACTTAATATACAAATACTTTGTATCATACATCTTCGATTGTAAAATCGATACATATATGTTGCATATGCTTAAATATCTCATGAAAATGCTTTCCCAAATTGTAAATAGTTCCCGCAATGGACCATAAATTGCTTCATTATTCATTTAAAAATACCCTTCTGGCCATTAACATTGATACACCACGAAGATGACGTGCTACAGACGCGAAATTTCATCGTCAGGAAGAAGATGCTGTGATATGCAAATGATTAGCTTTTCAGAGCATTCACACAATGTTGGCGCCGGTGGCGACAGCTACTCCGTGCTGACAAGAGGAAAGTTTCCAACCGATTTCTCATACACAAACAGCAGTTGACTGGCGTTGCCTGGTGAAACGTTGGTGTGATGCCTCGTGTAAGGAGGAGAAATGTACCATCACGTTTCCGACTTTGATAAAGGTCGGATCGTAGCCTATCGCGATTGAGGTTTATCGTATCGCGACATTGCTGCTCGCGTTGGTTGAGATCCAATTACTGTTAGCAGAATATGTAATCGATGGGTTCAGGAGGGTAATACGGAACGCCGTGCTGGATCCCAACGGCCTCTTATCACTAGCAGTCGAGATGACTGGCATCTTATCCGCATGGCTGTAACGGATCGTGCAGCTACGTCTCGATCCTTGAGTCAACAGATGGGGACGTTTGCAAGGCAACAACCATCTGCACCAACAGTTCGACGACGTTTGCAGCAGCATGGACTATCAGTTCGGAGACCATGGCTGCGGTTACGCTTGACGCTGCATCACAGACAGGAGCGCCTGCTATGGTGTACTCAGTGACGAACCTGGGTGCATGAATGGCAAAACGTCATTTTTTCGGATGAATCCAAGTTCTGCTTACAGCATCACGATGGTCGCATCCGTGTTTGGTGACATCGCGGTGAACGCACATTGGAACGCGTATTCGTCATCGCCATACTTGCTTATCACCCGGCGTGATGGTATGGGTGCCATTGGTTACACGTCTCGGTCACCTCTTGTTCGCACTGACTGCACTTTGAACAGTGAACGTTACATTTCAGATGTGTTTCGACCCGTGGCTCTACCCTTCATTCGATCCCTGCGAAACCCTACATTTCTGCAGGATAATGCACGACCTCATGTTGCAGGTCCTGTACGGGCCTTTCTGGATACAGAAAATGTTCGACTGCTGCCCTGGCCAGCACATTCTCCAGATCTCTCACCAATTGAAAACGTCTGGTCAATGGTGGCCGAGCAACTGGCTCGTTACAATACGCCAGTCACTACTCTTGATGAACTGTGATATCGTGTTGAAGCTTCATGGGCAGCTGTACCTGTACACGCCATCGAAACTCTGTTTGACTCAATGCCCAGGCGTATCAAGGCCGTTATGACGGCCAGAGGCGGTTGCTCAGGGTACTGAGTTCTCAGGATCTATGCACCCAAATTGCGTGAAAATGTAATCACATGTCAGTTCTGGTATAATATATTTGTCCGACGAATACCCGTTTATCATCTGCATTTATTCCTGGTGTAGCAATTTTAATGGACGGTAGTGTAGTTAAACGAACTAATTGACAGCACAAGCCACAATATCTACGTAATGGCTACTACATCGATGAAGGGTCTTCGCCGTATCATCATTATTATTATTATGCCTTGCGGGCACATTTTGATATCGATAGTTCCCACTCGTTATTAGCGTCTGTGGTTGCAACAGCTTCTGGATCAGCATTTAAGCGCCGTCGCTGCCAGGAGGCGCTCTCGAGGTGACGGGCGGTTAATCGGTGTGTTTGATAGCAACTGGAGCACACGCCGCGACGGAGTGGCCGTCAGTATTCTTGACCCTTTGCTAAAGGTTGCGTTTTTGTCGCTGCGGGTTCGGTGGAATTGAGTGTCGGCTGGGGCCGTGAAGATTGCTTGTTGAAAAAATTATCTCTGCGTGATGCACGCAATCCGATTTGTTCTCGGCATTTTAATTTGCAAGAAGTCATTGTCCACTCTGATGCCGGGTTGGGTTTCTGTCGGCCAGTTTGAAGAACCGGGTGCAGGCGTATCTGGTGAAATAACATCCGTTGGTTTCCGATTCTTAGCAAACTCGTCGTAATACCTACTTGATGGCAGCTGTTCTCAACTTCATACGCTTCGATCTGCAAGAAATTATGGTGAGCGTGAGCGCGTGCATGATTGTGTTGTGTCGCGCAGCAGCTATTCTAACTCGCCATCATAGTTATCCATCGTGGCATGTAAACATCTTCATTCACGAATACTTTAAATAATCTCACTCAAATTATATTTCTGTGAATGTGTGTGACTAAACTAATGGTGCTCGAGCTGTTTGACTAAGTTTGGCAGCACCTGCAAATAAAATTTATTTTCGAATCAGGTACTTCATGCGAAACGCTCGCCCTTTTCAAGTGTATTTACAGTGTCTATTTGTGTTGTAAATGGAAACTGTTAATTAATGGCTCGTATGTGACAGGCTAGCTCGAAGTATCTGTTGTTTATATTGTGCGTCCATCTATGGAAACCTGGATACGATAAATGGCTTTACTGAGATTGTCTAACGCTATCCACACTTAAGTGAACAGAAATTGCTTGCTTCTGCAACTCCCACTGTATCATACTTTGAATTTAATGTTATCAACTTACTCCGCTTGCTTGGAACTATGGTCTTCCTTTTAATTATCTGCAAACAGTCACGTAATAGTGGATGGCTGATGTTAATGACCTGCTGGCTACTGTCAATATATTTTTGAAACTTGTAATGTGGAATATGCAGGTAAATTTTATATACCTATGATCTGATTAGACCCTTATGCTAAACATCTATTAATTTTTTTATCTTAATGTTTTCTCAAAAATATTTTTTCTTTAATTTCATTCAATCATTTTGAAAGTTATATAATATCTACTACGAGTTAACTGGAAATTAATTAATTCCGAGGGTAACTGCTGAGATTGTCTTGCATCATTTTCTGTGTTTTAATAAATTGGTTTGTGTTTTTAATAAATATGTTGAGAAACTAGCGGCCCAGCATCCTTCCACTCAACCCCTGCTCCCTATCTCAGTGCAGTCAGTATAATCATTATTGTTACAATGTTGTTATTAGCGAAAGTGGACACACAAAGTACGGCAGCCTGAAGTCGCCCAATTTCAGTCGGTTCAGAAGTGAGGAGCCAGCAATCAAGTGAGTTACAAACTATAAGTGGTTGATTTTAAACAGAGGGGTGGTGTGTGTGTGTGTGTGTGTGTGTGTGTGTGTAGCAGGCAGAGAAGTGGTGCAGAGGAATCGTGTTTGTAACAAGTGTCTACCGTCGATGTGGACAGTTAGCTGTGTTTTCTGAGGAGCAGTCGTAAGTAGTCCTCGCGATGCACTGACAGTTGCTTGATTATTCTATGAAGAAAATGTTTGAAATAAACTGTACCAATTGTCTCATTAGTTCGTGATTTAATGAAACACGTACGAAAAACAAAAGGTAATTTATCATTCATCATTTTAAAAATAAACGTTCTCAGTTACAATTGCATTTCATCAGATTAAAATAGTACACCAGAAGATAATAAGCAACATTTATAGTACCTAAAAGAAAGGAAATTATATCTACATCAGTGAACTGGGCAATTACTTGGAAAAGGTACTTAGGCAAATTCCAAAAGGTGTTACAGATATGAAGCAAGCAAAAGAAAAATAGTCTTAAGTGGAACATGGCAAGTAACATTAAACCTACTACTCATTCCATTCATGGGAGCAGCGTGGGCAGCATAAGCGTTTTTATGAGCCTGTGCGACATGTAATGAGTCTGTTTTCACTTAGAAGTTATAAGTCGTGGAATAAGAAACACGAGTCACACAGGTGTGGCTTAGAAGCCTCAAGTATATTCAGTTACACTAAGTTAACAAGATTCATGGGGTAGTTATATGCGCATATACAGATGGCTGTATTATCACGTACACAAGATATAAAACGACAGTGCATTGGTGGAGCTGCCATTTGTATTCAGGTGATTCATGTGTAAAGATTTCCGACATGATTATGGCCCCACGACGGGAATTAACACACATTCAACGTGCAGTGGTAGTTGGAGCTAGACGCACAGTACATTCCATTTCGAAAAACGTTGGGGAATTCAACATTCCGAAATCCACAGTGTCTAGAGTGTGTTGAGAATACCAGATATCAGGCACTACCTCTCATCACGGACGACACAGTGACCGACGGCCTTCACTTAACGGCCGAGAGCAGTGGCGTTTGCGCACACTTGTCAGTGCTAACAGACAAGCAACAGTGTGAGAAATAACCGCACAAATCAATGTGGGACGTACGATGCACGTATCCGTTAGGACAGTGCAACGGAACTTGGCGTTAATGGGCTGCGTAGTAGACAACAGACGCAAGTGTCTTTACTAACAGAACGACATCGCCAGCAGCGCGTCTCCTGTGCCCGGGACTATATCCGTTGGAACCTAGACGATTGGAAAACCGCGACCTGGTCAGTTAAGTCCCAATTTCAGATCTGACGGTGGGGTCAGTTAAGTCCCAATTTCAGATCTGACGGTGGGGTTCGAGTGTGGCGCAGACCTCGCGAAGACATGGACCGGGTTGTCAACTCGGCAATTTACAAGCAGGTGGTGTCTCCACAATGGTGTAGGCTGTGTTTACATGGAGTGGACTTGGTCCTCGGCTATGTACGGCTATTTGGAGACCTTTTTCAGCCATTCGTGGACTTTAAATTTCCAAATAACGATGGAATTTTTATGGATGAAAATGCGCCATGTCACTAGGCCACAATTGTTCACGATTGGTTTGGAAAACATTTTGGACAATTCGAGCGAATGATTTGGCCACCCACATCGCCAGACGTTAATCCCATCGAACATTTATAGGAATAATCGAGAGGTCGATTCGTGCACAAAGCCCTGCACCGGCAACACGTTCGCAATTATGGAGGGCCACAGAGGCAGCGTGGCTCAGTTTCTGCAGGGGACTTCCAACGACTTTTTGAGTCCATGCCACGTCGAGCTGGTACACTACGCCGGGCAAAAGGAAGTCTGACTCAGTATTAGGAGGTATCATCATATGACACATACTTCAAGAGATATGACTTTATAAACACTGAGAGTCATAAAAAAAACTAGCTTTTGCTTCAAATGGAGCGCACGTTATCTGTACCACATTCATGCAGTATTTCATAGCGAAAGCACTTAGCGACTTCCAGCAAACTTTAAGCAGAATTTCAAACCTTTCTACAGCTTTCAAGTCAAATATTTGCCACGTTAACTCCTCTGTAAAGTAATCAGACGTTTGTAGCTGATTTACACACTGGAGTTCAGTTCTTCAAACAAACGAGGTTTAACTGGTAACTCTAACTCCGAGGAAGTAGCAGGTACCTTGGAAAAGATGAGTGTTACAGAAATTATTGTCAGTGGCGTCTATACGTAAGTGAAATTGATAAACTTGAGCAATCTATCACCAATACCTCGAACAGAAAACTTTAGCTAGTATTGGGAGCACCTGTGCTAAAGAGGAGAGATTTCGCGAGAGCTTCTACGTCACACGTTGCTCGGCCATCGTTCATTCTCCTCACAAAAATGTGATGACTCCCATACAGTGTGTGGTTCCAGAAGCAATAGGGGGTGGGGAGGGAGGGAGGGGGGCAGTGCCATATCCACGGATGAGTAGGGGTTTAGACTGTACTGTTCATCTGGGACGCTTGTGGAACAGTCCACAATCCTATCACTATTACAGAAAGGTACTGATACGGCAACATGAGATTTCTAGTACGAAACAGCCTACATATACATCTACATCTATACTCCGGTACCTTGAGTACCTCTGTCGGTTCTCCCTTCTATTCCAGTCTCGTATTGTTCGTGGAAAGAAAGATTGTCGGTATGCCTGTCTGATTTTATCCTCATGGTCTCTTCGCGAGATTTACGTAGGAGGGAGCAATATATTGCTTGACTCCTCGGTGGCCGGCCCGAGTGGCGTGCGGTTCTAGGCGCTACAGTCTGGAGCCGAGCGACCGCTAGGGACGCAGGTTCGAGTCCTGCCTCGAGCATGGATGTGTGTGATGTCCTTAGGTTAGTTAGGTTCAATTAGTTCTAAGTTCTCGGCGACTGATGACCTCAGAAGTTAAGTCGCATAGTGCTCAGAGCCATTTGAACCATTTGACTCCTCGGTGAACGTATGTTCTCGAAACTTCAACAAAAGCCCGTACCGAGCTACTGAGCGTCTCTCTTGCAGAGTCTCCACTGGAGTCTATCTTATCATCTCCGTAACGCTTTCTTAATTACTAAATGATCCTGTAACGAAGCGCGCTGCTCTCCGTTGGATCTTCTCTATGTCTTCTATCAATCTGTCTGGTACGGATCCCCCACAGGTGAACAGTATTCAAGTAGTGGGCGAACAAGTGTACTGCAACCTACTTCCTTTGTTTTCGGACTGCATTTCCTTAGGATTCTTCCAATGAATCTCAGTCTGGCATCTGCTTTACCGACGATTAATTTTATATGGTCGTTCCATTTTAGATCACTCCTAATGCCTACTCCCAGATAATTTATGGAATCAACTGCTTCCATTTGCTGACCTGCTATATTGTAGGTAAATGATAAAGGATCTTTATTTCTTTGTATTCGCAGCACATTATACTTGTCTACATTGATATTCAATTGCCACTCCCTGCACCATGCATCAATTCGTTGCAGATCCTCCTGCATTTCAGTACAATTTTCCATTGTTACAACCTCTCGATAGACTACAGCATCATCCGCAAAAAGCCTCAGTGAACTTCTGGTGTTATCCAAAAGGTCATTTATATATACTGTGAATAGCAACAGTCCTACGACACTCCCCTGCGGCACACCTGAAGTCACTCTTACTTCGGAAGACTTAAAAGCACATTGGCGCTCGATTTATAGTGTATTTTGACGATCGAGGTAAATACAAATGATACCTTCAGTGGTATGTGTGCTTTATTCATAGTCGAATGTTGTCTAGACGAACGTTGCATTTGATTGGTCATAATGTCAGAGTATACCGGATTGATCTGGTGTATATGTGTGTAAATCTGTTGCGTTCTCTAGTCTGTTTTGTCAGTCTACGATTGCAAGCAGTCTATCTACATCCAAACGATTGCTTGAAATGTCTATTGCAAGATGTTGAAAATTCTCAGAAAAAATTATGTAAGCTGTGGCGAAATACGGGAAATACACAACAGTATAAGAACTGAGAGGGAACGATAAGAACGGAAGATCAAGAACGAAATACTAGGATTAGAAGGTAAGGGATACAAATATAGTATTTCACCCAACTGTTAATAATATGGATGAACCAATGACGGAAATAAAAAAATGGTTCATGAGTGGGATTAAAATTCAGGATGAAATAAAATCAATGATAAGTATCGCAAATGACTTTACTGCACCCAGCGGAAGTGAAGAACAATTACGTGACTTGTTGAATGGAACGAACGGACTACGGATTGAGAGGACGACAGTAAAGAGGAATAGCAGAAATGAGATTAGCTATAAATCTATTATTAGAATTGGGGGCTCCTAAGTAGACGACACGAAGGAATTCTCGTGTCTTGGAAGCAAAGTAGCACAAGGGGAGGAGGATATAAGAAGCAGACTAACACAGACAAAGATGGCATTCCTCGCAAAAAGAATTTTCTAGTATCAAATGAAGGCATGAATTTGAAGAAGAAATTTCGGAGAATGACGTTTGAAGCATAGCTTTTTATGAGAGTGGATCATGGACTGTGAGAAAACGGGAAAAGAAGGATTTGATATGTGGTGCTATAGAATGACGTTGAAAATTAGACAGACTGATAAAATATGAGGCTCTCCGAAGAATCAGCGAGGAAATTCAAGAAAACTGGGACATGAAGAACGGAGAGGATGATAGCATATGTTTTATGTCGTCACAAAATAACTTCCGTGGAAATACAGGGATCTGTAGAAAATAACAATAGTAGAGGAGGACAGAGACTGGAATGTTGTCGTTGTTGTGGTCTTCAGTCCAAAATCTGATTTGATGCAGCTCTCTACGCTACTCTAACCTGTGCAAGCCTCCTCATCTCCGAATAACTACTGCAACCTACGTCCTGCTGAATCTGCTTTCTGTGTTCCTCTCTTGGTCTCCCTCTACGATACGATTTTTACTCCACACACTTCACACCAGTATTAAATTCGTGAACCCTTGATGTCTCAGAACGTGTCATACCAACCGATCCCTTGTCCTAGTCACGTTGTTCCACAAATTTCTTCGCTCCCCAAATCTATTCAGGACTACCTCATTAGTTATGCGATCTATCCATATAACTTTTAGCATTTTCCTGTAGCACTGCATTTCGAAATCTTCTATTCTGCTTTTGTCTAAACTGTTTCACTTCCATACATGGCTACGTTCCATACAAATACTTCCAGGAAAAGCTTCCTGACACTTAAATCTACACTCGACGTTAACTAATTTCTCTTCTTCAGAAACCTTTTCTTGCTATTGCTACCCGACATATTATATTTTCTCTACTTCTGCCATCATCATTTATTTTGCTGCCCAAATGTTAAAACTCCTCTAATATTTTAAGTGTCTCGCTCGTTTCCTAATCTAATTCCCTCAGCATCAGCTGTTTTAATTCCACTACATTCCATTATACTTGTTTTGCTTTTGTTGATTTTCGTCTTCTATATTCCTTTGAAGACACTGTCCGTTCCGCTCAACAACTCTTCCAAGTCCTTTACTGTCTCTGAGATAATTACGATGCCATCAGCAAACCTCAAAGTTTTTATTTCTTCTCCCTGGACTTTAATTCCTACTCCAAATTTTTCTTTTGTTTCCTTTATTGCTTGCTCATTGTACAGATTGAATAACGTAGAGGATATGCTACAACCCTATCTCATTCCATTCTCAACCACTGCATCCCGTTTATGCCATTCGACTGTTATAACTGCCGTCTAGTTTACGTATAACTTGTAAATAGGCTTTCGCTCCCTGTATTTTGTCTCTGCTACCCTCAGAACTTCAAAGAGATTATTCCAGTCAACATTATCAAAAGCTTTCTCTAAGTCTACAAATGCTACAAACGTAGGTTTGCCTGTCCTTTACCTATCTTCTATGAGAAGTTGTAGATCAGTATTACCTCAGATGTTCCTACATTTCTCCAGAATCCAAACCGGTTTTACCCGAGGTCGGCTTATACCAGTTATTACACTCTTCTTTAAAGAATTCGTGTTAGTATTTTACAGCCATGATTTATTAAACTAATGGTTCGATAATATTCAAACCTGTCACCGTCTGCTTTCTTTGGAATTGGAAATATTATACTCTCTTGAAGTCTCATACATCTTGCGCGCCAGATGGATAAGTTTTCTCATGGCTGCTCTCCCAAGGCTATCAGCAGTTCTGACGGAATGTTGTCTACTCACGGAGTCTTGTATCAGTGTTCATCGTCATCTACGTCCGCTTCCATTCCTGTAAGATTGTCCTTAAGTACGTATTCCTTCTATAGACCCTCTATATACTCCTTTCGTCTTTCAGCTTTCCATTCTTTGCTTGGTACTGGTTTTCCATCTGAGCTCTTGATATTCGTACAGCTGCTTGTCTTTTCTCCAAACGACTCTTTAAATTTCCTATAGGTGGTATCTATCTTTCCCCTAGTGATATATCCTTTTAAATCTTTACATGTGCCTTCTAACCATTCCTGCTTAACCATTTTGCACTTCCTGTCAATCTCGTTTTTAGACGTATGTATTCCCTTTCGCCTGCTTGATTTACTGCATTTTCACGTTTTCTTCTTTCGTCAGTTCAGTTCAATATCTCTTGTGCTACCCAAGCATTTCTACAAGGCCTCGTCTTTTTACCTATTTGATTCTCTGCTGTTTTCAATATTTCATCTCTCAAAGTTACCCATTCTTCTTCTTCTATATTCCTTTCCCCTGTTCTTGTCAATCGTTCCCTAATGATCCCTCTGAAACTCTCTACAGCCTCGGAATCTTTCAGTTTATCCAGGTCTCATCTCTTTAATTTCCTACCTGCAATTTCTTTAGTTTTATTCTACAGTTCATAACCAATAAACTGTGGTCAGAGAGCACACCTGTCCCTCGATATGTCTTACAATTTAAAATCTGGTTCCGAAATTGTCTTACAATCATATAATCAATCTGAACCCTACCGGGATCTCCAGGTCTCTTCCATTTATAAAGCTTTCTTTCGTGATTCCTAAACCAAGTGTCTGCGATGATTAAATTATGCTCAGTGCAAAATTCTACCACAAGGCTTCCTCTTTCCTTCCTTTCCCCCAGTCCATATTCACTTACAATTTTTCCTTCTCTTCCTTTTCCTACTATCGAATTCCAGTCCCACATGACTATTAAATTTTCATCTTTCTTAATTATCTGAATAATTTCTTTTACCTCATCATACATTTCTTCAATCTCTCCACCGTCTGAGGAGCTAGTTAGCATATAAATTTGTACTACTGTGATGGGCGTGAGCTTCGTGTCTATCTTGGCTGCAATAATGCCTTCACAATGCTGTTCATAGTGTCTTACCCGCATTCCTATTTTCTTATTCGTTATTAAACCTATTTCTGCATTAGCCCTATTTGATTTTGTATTTATAATTCCGTATTCACCTGACCAAAAGTCGTGTTCCTCCTACCGCCGAACTTCGATAATTCCCAATATATCTAATTTTGACCTATCCATTTTCCTTTTTAAGTTTTCTAACCTACATGCCCAGTTAAGCGATCCGACAGTCCATGCTCCGATCCGTGGAACGCCAGTTTTGTTTCTCCTGATAACGATATCCTCCTAAATAGTCCCCGCCCGCAAATCCGAGTGGAGGATTATTTTTACATCCGGAACATTTTACCCGAGAGGATACCATCATCATTTAACCACACAGTATAGCTGCATGCTCTCGGGAAAAGTTTTGTCTATAGTTTGCCCTTGCTTTCAGAGACTGGAGTATATCCAACAAATAACTGGGTACAGGTGGTACACTGGGATGAAGAGGTTAGCACGGGAGAGGATTTCGTGGCCATGTCACACCAGTCGGAAGACTGAGGAATCAATAAAACACGGTGACACTCAGATATTTTTGTTTGTTTGTGCGTGTGTGTGTGTGTGTGTGTGTGTGTGTGTGTGTGTGTGTGTGTGTGTGTGTGTGTGAGTGAGTGAGTCTGGTAACACTATCAATAACACTGTCATCTCGACAACTGTAATACTAAATCTCGGATAGTTGGGAAGTTTATCAAGTAGCTTCGGTGCTAAATGAGATGCTGGATTTGAAGACGAAGAGCCGTTACTGTAAAGTTGTAGGTCGCACGACTCCAGCGTGAACGACAAGGCCACACGGCAGGTGGCGCTTCTTGCATACGCCTCAAGGAGATCTACCGCGCCCTCGCGAGCCGCTACGGGACTTGGCGTTCGGTTCCAAGCTGCCTCTCCTTGTCGTCTTGTTCATCTCCCTTTCTCCTCTCTCCATGTCCCTCGCGGGTAGCAAAACTCGATGTTTTCCGACAGTGCCGTGACGACCGACGCTGAACTTGGCCAATGACAGATTTCACCACTTACAATGTACACTGCTGTGCAGAACAAAGGACGGAAGAAACTTTCCCTTGATTTTTCACTAAGAAGGAACATAGCCCGACTAAACTTGGACCGTACATATAAAGAGCTGCAACAGTAGAAGGTAACTGAAAGGAATACGAAATGAGACGAACAAAAATGACAGTCACCGCGATTCATGATGCCCCCTGGAGATTATAAACGGGGCCACGTGGTTCTTAATAGTGTGTGTTACCGTCACCGACTACAGTGCGTAGTCTGCAACGTGCTGCCACGTTGGGCACATGGTGGGTGAGGAGTTCCCATGGTAGAGCATTCCTAGTAATACTAGGGCCCGTGTTGCCCGGCAGCCTCGTCCAGCGGCCAAGTCCTGTTCAAGGACACCCGCCTTGCGTGCAATCAAGAACAGGACGGCCACCAAAACAAAAAGTGAATAGATTTTTGTAATAAAAAAAGGGAAGGAGATAAGTAATAGAGATAAGGAAAGGACAGAACATATTTTATTGTCTATAATAAATCATACAATCACCATTGATCTTTATTTTACAATTGCCATTGCCGACTTTGGCCCATATAAACACACTTGTGTTAACGTGCCACAGCAATGCCTCTGCGACGTGCATGGCGTCGTCGCTGGCGGCGCAGCGTACCTGTGTATCGCAGTTTGAAGGCGATTGATATTGACTTGACTGGGCAGTTTAATAAGCAGCAATTGATTTGAGGTCCAAATGTTTTTCGTGGGCTCCACCTGAACTTCACCTGTGATGTACAAACAGTGTTTGGGGGTAGTACCTGGTTGGCACTTGCTGTTGTATGGGGCAATCAAGCAGATTATGGTGGCGTTGAAGCATTTCCTGATGCTAACATTTTGGCTTGGAAGACATGGAGTATAGCTGAGACTACAGGACTGTTGGCTAAACAGCCTTATGGTACTCTTGTTCCAAGTATGCCATTTGTTTTGACTACGAGAAGGAAGAAGAAGTTAAATGCTGATGAGTACCTGTTTATAAGGGCCAAAGTCGGCAATGGCAATGGTGCATGTGGATGAGTGGCAATATGTCTCCCCAGTGCAACTACACGTGCTCCACGGGATTTAAGTTGGGGGAACAGGCAGGACAGTCCATTTACTGAACATCCTCCCGTTCCAAGAGCTCCTGCACCTGCGCAGTTCGATGTGGTCGAGCATTGTGATCCATAAAAATGAAGTCAGGGCCGAATGCACCACTGAAAAGAAGAACACGGAAAAGGAGTAAGTCTACACTGTCACAGCAACGTTGGCTGGTGAATCTACCGTGTTCAGATATTCGGAGGAAAGTGCGCTCAAGCAATATTACGCCTTTCCACGCCTTAACATCTGAATCAGCGAGGCGATCAAGTTCGACAATTTTTCTGGGTGCATTATGTGTTCCCACTTCTCGCCGTATGAGGGTATGTCCAGCATTGTCGAACATGATCGTTTCGTTGGTCTAGCTGTTTGATGTGGGGAGGCATAATGTTGCAAGGGCGCACCGACTTTCAGATCTTTGAAGACGGTATACTCACCGGTCACGCCCATTGTGACATTGCACTCCTTACCCATGTACGTGTTTTCAGGGACGCCTTCGGCCTTGACTTCACTTTTATGAATGACTGCGTGACTGCATCGAACTGAGCAGGTGGAGGAGCTATTATAACAAGCGGATATTCGGCGAATGGACTGGCCTGTCAGTTTCCCCTACTTCACTCCCATACAGCATGTATAGGATGCGTTGACGAGACGTACTGCAGCACGTGTATATGCACCAATGGCTATCCAACAATTGTCAACTGAGGTATGTAGCGTCCTACCCCAACGCTTAACAACACGCTGACTTTGACCATGACTACTCGCGCCTGCAGACGCTCTTTCTCCAGAGCAGATCAGTTACATTATGGTGGGGATGAGGGAAATGCGCAAGCATCGTGTGGTCGCGACTACACGGGAGAAGCTCCAACTGTGAAACAGGTATTGCTCAGTTTTGACAGCGATGGCGAGTCGGCATTGTGTAGTACCGACAATGTCTCCGTAGTTCAGTCCAGAGTGCAAATGATCTTATCATTTTATGTAACGCAATATGGGTTCAAATAATGATTTGCGTAGCGTAATACGTTGGATACTTCCAGGAAGTTCAGTTTACCAAGGCATCACATGTCTTACCACGTTAAAGTATACGGAAAGGCAAAACATGTAGGAGACTATATAAAGAGGAAGACGAAGAAGGAAAAAAAAGAGCGTGCCGTTCAGATCACTCCGTGTGCCCTTAAAAAGGTCGTGATTTAGAAAAAGAATTCTTGTTAAAATTCAAATGGTTCAAATGGCTCTGAGCACTATGGGACTTAACATCTATGGTCATCAGTCCCCTAGAACTTAGAACTACTTAAACCTAACTAACCTAAGAACAGCACACAACACCCAGCCATCACGAGGCAGAGAAAATCCCTGACCCCGCCGGGAATCGAACCCGGGAACCCGGGCGTGGGAAGCGAGAACGCTACCGCACGACCACGAGATGCGGGCAATTCTTGTTAATTGAGATCAACATTTTTCCCTACTTTAGATAGAACCGTTTCGCATGATGCCATTATCAAACATGAAATCATATGTCCCACACAGGTTACTGCAAACGGCGTTCAGAGATAGCTTGCAAAATCTTTGTAAAGAGTTTGTTGCATACTCTTTAGCGCTCTATGGAAGTGTAGATATGGCAAACACACAGCTGCCTGAAACATCCTTAGCAGGGTTAAAGAAAGTGTAGAAAATGTAGATTCGTAGTGGAATTCATTAGTTGCTGTGCCTACAGACAGAACGCCATTCACGTTGGGAAAAATTCAGGATGTTTGCGAAAATGAATCGAAAAGTCCGCCATGTTCTGCAGCTTGAAGTACTTGATCAGTAATGTGACAGGCAATATAAAGACAGTCTAGATTTCTCCAAGTATTTCCTTCAGGATCGATTTCCAGAGGTCGCTGCTCACTAGCCTGCACCATCGTCTGCTCGCGAAGCGCGTGTGCTGCGAATCCTTGTCCTACCAAAACAAATGCTTGCCAACCTTGTGGCCAGTATGGCAGCACATTGCAGAGCATACATTGCCGTCCGTGGTGATTATACAGCCTATTAAGATCAGTGTCTCGGCTTTTGAAATGTCCAGAAGACAATCATTAACAGCGGTGGCTTCAATGAAATTCGTGTCTTTCAACAAAAGTGTCATTTCTGTTTGTCTTATTCTTTGAGTCAACCTTCAGTACTGTACTATATTAGTATGTATGGCCCAAGTTTCACCGAGCTATATTAGTTGGCAGCGACACGTCATACGAAATTTAATTTTGTACTGAAGTTTTGCACACCAATGTGTAAACGTACGCACAAATGGTGAGTACTCTGGTTTGAGCTCAGTTCCTGCAATAGCTTCATTCTGCCCAAAAGTCCTTTGATTGGTTTGAGACTCTCAGACATTTTTCAGGCTCACAATAATCTTTGATCTGCTACATACTGTAACCTTTCCATGTCCTGTCGTTTTCTAATCTTCCTGGCTCTCCCGTGTCACGTTATGTATACCAGTTTTGCGTCACTCTATCGGTTCTTCTAATCAGTTTCACACAGATTCATTTCCTCTAATACTAGTTTTCATACTCAGACATTCACGTAACCACTGAATTTTAAGTGCCTTTATGTAGCACTATATAGGACATATCGAAAATATTGTGTAATGCTTTAGGATTAGATTCCTTAAATAAGAACTAAGAAAAGTATACATTAACACGAGTCAATAATTGTTTACTTTGGATCAGACTTTCACACATAAAATGTCAGTTTAATTACTGTTCACATGTGCTTCACATACCACAGCTCTATCACCAACAAACTTACCTCGCTATCTCTCTCACTCTCCCTCCCTCCCCCCCCCCCTCTCTCTCTCTCTCTCTCTCTCTGTCTCTCTCTCTCCCTCCCCCTCCTCCCCCTCCCTCAACCCCCTTCCCAGCCTCACTCAGACACACACAAACACGCACAAACACACGCACACATTCGTTTCAATACTGGCATGAGTTCGCCACCGCAATGGTCCATAAATATTGCTTGGCCGATGGCTGCGTCAAAAGTTGCTAGGAGCCGCAAGGAAGTTTTGACTTCTATCACGTTTTGACGCAGCAGCCTACCAAGTGGGCCATTGATAATGACTGGACTGTCGAAATCGGTACAACCGCTAAACAATTTGTCGTCATTGACTCAAATAAACTATGTTAATGAAGAGTGTAGAATATATTCGAATACATTACTTCCTCACACGCGTCCACAACACCACATAGGAAAGGGTTCTGCTTAAACCGTGAACTCGACGTAACCTCGAAGACAGAAGTTCATTTTGTTGCTGAGAATGATCAGCATGGAGGCCAAGAAATTTGTCCACAGCTGTTTATTAAGGAGCACTCGGGCTTGCATAGTGAGAAGTGCAAGAGTGAAGCCGCGCACATGGTACATTCCTCGACGGCCTGCTACTGCTATGTCACCCGTGTATTCGGGTAATACGTTATGTTTGTACTTCACTTCTTCACCCCTATACGTCTCTACCATTCCTTGGGTACCGAATATGCGACCACTGACAAGTGGACAGTCTCGCAGGTGAATGACACAGGAGTCAGAATAGCGGAGCAGTTTCGAACAGTCAACCAGAGCCCAGAGAAAGGTGCCTCGCGGGGTAGCCGAGCGGTCTGAGACGTCTTGTCACGGCCCGTGCGGCTTCCCCCGTCGGAGGTTCGAATCCTTCCTCGGGCACGGGTGTGTGTGTCGTCCTTAGCTTAAGTTAGATTAAGTAGTGTGTAAGCTTAGGGACCGATGACCTCAGCAGTTTGGTCCCTTACCACAAATTTCCATTTTCGAGCGAAAGATGATTAGGGCGAGGCATTCTCAAATAGGACTATACAGGGTAAAGTCGCTAATGCGGGCCGCAGAAAATACTTCTAGAAGAAATAAGTGCATCGAAGGGCGGTTTTCGTTAACTTACAGCCAACAATGTTGCAAATTTTCTGATATACCCAACTTGTAGCAATAGCTGTAGACAGAGACTAGGGTTATCGCAGATGCGTTAACGTCTACATTGCAAGACAGAAATACTGTACATGTTTGTGATATCACGTTCTATAGCAAAAGGGGGCGTTTCAAGAATTATAAGTTACTGCAGTTGTGGAATGCACAGTGAAAAACACCTTTTATGGCTGGGGATGGTGAAAGTGTAACTGAAATGGATAGTCAAAATAAAAACCTTTGTGAAAGTTTTTCAACACTGCCTACACAAAATATACGCAAGTATCTGCTGGCAGCCGAATAATGAGACAGACATAGTTTCCTTTGCTTAAACGAAACTACTCTTCCTGACAAAAAAAAGTGAAGCACCTAGAAGGGAAGGACCAAACCAAGTGAAACTTCACGGTTTTAGAGGGTGAAAGATGTTAATTCAGTTATTACAAAGAACTTGACTGTATGAGCCCAGGTATCAGTAAGACGTTGGTCCCCCACTGGACTGTATGCACACACTGATTCGGTTGGAAAGGGTGTCATAAAGCCGCTGTATCCTCTCCAAAGGCTAGACGGCCCAGAACTATGGTAACTAGTCCCTGGTACCCTGGATACTGGCACTGGGTCAGAGATAACGTCCGAGCTCGTCCCACACATGTTCTATTAAGGACAGATACGGGAGTCTTGCTGGCTTCGGGAGTTCCTCAAAAACGCTCAGACAGTTCTTAGAGGCCCGTGACATGTGTGGATGAGCGTTGTTCTATTGACAAATTGCAGCACGATGCTGTCGCCTGACAGGTAACACGTGAGGTCACACAATGTTCGCGACGTACTGTTGTACCGTCAGAGTTCCCTCAGTCAAGAACAGCGGTCGCCTGAAATCACACCCAATGGTTCCCCACGCCATGACGCCAGGAATAGGACCGCCGTGCCTCTCGAAAGTACTGGAAGAACGAAACCTCTCCCCAGGTGGCCGCCATATTCGCCGACAATGGTCATCCGTGGTAGCGCAGAACCGCGATTCTTTGCTGAACAGAAGCATCAGCATCCCGTGTTTCCCGGTCATAGCACCACTCCAAGGGCCTTTACTACACTATAAAATTTCTTTGGTAAAGAAATCTGATCAAATATTCATCACATAACTTAATTTTATCCATTTTTTTGTCAGTGTTTCGTCCGCGACGGTTTTACTTTCGTAAAATGAAGAACAAACCGCCTTCAGTCACAAGTTGCGTTTATTTATGCACTATGCATTTCGAGCCCTGGAGGCTCATCTTCAGGTGCTTTTTAGTGATTGACATCAGGTTTTTTAGTTGTTTGCCTGTTGATATTACATTTTTGTGTTACAACATGGTATATTGTAGATATAAGTTTAACAGCGTTAATAATATGAAACTAACTTACAGTTTAACATTGTATGATGTCTGCTTCTGTTGTGCAGTTGGTATACACAATACACATCTTTAATCTTGCGGTACATACTGGGATATATACATTGTCCCACACTTTTTCGCACATTGTAGCAGCAGAACGTAAACATGCCAAAGATTCTCGTTCATACAGATGTTCTACTTCTAAATATAATTAATTTTCTTATTTCACAGAAGATAATGTGATATAGTATTACTAGTAACATCTGTATGGACGAGAATCTTTGGCATGTTTACGTTCTGCTACTACAATGTGCGAAAAGTGGGTGACGATGTATATATCCCAGTAAGTACTGCAAAATTAAAGATGCGTATTGTGTATACCAACTGCACAACAGAAGCAGACATCATACAATGTTAAACTGTAAGTTAGTTTCATATTATTAACGCTGTTAAACTTATATCTACAATAAACCATGTTGTAACACAAAAATGTAATATCAACAGACAAACAACTAAAAAACCTGATGTAAATCACTAAAAAGCACTTGAAGATGAGCCTCCAGGGCTCGAAATGCATAGTGTAGTAAATAAATGCAACTTGTGCCTGAAGGCGGTTTGTTCTTCATTTTACGATTCATCACATATCTTTGACAAAGAACTTCGACGTGGAGTAAAATGGTGTATTATATTGTCACGAAATACTTCGTCCTACAAATGAACTGACACAATTTCAGAGACTTTACTGATCTCGTACAGATATGATTGTATGTATATAGACTGAAGCGGCGAGTGATAATTTGTACCAAGGCCGGGAATCGAACCCAAGTCTCCAGCTAACTTGTCAGGTGCGTTAGCCACTAAGCCACCTTGGCATAGCGGTTCACGCAACAGCGCGGATTACTAATTTAAATTCGTGCGTAAGGTGGAATTTAAAGTAGACTGGGGCGGCAGTGAGAATTTGGATCGAGGAGGGAAGCGTGCCAGGATGTTCCGTGCAGTTGTGTGAACTGCTGTGCCAAAGGGGCTTACTGGCTAACATACCTGCCTAGTAAGCAGTAGACCCGGTTCAAAAATGGTTCAAATGGCTCTGAGCACTATGGGACTTAACTAACCTAAGGACATCACACATATCCATGCCCGAACCTGCGACCGTAGCGGTCGCGCAGTTCCAGACTGTAGCGCCTAGAACCGCTCGGCCACTCCGGCCAGCAGTTGACCCGGCCTTGGTACAAATTTTCACACGCTGCTTCAATCCATATACAAAAAATATTTCGTCATAGTTCCTTCAGAATGGCTAACATGTGGTAACAAAAGGACCGCTTGATATTAACTGAGAAATTGCTATTTTAAATGCTGTTAGTTTCACAGTTCCCAGTAATTAAACGAGGCAGTAATTTTTTAAACTCGAATTCGAAATGTAATTAAAGTAACATCCCTCCGGTCCATGTTAACAAACAATAATAAAATATGAGTGCAATGTAATGCTTACAGTCACAGTAGCCGAGTCGCATTATAAATCCTTTGAAACGAGAAATGAATAGTGACCTGGCTTATTTCAAAAGGAATTGACTGAGTATATCGTGATTGGCAAGTACTTTCTGATGCTTTATGCCGATTGTAATTCTTTTCGGCGATTTCTTTGCGGGTTTCAGACTCATTTTAAAACATTCAAAACTAGGTACGATTTTTGTATTCTTGGACATTAGCTAATACTTATCCTGATAAAAGTCCCTTTGGGCTAGCTCAACAAAGAACATCTGTGGTGACAATGAACTCTCCCTATATCTTTCCTGGTTTTGGCATCTTATATAAATCTGTCAGTGCAGACTATTCTAATTCGTTTTGAAGAAAGAGAATGGAACTCCATCTCTCTGACTTAAATGGAAAATATTTTATTTCATCCCAGATTACAAGTGAGTCACCTAACATTACTGCTGGATATACTTCGTAAACCACATCAAATACTGACGAATCGATTCCACAGACCGAACGTGAGGAGAGGGGCTAGTGTAATTGGTTAATACAAACCATAAAAAAATGCACGGAAGTATGTTTTTTAACACAAACCTACGTTTTTTTAAAAGGAACCCCGCTAGTTTTGTTAGCACATCTGAACATATAAACAAATACGTAATCAGTGCCGTTTGTTGCATTGTAAAATGTTAATTACATCCGGAGATATTGTAACTTAAAGTTGACGCTTGAGTACCACCCCTCCGCTGTTCGATCGTGTGTATCGGAGAGCACCGAATTACGTAGGGATCCAAAGGGAACGGTGATGGACCTTAGGTACAGAAGAGACTGGAACAGCACATTACGTCCACATGCTAACACCTTTTTAATGGTCTTTTTCACTGACGCACATGTACATTACCATGAGGGGTGAGGTACACGTACACACGTGGTTTCCGTTTTCAATTACGGAGTGGAATAGAGTGTGTCCCGCCATGTCAGGCCAATAGATGTTCAATGTGGTGGCCATCATTTGCTGCACACAATTGCAATCTCTGGCGTAATGAATGTTGTACAGGCCGCACTACATATGGTGTAATGTCGCCGCAGGCTGCCACAATACGTTGTTTCATATCCTCTGGGGTTGTAGGCACATCACGGTACACATTCTCCTTTAACGTACCCCACAGAAAGAAGTCCAGAGGTGTAAGATCAGGAGAACGGGCTGGCCAATTTATGCGTCCTCCACGTCCTATGAAACGCCCGTCGAACATCCTGTCAAGGGTCAGCCTAGTGTTAATTGCGGAATGTGCAGGTGCACCATCATGCTGATACCACATACGTCGACGCGTGTCCAGTGGGACATTTTCGAGCAACGTTGGCAGATCATTCTGTAGAAACGCGATGTATGTTGCAGCTGTTTGGGCCCCTGCAATGAAGTGAGGACCAATGAGGTGGTCGCCAATGATTCCGCACCATACATTTACAGTCCACGGTCGCTGTCGCTCTACCTGGCTGATCCAGCGAGGATTGTCCACAGACCAGTAATGCATGTTCCGTAGATTCACTGCCCCGTGGTTTGTGAAACCCGCTTCATCGGTAAACAGGTAGAACTGCAACGCATTCTCTGTTAATGCGCATTGACAGAATGACACTCGATGATTAAAGTCATCACCATGTAATTGCTGATGTAGCGACACAAGAAACGGGTGAAAGCGGTGACGATGCAGTATGCGCATGACACTACTTTGACTCAGTCCACCGGCTCTCGCAATGTCCCGTGTACTCATATGTGGGTTCATGGCAACAGCAGCTAACACACCAACTGCACCCGCTTCTCTTGTGACGGGCCTGTTACGGACCCGTTTGCGTGCTACGACCATACCTGTTTCATACAGTTGGCGGTAGATGTTTTGCAATGTGCGGCACGTTGGATGCTCTGTCCGGGTAGCGTTCTGCATACACCCTGCAGGCTTCAGCTGCATTTCGTCGACACTCGCCATAGATGAGCATCATCTCCGCCTTTCCAGAGTTCGAATACACCATGGCCACAGTTCCTACAACACTACACTATCACAGACGTCTGGTAACACTGTGTACTACAGTTGGTCTGCGTGCGGAGACGAATGCAGAATAACAATAGCAGCAAGCGCTACATGCGGACACTGCGACAGCTAGACCAAACCACAACAGTGCACTACAGCCACACTCGTAAACACGGTCGTCATCGTAAACATGTCCCTGCAGACGCTGCTCGCCGACCGTTGCCCGTGTTTGTTACAACACGCAACTGAACTTCGGAGGTTTCAAGCGTTAACTTTAGGTTACAATATCTCCGGATGTAATTAACATTTTACAATGCAACAAACGGCACTGATTACGTATTTTTTTATATGTTCAGATGTGCTAACAAAACTAACGTGGTTCCATTTAAAAAAACGTAGGTTTGTGTTAAAAAAAATAGTTCAGTGCATTTTTGTATGATTTGTATTAAACAATTACACTAGCCCCTCTCCTCACGTTCGGTCTGTGGAATCGGTTCGTCAGTATTTGATGTGGTTTACGAAATATATCCAGCGGTAACGTTAGGTGACTCACCCTGTATATATATATATATATATATATATATATATATATATATATATATATATATATATATATATATATATATATATATATATATAGCGCCACAATGAACTCCGAAATAGATCCTCCTCTGCAATTTTTAATTTGCTTCTCCACTCCATATATACAACACACAATGGTTTCACGGTGTGTGTGTATACATGCCAGCCGGTTGCAGTAAACAGAATACAATCGCTTTCTTTGATCAAATATAAAGCGAGGCGCTAGACGTGATCAAATAAATTCACCGTCAGAAGAGATCCTACATATGTCTGCCCAACCGTACCAAATGTAAGAAAATACATGACATTTCCGGACAGTGTTTTTGTTATTATGGCTGCCACGTCATGTAGTGTAAGTCCTCTTCGAAGACTCTTTCCAACGCTACAGAAACAGCACATGATCCCATTGACTCATAATTCCGCACCTAAAAACAGTCAACAGTTACCTGCAGCGTCCGAAAGCTCGTAATGTTGTCAGTTATTATAGCTTAGCGAAAACCGCACTTTGATATATTATCTCCGCAACTGACGCCGTATCATATTTAACGCGACGCTTTCGTTATCCGTACATATGAAAATATATGTATGTGTGTGTGTGTGTGTGTGTTTCACATCTGCTCCAAAACCAGTGGACCGATTTAACCAGACGTGGTACACATATCCCTTACTGTCACAGTTGACAGTGGCTGCGGGGAGGGGGGGGGTAAGAACCACGTAACTATCATAGCTCAGGAGATGTCGTAAGTGCCGCACCATGCATTACATTTAATCTTATTACTTTTTTTTACTAAATCTATTAGTCACATATTTTTCTGAGAGTATCCACACATTCTGCTGAATGTACCTATACAAACATATCATTGAACGACACACAGTTCAAGAGATATGACGTCATAATCACTAAGATAAGTGCAAAATTGCCGCATTCATGAAGTTTTAATACAATTATTCTATACTTCTAAGGTACTACTACAGTCGAGTCAACTTAAGGAAATCCCTGACTTCTGACAACACTTTTGACAGCTTTCAACTGCGAAGCGCAAACGGCTGTATTCGAAAACGACAGCCGTCTATAAAGCTACGAAGAGGCGTCGCCATAGAGACGTTTACAAAAACACGTTGTACACAAATGGTTCAAATGGCTCTGAGCACTATGGGACTTAACTGCTCAGGTCATCAGTCCCCTTGAACTTAGAACTACTTAAACCTAACTAACCTAAGGACATCACACACATCCATGCCCGAGGCAGGATTCTAACCTGCGACCGTAGCCGTCGCGCGGTTCCAGACTGTAGCGACTGGAACCGCTCGGCCACGCTGGCCGGCCGTTGTACACAGGCGAAGCAGATGCGCCCAGTGTTCAGAAATTGTCTGGGATCATGTTTCTTAATTTGGATACTGTACTTACACATTGGTACATTATGCATATGCCCTTGTTCAACTGTTTCATAATTTCAACGGTATTTTCACGAATACATGTAAATGACATCTTTTTTCTATACTTGGCTACAAACACGGTTCATTTCTTTTGTTTTCGTTTCTAATAGAAAATTGGCGAAATGAATTCCCGGGCAATGCCGGGTTTGTTAGCTAGTAATTAATAAACAAACACTGACTGTATCACAACTTTTCATTTACTGACAACCGCTTTCAGTATGCGCTGCAAATCATCTTCAGGTCTAGTGCTGCAAAGTGCAATTTGTCAACAGTTGCGTTGTTTCGCTGTCAGGACAACTATTGACAAACTGAACTTTGCGCCGCCAGATCTGAAGATGTTCTGCAACGCAGATTAAAACTGGTTATCGCTAAAAAAGAAGTTGTGATCCAGGCGGTGTTTGTTTATTTATTATATGTTAACTCGTTCCAAATATACAGGGTGATTCAAAAAGAATACCACAACTTTAGGAATTTAAAACTCTGCAACGACAAAAGGCAGAGCTAAGCACTATCTGTCGGCGAATTAAGGGAGCTATAAAGTTTCATTTAGTTGTACATTTGTTCGCTTGAGGCGCTGTTGACTAGGCGTCAGCGTCAGTTGATGCTAAGATGGCGACTGCTCAACAGAAAGCTTTTTGTGTTATTGAGTACGGCAGAAGTGAATCGACGACAGTTGTTCAGCGTGCATTTCGAACGAAGTATGGTGTTAAACCTCCTGATAGGTGGTGTATTAAACGTTGGTATAAACAGTTTACAGAGAATGGGTGTTTGTGCAAAGGGAAAAGTTCTGGACGGCCGAGAACGAGTGATGAAAATGTAGCACGCATCCAGCAAGCATTTGTTCGCAGCCCAGGAAAATCGACTCGCAGAGCTAGCAGAGAGCTGCAAATTCCACAATCAACTGTATGGAGAGTCCTACGAAAAAGGTTAGTTATGAAACCTGAACGTCAACTACCCGAGGCGATGGATCGGCCGCCAGGCAGCCCGTGACAGAGCACTTCATCACTGGCCTCCAAGAAGCCCTGATCTTACCCCCGGCGATTTTTTCTTATAGGGGTATGTTAAGCATATGGTGTTTCGGCCACCTCTCCCAGCCACCATTGATGATTTGAAACGAGAAATAACAGCAGCTATCCAAACTGTTACGCCTGATATGCTACAGAGAGTGTGGAACGAGTAGGAGTATCGGGTTGATATTCAAAAAATGGCTCTGAGCAGTATGGGACTCAACATCTGTGGTCATAAGTCCCCTAGAACTTAGAACTACTTAAACCTAACTAACCTAAGGACATCACACACATCCATGCCCGAGGCAGGATTCGAACCTGCGACCGTAGCGGTCACGCGGTTCCAGACTGAAGCGCCTTTAACCGCACGGCCACACCGGCCGGCTCGGGTTGATATTGCTCGTGTGTCTGGAGGGGGCCATATTGAAAATCTCTGAACTTGTTTTTGAGTGAAAAAAAAACTTTTTAAATACTCTTTGTAATGATGTATAACAGAAGGTTATTTTATGTTTCTTTCATTAAATACACATTTTTAAAGTTGTGGTATTCTTTTTGAATCACCCTGTATTTTGAGCGTCCTTTCTTAGGTACCTAACCTTGTATTGGACGGGGGAGGGGAGGGGGGGGGGAATGGAGATTTCTTGCTCCTGCATTCGCTTTACTAGCACGGAAAGCCTATTTTGGAAGCAAGGGATTGGAGATATTTTCAGTTTGCTTCTGGGACGCCGTGTCGTGGACAAAAATATGGATGCCTGATGTGTGTATGAGCATCTAATCCATTATCTTGAAAAACGTTAATTCCGCCCTGCTTCGATGTTTTCCTTGTGCATCTTGTGCAAGGTTATTCTGGACTCATCGATGTCGATGTGATGAGAGTCAAAGCCCGAGCTGAGTTCAACAGGAACTGAAAGAGAACCGGTCGTTGCCTTATCGAAGACATCTCCCGATATTCTGATGAAATTGTAACGGGGTGACTTTGTCAAGCACGTGGCCAGGCCACAGTACCAGTGCACACCAGTCCTCGCCACAAAGGAAGAGAGAAATAATATTATTCCTTTAATACTGGTCACAGAGCCAAATAAAATTCTCAGCTCCGATCAGTCGAATATTTAATTAATAATTCATCAAACTTGATCATTGAATTAATACCACTACATTAATTTTCCCAAGCCCACAGACACTGCGAGGTATTGTCTACATAGTGGACCATCGGCTAGAGGGAGCAGGATAATTTTAGCATCCACCGTTTAATTAATATAGAAAACGCCCAAGATGGCGAAACCTTGCTTGTTGTTCTGGCCGTTATTTCAAATCGTTGTTGGAGCCACGCGTTGGCGGGGGCACGCACGGTTCTCCCGCCTTCTAAGAATTCTTGCCAGTTTAGGGCACCCAACGTGGGGGGCGGGACTTCACCTCCACGAGGCTAGAAGAGCAGCAACGGTTCCACCTCTCACCCCTGTTCAAAGGGAACTTCACAGTAAACATAAACATAGCCAAAGCCTTGCAGACAAACAAAAATTACGCGAAGCGAAATGTAGTGTGAGGAGGGCAACGCGAGAGGCGTTCAACGAATTCGAAAGTAAAGTTCTATGTACTGACTTGGCAGAAAATCCTAAGAAATTCTGGTCTTATGTCAAAGCGGTAGGTGGATCAAAACAAAATGTCCAGACACTCTGTGACCAAAATATGGTACTGAAACAGAGGATGACAGACTAAAGGCCGAAATACTAAATGTCATTTTCCAAAGCTGTTTCCCAGAGGAAGACTGCACTGTAGTTCCTTCTCTAGATTGTCGCACAGATGACAAAATGGTAGATATCGAAATAGACGACAGAGGGATAGAGAAACAATTAAAGTCGCTCAAAAGAGGAAAGGCCACTGGACCTGATGGGATACCAGTGCGATTTTACACAGAGTACGCGAAGGAACTTGCCCCCCTTCTTGCAGCGGTGTACCGTAGGTCTCTAGAAGAGCGTAGCGTTCCAAAGGATTGGAAAAGGGCACAGGTCATCCCCGTTTTCGAGAAGGGACGTCGAACAGATGTGCAGAACTATAGACCTATATCTCTAACGTCGATCAGTTGTAGTATTTTGGAACACGTATTATGTTCGAGTATAATGACTTTTCTGGAAACTAGAAATCTACTCTGTAGGAATCAGCATGGGTTTCGACAAAGACGGTCGTGTGAAACCCAGCTTGCGCTATTCGTCCACGAGACTCAGAGGGCCATAGACACGGGTTCCCAGGTAGATGCCGTGTTTCTTGACTTCCGCAAGGCGTTCGATACAGTTCCCCACAGTCGTTTAATGAACAAAGTAAGAGCATATGGACTATCAGACCAATTGTGTGATTGGATTGAAGAGTTCTTAGATAACAGAACGCAGCATGTCATTCTCAATGAAGAGAAGTCTTTCGAAGTAAGAGTGATTTCAGGTGCACCGCAGGGGAGTGTCATAGGACCGCTGCTATTCACAATATACATAAATGACCTTGTGGATGACATCGGAAATTCACTGAGGCTTTCTGCAGATGATGCTGTGGTGTATCGAGAGGTTGTAACAATGGAAAATTGTACTGAAATGCAGGAGGATCTGCAGCGAATTGACGCATGGTGCAGGGAATGGCAATTGAATCTCAATGTAGACAAGTGTAATGTGCTGCGAATACATAGAAAGATAGTTCCCTTATCATTTAGCTACAAAATAGCAGGTCATCAACTGGAAGCAGTTCATTCCATAAATTATCTGGGAGTACGCATTAGGAGTGATTTAAAATGGAATGATCATATAAAGTTGATCGCCGGTAAAGCAGATGCCAGACTGAGATTCATTGGAAGAATGCTAAGGAAATGCAATCCGAAAACAAAGGAAGTAGGTTACAGTACGCTTGTTCGTCCAGTGCTTGAATACTGCTCAGCAGTGTGGGATCCGTACCAGATAGGGTTGATAGAAGAGATGGAGAAGATCCAACGGAGAGCAACGCGCTTCGTTACAGGATCATTTAGTAATCGCGAAAGCGTTACGGAGATGGTAGATAAACTCCAGTGGAAGACTCTGCAGGAGAGACGCTCAGTAGTTCGATACGGGCTTTTGTTAAAGTTTCGAGAACATACCTTCACCGAAGAGTCAAGCAGTATATAGCTCCCTCCTACGTATATCTCGCGAAGAGACCATGAGGATAAAATCAGAGAGATTAGAGTCCACACAGAAGCACACCGACAATCCCACTTTCCACGAACGATACGAGACTGGAATAGAAGGGAGAACCGATAGAGGTACTCAGGGTACCCTCCGCCACACACCGTCAGGTGGCTTGCGGAGTATGGATGTAGATGTAGATGTTAGATTGGCTTCGAGGATATTTTCGCGTACCGCGGAGGTGCACTGTTGTTCAACGAGTGAGCCTTTAAATAACCTGAAGAGCAGCTCTCCAGCCCCATTCCGTTGCAGTTTCTAGAGGATTCATTATCGCGAAGTCCAGTGTAGGGAGTTACCGCCATCTAATGGCTAGTGCTTCCCATTGCCCTGGGAACTGCATAGGTTTAGTCGTCCGGGAACCACTCGTGATATTTCTGAAGCAGTCCGCAGTTAACGATGGTTGCGTCTGCGTTAGAGCTGCGTCCGTACCGCAAGATACTGGCGCTGCAGACCGGCATGTAGCGCAGGGAGCTGATGTGGCCGACCCCTGCTGCTGTTAGCGTGGCGCAAGGTTAGTTCTCTGGTTCTAGAGATACCCGCTATTTCATTTCTGTGCTCTCTCCGGGGACTGGTCTTCACACTGAGGAAGGTTTTGTAAGTGATCTTATATACTTTCATCTTGTCCTACAGCAAGTATCCTCGCCCAGCGGCCACATTTCGTGTCTAACAGTTTGTGAATACTTTTGACAGGGCTACCTCTGAATTTATAAGCTACTGGCCATTAAATTGGCTACACCAAGAACAAATGCAGATGATAAAAGGGTATTCATTGGACAAATATATTATACTACAACTGACATGTGATTACATTTTCACGCAATTTGGGTGCATAGATCCTGAGAAATCAGTACCCAGAACAACCACCTCTGGCCATAATAACGGCCTTGATACGCCTGGGCATTGAGTCAGACAGAGCTTGGATGGCGTGAACAGGTACAGCTGCCCATGCAGCTTCAACACGATACCACAGCTCATCAAGAGTAGTGACTGGCGTATTGTGACGAGCCAGTTGCTCTGCCACCATTGACCAGACGTTTTCAGTTGGTAAGAGATCTGGAGAATGTGCTGGCCAGGGCAGCAGTCGATCATTTTCTGTATCCAGAAAGGCCCGTACAGGACCTGCAACATGCGGTCGTGCATTATCCTGCTGAAATGTAGGGTTTCGCAGGGATCGAATGAAGGATAGAGCCACGGATCGTAACACATCTGAAATGTAACATCCACTGTTCAAAGTGCCGTCAATGCGAACAAGAGGTGACCGAGACGTGTAACCAATGGCACCCCATACCATCAAACCGGGTGATACGCCAGTATGGCGATGACTAATACACGCTTCCAATGTGCGTTCATCGCGATTTCGCCAAACACGGATGCGGCCATCATGATGCTGTAAACAGAAACTGGATTCATCCGAAAAAATGACGTTTTGCCATTTGTGCACCCAGGTTCGTCGTTTAGTACACCATCGCAGGCGTTCCTGTCTGTGATGCAGCGTCAAGGGTAACCGCAGCCGTGGTCTCCAAGCTGATAGTCCGTGCTGCTGCAAATGTCGTCGAACTGTTCGTGCAGATGGTTATTGTCTTGCAAACGTCCCCATCTGTTGACTCAGTGATCGAGACGTGGCTGCACGATCCGTTACAGCCATGCGGATAAGATGCCTGTCATGCCGACTGTTAGTGATACGAGGCCGTTGGGATCCAGCGCGGCGTTCCGTATTACCCTCCTGAACCCACCGATTCCATATTGTGCTAACAGTAATTGGATCTCGACCAACGCGAGCAGCAATGTCGCGATACGATAAACCACAACCGGAATAGGCTACAATCCGACCTTTATCAAAGTCGGAAACGTGACGGTACGCATTTCTCCTCCATACACGAGGCATCACAATAACGTTTCACCAGGCAACGCCGGTCAACTGCTGTTTGTGTATGAGAAATCGGTTGGAAACTTTCCTCATGTCAGCACGTTGTTGGTGTCGCCACCGGCGCCAACCTTGTGTGAATGCTCTGAAAAGCTAATCATTTGCATATCACAGCATCTTCTTCCTGTCGGTTAAATTTCACGTCTGTAGCACGTCATCTCCGTGGTGTAGCAATTTTAATGGCCAGTGGTGTATGTTCACTTCTGAATTTATGTTTCGCCAGATTACCCCGACTTTCATTGCTTCTGGTTTTCCCATTATCCGTTTTGTAAACCAGTGTCTTACTAAGCGACGAAACATCTGCAGAAAATACGAAGTCCGACGCTTGGTTCAAAAGATCCTCAGTTGGACGATCTGCTGATGAACATTGTCAGCCGGAGCTTCATTGCAAATATGCTACTGTTACTTCCACCAAAAACCCAAATCCTACAAAGTGATTCACGACATCACACTTTTTTAATATCCTAAGCAGGAATTGGCAAAATGGGATTATTAAATGAAAATATCATAGTAGCTGGCATAGTAATATAGTAATGGTCACTGTACATTCGTCAGATGAAAATGATAAAGTGGAACGTATGCTATTATTCATTATCAAGCACATTATTTACTCGCTGTTGCGATAATGTGGACGTATCAGGAAGCAATGATAAGGTACATAAAGAAAGACAGTGCGTTATCGTATGCAGGTGAGGAGCGCGACATTGATTTCGATTACCCGTTCGTTGGCTGTTGACGTAACGGCGACTACCTTGGCATTGTTCCAGACAATCGACTGTGTAGTGGAACTAGGATTCCCCTTTCTCCTTCTTTTCATTTCCATCTTAACCATACCAAACACGACCCTACACTTCAGAAGGACTCATCGTAGTGATTACATAATTCGGTTAAACACTTGACTGAAGTAAGAAAGGGGGACTTTTCTTTAACACTGCAGTGAAAAACTGATGAAAGCATGTCACAGCATTCGTTTCCGAACTAATGGTGAAGAATTTACGGTACGTTTTACGGTAACCAGTTTCAACTTGTACTCAAACAACTTTCAAACAGTACATGTTACCTGGTTTACTCGTCGCTGCAGCTGTTACTGCTGTGAATCGTAAGGTTCAAAACAAACAAAAGTTTCTAAAATTATAGTATTCCGCAAAAAAAGGAAGTGTTGTAAGGGATGTACTGAACAAAGTGCGACAACTTCATCATGAAGCTGTTATTCAGGGTATACACACCAAGAATATAGAACGGAGAAGTTCATAAACAAGGAACTCCTTATATAGATATATGTCATTCCATGTCTTACACAATCACAATTAAGACATTCATTTCTAAATAAATCAAATATTTGCGAATAGTAACAGCAAGACCTGTAGTGTATTTGCTAAAGCAGTGAAGCTATCTAGGGCGGTTGATAGTAGAATGCCAAGCGGAGAAGTTCGTAGATGACCGTAGCTTAATGAGTCTGATGGAATATATCAAAAAGAAGAGTATAAGGACTATGTCAGACTTGTACCTTGGATATTTTAAAACACTCGTTGGATTATTTGGATTTTTTACAGCATGTTCATTGTGGTGTAGCTGCAAAACTCCAGCGTCACTGCAAATATTTGAATCATCGAGGAAAAGTACCCGCTTATTGTACAAGTTCTAACCAGATACGAGCCACAGTTTCTCCTAACAGTATTCGATCTGTCACGTAATGTATCCCATTTCCTCATCATCAGATTTGGGAGATTATGGTTTGTGCTATGAGTCAGCTAAGCTGCGGAGATTATGGTTTGTGCTATGAGTCAGCTAAGCTGCGGTGTTATTGGGCCAAGGACAAAGCTGAGTAGAATCACAGACGCCTGACAGCGCCAATGTAAGCCCTACCTGAAGTAGCGACCTTGCAGCCTAGCGCTGTGCGAGGCATTTCTATGTTTTGTACAAGGGACACACACTGCCAGCAGTAGTAAAGCGATTTATAAATAAGAGTCTTGTCTCTGTTCGATATCTGAATGAAGAAGTACTATTTCGGGAGATCAGGAGGGCGCCAACTGGAGTACGTTACATCGTTAAAATTCACTCTAAGATACAAAATAAAAACGACGCACTACGAAGGAATTATCCGAATGGGATGGAAATAAGTATATGTGATGTATGAGCACACAAAAACAAATGACTATAGTTTCAAAAAAATTGAGCACTTTATTCACGAGAAAGTACTACATAAATTGAGCAAATGAATAATGCGTCGGTCCGCCTCTGATCCTTATGCAAACAGTTATTCGGCTTGGCATTCATTGACAGACATGTTTGATGACCTCCTGAGGGATATTGTGTCCAATTCTGAGCAATTGGCAAGTTAGATCGTCAGAATCCTCAGGTGTTTGTAGGGCCCTGCTCATGAAGATACCAGTGTTCTCCCGCAATCTTGCTGGCCAAAGTAGGGTTTGGGAAGCACGAAGACAAGCAGTAGAAATTGTCGCCGGGTGCAGGCGGGCATTATCTTGTTGAAATGTAAGTCCACGATGGCTTTCGGTGAGGGGCAGCAAAATGGAGTGTCGTAAAATATAGTCGACGTACTGCTGTTCTGCAAGGGTGAAAACCAAAGCGGTCCTGCCAGGACATGAAGTGGCACTCAAGATCATCACTCCTGGTTGTCGGCCCATATGGTGGGCGACAGTAAGGTTGGCATCCCACAACGCTACGTCGAGGATATTCTCCGACCTGTTTTGTTACCCTTCACGACAACCCATCTCTCTCCCAACTGAGGATGTTTTGGAGCGTTTATGGACGGGACCCTCCAACCATGACTATCTAATGCGCCAGTTGCACAGAATTTGGCACGATATCCATCGAGAGGACTTCCAGAAACTCTATTAATCAAAGCCAAGCCTAAGAACTGCTTGCATAAGGGTCATAGGTGGACCAACGCATTATTGTGAAGTTTAAACAAAATGAGCCCTCGGTCACAGTTATTAGTCTCATTAACCAGGTTTCAACACTCCTAAGAGTGCCTTCATCAAATTTTAAATGTTGAAAGCGGCCTATAACATAATTACAAATTTATGGGAATAGAAAATTTTTTGTATAAAAGTGTAAGTACTGACTAACAATACAAGACAGAGACAGTACTTACATGTCACGTATAAAATAAATAACAGGTCAAAAGGGTAGTGACAAAATTTTTAAAAAATTGTGACTAAAGCCCTTCTGGCCTGTTATTTATGTTATACGTATTATTTATTATAATGAATGCACAACAAAAGAATATTTTAAATCCCAGTAACAATAGCCAGTGCGGAAGAGTGTTGTCATTTTTTATGCCAATAACTGGGAAAAGAGGCGAAGTAGTTCTGATGAAATCCTTTTGGGTAAATTTAGACAAACTGTAGGAGGAGCGGATGAGAGGGCCAACGACCTTGCCGCAGTTACTGTTGCTTGCCGCAGTACTGTTGTTGCTATGATTTCAGGGTAGGCAACTTTCAGAGGTAGTAATGTGGACCAAATTAAGAAAAACATGTCCATTACCTATGGGATCAAAAATACATAGCTTAAGAGCTATGAGCACATATCTCTTCTACTGAACAAGTGCCCATAGCTATTAGGGTATGCATTTTAGAGCACATCTTTACTAGACACTTTTTTTTGTTTTAGTCCGTACAACCACCTCTGAAAGCTGGCTAGCCTATAGTCTTAGCAACAACAGTACCAGCATACGTATTCCACTGCCAGTTACCATTTTTTTTTCTTTATTCGATTTCAATTCCCCCCAAGGATGGGCGGGCTGGCAGCAGCGTAATATGCTGCTCAACAGCCTACAGAAAAATTAAAAAACATTAAGAGAAGATGGACAAGAAAACAGGCGAATAAAATGGTGACATTGTAAAAAACTGTAAAATGGCGGAAAGTTGTGGAATGTAAAATATAAAAACACTGTGGTGATGATGTAGATGAAGATACACAAGGAGAAAGGCACAATTAAAAAACACGACGACAGTATGGTTTCTGTTCGCATGAGATAAAAATCACAACTAGCGACAGTATGGTGGCTGTTCGCAACACTGACAGAGCACGCACAACACTGAACACTCACTTATAACAGCACTATGCAGGCGACACAGCAGCAGATGGGGGGGGGGGGGCGGACCTAAGAGGGGGAAAAAAGGGGGGAGGAGATAAAATAAAAAAAGAGGGATCCAATGGAAGGAGGGGAAAATAGAAAAGGGGGCTCTGGGCGGATGCGAGAAGGAGTGGGAAAGGCAGGGGAAGGGAGAGCAAAAGGACTTGGGGGAGAGAAGAGAGGCAGAGAGAGGGTAGGAGGAAAAAAGAAAACAGGATGGAAGGGGGGAGGAGGGAGCCCAGGGAAAGGACAGAGGAAGGGAGAGGGACGTGAGGATGAGTTGATAGGATGGATAAATGGAGGGAGTGAGGGCATCACCCAGGAGAGGGAGTCGACAGAAGCCACCTAAGGAAGGGAGATAGGGGATGTAGAGGTGAAGGGTAAGGAGGACACAACGGCAAGGCGCGGCAGAGGGCGGGGGTTAGAGAGGAGAGGAGCAACCAGAGGATGAGGGGGATCAAGGCAGCGGGAGGTGTAGAGGACGCTGATACGTTCGAGGAAAAGGAGCAGATGGGGGAATGGAATTAGGTCGTAGAGGATCCGCGTGGGGAACGGGAGGTGTATAGGGAAGGCGAGGAGGAGTGCATGGCGCTCGAGGATCTGGAGGGACTTATAGAATTTGGGGGGGGGGGGGGGGGGGCGATATCCAGGCGGGACTGGCATAACAGAGGATGGGACGGATTAAGGATTTGTAGGTGTGGTGGATGGTAGCTACCAGTTACCAGAACGATTTCCGCTAATAACTTTCGGCTTGGTCGTTTCCGGAGTGTCTAAAATTGGTACATTGCCCTTCTCTATCACACATGGAAGTTTGTAACATCATCATGGAATCACCCTGTATAAGTAAATGTGGATTTAGATGTAGATTTAGATGTAGAGGCTCAATGCAACACATTTTTTTTCTCGGCTAGTTTCGGTTAAGACAGGCGGAATTTGTTGTGGGACATCGTAGACTATCCAGCTCCATCATGAAGTTCCGATACGTGGCGGAGATGTGCATAGCCTTCAAAATGGCGTCCGTAATGGAGGCGCGTTCCAAGAACAGAGTTGTTATTGAGTATTTTTTGGCGGAAAACCAGAGCATCACAGATATTCATACGCGCTTGTATATTGTCGGCGGATGAATCGTTGGGCGAGGCGCCTGTCATCATCGCAACAGTCTCGTGAACCTGTCCGATCTCCCTCGTGCTGGCCGGCCTCACACAGCTGTGACTCGTGCAGTGTTGGAAAGTGCACACTTTCTCATTCGAGGTGATCGACGGATCACAATTACACTCCTCGCTGCTCAAATACACCTCTGGTGGTAGTGCTGACACATTCGGCCACCAGTTGAGGTACTCAAAAGTGTGTGGCCGCTGGGTTCCTCGCCGCGTAACAGATGACCACAAAGAGGAACGAAGGACCATCTGCGAAGAATTTCTTGCACGTTACGAGGCTGCTAGTGACAAATTTTTTGTTGAATATCGTCACAGGCGATGAGGCGTGAGTTCACTACTTAGAAACGGAAACAAAACGGCAATCCAGCCGGCCGGAGTGGCCGAGCGGTTCTAAGCGCTACAGTTTGGGGCAGTTTGGAACCGACGACCGCTACGGTCGCAGGTTCGAATCCTGCCTCGGGCATGGATGTGTGTGATGTCCTTAGGTTAGTTAGGCTTAAGTAGTTCTAAGTTCTAGGGGACTGATGACCTCAGAAGTTAAGTCCCATAGTGCTCAGAGGCATGTGAACCATTTTTGAACGGCAATCCATGGAGTGGTACCACATCACCTCTCTTCCGCAGAAAAAGTTCAAAGCCGCACACTCACCGGTAAAGTCATGGTGTCGGTCTTATGGAACTCTGCAGGGGTTATTCTATTTTATATTCTCCCCCATAATGCAAGGATCAACTCTGAAGTGTATTGTGCTATCTTCGGACACTCAAGAAACGACTTCAGTGAGTTCGTCGCCACAAAGATGCAAACGAACTTCTCCTTCTCTGTGACAACGCGAGGCCTTAGACAAGTCTCCATACCCGAGAGGAGCCCACAAAACTTCAGTGGACCGATGTCGCACCTTCCGACTTCTAACTGTTTGGCCCATTGAAGGATGCACACTGCATTAGATAGTACGTAGATGATGTGGAGGTTATTGCTGCAGCAAGATATTGGCTCCGACGCTGAACAGTAGAGTGGTACCTTACGGGCATACACATCCCCCCCCCCCCCCCCCCCCCAGTAAGGTGGCGTATGGCCGTCGCACTGAAAGGATATTGTGTTGAATAACAGGGTTTTGTAGCCAAAAGAGTGAGGAATAATACGGTGTATTGTAATCCCGAATAAAACCAACCTGCTCTCAGACAAAATGTGTTGCATTAGTTATCGAACGCCCCTCATAGATATTACAACGACACTTCAATTCTTTTCGTCCGGTCTATCTCCTGCATATAAAGTGCTGACCCTGCTGTACTCGGAGGCAGGGGAGACTTTTGTTCCTAGAGCATAGGGTACCCAAGAACAGGGGATGTTTCCTGATCGCTGTTTCGGTATAGTGATCGACTTTAGAATCGCATGTAGGACTGCGCTCTAGAGACCACCGTAAGCAATTTCCGACATTTTATACTGTTTTTGTTGTAGATAGGTATGAGGTTGTGTTTGATTTAGCGTTTGTAAATATTACGAGTTACACATATTTAAGTGCTGTACAGTATTTGAATTTATTACGACGATACTGTTGATTCTTTAAAAAAATGGTTCAAATGGCTCTGAGCACTATGGGACTTAACACCTGAACTTAGAACTAGTTAAACCTAACTAACCTAAGGACGTCACACACATCCATGCTCGAGGCAGAATTCGAACCTGCGACCGTAGCAGTCGCGCGGTTCCGGACTGAAGCACCTAGAACCGCACGGCCATCGCGGCCGGTGATTCTTCAGTTACAGAGTTTTATGATGAGTAAAGCTGTCTGCATTTTAAAACTACTCTATCGTATGCGAACAGTTAAGTCATACCTCGTCAATCGTGCATCGTGTTGTATCTTAGAACGGAAGGTCTTCTAACATGGAATAAGACATCTTTACAAATGAACGGAGTTCCTTTACTATCTTGGGAATGGAAATTTGTGTTAGTATTCAATAACTTATGTTTCAAAATATTTATAGTTCTTCTACTTAATGCGATTTCACTTACTGATTTTTGATGTTTAGTAGAGCAACAATGTAACACATAGAATGTTAAATACAGTATTGACAAGAATTTTCTCAGTTGCAACACTTTTAAATTTGAATAGACTATTTGTTCCTAGGTACATGACCGTATAATACCTGGAGTCTTTTCCGCAGTAATTCTTGTAATTTCAGAAAAAGACTGCAATGCACATAAAGTGAATGTTATCATTTCAAAATGGAATAAGTAAATATATTTAACTTCTATTAGAGGGCTGGTTAGAGACGAAAGTCTCTAAAGTACACCATTCTTACCTACTAGTAAACAATACAATTTTGGTTTTACTAAGTGTGATGAATGACGATCAGAACAGTATTGAATATAGAAGCAGTATCTGCAGGTTCACAAATGCATGTACACATATGGAACACAAACAATGAACCAAAGTTAATTGTAAAGATATACAGTAGCACTGTGTGTTTGCGCTTGTGAACTGGCAAATGCGGGTAGCTTTTCTTCATCACAGTAAGCAAAGTGAAAAGGTATATCAGTGACGGAGGTTTCAGAAATCTTTCTGCAGTTGTATGGGACCCATCCGTTAGACTTGTAACTAACACTGGTTGTCGGAAGCAGGCACATTACTTGTTTCATAAAGGCTAATCGTCATTCTTTGGACTGGCCTGATTGAGTTCTCCACGTTTCTCTATACTGCACTGGTATCTTCGTCTCTGTCTTAGTACTACATCAAATAAGGGAAAAAACGAGCTTTATTGTTTGACTGAGCCTTACACCTCTAACTTTTCACCTTCACTGATATGCTAATTGGTTATAGAAGCCTTCACTAATCTGTCCTTTTTCTAGCATTACATTATCACATTTCTACAGACTTTTCTACTATGCTTACAACACCTCATAAGATAACCACCGACAGGAAGTAAAAAGTACGCAAATGAAGTCTATTCTTACGCACAGAAATACTTTTTTTTCTGTCACGCCAACCAGTATTGTAAATAAAGTGGAAGATATCGGATCATGTAAGCTAATCGAGCATATTTAATGAAATGCCCTGTTATATAAGATAACGTATTATATGTGAGATTAGTATAAACAACCCGCTGCGTATGAAGAACATAGCCATGCCGAAAAGCTTTTCATAAAGCTTGTAGAGTTCAAGGAAAAACCGATTACACATCTGCTGCTTGGTCGTATTACGATGAATGGGACCGGCTACATGGATTCGAGGCAAAGTTCTCACGACACGAGAATAATTCAACAATTTTGCAATGGCAGTTCTTTATTTCAGATATTGTTAACAAAGACAGAAACTAGCGTTAGGTTACCGTTAATGAACTGAGAGAGAAGCGTTACGTAACAGACGTTAGACTGGAGGTCCGGCTGTTACGTAACGGGCGGCTCCCCGAGTGCACTGCAACAATTTAGAAGCCAGGGCTATGCAACATGATGAACAGCAGTTCGTCGATTGCGGAATCGTTATAAACAGACAAAGGTCGAGGAAAAACTAGGGTTGTTACACGCAAGGCTTTTCACTAAGGAATTGAGAGCAAAACGGAAGTCTTAGGTGTAATGCGATGACCAGGACTTTTCTCCTTAACCTACAACCATTTCTCAGAGACGGAAAAACTGAGGTTACTAGAATCATTTCAGCAAGTTACTTATAACTAATCCAGCTATTAACAAACAATAATTGTGATCTGGGGCGATAAACTGTAAGAACAACTTACGTTGGGTCTACATCTTAAATATTTGCCTCAGCTTATTAAAGGTCTTGTGAGAACCATAGCGGCGTCAAAGAGCGAATAAAGTGTCATTCTCTTCGTGAACATCTCCCACTCCGTTGTAAAATATTTTTCCCCAAACTAATGTTTTTGACTATAATATAATTTGCATTAGCACTTTAATATCGTAATCAACATAGTAATTCTTGTCTTGGCTGCAATTCAGACTTTTCGAATAGTTGTTTGTCTCTGAAAATGTCTCGCTTTCACTTCGTGCTTTTGGTGTCTAGCGGTGAAAGAAGCCTTAGGATTTCAGCTGCATAGCCTGCTTGATCTACTCAAGTCACATTTTGCATAGTTCTTCTGTCGTGACAATAACTGTACAAATATCCTGTTGCTAGCATCACTTCGATATGTACATTTGATATATTTGTAGTCCTTTTAGCACGAAGATATGTAACCATGACGCCACAAAAGTATCGATAGATTTGTTACAATAATCAGAGGGCAGTTCTTTCATCTTGACAATCGTCAGTCTTCTTTAGAAAGGGGAGAGAAACCGCACAAAACGTAGCGTGACTTACGTCTACATTCTCATCCGTGCAGTTCAATGAGAAATGCTATACCTGTGACTGTACCATTAAAAAGGCAGTTATCTATGGAAAATCGTGTTTCCAAACGCCAGCATCATGCCTCACGCCTGACTGCGACCTTCGGAAGCACATTATGTGAGTCCAATAAGAGGCAAAGGTCGCTCAATGGTTGACTAACGACGTAAGTGGTGTCTTATATAAGAGTTGCAAGAAATTTCTAAAGTGGCAACGTGTAGCTGCCAATACTTTACGCCTGTCTTATGTTTCTGGCAAAACATGTTGTACTGGAGTTTTTCTCTTTCCTAATGAGCTTCTTTTTACTGACGAAATCAACGGTAGTAATTATTGCACAGCCACGGCCTATGTTCTAATAATGAGCCGTTCATCACACCTGTCAGCAGCACACGTGCCCCCATGAATTACGCGTATTTCGCAGCTTGTGCTTATATCTTTCACATCGAACTCTCATTTTCTCTAAGAGCGACTGTAAACTGCAGACCAGAAGTGTATGATTGCGGGCATTGCACAAAAACTCGAACACTATGCCATCTAAAAGCAACTTAATGAGACTACCATGATCTTCTGGAATGGAATTTAAAGCTGTGAGCCAACATGTTACACATAAGTAGTATGAAATTCAGCGCAAGTCAAACTCGAGATGTTGAAACAAAGACGGATGATAACTGTTGGAACACACCATACGAGAAGGCGCTGAATATTGGCAACAGTAATTCAATATGCATGCGATGTTTGTTCTTTAGGATACGCCCGAAAGAACAGACACCATATATACAGTTAAGGCGTTGGAGGCCAAAGACCTCTTCAGTGCAGATGGATACCAAGCTCGAACTCTTACGGGGATCGGCGATATGCGGCGAGTAACGAGGCCAATGAGCAGGGTGACTACACTAGTAGGGAGTGGTATGAGTTTAGAATTTGGGTCTGACGGAAGGCATCCTAGGGTATTCCGTGCAGTTAAGGTGACCGCCGTGTCTGCATCGCATAGCGGTCAGCGCATCTACCAATTAAGCAGGAGACCCAAGTTCGAATCCGGCACCAATTTACGATTTCTCCCATAAATCAGTGCCCACTGGCAGCTAATGTCTTTAATTCCTTCTTGTCGTGAATAATTCGACAAAACGAAGACGGGACTAATTTCCTGCAGAAGAGCTAACTAGGCCGAAGTTTCACTCTTCCAGCAAAGAACGAGTGGAGTGTCTAAGGAGCAGCATTGACTGGCAGTCTTTTGAAAGTATTTCGGCTGCAGATGGAGCATAGTATGAATGTGATGACAGTACACCATTATACATCATTCGGCTCCTTGCAAAAGGGCAAGTATCAGCACTGTATTTCACTTAAAAATCAGTCTGAGAATAGTTCTGGTGCGCACTGCACAGCTGAAATCAATGATAAATTAGTAGTAAAAATACTCGTATTATCGCCTGCAGGCCTTTACCTCCTTTTTCTCGATAGCAGTATCAGACTATTTTGTAAAGTCTGCTTACGGTATGCTACTTAAGCAATACACTGTTTAGGTATATCAGTCAAGACAGGTATCAATGTATTTCTGCGTATTACAAATAGTCACATCGGGATCCAAGATAAATTCTCTCTTCACCTCGTTGCTCTCCACTTCCTCTTTTATGTGCCATGATTTGCTGTGATACAATAACCAGTAAAAAAACAGGAAATCTAATTACGATCGTTGATCCTGTGCTCGCAACACACACACGCTCGTAAACGCACTCGAACGCACACAAGCGCGAAAATATCTGCGAAATAGAAGTCATTAACAACTGTTATGGATCGTTAATAAAGTATTTCATTACAACGGAGAAATAAGTGTGCAGGCCGTAGTTACGTAACTCCAATTTACTCAATTACTAGACAAGCACTCGTGCTCTCGTAGATCAAGAGAGAGTGGATCATATCCTTTATAAACAGATCAACGGTATGAATAAATTGATTGTCGAGAATAGTGGCAAACTTAGTATGAAGTCTTTTCAGCGCACACATTCGTGATGACGATCTTGTTTCAGTAGATACTCAATACCTTAGAGCGACAATACCATCCACTTATTTCCTTCCTGAGGATATTTTTTATTGGGTGTATCACATTTGCTAAAGGAGCCCTCGCGTCAACATTGTCGATAGTTTTAGGTATTCTGCATCTACATAAATATTTCGCAAGTCGCTGTAGAGTGGATGGGAGATGGTACATCGTACCAATATTGACGATTTCCTTTCCTATTCCATTCACATAATAGTTAAAATTAGTTTTTTTTATCACATCGTAGTAGTCATCAATTCCTGCACGTGGACGTTACGCACGTGCTATATGCTCTTGTGACATCTGAAATAAAATGAAACGAAAAAGCTTATAATCTAAACACGGTGTTGCGGCTCGTCGTGAGATGTGAGTTGTTTACGTCTTCCACCATTACGCTATACCGTAAGGACGCCACGGAAGGGCTATTAAAAATGCTGCAGATAAATGAGGACACTTCGGTTGCCTACAGATGGTGCCGACAGCAGCGGAAGTGGATGTTCGGGAGACACGTAGAGAGCCGGTGGCAGGGTACTCACCCGGCAGGCACGGCCGGTCTGCTGGCGTCCTCCATGGCGACTACGCGGGCTTCCTTCTGCTCCCAGGGGCCGCCGCCGCCGCCACTGCCGCCAACCACTGCCGGCCGCCCCTCCACGTCTCGTGCCGCACAACACTCAATGGACGTCGCCGCCTCTGTCACCAGTCTGCAGAAGGACCTTGAGGGCGTGGAATTCCGGGCTTCTCTCACTACTCGGTGCAGGTATTACGCCACTGTATGAGGTGTAGTCATGTAGTTTCCACGACGAAACTTTGCCTCTAAATCTGGCAGAAATCCCATAGAGATTCTGGTCGTATGTAAAGAAGACCAGTGGCAAGACGCAATCAGTATCTTAACTGAGCGATAACAATGGTGATATTGGCGATGACAGCGCAAAATATAACTTACTATATATATTTTACTTGAAAGAATGTTAAATCTCGTTAAATAAAGAGAATATTTTATAATTGAGACGACTTCTATTGACAGTAAATAGTAACTTTTGTATGTTAAGTTAGTAACATGAAATTTACCTTTTGTAGTTTCTGTAGCGAAGTTCTGGAAAAAGTCATTCAGCGGTAAATATATTGTTTTTTGGCTTTTATACCAGCTAGCTTTTAAAGAGCAGGGTAAAACTTTGCTAAGAAAAATATTCTTTCTTATTAGCGTCCAGAAGTGGGGTCCACTAACGATAAAATATAGAATATCTGAGACTCTGAAAATCTAACTAATAAATAATTTTGTGAAAAACCATCCCGTTTTTATTTTACAATATTTCAGATTATTATTTAGAAAAATTGTTTCGTACATTTACAAGTTTCATGGCAGACATCTTCTGCAAAGAAACCACAATGGAATTTGCCAACTTACGGCGAAAATTTGTTATCGTTTAAAAAGTTTAGTCCTGTATAGAAATTAGAATGCTCATCAGCAGAGGAAATCATCGTGGAAAATAATAATATCTCAGTAATTGCGATGCATGATATGTCATAAGACACAAGGAATAATTACAATACTAAGAAATAGAACTCACTAGAACTAAAATGTCTGACAAGATAGAATCTGATAGTTCGAGAGGCTAACAGAAGGGCGCTAGAACAGCAGAGAGCGCAAAATCGGTCACGCATCGTAATTTATAGTAGTAACGGAGATGTTAATGCCGCACCGATCAGAGTAAGCCTCGCATTAACACTCAATCAGCCTTACGTGATCGCTGCAGTTAACGCAAAATATATCTTTCCTTAGACATAAACAATTAATTATTTCTACCTGGTCACGAGAGGCGTTATTTCACAAGCGCCACTAAAGCAGAGCTAATAAACACGGTTTTCAGAAATCCCTTCACAAAAGAGGACGAAACAAATACTCGAGGATTCGAATCAAGAACAACTTCGAGCATGAAGCGGCTTAAAACACTTACTAAAGGCATGACTCTGGTCCAGCTTGTAAACCGTTCGGGTTCCTTTAAGAGGACGCTGATACAATAGCTTCATAATTAGCAACTCAACCGCTCGCTCGTACAAAGATCCAGAGACTGGAAAGTTGCACAAGTCACACCAATACCCAAGGAAGGGAATAGGAGTAATCCACTCAATTACAGACCTGCATCACTAAAGTCGATTAGCAGTTTGATTTGGGAACATATACTGTGCTCGAATCTTGTGAACCACCTCGGAGAAAACGATTTATTGACAGCCAACACGGATTCAGACAATATCGTCCTTGTGAAACACAACTATCTCTTTATTCTCAAGAAGAAAGGCCATAGTCAGAAAGATCACAGTTGGTAATAACTGACGGGAAGTCATCGACTAAAACAGAATTAATATCTGGCGTTACCCAAGGAAGTGTTACAGGCCCCCTGTTGTTCCTGATCTACAAAAACGATTTAGAAGATAATCTGAGCAGTCCTCTTAGATTGTTTGCAGATGATGCTGTTATTTACCGACATGTAAAGTGATCAGATCACCAAAATGAACTGCAAAATGATTTAAACAAGATATCTGTATGGCGTAAAAAGTGGCAGTTGCCTCCAAATCATGAAAAGTGTGAAGTTACCCATATGAGTACTAAAAAGAACCTGCTAAATTTTAGTCACACAATAAATCACACAAATCTAAAGGCTGTAAACTCAACTGGATACTTTGGTATTACAACTAGGAACAACTTCAATTGGAACGATCACATATATAATATTCTGGGGGCAGCAAATCAAAGGCTGCGATTTACTGCCAGTACACTTGGAACATGTAACAGGTCTGCTAAAGAAATTGGTTACACTACGCTTATCTGCCCTCTTCTGGAGTACTGCTGTGCGGTGTTGGATCCGCATCAGATACGGTTGATGGAGACATTGAAAAAATTCAAAGGAGGGCAGTTCGTTTCTTATTATGGCAAAATATGGGAGAGAGTTTCACGGATATGATACACGAACTGGAGTGGCACTAATTAAAAGAAAGGCGGTTTTCATTGCAGGACGATCTTCTCACGAAATTTATGTCACCGACTTTGTCCTCAGAGTTTGAAAACATTCTCTTGGCGCCCATCTACATAGTGACAATGATCACGATAATAAAATAAGAGAAATCAGAGCGCCGGCCGTTGTGGCCGAGCGGTTCTAGGCGCTTCAGTCTGGAACCGCACTGCTGCTATGGTCGCAGGTTCGAATCCTACCTCGGGCATGGAGATGTTAAGTTCCATAGTGCTCAGAGCCACTTGAACCAGAAATCAGAACACGCACGGAGAGATTTAAGTATTCGTTTTTCTCCTGCTCTGTACAAGAGTGGATCGGTAGAGAAGTAGCTTAAAGGTGGTTCGATGAACCCTCTCCCAAGCATTTAACTATGAATTACAGAGTAATCATGTAGACGTAGATGTAGATCAACTATCAATACGAAAAAACAAACTTACGTAATTATTTTTTGTTTGTTTGCATATACATGTCTGCAGTCCTAGTACACACCTATACCTGCGCTGTATTACCGTAACAACTCGCGAAAGGAGGCGAAACAAAATGTGATAGCCAACTGATAAAGTGAAGTGTCTTACAGTAATACGTTTTCTACCAACCATAAGAAACAGTCTTCATACATCCATAGCTGAAATTGAGGACAGTGGGACGTCAGCTGGTATAAATTTATATTAGAAATGAAGAAATTCCTCCAGCTGTATTTAAGGTGTCGATTTTATTTTGATAACTAGTTTCAACGTTGTAACAACGTCATCTTCAGGCCCATACACTTGTCGACGTCAACTGCGTGCGTCTGATACTAGAAGTCAGTGGTGAGATACGGACGTACTCCGTGTGGAAGGTGGTTAGTAACTCCACACGGGGCACGTCCGTATCTCACCACTGAGCTCTAGTATCACTTCATCTTTTTGTGAAGAACTGGAAATAGCAAGAGAAGGCAGTGGTGCTGAAGACTGGCGCATCACAGTCGAGGAGATAGTGAAAAAAGTGAAAACCGGTAATGAATCACATTTTAGCATGTCGCACGACATTCTGGACGTAGCACAGGTCGCGAGCACCCACGTCCGAAGGCAAACTGCATCGCATTTCAGTACAACACAAGCTGTGCAATATCCAACTCTGAGTTGACAAAAGTCATGAGATAGCTATATGCTATACAGGACCCGGTAGTATTGTTTACAGAAGATATCAAAGAGCAGTGCATGGGTGGCGGATATCATTTGTACTCAGGTCATTCACGTGAACAGGTTTGCGAAGAGATTAAGGCCACACGACGGGAATTCGCAGGCTTTGAACGCGGAATGGTAGTTGGCGCTAAACGCATGGGACATTCCATTTCGGAAATAGTTAGGAAATTCAATATTCCGAGATCCGCGGTGTCAAGAGTGTGCCGAGAATGCGAAATTTCAGGTATTACCTATCATCGCAGACAACGCAGTGGCAGGCGGTCTTCACTTGACGACCGAGAGCAGCGGCGCTTGCGTAGAGTTGTCAGTGCTAACAGACAAGCAACACTGCATGAAATAATCGCAGAAATGAATGTGGGACGTACGGCGAACGTATCCGTTAGGCTAGTGCGGTGAAATGTGGCGTTAATTGGCTATGGCAGATGACCGACGGGAGTATCTTTGTGGTATGTACTTACATCGAATGAACTGGTTTCTCTGGTCCAACTGAATAGGTCACTGACCGGAAATGGTTCCTTTCGGCTACTTGGAGACATTTTGCAACCATTCATGGACTTCGTGTTCCCAAATAACGATGGAATTTTATGGGTGACAATGTGTCATGTCACCAGGCCACAATTGTTCGTAATTGGTTTGAAGAACATTCTGGAGAATTCAAGCGAATTGGTACATAATCGAGAGATCAGATCATGCCCAAAATCCTCCATAGGCAACACTTTAGCAGCTATGAGCGGCTATAGAGGCAGCATGGCTCAATATTTCTGCAGGGGACTTCCAACGACTTGATAATTCCATGCCACGCAGAGTTGGTGCACTACATGGGGCAAAAGAAGGTCCGACACGATATTAAGATGCATCCCACGACTAGTCACCTCAGTGTATTATCTGCCAACACCGGCCAAGCAACTTTCAATTAAAATGTTTGCTCTCTACGGGAATATACATAATATATGTACAAGTACAGGTCCTAGACACATGGTTGACGACATTTGGAAGTTTGGGTGCTCGCTTAGCCTATTAGTAAGATGACCGATCACGATGAGAGGAAAATCCGGGTTCGAGTCCCGGTACGGCACGAATTACCATTGTCGTCGTTCCATTACTAAGCTGAACGTTGTCTGTATTCGTAACTGCGAATACATTTCATGTATTTCATAACGGCTGTAGTCGCCACAGTACCTCGTCCATCGGACATGCTGCTTGTTCGAAGGAACATTGCATCGTATTTATGAACAACATAGGCACTGCAACGTCGTAGATATCTACTAGGTCATTTAAATACATCCCAGTGTGGAATGGTCACAGAAAACTAACTGTAGTAAAATCAGAAGCTCCGCTGAGATTCACTGAGGAATCTCAAGGAAATTTAATTCATCCACGAAGGTAGTGGCTTACAACAAATCTGTAAGATCAATTCTCGAATATTACCCATCTGTCTAGGAGCCTTACTAGTTTGTATTACCAGAAGTGGCACATAAGATCTAACGATGAGCTGTACGTTCGTCACGAGATCGTGTAGCAAGAGCGAGAATCTTACGGAGACGCTTAACAAACACCTGTATCAGACGTTACAAGAGAAGCATTGTCTACCACACAGAAGTTTATGGTTGAAATTTCGATACCTTACATTCGAAGAAGAGTAGGGTAACGTATTGCTTCCTACCACATATGTCTCGTAAAACAAAACGACCACAACGAATCAATCAGAGAAAATGGAGCTAATGTGGAGGTTTACCGACAATCGTACTTTCACGCGCGTTCGTGAATGGCAGTTGTTTTGTGCTAGTTGTGGCATATACAACATTCACTGAGCTGACAAAAGTCATGGGATACCTCCTGATACCGTGTCGGACCTCCTTTCTCCCGGCGTACCGCAGCAATCTGACCTGGTCTGGATTCAACAAGTCGTTAGCAGCCCCTGCAGAAACACTGAGCCAAGCTGTTTCTAAACCCGTCCGCAATTGCGAAAGTGTTGCCGATGCATGATTTTGTGCACGAACTGACCTCTGGATTATGTCCCAGAAATGTTCGATGGATTTCCTGTTGGGCCATCCGGGACCAAAAGATTCGCTCGAATTGCTCAGAATGTTCTTCAAATCAATCGCGAACAATTGTGGCCCAGTGAGATGGTGCATTATTATCAATAAAATTCCAACATTGTTTGTGTATATGAAATCTATGAATATAATTGGAAGGACAAACAGCATTGGTCGTATTTTTTTGTTGTTTTATTATCCGCAAAATCGATTTTCGGTCACTTAGTGACCATCCTCAGTGCTGTAATATACAATTAAAATTTGTAGGCACTGGTATCAACAAGCTTAGAGCTCTAGTCCGCGATCGGTTCAGTTGGACCAGAGGACCCAGTTGATTCGATGCAGGCACGACCCACACCATTATGGAGCCATCACCAGCTTGCGCAGCGCCTTGTTGACAACTTGGACCTAGGGCTTCGTAGGGTGTGCACCACACTCGAACTCTACCATCAACTCTTAACAACTGAAATCTAGACTGATTTCACCAGGCCACGATTTTCCAGTCGTCTACGGTCCATCAGATATGGTAACGAGCCAAGGAGAGAGGAGAGGCGATGTCGTGCTGTTGTAAAAGCACTCGCGTCGGTCGTCTGCTGCCATAGCTAATTAACGTTACATTTCACCGCACTATCCTAACGGATACATTCTATGTACGTCCCACATTGATTTCTGCCGTTATTTCACGCAGTGTTGCTTGTCTATTAGCACTGACAACTATATTCGAACGCAGGTTCTCTCGGTCGTTCAGTGAAAGCCGTCGGCCACTGCGTGGTCTGTGGTGAGAGGTAACGCCCGAAATTTGGTATTTCGGGAAACATTTGATACTGCAGATCTCGGAATATTGAATTCCCCAACGATTTCCGAAATGGAATGTTCCATGTGTAGGGAAGCAGCCTACTCACGCTGTAGTAAATTCACATCAGTCTTTCCATTGTGTGCCAGCCAGTCTGCTGTAACTAGCTCTGACGTCATAAATGTTGCGCAATACTTTAAAAATCAAGCAAATAACCTAAAACTTTTCTAGCATGTCAGGAGTAATACTAAATTAATATGTGTTGAATATCAGTTCGATAACTTTAGCCATTTTCGAAATTTGGTCGTTTTTCTGTAAAAATCATTGGCGCAACAGAAAATAGCTAGAGACTTCAAAATTTATATTTAAATTCATCTTTCATAATAATTTAATAAAAACAGTACTTTGGATTTCACAAATTAAGATTTTAGTGGAAATTCATGATTTTCTGGTTTTAGTCTCAAAACTTAAGGAAGCAAGATAGATTAAGTAGGCTAATAAATAAGGCTAGGATGTTTAGATTTAAATAGGTTGGAGATCCGCTATAACTATGAAGATGTGAAAAGTTTCATTTGAATACCTATAAAATTATAGCGATAGCGTATCTCCAAAGGGCCAGTTCAGAGCTCGTCTACTGCGTGCAGTGTAATTAAATTAATTCTCTCGCCCAAAATATTTAACTTAGCCACGTCAAAATTTTATTATCAATACTTACCTGCGTGCTGAATGCACATTTAAATTGAGAGCTTCATCGGCCATCAGCAAGAGAAGCTATGATTTATTCGGTAACTTAAAGTGGTGCATTACTAGCCCAGCGGCTAGTCGGGAGAGCCGATTTGATCAGGCGTTCCCTTAGCCGTCCGCACCACGGCTGTATATATAAGAACGCTGCGCGAAAAGGCAAGGCCCCAGTTCTCTCCAGACGCTGAACAGCACGCCATCTGTGTCGGGAGTCGCGTCGCGTCGGTATCATTGCTACAAACAGCCTCGGATGCCGTATTCAGTTACTCGAGATGCGCGTAACCAGGAAATCATTTTCAAGTGAAGTGTTAATTCTGGGATTATTTTCATTATCTAGCTTCAGTTTGCGTATTGTCGTATTTTCACGTGCCGTCGCGGGACAGACATTCTACCAATTATTTAGCGTGGCGTTTGATGAAACTAATCATCAAATTATGGCGAGCATTCATTTTAACATTTAATTCGGACATTTATAGTTGCATCAGCGCATTTGACTCTGAACTGCTCTGTTAGTTAGGTTGTATGGATACTTGTGTTTTTCATCTGTGACTTTCAGAATATTCTCAACTATTTTGGAATATCGTTTTTGATTATAAATCCCGGACAATCTCCTAATTCTTCAGAGCTATAAGCTGCAGCTATAATTGTATTCTCAGATGAAGTGGGCACTAGGAATTCTAATTACAGGCTTCACGTTTTGCTAATCACTTTCTGGTTGCTAAAGTGTAATTAGAGAGCCAGTGTTGAGAACGGCGAAAGACAGCATAAATAACATTCCAAATACCGGGAAATGAAGTGTTTCTACATTCTACAAACATTTTAACAACAATTATTTCCTACACGCCGCCCCACACATGCTTCTAGCGCCAAATACCATTCCGCGTTCAAAGTCCGTTCATGGCGGCTGCAATGTAACTCGTGTTAAGTTCGGCTCGCGAAATTTAGTTGAATTCGAAGGTGTTCTCGCAGGTGGTGTTGTCTAGTACCAGTGGAAATTGTGTAAACAACAGTTTTCTGTGCAGTAGTGCTATTTTTTTCTGTGCTCCGCCAATATCTTCGAGAAAATGGTAAACAGAAGAGTCAACAGCAGCGCGTCCAGCAGCGGACTAGCAGCAGGTGCGGCGGGCTCGCTCTTGGCGGAAGGTGTGGCCGCGGCTCCCGGTATAGCGGAGCTGGTCCGCTCTGAGGTAAACGCTGCGCTTCGCGATAAAAACAATCTCGATCTGATAGCAGGCACTATATCAGATACTGTAACGGCAGCAATATTGGTCAAAATGCGTGAAACTGTTCAGGCCAATACTGCCGAAATTACAGCACTAAAAATGTCTGTGTCTGAATACGAGAAAAAGGCACGAGAGTTGGAAGTGAAACTATCTGCCGCAACAGACGAGCTAGAACAGTACCAAAGGCGAAATAGTCTACGACTGTTTGGAGTAGCAGAAAATAAGGAAGAAGACACCGACAACCTGCTTATACAGGTTGCGCGTGAAAAATTAGACATTGACAGGAATCATCGGGTGGGACGAAAACTACCAGGTGCTACCAAACCTCGTCCAATAATAATTAAATTTGTCTCGTACCGATAAAGGGCAGAGATCTTTACCCAGAGGAAGAAGTTAGCAAGGACAGGGCTTACAATAAGGGAAGATCTGACACACAAACGGCTAAAGAATTTAAACAGTGCCATATCCCATTTTGGTCTTCAGAATGTGTGGACTCAGGATGGCAGAGTAATCATTAAGACAGCAGCTGGAAAGAAGACAGTCACAAACATGACAGAACTGAATAGTATTAAGTGAAGCTACTCGAGCCAAAAGTACCAACTTAACACCATTTGCAAATTGTAACAGCCCTATACTCAGATATAGTCTTGTAATAGTATTAACTTTTTAATTATACCCATATTTGTACCTTCAACTAATTGTTTTTGTAACTGTATTAACTTTTTACTATTTTTTTGTATCTGTAGCTCTAACCATTACTTAATTTTAGTTACTGCTAATACTTTTTTCATTTTCATTTTCTCTTCCATTCTGTAATAGTTCTATTGCAATTATTAGTCTCTCCTTTAGTTCATTAATAACCCATCTCTTCGGTTTCAATTGTTCATAACAAAAATCACTATCAGTATCACTTTAGCAAATTTCAATCTAATTGTAGCGTCCTACGATAATCACTACCAGTATCACTTTAGTAAATCTCAATTTAATTCTAGCTTCCTACGATAATCTATTAATTATTAAGCTTAGTTATCTCTGCTGGCAGCATCGGCCTCTTAAATCACTCCCCTTTCCCTTATTTCCGCCGGCCGCGGTGGTCTAGCGGTTCTAGGCGCTCAGTCCGGAACCGCGGGACTGCTACGGTCGCAGGTTCGAATCCTGCCTCGGGCATGGATGTGTGTGATGTCCTTAGGTTAGTTAGGTTTAAGTAGTTCTAAGTTCTAGGGGACTGATGACCACAGATGTTAAGTCCCATAGTGCTCAGAGCCATTCGAACCATTTTTTGGAATCCTTATTTCCACCCTAAGCTGTTTCAAATACGCTAATTACATTTCTCCTCTTACGACATAGGATACACAGTGACACACAGCCGTCACTATTTTGGTCATATTCTCCTTGCACCGAATACCACTAATCCATTTTCTATTCTCCCGCAACCTCAGGAAATCTCTTGCAGTCGCCTTTCTTTCGGCACTCGCCGAGTCACAAACAGTGCGCGCAAAATCACGGACACCCCTGTGTTATGTCACTTGGCGGAAGCAGCGGCCAGTGCCCCTCGCGGCAGGTAGTGCCTAACAAAGGGACAAACCAGTTGAAACGTCCCCTTAGAAAAATTTTACATGACTGTGCTTGACACACAATATTTTTAGCGCAACGCAATCTGACTTTCAAAACTCCCTACAAAAGAATGGCCCTGACTAACATTAACCTATACCTTTCACAAATCACTTACCTCACAAAAATCTTCGTTACTCAAGCTACAGCAATACAGCGAGCGCCACTACTGCCAGCTAAATAAAAGATTCAAACTACCGAAGACACTAACTACTGATATGCATAGTTAGCAAATGAAAGATTTTGATAGAGAACAAACAATGTATTTACCTTACTAGTGTTCAAAGGTCATAATATATATAGCAGTTCATGACAACCAGTCTTACAAATTTCAGAACTCCGCCATCTCTCTCCCCACATCCACCACTGCTGGCGGCTCACCTCCAACTGCGCAACGCTATGCGCTGTTAACAGCCAACAGCCCAACACTACAATGGCAGACAACAATGCAAACCAGCCACAGACTGCACACAGCACAGCCAGTGATTTTCATACAGAGCGCTACGTAACGTTGCCAATAAGAAAACATAAACAGCCTACTTACACAGTCTGCCACCCTACTCCAGGCTGCTCAGCGGAACGCGTCAGAGCTGTTAGCAGCTCACTGCAACATCCAGTCTTTACCTGCACATTACGAAGAACTTACCCTCCTCTTCAACCCACTAAACTACCACGTAATCCTCTTATCCGAAACGTGGTTGAAACCACACATATCCTCTGCATCTATACATCTCCCAGGGTACACATTTCTTAGGGCAGACAGATCAAAAAAGCGAGGTGGCGGGGTCGGCGCGTATATACGAACAGACCTCAAAGCGAAAGTCTTATGTACGTCAAACCCTGCTGAAGAAAAAGAGGCTGAATTCATGTTAATTGAAATAAATATACAAAGTCGGAAGTTCTTGACTGGCGTCGTGTACAAGCCGCCAAAAATAAGCTCAATGAGTTCCTTCCAGTCGCAATTACATTCACTTCAGTGTCAATACGAACATGTCATCGTAATGGGTGACGAACATAGACCTGCTATGAGACACTCCCTCCGCAATAAACCTAAGAAGACTGTTTAGTTGCAATAGCATGAACATTCTTCCATTACAACCTACACACCATACGGCGCACAGTCATACTCTTATAGACGTAATCGCAACGAAACAGACTGACAAAGTAAGAGATGTTGGTCAAACATCGGCCCCTGGCCTATCAGCACATGATGTAATATTCCTGGCCTACTCTGTGCAGCCCCCAAGGATCAAATCGCGTTACATAACTTGTAGGAACATGAAACGTATTGACCTTGACGCTCTAACAGCCGATTGCTCAGAAATCTCATGGCATCAAATAATCACAGAACCTACAATCGACGGCAAAATTAATGAACTTGGTGATGAACTCACTGCCCTCTATGACAAACATGCACCTGTGCGCAAAATCCGTGTAAGAAAATCTCCTGCTCCATGGCTGACAGCTGAATTACGTCAAATGATGACTAATAGGGATGCTGCCCACAGGCGTTTCAAGGCAGATCCGAAACCCGAGCGTTTCGAAGAATATAGAAAGCTACGGAGCAGAGTGAAACAATGCATTCGCAATGCTAAAATCAGGCTCGCTCGCTCCCTTGTATGCAGCGATCTGACGCTCACGACTCTATGGAAGAATCTCCGTAGCTTGGGGGTCGGAAAGGCAAAATCGGAAACTACTTTTCATGTGTCAGCTAACGAATTAAATGAATTCTTCTCTGCACCTCTGAATACCCGCACGACTGATAATTACCGTCCACAAGAATCCCCAAACAGGATAACTAACAACGATACCTTCCATCTAAAACATGTAACAACAAATACGGCAAGAAAAGCAATAATGAGAATCTCTTCTGATGCAATAGGCAACGACAGTATCGGTATAACCATAATTAAGAATGTTGCCGATATCTTAGTACCTGTCTTAACTGACATATTTAATTTTTCCCTCGTGAAAGGAATATACCCCACTGCATGAAAAAGAAGCATAATTCGACTCATCCCTTAAGATCGAAAACCCGCAACTGCCTAGTGATTACCGACCAATTAGCATACTGCCTGCTGTTTCCAAAGCACTTGAATATATTGTTCATGACCAAATCACTGAACACTTGAATGAATTCAGCCTATATGACAAATTTCAATCTGGTTTCCGTAAACATCACAGCACAAACACTGCTCTAATTAAAGTAACTGATGACCTGAAATATGCCATCGACAATCGAAAGACAACAATATTGACGTTACTGGACTTCAGCAAAGCTTTCGACACTGTTAATTTTGACATATTGCTCAGAAAAATGCAACAGCTTAATTTCTCTGATAGTGCAATGAGATGGTTTGAAAGCTACTTAAAAGACAGACAGCAATGTGTTGTCTGCGTAAATGAAAAATCTTCCTGGAAACATGTTTCCTCGGGAGTGCCCCAAGGATCAGTTTTAGGACCACTTTTGTTTTCTTTATATGTCAACGATATTTCGTCGGTTCTGTCCTCCTGTAAATATCATTTCTATGCCGACGACCTCCAGCTCTACCTAAGCGTCAGACCTGAAGATGTAAACACTGCAATCGCTCAGATGAATGATGATCTGTCTTCAGTAGTGACATGGGCGAAAAACCTGGGACTTAAACTAAATGCAAAAAAGACGCAAGTAATCTTAATAGCCCATCAGAAATTAATAAGTTCAGATTTCCGCGAACGGCTACCTCCTATTCTGCTCCACGGTACTCCAATACCATATCAGAAAACAGTTAAGAACTTGGGTGTAACTTTGGATGAGCATCTCAACTGGGCGGAGAATACAGTCGCAGTGTGCCGAAAGACGTCTGCTTGTCTCTATGCTCTCAAAAAGTTTCGGAACATATTTCCACAGGACTTGAAACGCCAGCTCGCGCAAGCACTCGTTCTACCGAACCTCCACTATTGTGATGTGATTCAACAAGGCATGAGTAGTAAAAACAAAAGACGGCTAGAACTAACCATGAATGCCTGTGTGCGTTACACCTGCAATATTCGCCGATATGATCATGTTAGTGCTTCATACTCCGAGCTAGGGTGGCTGCGCCGGACAAATTGCGTGACTACCACACACTGTCTACTTCACCGACTCCTCGTCGCGCAAGCACCCCAGTACCTTGCTTCAGAGATTAAAAACCTGTCATGCCATCATAATCGCAACACGAGGTCACTCTTATTTGGTATCCTAACTGTGCCCACTCACAAAACAAAAACTTTTGCAAACTCCTTCTCAGTTGCCGCTGTCCGCCTCTGGAACAAACTGCCCCTTACCTTGCGCAAAATCCAATCTCCTGCTGCTTTTAAGAAGAAGTTGAAGCATTTCCTACTATCATCCTCATAACGTTCTCCACAAAATTAATGTACAAGGCCAATCCTCTCATCTGTCAAATAGCAAAGCTAGCGTCTCCTATCTTGCTCCTAAGATGCTTTCCTCTTCATCTATCTCTATTAGCCACGCAATCTTCTTTTCCTTTATATTTCCTGAATTATGTTTCATCATGTCTCTCTATTCTTCTCCTCCCTTCACCATCAGTCTCCCTCATACTCCCTGCTGCTAGCACTCCTATATAAAATCTATCCCTTCAATAATGTCTAATTATAACAGTACTTATTATCTACGAATATAAACTCTACATGTATGTATTTTTCCAGGTGTACCTTCCTAATTGTTTATTTCACTTTTTGTACTAGATGTAGTTTAACATGTCTACTAAAGTATATGAATGTAAAATAAGTAGAATGCCTGGTTAGATGTAAGAGAGGGCCTGATGGCCCTAACCTTGCCAGGTTAAATAAATCAATAAATAAATAAATAAAGTCCCGTCGTGTGGTCTTAATCACGTCGGAAACCTGTTCTCATTAATCACCTGAGTACAAATGACAGCTGCGTCAATGCGCTGCTCTTCTGTACCTTGTTTATACGACACTTCCGCCATCTGTACTTGTGCGTATCACTATCCCATGACTTTCGTCACCTCAGTATATAACAGCCGTCGTAGTTTGTAACTAGAGTAATACACGAGGTGACGTCAGAATCGTGATGAAACAACAATGATATGCGCATGTAAGAGCTAAAACAGCGATACTGTACAAAAAACTGTCTTGACACACCTAATGCAACGGTAAACATAACGCCTGCACCAGAAACCATGGTACATTGCATAACAGATGTTATTTATTACACTGCCAGCACAGGATAACTGATAGCCTTATTGGAAGCAGATTGATAAAATGAACACTGAAAACAGATCATAAAGTGCTGAAAGTTATGTGTAAAACAAAAACAAATGAATTGTGTTTTGCATAAGGTGGAAATTGCCCTATTTTTTTGTTTCCAAGAATGGAAATTCAAAACTTCAGCGCTCGAATGATAAGGTGACACAGCGCAAACTCAGGATAATTTTCTTCATCCCTGATGTCACTCCCGCCTCTTGATTCAAACAGCGTGATAGACCTGACTTATCTCGAGTACCTTGTACCGGTTTCGTGGCGGTATTCAAGAGTAGAATACGTGCCACGGTCGAGTTTAACAGGTGCCCCTCCCTACATACTTTATGTTAGCCATTAGAAGACCTTTATGTGCAAAAAGTGAATACCTTCGAGTGGAAAGCCTAGTTATATACGAACAAATACGCACCCTACGTAGTCGACGAAAGTGGAATGTCTCGCTTGTTGCAAGATAAAACTGATGACGTTACATACACATCTACATTCACACTTTGCAAACCACTGAGAAGTGCATGGCAGAGATAAGTAGGGGTTTGTAGCACACTCCTAGAGGCATTATTTGCACCTAGTTTTTGAAATTCTGTAAGTAGGTTTCCTCGGGATACTTCACGTCTTTCTTCAAGAGCCTGACAGTTCAGTTTCTTCAGCGCATCTGTGACATTCTACCACGGATAGAACAAACGTGCAACTATTCGTTCTGTCCTTCTCTGCATGCGTTCAGTATCCTCTGTTAGTCCTATCTGGTACTAGTCACACACATATGAGCAATATTGTACGATCGACTGGAGGAGTGATATGTAAGTAACCTCCTTTGCAGTCTGATTACATTTCTCTAGTATTCTACCACTACATCGAAGTGCGCCACCTACTGTATCGAAGACTGAGCCTATGTGATCGTTCCACGTCTTATCCCTACAATCTGTTACACCCAGCCATAAGAATTGACCGATTCCAGCTGTGACTCACTGATATTATAGTCATAGGATACTGCGTTTTATGTTTAGTGAAGTGCACAATTTTACATTCCAGAACATTTCAAGCAATTACTTTGATATCTTATCATTATCTGGCTGAATAATGTAAAGTTTCTTTCAGACAATACTTCACTATAAGTAAGTGTATCATTTGCGAAAATTCTGAGGTTTCTAGTAATATTGTCTGCAAGGTCATTAATGTACAACATGAATACCAAGGGTCCCATCACACTTCCCTGTGGCATCCCCGAAGTTATTTCTACAACTGCTGATGCTACTTGCTACGTCATCCCTACCAATAAATCCTCAATCCAGTCACAAATTTCGCCTGATGACCCATACGATCGTACTTTTCATAATAAGAGTAGATGTGGTACTGAGTCAAATGCTTTTCAGAAATAGAGAAAATACTGGAGCTACCTGACTGCCTTGATCCATGGCTTTCAGTGCGTCATGTGAGAAAAACGCGAGTGTTGTTTCATATGGTCGTTGCTTTTGGAATCCAAGCTGGCTGGCATGGAGAAGATAACTCTGTACAAGGGATCTCAGTATGTTTCAGCTTAGGATGTGTTCTCAGATTGTACTACAAATCGATGTCATAGATATTGGACGGCAGTTTTGTGGAGCACTTCTGCTAGCCTTTTTGTAGACAGGTTTGACCTATGATTTCTTCCAACTACTGGGCATGGTTTGTTTGATGGATCTGCAGCAACCTGAAGTTAGAAGATGAGTTAACACGGTCGCAAATTCGATTAGAATCTTATAGGGATTTCTTTGGGCTCTGGGATTTTGTTCAGTTTCGATTTCAGCTGTTGATACTAATATTTATTTTAACCATCTTTTCAATGATATGACAAATCGGGGCAATACTCCTGGGATTTCCTTTGTAAAAGAACATTTGAAAGCAGAGCTAAGCATTCCTGCTTTTGCTTTGCTACCCTCAATTTCAGTTCCTCTCTCGTCCGTGAGTGCATGGACACTAATTTTGGTGCCGCTAGCAGCGTTTACACATAACCAGATTTTCGTTAGGTTTTGTGAAAGACCTTTCGACAATATTCTACTACAGTAGTCACTGAAGGCTTTACGCATTGCTCTCTTGCCAGCCGAAATGTTTCATTCAGCGTCTCTCTATCTATAGCTCCATGGTTTGTTTCATACGTATTATGCAGAAGTCTGTGTTTCCTTAAGGATTTCTTTACAGTGACTCTATGCTATCAGCGTCCCTCCCACCATTAACTGTTCTATTGAAAACCTACCAGCGAATCTTCCAGGGCACATATTCTCATCTCGTTTAGCCAGAAACCGCATTCAGTCTCTGTGAATACCGAGCCTTGGGCTAGTGTATGTACAGCAACAGCTTATGCAAGTACTTAATTCTAGTTTGTCTAGCAGGGCGCGTTCTCGAATTATCTTCAGTGTGACGCACGCCGTTTATAACCGGTCCCAGAAAGGCTGCTGCGCCAAGACTGCACCTGGCCTACAACATTCCCCAAGGAGAACCACCGCTGGCTGGAGCGCGAAACTCGCGAAATCGTGAAAGTGCGTACAAGCGCTGCCCCACATGCGCGCTCTCCCAGCACTGGAGCCGTTAGAAGTGAAGCAGCCCTCGTGAAGGAAGCCTAGCTCCATATTCTATAACTAACCATCTCGCTCATTATATCCGTAGCGCCAGACCCAACATCTATTGTAATACAGAGTTTGCTTTTAATAAGTTATATTTTTAAAAAGTCCATTTTACAAAGACTTTAGTGTCCTTTGCCACTTTCGGTTTAAGTGAAGCATCTTGGTATTGATTAACCAGTTAGAAGCGAAGACTGGGTCAAGCAAGTAAAGCTGACAGTCATAGTAACTTCATCAACTTTGAAAGATGTGTAAAATCTGAATTAGCTTTGTAATGACTAAATGAAACTATCCTGCAGATTAAGTTCAGACGTGACTCCAATTGTGTTGCTTGAGGCTTTACCGACGGGCTAGTTCTAAATATTGTTCACAGGCGAGACGTCGGGAGTCGTGTGAAGTTTCCACAGTAATTCTTCGGCACGGTTGACCGACATCTTCAGGGGCGGCAAACACACTATGGAGGTTGTGTTTTTCTTTTTTTCCTTTATTGTATTTCAATGCCCCATCTGGGGCGGGCTGGCAGCAGCATATGCGGTGCTCTTCGCCAAAGGCATTAATCATACAACAGAAGACATTTAAAACAACATAAAGGAGAGAATATGGTGTATATCGATATAAAAAAAGGGGGGAACATCGTGGAAGAGAACAATAAAGGGGGGCAACTGTAAAATGGAGATAAAAACCGTAAAAAAATAGTGCACACAAAACAAAACCACACACTGGATCATAAAAGTATCGACGAACGGCATAGCACGTAACAACCACTGACAATAACACTATGTACAAGTCCAGCACACAATTAAAACCACAGCTCTTGACACACAGGAGAACAGCACCAAACACAACACTGACGTAGCACACTGATGACGATGAGCAAACAGAGAGGAACTGCCAGGGGCAGACAGATGTGGGAGGAGGGAAGGAGGAGAGGGGGAGGAGGGAAGAATGGAGGGAGAGGAGGAGAGGGGGGTGAAGGGAGGAAGGGGAGAGTGGAGGAGATGGAGGAGAGACGGGCGGGGGGCGCACCGAAGAGAGCCGGGGAGGGAAGTATGTGGGAGGGAAGCAGTCGAGGAGGGGGTGCAGGGACTCAAGGAGGGAAGGAGAAAAATCCGCACTGGGAGAAGGAGGGGAGAGGAAAAGGGTGGCCCTGGGGTGGGGAGGGGGGGACAAGGCCAGGTTACAGTTGGAAGGAAGGGTAGATGTCACAGTGAAGTTCAACATTCAGGAGGGTGAGGTCCTGAAAATTGCCCTGATGAAGGAGATGGAGGGTGTGGAGGTGGACAGAGGGAGGGATACAGCGATAGAGGTGCGGCAGTGGGCGGAGGGTGGAGAGGAAGGAGGAAACCAAGGGGTGGGGGGGATCAAGCCTGCGACAGCGTAAACGATGTGGAGATGTTGGAGGAAAAGGAGGAGGTGGGGGAAGGGGATGAGGTCATACAGGAGCCGTGTGGGGGAAGGAAGGTGAATACGGAAGGCAAGGCAGAGTGAATGCCATTCGAGGATTTGGAGGGCCTTGTAAAAGTGATTGGGTGCAAAGATCCAGGCAATGCTGGCATAACAGAGGATAGGATGGCTGAGGGATTTGTAGGTGCGGAGGATGGTGGAAGGATGGATTCCCCATGTCTGGCCAGACAGGAGTTTCAGGAGGCAAAGGTGGGATTGGGCTTTCTGCTGGATGCTCAGGAAGTGAGGGGTCCAGGTGAGGTGACTGTCAAGGGTGAGGCCAATGTATCTCAGGGTGGGGTGAGCTGGATGGGACGACCATAAATGGCGAGGTAGAAATCATGGAGAAGGAAGGAGCGGGTGGTGCGGCCTATGATGATTGCCTGGGTTATGCAGGGGTGGAGACGAAGGAACCACTGGTTACACCAAGTGGTGAGCTGGTCAAGGAGGGATTGCAGGGTGCGTTGGGACCGTTGAAGGGTAATGGAGGTTGTGACCGAAGCCTCCCATTTATGCCAGTCTGAGAAGAAACTGCGCAGGCGTGAACGCGGCACAATCGATGATAAATATCGCAGATATGCTGATCGGTAGCGATAGGGACAGCTACGCCATCTGTCGTACGATGAAGCATGCAAACATGTCAATCATCCTGTGCCCCAGCGGCCCGGTGCCGAAATACGTGTCCGCGCTGGCGTGTGCCCGTCCACGGCGTTGTCAATCGAATATCTGCGTCGCCACTGAAGCGTCATGCCGTGTACGACCATTAGTTCTTCTCTGTGGTTGCTGTAAATGGTTGCGAAAGCATACTTGACCTTTTAGCAACAAATAATCCTGGACAAATAGTGAGTGTTGTGGCGAATACAGGGATTAGCGACCACAAGGCAGTTGCTGCTAGGCTGAATACCGAAACACTTACAATCATCAAAAAGAAACGCAAAGTATATCTATTTAAAAAAGCTGATATAAATGCTCTTAACGCCTTTTTAAGAGACAGTCTTCACTCCTTCCGATCTGATCATGTAAGTGTAGAAAAGTTGTGGAATGCTTTCAAAGAGATAGTATCAACAGCAATTGAGAGATATATTCCACATAAATTAATAAGTGATGGTACTGATCCCCCATGGTACACAAAACGGGTCAGATCGTTGTTGCGGAAGCAACGAAAAACGCATGCCAAATTTAAAAGAACGCAAAATCCCGAAGATTGGCAAAGTTTTACAGAAGTTCGAAATATGGCGCATACTTCAAAAAAAATGGTTCAAATGGCTCTGAGCACTATGGGACTCAACTGCTGAGGTCATCAGTCCCCTAGAACTTAGAACTAGTTAAACCTAACTAACCTAAGGAAATCACAAGCATCCATGCCCGAGGCAGGATTCGAACCCGCGACCGTAGCGGTCTTGCGGTTCCAGACTGCAGCGCCTTTAACCGCACGGCCACTTCGGCCGGCGGCGCATACTTCAATGCGACATGTTTTTAATGATTTCCACAACGAAATTCTGTCTCGAAATCTGGCAGAAAACCCAAAGAGATTCTGGTCATACATAAAGCATACCAGTGGCAAGACGCAATCAATACCTTCACTGCGCGATGACAACGATGAAATCACTGATGACAGTGCCACTAAAGCAAAGTTATTAAACACGGTTTTCCGAAACTCCTTCACCAAAGAAGACGAAGTAAATATTCCTGAATTCCAATCAAGAACAACTGCCAAGATGAGAAACATAGAAGTAGACATCCTCGGTGTAACAAAGCAGCTTAAATCACTTAATATAGACAAGGCCTCCAGTCCCGATTGTATACCAGTCAGGTTCCTCTCAGAGTATGCTGATAAAATAGTTCCATATTGAGTAATTATATACAACCACTCGCTAAGAGAAAGATACGTGCCTAAAGACTGGAAAATTGCTCAAGTCACACCAATACCCAAAAAGGGAAGTAAGAGTAATCCGCTGAATTACAGGCCTATATCACTAACGTCGATTTGCAGTAGGGTTTTAGAACATATACTGTATTCGAACATTATGAAGTACCTCGAAGAAAACGATTCATTGACATACAGTCAGCACGGATTCAGAAAATATCGTTCTTGTGAAACGCAACTAGCTCTTTATACTCATGAAGTAATAAGTGCTATCGACAGGGGACGTCAAATTGATTCCATATTTTTAGATTTCCAGAAGGCTTTCGACACCGTTCCTCACAAGCGTCTTCTAATCAAACTGCGTGCCTACGGAGTATCGCCTCAGTTGTGCGACTGGATTCGTGATTTCCTGTCAGAAAGGTCACAGTTCGTAGTAATAGACGGAAAGCCATCGAGTAAAACAGAAGTAATATTCGGCGTTCCCCAAGGAAGTTTTATAGGCCCTCTACTGTTCCTGATCTATATTAACGACATAGAAGACAATCTAAGTAGCCGTCTTAGATTGTTTGCAGATGATGCTGTCTTGTAAAGGCATCAGATGATCAAAACGACTTGCAAAATGATGCGAAAACTGGCAATTGACCCTGAATAAAGAAAAGCGCGAAGTTATTCACATGAGTACTAAAAGAAATCAGCTAAATTTCGATTATGCGATAAGTCACACAAATCTAAGGACTGTAAATTCAACTAAATACTTAGGGATTACAATTACAAATAACCTAAATTGGAACGATCACATAGATAATATTGTAGGTAGAGCAAACCAAAGACTGCGATTCATTGGCAGAACACTTAAGAAGGTGCAACAAGTTTACCAAAGAGACTGCTTACACTACGCTTGTCCGCCATATTCTGGAGTACTGCTGTGCGTGTGGGATCCGCATCAGGTGGGACTGACGGATGAAATCGAAAAAGTACAAAGAAGGGCAGCTCGTTTTGTATTATCGCGAAATAGGGGAGATAGTGTCACAGACATGATACGGGAATTGGAGTGGCAATCATTAAAACAAAGGCGTTTTTCGTTGCGACGGGATCTTCTCATGAAATTTCAATCACCAGTTTTCCCCTCCGATTGCGAAAACATTCTATTGGCACCCACCTACATAGGGAGAAATGATTATCACGATAAAATAAAAGAAATCAGGGCTCGCACGGAAAAATTTAAGTGCTCGTTATTCCCGCGTGCCGATCGAGAGTAGAACGGTAGAGAGACAGCATGAAGGTGGTTCATTGAACACTTTGGCAGGCACTTTATTGTGAATAGCAGAGTAATCACGTAGATGTAGATGTAGATGACTTTAACATAGCCATTGCTGGATGCCATAACGTGCTGAGTTGGTATCCGTGTCCCTGTTAAGCAGATTAGTCGAGCTGCGCATTTCCACTGCATCTATAATGACGCTGTGCCAGTACGAAGACGTCGGTGAGAGAAATTGTTGTTTTTCTATTCCATTCCGTGTCCTGTACTGAGACAAAGCTCGGTTCCAGACGTGTGTGCCAACGATGTTCGACACGTCTATTCTTTACGGTGTGACAATTTTGTACAATATATGACGTCCCGCAGCTACGGAGACTCATATAGACACCGGGCCATCGTTCACTGAGCCTAAAAGGGCTCTGAGTTTCGCTGGTGGACTAAAGACGCATTTAGCTTTATGTTTCTCCAATAATCTCCCTATTTTCAAAGAAACAATGCCGACGTTTGGTAAGATGACCATTGTTCTTTATTCTTCACTGTCTTCCAGCTCCTACTTTCGTCTAGCACGCGCCAGGCATAAGGTACGGCGAATCTCCAGTTCACTATATCCATTCTCTATGAACACTGTACGGAGGTGGCGTAGCTCATCAGATAAGCTGCCTGAGTCCAATATGGCTCGTGGTCCGTGGACCAACTTCCTAAGAACGCCGCCGCGTTATGCAAGATGGTGACAGCTGGTGTCCTGTAAGTATTAAATCCGTTGTGTAAGTTTACGGTACGCTGCGTGACCCAAGGTGCCGTTCTCTCTCATCCGGGCCAACGCGTCTAACCACGGTAGTTCGCCGTTCTTATGTATCTCCAGTGTAAATTTGATGTTCGAATGAATAGAATTTGGGTGTTACAAAAATGAATCCAGCAATACTGCGCCGTGGGGCCAGATGACAAAGGTATCATCCCCAAATGGCCAAAAGCACGTAGGTTTCAACTTCTCTGGCTGTGAAAAATTCCATAAAAGGTTGGCCAAGGATGGATATGAAATAAGATATGAAATAAGCAGTAAGAAGAGTTGCAGGCAGCTTCTCTGGATAAAGTGCCAGCAATATGCTACTTGGTTTCATAAAGTGTGTGTGTGTGTGTGTCTGTGTGTGTGTGTGTGTGTGTGTGTGTGTGTGTGTGTGTGTGTGTGTGTGCACAAAGGGCGAAAAATGTGGTAAATGCTTCAGATTTTGACAATGGCTGAAAAGGGATTACCCATTGCGACACTGTCAGTCTGTTCAAAGTATTGCTCACTGAATAAAGAGTAAGTCGAGGTGAGCACGTGCTTAAACAAATCAACAAAAATCAACAAATTCCCCTTCCAGTTTCTTGCCAATGTGCGACAGTGATTCCTGCAATGGCATTCGATTGAAAGTAGAAACTAACGAAAATAGCTGATGGCGCAAGTCTCTAGTTCTTTAGCCGACGGACGAAATCTTTTGAGTTGCGAATGCAATGCTCATATTTTCCCTCTAAAGGACTTGTATGTATTGTATTGTATTGTATGTTAATCGGAGGCCTACAAACGACGGAGAGGCTCCGTCCCCGCCGCAGTCGCAGTGGTCCACAACCCGACGACACTACGGCAACCCACTTCACCCTCCGCCGCCCCATACCGAACCACTTTTTCTACATCTACATATACATTTATACTCCGCAAGCCACCCAACGGTGTGTGGCGGAGGGCACTTTACGTGCCACTGTCATTACCTCCCTTTCCTGTTCCAGTCGCGTATGGTTCGCGGGAAGAACGACTGTCTGAAAGCCTCCGTGCGCGCTCTAATCTCTCTAATTTTACATTCGTGATCTCCTCGGGAGGTATAAGTAGGGGGAAGCAATATATTCGAAACCTCATCCAGAAACGCACCCTCTCGAAACCTGGCGAGCAAGCTACACCGCGATGCAGAGCGCCTCTCTTGTAGAGTCTGCCACTTGAGTTTATTAAACATCTCCGTAACGCTATCACGGTTACCAAATAACCCTGTGACGAAACGCGCCGCTCTTCTTTGGATCTTCTCTACCTCCTCCGTCAACCCGATCTGGTACGGATCCCACACTGATGAGCAATACTCTAGTATAGGTCGAACGAGTGTTTTGTAAGCCACCTCCTTTGTTGATGGACTACATTTTCTAAGCACTCTTCCAATGAATCTCAACCTGGTAACCGCCTTACCAACAATTAATTTTATATGATCATTCCACTTCAAATCGTTTCGCACGCATACTCCCAGATATTTTACAGAAGTAACTGCTACCAGTGTTTGTTCCGCTATCATATAATCATACAATAAACGATCCTTCTTTCTGTGTATTCGCAATACATTACATTTGTCTATGTTAAGGGACAGTTGCCACTCCCTGCACCAAGTGCCTATCCGCTGCAGATCTTCCTGCATTTCGCTACAATTTTCTAATGCTACAACTTCTCTGTATACTACAGCATCATCCGCGAAAAGCCGCATGGAACTTCCGACACTATCTACTAGCTCATTTATATATATTGTGAACAGCAATGGTCCCATAACACTCCCCTGTGGCACGCCAGAGGTTACTTTAACGTCTGTAGACGTCTCTCCATTGATAACAACATGCTGTGTTCTGTTTGCTAAAAACTCTTCAATCCAGCCACACAGCTGGTCTGATATTCCGTAGGCTCTTACTTTGTTTATCAGGCGACAGTGCGGAACTGTATCTAACGCCTTCCGGAAGTCAAGAAAAATAGCATCTACCTGGGAGCCTGTATCTAATATTTTCTGGGTCTCATGAACAAATAAAGCGAGTTGGGTCTCACACGATCGCTGTTTCCGAATCCATGTTGATTCCTACATAGTAGATTCTGGGTTTCCAAAAACGACATGATACTCGAGCAAAAAACATGTTTTAAAATTCTACAACAGATCGACGTCAGAGATATAGGTCTATAGTTTTGCGCATCTGCTCGATGACCCTTTTTGAAAACTACCTGTGCTCTTTTCCAATCATTTGGAACCCTCCGTTCCTCTAGAGACTTGCGGTACACGGCTGTTAGAAGGGGGGCAAGTTCTTTCGCGTACTCTGTGTAGAATCGAATTGGTATCCCGTCAGGTCCAGTGGACTTTCCTCTGTTGAGTGATTCCAGTTGCTTTTCTATTCCTTGGATACTTATTTCGATGTCAGCCATTTTTTCGTTTGTGCGAGGATTTAGAGAAGGAACTGCAGTGCGGTCTTCCTCTGTGAAACAGCTTTGGAAAAAGGTGTTTAGTATTTCAGCTTTACGAGTGTCATCCTCTGTTTCAATGCCATCATCATCCCGGAGTGACTGGATATGCTGTTTCGAGCCACTTACTGATTTAACGTAAGACCAGAACTTCCTAGGATTTTCTGTCAAGTCGGTACATAGAATTTTACTTTCGAATTCACTGAACGCTTCACGCATAGCCCTCCTTACGCTTACTTTGACATCGTTTAGCTTCTGTTTGTCTGAGAGGTTTTGGCTGCGTTTAAACTTGGAGTGAAGCTCTCTTTGCTTTCGCAGTAGTTTCCTAACCTTGTTGTTGTACCACAGTTGGTTTTTCCCGTCCCTCACAGTTTTACTCGGCACGTACCTGTCTAAAACGCATTTTACGATTGCCTTGAACTTTTTCCATAAACACTCAACATTGTCAGTGTCGGAACAGAAATTTTCGTTTTGATCTGTTAGGTAGTCTGAAATCTGCCTTCTAGTACTCTTGCTAAACAGATAAACCTTCCTTCCTTTTTTTATATTCCTATTAACTTCCATATTCAGGGATGCTGCAACGGCCTTATGATCACTGATTCCCTGTTCTGCACATACAGAGTCGAAAAGTTCGGGTCTGTTTGTTATCAGTAGGTCCAAGATGTTATCTCCACGAGTCGGTTCTCTGTTTAATTGCTCGAGGTAATTTTCGGATAGTGCACTCAGTATAATGTCACTCGATGCTCTGTCTCTACCACCCGTCCTAAACATCTGAGTGTCCCAGTCTATATCTGGTAAATTGAAATCTCCACCTAAGACTATAACATGCTGAGAAAATTTATGTGAAATGTATTCCAAATTTTCTCTCAGTTGTTCTGCCACTAATGCTGCTGAGTCGGGAGGTCGGTAAAAGGAGCCAATTATTAACCTAGCTCGGTTGTTGAGTGTAACCTCCACCCATAATAATTCACAGGAACTATCCACTTCTACTGCACTACAGGATAAACTACTACTAATAGCGACGAACACTCCACCACCGGTTGCATGCAATCTATCCTTTCTAAACACCGTCTGTACCTTTGTAAAAATTTCGGCAGAATTTATCTCTGGCTTCGGCCAGCTTTCTGTACCTATAACGATTTCAGCTTCGGTGCTTTCTATCAGCGCTTGAAGTTCGGGTACTTTACCAACGCAGCTTCGACAGTTGACAATTACAATACCGATTGCTGCTTGGTCCCCGCATGTCCTGACTTTGCCCCGCACCCGTTGAGGCTGTTGCCCTTTCTGTACTTGCCCAAGGCCATCTAAGCTAAAAAACCGCCCAGCCCACGCCACACAACCCCTGCTACTCGTGTAGCCGCTTGTTGCGTGTAGTGGACTCCTGACCTATCCAGCGGAACCCGAAACCCCACCACCCTATGGCGCAAATCGAGGAATCTGCAGCCCACACGGTCGCAGAACCGTCTCAGCCTCTGATTCAGACCCTCCACTCGGCTCTGTACCAAAGGTCCGCAGTCAGTCCTGTCGACGATGCTGCAGATGGTGAGCTCTGCTTTCATCCCGCTAGCGAGACTGGCAGTCTTCACCAAATCAGATAGCCGCCGGAAGCCAGAGAGGATTTCCTCCGATCCATAGCGACACACATCATTGGTGCCGACATGAGCGACCACCTGCAGATGGGTTCACCCTGTACCCTTCATGGCATCCGGAAGGACCCTTTCCACATCTGGAATGACTCCCCCCGGTATGCACACGGAGTGCACATTGGTTTTCTTCCCCTCTCTAGCTGCCATTTCCCTAAGGGGCCCCATTACGCGCCGCACGTTGGAGCTCCCAACTGTCAGTAAGCCCATCCTCTGCGACCGCCCGGATCTTGCAGACTGAGGGACAACCTCTGGAACAGGACAAGCAGCCATGTCAGGCCGAAGGTCAGTATCAGCCTGAGCCAGAGCCTGAAACTGGTTCGTCAGACAAACTGGAGAGGCCTTCCGTTCAGCCCTCCGGAATGTCTTTCGCCCCCTGCCACACCTTGAGACGACCTCCCACTCTATCACAGGTGAGGGATCAGCCTCAATGCGGGCAGTATCCCGGGCAACCACAGTCGTAGTCCGATCGGGGGATGCGTGGGACGAGCTGGCCGTCCCCGACAAACCCCCATCCGGACCCCCACAGTGATGCCCATTGGCAACAGTCTCAAGCTGTGTGACCGAAGCCAACACTGCCTGAAGCTGGGAGCGAAGGGATGCCAACTCAGCCTGCATCCGAACACAGCAGTTGCAGTCCCTATCCATGCTAAAAACTGTTGCGCAAAGAACGTCTGAACTAATCTACAAAGAGCGCAAACAAATCGACAAAATTTAAACGGTTATTAAAATACAAGATTGCCTAGTAAATGCAGTAATGCTGCTACTTGCGCACTGCTGACACACTGCTCGGCGGCGGAAGGAGACTACGCGATTTTACACCATTCAGGTACTAAAACGCGATGCTACAACTCTCAAATACAATAATACGCCCGAAATTTATGAATTAAACAATGCAAGTACCAAAAACACGCAAAGAAATTAAGAATTAAACTATGTAACAAATGAGTGAGCTAGGAGTATACGACTTGCTGCTGCAGCTGCTTATCCAACGGCGGCAGGGAGCACACTGACTGTGACCAACCGACACTGGCCGTTCAAAACAAAAAGAGAAGACAAACGACTACGCGAATTTACACTGTTCAGGTACTAAAACGCGATGCTACAACTCTCAAATACTATAATACGCCCGAAATTTATGAATTAAACAATGCACGTACCAAAAACACGCAAAGAAATTAAGAATTAAACTATGTAACAAATGAGTGAGCTAGGAGTATACGACTTGCTGCTGCAGCTGCTTATCCAGGCGGCAGGGTTATTGTGCGGTTTGGCCCCGGTGGACCCCCCCCCCCCCCCCTCCCAGGGAACCAGGGAACGTCTCACACTTCACGAGTGTAATTCCTAATGTTTCCGTGGTAGAGTAATGGTGGTGTACGCGTACGTAGAGAACTTGTTTGCGCAGCAATCGCCGACATAGTGTAGCTGAGGCGGAATAAGGGGAACCAGCCCGCATTCGCCGAGGAAAACGAAAAACCGCCTAAAAGCCATCCACGGACTGGCCGGCTCACCGGACCTCGACACAAGTCCGCCGGGCGGATTCATGCCGGGGACCAGGCGCTCCTTCCCAATCCGGAAAGTCGTGCGTTAGACCGCACGGCTAACCAAAAAATGGCTCTGAGCACTGTCGGACTTAACATCTGAGGTCATCAGTCCCCTAGAACTTAGAACTACTTAAACCTAACTAACCTAAGGATATCACACACATCCATGCCCGAGGCAGGATTCGAACCTACGATGTAGCAGTCGCGCGGTTCCGGACTGAAACGCCTAGAACCGCTCGGCCACCGCGGCCGGCCACGGCTAATCAGGCCGGCTTTAACGTCTTAAGGACTTAATTGCGCTGCTAGATGTTTAGCCAGATTATATGTTGGGGGCCCAGTATTGCTAACTATTGGTCGAAGAGGCACGGGATCCTTATGAATCTTAGGCAGTCCGTATAGTTTGGGAGGAACAGGTGCCAGAGTACGAAGTCTTTTAGCCACAACATAAGGTATCATGCTGTTCTTGAAAGCTCTACAGTTCCCCGTTGTATTCTGGGCGTGGGATATTTGTTTAGAAGGCGACAGGCAGAGCCGTCCAGTAACTGGTTCAACTTGCTGAAGTACATCTGTTTGAAGAGGATAACAGTTGCGTTGCCTTTAGCCGCCGGTAAGATTACAATAATAGGATCCTCACGTAGAGACCGAAGCGCTGATCTCTGTGCGGCCGAGATATCATTCTCGGGCGCAGCGGCCGTGTCAGAGCACGGCCCCGAGCAGTGAACCACATAAAAGGGAGTGTTTAATTTAAATTTGTGCGCAGACTGGCGAGTAATATGCGTTTCCACCTACGTCGGGAGTTTATTATATACATAAACATGGCCCATTAAACAAGACAAATAACGATTTTGCGCAACGGCTAACTCGAATCTAAGCAGACATGCAAGGGAAGGTAACGTAAGGAGGTTGCATTACAATTTACTTCATGGTACGTCTCTTAACTGAGTCTTAATATTTTTCGAGACATCTCTGCGTGTCCTTTACACTGATCTTTTGGGGGCTGTGTGGGAGGAAGGAATCTGAATGCGCAGTATGAACATCATTTGGGGAAAAAAAAGGGGGGGGGGGGGGAAGGAATCTTTGATCGTGAATTACGAAAATTTAGGATACAGTCGGGCTATTACGCTCAAGGGGCTAATCCGGCTTAAATAAGAAACGTTGCAACAGTGCGCTTATTCCTCACAGAGTCAAGGTCGTTTTGCCTTCAGTGTGTACCATGTCACCGCATGTGACTGTAGTAATGTTTCCTGTTGCATTATTGACGGGACAGAAGAACAAACTCTGGAGCTAAGCCAACTGTGATGGATTATTAGCATAGTTAAAGAATACTACCTAACCAGTTAAGGTGTACCATGCACAATAACGTGAAATTATAAATTCTTCGTGCTAGTTGAATAAGAACATGGATTACACCGTGCTTGCACATAGGGCTATTTCGTCCGTACACGTGGGGCTATTTTAGCTCAGTCAAATTATTAATTTACTTGACATTTTACTGCGAAATTACAAAGAACACATTTTCTTGGTTTCTTTTCAGACGGTAAGTACACACAAAGGCGGAAAATTCAAGTTCTTTACGGTCCAAGTAAGATACGAAGCAAGCAGTAAGGAGCGTTGTAGGCAGCTTCTCTGAATAAAGTACTCGCAATGTGCTACTTGGTTCCACCAAGTGTGTTTGTGTATGTGTGTGTGTGTTGTGTGTGTGTGTATGTGTGTGTGTGTGAGTGAGTGTGTGCGAAAAGGACTAAAAATGGTTACTTGTGGTAAATGTTCTAATTTTGACACTGAAATACAATGAGTGGAATAGCCTCTTGACTAGGTAGAATAGCCCCACTATTTTTACATACTGTGATTTCTGCCGTCTTTAGCTGTTTAATTAATACTTTGTTCGTATTAAGGAATTTGAACCTTTTATATACTGGAATGTATTCACAATCCATATACGGCAATTGTATCACACTGGATGATTTTTAAAAAGCTTCATGTCATATTATATAGAACTTACAGTTGAAATGAGCGGAATAGCCCCGCTATACCCTGTGCGACTCCGTTACAGCAATGCAGGTATATACATTTTAAAATACATCTATAATACGGGACACTCAAAACACAAACTGGAGTAAATTATCTAGAAAAATAGTACTTGATTTCACTTCGAAATCATTTACTAAATAGAGATTCCCTTAACACATTTCAAAGTGGGTTTCAAAGGAAACTGATTTTGTTGTGAAAGGATCGGCCTCGTTTTCGAGACATCAGCGTTAGCAATCACGTGAAGAAATTCATTTGATTCCGAAGCATTCGTGCAGGGAAGAAGCGGATAAAGTCTCATTCTACAATCTGCTCACATTAACGCAAGCAAATAATAAACAAGGGGTAGTGAATGGTATTGTAATAGAGACGCGCGGTCGCACAATTACGGTCGAAAATCGAAAAATGGTTAATGAGAGAAAATTTCTGTTTCATGTGGGTACTAACTATGCTTGTTAAGCCGGCCGGTGTGGCCGTGTGGTTCTAGGCGCTTCAGTCTGGAACCGCGTGACCGCTACGGTCGCAGGTTCGAATCCGGCCTCGGGCATGGATGTTTGTGATGTCCTTAGGTTAGTTAGGTTTAAGTAGTTCTAAGTTCTAGGGGACTGATGACCACAGATGTTAATTCCCATAGTACTCAGAGCCATTTTTTATGCTTGTTATTTCATATTCTACACGGTTCATAGCGACTTTCACTGAAGACTAGAGATCACTAACACATGGGTATGTAATGGACAAAGGCAATGGCAGTGCGCACAATGGTTCATCAGTTAAGATAACGATGCAGTTAACGCAGTCTGGCCGGCCGAAGTGGCCGTGTGATTCTAGGCGCTGCAGTCTGGAACCGCGAGACCGCTACGGTCGCAGGTTCGAATCCTGCCTCGAGCATGGATGTGTGTGATATCCTTAGGTTAGTTAGGTTTAACTAGTTCTAAGTTCTAGGGGACTAATGACCTCAGAAGTTGAGTCCCATAGTGCTCAGAGCCATTTGAACGATAACGCAGTCTGCGCCACACGGTTTGTGATGTCATACACTGTTCAGTCACATTAATGCGACCACCTATCAAAAGTCTGAATAACCACATTTCGCAGCGTGGTCTGCTGTGAAATGAGGGTCTGTATGTGTAGCCACGCCGAGTCCAGTACCACGCCAGCTGTGATAGATTTCTCGGTTAAAGGTCCATAGCGCGAACAGTCCGATCGAGGAGGTGTCACAGATTCTCGATAACTTTCAAACTCGGGGCTTTGTGGGCCGAGTTCAGTAAACTCATACCGGTGCTCTTTGAATCACGCATGTACTCTGACAGCTGTGTGACAAGTCGCATTTTCCTGTTGCCAGATGACATCATGTCGAGGAAAAACAAACTGCATGTATGGATATACCGAAACGTCCCCTTAGAAAAATTTATGAATGACTGCGCTGATAAACCTCTTACATTATTTGGTTTTCAAACAGCTGAGCAAAACTGAACGTACTCAGACATTACTCTCTTTACTTATTCTGATCAACACTAAATTGACACACAATATTTTTAGCGCAACGCAATCTGACTTTTAATAATCCCTACAAAAGAATGGCCCTGACTAACAATAACCTATACCTTTCACAAATCACTTACCTCACAAAAATCTTCGTTACTCAAACTACTGCAATACAGCGAGCGCCAGTACTGCCAGCTAAATAAAAGATTCAAACTACTGAAGGCACTAACTACTGATAGGCATAGTTAGCAAATGAAAGATTTTGATAAAGAAGAAACAATGTATTTACCTTAATAGTGTTCAAAAGTCATATTATATATAGCAGTTCATGACATCCAGTCTTACAAAATTACTGTCTCTGATGGACACACATCCAGATCATCCGCTCTCAAAACTCCGCCATTTCTCTCCCTACATCCACCACTGCTGGCGGCTCACCTCCAACTGCGCAACGCTAAGCGCTGTTAACATCCAGCTGCCCAACACTACAATAGCAAACAACAATACAAACCAGCCACAGACTGCACACAGCACAGCCAGTGATTTTCATACAGAGCGCTACGTGGCGTTACCAACATAAAAACCTAAACAGCCTACTTACAATACATGATCCCTGAGGACAGATGCATATTTTCGTTGATCCATTGTGCCTTACAGAATGACAAGCTCTCCCAGAAAATGCCAAGAAAACGCTTCCCAGACCATAAGGCTCCCTTCTCCAACCTGGATCCTTCCGACGGGTGTTTGATTCCAGACGTTTCACGAAGTACACGCCAACAGCCATCTGTCACGTGCATAGATCACATGTCGGCAGTTAGTGGCTGTCCAGTTGCGGTATTAGCATGCAAGTTGGAGCCTTAGTCGCCGATGAACAGAAGTCAGCATGGCTGCGTGAAGCAGGTGCCTGCTGTGGAGGCCCATACACAGCAACGTTCGCTGAACGGTCGTTGAGGAGACACTTCTTGCAGCCCCTCGGTTCATCTGGGCAGTCACTTGCTCAACAGTTGCAGGTCTGTTCGCCCGTACACATCTCTACAGCCGTCGTTCGCGCCTGTCATGTATGGCTCGTGATGCCCCACAGTCGCCTCGGCACCAGTTTCGGATAGCGCCATTTTCCCATTCATGGTTTACTTTAAACCATGATGATGATGTAGTAGCTACATTAAGACAACAACTTCCAAACAACAACACATCTGACCTATTAAGACACGAAGAGACTTTCGAAACTCTGAACAACTTGGCAAATGAGGTATCACTAAAAGTTCTGACTGCATACCTGAGGGACTTTCGCGACTAGAAAGAACCACTGAACGTGTCGTAGTGCCCTAATCCTGTACCGCCTGTGTGTGGACTGGTCGACTTTCAGTTGGAATCCGCCATGTGCAGGACCAGGGGGACCGGGATACACCTATTCTTGACTAAGACAGCACCGGATTTGACGTAGGTTAGTACAGTAGTTAGTAGCATTAGAAGTACACTCGACAGCAAAAAAAGTGGGTCACGCCTGAATTCCAACATGTAGGCTGCACCTGAATGTTTGCAACCAACATTGCATGACTGTGTTGCACATAGTCGCAACCCTCCACAGTACAGTCGTTGTAAGATACACAATGGGTACCGCTAGAGACTACCAAAGAACACCGGTCTTTATGACAGTCTGTCCAGATGTCAAGTAATACCACGATAGTACAGAAGATATCAGACAGTCCTTAACGTTTGTAAACTAAACTTAATTACAATAAGTGACATTTCAAATGTTATGGGACAACTAGTTTTGTCACATAAATCGTTCAGTAATCCTTAGGCACAATTAAATATTTGAGACAGTATATGGATTTATAAAGTTGTATGGAAATTGGAAACAAGTTCTTTGCTGTCTAAAAGGTTTACCCAACACATGCTGAACGTCGTTCAACGTTCAACGGGGAGTGGTTTCGCATCAACTTTATGTAATACTAAGCAGTTAAAAGAAAACGTGATTAATGGCGGCAACCACTCTACGGAAATACCAACATTAACAGTGAATCACAAGTAATATCATTGTTCACATTACTCATTAACAGTTACTTGTACACGAAGTTGTACTTTAAATGACATAACCAACGTCTTCGTTCTGGATCCGGATGCAAACCCAGAACGTAAAGCCATTGTTAACCAAGCAAAGCTTTGTGCCTTATCGAGACTCGATCACTAGGCAGAAAGAGACGTCAAATATTGACGTTTGCACCAGTATCAGTTATCAATTCTCAACTTGAACGTAAATGAGGATAATGTTTGTACGAAAGCAGGAACCCTAACATGACAATTACCTTCTTGGTAATTAACCTCGAAAGACGTTGTATAGTGTTGCATTGTCAAGGAATAAAGGATGCACATGTTTAAAATTGAAATGCCATCATGTAGCTGGGAACAAGGATGCGAACCCAGCACCTAATCGGATTGTTGAATAAGTACGTAAAATCAGAATGTAGATATCACAGTTTGTCATCAGCAGTGGGGTTGGAACCTTAAATGACGACTGAAGTTGTATTGCCTGACCGGGATTCGAACCCGGCGCCTACCGCCGTCGTTGTCTAACCAGGAACAGACGAGTAATGTCCAATGTTGGTCCACCATCAGCGAGATGTGCACACGTTTAACTAGAAATAAGGCGAAGAAAACGTTTATGCTGACTGAGAGTCGAACGCTGCACACATGGTTACGAAGACACGTTAACAATCAACTTCATATTCAGTAGTAGCTAGGAGTAGCATATTTAGTTGCAAACCTTAAGGCCTTACTCATCCCTAGTAACGTGTTTCCTAATATCTGCGATATCATGATGTTAATTTACACGTGGATTGACTGCCGTAAAGAGCAACGTCCTCTAGTAGTCGTGTATCATTTGGATGTAAATAAGTGCCTCAGCAGAAAGTAATTTCCGTCGTGCAGCACGTATTGTTTCAGAGACACTGAGTACATGTTATAAGTGCACAAAACGTGTATTATATACTATTATTTGGGGAAGCTGCCGCCAAACCTGTTTACTTTTACATTCCGCTTAGTTGTCGTGGTTGAATACAGGTTTTCTTAAGGCTACATCTAATGCACAGCGCTTACAAGAAAGTATAGTTTCCTGCGTCATGCTATTGCTAGCTAGGTGAAATATTTTGTGGTAGCTATTTTTAAAATGAATGTATTTTTGAAAGTATTTTTCGTCAAATGTTTGAATAAATCGTCAACTGTAGGTGTGCCTGCACATGTTATAGTATAATAGCAGTAGCTGCGTTACTTTGTACTACAGACTTGGGTAGGTTAGGTGTAACTTTTGATCCTTCAAGCGGTGATCGTGGCCATGCGGCCCGGGTCTGTACTAGCCGCGGCTCGCGAGCTACGGGCCAGCCAGGCTGGCCGAGGCGAGACGCAAGTGAGCGAGCTGGCGGTGGCGTTGGTGGGCCAACAGCCCGGGACGAGCCAGCACGGCTGCGCCGCATGCCTCTGCCTCTGCCGCTCCGTTTGACGTAAATATGTTTACCTCCTCTCCTGGAATCAGTATAAGAGCGGCAAGCAGAAATACACAACAGGCTGTCTGCCGTAATGGCTCACTGGAAGAGGTCTATTCGAGGTAGAGTCAAAAAATGGTTCAAATGGCTCTGAGGACTATGGGACTTAACATCTGAGGTCATCAGTCCCCTAGAACTTAGAACTACTTAAACATAACTAACCTAAGGACATCACACACATCCATACCCGAGGCAGGGTTCGAACTTTCGACCGTAGCGGTCGCGCGGTTCCAGACTGAAGCGCCTAGAACCGCTCGGACACTGCGGCCGGCCGAGGTAGAGTCGTCGCTCTCACTGAGGAAGGAGGATGTTCCATCAGAGAAGCTGGCAGACGGTACGGCGTACCACATACCACTGCAACGAGATGGTGGAGGATTGCCTTGAAAGAGGCACCACCAACAGGGCTCCTGGCTCAGGCAGGAAGAGAGTAATCTCACAGCAGGAAGACAGGGACCCAGTGTCTAGGAGTAGAGAAAATCCCTTTCTGAACGCGAAGCAGTTGCGGCGGGAGACCAACTTCCCCGGCTCCAGTGACACGATTCGCCGAAGGCTGAGGGACGCTGGACTGCATGCACGACGATCCGCCGTGAAACAAGAGCTCAGCGAAGACAACGTTTTATACCGGCTAGCATTTGCGGAGCTCTATCTGAGGGCGTCGTGGGACAACGTCATTTTCACTGATGAGAAGGTGTTTTCCACCAATAACGTCGGTCCACGAATCGTTTTCAGGTCGCAAGGGACTCGCCATCGACGCGAATATGTAACCACGACGAGAAGAAGTGGCCGGCTATCTGTTACCTGCTGGGGTTGGAATTCTGCGAGAGGGGCGGGAATTCTTCACAGGATAGAAGGAACTCTGGACAACGCGCAGTATGCCCACATATTGGAAAATGTGATGCTTCTGTCAGTGCGAATGCTGTACGCAGAAGGTGACGTCACATTGGAAGAGGACCATTCTCCCATTCACAAGTCTGCATTTGTTCAGCAGCGGCTCTCCACGATTGGCGTCAACGTCATGGACTGGCCGCTACGGGCGGCTGATATGAATTCCCTGGAGAACATGTGGGCTGAGGTCGCCAGAACATTAACAGAGAACTGGCCACGAAACCAACCAACTACTGCGGACGCTCTTTGGGACTGCGTCCTGGAAGCCTGGGAGGAAGTTGCTTCTTCAGGCTGTTACGTCCGACGGCTTATACATTCTATGCCAAGACGCGTGATAGAAGTACAAAATAATGACGGATTCTGGATAAAATATTAGAGTTCTTAAAATGTTTTATTGTGTCTTCTTTTTCGTCATGTTTCCTCATTGGGAGATAGTGGAAGATCGCGTGGCAACAGAAAAGATACAATATGGGTTAGCTTTCCTTTGAGTTGCCCTTTTAATTCAAGTGGGTTTCTTTTGAATATACAGTTTGTTAAGTATTCTATTTTGATTTCATTTATACCCTGTCTACACACTTATAAACTAATCAGCGTAGATGGACTCTGTCACAGTAGTTTTTGTTATTTCAAATACGGTTCTCTCTTCCCCTCCATCCATGAATACACAAGTAGCTCTCCTTCACCCCTAGTAACGCCAAGTGCAGAACGCCAGTAAGCTCCGTAGTTCAATATCCGCAGTAAAGATAACATCCCTTCGCTGCCGACTGGGCATTCGTTTGAGCTGTGACAGATGGAGAAACCCCGTAAGGCAGAGACTCTGTCACCAGCAAGCCGTCGTAAACTAGAAAAGGTATTTCATTTAATGAACCAATGGCCATGTGAGTTCACAAGGCTCTTACTTTATTTTTGAAACTGAGACGTTGAAAATTGTGGTGCTGGACTGGGATTAGAATTTGATTTCACTGAGTTCCCGAAGATGGCAAACTCTTCTAGGCGTCCTCGAAAGGCACCTATCTGGTTTCGAATCCTGATCAGCACAAAATATTCATTACTTCATTTCAAGCCCTAGCATGTGCACTCCGAACTACTGGTGAATAATAGTTGCCTTTTAACGTCTCTTCGTGCGTTGTCAGCTGTAACGTGTTCGTTTCAACTCACAGCCACATGATGAGCTTTTTATCACATTACAAGATCAAACGTTTCCTTACATCTTTTCAAGTTCAAACATTCCTCTCTATCCTACTGGTGAAAACGGATTTGGGTTTGACGTTGTGTTCGTTGTGATCACCAACGACGACATGTTGTGGATTCAACTTCGAGCCAGCAGAGTATTTTCCATCACATCATTGAAAGTACAAACATGTCATTCCCAGCTATTATTGGAAAAGAATTTGATAGTTAAAGTTTCTTCATGACCACGTGTGCGGGGTTTTAATTCTATTCAGCACAGAACTTTTCGTCGCCTGATGTCTAGCTAAACATGCGTCCATCTCGCTACTGGTGAACCAACAATAGCTATTTATCGTCTGTTCCTGGCTAGAAAACGACGGTGCTAGATGCTGGGTTCGAATCCCAGTCAGGCAAAAACAATTCTATCGTCAATTAAGGTTCCAGCATTTCGCTACTGGTGAAAACGTTTGATATTTAACTTCTGATTTTATGTACAGTCGCGCTCAAAAGTATCCGAACGACCTGAATTGCAACTCACCTGATTCCCAAGCGACCTATATAACGCAGCTGTCTAGCAGGTCCTCTAATCGCTCCTTGGAAGGCGTTTACACACACGTATACGAGGGTAATCCTAAAGGTAAGGTCTCCTAAGGGACACGCAAGTGCCAACGCAGACACAAACGAGAGATCCTTAATTTTAATGGCAAGCAGCAACAACAGTGTTGGCTGCATGGTGGCGAGGTGGTGAAGAGCGAGACTATGGATACGAAGGTCTCAGGTTCGATCCCTCACCAGTCCCGCGATTTTTATGTGCCGTTTTACACATATTTCCCCTCGGGGCAGTGTTTTTTGATGTGAAAAATGCTGAGTTGCACTGTGGTCCGAAAGCCACGTAAAATTGTAGGTTCACCTATTAACTGGCTAGGTAAGTCAACTCAAAGGTCGGAGAAAGCAACAGCATACCACCTCCAACAAGTCCGTGCCTATTAAAGCACTGTGGTGTTCAAACCACTCTTGCGACTGATGACTGCTTTACTTTCTATGGATTCCAACTAATGATCTTCGGGTTATCAACATTTTTGTGTTTTCATGCTGTAGCTTTGATACCAGTAAACGTAAGTAACCGGCCGAGCACTGTCACCGTTCGAGTTGTCAAGGTGGTAAACGACGATGCTGTCGACCCCAGTTACAATTTTGGTCATGATTATGTTTCAGTCGAATACCTCTATGGGCCTTTCTGCGTATTTCAAGATATACTTTTATACACTTGGTACGCTTCCATATTGATATCTGATAGAGGTGTATTTAGCAACATGAATCAGTTATGTTTTCCGTGCAATATATCGGACAACACGTAAGTGCAGCGAGATTTCGTTTATGTGTTGGGCATGGTGCAATAAATATTTGTGTTTTGCTTGCTTCTGTGATACGTTTCACCCCACTGAATGCGAGCAAGCTCACGAATAGACTGTCAATAACTGGAATTACGCAATAACAGACTTCAAAGTTGTATTTTTGCGTTATGTATCCCGATGAAAATAACTATAAACAGGTTATATGCCTACTTGATTATTATCGCGCTTCTCGATGCTTTCCTCAAAAAATTAAAATAAACATAAAAATAAAGAGAGAGTAAACAGAAATGTATTTCAAATATCAGCTCAGTGACGCCATGTTCGTCTCGTGATGTAAAGCAAGGATATTTGATAGGTAATATCTCGTTGCACCAGCGATATGTATGGTTACAGGGATCTTTGTTTTCTCTCTGCAAACAACTATAACAGAATTCATAACAAAGTGGTAAGAACACCTACTCAGTGCACCAATTAAACAGTCAGCCAGTCTTGGTTATTTTGTTAATCGTCTGTAATGCAGTAAACTTCCTTGATTATTGATTTATAATTACTACCATTGTTATTGTTATTCGTCACCCCACAACAGCTTTCCTATCACTCATTGCCGCCGATGCACGTAACGAATGGATCAGGATGAATGGAATGTGGGATGTTTGTCACGGAGAATATACACATTTATCTCGGCGTCTTGTGTCAGGGTAATATGAAAATCTCAATAAGAAAAGACGACAATAACACCCAACTATTTCTGTCCACTTAACACCATGACGACAGACAAATTGGCGTCTCACTGTATTTTGATTATAAATCGTTAGCCTTTTTGCGACCTCATTTTAATACCTCGTGGGAGGAGGCATAATATTTTGCTTTTTGAACACCAAAGAATAACACACAAAGATAGTAGATGGAAGGATACAAAGAAAAAATCAGACTCATGGGTGTGGATCCAGTTCATCACAAGAAGATTAAACAAGAGGGAAACATTACGAAAGCAATGAATACACTGGTATGTATACATGTATAGATCCGAAGAGGAAAATGCGCAGATCTGCACAGTACCCGCATCTGCACTTTAGTTTCTGTCTTAATGGGCATAATTTTTAGTTTCTTCTCTTCTGAATTATCAAATGAATTGATTATTACGTGGTACAGAATAATTGGGTAACTGTGTTTCTTACAGCTTCCATTCGCACCAACATTTTTCTACATTCTCGTGCAATTCATGAAATTCTACTTGTATGATCACAAGACTGCACATAGATGCAATCGATTTCGAGGTGCAAAACGTTTGTTATCTTACTTTTCGTGACAGGTTGGCAAAGTTGATTTCCAAAGACTTTTTATTGTACTGAAATAATCTTTTGTAACAAAGTAACAAGGTAAGTGTTTTATTCGTATATATTTTGTGGGAAGCTCTAATCGTAATGGAAGATTACACACCTGAATGTTTGACACAGCTGGTAGGAGAAAACGCTGCATAATAACCAAACCCCGCGCCTCCTCTCCGTGTCCTCCTATGACACGAGCACAGGATTCTCCTCCTATAATGCTTCAGAGCTGTTCCTAGCGCAGCTGAGGATTGGCAACATCGTCACAAACATTTAACAACACTGTGACAGTGTAATCACTCCCGCGTATGGTACTGAACTGACTCGCTAAATTCACTTGATATTGCCTTTCCATTTGAATGACTCGTGGTATATATCTAGGCTGACACACCTGTAACGCTGCACGCAGTTAGGAATTAACAAGTAGGTAGGAAAATTAACAACTAGGTAGTAGCGTATAGATTAAAAATTGTAATCTGCCTGTTAACATGTACTGTGTCTGTAGCTCATAAATAAATATTGTAACATTGTAATAACAATAATAGCTGCCGATAACATATAATATTGAATTAACATTAGGACCCACTAATCACTAAGGTGGTGGGTTAATTTTTATAACTATTACAGATGTTATTGAAATAAAGATTTTTTTAAAAAAAACCATGGCAGCAAGCGAACGATTTACAAACTTAGACATTTCGGAAATCCTTCCACTCTTGGTCAGAAAGCTTTGATCATGCTCTTTTGCACGTCAGAAAAAATCACTCCCTTTCGGCAGTACGACAACGACTGCACTGTTTCCCTGTCACCCCGGCACGCTTTACATACCTTCCGCTGCTAGTTTGCCACCAGCCGTCTGTGAGGGGTTTATTGCACGATGGCGTCGAATGTAGACAGTGGTCACATTAATGTGACCGGACCATGTACATACTCAAATTAGCGGAAAGGGAGATCACACTACCTTTCAGATAAAGTTTACACTTGGTGTCAGTTTATGAGGAACAAAGCAAACGTCATCAAGTTCGAATTAATACATGAAGTTAAACAAATTAATAGAAAAGACGTCCTAAAACGTTTCCTTAGCATAATGAATCTGAAATAAATTGGATTAAATACTTCTACAAATCACACTGCCATATTCAAATACCCGCTTCCTCAGTTAGACAGGGCTGCTGTCGAGAGCACGGGTGTTAACTTACCAAAAACTCCGCAAGATTGGCGAAAACTGTATGTGATCGAAACGATTCCACTTTTAAACAGGTGAAGGGGAGAGAAGCCCGTCAGTGACACCGGGACCTGTCGCTTGTCTTTGACACTGCACACTACGTTTCGTTCGTTCTCTGCTGTACCTCCCCCCCCCCCCCCCCCAACATCAACAGGTTAAGTTAAAATGTTTTACAACCTACACTTGGTGATCAAAAGTATCCGGACACATGGCTGAAAATATCTTACAACTTCGTGGCGCTCTCTATTGGTAAAGCTGGAATTCAAATGGTGTTGGCCCACCCTTAGCCTTGATGACAGTTCCACTCTCGCAGGCATACGTTCAGTCTGGTGCCGGAAGGTTTCTTGGGGAATGGCAGCCCATTCTTCACGGAGTGCTGCACTGAGGAGAGGTATCGGTGTCGGTTGGTGAGGCTTGGCACGAAGTCGGCGTTCCAAAACATCGCAGAGGTGTTCTATAGGATTCAGATCAGGATTCTGCACAGGCCACTCCATTACAGAGATGTTATTTTCGTGTAACCACTCCGCCACAGGCCGTGCATTATGAACAGGTGCTCGATCGTGTTGAAAGACGCATTCACCATCCCCGAATTGCTCTGCAACAGTGGGAAGCAAGAAGGTGGTTAAAACATCAACCCTCTCCATGAAAAACACGACCACACCGTAAGACCAACGTCTCCGAATTTTACTGTTGGCACTACACACGCTGGCAGATGACGTTCACCGGGCATTCGCCAGACCCACACCCTGCCATCAGATCGCCACATTGTCTACCGCGATTCGCCACTCCACACAAAGTTTTTCCGCTGCTCAATCGTCCAATGTTTACGCTCCTTACACCAGACGAGGCGTCATTTAGCATTTACCGGCGTGATGTGTGGCTTATGAGCAGCGACTCGACCATGAAATCCAAGTTTTCTCACCTCCCGCCCGTCATAGTACTTGCAGTTCCTGATGCAGTCTGGAATTCCTGTGTGATAGTCTAGATAGATGTCTGCCTATTACACATTACGACCCTCTTCACCTGTCGGTGGTCCCTGTCAGTTAACAGACGAGGTCGGCTTGTACGCTTATGTGCTGTACGTGTCCCTTCACGTTTCTGCTTCACTATCACATCGGAAAAAGTGGACCTAGGGATGTTTAGGAGTGTGGAGGCCTCGCGTACAGACGTATGACACAAGTGACACCCAATCACCTGACGAAGTTCGAAGTCCGTGAGTTCTGCGGAGCGCCCCATTCTGATCTCTCATGATTTCTAATGACTACTGAGATCGCTGATATAGAGTACCTTGCAGTAGGTGGCAGCAGAATGCACCTAATATGGAAAATATATGTTTTGGGGAGTGTCCGGATACTTTTGATCACATAGTGTACTTGTGCTAACTGTGGCTGCCTGCAGAAACGTTAGAAATACACTCAAATATGTATTCATTCATTGATAATCATTAATAGGATATATGGGTATTGGAAATAACTTACACAAGTGACAACAATGCACAAATTGTTTCATCGCTTCTCCAGAGGCTGATTCTTAGCTTGCAGGGTAATGCACATCGCAAATTCATCACTGTGGGCACTGTATTCTAGATACGAGGGTTTAGGAAACGAATCTGACTGACTCATTTCAGGGGCGCGTATCTATATACCAATAAAAACACACTAATACTTTGTGCATCTACATCTACATCCATACTCCGCAAGCCACCTGACGGTGTGTGGCGGAGGGTACTTTGGGTACCTGTATCGGTTCTCCCTTCTATTCCAGTCTCGTATTGTTCGTGGAAAGAAAGATTGTCGGTACGCCTCTGTGTGGACTCTAATGTCTCTGATTTTATCCTCATGGTCTCTTCGCGAGATATACGTAGGAGGGAGCAATAAATTGCTTGACTCATCGGTGAAGGTATGTTCTCGAAACTTCATCAAAAGCCCGTAACGAGCTACTGAGCGTCTCTCCTGCAGTCTTCCACTGGAGTTTATCTATCATCTCCGTAACGCTTTACGAATTACTAAATGATCCTGTAACGAAGCGCGCTGCTCTCCGTTGGATCTTCTCTATCTCTTCTGTCAACCCTATCTGGTACGGATCCCACACTGCTGAGCAGTATTCAAGCAGTGGACGAACAAGTGTACTGTAACCTACTTCCTTTGTTTTTGGATTTCATTTCCTTAGGATTCTTCCAATGAATCTCAGTCTGGCATCTGCTTTACCGACGATTAATTTTATATGGTCATTCCATTTTAAATCATTCCTAATGCCTCTTGTTGTTGTTGTTGTTGTTGTGGTCTTAAGTCCTGAGACTGGTTTGATGCAGCTCTCCATGCTACTCTATCCTGTGCAAGCTTCTTCATCTCCCAGTACCTACTGCAACCTACATCCTTCTGAATCTGCTTAGTGTATTCATCTCTTGGTCTCCCTCTACGATTTTTACCCTCCACGCTGCCCTCCAATGCTAAATTTGTGATCCCTTGATGCCTCAAAACATGTCCTACCAACCGATCCCTTCTTCTAGTCAAGTTGTGCCACAAACTTCTCTTCTCCCAAATCCTATTCAATACCTCCTCATTAGTTACGTGATCTACCCACCTTATCTTCAGCATTCTTCTGTAGCACCACATTTCGAAAGCTTCTATTCTCTTCTTGTCCAAACTGGTTATCGTCCATGTTTCACTTCCGTACATGGCTACACTCCATACAAATACTTTCAGAAACGACTTCCTGACACTTAAATCAATACTCGATGTTAACAAATTTCTCTTCTTCAGAAACGATTTCCTTGCCATTGCCTCTCTAATTCGACCATCATCAGTTATTTTACTCCCTAAATAGCAAAACTCCTTTACTACTTTAAGTGTCTCATTTCCTAATCAAATCCCCTCAGCATCACCCGATTTAATTTGACTACATTCCATTATCCTCGTTTTCCTTTTGTTGATGTTCATCTTATATCCTCCTTTCAAGACACTGTCCATTCCGTTCAACTGCTCTTCCAAGTCCTTTGCTGTCTCTGACAGAATTACAATGTCATCGGCAAACCTCAAAGTTTTTACTTCTTCTCCATGAATTTTAATACCTACTCCGAATTTTTCTTTTGTTTCCTTTACTGCTTGTTCAATATACAGATTGAATAACATCGGGGAGAGGCTACAACCCTGTCTCACTCCTTTCCCAACCACTGCTTCCCTTTCATGCCCCTCGACTCTTATAACTGCCATCTGGTTTCTGTACAAATTGTAAATAGCCTTTCGCTCCCTGTATTTTACCCCTGCCACCTTCAGAATTTGAAAGAGAGTATTCCAGTTAACGTTGTCAAAAGCTTTCTCTAAGTCTACAAATGCTAGACATGTAGGTTTGCCTTTTCTTAATCTTTCTTCTAAGATAAGTCGTAAGGTTAGTATTGCCTCACGTGTTCCAACATTTCTACGGGATCCAAACTGATCTTCCCCGAGGTCCGCTTCTACCACTTTTTCCATTCGTCTGTAAAGAATTCGCGTTAGTATTTTGCAGCTGTGACTTATTAAACTGATAGTTCGGTAATTTTCACATCTGTCAACACCTGCTTTCTTTGGTATTGGAATCATTATATTCTTCTTGAAGTCTGTGGGTATTTCGCCTGTCTCATACATCTTGCTCACCAGATGGTATTGTCATGACTGGCTCTCCCAAGGCCATCAGTAGTTCTAATGGAATGTTGTCTACTCCCGGGGCCTTGTTTCGACTCAGGTCTTTCAGTGCTCTGTCAAACTGTTCACGCAGTATCTTATCTCCCATTTCGTCTTTATCTACATCCTCTTCCATTTCCATAATATTGTCCTCAAGTACATCGCCCTTGTATAAACCCTCTATATACTCCTTCCACCTTTCTGCCTTCCCTTCTTTGCTTAGAACTGGGTTGCCATCTCAGCTCTTGATATTCATACAAGTGGTTCTCTTCTCTCCAAAGGTCTCTTTAATTTTCCTGTAGGCAGTATCTATCTTACCCCTAGTGAGACAAGCCTCTACATCCTTACATTTATCCTCTAGCCATCCCTGCTTAGCCATTTTGCACTTTCTGTCGATCTCATTTTTGAGACGTTTGTATTCCCTTTTGCCTGCTTCATTTACTGCATTTTTATATTTTCTCCTTTCATCAATTACATTCAATATTTCTTCTGTTACCCAAGGATTTCTATTAGCCCTCGTCTTTTTACCTACTTGATCCTCTGCTGCCTTCACTACTTCATCCCTCAAAGCTACCCATTCTTCTTCTTCTGTATTTCTTTCCCCCATTCCTGCCATTTGTTCCCTTACGCTCTCCCTGAAACTCTGTACAACCTCTGGTTTAGTCAGTTTATCCAGGTCCCATCTCCTTAAATTCCCACCTTTTTGCAGTTTCTTCAGTTTAAATCTGCAGTTCATAACCAATAGATTGTGGTCAGAATCCACATCTGCCCCTGGAAATGTCTTACAGTTTAAAACCTGGTTCCTAAATCTCTGTCTTGCCATTATATAATCTATCTGATACTTATTAGTATCTCCAGGATTCTTCCAGGTATACAACCTTCTTTTATAATTCTTGAACCAAGTGTTACCTATGATTAAGTTATGCTCTGTGCAAAATTCTACAAGGCGGCTTCCTCTTTCATTTCTTCCCCCCAATCCATATTCACCTACTATGTTTCCTTCTCTCCCTTTTCCTACTGACGAATTCCAGTCACCCATGACTATTAAATTTTCGTCTCCCTTCACTACCTGAATAGTTTCTTTTATCTCGTCATACATTTCATCAATTTCTTCATCATCTGCAGAGCTAGTTGGCATATAAACTTGTACTACTGTAGTAGGCATGGGCTTTGTGTCTATCTTGGCCACAATAATGCGTTCACTATGCTGTTTGTAGTAGCTAACCCGCACTCCTATTTTTTTATTCATTATTAAACCTACTCCTGCATTTCCCCTATTTGATTTTGTATTTATAACCCTGTAATCACCTGACCAAAAGTCTTGTTCCTCCTGCCACCGAACTTCCTAATGCCTACACTCAGATAATTTATGGAATTTACTGCTTCCAGTTGCTGACCAGCTATATAGTAGCTGAATAATAAAGGCTCTTTCTTTCTGTGTATTCGCAGCGTCAACACGTTGCAGATCCTCCTGCATTTCAATACAATTTTCCGTTGTTACAACCTCTCGATATTCTACAGCATCATCCGCAAAAAGCCTCAGTGAACTTCCGATGTTATCCACAAGGTCATTTATATATACTGTGAATAGCAACGGTCCTACGACACTCCCCAGCGGCACACCTGAAGTCACTCTTACTTCGGAAGACTTCTCTCCATTGAGAATGACATGCTGCGTTCTGTTATCTAGGAACTCTTCAATCCAATCACACAACTGGTCTGATAGTCCATATGTTCTTACTTTGTTCATTAAACGACTGTGGTGAACTGTATCAAACGCCTTGCGGAAGTCAAAAAACATAGCATCTACCTAGGAACCCTTGTCTATGGCCCTCTGAGTGACGTGGACGAATAGCGCGAGTTGGGTTTCATACGATCGTCTTTTTGAAACCCATGCTGATTCCTACAATGTAGATTTCTAGTCTTCAGAAAAGTCATTATACTCGAACATAATACGTGTTCCAAAATTCTACAACTAATCGACTTTAGAGATATAGGTCTATAGTTCTGCATATCTTATCGACATCCCTTCTTGAAAACGGGGATGACCTGAGCCCTTTTTCAATCTTTTGGAATGCTACGCTCTTGCAGAGAACTACGGTACACCGCTGCAAGAAGGAGGGCAAGTTCCTTCGCGTACTCTGTGGAAAATCGAACTGGTATCCCATCAGGTTCAGCGGCATTTCCTCTTTTGAGCGATTTTAATTGTTTTTCTATCCCTCTGTCATCTATTTCGATGTCTACCATTTTGTCATCTGTGCGACAATCTAGAGAAGGAACTACAGTGCAGAACAGAGTATGAATAAATCGTCCCCTCTGAATTCATTCAGCATTACAAAAAAGGAGCATGAATTAATAGACACAAATAACATTACACAGCAGCAGGAGACTATGAGAATGCGTACTAAAAGACCTTACCCCAGAACCAAACCGTAAAATTCATCCAGTCAAAGCCGACACTTTACTCAGTACTACACAGGCAACACAAGAGGGACAAAATCAACAGTAAAAGCAACCGTAAGTACGCTCTGCTGTACATAGAAGGTAAGAAGAGTAAAACAACGAAATCTAATAGCAATGAAAATGAATTCTCACTAGAGACACTTCGACCAAACAAAACTTTTGGACAAAATTGTTAAGGCTTTCGTGGCCACTTGTTGACAAACTGCCTATTGGCTTCTGTCTCGGGTTCTTCGTCCGACGTTCATCTAATGATTTTTCTGACGTTTCGCCAGCACGAGTGGCTGGCATTGTCAAAGCTTCACCCTCCATTGCCGGTGGTGAACTGGAGGCGAGCTTTTTTAAGAGAAGATGGGGCCCCTCCACGCCCGCACCAACGTGGTGACCAAACCAAAAGTTCTACTGTCACCTCCGTAAAACATGTTAGTTATCTAGTAAGTGGATCACAGGATGCTGGGCTGTGATGTTGTCCGTGCGTCTGGGTAAGGCTACGCATTAACACGGTCCATCAGGTGATAGATAGTGGACGAAACGCGAGTGAGGGTAGCGATTTGAAGAGCAGAGGGAAAAAAGTGCCATGGCTCGTGCCGTGGGAAAAAAAACCTCTGCGACAGTGGGATGGGTAGTAAGAGCAGTAGTGGCTTACTAGCTGCGATAGCTCATGCAAGGTTGGATTTGTTAGTATGGGTATCATGCATCATTACCGTGACAAGCGATGGCGATGTATCCCAGTGGCTGCAGCTGCTACATTCCTGGAACAATCAAGATCGTTATACAGTAGTGGGAGATCGGCCATAGATCGTCTCACTGTGTGGGGGATGTGTGGAGCTTGTTTGCATGCGGTGTACGGTACGGCTTCCCTGTGTGGTGCCAGTTATTCGGCAGTGTATTTCAGCTGGATATCCAGTAATAGCGTCTGATTAACAGGGGCTCGCCTGTACCGTTATGTTTGCGTATGCTTGGCCATAGATGTTATGCCCTTACAAGTATGTCTTTTGGTCTTTTATGTTTCCATCTATGGTTATGGTCGTAGTTCCCCAGATTCAGAATAAACGGGTTCTGCGAATGTCTGGAGTTTCTGTATAGTCTTGTGGTGAGTTTGTGGATTACCTCCGTGAGAGTCTCAAGTCGGTATTCCCGGTGAAGGTCCGCGATGCGTGTGTATCGTGGAGCATTGCTTATGATTTTGAGTACTTTGTTTTGTATGAGCTGCAGACGGCGCAGGCGTGTAGGCGCAGCGTATCCCCAGGCAGGAGCTGCGTACGTCATCAGGGGTCGGATAAGTGTCATGTACATGGACCTCGACACCCTTCTGTTCAGTGTGCTACGCCTGTTGAGCATAGGATAGAGCTGTTTGAGCCTCGCGCTAGCTCGGTTGGTCATGTGTTGTATGTGGTCCCCCCAGAGTAATTTCCGGTCCAGCCAGACACCGAGGTATTTGACTTTCTCGCGGAAACGTATTGGACGTGCATGTAGGGTTATTGGTCTGCAGTAACGGTGTTTGCGCAGTTGCTTCGGTCTTCTAGTGAACAGAACGGCTTCGCACTTGTCGACGTTTACTCTAACACGCCATTTCTCCAACCAAGGCTCGGCCACTCTGAGTGCAGTCTGTAGGCGTGACGTAATGTTTGATGGTTTCCAATCTTGCGCAAGGATGGCTGTGTCATCCGCGTAGATTGCCATCATTGTGTTGTGTGTGGTTGGGAGATCGTTTATGTAGAGATTAAACAGTAGGGGCCCTAGGATGCTTCCCTGGGGTACTCCCGCATGTATACCGTGTCGTGTTGATTGTTTTCCCTGCACATCAGTGTTGAAACTCCTGTCTGTGAGGTATGAGTGTATTAGACGCAGCAGCCCGTCGGGGAATCCCGCGTCGCTGAGTTTGCGGATGAGGCCGTTGTGCCATAGACGGTCGAAAGCCTTTTCGATGTCCAGGAACACTGCCCCTGTAGCTTTGTTTATGTTGAAACCATGTGTTATATGTTCAACGACCCGTAGGAGTTGTTGTGTTGTGGAGTGGTGATTCCTGAAGCCGAATTGCTCCGGTCTCAGGATGTCATTTGTTATGCAGTGCCTAGTGATGCGTTTGAGAATCACCTTCTCAACAATCTTACTGAGCGAGCTCAGAAGGCTGATGGGTCGGTAATTTTGTGGGAGGCTGTGGTCTTTCCCCGGCTTCCTGAACATCAGGACCTTGGCCGTCTTCCAAAAGGCGGGGAAGTGTTGGTGTTTTAGTATGGCATTCGTTATGTGTGTTAGGTACTCAGTTGCTTTATCCGTGAACTCCTGGAGGACACGGTTTTGAATGCCATCATGACCAGGGGCTTTCCTAGCGGCGGAATGCATTATAGCCCAGGAGACTTCGGCTGTGCTAGCATGTCGAATGTCGTCGCGCGATGGTTGGGCTAGAATGCGTGTAACCTCTTGGTCAGAAGCAAGTGTGAACACTGGATCTGATGGTACCAGGTTCGGTGTGAATGACGCTGCGAGTGTTCGGGCCATTAGTTCTGCTTTCTCTTCCGCTGAGTATGCAGGTCCGTCGGGCCCTTGAAGCGTTGGGGTGTATATTTTCTCCCTGGTGAAGTGTCGGGCTAGTTGCCACACGCCAGGTCGTGTGGTGTCCAGCCCTTCGAGTTTTTGGTTCCACTGTTGTGTTCTATGTGTTTGTATTTTATCATGTATGATGCCCTGTAGTCTGTTAATGTGCCGTTTGAAGTACGGACGCCTGGTGCGCTGCCATTGTCTCCTGAGGCGATTCCTCATTGAGATTAGGCCCAGGATTTCCTGGGGCAGGGCCGCACTGCGTTGTTGTGAGGTGCGATCAGGTATGGTGCCTGCCATTGCGTCCTGGACGGCATTAGTGAGGGTTTCTACTGCCTCGTCAATTTGTGCTGTTTCATTAATTTCGTGTATAGGTGGGATGTGGCTATCGAGCGTTTGCTTGAACCTTGTCCAATTCGCACGCCCGTAGTCCAACATCTTGCGTTGTTCCATGTGCTGCAGTGTTTCCTCAATGTATAGTATTACAGGTTGGTGGTTTGAGGGCAGATCGTTTTCAACGACAACGTTGAGTGTCGTTGTAATGCCCTTGATGAGGGCCATGTCTATCACGTCTGGCCTGAGTCCCCTCTGATAGGGAATGTGCGTCGGTTCAGTCGGCGCTAGTATAGTGTAGTTTCTGCCAAGTGAATGTTCGTACAGTTTTTTGCCGTTGGGATTTCGTATACGTGAATTCCATTCTGGGTGTTTTGCGTTCAGATCTCCAGCGACTATTACTCGCGGTGAGATGTTGAGTAATGTGCTGATATCGCGTGTTGAAATGCCTACAGGGCTGTTGTATACCGATATCAGTGTGGTGTAGGCTCCGTTGAACTTGACTCTGACGGCCGTAGCCTCGATTTTTTCCAGTTCAGGGAGCTCTATGTTTGTGTGCTCAATGTCTTTGTGTATGACGATTGCAGTTCCACCTGCCACGGCGTCGCCCGGTCGGTCGGTACGATAGACACAGTAGCCAGGAAGGTTTAATTGTTTGTGCGGTTTAAGTTTAGTCTCGCTCAGTAGCGCGACAAGGATTCCCTTGCGCTCCATGAACGCGGCAAATTCTGCCCTTTTGTTGTGGATCGAGTCTGCATTCCAGAACAGGATCCGTGATAGTGTGTGCGGGTCTGCGTTATGGGCCAGGTGTGGTATATTATTCATATAAGAGTGTGAAAGAGTGTTGTGATGGCAGTGTGTATGACAGCCCAGTATTGCCCGGGTTCGGCGCTCATGAGCTGGGTGATGAGTGTAGTGACGGCCATCAGCACCTTGGTAAGGATTTCAATGGTCGTGTGTCGGGGGAATAGTGTTTCCAATATTCCCCCAGGTGATGTGTTGGTGTTGGGTGTGGCAGCCTGAGGTGCTGTTGTGGGGTTAGCGGCCGCTTGTGCGGGTATTGGTGTGTTGTTAGGAGCGGCATTTGTGTTTCGTGGCAGAGGTTGTGGCGCCTGTGTTACTTCTGTGGTGAGGGGGATGGTAGTGTGAGTTACAGTCTCGGTGTCTTGTTGACTGTTTTCCTGTGTGTTGCTGTTCTGTTGTTGCTGCGTGGCCTGTTGTGGTGATTTCGTGTTCCCCGCCCTGTGTTTGCGTGTACGTCTATTCCTCCTCTGGGCTTGGGGTTCGGGGGGTTCTTGTGTGGATGTGTTTTCCTGTATATGGTGCGTTTCTTCGCAGCTCGTGATTTCCGGGAGTGGGGTCGTGTTGTTTGGGGGCATAGGTGTTGGTACCGATGCTTGCTGGGTTTCAGGTGTTGTCTGTAGCTGTTGTGTGGCTGTTGCAGCGGTTGTTTCACGTGTGTGTGTAGGGCGCTGAGGTTCCGCAGCCTGTGCCGTTCCGCCAGGGCGTGCAACCGTGGCAAACGTTACGCCGTTCCTTACTGGGTTCGGCGCTGGCCTTGGGCGTGGTATGTCGTACAGTACCCTGCTTTTGTCTTGTTTTCGCTTCAGCGCCTGTTTGTATGAGTTGCACTGTCTGAAGTTGGCCGCATGGGGCCCACCGCAGTTGGCACAGCGTCGCTGGTGTGGTTGTGTTTGTGTGCAAGTGTTGGATCTGTGGTTGCCAGCGCATCCGCGGCAGCGAGTTGCCAGGCCGCAGCGGAGGGCCGAGTGGCCGAACCGCTGGCAGTTGTTGCATTGTTGGGGGACGTTGGGTGGTTCGTAAAGTTCTACACGTACGTCCATCCGCAGAAAGCTCTTTATCTGCAGGATGGCGCGGGAATCAGCCGTGTCGGCTAACTCAACCATGTAGTGTGGTAGCGGTGCGTGTGTACGGAACCCTGTCATCCGGGAGGCACTTTTACAGTCGAATCCCAGATAACTAAGGGCCGCATGTACTGTCTCGTTGGGGGTGCTGGGGTCCACTCCCTTGATCACGTACTGCTGGGTTCTCTCGTCCAGCGTTCTGTACGTGTAATGTTCGATCTTCCGATCTTTGAGGAAGGTCAGAAGATCTTTGTATTCATTGTCTGTGGCAACGTACAGTGAGGCCCTATCCCCCGAGTACTTTGCATGTAATGTGCTGTTTATGTGCCTCTCCGCGAATGCAGTGTTAAGGGCACTAAGGTTCCCGTAGTTTTGTATAACAACTGGGGGGAAACCAGTCTTGTGTTGTGTGGGCACTGTTGTGGCTTTGTGTGCTTTGTTGTTGTTCGCCACAACTGTGTTTGCGTTTTGTTGTGTGTTAATGTTGCTAGCCTGAGGTGAGCTAGTGGGTGTAGGCAACAGCGCCTTTCGGTTGCCTAGCGAGTTTGGTTGCTCGCTTGTTTGTGCTGGTGTTTTTTTGGGTCTGCGTTTTGGGCCCTCCACCTGCCAGGGCTCTGTGTAATAGTTTTCTGTGTCCACATCCGCCGTCGCTGCCTCGATCTCTTGAGGCTGCGGCGTCGGTGGGAGAATGGTGCATGACTGTCCAGTGACAGGTGAGTGTAGCGTGATGCTAAGTGTACTTGTTTTTGTGGGAGAGACGTCCGCCCCGAAAAGTTCGGTGATTAGCCGGCGCGACTCGAGCTGCTTTTGCGCTTTCGCGCCAAGCTGTCGAGCGTCGCCAGCCGCTCCCTTGCCTTCGGTAGCGGGCGGGGCGCGAGTTCCGGCGGGTGCAGTCGATCCTCGAGCCCCTTGTGTTGCAGTCTTGCTGCGGGTGACAGCGGGGGAAGTGCTAGTAGCGTCCGCCATCTCGCACTTAGGATTATTTATTGGGTGGGAAGGGGGAAACGACAATTTTACTTTTCTCGAAAGGCGAGAGAAGTGTTGCTTGTTCCCTATGGAAGTGGGTGGTCCCTACTTTACGCTAACATGCGCTGTTCGTACAAGCGCGGCACCTAAAGGAGGTGCGGAAGAAGAATGGCCGGAGGCGAGCTCGCGGCCGCAGACTATATGTACCTGGCGCGCCAACGTCCGAGGGCTTCTCCGCGGTCATTTCCGGTGCGGTTCTCCTCTTGCTACCTGCGACGGTCGTTCGCTGCAGTACGGGAAGCCAGGTAAACGGATCCTGTACACGCCCCCCAAGCTCTGTTTGACTCAATGCCCAGGCGCATCAAAGCCGTTATTACGGCCAGCGGTGGTTGTTCTGGGTACTGATTTCTCAGGATCTATGCACCCAAATTGCGTGAAGATGTAATCACATGTCAGTTGTAGTATAATATATTTGTCCAATGAATACCCGTTTATAATCTGCATTTCTTCTTGGTGTAGCAATTTTAATGGCCAGTAGTGTATTAATCTCAGATTCAATGGTTACTAACCTTATCATCAGTTCACCAATTATCACTGGACGTCCATAAGAGAGTCGTGGCCACTGTGGACAATGTGGCTTCAGTTTATAAAAGTTTATTCATTAATAAATGATAAACGAAAATACTGTAGACCAGGGGTTTCATACGACCTACGACAAGATTAAACCCAGCCTGCACTTGAACGAAAGCTTTTTAAAGTAGCCCGCTGCCCTTCCCCCTCGTTTAACTCCTGAGAGAGACCGCTAGAAGAATTGCCATAACTTTTTCATAAATATCAGAAATGCCACCAGGAGGCTCTGCCTGCAGCTGACTGTGATTTCCCAGGTGTGTTGCTATTTCAAGTTTTCTTTCTTTCGAATAAGTGTGCAGCATGTTCTTTGGAACTACAAAGAGAGAAGCGGATAGCGAGGGCCACGAAAAAGACAGGTCGCCGCTCGTACATCGTCACACCACGTGACACTGCAGGTTTTACGAGTTCCAGCCAGACGTCTCTAGAGGGTAGCGATTAACTCTGTAAGACGAGTTTCATAATTCCTAATTGAACGTTTGAAAGCATGGAAGCTCTCGATAGCAGACTACAAAATTAAGATTTTTAGCGGGTACCTTTTAACCGACTTATTGATTTCCCACGGGCTCTGCACGGATCCGAGCGTCGGCAAATGTGGGAGACAAACCTACGAGTGTGACATCACAAGCTCGTTGCGGGGGTCGTATTTCTCGTAGGCCCCAGTTTATAGTGAGCGTGATATCTTCAGTAGAACGAGGATCGTGAGGCATTTCGTTATAGAGAAAGACAAGGAACAAAAGTGCGCTCTTTGTTACGCAGTTACTGCTGTTCTTAAATAATACAGTTTTCGTCGCCATTACGAATTAAAGCATGGTGCACAGTTGGACAAACTCAAGGTCAAATTACAATCGAGACATTGAAACGTGGACTTAATTTATAACAAAACGTTTCTGGGGGAGGTACTCAGGAAATTGAAGTCATTACGAAGGTAAATCTACAAATTGCGAATGAAATCGCCAAACAAGGCAAGCCATTCTCTGACGGTGGTTACATAAAGAGGTTGCATATTACAGCTGAAGAACTGTTTCCTAGTAAAAACGAAGAATATAAAGCAGTTACTCTTTCAGAAAATGCTGTGGCGCCTGGGGCTAAAGATATTGCTTGTACATTAATATTGCTGTAAATTAATGCAGATGAATAGGAAAAAGAATCCCGTAATGTTTGAATACTCCATTAGTAGTGTAGCACTTGACACAGTCACGGCGATTAAATATTTGGGCGTAACATTGCAGAGCGATATGAAGTGGGACAAGCATGTAATGGCAGTTGGGGGGAAGGCGGATAGTCGTCTTCGGTTCATTGGTAGAATTTTGGGAAGATGTGGTTCATCTGTAAAGGAGACCGCTTATAAAACACTAATATGACCTATTCTTGAGTACTGCTCGAGTGTTTGGGATCCCTATCAGGTCGGATTGAGGGAGGACATAGAAGCAATTCAGAGGTGGGCTGCTAAATTTGTTACTGGTAGTTTTGATCATCACGCGAGTGTTACGGAAACGCTTCAGGAACTCGGGTGGGAGTCTCTAGAAGAAAGGAGGCATTCTTTTCGTGAATCACTACTGAGGAAATTTAGAGAACCAGCATTTGAGGCTGACTGCAGTACAATTTTACTGCTGCCAACTTAAATTTCGCGGAAAGACCACAAAGATAAGATAAGAGAGATTAGGGCTCGTACAGAGGCATATAGGCAGTCATTTTTCCCTCGTTCTGTTTGGGAGTGGAACAGGGAGAGAAGATGCTAGTTGTGGTACGATGTACCCTCCGCCACGCACTGTATAGTGGATTGCGGAGTTTGTATGTAGATGTAGATGTAATTTATCGGATCAGTTACAAGAAAGAGCATCTGAATTTGCTTGGCGGTCAGTAGCGGCTGACGAATCTATAGACATCCCTGATACTGATAAAGTTCTGTTGCTTTCTTTTAAAAAAGGCTTCGACGTAAGTGAAGAACCAGCAGGTGTGAGTTTCTTACATGATATAGCAACACTGAGGATATTTTTCAAGTGTACAGTTAACGTTATTTGAAAAGTATACCCTTGTTTCGTTGGATGACTACAATCAGAATGTGAAGCCAGTAGTGTTACTAAACCTTTGACAGTTGATGACTCCGATAGTTGGCCGCTGTGAAAATCGCATCAAAAACTCTTAGATGTTCATTGAGAAAACGAAACAGATTAGAGTTGGCCCAAATGATATTTTAGTCAGCCAGGACGTAGTTGCGCTATTTACAAAAAGGACACATTGAAACTGTTGGCAGAGCATTGTCCTCCCGAAACGATAAAGTTGTTCAGACTCGTTATGACGACCACCTACTTCTTGCACAGTGGTAAATTTTATGAAGTGACGGACAGAATGGCTATGGATGCTCCATTGTCTCCAGCAATGGCCAACTTTATTATGAAACATTTTGAGGAACGTGCATTAAATTCGGCTCCCCTTCGTCCGTCTTCATTTTATCGTTATGTTGACGACACGTTAATGGTCGGGGCATACGGCATAGAAGCTCTTGAGCACTTCCGGGAACATATGAGCAGCATGCACACAAACATCCAGTTCACTGTCGAGACATAGAAAGAGGGAAGACTGTCGTTTTTAGATGTTCTGGTATAACGAAAGTCGGATGGAGGTCTCGGCCACTCAGGAAGCCGACGACAACTGATTTAGGTTTTTTTTCCAGTTCAGGAGATATTAGCTTTAAATATGCTGGTACACAGAGCAAAAACCGTTTATGATGAAGAAAACTTATATTCCGAAATTAATCATCTGTTCCGAAAGAACGGCTATGGATTACGTGATATCAAGTCAGCGTTCTCCAAGAAAAGCAAACGTGAAAATGTTAAACATTCACGTGATGAGCCACCGATTGCGTTCCTTCCCTTCTGCGGCGCTACATTCTGGGAAGACGAGGTATCAAATCTATTTTCCGACTTCCTAAGAATATAAAGTAGATGCCACGCTCTGCTAAGGACAGTCTCGATCTCAGGATTCTTGGGATTTACAACATCCCATGTGAGTGCGGAAGAGATATTCGTCACAATGTGTACGCTACGGCGGGAGCTGTGGCGAAACCAGTGCAGACGCTGACACCATCTGCGACAGCTTGGAGTAACTATCGACCAATCAGAAGCCGTCTTTGGGCTATACAAGGCTACCACACCAGCAATTTTGGAAGTCAGTTACTCCTGACGAAGACGATGGTGGAAATCGCAGAAGGCTCGAGATTTCATCCTGAACTAACGCGGCAAGAAACCCGAGAATGTTTTATACAGTATTACTTGTGACCTTTACACACACACAGGCTTTCGGACAGAAACTGATACTTTTTGAACAAGTCAGATAGAAAATTTTCTCTTACTTCGCCAATTGCCAGTCATTGAAGAGTGATGAATGTGGCACAAGTTTGTGCCTATCTTGCATACAGTGGAATTTCTTGATGGCCGAAAAAAGTGCTCTCTTCCAGAGCCTCAAAGTTAGATGCTCGTTCCAGATGAAGATCCAAGTTTCCCAGAAACTCTTTTCTTGTGAAGCAGATGTTCAGGCAGTACAGCAATTAGAAATCACTGACGTGCAAAATTATGAGACCATGAAGGACAAGTTTCAAAAAAGAAATGTTGTTCGTTTTGCATTGTGAATTAGCAATTCATGGCACAGTTGTATTCCTTCCCTGGCTAGCAGATGGCGCCAGTCAGCTCTTGCTACAATCCGCCCTTTATCAAAGTCGGAAACGTGATGGTACGCATTTCTCCTCCTTACACGAGACATCACAAAAACGTTTCACCAGGCAACGCCGGTCAACTACTGTTTGTGTATGAGAAATCGTTGGAAACTTTCCTCATGTCAGCACGTTGTAGGCGTCGCCATCGGCGCCAACCTTGTGTGAATGCTCTGAAAAGCTAATCATTTGCATATCACAGCATCTTCTTCCTGTCGGTTAAATTTCTCGTCTGTAGCACGTCATCTTCGTGGTGTAGCAATTTTAATGGGCAGTAGTGTAGTTGGTGGATGATACAGCCGCTATTGCCACCAGACGGACAGCCTCAGTGGAATGGAGACTGGATGGCCAGTGAAGAAGAACATTACTAACATTAGCCTGGAATATAAGGATAGCCAAAACAGGAAGGATGGGGCAAAGCATAGGGGCAGCTTGGTGGGCGGACGACAGAGGCTAGTGGTGGCAACGTTCCAGCTGGAGCAGCGGACTTTGGTTGGCTGCATGGATCAAGGAAACACAGTGCAGCCGCGAGTGAAGAGTTGGTTGCCATGGCCTGTTTTCAGTTGCGATAGAGCTGAATGTGTTTGGTGTGACTTGCTCGCGTAGTGCTTATGACTGAGTCAGGGCTGTCCTACTTAAGTCATCCACTAATTACGTTTTTGGAACACAATGTGTCCACTGTTGGACTAGTGTATTAAGTCCAAAAGTTTTGACAAACTGCCTATTGGCTTCTGTCTCGGGTTCTTCGGCCGACGTTCATCTAACGATTTTTCTGACGTTTCGCCAGCACGAGTGGCTGGCATTGTCAAAGCTTCACCCTCCATTGCCGGTGGTGAACTGGAGGCGAGCTCGCGGCCGCAGACTATATGTACCTGGCGCGCCAACGTCCGAGGGCTTCTCCGCGGTCATTTCCGGTGCGGTTCTCCTCTTGCTACCTGCGACGGTCGTTCGCTGCAGTACGGGAAGCCAGGTAAACGGATCCTGGCTTCCCGTACTGCAGCGAACGACCGTCGCAGGTAGCAAGAGGAGAACCGCACCGGAAATGACCGCGGAGAAGCCCTCGGACGTTGGCGCGCCAGGTACATATAGTCTGCGGCCGCGAGCTCGCCTCCAGTTCACCACCGGCAATGGAGGGTGAAGCTTTGACAATGCCAGCCACTCGTGCTGGCGAAACGTCAGAAAAATCGTTAGATGAACGTCGGCCGAAGAACCCGAGACAGAAGCCAATAGGCAGTTTGTCAAAACTTTTGGACTTAATACACTAGTCCAACAGTGGACACATTGTGTTCCAAAAACGTAATTAGTGGATGACTTAAGTAGGACAGCCCTGACTCAGTCATAAGCACTACGCGAGCAAGTCACACCAAACACATTCAGCTCTATCGCAACTGAAAACAGGCCATGGCAACCAACTCTTCACTCGCGGCTGCACTGTGTTTCCTTGATCCATGCAGCCAACCAAAGTCCGCTGCTCCAGCTGGAACGTTGCCACCACTAGCCTCTGTCGTCCGCCCACCAAGCTGCCCCTATGCTTTGCCCCATCCTTCCTGTTTTGGCTATCCTTATATTCCAGGCTAATGTTAGTAATGTTCTTCTTCACTGGCCATCCAATCTCCATTCCACTGAGGCTGTCCGTCTGGTGGCAATAGCGGCTGTATCATCCACCAACTACACTACTGCCCATTAAAATTGCTACACCACGAAGATGACGTGCTACAGACGAGAAATTTAACCGACAGGAAGAAGATGCTGTGATATGCAAATGATTAGCTTTTCAGAGCATTCACACAAGGTTGGCGCCGATGGCGACGCCTACAACGTGCTGACATGAGGAAAGTTTCCAACGATTTCTCATACACAAACAGTAGTTGACCGGCGTTGCCTGGTGAAACGTTTTTGTGATGTCTCGTGTAAGGAGGAGAAATGCGTACCATCACGTTTCCGACTTTGATAAAGGGCGGATTGTAGCAAGAGCTGACTGGCGCCATCTGCTAGCCAGGGAAGGAATACAACTGTGCCATGAATTGCTAATTCACAATGCAAAACGAACAACATTTCTTTTTTGAAACTTGTCCTTCATGGTCTCATAATTTTGCACGTCAGTGATTTCTAATTGCTGTACTGCCTGAACATCTGCTTCACAAGAAAAGAGTTTCTGGGAAACTTGGATCTTCATCTGGAACGAGCATCTAACTTTGAGGCTCTGGAAGAGAGCACTTTTTTCGGCCATCAAGAAATTCCACTGTATGCAAGATAGGCACAAACTTGTGCCACATTCATCACTCTTCAATGACTGGCAATTGGCGAAGTAAGAGAAAATTTTCTATCTGACTTGTTCAAAAAGTATCAGTTTCTGTCCGAAAGCCTGTGTGTGTGTAAAGGTCACAAGTAATACTGTATAAAACATTCTCGGGTTTCTTGCCGCGTTAGTTCAGGATGAAATCTCGAGCCTTCTGCGATTTCCACCATCGTCTTCGTCAGGAGTAACTGACTTCCAAAATTGCTGGTGTGGTAGCCTTGTATAGCCCAAAGACGGCTTCTGATTGGTCGATAGTTACTCCAAGCTGTCGCAGATGGTGTCAGCGTCTGCACTGGTTTCGCCACAGCTCCCGCCGTAGCGTACACATTGTGACGAATATCTGTGGCTCTTCCGCACTCACATGGGATGTTGTAAATCCCAAGAATCCTGAGATCGAGACTGTCCTTAGCAGAGCGTGGCATCTACTTTATATTCTTAGGAAGTCGGAAAATAGATTTGATACCTCGTCTTCCCAGAATGTAGCGCCGCAGAAGGGAAGGAACGCAATCGGTGGCTCATCACGTGAATGTTTAACATTTTCACGTTTGCTTTTCTTGGAGAACGCTGACTTGATATCACGTAATCCATAGCCGTTCTTTCGGAACAGATGATTAATTTCGGAATATAAGTTTTCTTCATCATAAACGGTTTTTGCTCTGTGTACCAGCATATTTAAAGCTAATATCTCCTGAACTGGAAAAAAAACCTAAATCAGTTGTCGTCGGCTTCCTGAGTGGCCGAGACCTCCATCCGACTTTCGTTATACCAGAACATCTAAAAACGACAGTCTTCCCTCTTTCTATGTCTCGACAGTGAACTGGATGTTTGTGTGCATGCTGCTCATATGTTCCCGGAAGTGCTCAAGAGCTTCTATGCCGTATGCCCCGACCATTAACGTGTCGTCAACATAACGATAAAATGAAGACGGACGAAGGGGAGCCGAATTTAATGCACGTTCCTCAAAATGTTTCATAATAAAGTTGGCCATTGCTGGAGACAATGGAGCATCCATAGCCATTCTGTCCGTCACTTCATAAAATTTACCACTGTGCAAGAAGTAGGTGGTCGTCATAACGAGTCTGAACAACTTTATCGTTTCGGGAGGACAATGCTCTGCCAACAGTTTCAATGTGTCCTTTTTGTAAATAGCGCAACTACGTCCTGGCTGACTAAAATATCATTTGGGCCAACTCTAATCTGTTTCGTTTTCTCAATGAACATCTAAGAGTTTTTGATGCGATTTTCACAGCGGCCAACTATCGGAGTCATCAACTGTCAAAGGTTTAGTAACACTACTGGCTTCACATTCTGATTGTAGTCATCCAACGAAACAAGGGTATACTTTTCAAATAACGTTAACTGTACACTTGAAAAATATCCTCAGTGTTGCTATATCATGTAAGAAACTCACACCTGCTGGTTCTTCACTTACGTCGAAGCCTTTTTTAAAAGAAAGCAACAGAACTTTATCAGTATCAGGGATGTCTATAGATTCGTCAGCCGCTACTGACCGCCAAGCAAATTCAGATGCTCTTTCTTGTAACTGATCCGATAAATTACATCTACATCTACATACAAACTCCGCAATCCACTATACAGTGCGTGGCGGAGGGTACATCGTACCACAACTAGCATCTTCTCTCCCTGTTCCACTCCCAAACAGAACGAGGGAAAAATGACTGCCTATATGCCTCTGTACGAGCCCTAATCTCTCTTATCTTATCTTTGTGGTCTTTCCGCGAAATTTAAGTTGGCAGCAGTAAAATTGTACTGCAGTCAGCCTCAAATGCTGGTTCTCTAAATTTCCTCAGTAGTGATTCACGAAAAGAATGCCTCCTTTCTTCTAGAGACTCCCACCCGAGTTCCTGAAGCGTTTCCGTAACACTCGCGTGATGATCAAAACTACCAGTAACAAATTTAGCAGCCCACCTCTGAATTGCTTCTATGTCCTCCCTCAATCCGACCTGATAGGGATCCCAAACACTCGAGCAGTACTCAAGAATAGGTCATATTAGTGTTTTATAAGCGGTCTCCTTTACAGATGAACCACATCTTCCCAAAATTCTACCAATGAACCGAAGACGACTATCCGCCTTCCCCCCAACTGCCATTACATGCTTGTCCCACTTCATATCGCTCTGCAATGTTACGCCCAAATATTTAATCGCCGTGACTGTGTCAAGTGCTACACTACTAATGGAGTATTCAAACATTACGGGATTCTTTTTCCTATTCATCTGCATTAATTTACAGCAATATTAATGTACAAGCAATATCTTTAGCCCCAGGCGCCACAGCATTTTCTGAAAGAGTAACTGCTTTATATTCTTCGTTTTTACTAGGAAACAGTTCTTCAGCTGTAATATGCAACCTCTTTATGTAACCACCGTCAGAGAATGGCTTGCCTTGTTTGGCGATTTCATTCGCAATTTGTAGATTTACCTTCGTAATGACTTCAATTTCCTGAGTACCTCCCCCAAAAACGTTTTGTTACAAATTAAGTCCACGTTTCAATGTCTCGATTGTAATTTGACCTTGAGTTTGTCCAACTGTGCACCATGCTTTAATTCGTAATGGCGACGAAAACTGTATTATTTAAGAACAGCAGTAACTGCGTAACAAAGAGCGCACTTTTGTTCCTTGTCTTTCTCTATAACGAAATGCCTCACGATCCTCGTTCTACTGAAGATATCACGCTCACTATAAACTGGGGCCTACGAGAAATACGACCCCCGCAACGAGCTTGTGATGTCACACTCGTAGGTTTGTCTCCCACATTTGCCGACGCTCGGATCCGTGCAGAGCCCGTGGGAAATCAATAAGTCGGTTAAAAGGTACCCGCTAAAAATCTTAATTTTGTAGTCTGCTATCGAGAGCTTCCATGCTTTCAAACGTTCAATTAGGAATTATGAAACTCGTCTTACAGAGTTAATCGCTACCCTCTAGAGACGTCTGGCTGGAACTCGTAAAACCTGCAGTGTCACGTGGTGTGACGATGTACGAGCGGCGACCTGTCTTTTTCGTGGCCCTCGCTATCCGCTTCTCTCTTTGTAGTTCCAAAGAACATGCTGCACACTTATTCGAAAGAAAGAAAACTTGAAATAGCAACACACCTGGGAAATCACAGTCAGCTGCAGGCAGAGCCTCCTGGTGGCATTTCTGATATTTATGAAATAGTTATGGCAATTCTTCTAGCGGTCTCTCTCAGGAGTTAAACGAGGGGGAAGGGCAGCGGGCTACTTCAAAAAGCTTTCGTTCAAGTGCAGGCTGGGTTTAATCTTGTCGTAGGTCGTATGAAACCCCTGGTCTACAGTATTTTCGTTTATCATTTATTAATGAATAAACTTTTATAAACTGAAGCCACATTGTCCACAGTGGCCACGACTCTCTTATGGACGTCCAGTGATAATTGGTGAACTGATGATAAGGTTAGTAACCATTGAATCTGAGATTAATACACTACTGGCCATTAAAATTGCTACACCAAGAAGAAATGCAGATTATAAACGGGTATTCATTGGACAAATATATTATACTACAACTGACATGTGATTACATCTTCACGCAATTTGGGTGCATAGATCCTGAGAAATCAGTACCCAGAACAACCACCTCTGGCCGTAATAACGGCTTTGATGCGCCTGGGCATTGAGTCAAACAGAGCTTGGGTGGCGTGTACAGGTACAGCTGCCCATGCAGCATCAACACGATACCACAGTTCATCAAGAGTAGTGACTGGCGTATTGTGACTAGCCAGTTACTCGGCCATCATAGACCAGACGTTTTCAATTGGTGAGAGATCTAGAGAATGTGCTGGCCAGGGCAGCAGTCGAACATTTTCTGTATCCAGAAAGGCCCTTACAGGACCTGCAACATGCGGTCGTGTATTATCCTGCTGAAATGTAGGGTTTTGCAGGGATCGAATCAAGGGTAGAACCACGGGCCGTAACACATCTGAAATGTAACGTCCACTGTTCAAACTGCCGTCAATGCGAACAAGAGGTGACCGAGACGTGTAACGAATGGCACCCCATACCATCACGCCGGGTGATACGCCAGTATGGCGATGACTAATACACGCTTCCAATGTGCGTTCACCGCGATGTCGCCAAACACAGATGCGACTATCATGATGCTGTAAAAAGAACCTGGACTCATCCGAAAAAATGACGTTTTGCCATTCGTGCACCCAGGTTCGTCATTGAGTACGCCATCGCAGGCGCTCCTGTCTGTGATGCAGCCATGGTCTCCGAGCTGATATTCCATGCTTATGCAAACGTCGTTAAACTGTTCGTGCAGATGGTTGTTGTCTTGCAAACGTCCCCATCTGCTCAATCAGGGATCGAGACGTGGCTGCACGATCCGTTACAGCCATGGGGATAAGATGCCTGTCATCTCGACTGCTAGTGATACGAGGCCGTTGTGATCCAGCAGGGCGTTTCGTATTACCCTCCTGAACCCACCGATTCCATATTCCGCAAACAGTCATGGGATTTCGACCAATGCGAGCAGCAATGTCGCGATACGATAAACCGCAATCGCGATAGGCTATAATCAGACCTTTATCAAATTCGGAAACGTGATGGTACGCATTTCTCCTCCTTACACGAGGCATCACAACAACGTTTCACCAGGCAACGCCGGTCAACTGCTGTTTGTGTATGAGAAATCGGTTGGAAACTTTCCTCATGTCAGCACGTTGTAGGTGTCGCCACCGGCGCCAACGTTGTGTGAATGCTCTGAAAAGCTAATCATTTGCATATCACAGCATCTTCTTCCTGTCGGTTAAATTTCTCATCTGTAGCACGTCATCTTCGTGGTGTATAGGTTTAATGGCCAGTAGTGTACAATATCTAAATGAGAGTCCCAAATGTATTCAATTCCTTTAACTATGACACTCAGTTTTAGGGCAACGTCAGGATTCCATCAGTGGAAAATGCAAGTGATTTGGAGTCGTGAAGCTAATTTTGAAACGAATCTACACACTTGACGAATATTGTGCAAGCCTCTAGAAGAAATATCAGAGGAATATGGAAGATGAGGAATTACATCAAGCTCCAGTATAACAGGTTCCATCATATTGGCACTGGCCAGTCGTATTACCGCTTTATATCAGCACTTCATGAAATGTGTTTTTCCTCAGCTATCGCATCCCGTTATACGAGATGCTCACAGTTGCTGTCCGAACGCATTTTTCCATTTTTGAAATCCATCAATAAAACACTGCACCTTATGTACCCTACCCGACAGCGGATTCATCTACAACGGATGGGATCAATCATTCGTACAGCCTTAGGGGTTAATCGGCTCGTTTCTTATGCTGACATAACGGAATTACTTTTGTCAAAAGAACAAAATCTTGTACAGGAAAAACCGTTTTGTCCACCTGTAATTAATGACGAGAAAACAAAGATTTAGACAAGATCACTGATGATTTTTGTGGCTTTTACTTAAACTGTGCATTAACGTGCAACATATTTTTCTGTAATCATCTGTGGACTGCAAATGTTCTGCGATACTTAAATCTCCAGTACATCAAGCGCATTTTTATGGACTGATTGATATCTCTCATCACCAATCAAATTGTTCAGAAAGTCTTCCTTGCTTCATCGATGTTCTTTCTAGGCGTATTAACCTCTCAAGTCAAAAAGTGTCTCGTTGAATTAGCATAAACATTCTCTCGCCGCGTTTTTTTCCGTGGTATTCTTCCGATATACGGCAAAAATATTTCAAGACGATTCTGCTACCTTAACTGGCCAATGACATCAAAAGAAAGAATTCATCGTAATAATACTCTTTTCCGTTTGAGACTTCGTGTTCTTCACCTGAAGACGTATCTACAGTCGAAATACTTCAACTATTTAATGAAAACTGAAAAAAACAAATCAGTGCTCTAGTAAATCATTTTTGCAGTAACGAACAAAATTACGAATTTCTGCATAAATCTAATAACGACTTCACACCAAGCCCTCTGTTTATCTCTTTTAATAACATTCGGCTTCTTTTCGCCTCAACCGAGCACGGAAACGTTTCAGCTAACTGTAATTTTATTGAATCTCTTCAGACACTTGTGCTTCACGTGAATGTGCACTACTGTTTGTGAAAAGTGCAACACCGATAAGGAATAGTCGGGATGTGTAGAAGAGAAGTGGCTAAAATTGTATAGAGGTGGCGTGTACGGAGGCCCTGCTGCGCCCTCTTTTGTGTGACAGGAGAGGTCATTACACCACGCCCAGTCGGTGCGTGCAGACTTGTAAATGCGCAATCAGTTACCAGTATGCCTCGTCAACGTCAGAAGCGCAATACCGGCATGTGATTGAGTTCGAACGGGGCTGGATAACTGGTCTCCGGGAAACGGGTTTGTCGTACCGTGACGTTGCGGCTCGTAGAGGGCACGCTGCTACGACAGTGGTGCGTGTCTGCAGCAAGTGGACAGAAGACGGTCGTACACAACGACGAGCGGGTGCTGGATCTACCAACGTCGCCACCGCACCGGATGACCGACATATTGTCCACATGGCCGTAACCGACAAACACTTACGTAAACAGCGTTGGCTGAACGTTGGAGCACTGCAATGAGTGTGGGCATGCTTGAGTCGACGGTTCGACGCCGTCTGCTGAAACTTGAACTGGTGGCATGCGTACCAGATTCCACTGGGCACCAATGCTTCATACTGCAATACTTCGTTAAGGTGCAGTGAGTGGCTAAATGTAGTGATTTCGGACGATTCCTTCTTCAACTTATCCTGCAGTGATTGAGGCGTACGTGGTGAAAGATATTGGACAGATTGCAGCATGGTGGACAAAAGCCGAGGGTGAACCTAAGGGGCACCGTTGGGTGTAACATGCGATCTCGCCTATGGAGGGCAATCTGAACAGCAACGACTTCATCACGAAGGATTTAGAGACCGAGTTACTGCCCTCCCGCAGGCAGCTCCATATGCCATATTTCAACAGGGCAAAGTCCGACCACATGTGGTGAGGAATGTGCAAGCCTTCGTCAAAGAACGATGGGTTACACTTATTCACTGCCCTGCACGTTTGCCTGATATGTCGCACATCGAACTTATGTGGGACATTGTCTGTTGGCAAACTTGTTCGTTCTGTTCCTCCAACGACCACTGTCGATGCTTTTTGAAAGTACCTACAAAGCATGTGGCAGAGCATTCAACACCAGCATGTACAGCACCTCTTTAATTCCATGCCATGGCATCTAGAGTCTTTGATTCTGGCACATGGCAGCTTTACTTTGTATTGAATTCTAACGGTTCAACTACATGTAACGTTCTGTAATTCTAATCATTTGTATACTGTCATGTCCCTAATCCAGGGACAGACAAGAATTCTGCATGCATGCGGTGCTCTCACATGCAGGCAGAGCTCTGTCACGTGGCTGCACACTTCCCCCACTATCACGTCATGCTTTCTGAGTGAAAGGAGGGCGAAACAGGGGCAAATGCGAACGGCTTGCATGCATATTGGTTTCGAGTTTAATATTCCTCAGCAACATAGATCACAACAAACAAAATTTCAGTATTATTTAATTATGTTTGGTGCACTGAAGATATAACAAATTATTTGTCCGATACATATTGTCGGAATACAAACAGATTTCCGCCACTCGGCTGCCAGGTAATCGTGACTCATAAGCTTCATAATCGTACAATCCCTTCACGCACATATGTTGATCGAAGTATTTATCACGTTTGCAACTTCATTATGGAGACATGGAAACTCGTCCCACATAAAACAATGTAGAGCAGTTTTCACGTAAAAGAATTTTAAAGAAATTTCTTATATTCATCATCGACATTAAAGTTACTTTTATTGGCCGCTTTCGACAGGTACAACTGTCATCTTCAGATCTGCAAAAATGTTTTTGGTTGCACGTCATGTTCCATTGTGCGTTCATTACTCAAGCCATGTTACTCATGCCATCTTAACATGGCATTAGTAATGAAAGCACAAAGGAACATGATGTACAACCAAAAAACTGAAGTTTTGAAGATGACAGTTGTACCTGTCGACACCGGTCAATACAAATAGTTTTGAACGCAGTATTATTTATAAAAAATATCCTTTACTGTACATACAGATAGCTCCTTCTCATTTTTCAGTATGAGAAATTTTATTCAGTAAAAGAATTTGTCTTTTAAACGGGCAGTTCGATCGGTTACATCTGCACATGCACAGGGGTGCTTTCAATTCAAATGGCAAACGGTCTCGAGAAGAGATTAAGAACACATGTAAGATTCACAGTGTCCACAAAACGTTTAGAAAATTGTCCTTGTAATTCTTCCAAAGCCACAATGAATTCTTTAGAATTCACCTTTTCTTTAATGCCCCGTGAGGTTAGGAAAATTGACGATGTTTTTCGGCAGAATTTGCCTTCCACAACACAATTTCTTTTTAAATAATTCCCATAAATTCAGGAATAAATTGTTTCTCACCTTGCAGCGTCTTACTGTGGACAGCGCACAGTCAAGTCAGCTTCAAACGCAAGGTCTGCTATCCTTTCAGATATTCTAATTTTCGTTCCTACTTTCATTTTCCTTCATAAATTCACCAACGAGGTTTGTCAATCGAAAAATAGTCCCAGACATATCCCTTGTCGTAACCAACGTACTTTTGCAGTCATAGTTCAATTCCATCGAAAAATGTTGCAGCTGATAGTGTAATAATGCGAGTAATTTCAGAAAATTTACTGCTCCTGCCATCAATTTCATCACGTGCTCCATTCCTGGAAATTTAGCACAAAGTGCTTTTTGATGTACGGAACAATGAAACCAGTAAAATCGTGTGTCAAATGGTTCAAATGGCTCTGAGCACTATGCGACTTAACTTCTGAGGTCATCAGTCGCCTAGAACTTAGAACTAATTAAACCTAACTAACCTAAGGACATCACACACATCCATGCCCGAGGCAGGATTCAAACCTGCGACCGTAGCGGTCGCTCGGCTCCAGACTGTAGCGCCTAGAACCGGACAGCCACTCCGGCCGGCGTGTGTCGATCGTCGTAATTTTTTGCTCTTTCACGGATAACTAAGTCTTTAAATTCTTTCTGCATGCTATTGTAATCCCTTTCCATAGCAAATTTGCGGTACCCGTCGATTATGCAACTACATATTAGTTACTGATAACTCTCATCCTTCTCTTCAGTCACTCCCATTCATTTTTAATGATGTGTAATGAAAGAGAGCTAGACTGGATATTTTTGTGCAGACGCATTCTGCATGCCATGGCTGACCCAGCCCCAATCTGTGAAATTTCTATGTAAGCATATTATGTCTCCTTCTTCGTGTCGAAATTTTCACAGATTCTTGTGTATATGTTACATTTCAGCGTTTTTTGAATTGAGTTTCTGATCATTGCTATACGTAAGGTCCCACAAAAAAGAAGTTATGCAACACATACTTAACTTGCACTGTATGGATCTTTTTAACTGGCAATCTCTTTCTCGACGTTCTATGTACCGCCTGTGTAGCTGAGCTAAAAGTAACGTCGTATACTCAGTGTATTACCATATCACAAACTTCTGGCACTTGGCCTCACAGCGCCGTTATCGGAAACGCGCGGCGACATTACGGTAAAATGAAAGTACACGGTGGAAGCCCTAATACCCTCGTGGGCAAGTTGTGTGGTCATTAAAACAGTAGAGCACATTCTGATCGGCTTCAAGCGCACAGGTAAACACACGAGTCGACCGGTTCGCCCTCACTTCCAGGTGCAATAGTATTGTGGTCGACTAATGGTTCAGATACCAAAATGTTTTCAATCGTAAACAGGACAACGCGGCTTGCGTACATTGCTGCACGTCGGCCAGCCTGTCAGCATGTATAGAAGCATCATTTCAAGCTAAGACCACGCACACATTGTCAATTTACGAAAAAAAGTATTGTCAGCACTGGAAGTCGGGCACTGAGCGATGTGGCGCAGTCATTAGCACACTCGATTCGCATTCGGGAGGACGACGCGTTCGGCCATACAGATTTAGGTTTTCCATAATTTCCATAAATCGCCCCAGGCAAATGTTCATTCGAAAATGGTTCCTTCGAAAGGACATGGCCGATTTCCTTTCCCATCTCTGACACAATCCGAGCTTGTGCTCCGTCTCTAATTACCTCGATGTCGACGGGACATTGAAACCAATCTTCCTTCCATCCTTTGGAAGTCGCACGCGTACTTACGAGAAACCCCTTGAGTGCGAGGTCGCAAAAGGTCAGTGATATTTACGGCACACGACGCCTCACAGTTTGCCTACCATGCAGCCGCAACATTGGCTGCTAACGTATAACAGGAGGCGGGACTAGAGGTATCCGATATCGATCACAGCATGAGGCTACGCAGTGCAGCTGAACCGCACAGTCTACGAGTAACTCACAACAGTGTTACAATGCTAGTGGCGCTGATACAAAGCAGAGCAATGGGGAACTATAAACAAAGCAAACTTAGCACTATGTGTACAACAACAGTTCCCGAAGTTGACATTTCATTAGAAAGGAGCCTAAGGAGTTCCGCAGAGTGACAAAGAAGTGACAGATGGAATGTTAATGTTTCTGGATGATGAGCCAGTGGAATGTGTGGTGTTGTATACGCTCGACTGTGCACACAATTTGCCAGATAAGCACAATGACGGCAATACGTGCTTAACAAGCGAAATTCGTACTGAAACAGGCATCGAGCCATATAATTCTTCATCTTTGTTGGACAGGGAACCACAAATCTCGTCTCCAGTAAAACGTAGTGAAGGACAATCGTTGTCCAAGAAGCGAATATTAAGCGTAATTACGTAAATGGAAGGTCACCGGTAGTATAGTATAAAAGCAATTATGAACAGAATTATAATAGCTACGGTCGCAGGTTCGAATCCTGCCTCGGGCATGGGTGTGTGTGATGTCCTTAGGTTAGTTAGGTTTAAGTAGTTCTAAGTTCTAGGGGACTTATGACCTAAGATGTTGAGTCCCATAGTGCTCAGAGCCATTTGAACCATTTTTTTTGAATTATAATAAGTCTGCAGCAATATGACGGTGTAACCCATAAGGAAAGCCATGGACATTCAAGCGAGGACAAGGCGTACTTGCTACAAAAACTGGTGTTTGCACGTTTCAAGGGTGCTCGATACAATTAACAGGATGTGCGTGATAGTGATTTACCGCGTTATGTACATCAAACTACGCACGACATAGGTTACAGTGATTTCAATGGAAGCAGTGTATGACTGCATAACTTCAAACAATGTTACAGATTTGGAAGAAGTAAGGTAACGAAATTTCAAACAAAGCGTCAACTTGACGATGCACAGGAAACGACGGAATCGGCTCGCCCGCATCTCGTGGTCGTGCGGTAGCGTTCTCGCTTCCTACGCCCGGGTTCCCGGGTTGGATTCCCGGCGGGGTCAGGGATTTTCTCTGCCTCGTGATGGCTGGGTGTTGTGTGATGTCCTTAGGTTAGTTAGGTTTAAGAAGTTCTAAGTTCTAGGGGACTGATGACCATAGCTGTTAAGTCCCATAGTGCTCAGAGCCATTTTTGGAATCGGCTCGAAAATTGATAGATGAAGTAAACAAGTTTATCCAGTCGTTCAATAAGGAATTCGTTTTCAACTCTGACCAGTTGGGATTTGAAGGGGAAATACATATGAAAGGAATCTTGGAAATTAGAGATACCAAAAAGAATTATATCAACATCAACTAACATCAATGACTTAACGCGTTCGTAGACAATTATGCCGACTGTTAATCTGAATAGTAAATTGGATAGAAAGTTATTTATTGTGCCCCCTACGTGTGCATTATCTTTTACGTCACAGTAAGCAGGGCTGGGAAAAGGGAATAAGAGAACTACAACTATGGCTGAGCACTGCTTTTGGCCTGCTATCCCCTCTGAAAAGTGTGTGACATTGCCGTTCGTACCAATTGGAACCAGTGGACAAATTCAGCCTCCGAATGTTACTTTTTCAGTGCCTATAAAACATATTATCGCACGATCTGCAGGTATGCCTTGCAGAATAGCCAGTTCCACGATAAGCTCCATGACACACTATTTCACATTCGGTTGCATGCCGTTACAATCCATCAGTTCTCATCAGCCCGTTACACCAACATGATTCTATATACATTCCTTAAGAGTCGATATCTAGCTGAACGACCTGCACGGTTTGTAACTCCCGAGGAGTTCGCCTTCGATCTTGATGGTGCGAAGCTTTGTGATCACTGTGGCGCGCCAGTTTTCATCCGATGTTCATTTTGCAAGTTAATGGTTTGTTTTGAACATTTCTTGAATGCTGACGGCGCCCATTTTGTGAAGTGTAATAAATACATCCAATAGAAAGCTGATCTCTGTACCTGCCGGACACTCACTTTCTGTCACCTTCCTGATGCACATAGTGAGTCATCTGCAGCTAACATTTTTCCTGTCATAATAGACAACACTTTCAAATGCGCCGTAGTAATGATTAAACTTGTGACCTCGCACCCAAGATTTCCTTGTTGGCGTACTCCACGGCGACGTCATTTGAACATTCGACTACAACGCGCAGGAACGTTAAGTCGGCATAGGTTGCAGGGCTGGGGGAAACATAGAGCATCTCTGAATTAGTAAATCCAATTGGTAGTTGAATGTTGCAGTGATATTTAATTCAGTCAGTTATTCTAATAATTCAATTAACATTAATCATCAGTAAATTAAATAATTATTTATGTTTCTTATTACAGCTTTAGTTTGTCCGTGGGACTGCCCCCACACGCCGATAACAAAGAGATACATTTGTCCATCAGAAATTGTCAATGCTGTTAATGCAAATTGCAGGACCAAAATATCTAAGAAACTCGTCTTCTTTAACGTTTAGTTCGGGGATTTCAAAGTCCGATGCCTTCAAATTGTTCTGTTATAATTTCAGTTTTAAATAACACTGTCACGACATCCCTTTGTTAAACAGGCAATGGCACGAATGCTAATATTTTCTTAATAAGGTAAAGGGTCTTCCAGCTAGTCCCACGCACTTACACCGTTGCATAAGTAAGATGCTTTTCATAACTGATCTTCCCATCTGAGCTAAATTTTATACCATCACTAATTCCGAAATCTAATATTCAACCACTAAACCTTTCACCTGATCGTCGGGTAAAAGTCATTGCCTTCTTATTATGTCATCCCTTCTTAATAAAAGAACAGATATAAAATGACAAATGCGCGATGGAGGAAGAAACCAGATACAGATTAAGCTCTAAGACCTGACGTATCTTATTTTTCCCCTGCTTAAAGTTATTTTTCCCTTGGGTGGCTGCGCGAGTATTCCAGAAGACTGTGGCGCATAGTAATTCTTGGACACGAAATTTAATGTCGCATAACCACTGAGGTCGAAGTATGCCCTGTATTACGACCATCTGACGACAATCTTCCTCTAAGGCCTAAAAAACTAGTAAAGTAGAGGAACTGAAGTGACACTCGTCTACCTACGGAACCTGCAATAACTAGTTACGGGAGTGTGCCAGTTCCTTCGATGATTGAAGTCACAGAACCTGAGTGGCTGAAGGCAAGTCGCCGAAGACTGAAGGAGTGCACGTAGTGCACATGAGGAGCACCACAAGAGGAGGCTATATTATCACGTCATAACCACACCCAAGTCCATATCCGAAATACAACACTCAGAATTGAAATCATGTTTATTACGAACGCCAACGTACGGCGAGAAAAGAACTGACCTCCTGGACAGAGAGTGCAGCTATTTACATAACCATCGAATATTCCAGAATGTACAAATACTACAAACACAAGATATTTCAACAACCTTCCAGAATGATAAATACCAAATAACAGATAACTGCTGGTCGTCGAATTTGAAGCAGCGCCGCTAACCACTGTGCCCCGATGCATGCACAAGAGCTCGGAGCAATATTAAATGGGACAACCTGTAAACTGAATAACTTCCTTACGAAACACGAAGTTTGAACAAGCTGATGCACTTCAAAGTCGATAGCAATTCAGCAGTTGAATAAAAAATATCCATGACACATCGAGCTGAACATTCATGAGCTGAAAATCTTGCTGTATCAACCTCCAAAACGAGTGGCAACTCCAGTGAGTTTACCACCTTCCATCGCTTTTGGAAACAGGGTGTGTGGGGGGAGGGGCGGGGGAGGGAGGGGAGAGGCGAGCGGTGGTAACAACCCTCGGGCAGGGACCAATGATGCGCACTCCGAGGGTAGTGCACGACAGCCACTTAGCAGGAAATCGTCTTCTCCCATGCCCCAGGCTGTTCCCTCAGCCATTCACAGAGCCAGTGCTCGTCCCTCTTCTTTTCAGCTCTCCTTTCTAGTGCCGATCGGAAAAGCACGTAAAAAGTAGTATTACTATGGTATAATATTTTATTTTATTTTATACATTGATCCATCTTTAGGCATTTTCCATACAACTGACGTCATTTGACATATGTTATATAGCTACATAGTAAGTCATACATTTTCAATATGCTGAAGCATATATATGGTTTATACTGGATACATTTAGGATCATTCAATATAAATACGTAATGCAGAATGAGAAAAGAAGAAACAGTATGTGTATCAGAATACACATGCTGAGAAAAACATTATAACAAACATAAATGTGACAGGCTTCATACAGGGTGTTTCAAAAATGACCGGTATATTTGAAACGGCAATAAAAACTAAACGAGCAGCGATAGAAATACACCGTTTGTTGCAATATGCTTGGGACAACAGTACATTTTCAGGCAGACAAACTTTCGAAATTACAGTAGTTACATTTTTCAACAACAGATGGCGCTGCGGTCTGGGAAACTCTGTAGTACGATATTTTCCACATATCCACCATGCGTAGCAATAATATGGCGTAGTCTCTGAATGAAATTACCCGAAACCTTTGACAACGTGTCTGGCGGAATGGCTTCACATGCAGATGAGATGTACTGCTTCAGCTGTTCAATTCTTTCTGGATTCTGGCGGTACACCTGGTCTTTCAAGTGTCCCCACAGAAAGAAGTCACAGGGGTTCATGTCTGGCGAATAGGGAGGCCAATCCACGCCGCCTCCTGTATGTTTCGGATAGCCCAAAGCAATCACACGATCATCGAAATATTCATTCAGGAAATTAAAGACGTCGGCCGTGCGATGTGGCCGGGCACCATCTTGCATAAACCACGCGGTGTTCGCAGTGTCGTCTAAGGCAGTTTGTACCGCCACAAATTCACGAAGAATGTCCAGATAGCGTGATGCAGTAATCGTTTCGGATCTGAAAAATGGGCCAATGATTCCTTTGGAAGAAATGGCGGCCCAGACCAGTACTTTTTGAGGATGCAGGGACGATGGGACTGCAACATGGGGCTTTTCGGTTCCCCATATGCGCCAGTTCTGTTTATTGACGAAGCCGTCCAGGTAAAAATAAGCTTCGTCAGTAAACCAAATGCTGCCCACATGCATATCGCCGTCATCAATCCTGTGCACTATATCGTTAGCGAATGTCTCTCGTGCAGCAATGGTAGCGGCGCCGAGGGGTTTCCGCGTTTGAATTTTGTATGGATAGAGGTGTAAACTCTGGCGCATGAGACGATACGTGGACGTTGGCGTCATTTGGACCGCAGCTGCAACACAGCGAACGGAAACCCGAGGCCGCTGTTGGATCACCTGCTGCACTAGCTGCGCGTTGCCCTCCGTGGTTGCCGCACGCGGTCGCCCTAGCTTTCCAGCACGTTCATCCGTCACGTTCCCAGTCCGGTGAAATTTTTCAAACAGATCCTTTATTGTATCGCTTTTCGGTCCTTTGGTTACATTAAACCTCCGTTGAAAACTTCGTCTTGTTGCAACAACACTGTGTTCTAGGCGGTGGAATTCCAACACCAGAAAAATCCTCTGTTCTAAGGAATAAACCATGTTGTCTACAGCACACGTGCACGTTGTGAACAGCACCCGCTTACAGCAGAAAGACGACGTACAGAATGGCGCACCCACAGACTGCGTTGTCTTCTATATCTTTCACATCACTTGCAGCGCCATCTGTTGTTGAAAATTGTAACTACTGTAATTTCGAAAGTTCGTCCGCCTGAAAATGTACTGTTGTCCCAAGCATATTGCAACAAACGGTGTATTTCTATCGCTGCTCGTTTAGATTTTATTGCCGTTTCAAATATACCGGTCATTTTTGAAACACCCTGTACATACACTCCTGGAAATGGAAAAAAGAACACATTGACACCGGTGTGTCAGACCCACCATACTTGCTCCGGACACTGCGAGAGGGCTGTACAAGCAATGATCACACGCACGGCACAGCGGACACACCAGGAACAGCGGTGTTGGCCGTCGAATGGCGCTAGCTGCGCAGCATTTGTGCACCGCCGCCGTCAGTGTCAGCCAGTTTGCCGTGGCATACGGAGCTCCATCGCAGTCTTTAACACTGGTAGCATGCCGCGACAGCGTGGACGTGAACCGTATGTGCAGTTGACGGACTTTGAGCGAGGGCGTATAGTGGGCATGCGGGAGGCCGGGTGGACGTACCGCCGAATTGCTCAACACGTGGGGCGTGAGGTCTCCACAGTACATCGATGTTGTCGCCAGTGGTCGGCGGAAGGTGCACGTGCCCGTCGACCTGGGACCGGACCGCAGCGACGCACGGATGCACGCCAAGACCGTAGGATCCTACGCAGTGCCGTAGGGGACCGCACCGCCACTTGCCAGCAAATTAGGGACACTGTTGCTCCTGACGTATCGGCGAGGACCATTCGCAACCGTCTCCATGAAGCTGGGCTACGGTCCCGCACACCGTTAGGCCGTCTTCCGCTCACGCCCCAACATCGTGCAGCCCGCCTCCAGTGGTGTCGCGACAGGCGTGAATGGAGGGACGAATGGAGACGTGTCGTCTTCAGCGATGAGAGTCGCTTCTGCCTTGGTGCCAATGATGGTCGTATGCGTGTTTGGCGCCGTGCAGGTGAGCGCCACAATCAGGACTGCATACGACCGAGGCACACAGGGCCAACACCCGGCATCATGGTGTGGGGAGCGATCTCCTACACTGGCCGTACACCACTGGTGATCGTCGAGGGGACACTGAATAGTGCACGGTACATCCAAACCGTCATCGAACCCATCGTCCTACCATTCCTAGACCGGCAAGGGAACTTGCTGTTCCAACAGGACAATGCACGTCCGCATGTATCCCGTGCCACCCAACGTGCTCTAGAAGGTGTAAGTCAACTACCCTGGCCAGCAAGATCTCCGGATCTGTCCCCCATTGAGCATGTTTGGGACTGGATGAAGCGTCGTCTCACGCGGTCTGCACGTCCAGCACGAACGCTGGTCCAACTGAGGCGCCAGGTGGAAATGGCATGGCAAGCCGTTCCACAGGACTACATCCAGCATCTCTACGATCGTCTCCATGGGAGAATAGCAGCCTGCATTGCTGCGAAAGGTGGATATACACTGTACTAGTGCCGACATTGTGCATGCTCTGTTGCCTGTGTCTATGTGCCTGTGGTTCTGTCAGTGTGATCATGTGATGTATCTGACCCCAGGAATGTGTCAATAAAGTTTCCCCTTCCTGGGACAATGAATTCACAGTGTTCTTATTTCAATTTCCAGGAGTGTATTAGTCATTAAGTACAAATGCATTACGAAAATAAAGCACAACAGTATGATACAATAACATTTTTGGAAAAGCTCAAGTAATATACTGATGATGCCATACAGCAGCTTTAATAGATCAGATCATTTTTGTTACATGTTTTAAATTCTTCTAACGCATAGAAGCCTTTTTTTTTTCAAACTACCTTATTGTAATAGTTCTGAAGACTTTTAGTGACACACTGTGTGTTGTAGCTGGTAACATATTAAATAATTGTATCCCTATGAATGAGTAAAAAAACTATTTTGGATTTTTTAAGTGTAGTAACTGGGATGTCTGTCACCCACCTTTGACCTGTGTCGTGGTTGAGTATAGACTCTCACAGTTTATGGCTGTCTCGATTTTCCTTGATATGCACCAAGCAGCTGAAAATAAACAGTAATGCAATTGTCAGTATTTTTAGCTCTTTCAAGTGTTCTCTACACTATGCATGGTTTCTTACTCCAGCAACGCACTTGATGGCCATGTTATGCCAAATAAAAATTCTTTTTGCTGCAGAGGAACTGCTCTGTAGCGGCATTGCATTCGTGAGGTGACAGTGAAATCAGGAGCAACAGGAGTTCAGTAGTAGCTCGTCCGTCACACACGTCCTAAGTTTAGTTAGCAGAGTGTGATTACGACTAACTTTTTCCATACATAATTAGTGTGAGTTTGCAAGTTAATTTTGGACCAAGATGAATGCCAAGAAGCTTAAGGCACTACAGTTGTTATTACATAGGCTGAAAAGTATATTCACAGTTTTAGAGTGGTTAATTTGTAATTTATTTTCTCTGAACCATGTATTAGATATTCTGAGTTGTTCTGCATTTTTCTGCTCGAGTGTGTCCAAGGCCCCATAACTGTAACAAAGTTAGTGTCGTCTGCGTGTAGTATGGACTTACGTGACATCATATTGGACAAATCACTTACATAAATTATGAAAAGCAAGGGTCAAAGATCGGAAATTTGCGGGACACTTCATGTTACACTCGGAGTGTCTGATTTGTCTTTGTTGAAATATGTAATTTGTTTTTTCCTCATTCAGATAAGATGTAACCAGAGATAGAACTTTTTAATAGAATTCTGTGGCTACCAGAGTCGAAAACTTTACTCAGGTCTACAAGTATGGTATTTAGAGAAAGTCTGCATTCGAATGCGGACAAAGTGAAAGAAATAAAATTTTCCACTGATTTCACAATTAATAAGCAAGTTCTGAATCCATATTGAGAATCACTAATAATGTTTTTGGCAGATAGATTTCTTATAGATTTGGTGTTGCGTGTAGTGCTTAACTGCTTCGATAGAATGAGTATAAGAGATACTGCTCGATAATTACTTGGACAAGACTTATCTCCTTTTTGTGTAGTGGTGTGACCACTGTCATTTTTAAACATGATGGGAAATAACCAGAGAGGGTGTACTATTATGTCTCCTACTTTTAATTATAAAATAAGATGAACCTTAAATATCTTCTGCTTTTGAGCTGCTCAATTTTGCAATAGATTTCATGATATCACCTAACTGAACGTCTTTCCATTCACATGTATAACAAATGTGTTCAGAATATTGTAGGAAAGGGATAGTTTCCTTTAGGTCCTGCTCGTATTTATTATATGATTCAGTTGCAATATAGAAACTTATATCACAAGCATTAACAAAGTAGGTACTGAATTCATCTGGTATGATATTAGCATTATAGTTATCACCTTTGTAACTGTTGCTTCTTCTCAGATCAGTCTTTAGCACATTACAAGGAGCTTTACATTAATTGTGGGGCTTATTAATGTAACTGTCATTTACCTTAGATTTTGCTAATATGATTTATGATCTGTATTCACTCTTTAACTTAATATAGCTAGCTTTCTCTGCATCAAAATTTTTATATTTACCTTAGTAAATCATGACTAATAGTCTAAACCTCTGCAGAATGGGTGTAGAGTCACGTTTTCAGACTGTTGCTGTTTATCTTTTCAGAACCCTTCGGCAATAGGTCTTAAAACTGTCTGCAAGTACACTGATAAATACTGCAAATTTATTCTCAACGTTCCCACTTTAAAGCAGAATATCATTCCAGCTGATCATACGCAACAGATCTTTTTCAACATTAGTGATGACTTTATCAAGACAGGGTGACTGCCTTGTCGGATTGTTATTAACGCAATACAGATCACGTGATCTTAACATATTCTGCAGATAAAGGTGCTTTGACGCCTTTAGCCTTCTATCAATGTTTATATCTACAAAGATTAATATTCTGTATTTGCTTAATTTCAGTGCAAAATTATTTTTTTCTAAGACCTGTGTAAATAATCCACTGTGATCATTTGGAGTATGGTAGACTGATACTATTATGAGTTTTAGTGTTGGAAGTATCACTGCAGCTGCTTCAAGCACATTTTCTGTACAGTAGTCACCAACATTAAAGACCTATATTGCATATCTAGGTCACTGATAATATGTATTGAAGATCCACCATGTTCTTCAGTTTTTCCACAGAACCCTGTGACTAAATCAAAGCCAGGTGTTACATACAAATGCAAATGACCTTCACTTAACCAATGTTCATTAACGCATAATATGATATTTTTGTTCTTTCCTGAAAGAATACCCAAATCATTAATTTTATTTCTTAAAGACATGATATTTATATGCACAAATAGAAAAGATTCATTGTTACATAATGATGGGACTAAGTTGTTCTGCAAGTGTATATCTGTTTGTGATCACCCCTTGTAAATTTTTCTTTTACTTCGAGTTGGCTTACTCAAACATGCTGCCAACTTCTTGATGGTGCTGGATCCTGGTGCTGGTGACGAAGAAGATTCCCTGGAGTTGTTGTTGTTGTTGTCGTCTTCAGTCCAGAGACTGGTTTGATGCAGCTCTCCATGCTACTTTATTCTGTGCAAGCTTCTTCATCTCCCAGTACCTACTGCAACCTACATCCTTCTGAATCTGCTTAGTGTATTCATCTCTTGGTCTCCCTCTACGATTATTACCCTCCACGTGGCCCTCCAATACTAAATTGGTGATCCCTTGATGCCTCAGAACATGTCCTACCAACCGATCCCTTCTTCTGGTCAAGTTGTGCCACAAACTTCTCTTCTCCCCAATCCTATTCAGTACCTCCTCATTAGTTATGTGATCTACCCATCTAATCTTCAGCATTCTTCTGTAGCACCACATTTCGAAAGCTTCTATTCTCTTCTTGTCCAAACTATTTATCGTCCATGTTTCACTTTCATACATGGCTACACTCCATACAAATACTTTCAGAAACGACTTCCTAACACTTAAATCAATACTCGATGTTAACAAATTTCTCTTCTTCAGAAACGCTTTCCTTCCCATTGCCAGTCTACATTTTATATCCTCTCTACTTCGACCATCATCATTTATTTTGCTCCCCAAATAGCAAAACTCATTTACTATTTTAAGTCTCTCATTTCCTAATCTAATTCCCCGCAGCATCATCCGATTTAATTCGACTACATTCCATTATCCTCGTTTTGCTTCTGTTGATGTTCATCTTCTATCCTCCTTTCAACACACTGCCCATTCCGTTCAGCTGTTCTTCCAGGTACTTTGCTGCCTCTGACAGAATTACAATGTCATCGGCGAACCTCAAAGTTTTTATTTCTTCCCCATGGATTTTAATTCCTACTCCGAATTTTTCTTTTGTTTCCTTTACTGCTTGTTCAATATACAGATTGAATAACATCGGGGATAGGCTACAACCCTGTCTCACTCCCTACCCAACCACTGCTTCCCTTTCATGCACCTCGACTCTTACAACTGCCCTCTGGTTTCTGTACAAATTGTAAATAACCTTACGCTCCCTCTATTTTACCCCCACCACCTTCAGAATTTGAAAGAGAGTATTCCAATCAACATTGTCAAAAGCTTTCTCTAAGTCTACAAATGGTACAAACGTAGGTTTGCCTTTACTTAATATATTTTCTAAGATAATTCGTAGAGGAGTTTACCATAAAAAAAAACCTGGAGTTAATCACAACCCTGGAGTTAACCATAAAAAATCATTTCTTCTATTCGGTAGTTTTCTTGCACTAGAGGACACCTGTACTGGAGCTTGTTTGATGCAAGGCGCAGCCTGGCTGCTTGCTTTTTGCATCTTCTCAGCAGAGAAAAAAGATGTATCTTAGTTAACATTTGCAGGTGGTGCGTTGGCTTTTGCAGACACCCTTCTCTGTTGGAAATGCTGTGATGGATTAGAGGACTGTGTAATAGTCTCACTGCATTCCACCATGTGAGTACTATGCCTCAGATTTAATTTCAACCAGTTTTCTGAACTGGAAACGACTTTTATTACATCTGTTCCCTTCCATGCGCATTTAACTGAAACAGCAAGGCATCTGCACAAATTAAGTTTTTTTCTCCCATTGAGAATTGACCCACGTTTTGCGTAATCATATATTTGTAGAAAATAGTTGATATCCACTGGCATGGACGTTATCATGCACAATATCCGTTAGAGTGTTATTGAGATTAAATATGGATTTGTTCAAATATGGCTTGTCACATCGATAAGATGTTGCACATAGTAACAGCATGTGTGGCTCATCACTGAGATTTGTTCCTGAACAGCAGCACTGAAGTTTCTTCTATGTTGGTTAATGTCATTAGCAACTGCAACAACTATCACTTAGTCATTCATTGTGAAGTCACCAATGAGTTGAGCTGCTTCCTTCACTACATTTTTAAAATGTGCATTTGGTTTAACTATTGCTAATTCTTTGTAGTCCGAGGATAACATCTCACTAACGACTGACGCACAGCCACTTCCGTGGCTAGAGGCCAGTAGACTTCGATTTCATTACCTCGTTTGTCGTAGACATGCCATTCTTGAGAGTCCTACTGCTTTTTAAGCGCGATTGTGAAGTATCTGACTGTTTGCCCTCTTGTATCAGCTGTGTTTTTAGCAAAAACGTTCATTTTTCTCGTTCCCGTACTGTTATTTTTCTTTTTGAGCAGTTTCAAATTACTTGAACAATACTGGTAAGCACTTTGTAAATTACCCTTGTGTAGTGTTTCACATTCATTATATCCGTTTTTCTCCGACAATGCGTCATATTTACGTCTCAGAACTTGTACCTCGTCCAGAAGTATGGACAGGACGTTTTTGCTACGGAATTTTCCGAGTTTAGGTCTAAATCATTTTTGCAGCACTGACGATATAGCCAAATTTTTCGCTTCAGATTCGCCTTTGCACACGTGAGAAGGTAAATTCCTTAGTGGGCTACTTCTGTATTGGCAGAGCTATGTAGCGCTTTGCATTGGATCTCTGACTGCGCTTTCTTTGTAAGAGACTCTGTGGCTGGTTGGACTCGTTGTTGGAAGTTAATCGCCAGTAGTGTTGGGCAGTTAAAAGTTAGTCGCCAGCAGTGATGGAAGTACTGTTGGGCAGCTGGAGGTGAACAGCCAGCAGTGATGGATGTTAAATGTGAGAAGTTAGCATTGGTAGAGGGTAGAGGTCTGAAGTGTTAGCGTAGGCTAACGATCTGTACATGTTCGACTTGGAGATTGAATATTATTCATGATTATATACCTTTGAACTAGATGTCAATGACGACTGATATTCGTGTCTGAACTGAATGTCACATTATTAAGGTAAAAAATACATTATTTGGTTTTTAACAAAGTCTTTCCTTTGCGACTTGGAGATTGAATATTATTCATGATTATATACCCCTGTACTAGATGTTAATGACGACTGATATTCGTGTCTGAACTGGATGTCACACTATTAAGGTAAAAAAATACATTATTTGGTTTTCAGCAAAATCTTTCCTTTGCTAACCACTTGCCTATTAGTAGTTAGTGGCTTTAGTAGTTAGAATCTTTTATTTAGCTGGCAGTATTGACGTTCACTGTATTGCTGTAGTAAGCGTAATGAAGATTTTTGTGAGGTAAGTGCTTAATGAAATGTATATGTTATTGTTAGGATTTCTTTTTAGTCAGGGCAATTCTTTTGAATTAATTATTTGAATTCTCCTTATCCCTTTTTTTCTTTTTTCTTGAGCAGTCAGATTGCGTTGCGCTGAATATTGTGGGTCAGTGTTGACATGATAAGAAAAAGAGAAAGTAGGTTGAACTGCATTCAGTTTCGCTCAGCAGTTTAAGTAAAATAATTTAATTATGAAGTTTCACCTTGTATTTGAATAACCGAATCCCTTTAGTCGCTGGCTTTGTGCAGTAGCAATGTTTTGAATTCAATTCCTGAGTTACACACCCTTGATCGTAAAACGACGTGGAAGGTTTCGTCAACGTGTTTCCTTATTTCTGCGTTGTTTTCCACTACTTTTTAACGGTATAACTCGACATGCACTTACTGTCGCCGTAAACTATGAGTTTTTCACAAATCACACATATTTTATAACAGTTCTCAACCACATTTGCAAAGTTAACACACTCGAAATTTACCCCGGGCGCAAGTGCGGGCAGCGAGCTAGCCCGGTAAGGGTAGTGCGAGATGACGGTCTGTACATTGCCCGCAGTTCAGCAGTAACGCATATAATGGTCAGCGAAGTAATTCAGGACGGATCATATCAGACAGTCTCTGCGATTGCATACGGTATTTGGTTTTGGTTGGCCTATGTTGAGGAGGAGGGGGAGGAGGAGGAGATTAGTGTTTAACGTCCCGTCGACAACGAGGTCATTAGAGACGGAGCGCAAGCTCGGGTGAGGGAAGGATGTGGAAGGAAATCGGCCTTGCCCTTTCAAAGGAACCAACCCGGCATTTGCCTGAAGCGATTTAGGGAAACCACGGAAAACCTAAATCAGGGTGGCCGGAGACGGGATTGAACCGTCGTCCTCCCGAATGCGAGTCCAGTGTGCTAACCACTGCGCCACCTCGCTCGGTTGGCCTATGTTGAGTTATTCGGACTCTAACCTGCAGGTGCTATGTCTCTGATTGCTCTTTCCATCACAGTGCGCAGAGCATCGGTTTCTGTGTATGCTCTGAAAAAAAAATAGTGATTGTTTAGCACTACAAAAAAACTAGTCGGAAGAGCTTAAATATTTAAAAAAAAAAGTTGTTTCGTAGGAATAATTATTTTCCAAAATAGATGACTTAAATGGCTCTGAGCACTATGGGACTTAACATCTGAGGCCATCGGTCCCCTAGACTTAGAACTACTTAAACCTAACTAACCTAAGGACATCACACACATCCATGCCCGAGGCAGGATTCGAACCTGCAACCGTAGCAGCAGCGCGGTTCCGGACTGAAGCGCCTCGAACAGCTCGGACACAACGGCCGGCGGTACATGACTTAATTAAAGCTGCAAGGCTACCATCAATGTTTATTTCCTTCTGACCACAATGCATGAAAAAAAAACTAGGCCAAATAGCTGTTGACCATGATGTTGACCATGATGATGATCACAATGAACTGTGCCTCACTCAGTGTTCCTTGTTACCTATACTCTATACAGGAACCATGAATCCCGATGTCTTAGTATACGCCGGCCGAAGTAGCCAAGCGGTTCTAGACGCTTCAGTCTGGAACCGCGCGACCGCTACGGTCGCAGGTTCGAATCCTGCCCCGGGCGTGGATGTGTGTGTCCTTAGGTTAGTTAGGTTTAAGTAGTTCTAAGTTCTAGGGGACTGATGACCTCAGATGTTAAGTCCCATAGTGCTCAGAGCCATTTGAACCACTTTTGTTGTTATACCCTTATGAGCACACAACATAGTAATCCAGTAGTATGTCAGTAAAGGTATTTCGGCACACTTAAGTGTGGAATTTCTTCCGGTAGTTAGTAACGTCCATGAACCATGGACCTTGCCGTTGGTGGGGAGGCTTGCGTGCCTCAGCGATACAGATAGCCATACCGTAGGTGCAACCACAACGGAGGGGTATCTGTTGAGAGGCCAGACAAACGCGTGGTTCCTGAAGAGGGGCAGCAGCCTTTTCAGTAGTTGCAGGGGCAACAGTCTGGATGATTGACTGATCTGGCATTGTAACACTAACCAAAACGGCCTTGCTGTGCTGGTACTGCGAACGGTTGAAAGCAAGGGGAAACTACAGCCGTAATTTTTCCCGAGGGCATGCAGCTTTACTGCATGGTTAACGATGATGGCGTCCTCTTGGGTAAAATATTCCGGAGGTATAATAGTCCCCCATTCGGATCTCCGGGCGGGGACTACTCAAGAGGACGTCGTTATCAGGAGAAAGAAAACTGGCGTTCTACGGATCGGAGCGTGGAATGTCAGATCCCTTAATCGGGCAGGTAAGTTAGAAAATGTAAAAAGGGAAATGGATAGGTTAAAGTTAGATATAGTGGGAATTAGTGAAGTTCGGTGGCAGGGGCAACAAGTCTTTTGGTCAGGCGAATACAGGGTTGTAAATACAAAGTCGAAAAGGGGTAATGCAGGAGTAGGTTTAATAATGAATAAAAAAATAGGAATGCGGGTAAGCTACTACAAACAGCATAGTGAACGCATTATTGTGGCCAAGATAGACACGAAGCCCACGCCTGCTACAGTAGTACAAGTTTATATGCCAACTAGCTCTACAGATGACGAAGAAATTGAAGAAATGTATGATGAAATAAAAGAAATTATTCAGATAGTGAAGGGAGACGAAAACTTAATAGTCATGGGTGACTGGAATTCGGTAGTAGGAAAAGGGAGAGAAGGAAACGTAGTAGGTGAATATGGATTGGGCGTAAGAAATGAAAGAGGAAGCCGCCTGGTAGAATTTTGTGCAGAGCATAACTTAATCATAGCTAACACTTGGTTCAAGAATCATGAAAGAAGGTTGTATACATGGAAGAACCCTGGAGATACCAAAAGGTATCAGATAGATTATATAATGGGAAGACAGAGATTTAGGAACCAGATTTTAAATTGTAAGATATTTCCAGGGGCACATGTGGACTCGGACCACAATCTGTTGGTTATGAACTATAGATTAAAACTGAAGAAACTGCAAAAAGGTGGGAATTTAAGGAGATGGGACCTGGATAAACTGACTAAACCAGAGGTTGTACAGAGTTTCAGGGAGAGCGTAAGGGAACAAATGGCAGGAATGGGGGAAAGAAATACACTAGAAGAAGAATGGGTAGCTTTGAGGGATGAAGTAGTGAAGGCAGCAGAGGATCCAGTAGGTAAAAATACGAGGGATAGTAGAAATCCTTTGGTAACAGAAGTAATATTGAATTTAGTTGTTGAAAGGAGAAAATATAAAAATGCAGTAAATGAAGCAGGCAAAAGGGAATACAAACGTCTCAAAAATGATGTCGACAGGAAGTGCAAAATAGCTAAGCAGGGATGGCTAGAGGATAAATGTAAGGATGCAGAGGCTTGTCTCACTAGGGGTAAGATAGATACTGCCTACAGGAAAATTAAAGAGACCTTTGGAGAAAAGAGAACCACTTGTATGAATATCAAGAGCTCAGATGGAAACCCAGTTCTAAGCAAGGAAGGGAAAGCAGAAAGGTGGAAGGAGTATATAGAGGGTCTATACAAGGGCGATGTACTTGAGGACAATATTATGGAAATGGAAGAGGATGTAGATGAAGATGAAATGGGAGATATGATACTGCGTGAAGAGTTCGACAGAGCACTGAAAGACCTGAGTCGAAACAAGGCCCCGGGTGTAGACAACATTCCATTAGAACTACTGACGGCCTTGGGAGAACAAGTCCTGACAAAACTCTACCATCTGGTGAGCAAGATGTATGAGACAGGCGAAATACCCTCAGACTTCAAGAAGAATATAATAATCACAATCCCAAATAAAGCAGGTGTTGACAGGTGTGAAAATTACCGAACTATCAGTTTAATAAGTCACGGCTGCAAAATACTAACGCGAATTCTTTACAGACGAAGGGAAAAACTGGTAGAAGCCGACCTCGGGAAAGATCAGTTTGGATTCCGTAGAAATATTGAAACACGTGAGGCAATACTGACCCTAAGGCTTATCTTAGAAGCTAGATTAAGGAAAGGCAAACCTACATTTCTAGCATTTGTAGACTTAGCACTTAGACAATGCTGACTGGAATACTCTCTTTCAAATTCTGAAGGTGGCAGGGGTAAAATACAGGGAGCGAAAGGCTATTTACAATTTGAACAGAAACCAGATGGCAGTTATAAGAGTCAAGGGGCATGAAAGGGAAGCAGTGGTTGGGAAGGGTGGGAGACTGGGTTGTCAGAGACAGCAATGGACTTGGAAGAGCAGTTGAACGGAATGGATAGTGTCTTGAAGGGAGGATATAAGATTAACATCAACAAAAGCAAAACGAGGATAATGGAATGTAGTCGAATTAATTCTGGTGATGTTGAGGGTATTAGATTAGGAAATGAGACAAAGTAGTAAAGGAGTTTTGCTATTTGGGGAGCAAAATAACTGATGATGGTCGAAGTAGAGAGGATATAAAATGTAGACTGGCAATGGGAAGGAAAGCGTTTCTGAAGAAGAGAAATTTGTTAACATCGAGTATTGATTTAAGTGTTAGGAAGTCGTTTCTGAAAGTATTTGTATGGAGTGTAGCCATGTATGGAAGTGAACCATGGAGGATAAATAGTTTAGACAAGAAGAGAATAGAAGCTTTCGAAATGTGGTGCTACAGAAGAATGCTGAAGATTAGATGAGTAGATCACATAACTAATGAGGAGGTGTTGAATAGGATTGGGGAGAAGAGAAGCTTGTGGCTCAACTTGACTAGAAGAAGGGATCGGTTGGTAGGTCATCACCAATCAAGGGATCACCAATTTAGTATTGGAGGGCAGCGTGGAGGGTAAAAATCGTAGAGGGAGGCCAAGAGATGAATACACCAAGCAGATTCAGAAGTATGTAGGTTGCAGTAGGTACTGGGAGATGAAGAAGCTTTCACAGGATAGAGTAGCATGGAGAGCTGCATCAAACCAGTCTCAGGACTGGAGACACAACAACAACAACAACAAAAGTTAGTAACGCTATAACTTTCGTGTCATTTGGTGAGAAAGTCATCCAAACTCATCCGACTGAAAGGAGACATGTGTAACAAGTTGGATCGGCATTCTGATTACCAGTTAATGACATCCACCTATTGCATTCCCTATAAGAAAGAAGCAAAAGAACGATGTAACTAAAACACTTAAAACTGAAACTTTTTCAAACCGTGTTCGTAACCGTCAGAAATCATTTTGGAAATTCTTATACTTTGCCGCAAATGTCTCGAAAACATCATGGCCTTTGAATTCAAGAAACGCTGAAGTAAAATTATCTGGGCGGCCAGTGCACCGAAGAAATTGAAAGCTCTGTCCATAGTTACCTTGCCAGTTGAGATGAAAATGAAGGGCGCCTTTCTATAATAATCCTGTTTAAGTTAACTGTCTTCACACGCGCCTGTAGTGGTCTCCACGGGAAAAGATAAGTTACTGTCTTAGTTGTCATTCAGGGAAGGTACGCTTGTAAGTAGGCTGTTTAGGTTTTTATGTTGGTAAAAACACGTAGTGCTCTGTATTAAAATCGCTGACTGTCCTGTGTGCAGTCTGTGGCTTTTATATATATATGTGTGTGTGTGTGTGTGTGTGTGTGTGTGTGTGTGTGTGTGTGTGACCTTTGAACACTGTTAAGGTAAATACATTGTTTGTTCTCTATCAGAATCTTTCATATGCTAACTATGCCTATCAGTAGTTGGTGTCTTCAGTAGTTAGAATATTTTATTTAGGTGACAGTATTGGCGCTCGCTGTATTGCAGTAGTTCGAGTAACGAAGATTTTTGTGAGGTAAGTGATTCATGAAAGGTATAGGTTATTGTTTGTCAGTGCCATTCTTTTGTAAGGATTATTGAAAGTTAGGTTGCGTTGCGCTAAAAATATTATGTGTCAGTTTAGTGACTATCAGAATGAGTAAAGAGAGAAATGTCTTAGTACGTGCAGTTTTGGTCAGCTGCTTGAAAATCAAATAACGTAAGAGGTTTTCCGGCACTGTCATTCTTTACATACAAAGGGGTCGTTTCACGCTACAACGTCACAACAGCAACTGCGTGACAGGCATCTATTTAGTCGCGAGCTCCGACACTGCCTACCCTTTGCTCTCGCTGCTAATTCGTAGCGTGGGGGTCAACTCATCAGTCCACAGCAGGTCGTTCGTTGATCTGAATTTTCACTGAACATAATAACTGGCTGTCCCACAAACTGTATCTACTAATTAAACTCAGATATTATTGCGTCGGCCATTAGCCTGATTACTGATCCAGGACGATCGTCCAGAACTGAGCTGAGCTGAGGTTTCGCTCGCACCACTCATTGAGAAGCATGTAAGAGGCTGTCTACCCACAGAGCACGTAGCATGCGAGTGTGCTGTAACACTTAACTGTTTTGAACCAAAAATATTAGGTTGGTGCATAAGTTCGTAGCGTTTTTCCGTAAGTTCAATAAACACTACAGATACACGTAATAGATACTTTAGTCAGTAATATATTCTCTTTCACTAATTATAACTGTCTTCCAACGCTGGGGTAACTTTTCGAGTCCGTGACTATAGAAATAACGAGGTTTTGAGACGAAGAACACGCCGAGCCATGTTCGGAGCGCATTTTCATCCGGAAAGGAAGTTCCTTGAAGGTTGTTCGATAGAGAGCGTAAAAAGAGAAAATCTGATGAGGCAACATCAGGTTCATAAGGTGGGTGCGGAATAACTTCACAGCCCAAGACCTGCATACTGATTTTTTGTCAGTCTAGCGGGTGTTATCGTGGAGTAGCATCCTGGTCGCTGTCTTCAAGACACAGAACGGGTCAGAACACTATTGCAGAAACAACGAAAAAAACATGCCAAATTTAAACGGACGCAAAATCTTAAAGATTGGCGATCTTTTCCGGAAGCTAGAAATTTACCTCGGACTTCAATGGGAAATGCTTATAACAGTTCCCACAACGAAACTTTGTCTCGAAACCTGGCAGAAAATCCAAAGAGCTTCTGGTCGTATGTGAAGTATGCTAGTGGCAAGACATAATCAATGACTTATCTGCCCGATAGCGATGAAAATACTATCGAAGATAGTGCTGCCAAAGCTGAGTTACTAAACACAGCCTTCTGAAATTCCTTCACCAAACAACACGAAGTAAATATTCCAGAATTCGTATCAAGAAGAGCTGCCAGCATGAGTAACGTAGAAGTAGATATCCTCGGAATAGTGAAGCAACTTAAATCACTTAACAAAAGCAAGTATTCCTGTCCATCCTAAATAACGAAAAGTGTGAGGTCATCGACGTAACTGCTAAAAGGAATCCGATAAACTTCGGTTACACGATAAATCAGTCAAATCTAAAGGTCGTAAATTCAAGTAAATACCTAGGAATTACTATTACGAACAACTTAAATTGTAAGGAACACAATAGAAAATGTTGTGAGGAAGGCTAACCAAAGACTGCGTCTTATTGGCACGGCACTTAGATAATGTAACAGATCTACTGAAGAGACTGCATACATTACGTTTGTCCGTCCCCTTTTAGAATACTGCTGCGCAGTGTGGGATCCTTACCAGATAGGATTGACGGAGTGCATCGAGAAAGTTCAAAGAAGAACAGCACATTTTGTATTATCGCGAAATAGGGGAGAGAGTGTCACTGAAATGATACTGGATTAGGGGTGGACATCATCAAAACAAAGGCGTTTTTGGTTGCGGCCGGATCTTCTCACGAAATTTCAACCACCAACTTTCTCCTCCGAATGCGAAAATATTTTTTTGACGCCAACCTACATAGGGAGAAACGTGAATTGCAGAGAACCCGTGTAGATGTAGATGTAGGTAAATAAATAGCAACCGACATACCAACATGCAAAACAGAAACGCTATTAACTTATCACCAACCTAATAGTTATACTCTGTAAGATTAGCCGCACGGCCGGCCGGTGTGGCCGAGCGGTTCTAGACGCTTCGGTCTGGAACCGCGCGACCGCTACGGTCGCAGGTTCGAATCCTGCCCTGGGCATGGATGTATGTGATGTCCTTGGGTTAGTTACGTTTAAGTAGTTCTAAGTTCTAGGGGATTGATGACCTCAGATGTTAAGTCCCATAGTGCTCAGAGCCATTTTAGCCGCACGTGCTTGTGCAATACAAGAAATAAAAGATCATTGACATGAAACTGATTTTAAATTCGAACGGGAGCGTGTGCAAGTGGTCTGGTGGTATGCAGAGACAAAATCGGAAACCCAAGTGCAAAGAAACTTTCGTCGAGTTTACAACAAAGCGCCGCCGTCGTTCAAGACTATAAAGAAGTGGTGTGATCAGTTTTTGGCTACTGGGAGTGTTGCGAAAGGACATGGTGGTGGTAAGCCTGGGATCAGCGAACATCATGTGGAACAAGTGCGGCGGTCATTCGAACAAAGTCCACAGAAGTTAGTGCGACAGGCAGCACGAGAACTTCGTATGAAACGTTCAATAATGCACAAAGTGCTTCATCAGCGATTACGTTTGTACGCTTATGAAGTGCAGGTTGTGCAAGAAATCAAACCTGATGATCGACCAAAGCGAGAAGAATTTGCATGTGTCATGTTAGATCGCATTGCCGCGGACGAGACATTTTTATCACGCGTGATGTTTACTGACGAGGCAACCTTTCACGTGTCAGGGGCTGTCAATCGTCACAATGTGCGCATCTGGGGGTCCGAAAATCCACATACACCTAGGGAACGCATGCGCGACAGTCCGAAAGTTAATGTATGGTGTGGTCTGATGATAAATCGCATTGTTGGGCCGTTTTTCTTTCAGGAGCCGACTGTGGATGGAGTCATCTACCTGGACATGTTGGAACGATTTGCCGTGCCACAGATAACAGACCTGAAACCAAATGTGATGTTTCAACAGGACGGTGCACCACCCCATTGGAGCCTCGATGTCCGAAAATTTTTAAATGACACATTCCCGCAACGATGGATTGGCCGTGGAGGTCCAATACCTTGGCTGCCACGTTCGCCCCCCCTCGATTTTTGCTTGTGGGGTTATATGAAAGACCGGGTATACGCTACACCAGTAAAGGATCTGCAAGTCTTGAAACAGCGCATAAGAATTGTCATCAACTCTGTCACTGAACAGATGCTCCGCAACACGTGGCACGAAATCGATTATAGACTTGATACTCTTCGCGCTACCCATGGCGCCCATGTTCAAGTGTACTGAACCGTCCACCTGTGTATGAAAACTTGATGAGCCGCTGTATGATTTCCCTGTATTTTTTCGTCAATAAATTGTGTTTCCTCTCAGCTTTTATGAGTTCAAATGTTGGAGTCTCATTGTCGACACACTGTATTATACTAAGCCACATTTTACGGGTTACAAATTGGCACAATAGTTTTATTTACATGTTGCGAACTTTTAACACACTATCATTAACACAGAATGTTTGCTTTAAATTGGTAACAGAGTTCGCCGAAAAATCATTTGTTGATATACCCTCACACCGAATGACATAGGGCGTTAAGCAAAAACAGTCGGACAGTCACAAATCGTTTTGTGATGATGACACTATTTATAAGGCAATCTCAAGATCATTTCTATACGTATAAATTGAAAATGTTTAACAAAATTGTGGTAATTTTCTGTGAGAGTAAGAGCTTAGATATGTATCGACAAGAAGCGAGTTTTTTGGATAACACAGAGAAGACGGCAGTTAAGGACAGGTTGTTTGCCGATGAACGGGTCTGGATGGCGAATTTGTAACTGCAGACATACAGATTGTTTTACGTGCATTCTGGGCTGTGAAAATAAAGGGCAAAGTGTGTTGAAATCTTTCTAGTTCTGGATTTAATTTCCGCTTAGTATTATAAAAGCTGCAGCATTGGAGTAGTGGGCAACGCCGACTGCCAGGTTAAAATTTCAATGTGTCAATGCGTCTCTTATGGTGAATTAATATACTGTGGAGTAACATGAAAGCAATGTCTCTAGAAATGCAGGTTCAAATGGTTCAAATGGCTCTGAGCACTATGGGACTTAACATCTGTGGTCAACAGTCCCCTAGAACTTAGAACTACTTAAACCTAACTAACCTAAGGACATCACACACATCCATGCCCGAGGCAGGATTCGAACCTGCGACCGTAGCAGTCGCGCAGTTCCGGACTGAGCGCCTAGAACCGCTAGACCACCGCGGCCGGCTAGAAATGCAGGTTTTTCGAGGGAATTGACATCAATATTGAGCACATACTGGGAACTGTACTCCTAGCACAAATACTATAGGCATTTTTTCATCATCTTCATAATAGCGATCACTTACAAATGGCGAAGCGTGGAATTTCTTGTAGGGTAGGCTGAGAATTACGAATAAAAATGAAAATAAAAGCTTGTAAAATGCAAACACTGCAAATGTTGCTTCGTTACATATATCTACTAAACTGAAACAAGTACAGTAATTGTTGTAAATAAATGCCATAAAAATGTTAAACAGCTACACATTAATAAAAGTACAACACATAGTAACTCACCGATACATCTTTTTATAAATTAGTTCTATCCTCCTGCACTTTTTCTGGCTGTAAACATTGATAATGCGAGACATAAACTCCTATCGTTTCGTTGAAGATTTCACAGTTCCCTTCTCTACAGCCAAAATCGCGAAGTTTGACAGTCTGTCATTTGTCACTGTGCTGCGAAGGTACGTTTTGGCGCGTTTTAATATACTCATAATTCTTTCGCAAGACGCGGTGGTTGCTGGAATTGCGAGAACCAACGACAGTAATTTCACACATTCAGAGAACACGTTTTTTAACCCATTGTTTATAATGTATTTGAGGAGGACCTCAGGCTGTAGACGTTTATCCTCACTGTAAATAAATGTAACTTCTCCTTTCAGTTTTTCACTTCAAGGAAAAGATATGTTCTAAGTAGTTTTTCAGATTCATGTATCGGGAAATTATTTGGCCTACTATAGCCTCAGAACTTGTTTTCATTTACATACTCTGTAAAATCTGTTTCATGAAAGTCCTGAAATGTAGTTTCTATGTTTACTACTACTGTGTCAATTATTTGAAATGCTACTATTCTCAATGTCTGAATACTTTCTTCTGTTTGGTTAATATTAATTTCAGATACTTTTAGCTTCCACTATTCATTCCAGAATAATTTCCTCACGTCTTAGTCCTTCAAGAGCCTTAATGCAGTTATCAATTTCGAGCTTACAGCGTGTTATGTCCGCAGTTTTACTTTGCAAGATGCTAGACAAGATACTTGTATGCCGAAAAATGGAATTGTACAGCTGCAGTAGAGAAAGAAAAGTTTGTTCATACAATATACTATTTAGCCAAATTGCTTGATGGAAAGAATTATCATCCCACCCTTCCTTGACTATCACATCATTAAATGCCACTCTCAGGTCTGTATAGTGAAAAATAATGGTTTGTATAACACGTGAATGAAAATTCCACCTTGTTTCACAAGGACTTCGTAGTTTAAATCCCCTTTCACTTCTTTTACTAGAACTGCTAAAAATGGATGAAATCCTGATAGATTTGCCACAAAAATTTTGCTTAAGTAATTTTTTACTAGCGTAGAGGAGAACTAGGTTCAAGAGATGTGCGTAGCAGCGGATGAAGAGAGCATGAGGACACCACATTTTTTTCCTTGCCATTGCACTGCAGTCGTCGTATATTTGCGATACTAATTTGTTTTTATCAATATTCCAACTGCTTAGCACTTTCAACAAAACAGTGGCTATGCCTTGTGCACTCTGGTCTCTGGATACCTCATAAAACCCTGTGAATCTCTCTTGCATTTCTCTTAATTCGTTATTTGCAAAACTAAAACTTACACTCATTTGATGTCGAGTTGAGACATCCGTTGTTTCTTCGGCTTGTACTGATATAAGAGGACTATTTTTAACTTCACTTGAAATTTGTTCTTTGACAACATCCGTAATACAAGCTATTAATTCATTCTGTGTGTCAGAGGAAGTGCCTTTAAATACTCCATCGGATGCTAAATGATCTTTCATGCATGGTTCTTCATTTGCCAATAAATTCAAAATTCCTAAATAATTTCCTTTATTTACTGACACCTCAGTTTCGTTACGACCTCGAAGAGCTAACTCTTGCCGTGCTAAAAAGCAGATGATCGAAATAAGTCTCTTCATTATACTTCTGTGTTGATCAACCTACTCGTTACATTTCAGAGCTTCCAGGCGCGATGCTTCTGAAAGAGCACGGTCAATTGTATGTAGCTGATTGTATTTAACAGCGGCTGTGACATGCGAAATGGAACATTCATGCATTTTATCTTTCGAAAGGATATTTTCAAGACTCGCTTCGCCTACTCCCCACTTAAACAATTCAAAACCGTTATTACACGCTCCAAACAGTTCACAGTAAAAAATAAATAAATTAATTAATTAAAAATTAAAAAAAATTGTTCCTTTCAACGCTGCCACTTAACCACGGTTTTCGGTTTTGAATTATACCATTGTTTTTGTAACCCTTTGGTCCTTTCACCAGGAGTTTATATTCCAAGGAAAGACAAGAGAAGAATGCATGATTTTCAGTTAGAAAATTCAGTGGATCTTGTGATGAAATAAATATGTCCATGATAGTTTGGAGTAATCAACAATACCATGCGTTACAAGATAATGATCTAAATATTCGGTTTTCCCTTCGACAACACAATGACAAGACAAATTAAGAATGGCACCTCTCACGTGACAGGGCACACAGAAATATACTTCACTAATCAGTTAATCATTATCACCGGTTACTACATTTAACTACAAAATTCATGTTCCAGGTTTCCTCATAAGCACATCTAGTGCAATTGACATGAAAACGTACAGACACGCTATGGGACTACCAGCGTTTCAAATAAGTCAGGTTTCTAAATTTTAATCTGAGGAATAATGAAAATACATAGGCTACTCCCTATCATTTTGCAACAACATACAGTGATGCTTTCACATTTATTTTCTATGAATTATGAATCTCTTCTTGTTTGTGTTTTAAATAAATAGTTAAATTAAGAGTTAATGGTTTCTCATTCTGCCCGGCTTGCAGCTACCGTGCTAGACGATGCGAAGTACCGCTATCTTTCAGGGAACTGCTGAATGACTTGTCATTGCATTTAGGCGTGTATCCACTTGCTGGCGAGAAGTAGAAACAAAAAACCATGTCCACAGTGTAGAACCCCACCCCCATGTGAAAGAAACGGGCTTATTGTGCATGCTCATGACAAGAACAGAATTCCGAATTGCTATTGGTTGCAAAGCTAGAGGAGTAATGCATTACACTGGCGGGTGCATATACAAAGTTAAGACTTAAAATATTTGAAAACATTTACTGGAATACGTGATCAGATCAGATTAAATTCAGTTTCGACGAATTATTTTTGAATTTTTTGGGGAGGCTCAGCCTTAGGGCATTAATGGAAGCTTCACCAGATCGCCGCTTATTACAAGAAAAAAACTATACTTGCACATATCAGAGACCGCAATTCTGTGACTGTGTGCCGCCGGCATGGGACAACTCGCCAATACTCACAGCTAAGGTTCTTTCTTGTAACATTTTAAGTGTTTACAGCTATTTACTTTTCACGAATAATTATTTGCACTTACGACTCGTACAGTCGTTAACTCTCGATTTGTTGAATTAATTTGCCGTTTCTCATTGTTAGTTACCACTTGACGTAACTTCGTCACAAAAACATTTAAATAATTCGTACATCGATGTCCAACACTCAACCAAAGCTTGATATAGCGTTTACACAGCGGGAAAGCTCTAAATTCGGTAGTTTCGTACTGAATAAAGTTTGTTTACATCTAAAAGCAGTCATATTGCAGTACCCCAGAGCCATTGCCGAAACTTGTCTGCTTTTATTGATGAGTGTTAATGATTCTTCTAGAACAAAGTGAGAGCACTATTCGGTAAATTGCGGAAACAGTCAGATCTTATAAATTTTTTATTTAATCCAAAAGTTGCTTACGACAAATTTTGTTCTCCTTTTATTAATGAGGAACCGGGTTTCTTCCCTCTTTCTTTGAAGTTATTCGCCAGATTTCACCTTCATTTAAAAGCTCAATTAAATTTTGTTACATTTTTGCATGAACACGGTGATTAAATGTAGGAGGATTAAATGAGGGGATCCTGTTCCGTCATAATTTAAATTATATGTCCTGGTATGCTTACGTTTCTGTCACTAGTTTTTAGTTCAGCCAGTGTACCTTTACAGCGGATTTATCATTTTGAGTGCATTTCTTTTAAGTGTGCATGCATACCGATTCGCGCTTAACTCACTGCGATACGCCAGCGTGGCCGTTCTCAGCGGAATGAAGCAGTTAGGTTCCGAGTCTTACGCGAACCGATAGTTAGCGACGAGTAGCACGGTCTTATGATGTGTCGCGAAATTTTGTTCTGTCCAGAGATCTTTATAACACGAAGTATTTTACTTTTTAGAGTAATCTGTAGTTAATGAAGAGAGTCTACATAGGTCGGAGACTGAATTTAGGCTGGGCATCTCTCAGCAGCATTTGCCGTTAATTCGAGCTATCCTAAGAAATTTAAACAGTAGTTAGCTTACTTTCTCATCAATTGAAAACGGGAACAATCAGATCACTTGCTCAGTTTAATTGTACATAAAAAAGTAAAGTAAAATTTTATTAGACATTACCTTCACATTTTCGATGCAAGTAAATAATAAGTTGAAAAAAGTAGGAGTACACATTGCTGGATAGGGGGCCAGCAGATCGCTAGAGTGCTAGTCTTGCGAGACTTAAAAACGGCTCTGAAGCACACACGACACATTACCCGCAAACAATAAGCTCTAGTTATTTAAGAATATATTACTATTCACAAACGTTTCATTAAACAAATAAATTGATCCCACTAGATTGGTTCAAATGGCTCTGAGCACTATGGGACTTAACATCTATGGTCATCAGTCCCCTAGAACTTAGAACTACTTAAACCTAACTAACCTAAGGACATCACACACATCCATCCCCGAGGCAGGATTCGAAACTGCGACCGTAGCAGTCGCGCAGCTCCGGACTGAGCGCCTAGAACCGCTAGACCACCGCGGCCGGCGATCCCACTAGAGTCAAAGCGTATATTAAGAATACATGTCGGCGGAGGTGTACCTGAATAATTTAGCAAAATCCAATTAAACTTTTACAGTAATGGTGTACGCTTCTACATGCTTCAGTATAGTACACATATAAGTGTACATCGAAGTCAGTCATTTTATTCTAACAATTTGCAACGGGTCAAGTGTTCTGGAGCCAAATGGTTCTATCGTGCGAGCTGCCTCGATTGGCACAAACAAGTAACGTGTCAGATGTGAAGGATCGCCATTAGGATTAGAATGCTTGCAGCAACAGTTTCTATTTTCTTTTACGGTGTACTTCAAGCTTTACGATGCGTAATTATACGCAAGGTCAAACTGAGCAGATAAATATTCAGCAGTAATGAATCGTGTATGACGACAGTCGTTAAGGTACAACACCGAGAATTAGATGTAATCTAAAAATTAATGATGCGATCCATGTAGTAGAATAATTTAATGTAAACAGATACTAAGGTACTCTGAATGAATATTTATATCGTAAACTTTCTAGATAATTTATCTGTATGTGAAATACTGAATACTCCTTTTTTCAAAAACTTTCCCCTCGTGAAACATGTGCTTTAGATATCAAAATGGACTTTCACGGCCGGAAATATCATGTCCATTATAATTATCCGGGCTGTTATGCCGTGGTCGGTTGATGAATTCTGTGTCGATTCCCAACGTTTCGTCTCCGACTGCGGGAGACATCAGAACCCACAACAGAAGCGGGGTGTTATCAAGACGTTAGGGGACAGAGCTAGAAACATTTGTGAACCTTAGTTGCTCGACGCTGAGATGGAACATCTCCACAATACACTAATGAAGAACGGAATTCGTCCGCCGAAATAAAACGTGCGTTGAGGCAGCCACGCACAAATCATACTGACGTACAGGCTACAGCAAAATCTAAGGTTTTCCTGCCGTTTGCTAAAAATGTAACGGAAAGAATAGGGAGGACCTTGACGAAGCGGAATATTACCGTAATTTACAAGCCCACCAGGAAGATACAGGAATATCTTAAGCCTGCCAAGGATGCTCGCAAACCATTGGAAAAAGCTGGAGTGTATAGGATACCACGCAGCTGTGGTGATGTTTAGGTGGGTACCACTAAAAGAACGGTTTCTAAACGTTTGGAAGAGCACAAGGGAAATTGTAGAAGAGAAGAAACGGAACGATCAGCTGTTGCGGAGCATGCTTTCCAGCCAGGGAACCACAATATTCGTTTCGAGAAGACGCAAGTACTAGCGGCCACAAGCGGATATTACGAAAGGCTCTACAGGGAGGCAATCGAAATCGCTAAACACCCAAATAATTTCAACTGAAAGGAGGAGGGCGTGAAATTAAACGGTATATGGATGCCGGTGTTAAAGAAGATGTGTACCACCCGTCCACTACTGGGTGATGGCAACGGCGATCGACGGCGACGGACAGCGGCCAATTGCACTGACGTTTTCAAAACACGTGACGTCACGCCGCGGCGTGGGAGCGCGCGGACACGGAATTTAGCGGCAGTCAGTAGCGAGCCAGTGGGTGTGTTGGACCTTCCATCGACCTACGGACCCCCTTGAAGATGTCTCCCGCAGTCGGAGACGAAACGTTGGTAATCGACACAGAATTCATCAACCGACCACGGCTTAACAGCCCGGATAATTATAATGGACATGATGCTTTAGATATCGTATTCAACCACTGAGAAAAACTGGCTGTTGGTTGGTCCTGTGTTGCTTATGTGAACAGTGTCTTGAGGAAATGCTGAATTAAAAATAATGAATATGAAACTAATAAAATGTCAAAAGAAACTAATGATGTCCTCAGTGAAAACTATTTAACTGACACTCAGTACTGAAGTACATCAAGAAAGTAACGTGAGAGGAAGTACAGTATCTGACTTGAAATAGCAACGAAATAAAATACTGCTCAACACGGAAGAAAATAACTGTTTAATATTACTGTCATTGCACACTGTAAATGGATGAAACCCTCCCCCCTTAAGTTGTTGTTACGTTAATTGATTTATGACCCCTGGGGATAATCCGTCCTTCTGAGAAATCCCCCACACCCCTCCCACTCCTCCTCCCACACCTCTCTGGGAATCCCCACGCTGTTACGAGTACACTTTTGAAATCAAATCACTAGACTTATTAATTAAATCGATAAATTTACTAACCCCGCCCCCTCTGGTAAATCCCCAGCCCCCTCCCCACCAAGAAAAAAATTGCTAGGAAAAGGACTGTCTGTGCTGGATACGAAGGATCTCATGATACAAAATTGAAGTCAATGTCAATTACATCTACATCCATACTCCGCAAGCCACCTGACGGTGTGTGGCGGAGGGTACCTTGAGTCCCTCTATCGGTTCTCCCTTCTATTCCAGTCTCGTTTTGTTCGTGGAAAGTAGGATTGTCGGTATGCCTCTGTGTGGGCTCTAATCTCTCTGATTTTATCCTCATGGTCTCTTCGCGAGATATACGTAGGAGGGAGCAATATACTGTTTGACTCCTCGATGAAGGTATGTTCTCGAAACTTCAACAAAAGCCCGTACCGAGCTACTGAGCTTCTCTCCTGCAGTCTTCCACTGGAGTTTATCTATCATCTCCGCAATTCTTTCGCGATTACTGAATGATCCTGTAACGAAGCGCGTTGCTCTCCGTTGGATCTTCTCTATCTCTTCTATCAACCCTATCTGGTACGGATCCCACACTGCTGAGCAGTATTCAAGCAGTGGGCGAACAAGCGTACTGTAACCTACTTCCTTTGTTTTCGGACTGCATTTCCTTAGGATTCTTCCAATGAATCTCAGTCTGGCATCTGCTTTACCGACGATCAACTTTATATGATCATTCCATTTTAAATCACTCCTAATGCCTACTCTCAGATAATTTATGGAATTAACTGCTTCCAGTTGCTGACCTGCTATATTGTAGCTAAATGATAAAGGATCTTTCTTTCTATGTATTCGCAGCACATTACACTTGTCTACATTGAGATTCAATTGCCATTCCCTGCACCATGCGTGAATTCGCTGCAGATCCTCCTGCATTTCAGTACAATTTCCATTGTTACAACTTTTCGATATACCACAGCATCATCCGCAAAAAGCCTCAGTGAACTTCCGATGTCATCCACAAGGTCATTTATGCATATTGTGAATAGCAACGGTCCTACGACACTCCCCTGCGGCACACCTGAAATCACTCTTACTTCGGAAGACTTCTCTCCATTGAGAATGACATTCTGCCTTCTGTTATCTAGGAACTCTTCAATCCAATCACACAATTGGTCTGATAGTCCATATGCTCTTACTTTGTTCATTAAACTACTGTGGGGAACTGTATCGAACGCCTTGCGGGAGTCAAGAAACACGGCATCTACCTGGGAACCCGTGCCTATGGCCCTCTGAGTCCCGTGGACGAATAGCGTGAGCTGGGTTTCATACGATCGTCTTTTTCGAAACCCATGGTGATTCCTAGTGAGTAGATTTCTATTCTCCAGAAAAGTCATTATACTCAAACATAATACGTGTTCCAAAATTCTACAACTGATCGACGTTAGAGATATAAGTCTATAGTTCTGCACATCTGTTCGACATCCCTTCTTGAAAACGGGGATGACCTGTGCACTTTTCCAATCCTTTGGAACGCTACGCTCTTCTAGAGACCTACGGTACACCGCTGCAAGAAGGGGGGCAAGTTCCTTCGCGTACTCTGTGTAAAATCGAACTGGTATCCCAGGACATACTGTTCTTTTATAAAATTCCATTTTCAAGTATTGAATCTCTTTATTTGTTGGGAAAAGCTCACAGCCAGCAACTGCATGTCCTAATTGCGCAATTACACTGCTGCAGATTGAAGTTGTTTGTTCGTAAATTTTCGTGTATGTGTTCACCTTGGCATGCAGGGTTCAATTGAGCTAGTGCACGATGCCACTAGCAGAGGACGACTCACCCTATCCCTCGCTCCCTTCCTCACCCTCTCTACCAGAAAAAACTGGTGGGAAAAATAACTCTTTCTGTGCTGGAGAGAAAGGATCTCACAATACGAAATTCAAATCAATGTCAATAAAATATTGATGAATAATCTGTATTTAATCAGTCTGCAGGAGAAGGGCTCCTCCCACTTGGGTAGAGCTCACGTCTACACCCCCACCCCCACTTATGATAACTGTAAGCACCGAGGAATGGAATTACGTGCGGTGTAGTAGCTGCCGTTTGGGGTCTCCTGCGCGTGTGTCTGCCGCCTGGGCGCAACCACAGAGGTCAAAAACCACCCAATGTCCTAATTACAGATCATGATACTAAATACCACTGACCATTGGCGAGATGTCAGCCTCCTTTGATCTTGCGACCCTGAAAAATGCAACAGGTGGCAGTAACTCTTCGATATTGATACCTGAGAAATTCCTGTCGACACACATACGCTCAATCTCTCTATCTTCTCTCTCTGTCTCTCTCTCTCTCTCTCCCCCCCCCCCTCTCTCTCTCTCTCTCTCTCACACACACACACACACACACACACACACCCTAATGGATACTCCCCAGTGAGCATCTGTCGTGCGCACACTAACCCCTCTTTTGTTCTGAACAAAGCAGTGGATACCTGGTAAATCACCAGCTGTGGATATCTTGGAAATGTTCTCCCACTCTGTCAGATTGATTGACTAATTAATTAAATCGATACCCTTTGTGTGTGGACAGTTTTTCCTTGCATCCTAATGATGGATACTAGGACTGGTATATTTGGCGGAATTCGATCCCGCAACTGCCCGATTTCCAAACCCATCTGGATTTTTTTTCCCTTGTCTTCTATTGCTGGATACTGGAACACTTACATAGTTTGTTAGCAAGTCCACTACGTTGGATGTGGCTGAGAACTTCAAATTTCAGCTCATTGTATGCCATGTACTTAAAATATCTCTGAGGGGTTGGATTAATGTGTGTGCTCGCAGTACCACTATTGGAAGCAATAAATTGGCCAATCAGTAATTCGATGTTGTGATTGGGAGCAGTGCTATATAATATGATAGCTGTAATTTGAAATTTCGGTGTGAATTTAAACCCTTACCGTTGCGAAATCCTCGACCACTACAGGTCTGGTAAGTGTTTTTTATGAAGGACTATAGAATTCAGCAACACCAAGATGAAGGAGGATGGGGAAAGGGTCCGCCGCGTGATAGGATAGTAACAACAGCAAACACCACTGCACGACAGAGTGCACTGCAATTTATTGAGAAGTACTAAACCACGATCCTAGTAGTTTTGTCACGGCTAGATGCCTGAGATCGCTGAGAACGCTCGTACGTACAGTCCAATCACCTCCCAGAGATGTACACGCAGCATGCCCATCCCCTCGTACACCGCCAGCACCAGTGCTCAAAGGCCGGAGAAAACTGCCGCTGCGATCACTGTTGCAGTCATGGGCGATATGTCTCAGTGATCGCGGCTGGTCTGCAGCCGGACTCGACCTGCTGAAGAGAATTGCCTGGTCTTGTAGGGTGTTCAGGATGACGTCCAGCGCCAATTCTTGTCAGTGAAAGATACTGAATCTTCTCAAATATCCACATGAAAATTGGAGAATACATACAACACACACAATCAAGGAGGCAGCCTGACGCATACAGAGTATTAGTTCACAGTTCAGCTATTCAGAGGACCCCACCACCGAGACTTGACCCCACAGCTGTGGGCAAGACCGACTAGATGGCCAGGTGGAACTATTTTGTACCCCCTTCTCACAACAGCCTTAAGCTGGAAATGTCAACTTGTTCTGGTCACCAGCTACCTAAACTGTGTATCCAGATGGCGGGCAGAGTTATCCTAAGAAACTAGTCAATATTTATTGGTGTAATTACAATTAAACACTACTATTGCAGCCCCAATTTGGTGACATTTGACAATCAGTGAAGTATCAGAAATACCTCCTTCTGGTGGCTGTAGCTCTGGGACAAATATCACGTTGAAACATCAATGACTATATCCTCCTTATGACTAGACATAATTTCCTCATACAAGCTTTCACCGCCCTTAAGACTACTAATGAGTGGTAGGAATTTGGATGTTATTAATAAGTCCAGCGGCAATACTTGTCAGTGACAGATATTGAATCTTCTCAAATTTCCATGTAAAAACTGGAGAATACGTACAAGACACGCAATCATGGAGGCAGCTCGATACATAAAGAGTATTAGTTCACTATTCAGCTATCCAGAGGGCGCCACCGTCGAGACTTGTCCCTGCGGCTTTTGGCAAGAACCGACTAGGTGGACAGCTGGAACTTTTTTTGTAGCCCCGCTTGCAACAGCCTTAAGCAGGAAATGTCAATCTGTTTCAGTCACCGACTGCCTAAACCGTGTATCAGGAATGGCGGGCAGAGTCATCCTAACAAACAAGCCCCATATTTATCACTGTAATTGCAATTAAATATTACAATTTGCAGCTACAATCTGGTGATATTCGCCAATGAGCGAAGATAGGACGAGGAATTTCGCCTTATGCAAGACACCTTTTCAGTTTCGTTTTCCCGGACATGTTTCAGCACTTTGTAGCAGCACCACCGTTTAGGATAGGGATAGTTAGTTTTGTGCAATATTCTGAGCACAAGTTACAGCCAGGTGCGGGCCAGATTGCAGTGAGTTACACATACCAATAGTTGCAAAGTAGAATAGAGGCCACAGGGCCATCAAACTGCTGAAAGAGTAAACGTAGCAGTTTTGCATGTCGCAAATCACAGGCAGAAGGGGCCCTTGGCCAACCTAGCATATTATGAGTACGTGACACGGAACCGCGCATATGGCAAAACAGAGGCGCACTGCTGCGTGTAAATAGGTGCGGGCTTCTAACGAGATTCATTCAAGTGTGGCACCTCTCCTGGACGGCGGGGCGTGTCACACCACCTACACACAGCAGCAGATGGGGTGCCAGCGTTCCAGTCCACGGCAGGTCGCTGGTTCGACCCTCTGAGGCTGACGCGGGGTCCGTAGCCAGCCAGCGGCGGGCCACTCCACAGCTCGCTACTGCTGGCAAGCGTCCTGGCTTCCAACACATGCTGGAGGCATCCAGAGGTGAGGACCGCAGATTCGGATGCCGGATTGTAGGCGCTTGTTGTCGCCGTAATCTCAGCCATGCCAGCGAGAACCACGCAGCTGGTCACCTGTGGCTCACACCAAACAGCGCTGAGTCGGCAGGGACACAGACTGATGAGTCTAAAGCCGGGATCCTAACGATGCCGCAAATCCGGTGCCACACCAGGGCGACACACAGCAGTGAGTGCATGGGTCGCTGAGGCTGCCATTCCGTGCCAAGGCGTTTCTCAGACAGTGAAGTGGTGTCCTAAGCATTGCGGGACCCAGTAACGCAGATCGAGAGGAACGGGGGCACTGTAGTTGGAAACAAAAAATCACTTGGAAAGCTCAGATGAGTCTTCTATCTTCAGTGGGTTTCTTTATTTTCTTACTGTAAAATTGTTGTTACATATTAACAATTAGAGAAACTTTTCATACAAAATATTTACAATTGTGAATGTATAATTGTTGTAAAATATTATGCATCATTTTTTTACACAATTGTAAATATTTTGTACCAAAAGTTTCTCTAAATGTTAATGTGTAACAACAATTTTACAGTAAGAAAATAAAATCACCCACTGAAGATAGCACAAAAATGCTGAAACATGTCTGGGTAAAACGAAACTGAAAAGGTGTCTTGCATAAAGCGGAATTCCTCGTCCTATTTTCATAGTAAGCATGGACATAAGAAGAACTGCAACACCACAAGATAATGAACGAAGTATTAGAAGTACTGTACCTCCTCCTGGTGGATGTAGCTCTGGGACGAATACCACGTTGAAATATCAATATCTTATCCTCCTTATGACTGGACATAATTTCCTTGTAAAATCTTTCATCAGCTTTATGGTTACTGATGTGTTGAAATCGCAATTTTCCACTTCAAATTCAACCTCCCTTAGACCGGACATACTCTTTTTCTTTGCACCTGTCAAAACACTGACCCCAGTAAATTTAAACCACAACAAATATATTGTAAGTCTGTTGATCCCAGTGAATCTATCACACATCCCTTACTAAGTATAATACTTCGCCAACTCTCGATTTGAATTCTGGAATATTTACTTCGTCTTCTTTTGTGAAGGCATTTCGGAAGGCTGTGTTTAGTAACTCTGCTTTGGCAGCACTGTCTTCGATAGTGTCTCCATTACTATCGCGCAGAGAATGCATTGATTGTTTCTTGCCGCTAACATATTTCACATATGACCAGAATCTCTTTGGCTTTTCTGTCAGGTTTCGAGACAAAGTTTCGTTGTGGAACTGTTATAAGCATCTCGCACTGAAGTCCGCTTTAAATTTCGAGCTTCTGTAAAATATCGTCAATCTTGAAGATTTTGTGTCCGTTTAAATTTGGCATGTTTTTGTCGCTGTTTCTGCAACAGTGTTCTGACCCGTTCTGTGTACCAAGGAGGATCAGCTCCGTCATGTGTTAACTTATTTGGTATAAATCTTTCAACTGCTGCCGATACTATTTCTTTGAATTTAATCCACATCTGGTCTACACTTATATTATTAATTTGGAATGAGTGGAGATTGTCTCTCAGGTAGGCTGGAAGTGAATTTTTATCTGCTTTTTTGAATAAGTATATTTTTCGCTTATTTTTCGAGGATTTGGGGATTACAACATTCAGTCTCGCTACGACAACCCTGTGTTGACTGAACCGGTTTTGATGCTCGTCATTAACTCAGGATTATTTGTTGCTAAGAGGTCAAGTGTGTTTTCACAATCGTTTACTATTCGCGTGGGCTCATGAACTAACTACTCCTAATAATTTTCAGAGAATGCGTTTAGCACAATTTCGGATGATATTTTATGCGTACCTCCGGAATTAAACATGCATTTTCGCCCATATATTGAGGGTAAGTTAAAGTCACCACCAACTATTATCGTATGAGTCGGGTACGGGTTTGAAATCAAACTCAAGTTTTCTTTGAACCTTTCAGCAACTGTATCGTCTGAATTGGGAGGTCGGTAAAACGATCCAATTGTTATTTTTTTCCGGTTGTCAACAATGACCTCTGACATAGATTTGAATTTCGTGTCGTGAGATCCTTCGTTTACAGCACAGAATGAGTTTTCTTCTCCCCAGTTTTTTCTGCGAGAGGTGGGGAGGAAGGGGGCGAGGGGCGGGATGGGACGTCCTGTGATGATGGCATTGTGCAACAGCTCAGTCGATCCCTGCATGTCAAGGTGAGCACACACACGAAAATTTTCCAACAAGACAACAGCTCCAATCTGCAGCAGTCCCTTGTAATTAGGAGATGTGGTTGCTGGATGTGAGCTTTTCCCACCAACTAAAGAGATTCAACCCCTGAAAATTCAATTTTATAAATAGACATTATATTCTGTGCTATGTAATAGACATTGACTTCGATTTCACATCATGAGTTCCTTCCTCTCCGGCAATTTTTTTCTTGGTGTGGGGGGTAGGGGGAGGGCTGGAGGATTTACCAGAGGGGGAGGAGTTAATTAATTTATCGATTTAATTAATTAGTCAAATAATTTTATCTCAAAAGTGCTCTTGTAGCAGCGTGGGGATTCCCAGAGAAGTGGGAATGGAGGAGCAGGAGGGGTTGGTGACTTCTCAGAAGGATGGTCTATATCTGGGATGTTATAAATCAACCCCTATGCGATCATAAAACAATTAGCATAACAGTGGGTTAAGAGGAGGGGGTCATAAATCAATCAGGTTTGTCCCTGAATGTATGCAACCTGCACTAACATAATGGCTCTACTACTCTTCTGGTACTTACTGCGGGAACACCATGACTGACCAAAAACACATAATCAGAGATGGATTTTAGCCAAGCTCCATATGACATAACTCAAATGTAATAATCGCCATACCATGTCATTCAGTCATTTGCACCGATTTAAACCACATCACCATAAATTTCATAGGTACAAATTACTGCTGCGACACAAAAGCTTGTATTAGTATGGAACTATCTGTCATAGCATATTAGTGTTTGGCTGTTTTTCGACCTTGAACTGGGACATTATACTGCTGCAATACGTTTTGTCAAAATCGATAACTTAATGGTAGTTGGCGAACAGTTTACTACTGCTGCTAGAATATATATTCGTCGTATGTCCTACTTGATGTATGTGGTTATTTCATCCGGTGTCTTGTCTGTTAGCACTGGCAACTGTACGCAAATGCTGCTGCTCTCAGCCATTAAGTGAAGGCTGTCGACCTGTGTGTTGTACACGGTGAGATGTAATGCCTGAAATTTGTTACTCTCAGCACACTCTTGACGCTGTGGATCTCGGAATACTGAGTTCCCTGACGGTTTCCGAAATTGAATGACCATGAATCTAGCTCCAACTAATATTCCATTTCAAAGTTGTTAATTCCCGTAGTGCAGGCATAATCGCGTCGGAAAACGTTTAACACGAATCAACTGAATACAAATGACAGCACCGCCAATGCCCTGCCATTTAATACACTGTGTACGTGATACTACCACCATCTGTATATGTGCATATCGCTATGCCATGACATTAATCACCGCAGTGCAAGTAGTCCTCAATATATCGGCAAACAGATTTATTGCCTTCTGCAGGTGATTCCTGATGACTGTTGCTCTGCTCATGTCGGCTCCTAGATACATTAGCCTTTACCCCCTCCACCATTTCGCTCCTATCGCTATCTGTGCAGCTGCTGCAGTGTGTGGTGGCGGTGGTGAGAGTAACAGTGGCCAGCTGGAAACTGTGCTCTACAGTGTCTGAGGAAGTCACTCTACAGGAATGCTTTGATTTTTGTAAAAACAGTACAGAATTCCCCACTGACTCAGTCGTAGGCCATTGTCTTTGTTTATTTGTTCGTCCTAGACCGTAATTTCAATGACCTCTCTGATAAAACTGTGCTCTCCAGAGTCCGAGGAAGTCACGCTATGGGAATGCTTTGATTTTTGTAAACTCAGTACAGGATTCCGTACCTGACTCAGTTGTAGGCCACTGTCTTTGTTTATTAGTTGTGCCTATACCCTAATTCCAATAGCCTCTTTGATCACACAACGCCAGAAGATGGAAAAAGCTTAAATATTTTGGTTTTTTGTAACCTATAGTATGGCCAGTTCCTGTACTAGTCAGCCACGGCTGATTTGGTGGTCTGACGTTCTTCAGTGTGGCCTCTATGTTTGTGGCACGTCTCTTCTGCTGTGCAAGCAGTTTCGCCAACGTATGTCATGATGCATTGGTGGGGGCTACGTAGACCACTGGTTTACGAAGGCCTAGATTCTTCTTTAAACTCTCCACCCGAAAACCCCCAGGAAGGCTCAATGGTACCGACCAGCCGCCATGTCATCTTCAGCTGATAGGCGTCACTGAATGTGTATGTCGAGGGGAAGGTTGTGAGCACTCTGCTCCCCCAGCTGTTGTCAGTTTTCGTGACTGGAGCTCCAACTAGCTTCCCAGTTGGCCTCGCAAGGGGCGAGTGCACCATGCTTGCCAACAGCACTCAGCAGACCTGGGCAGTCGCCCAACCAAGTGATAGCCAAGCCTGACAGTGCTTCATTCAGGTAATCTGATGGGAACTGGTGACACCACTGCAGCAAGGCTGTAGGAAGGTTATCCTTTACTGGGCCTAATTGTGTCAAGGTCTCAGGAGATGGACGCAATACACATCTGAAATTGTGTCGCCCATAATTCTGCTTACTTTCTAAAGTTATTGCAGGGATATTTGCACGCTAGTGATTTGTAATCCTGTTTTTCTTCCTGTTGTTGTTTAGGTACAACGTGCCTGAATGCATACCGTGTCTGCTTGTTGCTGCACCCTTCGGAATGTTGTTTTCAGATGCTTCAGCTCAGCTGGAAGGCTGTCACCATTGAAGATATATCGCGCCCTGTGAACACATGTGCGTTCATGGACGACCTGTGGTCACTACTGAGGCATGCAGATACAGAACAGTGTGTATTGGCTTTCTGAACACATTTGTCCCAACTTGCTATCTGGTTTCCATTTCAGCAGAACGTCAAGAAACGGGAGGATGTCATTCTGTTTCACCTCCTTGCTAAACTGTGTGTTGGGGTCAAGCGAGTTGAGGTGGTGGTGAAATTCACTTAAGCTGTCCCATCCATGTGGCCAAACGATGAAACGTGTCGTCCATGTAACGGTAGAAGCAGGATTGTTTTAGTTGGGCTTGCTCCAGGGTCCTATGCTCGAGATCTTCCATCACCAAATTTGCCACAATTGGCGACAGAGGACACCCCATGGCGACGCTGTCCGTCTGTTCATAATGATTTCCGTCGAACAGAAACAGTGCCTGTTCTAGCGGTTATGTCGCCCCGGAGAAAAAGACAAATTGATGCCACTTAAGAATATATAAAGTGTCCATAATTAAAGTTCCACTTCCAAAACGCAGGGGCAGCGTCATGGAGTAAAAAAAATTAAAGAAAATGTGACCAATAGATGACGCTGTAAGCGTTAGAATATGCTCACCAACAGTCACGCAACACAAGGCTTTTCCTCCGTTTGCGACTGAGACGCCCGACATGGCTGTCTCCATGAAGGATAGCGCGCTGCTGGTAAAGCTCTTTTACAAGGACGGTAACTGTGCGCCAGTAGTCCTGCAGAAGTTGCGGACACTCGAGCGTATGAAAAACGGCGTTGGTACGATGTCTGATAAGGACCTGGAGAAAGTGATTATAAAATTCGAAAAGACAGATTCTTTTGGAGTGCAATGTGGCAGAGGGAGGAAACATGCAGTACACGGGGAATTGCCTGCGAACACGTTGGACAAAATCCTACGAAACAGCCTGCACTGCTATACGTACAAAATCAGCTGCTTCTTGCTGACCCGCTCTGAAATTTCTTGCTCTCATAGAAGTGGACGATGAATCGCCATGGAATATTCTGTGCGCAGACGAAGCCAATTTCCATCTCCAAGGACATATCAATACGCATAAGTTAAGAATATGGGCAACGTAAGATCCGCACATCAGCAGGTACCACCTCATTCTGCAAAGGTGGTGCAGGCTAATGGCATCGTTCAGCGAGTGGCCGTATTTTTTCGAGGAGATGAGTCCTGAGGGTCCTGTTACCTGTACCATCACTGGTAAACGCTGTGCAAGTCTTTTGCGCGTCAATTTCATTCCAACATTTACTTACTTTCTTTCCGTGTCCGGAACTACACTTCAAACTTCCAAAATCAGAAGCCAATATGGCCTTGTCATTTGCCTCCCATAAGTCATTCATTGTGCAGGGCTGGTCTAAATATGGATAGATAAGCAGGTGTTGAGGATCTTGGACAGAACCACACAGACATAGAGTGTTCTCATTCTCTTTTAGGAAACCCCATTGCTGCAGGTTTGTCTTGCACTTTGGCACTTCTACCCTCATACGGTTTAGGGTTCTCCAGACTGTGTATGGTAGGTCTCCACCAGGCGCCAGCTCTTCTTTTACATCTTTATGGGAGTTTCTCAGGTCGATTGCCCACCTTTTCAAACGATTCTCTGCAGCCGACCCTTCCAGGGCTCGGGTACATGACAGGAAACTCTTCCTCGAACAAAGCCGTCGGTTAGCAGGCTGGTGTCCATACAAAGGGTGACGCATGTCCTTTTCTTGCTTGGTTTTTTCGGCATCGGCAGCGTTGTCACGTCGTATGTTGGGCGGTGCGATCCCCATGATTAAGTACATCTTGTGCGCTGTGGTTGGCCTCAAGCATCCGGTAACAATCCGTGCCATTTCATTCACCGCGACATCAACTTTTCTCGCGTGTGTTGATGCAGACAATACTGGAGCGGCGTATTCCGCGGCTGACACACTGAGCGCAAGGGCTGAAGTTCTCAGGACTTTTGGGTTTGCACCCCAGGATCCGCTGGTTAGTTTTCTGATGATGTTGCGTCATCGTCAGGATGCGCCGACAGCCGACTCAGTGTCCAACGTCGCCGTTGCCTCAGCACCGCTCAGTGTGAGCCGCAGGTGCCCTGCTGCATTTTGGTTAAGATCACGGCGACAACAAGTACCCGCGATCTGGCGTCCGAATGTGCGGCCCTCGCCTCGGGATGCCTCCGGTGTGTGTTGGAAGCCAAGACGACTGCCCACGGTAGTGAGCTGTGGAGTGGCCCGCGGCTGGCTGGCTATGGGCCCCACGTCGGCTTCAGAGAGTCGAACCAGCAACCCGCCGTGGACTGGAATGCTGGTGCACCATCTGCTGCTGCGTTTAGCCAGTCGTGTGACATGCCCTGCCGTCCAGGAGAGCTGCCACATTTGAATGCTTTGTTAGTGAACCGGTACCTATATACACTCCTGGAAATGGAAAAAAGAACACATTGACACCGGTGTGTCAGACCCACCATACTTGCTCCGGAGACTGCGAGAGGGCTGTACAAGCAATGATCACACGCACGGCACAGCGGACACACCAGGAACCGCGGTGTTGGCCGTCGAATGGCGCTAGCTGCGCAGCATTTGTGCACCGCCGCCGTCAGTGTCAGCCAGTTTGCCGTGGCATACGGATCTCCATCGCAGTCTTTAACACTGGTAGCATGCCGCGACAGCGTGGACGTGAACCGTATGTGCAGTTGACGGACTTTGAGCGAGGGCGTATAGTGGGCATGCGGGAGGCCGGGTGGACGTACCGCCGAATTGCTCAACACGTGGGGCGTGAGGTCTCCACAGTACATCGATGTTGTCGCCAGTGGTCGGCGGAAGGTGCACGTGCCCGTCGACCTGGGACCGGACCGCAGCGACGCACGGATGCACGCCAAGACCGTAGGATCCTACGCAGTGCCGTAGGGGACCGCACCGCCACTTCCCAGCAAATTAGGGACACTGTTGCTCCTGGGGTATCGGCGAGGACCATTCGCAACCGTCTCCATGAAGCTGGGCTACGGTCCCGCACACCGTTAGGCCGTCTTCCGCTCACGCCCCAACATCGTGCAGCCCGCCTCCAGTGGTGTCGCGACAGGCGTGAATGGAGGGACGAATGGAGACGTGTCGTCTTCAGCGATGAGAGTCGCTTCTGCCTTGGTGCCAATGATGGTCGTATGCGTGTTTGGCGCCGTGCAGGTGAGCGCCACAATCAGGACTGCATACGACCGAGGCACACAGGGCCAACACCCGGCATCATGGTGTGGGAACGATCTCCTACACTGGCCGTACACCACTGGTGATCGTCGAGGGGACACTGAATAGTGCACGGTACATCCAAACCGTCATCGAACCCATCGTTCTACCATTCCTAGACCGGCAAGGGAACTTGCTGTTCCAACAGTACAATGCACGTCCGCATGTATCCCGTGCCACCCAACGTGCTCTAGAAGGTGTAAGTCAACTACCCTGGCCAGCAAGATCTCCGGATCTGTCCCCCATTGAGCATGTTTGGGACTGGATGAAGCGTCGTCTCACGCGGTCTGCACGTCCGGCACGAACGCTGGTCCAACTGAGGTGCCAGGTGGAAATGGCATGGCAAGCCGTTCCACAGGACTACATCCAGCATCTCTACGATCGTCTCCATGGGCGAATAGCAGCCTGCATTGCTGCGAAAGGTGGATATACACTGTACTAGTGCCGACATTGTGCATGCTCTGTTGCCTGTGTCTGTGTGCCTGTGGTTCTGTCAGTGTGCTCATGTGATGTATCTGACCCCAGGAATGTGTCAATAAAGTTTCCCCTTCCTGGGACAATGAATTCACGGTGTTCTTATTTCAATTTCCAGGAGTGTATATAGGTGGCTGTGCGCCTGTGTTTTGCTAAATGCGCCACTCCGCGTCACGCACTCATAACACTTAGGTTGGCCAGCGAGCCCCTTCTGCCTGTGACTTGCGCCATGCAAACCACTGTGGTTACTTCTTCCGGCGGTTCCACGCCCCTGTGGCCTCTATTTTAGTTTGCAACCGCTGGTGAGCGCAACTCACTGTAAACAGGCCCGTGCCTGGCTGTAACTTGCTTACTCAGAAATAATGCACCAAAACTCACTTTTCCTATTCCAAACGGTAGTGCTGCTACAAGGCTGATCACAATTTGCTTAAGTGGTTCTTGCATTGTTTTCATCATGCTGCAAGACATTCATGCTTTGATGTCTGTTTAGTTACAGATTTTCTTCGTGTGCTGTCTGCCTTCTCTCATGTGATAGCGTCAACCCACTACCATGAAGGAGGAGAGTCCTGAAGTTATCTTGAGATGGACATTGAGTAGTTTTTTTGAGGTGGTATCCAAAAAGTGGAGAGTATGGTGGGTTCTCTCTCTTACCAGCATGAAGCGCTCTCGAAAAAGCTACTGTGTTACTCCTGCGTGCAGAATATAAACAGAAAGTTTTTGAACTTCTAGATCAGCAGCGTGTAGGGAAATAGGAGATTTGACAAATGACCATTGAACGTCTACACAATACCCTCAGTGCGAAAACTGACAAGAAACTTCGACCACAGGCTGATACTCCAGTACAAAGTCCACAAAGAGAACATCTCTCTGCAGCCCATAGTGAGCAATGTAAGCGAAGGAACTTACAGCGTGGCCAAGCACTTGACTAGCCTCATGAGTCCACTGTGGAGAATGCCAACATCACACCCAGAACTCGAGTCATTTTGTACATCTACAACAACTTCGTTTCAATGATAATGCCCTGTGGCTGAATTTTAATGTAATGTTCTTCTTCACCAGGGTACCATTAACGAACTCCACAGAACTCATAAACAAGAAAGTCGAGACCAATTCAACGAGACTCTTTGAGCTTCTGTCCATCTCAACTTGCTTTCTGTCGATGGGAGTAGATGGACAGCGTGGCCATGGGGTGTCCTCTGTCGTCAGCTGTGGCAACTTTGTTAAGAGAAGATCTCGAGCATAAGCCTCTGGAGCAAGCCCAACTAAAACCATCCTGTTTCTACAGACGTGTGAATGACACGATCGTCGTTTGGCCACATGGGTGGGAGAAGTTGGTCAATTTCACCGCCACCTCATCTTGCTTCGCCTCAACATACAGTTTAGCATGGACGTGGAAGAGGATGACCTCCTCCAGTTTCTGACGTCCTGGTGAAACGGAAACCAGATGGTAAGTTGGCACACAGTGTGTAGAGAGAGCCATCACAACTGATCTGCACATGCCTTCTGTACAGATCAGCACCTCCAGTAGTCACCATAACTTGCAACTTGAACGCCTTCCAATTGGGCTGAAGTACCTGGAGACAACATTCCGATGAAATGGCGTGCAAGCAGTAAGGCGTGCGTACAGAAACGCTGTATGCAAACAATAACAGCAAAAAAAAAAAGAAAGGAGCACAAATCATTAGCATATATATATATATATATATATATATATATATATATATATGTTGTTCTATAATACACAAATTTGCATATCGAAACAAAATTGAATCATTGTAGATCCCCCTGAAGATGCATTAAAGTAAAAGGCGAAACACGTCTGGAACAAATAAAATACATTGCAGCAAGAAAAAAGCATTTTTACGAGCAGAACGAAATAATCAATAGTTGTAGATACTTAGCAAATTGCGTCTAATGACATACCAGTAAATAAGTTTCGGTTTAACGTCTGTAGGTCTATATAGAATATTGTAAATATTGATGTGTTCCACGTCACCGTCACTGTAATTCTCATTTCACATGCTATTAAATACAATTTAAATAAGTGAGCCACTGTGAAAAACTATGGTTACTTTCACATCTCAACAGATAAATAGATTTTATATACTTATCACATGACAAAATAAGTGGCTCTTTGCAAGCTATCATTTGCAAAAAACATGCTCTCAACTTTAAAACCAATTTTGGTATGTTGGCTAAATTTCATAGGCAATAATGTATTACCTAAAATTAACTATACGCAAAGTCTATGCAATGCTTTTTTACCTCTGTACACTGAATAAAATTTCGCGTAGTGGTTTGCTTAAATCTGATACAACAAGTAACCACAACGAAATTCAGTTTTTATGAGTGAAGATATCAGGCTGAAAGATGCAGAAGAATCAAATTTTTTCACTGATCAGTTTCCTTGTAATCGGATGATAGGTATTTCATAGCTGCTGCCGTGTCCGCGATAACGTTTCGGCGAAAGTTCGTACGGCCAGGGATTCTGTACCTAATGTCACACTCAGTGTGTGATGGTGTTCTGTGATGGCGGTGCGCACCTGCTGCACAGCACGCAGCAGCAGCAGCAGTTCGACATGGGCAAACTGCGATGCAGAGCCGGTTGTGCCGCGCTGCTGACAGCGTTTCCATGGCAACGAAGCCTCAACCACGCGGTTTTGACGCGCGGCAGCCCTAGTGGGAACCGGCCCTTACGTATGACACGCCCTGAGACGTCTAAAATTCAATCGCAACTCATCATGCCTTCGGCAGGCGCTGCAGTATACTGTGGCACCACATTAGCCAAATACAGCACTGGCTTTAGTTCGACTTTGCCAGCCACGTATTACAAGAATGACGTCACAGTATGCCGGGTGGCTTTATAAGACGCCACCATCAGCTCGCCAATCAGTCTACGAGTGAGCGACTTCCAGTCTGAGAGTTCGACATCGACGTCCAAGTTCTGCTCATCAGAGTGCAGTGCATGTCAGTTGGAACAAAAAAATCCTAAAGTGTAGCATAAACTAACTATGCCTATGACAGTGTCTCCATACTGTGACAGACAGTGTACTCAACTATACGTTCAAGAACTGTTGTAGAACAGCCCAGTTTCTCATCAGAACACAAAAGAAAGAAAATTACTTGTTTACTGCTCACCCAGATAACCTGCCTCTCTTCGCTTGTATGCCCTCTACATGGTGTTTTCGTGATTTTTCCCAGCATTCAGACTTCCACCAGTCGTTGTTGGCTGTTTACTTTGGCTTATTTGCTTTTTTTGTGTCACTCCTTTCCATTAAGCGGCACTTTGGCTCATTCGTTTCTCTGTATGTTGTTTCCTTATTATAGGTGGTCCTTCCTTGTTTCGTGCCTTTATGCCTTTCAGTTCTCTGTTACTGTGACTTTCTGTACTTCACATTTACACTGCAGTTTTTGGACTTTCCACGCCCCATCGTTGGATAAGAGAGATCCCTTTGCCAGAGATACTTCCTCGCCAGAATTATCGCTCTTGCAGCTTGTCCAGTTATGGAGTCAGAATTTAGGGTCGTTTGGCGATCCACTCCAACGTGCAACTGACAGGACAGCACAGCTTCTGCAACATGCACAGCACATCCTGCACACCACCAAGCTACTTTTATGGCGACTTGCCCAACTCAACACAACCCTTGCCCAGGAATCAGCTACTCTGCCCTCACAACACATTGGATTCATGGCCCGCCTTCTTCCTGCATTGGATCACTTCCTTCATGTTTCTGCTCTTCCTGACGTTTCTCTCCTCGCCACCTCCAGTCTGTCAGCCTCCTGTCGTCTGCCTCTAGCACACTCGCCTCCGTCATTACCTCCTCTGATCCTGACCTGGTGCTCCTGCCCTAGCACCTCCTGTCCTGGCACCTATAGCTCATCCTATGCTGGCCAATGCTCTGGTGTATTCTGTTCCACTGCCACTGACTCCTGTGCCTTGTACTCTGCCAACAGCTGCGCCTCAGCCTCCACCTGTTCCTGGGTCATGGGCGCTAGAGTGTCTGTGCTTTGGGCCCCACCAATACTTGCATCGAAGGCCCTATAGGTCTGTGCACCATGGGTCTACCATGTGCTTGGACGCCACCTTCTCTGGCACAACCTGTCCCCAGCACCATGTTCTATGCTGCCAACTACTCTGGCAGCAGATGCTCTGGCACTTCTTGCTCTGGCGTCTCCAGCTACAGCACCAGTGCCTCCTGCTCCTGCTCCTCCTGCTCTGGTGCTGCCTGCTCCTAAGCTGCTTGCTCTTGCCACCAGTTGCAGCATCACGGCTCCAGTACCACATGCTCCAGTGCTACCACTTCAAGTGCTGCTGGCTCCAGTACCACCAGCTCCAGTGCATCAACTGCAGTACCACCAGCTCCAGTGCACCAACTCCAATACCACCAGCTCCAGCATCACTGACTTCAGCGCCATAAGCTTTAGTGCATCTGTCCCCTTTGCACCCAACCCTTCTCAGCCGGCCCCTCTGCAGTCATCCCAGTCGTTGGTCCTCTCCATCAGATCCTCCCCTGTTCTTCCTGTACCATTGGCACCCACCTACTCTGCTGACTCCCTTTCTCCAGGTAATGGTCACATCGCTCATCTCTTTTCTGCTCCCACTGACCCTGAATCACCACTTCTTGACACACATTCTGCTGGAAGCTCGCAGCTGTGGCCAGTCTTCCTACTGTGGGTGACTCAGTGCTATGGCCTCCTCCTACCATTGGCAACATGGTGTCTTACGACATCCCAGGACATTTTGCTAACACTGTTGCATCTGGCCCCAGCTGCTGTCATATCCTTTCCAGCCACTGCTGACCGGCCAGCCCCGTCAGAACCCTCACATCTGTTACCAGTCAGCCACTGACGCCCTGCCCCTGTCCTCTAGGCCGGCCTGCATCAATGCTCCAAGACACGGCTTGCAGCCCCGAAGCCACGGACCTGCCATGCCCTTGTCCAAGCATCCTTCTGGACGCCACTCACACCCTCACCTCTGTCCCAAGTCAGGATTTCCCCTTCCTCCACAAGTCACTTTCTTCTCCAGAATGGCTTCACCTCTGCAGCAGACACCTACGTCACAGCTGCGGGCCCCAGTGTGATGGCTCTGCGATCTCCACCGTAGGGGAAAGAGGTGCTGCAACCTCGGCTGTCGCCAACATTACAGCTGCAAACTACACAGCGAGATGGCTTCGCAGTTTCCTCTGTAGGAATAAAGGAATGTCGTATCCATGATTGGAAGCTTACGATTCAGTCACCAACGACACAGCAGAGAGCCGCAGGTTGCTGCCCTGCCAAAGCACATCAAACTCAATCAGAGATATCACACCTATGGCAGTCACTACGATATCTGGTGGCAATTCATCTGCCGGATACAGTGCTGCAACCGTTGGCACTAGCTGTCCTCTGCAAGCCACGTGGTATAAGTACGACTTCCCAATAAGTTGGAGAGCATTATAATACGAAACCCATCAGCTCGCCTGTCAGTCTGTGAATGTGCGAGTTACAGTTCCAGACGACGTTCAACGAGTTCTGTTCGACAGAGGGCAGTGCATGTCAGTCGGAACCAAGACATTGATAGTGTAGCAGATACAAACTGTGTCTACAGCCTTGTTTCCTTACTGTGGCAACTATGCATTCAAGCGCTGTTATCGAGTAGTCCAGTTTCACATCAGATCAGGACGATCTTTGAGTTGCATTCATTGAGAAGCTGTTCAGCTGCTAGTCAGAAACTTATGTTACTGTGTATTCTCTGGATAAGTAATATAGTTCTATTGTTCTTGGTTGCCTGGGAACATCTCTTTTGTTGTAGAATGCATCACCCACAATGTGATACAAAAATCATCACCATCGCCGCCACCACCACCACCGCCAGCACCCCGATCTTCCACATCTTATCCACCTTCCTCTACTCCTTCTTCTTTTTCTCCTGCAATAACTCCTCCTTCTGCCTTCGTGAATACATTATTTCCCTTAACTTCATCTTGGCATGTCTTCTCCTCATGGAATAACTGCTCCAGTCTCTACAGAGATCGAGTAATGAGTTTAAATACATTTTCTAGTTCAGAGTCAGGTTCAGCTTTCCTGTTTTGCAGCAACATCATTTTTTTGCGAATATTTCGTCGAGATTTCAACATCCGACTTTTAAGACTACTCTTTCGTCCAACGGAATTGAGAGACAGTTCAAAAGTGCACTGCTCTGTCACAACTGAATCTATTGTAAGAAATCGTCTCAATTTATGTCACTCTTCATTGTGTTTGATGGTCTGTACATCCCTCAATCGTGATTCAGATCTAGAGGTTAAAACGTAACCAGCTCTTTCACCAACAACAAACGTAGTCGAAATGCAAAAATTACTTTTAAAACACGTTTGTTGCAACACACCACAGACAAAACTTATAAGTGATTCAAGGCGCGTAAGATAATACAGCTACCGCAGCTTGTGCTTATATAATATCCAACATTTCGATAATTTTCTGAATATTGTTTGAATTGTACATAATTAAGCTCACAATTGAAATCTCTGTGCTTTCATGAAACTTGATTAAAGAATTTAGTTTCAAACATAGTGGGAACAAGTTTGAGCTATCAGTATGTTGGAGTAAATCACCTTTCACATCGAAATTTCATCAAGTGTTCATTGTAAACAACTCATTTATTAGTTCTATAATAGCTTTGTAGTACCACACTGAATTTTTTCTGGCATTGTTTCAGTGTCTTTACATTGAGTCCAGTCATTATTACTACTGCTTTTTCGTATCCTGTTCCCACAAACAATAAATTCACTGTGTATTTATGGTCTAACTTAGTTTGAATTTATAGAGCAACATATCCATAAAGTAATTACATTTGCCTGTTACGCATCAAATCTCATCATAAGTTAATTGATTCTCATAAAGATAACATGTGTAGGATAAAACAATTGAAAATTTCTGCTTGTATGTAACAATGCACGAAAATCACGCAATAGTATCGTAATGTCTGAAACGCTTGGTATAGATCTGTTCATTATACACTCTCCCATTCTGCTTCATTATAAGGACCTGGCTTTATGTCCTGGTGTAAGTAGTTTTTCTGTGTCGTCATCAGTGACACTGAACCCTGGTGAGATCGCATGACATCAATGATCTCTTAAATGTGTGGCATCATCAAAATGGGAGGTAATTTAGAAAACTGAGATGGAGGTGGACAAAATCGTGCTTCAACAAGGGAAAATACGTCAGCTTGCCCCAAAGATGTATCAATGTGCCACAAAAATGTATCTAATTGCCATAAAAATGAGAGAAAAACAAGTAACACAAACTGTATTGCATGTTTGAAGTGACACGTGACAGTACATACACGTTCGAGCAATAAATAGCTTTTGCTATCTACCTTGCATGATGGATAACCACTGGAACTTGAAATTGTGAGAGACATCTCTGTTAATTCCGAAAATTAAATCTCTATCTGGGCTGCTGCTATTCTCTCGAAGTATCTCGAACAAAATCGAGGTACCAAGACTCAGCGACTTGTGTGCCTATAGCTCATTTTTTCCTCAAAAGCGCTTTCATATACGTAACGTCTAAAGGTAAGTACAAGATATCTTTTTTCGGACAAAACGCAAGCAAAGAGGCCACGTTTAACGCTGTTGCATAAAAACCTTATTCATTGACACAGGACTGAAAACTCCATTTGGCGTGAATTTTGCCTGTTCTTTTCCGTAGCAAGTTCAACGTCAGAAATACACCAAGTGTGGGAAAAAATTATTCACCGTTGGTGTTGCAAGCAGACGCATTCTGGGCCCAGTGCCGTGTATTTAATAAATGCTTTTGCACAGCTTTCTAGAGAAAGTTCAAGATTCTATGAATTGTATTGTTTTTAAGTATTTAAAACGCTGTTGGTTTCCACGTGCGTTGTATTTTTCCGTCTTTACTCTGTCATTTGTAGCTTTCGTAATTGGTAAAGAGTAAAATTCGATCTGAAAGACAGAAAAGCAATGTGACTTGCAGCTAATACTATGCGCATTGTAAGGTGTAAATGCAAAAGATAGTGTTTGAATTTCGAAACGATACGACATGGATTTGCAGACACAATACGGGGCTCGTGAGAAAAAATTTACAGCACTCAAGTTATATGTAGAAGACTGCTCAAGGTGTGCATGCGGCGTCTTTTAAACGACAGAGCTCAGATTAACTTTGTGCCACAATTCCGTTCGTTTGCCCATGATTCTACACCAAATATTGGAAACTGAGAAACTGCACCACCTACTTGTCAGTAATGGCATATGAAACTGAGTAAAGAAATAAGGAACAATCCCGAAGACAATAAAATTATAATAGTATATGTGCATCTTTGTACACATGTACGATATAGTCCCATTAAATTGCTAATCCCCCACTACAGCCGTCTGATATAGGCATACAACTCACATGTGACATGGATTAACAAGAAAACATGTAATTTTCCTTCCATCAGTATGTTACAATTTTTGTAGAGAGCCAGTGGCATCTGTTAGAATACAAACATACCGAAGTACAGTAAAGTTCGTGATATTTGAAATATGAGAGAGAATGTGTATGCACATTTCATCGATTCAACTAACCTCCTCAAAAAAAAACTAAATAAAATTCCCCAAGGATCTATCAACTCATCCTAAGATGTGTAATTAATCAAAGAGTACAGTATTATGCATTAAATTGCACAATATTTATCTTCGTTAAACTGTAACTGGAATACTCTCACTGAAGTTGACACATCGCATAGAATATACCATCTTACAAGTAACGTAAAGTGAATTACTTACTATGTGGTCCCTAGGTAATGGACATAAAACCAGGTCTGTTTATTATATACATTGCTATATAGGGTATACACAGCACCTGGAAGTTTGTAACAGGTGACTTGGCCTAGAAATACTGCAGAAAGCGTGGTAGTATGTTTCTTGAGGATATTCATCGAGTTTACATTCATATTCACAGATAATACCAGGAAGTTCCTCAAAATCGTTATCATTGGGTTTCAATACTTGTTCTAAACCTGTTGGCTAGGATCTGCTAGCTCTCCAACGAATCTCAACCACCTGGCAAAATTTACCACAATGCGTCACTGCAGTAATGACGTGATGACTTTAACATGTAATTTTCCAGCAGAGACATTGATCACTGAAACTCTCTCACTCAGAAAATCAATTCATGTGATGCATAACGAAAAACATGTGTGGAAACATCATTTCTCCTAATCTGATCTGCAATAGAGTCTGGATTTTCACAGCGTTTGTGGGGCGGCGGGTGGAATAATTTTTGTTATATATGTTCCTACTATTTATTTAATGCTGTTGTTTGCCGTTCTCAACACTGGCTCTCTAACTACAATATTGGCAACCAGAAAGTGATTAGCAAAACGTTAAGCCTGTAATTAGAATTCCTAGTGCCCACTTCATCTGAGAAATACAGTTATAGCTACAGCTTATAGCTCTGAGGAATTAGGAGATTGTCTGGGATTCATAGTCAAAAACTATTCTCTCTAAAATGTTCATTATATTCTGAAAGTCACAGACCAAAAAGATTCCGCACAATCCAACTACCAGAGCAGTTCAGAGTCTAATGCACTGATGCAACTATAACTGTCCAAATTAAATGTTTAAGTGAATGCTCGCCATAATTTGATGATAATGTTCATCAAACGCCACGCTAAATAATGGTAGAATGTCTGTCCCGTGGTGGCACGTGAAAATACGACATACGCAAACTGAAGATAGATCATTAAAGTCATCCCAGAATTAACACTTCACTCGAAAACGATTTCATGGTTACGCATATCCCGAGTAACTTATTACGGCATCCGAGGCTGTTTATAGCAATGATACCGACGCGACGCGACTCCCGGCACAGGTGGTGCGCTAATCAGCGTCTGGAGAGAACTGGGGCCTTCCTTTCCTCGCGCAGCGTTCTTACATATAAAGCCGCGGTGCGGACGGCTAAGGGAACTCCTGATCAAATCCGCTCTCCCGACTAGCATCTGGGCTAGTAATGCACCACTTTAAGTTATCGAATAAATCATTGTTTCCTTTGCTGATGGCCGATGAAGCTCTCAATTTTAAATGTGCAATCAGCCCACAGGTAAGTAATCATAATAAAAGTCTGACGTGGCTAAGTCAAATATTTTGGGCGAGAGAATTAATTTAATTACACTACACACAGTAGACGAGCTCTGAACTTGCCCTTTGGAGATATGCTATCGCTATAGTTTTATAGTTATTCAGTTGAAACTTCTCACATCTTTATGATTATAGCGGATCTCCCTTCTACTTAAATTTAAACATCCTAGCCTTATTTATTCGCCTACTTAATCTATCTTGCTTCCTTAATTTTTAAGACAAAAACCAGAAAATCATGAATTTCAACTAAAATTTTAATTTGTGAGATCCAGAATACTGTTTCTACTAAATTATTATGAAAAAGGAATCTAAATATAAATTTTTAAGTTTCTAGCTCTTTCCTGTTGCGCCAATGATTTTTACAGAAAAACGTCCAAATTTCGAAAATGGTTAAAGTTATTGAACTGATATTCAACACATATTGATTTAGTATTACTCCTGACATGCTAGAAACGTTCCAGGTTATTTACTTGATTTTTAAAGCATTGCGCAACATTTATGACGTCAGAGCTAGTTACAGCGGACTAGGCTGGCACACAATGGAAAGACTGATGTGAATTTTATAAGGCGTGAGTATGCTGCTTCCCTACACATTGTATCTGGGGCTAACCGTTCCCACAGTATTGAATACGCTCACAAGAAGTGTCAGTGCTTTCCGTTGCTCACAGATTCAGTTAAACAGACTGGCAGATAAGGCAGTCTACTGCACATCAGTGTCGAAAAGTACTGTTACAGGTGCCCTTTAGGTGAAGATGTAATTATTTAAGCATGGTATTTATCATATTCAGTATGCTTCTGGGACAAAATGGTTGAAATGGCTCGGAGCACTATGGGACTTAACTTCTGAGGTCATCAGTCCCCTAGAACTTAGAACTACTTAAACCTAACTAACCTAAGGACATCACACACATCCATGCCCGAGGCACGATTCGAACCTGCTACCGTAGCGGTCACGCGGTTCCAGACTGTAGTTCCTAGAACCGCTCGGCCACCCCGGCCGGCACTTCTGGGACAATTCATCACGCTTGCTTCGTAATAACTCGTAAATTCGTGGCATGCTGCGTGTCCCTACTATTCTCTGAGACCGGGTGAGTGTTACACTTACCAGCCTCATTTAGTTTGTTGACTTATTCTGAGTCGAATTAGAGTGATTTCGTTTATGCTCACTCCAGGCTGATGGCTTCTGGATCGGTGCTCACGTCTGTTAAAATGTTTATTTTGTCACTGTATATTCGATGAGCAATAGTACCTGTCACGATCACACCTATTACCACGACCACCATTGTAATTTTGTCCATCTCGCCTCTCGCACGGTGGGCAGTGCCTGTGAGAACGAGAGCGACCATTGATCTACGCCTGTCACTGTAGAAGAGGTGGTTTGCAGAGCACTCTGAATTCTGGAATTTGTTCAGTTTTAGTTAACATACCCACCTGTTTGCGCATTGGTGATCCTTCCCATGCACGAGGAATTTGCTCACTTCTAATCAACAATTCGTGTTTTTTTTCTCAACTTGGTTGCCCAAAACTGTTTTCTTTGTAATAGTTAAAGTTTCAAATTACTTAACATTTCGTTAACCTGATCTATGGAATTAGCTTCTGTCTCTTGCAGCATAGGATTGACGTCTGCCTGACCTTGCTCGGGCATTTCCATTTTGAAATTTGTTATTAACAAAAATGCACAAAATAAAAATGAGTAACTACTATATCGCAAAACTACAAAAGCAATACTATAGATAGCGAAGCATCTCTTAGAGATGTTAGTTAATGGCTGCCGGTGCACAGGAAACAATCTCTGAGTGCTTTGCTTTCTAGAACCTCTGCGAGCAGTTCTGTCACCATTACAGGCAATATTGCAAATTTTACAGAGTGATGATACTGAATCTGAAAAATTCTGAGTGCGATCTGCACGTACGTCACCACTCCGCGCGAAACCAAAAACGCACGATAAAAGGAAAAGAGTAGACTTGCAGTGCTCCAACGTCGGAAGCCATCTTTTGTACTCGCTTTAAAAATCTCACTTTGTGTTTATCCTTGGCTTGCATAGTTCCTATCCTTTATTCTCTCATCAACTGCGATTTTGTATCATGCAAAAAGAGAAAACACATAGATTAGATACACAATAACTGAGTCATGTAAATCCGTCGCCAATATAGCGTCCACTATAAATAGAAACTGATAATAATGAACTAACAAATAATATTACAGCTAAGAAATATACAGTGTTTATCGATAATAAATATAATGCAGAAGGTGGTATCTCGAACCATGTGTGGTTTGCAGGAACTTTCTTACAACAATGCAAATTATTCTGCGAGGACAAAATGTCATGTACACAGCGGACCTACGCAGTCGCAGTTACTTGTCAAGGAAATATCACGGAGACGTCCCTTTGCTTTTCAGTTCAGTAAAGAATGATCTACGCCTTCGCAAACAGAGGTCCACCAAATGCCCTGTCAATGCGGCAAGGCATACGTTCGTGAAACAATTCGCACGGTAGAAGAGAATGTGCGGTGAACACAGACCACCAACTCAGCCGCAGCTCAGACTAGTACAAAAACACGAAAACTGGCCATACCACAGACTACAAAAAAAAAGAGAAAAAAGAAAAACAAATAACTCAAGCAATCGTCCTCCTTCTGGGAGTGCATGCTTATAAAAGCCATTGAAATTAGGATCCAAGACGATCTGATAACTGATTAACAAACACAGCGGCGTACAACTGAGTCAGGCATGGAACCCCATACCAAGTCTAGAAAAAGCGAAGCGTTCCCGTACAGTGAGGTCCGCACCCTACGACGAACCCATGCACACCTGAATCCACAGTTCACAGCCGAGCGTCGCTACCCTCACCACCGACACCACCCACTTGGGCAAATGCGCACATAGCGATAGGAGTGGGATGTCGAATGGAGGAGGGGTGGGGGGTGTTGGGGGATAATGCCAACGTGGGAGGAGCAGCAGTCATCATGAATCATCTGAATGAAGGAGGTAATGAGACTGTTTGCCGAAATGTCACGGACAAGCTACGACGTGACCCCGGCGAAAATCCGAGAATGAGTTCATGGCTTGTAGCAAATAAATCGATGTTAAATCACAGTAATATTCACTTTTAGTAGTTTCCAACACACAATTCAACAAAAACTGGCTTTTTTATTATACACAATGGGCGTACGATTAGTGAGACTAAATCGTTGAAATCCCTGGGCGTTCAGATACACAGTAAGCTGTCGTGGAAAACCTATGTTCAGGATTTTGTTTAAAAAGTAAATGCTGCTTTATTGAACATTAGATCACTATCTGAAATAAGTGATAGTTCAAGACGAAAAGCAGTCTACTTCGCTTATTTTAATTCGTTGTGACTATGGTATTATTTTTTGGGGTAACTCTTCTGATTCAAAAATATTATTTTTGGCTCAGAAACGGGCGGTTCGAGCAATATGTGGTATAAATTCACAAACCACCTGTCAACCCTGTTCAGTAGTCAGGTGATTCTGACATTGGCCTCTCAATACATATTTTCTTTAATGTCGATGCTTGTTAGCAATATCAGCTTATTCCGAAGAGTTAGCAGCTTTCACACACTTAATACTAAGCAAAAATCCAATCTGCAGATGTAAAGCAACATCTTGACTCTTGTGCAGAAAGGCGTGCAGTATTCTACTGCATTTTCAATAAGCTGCCACAAGAATTCAAAAATATTAGCACTAATCTACGCACTTTCGAGCCTAAACTGAAAAGTCTCCTCACGGCTCACGCCTCCTATTCTGTCGAAGAATTCACGAAAAATTTATAAAAGTAAGCTAATTACTGTGTTGCGTTGTTCATTATGTTTATTTAAACGTACGGCATGTCGTCTGCATAGGACTCATATGCGTTTCATTTATCTATTATTACTCTTCTGTCATAATTTCATGCACTGACTCGTCCCATGACCATTTTCTCCGACGGAACATAACATATAAAATAAAATAAAAAATAAATAATTTGTAGAAGACATGCGGAAATGTTTGATGTAGAGGACGCAAGGAATGCAGATACGTGTGGACGCAAGTTAGTGTTACTCATACCTTGTAGGCTGCCACCACTAGCTGCACATATTGAGTCAGTATATAAGTCTGCCCCCCCCCCCCCCCCCTCCTTCATGAACCGCGGACCTTACCGTTGGTGAGGAGGCTTGCGTGCCTCAGCGATACAGATAGCCGTACCGTAGGTACAACCACAACGGAGGGGTATCTGTTGAGAGGCCAGACAAACGTGTGGTTCCTGAAGAGGGGCAGCAGCCTTTTCAGTAGTTGCAGGGGCAACAATCTGGATGATTGACTGATCTGACCTTGTAACATTAACCAAAATGGCCTTGCTGTTCTGGTACTGCGAACGGCTGAAAGCAAAGGGAAACTACAGCCGTAATTTTTCCCGGGGGGATGCAGTTTTACTGTGTGGTTAAATGTGATGGCGTCCTCTTGCGTAAAATATACCGGAGGTAAAATAGTCCCCCATTCGGATCTCCGGGCGAGGACTACTCAGGAGGACGTCGTTATCAGGAGAAAGAAAACTGGCGTTCTACGTATCGGAGCGTGGAATGTCTGATCCCTTAATTGGGCAGGTAGGTTAGAAAATTTAAAAAGGGAAATGGATAGGTTAAAGTTAGATATAGTAGGAATTAGTGAAGTTCGGTGGCAGGAGGAACAAGACTTCTGGTCAGGAGAATACAGGGTTATAAATACACAATCAAATAGGGGTAATGCAGGAGTAGGTTTAATAATGAATAAAAAAATTGGATTGCGGTTAAGCTACTACATACAGCATAGTGAACGCATTATTGTAGCCAAAATAGACACGAAGCCCACGCCTACCACTGTAGTACAAGTTTATATGCCAACAAGCTCCTCAGACGACGAAGAGATTGACGAAATGTATGATGAGATAAAAGAAATTATTCAGGTAGTGAAGGGAGACGAAAATTTAATACACATGGGTGACTGGAATTAGATAGCAGGAAAAGGTAAAGTACTAGGTGAATGTGGAATGGGGGTAAGGAATGAAAGAGGAAGCCAGCTGGTAGAATTTTGCACAGAGCGTAACTTAATCATAGCTAACACTTGGTTCAAGAATCATGAAAGAAGGTTGTATACATGGAAGAGGCCTGGAGACACTGGAAGGTTTAAAATAGATTATATAACTGTAAAACGGAGATTTAGGAACCAGGTTTTAAATTGTAAGACATTTCCAGGGGAATATGTGGACTCTGACCACTCTGGTTATGAACTGTAGATCAAACTGAAGAAAGTGCAAATAGGTGGGAATTTAAGGAAATGGGACCTGAATAAAATGAAAGAAGCGGAGGTTGTACAGAGTTTCAGGGAGAGCATTAGGAAACCATTGACAAGAACGGGGGAAAGAAATACAGTAAAAGAAGAATGGGTAGCTTTGGGAGATGAAATAGTGAAAGCAGCAGAGTATCAAGTAGGTAAAAAGACAAGGTCTAGTAGAAATGCTTGGGTAACAGAAGAAATATTGAATTTAATTGATGAAAGGAGAAAATATAAAAATGCAGTAAATAAAGCAAGCAAAAAATACAAACGTCTCAAAAATGAGATCGACAGGAAGTGCAAAATGGCTAAGCAGGGATGGCTAGAGAACAAATATAAGGATGTAGAGGCATATATCACTAGGAGTAAGATAGATACTGCCTACAGGAAAATTAAAGAGACCTTTGGAGAAAGAGAACACTTGTATGAATATCAAGAGCTCAGATGGAAACCCAGTTCTAAGCAAAGCAGGGAAAGCAGAAAGGTGGAAGGAGTATATAGAGGGTCTATACAAGGGCGATGTAGTGGCGGACAATCATATGGAAATGGAAGAGGACGTAGATGAAGATGGAATGGGAGATACGATACTGCGTGAAGATTTTGACAGAGCACTGAAAGACCTAAGTCGAAACAAGGCCCTGGGAGTAGACAACATTCCATTAGAACTACTGATAGTCTTGGGAGAGCCAGCCCTGACAAAACTTTACCATTTGATGAGCAAGATGTATGAGATAGGCGAAATACCCTCAGACTTCAAGAACAATATAATAATTCCAATCCCAAAGAAAGCAGATATTGACAGATGAGAAAATTTCCGAACTATCAGTTTAATAAGTCACGGCTGCAAAATACTTACACTAATTCTTTGCAGACGAATGGAAAAACTGGTAGAAGCCGATCTCGGGGAAGATCAGTTTGGATTCCGTAGAAATGTTACAACACGTGAGGCAATACTGACCCTACGACTTATGACTTATCTTAGAAGATAGATTAAGGAAACGGACACCTACGTTTCTAGCAATTGTAGACTTAGAGAAAGCTTTTGATGTTGACTGAAATACTATATTTCGAATTCTGAAGGTGGCAGGGAGCGAAAGTCTATTTACAATTTGTACAGAAACCAGATGGCAGTTATAAGTAGTAGATGAGTTTTGCTGTTTGGGGAGCAAAATAACTGATGATGGTCGAAGCAGAGAGGATATAAAATGTAGACTGGCAATGGCAAGGAAAGCATTTCTCAAGAAGAGAAATTTGTTAACATCGAGTATAGATTTAAGTGTCAGGAAGTCTATTCTGAAAGTATTTTTATGGGGTTTAGCCATGTATGGAAGCGAAACATGGACGATAAACTGTTTAGACAAGAAGAGAATAGAAGCTTTCGAAATGTGCTGCTACAGAAGAATGCTGAAAATTAGATGGGTAGATCACGTAACTAATGAGAGAGTACTGAACAGAATTAGCGAGAGGCGGAATATGTGGCAAAAAGAAGGAATCGGTTGGCAGGATACGTTCTGAGACATCAAGGAATCACCAGTTTAGTATTGGATGGAAGCGTAAAGGGTAAAAATCGTAGAGGGTGACCAAGGGACGAATACACTAATCAGCTTCAGAAGGATGCAACGTGCAGTAGTTACTCGGAGATGAAGAAGCTTGCATAGGACAGAGTAGCGTGGATAGCTGCATCAAACCAGTCTCTGGACTGAAGTCCACAACAACAAGAACATACAAGTTTGCAGCATCAGTCTTGTTCCTTTGAATGAAATGCCGCACACAATATTTTCCAACAGAGCGTAAAAAGTCTTCTGAGGTATACTGCTTGTACACTGTCACTGAGTTGGCCAATTTCGACTAAACTAGCCACACCGAAAGCTTTTGTAGTCTGATGCTTTCCCAAGATATTTTCTGCCAGGTTTCTTCCGAAACAGTTCATCGATATTAAACAAATGTAGTGAAGGACCAACTGTTGAGTGGTCGTAATCTGCACGTTTGTGACAGATAATACATCTACCAAATGGAAAGACGGTAAAAACGTATTCTGCTATATTTCTAAGTGTGGTCAGATGATTGGGCATTGAATATAAGGCTAGACGTAGATGAAGAATGTGTATAACCCTAACGTTTAAAGTTTGTGATGTTAGTGGTTCCTTTTTGGCACACCTACACTCCAAAGATGGCGTGATCGTCAGTCATAACCTACGATGCTGCACAATGTGTCGGCCTTTCTTAATCTCGTTGTCCCTAAGATACATGTAAAGTTATGTAGTTATAGTTTAATTCTTTGTAATGTAATCAGTAGGAATAATCCGGTTTCCATCTCAGGAAATAATTCCGACAGATGAGGGTGAGGGAGCACAGTGCTTCAATTGTTGTTTTGTTTCTGGTGTAATGTGGTGGGTCCAAGTCTTAATCAAACAGGCTGACTTCTTTTTAAAATGCTATAAACATCGCTGAGTAATTCGTTTAGCATTGGCTTTGGTCCCAAATTCAACTAAGGCGGCACCCATGTAGTACAAAGTAGTGCATTAAACAAGTAATCCACGCTTGAATTCATCCGCCTGTTTCTTAAATATTGAAATTCATGAAGTAGGTGGCTTATCACCTTTCACGAGCTTTGGATGAATATCCGTTGGTGAAAACCTGTCGAAAACAAAGAACTTTTTTAAAAGCACGATTTTCAGCGGCCGGATTAAAACGGTGTATGTAGCTAACTATTTCGATGATCAAGCTAACACGCTACTTACGTCACTGCACAACTTGCTCGAAGATGATACCAACAAGAACTAACTGATATCAACGTCATCTCTCTGTCCAACCAATAACTTTTCACCTTCTCATCGTACTCGTCACAGTAAGTGGTTAGAAAATAAGTGCCCTGTTAAAGTTTGGGTAGTAAAAACCAGACATAAGATAAACTGAAGTCCTAGCGCATGTGAACGTGCATTTGTATGTGAGTATGCGATGTAAAGTCGATATCTTGGACGACATTCGATCTTCATTTTTGTAGTACTTTCCATTACATTCTCCTAAATGCGTAACAGGCTGTTCGGGTAAATATCTATTGGAGAGTGAGCGACTTTGCAGCCAATATGCCAGACGAGCTGGTATTTGCCTTACAACTAAGGAAAACCTCCCGAAAAACTTGGTCGTAATCGGAGGATGAGAACTTGCTACACTCTGAATACGCGCGTAACTTGTTTTTGGTTCATTTTCTGCGATGCAAGTTAGCTGTGCATACTTCGTGACGTGTAAATATGGTGACTGATGATGCAATCTCTGGTTGCGCTGTCTCTGTTGTGTCCAATAAGGCAACTCTTCCTCAGTCAACATCACGAAGATTACAGATGGCAGATAAACGAGTGACTGCCGCTGTGATTTAGCAGTTTCTGGAAATTAAATCATCGTAGTACAGTTTATGGTAGCGTGTTCAGTATGTTTTCACACATACACTGGTCTCATTTGTGTAGGACATTCGCTTAGTTTTTATTTGAACAAACGAGCGATCGTTTATTGATTACGAAACACACTAAATTTGCGTTCTATGCCCTTACACTTTAATTTCTAGTACATGTTTTTCTTCCACAACACTGTTTGTGTTTATGCCCTTTTAAACAATGTTCTTCCTTGTTTAAGAGTAACACAGCGAATGTGCAAGGGGTGAACCAAAATTTGGAAACAACAATAACGTAACACATTACAGTGCAAAATACGTAATAGGAAAACCACTGGCATTCAAAATAGCTTCCAGTCGTCTCAGAATGGATAAATGTAAGTCCTGGATGGTATTCAAGGGAATCTTCCACTAGGTAACGACGAGAAAGCTGGTGTATTCACTCCAAAGTAGACCACAAAGGCCCATTAACACTGATATCTGGTGACTGTGCTGGCCAGCGGAGATGCGACAGTTCTTCTTCGTGTTCTTAAAACCAGCCCTGCACAATGCGAGCTGCGTGGACGGGAGCCCTATTGTCTTGGAACACAGCATTACCATTGGGGAACTAGTATTGTACCGTAGGATGGACCAGATCAGTAAAATGGTGACATAATCTTTAGCAGTAATGTGACCTTTTTGAGTAAGTTTTATTGGCAGCGAGCAGTCTGCATGATAGGCTTGGGGTGGTGTTCGCCAGACGTAAAATCGGCCAGAAGTTGTAAACAATGTGAAACTTATCCGACCAAATGACTTCCTTCAAATGGTTCAAATGGCTCTGAGCACTATGGGACTCAACTGCTGAGGTCATAAGTCCCCTAGAACTTAGAACTACTTAAACCTAACTAACCTAAGGACATCACACACATCCATGCCCGAGGTAGGATTCGAACCTGCGACCGTAGCGGTCGCGCGGCTCCATACTGTAGCGCCTAGAACCGCTCGGCCACTCTGGGCGGCTGACTTCCTTGCATTGCTTCATGTTCCAGGTTTCTAATGTCTTCGGCGCCTCGTTTTCTGCTACGGGTATTTGCGTCACTGACGTGTGTTTTTGTAAATCCAGCTCGACCCAACCTGCAATCCCTGTTTCTGGATCTACCTTCGTGCTGATTAGGTGCTGACAGGGTGCGCGACTGCGATATTCACTTCTGCAGTGTCTTCTCCAGCTGTTTTTAATTGTCTTCACAACACCTTTCAATGACTGTCTGTCACGATAACTCAACATACAATTTCGTCCCTGTTGCGACTTTGTGGATGACGTTTTTCCGCTTTCCCAGTACGAAGTATAAATCTTTAATACGGTACCTCTTAAGATATCAAACACTTCAGTTATTTTGGTTATGGAAGCTCCAACAATATGACTACCAATTATTTGCCCACGGCCGAATTCGCTTCGCTCCAACATAATCCACACACAACTACAAAGAACGCTCTTGTGATCACGACTGACACTTTCAGCTGCACAGGTGCCAATCGTGGTCAAATACAGGGTGTCCGAAAAGTCTTTCCCTGATTATATAAGTTGATAACTTAGGCTAGAAGAAAGATACAAATATGAATCTAAATATGAAACTGGTGTCTAATTGTTTACAAACTATCAAAGTTGTTTCACACATCAGTAAACTTCCACATTAGCACCCTTGGTACCACGTAGCACATCTAGGCGATATTCAATTTCCGTCCACACATTAGCCAACATTACTGGAGGGATCGATTCAACCACTGTGGTTATCCGTTGCCGCAGGGTTTCAAGATCTGGTACACGTGTTCGGTAGACCTCGTCCTTGACATAACCCCATAAAAAGAAGTCTAATGGGGTTACGTCAGGGGAGCGTGGAGGCCAAACCGTTGTCCCATCATGAGCAATCCATCGCCCAGGAAAGGTTATATTGAGATAGGCACGGACGTCCAAACCCCAATGAGGCGGAACACCGTCTTGCTGAAACAAGACATCGGGGTGATACTGAAGCCGCTGAGGAACAGCATACAGTTGCAACATGTCCGGATACACTGCAGATGTGATGGTAGCCTCAGCGAAGAAGAATGGCTCGATAATTCGATCGTGCAATAGCGCTCACCAAACATTCAACTTTGGACTGCCTCTGGTGCACTCCATGACCTCGCCAGGGGGTTGTGAACCCCAAATGCGCACATTATGGCGATTCACTACTCCACTGACAAAAAAGGTCGCTTCGTCGGAAAAGGCAATTCGTCTGAGATAACCATCATCGTCCTCAATACGTGATAGCATTTCGACCGCAAAGTCATATCGACGTGTACTATCATTGGGCAACAATGGGAGTGGAAGTGAAATTTACTGATGTGTGAAAAAAACTTTATAGTTTGTAAACAATTAGACACCAGTTTCATATTTGTATCTTACTTCTAGCCTGAGTTATCAATTTACGTAATCAGGGAAAGACTTTTTGGACACCCTGTACAACAGCGCCACTTGCAGGCTTGGCTAGAATCTACTTTTATCGTATGTTCAAGAACGCATTTCTCTCGGTGTTTCCATATTTTCGTCACACTTCTGTCTACTCGCATAAGCAGTTCTTTTTAAAAGTTATCCTTCTAACAACAGTCTTGATTCCAAACAGACGATTAATTTTTAACTTCTACAGTACCTTTATGTACCTCTCGCTCAACATTTCATTAACACATCTCATGCACTCCATTACACTTCTCTCGTGCAACGCATACAGCTTTCTTCATCCATCTCAAACCACATCACACACCAACAATTAATTATTAGTGTCCTTAACTGCAACTTTTTGTGCCTGTCTCGTCCATCGAATTACTAATCAGTCCAACAAACGTCATCAGGCGTTCCTCCATATACTACTGACATTCAGGTGTGTCTATCACGCTATTCCTCCATGTACACAGTGATATTAATTTCACTAGGCATACAAACATGTGTAAAATTTCCATACTTCAGATAATGTAATCAATATTAATTAAAAATATACAAATAAACACAGAAAGAAAATTTCCGTCTCATCTGATCTTGCCGTGTCCGATTACTGGACTTCTATTGTATGTGTATACCTAATGTAAGACAGAGAGTTCAGTAACGTAATATTAAGTGATTTCCACCCTAAGCAGATGGACGTCGCACAGATCCACATTAAGTTTAGTAATGTGGGTATTTTGTGACCGCAGCTTTCGGGGGCCCCAGACGGTGAAGCCATACGAAGCTAAAGCGAAAGTCAAGGAACCCGGACACGAACAGTACGAGCATTTTCAGACAGGGCTTAGACTGAAGTTGTTCTGTTCGATAATCACATACGATAGTACCAGTACAGTATAACAGCTGTTCGATGTGTTTGTACAAAACTCGGCCGTGGGTGTTATCCCCCAACTAAAAATTTGGAGCTAAGGATCATCGTTTTTATGTAAGTAATAGGGCCGATGTGCACTCCGACCACAGTTAATTCGTTATGAACTGCAGATTAAAACCGAGGAAACTGCAGTATAAAGAAACTGAAAAAACCAAAGTCCTCTGAGAGTTTCAAAGGAATTTTTAGGAAACGATTGAATGAAACAGGGGAAATAAATACAACTGAAGACGAATAGGTAGTTTTGTGAGAAGAAGTAGTTAAGAAAGCAGAGGCCCAAATAGGTAAAAAGACCAGGGCATGTAGAAATCCTTGTATAACGCGCGAGATATCGAATTTAGTTGACGAAAGGGGAAAATATAAAAAAACAGCAAATGAAAGAGACAAAAGGGAATATAATAACCTAAAAATGAGATTGGCAGGATGCACTGCGCACGAATTGCTGCCTATAACTTCACGTACCTAGCTCTGTTACTGGCAGACACAACACGGCCCCCATAAGAGACGAAATTGAAAAAATTTTAAATAGTCTTAGGAATTATGATTTTTAATGTGAAGGAACGCAGCGCTACAACCCTCGCTACACAGTTTGGGTTCTGGGGAATTGCAATTGAGCACACAAACGGCAGCTATTTGCCTAGATTGTTTTCGATATAGTTTTTAAATACATTTCCATTATGTATTATTATTATTATTATTATTATTATTATTGTATTCCAGTCAACAGGTCTTATACTAGGTAGTTCCTCCTATCATGACGTCAACACGCTAATGGAAAAATGCAATTGCGTATCGTATACTGTCCAGTAACACCAAAGATCAAATACCATAAACTGATCGAAATTAATCAGAAATTATTTTGTATAAGTACGTATATAATAGGTAGCGCTCGAGAACCGTTCTTGTGATAGAAATAATACAATTCACTTTCTCGTAGCCTTTTAGAGTAACCAAGAATCACTACTACCAATACACACGTCAGACCGCTCCTTAACACAAGTCACATACCTTAAATGTACTCACTTCCCTATTTAGCTTTTAGTAAAATCACAGTAAAGGTTAATATATTTTGCTACCTTCTTACTTACCCTTACTACCTTCACCAATCTTCATAAACAACGTCTCTGTCTTTAGGCTACGAAACTACGATCGTAAACTTTCAACTTAAGAATAAATATAAACTAATCCTCATATTTTCTGTACTTTTAAATAGATAACTCACTCTTACATCCTTTTAAGCACTAACAATAATCCTAATTATTTTATTATGATTTTAGCAATTAAATGATCTTGAATGGAAAATTGTTTAACTTGTAAATACTTTGGACTACCTATCTTGGGTTCATTTGTCACTCAATAATCTTTGACTTTGATAGGTATTTTCTGCTTATTAATATTCCACAGTCTAAGGTCTCGTTTGTTTCTACCATAACCAATGATTTACTTCAAATATCAATTATTTAGTAACTTTAGGCTAAATGAGAACGCGAGGACTATCTTTTGACTTTTAAACATGAAAAAAAAATCGCATCTATCAGTGGGGTAAACTTTATTAAAAAAAAATACACCGGTCTGGGTGTTCCGGTAACAGTCTTCAAAACTCTACAAAAATCGATAACTCGGCTCGACAATAAAATAATTCAGTATTCACAAAATCCTACTCACGTATCACTTCAACTACCAAATCCATGCCTCAGAGAACACCTTCTTCAACTTTTTCAATTAAGCACACACTTCATAGGCGTGTTCCAAATACACCATAACCAGAACCCCGATTCAAATAGCTTCAGTCTGATAGCTGAAGTCAAACAATACTTCTTCGATTCACGATTCATAATACTCAAGAAACCAAGTTACAAGTACAAAACCTAAACATACACTCAGCTAATTGAAGAATGCGTCACTGCGATAATTCTCCAAAATAAATCGAGAGCGTGATAAAATTAAATTATTTTCAGTCTTTGATATCCAGCCCTATACCCGTTGCTGCAATCTTTCGCCGAAATACAGGCACTTTCAGACATACTTCCAAAACTGCGAATTTTCCTACCTGCGCAATAAATCGATACAACTGTCCGGCCGCGCGGGATTAGCCGAGTGGTCTAGGGCGCTGCAGTCATGGACTGCGCGGCTGATCCCGGCAGAGGTTCGAGTCCTCCCTCGGGCATGGGTGTGTGTGTGTGTGTGTGTCCTTAGGATAATTTAGGTTAAGTAGTGTGTAAGCTTAGGGGTGATGACCTTAGCAGTTAAATCCCATAAGATTTCACACACATTTGAACAACTGTCCGATTAATTAATATCGATAGCTAATCGAATCAGCTCAACTTAGCGAACAACCAGCAACAAAATATTAGGTCCTTCCGACCATCTGGTTCTAGGCGCTTCCGTCCGGAACCGCGCTGCTGCTATGGTCGCAGGTTCGAATCCTGCCTCGGGCATGGATGTGTGTGATGTCCTTAGGTTAGTTAGGTTTGAGTCGTTCTAAGTCTAGGGGACTGATGACCTCCCATAGTGCTTAGAGCCATTTGAACCGACCCTCTACAAAAAAACTTAGTTCCTCTTAAGTGTCTCTCACTGCTCCTAGTTAGTGACTGCCTTTCGCCAGGCGTAAAACCATAGCTGAACGATTTCGATGACACTGGTACGACGCCACCATTATTCCTTAACAATTATCAATGAGAAACATACAGCCGTCGTTCGTTCTTCTGCGGCCAGCTGGTGCTCGATGGTCTCTGTCTCCTGCGCTCTGCGGTTCTCTCTGGGCTGACGGATGATCATTGCCGCCACCTCCCGAACATGCTGTACAAGCTACTCGACTATCTGCATAAATACACAAGACATACATTACATACTGAATGCTACAAATTTTTACATGTTCCTTTTCCCATATTTTATTTGCCTCGTGCAGTTCCAATAGAGTAAAACGAACATAAAAAATTATATCGCCAAAACGTGCGAGATTCTTCTGTCCCAGTACAAGAAACTGAAAAATATGTGTGCAGGCATGGCTAGAGGAGTAATGTAAGGCTGTAGATGTATGCATGCCTAGGGGGAAGAGAAATGCTGTTTTTGTCAAAATTAAAGTGACTTTTGCAGAAAAGAGAAATAGCTGTACGAACATAAAAAGCTCAGATAGCAAGAAGATACGAAACAAAGAAGGGAAACCTGAAAGGTGGAAGGAATATATAGGAGGGAAATGAACCTTGAGTACAATATAACAGAAAGAGAATACGAAGTAAATGATGATGAGATAGGAGACTGCGAAAAGAATTTGAGAGAGCTCTGAAAGATTTCAGACGACACAAGTACTCTCGAGTAGAAAACACTCCCTCAGAATTGCTGAGATCCTTGAAAGAGCCAGCTATGATAAAACTGTTCCAACCCGTGTCCATGATGTATCAGAAAGGCGAGATACCTTCAGATTCAAGAAGACTGTAATAATTATGATTCCAAAGAATCAACAATAGCTGTACAGTATAGAGTAACGGCACTGCACCCTACACAATGCCGGACACGGACACGATATGCAGCCTCTGGGGCTGGCCAGTGTGTTTATAGCAAGCAGGAGCAATGCACGCAAACTTTGAGGGTCTTCCCGGCAGGGGCAGGCGCGCTTTAAGAGTGGATTAACGGCCGTCGAGGAACTCTGACTACTGTGTAACGTCTCAGGTTTCATTGTTTATGCCAGTTCTGTTCTCATCGTGGTTTAGAGCGCTTTGGTAAGAGTCAAATGCCCTCAAACGTCGAACGTGTACCTCACCCCTCATGGTAATGTACATGTGCGTCAGTGAAAAAGACCAATAAAAAGGTGTTAGCATGTGGACGTAACGTGCTGTTCCAGTCTCTTCTGTACCCAAGGTCCATCACCGTTCACTTTGGATCCCTACGTAATTCGGTGCTCTCCGATACACACGATCGAACAGCGGAGAAGTGGTACTCAAGCGTCAACTTTGGGTTACAATATCTCCGGATGTAATTAACATTTTACAATGCAACAAACGGCACTGATTACGTATTTGTTTATATATTCAGATGTGCTAACAAAACTAACGGGGTTCCATTTAAAAAAACGTAGATTTGTGTTAAAAAACATACTTCCGTGCATTTTTTTATGGTTTGTATTAACCAATTACACTAGCCCCTCTCCTCACGTTCGGTCTGTTGAATCGATTCGTCAGTATTTGATGTGGTTTACGAAATATATCCAGCGGTAACGTTAGGTGACTCACCATATATATATATATATATATGTGTGTGTGTGTGTGTGTGTGTGTGTGTGTGTGTGTGTGTGTGTGTGTGTGTGTGTACATTACATTGTATCATTTCCTTTTCTTTCAGTTTCTGACCAATACATTTGGACGCTGATGCATCTGCAACTATATTGTTGCTTTCAATCTACATTGTATCTAAGCTAATACGACGATACTGACAAATTTTTCTTTACTTTTTCAGTATTGCATTTGTGATATTAGATGAATTTCCCTGAGTGACACGTGGCAGAGTCCAGTTGAACTGCTCTTTATTGCCAGATGGAGTTGCTACACAGCAAGGATTTACACCACGTCACTAAAAATTCGAATATATCACTTATGAATAAAAAATAAAACACCTGTTAATTTTTGATATACTTATCTGCTCTAATACTGAGAATTGTAATTTCGAAGAAGATGACTTTTATCTAGTCATTCCTTATTCTCAGCTTGTTAACGATCGTAAAAGGTAATATGCCTCTTGTAAAATGTATTGCTTTCTATGTATTCGAGCTCACAGTCTTTAATTATCTGCTTTCTCTTGTAAATTAATTACGCTGATGAGTGGTTTGATGCGTATCGTAAACTGGAAGCAGATAATATTTGTTTTGTCAGCTGGGCAATAAAAACGCTAGTATTATCATTGTAATGATTTGAGTCAGCAGCATTATTTAAACATCACAACAAATTAAGACTGCAAATGTCAAACTTTCTAAGCGTCAAATCCCACATTAGTCAGGAGAAGCAAAAAACAATGCATCACTTTTTTCACATAACTTATTGGGATCGATAAATTGAGAAGAGATACCACCTCAACACTGCAGAAAATATCGAGACAAATTAGAAAGTAAATAGCCGGCAGCTGTGGCCGAGCGGTTCTAGGCGCTTCAGTCCGGTACCGCGCTGCTGCTACGGTCGCAGGTTCGAATCGTGCCTCGGGCATGGATGTGTGTGATGTCCTTTGGTTAATTAGGTTTAAGTAGTTCTAAGTCTAGGTGACTGATGACCTCAGATGTTAAGTCCCGTAGTGCTTAGAGCCATTTGAACCAAAGTAAATACCTGATTAACAACGCTCTAGATGTTAGACCAGGGAACTTACTGCCTCTAATTACAAACAAGAATTTTTTGTTTCAAGTACCATTAATACTGAGGCATTACGTTTTATTTGTGATAGCACAAGTTTATAAATACAGCAGCGATTTTTTAACTACTAGGAGTGTAGTTAACACAAACTATTTCTCATATCTTTTAAATTTTTTAAGAGAGAACAAAAAAATTAAATTAACGAAACAAATCTCTCAGTATTGATATCTATTTCTTACACAATTCCATTCCTTGGCTCAAATGTTGCGATGTTTACTGTAGAGTTCCCGGTGCTGGTGAGGAAGAAATGGCAACATTGCCGGCAGGTCTTCCTGTTTTGAAACTGATAAACATGGCCGGTATTTCAGATGGAGTACGACATGCCACACGTCAACTATGGCCTTTCCTCTTTTGAGTACATTGACAATTTTCCATTCCCCTGTTTCAGAGTAAAGGTTTTTGATTGCTATTTGAGATGGATGAACATGAGACACTTTGATACTCCATATAGAGACCTTACACGCTTGCATTGACAACAGTCTTTCAGCGGCCTCTTTAAAATCAGTCAGTAGTACGCACTGGAATGACATGGAATGGGTTCATAGCTTTAGCTGACTGAAGGGACTTGTGTAATCAAGAAACTGAAATTACAACATTAGCCGCAGTGCGACAGTGAAATAAATTCACTGGCGACAAGTGAAAATTTGTGCTGGACCAGTACTGGAACCCGAATTTCTCGCTTTATGCACGCGGTCGCTTAAACCACTTCGCCTATCCGAACAAGCGTCTCATCAAGCCCAAATTCCCAAATTGTCGCACAATGCGTATGTAGGGTCCTTTTTCCATTACCCTCATTCCTCGCAGCCTCTCGTTTGATTCCTACAAGATGTTGAATGAAGAGTGCATCCGCACTGAATTATCATTAATTACCATCAAGGCGCACGTATTTATATGTGTGGAGTCTGTTCTATCAGACATGTCGAAAAAAAGACACCGCACATATAAATCTTGTATCAGTCTTGCTGGAGAAAGGCCTTGCTTACTGTTCTAAGTTTCTCTAAGTTGCAAAACCTTCCTTCCATTACAAAGACTTTTTATCGATACAAACAATGATTTATTACATGGATTTTGCTCTCCATACAAACTGTGCTGCATCAACTAAATTGAGAAGACCTTGACGCATAGCACTTAGAGCTGCAGAAGGAAACACTATTTAGCACTTGAACCTTGTGCTATCGAGTAATGAATGTTTGAAACGCTTTTCTATGATTTGTCACTTGAAGAAAGAGACATACTCTGAAGTATCGAGAACACAACAGTGAAATGGCGCGTTTTCTGAGAAAAAAAAAGCGCTTTGAGCGTTTGACATTACCACTCTTCAGTTAATCCCTCATTTTGTTCAATTTGTTTTAAATGAGTGACATTTTTCGTCAAATAATGAACAGAGCCATCAGCTACCATTAAAGTCTTTATAGAATATCATGTTAATGTCACCTCGAAACCGTTTAATTACAACTGAATGAAACGTTTTTTCGTGAAGTACGCGTTTCCCTTTATTATTGCAAAGGTCCCGTCAGTCGCCTGAAATATGTACATACTGTATCTACAATGAAACTTCCTGGCAGAATAAATCTATGTGCCGGACAGAGACTCGAACTCGGGACCTTTGCCTTTCGCGGGCAAGTGTTATACCATCTGAGCTACCCAAGCACGACTGACGACCCGTACTCACAAGTTTAATTCCGCCAGTACCTCGTCTCGTACCTTCCAAATTTCACAGAAGCTCTCCTGCAGATCTTTCAGAACAAGCACTCCTGGAAGAAAGGACATTGTGGAGACATGGCTTAGCCACAGCCTGGGGGATGTTTCCAGAATGAAATTTTAACTCTGTAGAGGAGTGTGCGCTGATATGAAACTTCCTGGCACATTAGATTGTTAGTTCTGCAATGTCTGCAGGAGAGTTTCTGTGAAGTTTGAAAGGTAGGAGACGAGGTATTGGCGGAATTAAAGCTGTGGGGACGGATCGTGAGTCGTGCTTGGGTACCTCACATGGTAGAGCACTTGCCCACCAAAGGCAAAGGCCCCGACCTCGAGTCTCTGTCCAACACACAGTTTTAATCTGCTAGGAAGTTTCATATCATCGCACACTCCGCTACAGAGTGAAAATTTCGTTTTGTGTTTACACTGTTATATTTTAAATATTGGACATTGTGTAATGAGGTTATGAACAGTTCTGGCACTTTTTAAATTTCTAGTTACAAATTTCGTAGATACTGCTCTAAATCTGTTCTTGTCCCGATTTTGTGGTTGATCAGCTTATTTCCATGTGAAAAGACGCGAGGGTCGTTCGCGATAATGATCTAAGAGTCTTGTCTTCACGAAGTCCAGAGAGGAGCTGTCCTGAAAAAATTACATATAATGAGGGTTCACAATAAATGTTCCCGAGCATTTGGGTGCTTCACAACATTTCAGTTTTGTACCTAATTTCCTTTCGTGTATAGATATTAGATTCATTCAGTCCATATAAGCTATCATTTTTCTTGTTACAATGAGACAATTTTAATGTAAATAACAAAAACAGGTAGGTAATAATTTTGACTTGGGTAGTGTTGATGTCAACTTCCTCCTAAGTTATATAAATGGTGTTTGTACTTTTAGAAATGTCTGAAACGACGGACTCAGTTTTTGATCCTGCAGTACTGTGTGAATACGCTGAGAATTTGAGCCTGACAGGGAGCGTAATAGGGAAGTCGGTGCAGGTGCGATGACCACACTGTCCTAGCCACAGCCAATGTCAACACCATTCGCTCACGCCATAAAGTGCCATTACTCCATGAAATGCTGTATGCCGGTAACGTTGACGTGACTCTCCTTCAGGAGGTGTACGTTGCAACCTTTTGTGCTCCCCATGACTTTACAGCATACGTTTCCCATTCTTCCGTTAGCGATAGTGGGGTGGCGATCCTCGTACGTGACTATATCCTTGCTGATACAGTTGTCCATCTCTCTGATGCCGGAGGTATGACTCTCACGATTAGTGGCGTCAGCCTCATCCAACACCTTTGCGCCATCTGGTTGGGTCGCTACTGCGAACGTTTCACTTTCTTCTCTGAGGCAGTCATGCCTCTCTACCTGGATGAGCAGGATGCCTTAATCATTGGAGGTGACTTCACCCAGACTCCCAAAGACCAACTGCCGTGTCACTCTCTGTGCATGGCACTAGTGGCAATTGTCCAGCACCTCAACCTTGTGGACTCTTGGGAGCATGTTCATGATGATTCCAATAGGTTTATTCATTTCACTAGTCATTCTTCCAGTCGCTTCGATCGTTTTTACGACTCCTGCGATGTTATCGGTGGGGTGCAGGCTGCTGAAGTTTGCCCCGTTGTATTCTATGACCGTGGCGCAGATATCTGTGCCGTCAGTCTCTGCCGCATAAGAGTGTGGCACAGCCAGGAACCATGAAAATTGAACAGAATCCATCTTACTTCACTCAACTACCGGCAGCTCATCAAGACAATGTGGACAGCTTGTCGTCGACGCTGTTACGCATATCAGTCTGCCGTATCATGATGAGTTCTCTGCTCAAAGCCTACCCTCCACAAGGTCTTGATTGATTACGGAAGGGAGGTTGCGTCATGATGGCGATGAACCCAGGATTTCTGCTTCATTATTGTCTGGGAATGTACTATTATGTAATATTCGCCAGAGCATCTGTTGGTGGTGAATTGTGCCGAGGCATAGCTCATTGCAAACTCTCCACATCGCCCTGAAGAAGCTATGGTCAGATGATGGGTTAGTGCAGGAGTGTCTGTTTCTCTCAGTAGGTGGGACTATACCAGGCACGGCCTACAACTCAACAGGAAAGGGAAGGGGAAACTGGCTGGGGTAATAGCAGGAAATTTAAGGGGGGGAGGCACTGCCATGAATGGTAAAATACCAGTGGTTACAAGTGTTGGAGCAGCACCTTTTTAGGATAGGTAAGACAGAACGATGTCAAGTTCTACGAGAGGTCAGGATTGAAACAAATCTTCAGTTTAGGAAAGAAATTAAACAACACAATTCTAGCACATTGGATCACCAATCACAGCTGTCAATTATAAATTTTCGCCAATCACCAGAAATTTTATCTCCACCAAGTTGTATCTCAGTCCTAGGTAATTGCATTGATGAATTAAAGTCACCCAACCCAGTTGACATAATCTGCCTCTCTGAACACCATGTGACCACTGGTATAGGAACTAGGCCTAAGTACAATGAGAAACTCAGACAGGAGAGTACTGCAAATGTTAGAATAAGGAATGGTTCTCATAAAAGTATAATTAAAAATAATGTAAGTATATTTCATCAAAATATTGGGAGTTTAAAGAATAAAATAGATGAGCTTCTGGTTTGTTTAGAAGATTTAGAAGTTGAGGATGAAATAGATATACTATGCCTGTCTGAGCATCACATTGTTACTGATATGGATAAGGTAAATGTAAGTGGATATAAGCTCTCTGCACATGTAATGAGAGAAAATATGGAGAAAGGAGGAATTGCCATATATGTCAAAAGTTATCATTGTGCAAAAAGTATAGAAACAAAAAAGTTTTGTGTAGAGAAACATATAGAAGCATGTGCCTGTGAGCTTAAATTAAATAAAGGCACATTTATAATTGTAACTGTATATAGGTCCCCATCAGGAAATTTTCATCTATTTCTGAAAAATTTGGACTCCTTGTTGTGCAGGGGGAAGCAAATTATTATTTGTGGGGACTTCAATGTAGATTCTCTGAAAGAGGGTAATAGGAAAAATGACCTTGATTTTCCTACTTGGGTGGTAAAGGATAGCAGCTCACTGATAAATAATTTCTTTATAGACCAAGATAAGTTTAACCAGATAAATGCTCAGCCTGTTGAGAATGGTCTTTCTGATCATGGTGAACAGCTAGTTACAATATATGACATAGCTCCATTCAGCAATACTAAACAGTCCTCCAAAGTAGTACGTTCAGTCAGCGATTTAACAATTGCAAATTTCAGGGAAAGCCTACAGCAGTTAGACTGGGATGAGGTGTACCGTGAACCTGATGCCAATTTAAAATATAATTTATTTCATGACATTTTTGTAAATGCATTTGAAAACTGCTTCCCCAAGAAAATAGTTAAATATACTCGTAAGAAACCTTGTAACAAACCATGGCTTACTAAGGGTATAAAAATATCTTGTAACTGGAAAATGGAAATGTATCTGACAGCAAGAAAGAGTAGTGACCCAGAAACTATCAAACATTATAAAAACTACTGTGTTATATTAAGAAAAGTTATTAAAAAATCCAGAAGTATGTGTATCATGTCTGAAATCAGCAACTCTGATAATAAAATTAAAACAATTTGGAATATTATTAAAAGAGAAACAGGTCAACCAAGAGCAGAGGAAGACAGTATTACCATCAAATTGAATGAAAACCTTATGAACAAAAAGTCAGAAGTTGAAAATATTTTTAATAATCATTTTCTAAATGTTGTGGATATAGTAGGATCCAGGTGTTCATTAGAAGATGCTAGGCTGTTAATGGAAGAGGCCATACCTATGCAATTTGATACAATTGAAATCTCACCCACTTCTCCCTCTGAAATTAGGAAAATAATAAACTTGCTTAAAAGCAAAAACTCACATGGAATTGATGGCATTTCCAGCAAAATACTAAAAGCTTGTTCTCAACAGATAAGTAAGATTCTCAGCCACCTGTGTAATAGCTCTCTGGAACAGGGCATTTTCCCTGATAGACTGAAATATGCTATTGTTATACCTTTGCATAAAAAGGGGGATAGATCTGATGTTAACAATTACCGTCCAATCTCCCTTCTAACAGCTTTATCCAAAATTTTTGAGAAAGTAATGTATTCAAGAGTAGCTTCACATATCTGTAAAAATGAAGTACTAACAAAATGTCAGTGGTTCCTTGTAAACGGACTCTCACTTAATTTTGATAAGACACAGTACATACAGTTCCGTACAGTGAATGGTATGATGCCATTAATAAATATAGACCTTAATCAGAAGCATATAGCTAAGGTAGAATATTCCAAATTTTTAGGTGTGTCCATTGATGAGAGATTAAATTGGAAGAAACACATTGATGATCTGCTGAAACGTTTGAGTTCAGCTACTTATGCAATAAGGGTCATTGCAAATTTTGGTGATAAACATCTTAGTAAATTAGCTTACTACGCCTATTTTCACTCATTGCTTTCATATGGTATCATATTTTGGGGTAATTCATCACTGAGGAATAAAGTATTTATTGCACAAAAGCGTGTAATCAGAATAATAGCTGGAGTCCACCCAAGATCATCCTGCAGACATTTATTTAAGGATCTAGGGATATTCACAGTAGCTTCTCAGTATATACACTCTCTTATGAAATTTGTTATTAACAACCAAACCCAATTCAAAAGTAATAGCAGTGTGCATAACTACAATACTAGGAGAAAGGATGATCTTCACTATTCAAGATTACATCTAACTTTGGCACAGAAAGGGGTGAATTATACTGCCACTAAAGTCTTTGGTCACTTACCAAATAGTATCAAAAGTCTGGCAGATAACCAACAAGTATTTAAGAAGAAATTAAAAGAATTTCTGAATGACAACTCCTTCTACTCCATAGAGGAATTTTTAGATATAAATTTAAAAAAATATTAAAAAAACACAAACAAAAATAAAAAAGTTGTTATAATAACTTAAGTATGTTGTTAAATTAACTTAATTATGTCACATATTGGAAAATTTGACTCGTTCTACATCATTACGAAATATCGTATTCATGATCCATGGAACTGGTATTAATCTAATCTAATCTAATCTAATCTAATCTGTTTCTGTACCACATGATAACAGAACGGCACCACCATCAGAGGACTTTGAATAACGTTCTTACGACTGACGATGGGCGGCGCTTATATACCCAATGGTATAGGATCTGCCAACCGCGCACATCACATTATGCCTCCAACCTGCCAACATTATGGCGGTTTCCCGACTCTTCTTTGGCTTGGTTCCTGGGGATGAAGTGATGGATCTGCTCGCCGAAGTCATGGGATGAAGTTCATGATGCTATCCAGGCGGGTTCTACGTGCAAGTCGCCCTGCCCTGACGGACTCCCACTAGAGCATTCTCGGATATTTCATCCCCTAAAGGCGCTGGTGTGGATGTAAATTTGTTGGGGCCTTATACCGCCCCTCTTCCAAATACCAGATCCATAGTCTCCTCGTTCCCATCCACAAACCTTGGGATACATCACAGATATGCGATTACCACTCCCTGACTTTGCTCAACAGCGACACAAAGATCTTTACCCAGCTGTTCGCTGCATGGCTTAAAAAAAACAGCCCAGCGTGTGGCTTCCCTTGAGCAAACCTCTTTGGAAAGTGTCAATAACACCAGCGCTTACATCTGTCGCTTTCAGGATATAATCGCTCTCGCGCACGCTTATCATGTGCCTGGACGTTTGGCTGCTCTTGACTTCAGTCAGGCATTCAATCGGGTCAGTCACAACTACCTGAAAAGGGTGCACCGCAATATGGGTTATCCTGATACCAACGTCGACGTCGTAATGCGTCTCCTTGCCAGAGCAATGGCTTGTGTACTCTACAATGGCCGTCACACTTCTCCCACCTTGATCTGTGTCATTCAATGTGTCGAGGCTGTCCACTCGCACCCTCTGCACTGTTGTATGCTTTCACCATGGAACCAATGCTCAGCAATCTACATCAACGCCTGTCTGGGATATCTCTCAATGGCCACTTATTCAAATGCACTGCTTTTGCAGAAGATCTCATTCTCGTTCTTCGTAGTGGTTCTGAGATCTGGTAGCTGCCTTAACTTTCGCAATGCGAGCTCTGTGTTCTGGAGACAGCACTGCTTCATTACGTGTAGGAGAGAAGAAGAAAAAGCAGGAGACCTTGAGATCGAAACGCAGTCCGGCACAAGTTTTTTACTTTCTTCGTTGATTCAAATCAATGCCCACTGGCAGCTTATGTCATTAATTCATATGTGTTACGGTGGGGCGGGGTCGGCCGTCTGCCTTCCCTCTTTCACTTATCGAAAGTCCACCTGCCTTGATATGCTTCTTTCCGACATCCCTTCACTCGGTAGTAGCAGATATGTGCTAGGCAGTGTGCTAGACAGTGTAAAGCAGCGTTGATGAAACCACTACCTAATACCTACCACACAGAGGCCGAATAATTCAAGTTAAAAGTCATTTCCTGAAAGTTCATTTTTAAAAAATCGGGCGTTCGGCGGATGCAGTTTACTTGCAGAAAGCATTTAAAATTACACTGAATCTGCTTTTTTATTCATATAGAAACACGTGAAATGGCTATCGAGTCCATATTTAATGTGGTAATGCTCTACCATTCAAAGTTCACTGTCTGTACAACACAGTTTCAATCGAAAAGCAGCCAGAATTTTTGCAAGTCCGACCCAACTAATTTTCATGTTCTACCAGGTACCGACCCACAACTATTCGCGAGTTAAACATTCGGTCGTTTTAGTGGTCTTCGAAAGAAGTGCTCGCCAAAGCATTCTGTACAGAGCATGAAACTTGCCACGTGAAATTGTTACTGCGACCAGAAAGTTCACACGCTCATAACATTCAAACTATTTAATTTAGAAACACCAAACTTTCATTAAAATATTCATAACTCCAGTCGCTTCAGTCACGAGGTATTCGAACGGCAATTAACTCACTATTTCTTCATTTTTCAGAGTATTTTTTACGGAACTATTTAACATGGTGTTATCCCTCGTATTTGCGCGGGAATAGCTTAATTCTGATTGGCTGTTGATCTAAACGACCAATCAGAATGTTCCTTCCAGATCATTCTCACGGCAAAACTTGCCTTATCCAATCAATAATCTGATAGTAAATAACGTCATTAAAACTTCAATTTCTAGTATATTGTTTAATCAAAATAAGCGAAGGGCGAGTTATTCTCCAAATTGATAAATAAACTTATTCAGTCTCTAGCTTTCATTCCAGCTGCTTTTATACAAAATCAAGCTCACACTGCCATACATCATCTGAATCGTGGTTGCACCATAACTTTCCCGCGGTCTATTTGTACAAGGTTTTATGAAAAATGACATATTAAGTTTTAACGTATGTCCCGCATACACTCTCTCAATCATTCTCACGCACTCACACAACAAAATATAATCAAACAATAATTTTGACCGATTTTTGTATTAGGTAATGCATAGTGAATACAGTTTTGAAAAAAATTCTAACTAATTTAATTTGTAATGACTTCAAATGATAATGAAAGTCAGTCTGTATTTATTCCTGAGATGGTTTTAAAAACCAAGGGTCAGTTTTAGGACTTTTAGGTAATTTTCTCTATCTCCATAACTACAATAAATAAAAATCTGAAATTTTAACTGCATCGTTCCATTAATAACAAAAGGCTGTATACCAAATTTGAACAAAATCGGATAATAACTAATATGGATTATTTAGATTCGTAGAGGGTATGAATCTTCGGATCAACTGAACCTGCAGCCACTGAACCAACCGGCTGCGTGCCTTACTGCTACGAATGTCATCTCGTAATAACTTGCTACTTTACAGTGTCTTGTTTCTCCCAAGCAATTTATGAAAAAATTGGAACTGATAGTAACATGTAATTATTTTTCATTTCGATAATAAATAAACCTGTTGGCAATAATGTGATGTTTTCTAATTTTTCCAACCCATTCAATTCTAAACTCCTTGTAAAATATATAGCGGAAAGCAAATTTTCAAATAATATATAATTTTAAGCACAAGATACTGATCAATTATTAGTTCATAATCGACAATTATTAGTTCATTGGAGTATCCGTGTCATCTAATTTTAATATAAATTTTGTTTTTCAGTATAGTTAAAATAAGAAATTGTGAAAAACTTATTTATGATTTATGCACTCTGTATGAAGCTATTAATAATACTTTTTGTAGTGTCGGCAGACTTGCCAACACTACGCACACTAATTGAAAGAGGAGGCCAAGATGCACGCGCTAACTCACGAAGGATGGAGTGAGGTCTGAAACAGGAGACTAAATGAATGTGATAAAGAAAATACGTATCTTTGGAATATACTTAACTTTTAATACATCCTTGTATACATCGTTCTTGATGAGACATCTGGAGATTGTGGCGATACAAGTGACTCTTTATATACAAGCTATTTAAGGTTAATGGCGCCTTGCTAAGTCGTAGCCATTAACTTAGCTGAAGGCTATTCTAACTGTCTCTCGGCAAATGAGAGCAAAGGCTTCGTCAGTATAGTCGCTAGCAACGTCGTCGTACAACTGGGGCGAGTTCTCGTACGTCTCTCGAGACCTGCCGTGTGGTGGCGCTCGGTCTGCGATCACACAGTGGCGACACGCGGGTCCGACATGTACTAATGGACCGCGGCCGATTTAAGCTACCACCTAGCAAGTGTGGTGTCTGGCAGTGACACCACACTTTTGAGTGAATAATAACGCGAAACGTAAGTAAAAAGTGTCAGAGTATTCAGAAAACCACCATAGTACAGATGTCTTGCTATTACTTCTATCAGAAATCTCTCTTAACTATATCTCCTCTTAGTCAAAGTAACTGCTGACAATGTCGAGTTTCTTACAACTCTAACTTGATTAGATTTTCTGCCTGACAAAACCATATGAATGAATTCGATACGATAAGAACTGGAGACGGTTCACACAAAGTGGTACCTTTCACTTACATTTACAAAAACAGTGCACTGGGTACAAATCTCCTGCTTTCAACACATTTATATTTAAAACCGATACTTTTCAGATGCAGAATACTAAAACATAGGTGTTAAGGGGAAGTAATTGCGATCTTCACACACACTGCTACGGAGTTTCCCTGCGCCAGCCGAGTGCATTATGCTCAACCACCATCTTTCAGAACTTTTCGTACGATAACAGACATATTTTTTTTAAAAAGTTAACTGATATATTTTTTAAAAAAGGTCGAAAGTGAATATTTTAAACATCTGAAATTCATAATTGTGGTTCATTAGTTTGTAATTAAAAATTAAGATATGATTTTGAGAATGCTGAAAACCTTTGCTGCTGGTGTGTTCTTCAGCCTCAAGACAGGTCTGATGCAGCCCTCGAAGCTAGTCTGTTCTGTGCAAGTCTCTTCATCTCTACATAACTAGTGCAACCTACTCGTATATTCAGTTGACACTCCTTACTGTAGTCGAGTAGTGCCATAAATTTCGTAATGTTCCTTTCTCCGTAATGCGATACAGTACCTCTTCAATACTTTTCCTATCTACCCATCCAATCTTCAACAGTCTTCTCTAGCACTACAATTCAAAGGCTTCTATTCGCTTCTAGTGTCCACGTTTCACTTTCTATAAGGTTATACTCCAACAAATACACTGTGAAATACAGTTAAAGGACCGCTTTTTCGAAACCCCGTAATTGCTTCCCGTTGCGACGTATAAGTTTGAAAATTTGTCTCAAAGGTGGCCCAGCGACGTCACCCTCGGTCTCGACGATGTTTCAGATAGCGAGGTGTCGAAACATGCGAAAACAAAAGATCAGAGCTCAGAGGTGCATATGACGTGGAAGGTAGTTTAATGTTGTAATGTTGTCACCAAATTTCGTCACTGCCTTACCCATTGCCACCATGGACGTGACACACGATGAAAAAGTCGTCACACCCCTCTTTCTCACATTTCACCCCTTCTTTTCACACCTCTGCGATTGAGATCAGAACGGCGTCACCCTCTGCTGAAATCACGCTTTATTTTTATTGGTGGCCGAGGAAGAGATTTCAGAGACACCGTCACTCAGAATCGATACGGAAGAGTCCTCAAGGGCTGGCATAAAGGGCGTCAATGAAACTACCTCTTTCTTTGGGACATTGATTCCCGCAGATTTTGGAGTCGAAAACGGTAGTTTTCAGTGCTATAAGTAACAGGCCGACTTTCTCGACATTTTTTGACGTTACTGACACCCCCGAAAGTTTCAACCCCTCTCTAAGGACATTGTGGTTTTCGAGTGCAGCGCAACAGCAGATTTTGCTCTTGTTTATAGGTTGGAACAATTAGAAGCCGTTGACAACCGTTCCAAGAAATTTGAACGTGATACTAAACAGCAAACGATGCTTACGCCTTTTCAGCCTTCTTGTTTAACTCCCTCCACTGGTGTGATGACGGAGGTTGCGACACTGACACGTGTGTAAAGAAAATGGCAAAGGGTTCCTCTAAGATATCCCAGTTCGGCAACACACTCGGCGGGATCCACTTACCTACACTGAAAATTTTATAAAATGCACCTCTACAGAGAAAACCTGTCAAGTAGTCCTAGGCGCCAGCAGGCAGGCAAACGGAATAGAAGAGTTGTCAGTGTTGGACGCACCTTTGAGCCAAATTTCAGACTTATACGTCACAATGGGAGACAATTACAGGGTTTCGAAAATCTTTAATTCTGTTGCGCAATGTACTTTCAGGAGTGATTCAAAATACTTCAAGTTGTATAGGATGCTAAAACGTTTCTTTTTCCCGTGTACCATTTTCTTGCCATTGCCTTTCTGCATTTCACATTATCCCTACTTCAGTCATACTCAGCAATAATGCAAACCAAACATCAAAACTCCCCTTTCTACCTATTGCGTCTTTTCTCCTAACCTAATTCCCTCTGCATTGCCTGATTCAACTGTACTGTATTCCATTATCCTTCTATCACTTTTGTTAACGTTAATTTTATTCGTGTAATCTCTTTCAACCCACTGTCCATTCTGTTCAGCTGATCTCACAAGACTTGTCTCGCATCTGACAGAATAACAATATCATCAGCAAACCTCAACATTCCTTTCTTTTTGTCCGTAAACTTAATCTAGGATACAGAGTTGAAATTTGGTGACTAGGTGATAGTTTTTAATATAATTAATATTTTACATTATTAATATTTTCAAAGATATATCATATTTAGAACTTTCTCAATCTTTAATTAAGATCTCAGAAGTAGGTTTATCTCCATCCCCCCTCAATGAGCCAGGGACCTATCCGAGATATTTCACCCCTCGATGATATACACTGCCTGGCGAAAAGGAGCACACAGAAGAAATAGTCAGTTGCCAGTCCAACTTCATACCCACACAGAATCAGTGGTCATGTAAACCACTGGAGTTCTCTGTGGCAGGTAAAATTCCCACCCTAGTGTTATCGGGCCTGGTAGTGTATATAAGGTGCCTGAACAGTGTTATTGTTGAGTGATCACTGTGAAGAACATGGGGATAATGAATTTTCTTGAGAGACGCGATTATCAGCACCTAACAGAATTTGAAAGTACCCTCGTTGTGGATCTCCATTTCGCCAGCTGGTCGAATCGTCCAAAATCCAGATTTGGGGGGCATTCCGGTGTAACAGTGGCACGATGTTGGACTGCATGGGTATGTGAGGACAGGCGTACTCGTCGCCCAGGTTCTGGTGGACCACATCTGCAGCCACAGGTTGACTGCCATATTGTGCACCAACCACTTCATAACCTTCAAATCTGCCCCTGCAATCCAAGAACAAGTAACGAACTCTCTGCAAGATGAAATGAAATGTCGTGTGGCTAGGGCCTCCCGTTGGGTAGACCGTTCGCCTGGTGCAGGTCTTTCAAGTTGACGCCACTTCGGCGACCTGCGCGTCGGTGGGGATGAAATGATGATGATTAGGACAACACAACACCCAGTCCCTGAGCGGAGAAAATCTCCGACCCAGCCGGGAATCGAACCTGGGACCTTAGGATTGACATTCCGTCACGCTGACCACTCAGCTACCGGGGCAAGATTATCTCACACCATTGGTATGAGGATAGCAACAGTGAGACCAGGGTATTACTGACCCATGTGTGGCTGCCGTTAATACCACAACACAAACAGCTGAGTTGGAAGTTGCGCCACGACCGGGAAGCATTAGCTGCTGATGAATGGTGTCGCACTGTGTTCAGCAATGGAACATGATTCTGCACAACCCTAGATGACCATGAAGGCGAGTGTGGCGGGGACCTGGGGAGAAGTCTCATTCTTCTAGTGTTTTGGAAAGTCACAGCAGTGTTACTCCTGGTGTCATGACATGTGTATGACTTCAGATCATTGCTGACAGTATGGTGGCACAATTATTCAACAGGATAACACTCGAGCACACATGGCCTGTGTGTCTATGAACTGTTTGCATGGTGATGTACTTCCGCCAGCAAGATCTCCAGATCTTTCGTGGATAAAACAAGTGAAGGACCGTCTTGGACGTCAGTTCCACTCCATTGCCATTATCCAGGATATCAAAGAGCAGTTATAACAATTATGGGCCACTTTAACGCAGGGGAGCATATAACAGCTTTATCATTACATTACCATCCGAATCAGAGCATGCATACAGGCCACAGAGAGCGCAACTCCGTAATGATAAGTAGTCTCATGCATCCAATTCTTTGTAAATTTGGTTCGACTTTCTAATTACTGAAGTAACAGCACATACCATGTCAAACAGTGAAGTTTCATTTCATTTCCTCCTCCCCTTCAGGATGCTTCACATTTTTTTTGTCAGGCAGTGTAGACATGAGTACTTTAGATGCATCCACAATGGAGATGTATCCTTGGAGGGACTGGTCTAACCTGTCATTTCTGAAAAGCCTCAACAGTCTTTTCAGTAGCAGCAGGGGACAGGAATCTGAATGACTGACTGATCTGACCTTGTAACACTAACCAGCATGGCCATGTGGTGCTGGTCCAGCGAATGACTGAAAGCAATGGGAAACTACCCCATTATTTTGTTCCTGAGGGCTTAATGAAGATGGCATCCTTATGGGTAAACTATTACAGAGGTAAATCGACGCTCTTCTGATATCCGAGCAGGAATTACTCAGAAAGATCTTGTTATCAGGAAAAACAAAAATGGAATTTTACAGGTCTGTGCGTGGACTGTTAAATTCCGTAATCTGGTAGGTAGGGGTCGCCGAATTTAAAGAGGGAAATGGATAGGGTGGTATGGTGGATAATAATGAGTTGTGAAGAACAGGTCTTCTGGTTAGGTCAGTTTATCAACACAAAGTCAAATAGGGGCCATGCAGTAGCAGGCCTAATAATGAATTAGAAAATAAGATTGCAGCTAAGTTGCTATGGGCAGAATAGTGAACAAATCATCGTGGCCAAGATAGAAACGAAGCCTACACCCATCACAGTAGTACAAGTTTATGTGCCAACTAGCTCATATTTTCATATTGCAAGAAAATACGAAATCAGATCGATTATAATCTCCTCAGTCCTGAGAAAATTTTTATTTAAATTTTTTATATTTTCTTCCATAATTTGTTTATTAGCAACACTAAAAACACAAGAAAAATGTTTTAAAAAATCATTCATTTCTCCTAGTCTTAGAAAGGGATGTCCTCCACAGGGGACGTTAGGTCTCAATGTGTAATGAAGTCCCACAAACCACATTTCATTAAGAACATTATTTTTAGTTCTATCGATGCATTATCAATTTAAATTACTACAAAAATACATTTTATTGTTACAAAATTGTACCTAGGTATATCTACTGAACAAAAGAAATGTATATTAGAAAAAAATTCGGAGTACAGCAGATCTATCATCATTTATTACTGATGACAAATTTAATTCATATAGTCTTCACAGCTCATGATAAAGCTTGAAGAAGTTGCATGTATCTTGCAGGCAGAGGAAAACTTTGCAGATGGAACATCTTATGTGTGCCTTATTTGCTGGACACCCTGGAAATTGACAGCGATTTTTGGTAACCAGTTGAGGAAATTCTGGTAGATGTAGAACATTTTTAGTTCGAATGGCATCAGGAGCATGATGAACTCTAGATTTTGAACGCTTTGGTGCTGGATTTTCGAATCATCACCAGATAGCACTTCAGGTTCACGTATATGTCATAGATATTCCTCATACTTTCTTCTGAACTCAAGAACGTCTAGAACGTCTTTCTTCAGTATACCCAAATCAGCTTTATCGCGTTTGTATTCTACCCACGAAGCACAAATAGCGAAATCAATTAAGTGCATAATCACTCTTACAGCCCACTTCTTAGTTCTGACACTCATTCTATAATAGCTAATCAACCTGTCGAGGAAGTCAACCCCTCCAATATTTGAATTGTAGGTCTTGCAATTGCGGGACGATCCACTTGAATCCACTTTTTTTCCTTCCTGCACCAGCGGCGACATTTGTCAACTGGATTTACTCTTTCTCTACTGGACATGAACATAACAGGACGATTGTCAGACCACTATGCAAAACAAACTTGGCCATCACTTCTCACTGACTGATCAATGGATCCCCTACCACTTTTCTTCATATCCTTGTCCAATGATAGTTTGGAAGCTTTTAGAATTCTGGAGTTCTGTAATGTTCAGTAGCTTGACACTCAGCTTCACTGTGTAATTTGTCTAAAAGTGACTCCGATGTGTATATGGTCACTCCAGGAGGAAGAGTGGCTGTCAGTTTTATAACGACTTTCCCACCTACATCCAAATTTTCAGATTGAGTGTCAGTCACTATAGGATCACCTTTCCGTTGGCAAAAGAAGCAATCTAAAGGAAGGCCGTCAGTTGCAGCCAGTACAAAATTCTTTAATCCACAAGGGTTAGGTTTAGATTTTATGGCTTGTCTTGGTGGTCTGTGACCCCAAAATGGAATCATCTGTTCATCAACAGAAACGTTAGTGGGCCTGGGGTTCAATCTGCAACCTTTCCATACACTTTCAAGAATAGGTTGTATTTTCCAAAATTTATTGTTTTGTTTTACTTCGAGGGACACTTTATCACCAAGTTTCAGATGTTTTCTAATTGTAAAATATCTGTCACGGAAATTTTTTTAGCAATACCTTCCACCCTTTTGGCCCAAGCCATCCTAATCCTAGAATAGCAAAAGTATGACATCATCACTGTTGCAGAGATAAACCTTTTCATTTCATCTACAGTACATTTCAGCTCCCTCCCAGTATTTTTAAGATACCTTCTAATTTGGATTTTCGGTAAGGGTGATAAAAATATTTTCTGGCAGATGTTTACTCACATAGCCATGAGGTGGTAAGTTCACACGACTGCCACTTGTTCCTCATGTTCAGGTGCATGTGGTATGGGGAAAAAATCCAAAGTCTTCCTCCAAAATGTCCTATCGGTGGTAGATTTACCAGAACAGATTCTTTCAGATCTGCTATCGTTCCTGTCTTCAACTGCGTCTTCATCTTCATTAGCTATATCTAATTCCTGTTCATTACTAACATTGTAATGTGGATCTGTACAGATATCATCATCATCATCGTCATCATCACTATCATCAGAGAGCTCCAGTTCACTAACAAATGGTTCAAATGGCTCTGAGCACTATGGGACCTAACTTCTGGCGTTATCAGTCCCCTAGAACTTAGAACTACTTAAACCTAACTAACCTAAGGACATCACACACATCCATGCCCGAGGCAGGATTCGAACCTGCGACCGTAGCGGTCGCGCGGTTCCAGACTGTAGCGCCTAGAACCACACAGCCACTCCGGCCGGCAGTTCACTAACATCTGGTGTCAAATACTTCATTTTCCAAATCTTCAAATGCCTTTGAATTTGAAAAAAAATCGAAATCGGGCCTAAAAATTGTTAAATTGTTCACCTGTAGATTACAGTTTCCTGAAACATTATTAATATTAATCTAATGTTCACCACAAAATATAAAATGAACAACTGAAACATTATTTTTGTAAAAAAAGATGAACTATATTTTGCTGACAAATCATGTTATCCATTACACTAAGTCCTGATGTCCCCTGCAGGCTACACTCGAATTTCAATACATTTTTCAAAGACAATTGTAAAATTATTAAAATTATAATATTGAATAATTATTCTCTGACTACTCATTTACATTATCCCACATAAATTATATTGAATAAAATAGAATAAAGTAGTAATAAAATACTTACAAAGAGCCCCTCCACTGAAAACACGCTTTCTTCTGTCAGGAATTTTCTATTCTGCCTGGCAACAATGTTATTCAACACAACGATGATGAACTGCTTTTGCATGAGGTGCTGCCATCTCTGAAATTCCTTCAAAAATACATTTCAGAGTTGCCAACATGATACGAGCTCGGGGAAAAATTTCAAATAATGCTATGTGTTGTGTCCCCCGTAGGGGACACCAGGACTGAGGAGGATAAAGACCCGAGAACAGCTTCATTGCCTTTCTCAAAACCACAGTCTCTGAGGAGCTTTACATGATGTTAACCCCTTCCACAACAAGACGAGTTCTGACGCAAAAAGGCGCCAAGCAGTGATAATGTAGACTATGTTAATTATTCGCAGAGCTTCCAGAACATTCTCTGAGTCAATATAATGCATTGTGGTTCTCGATTTTATATTACAATACAACTTTTATTTAGTAGGTTTTTATCAAGCGTGTCAATTCCTTTGAGGATTTTTGAGAGTAATAGCTGATGTTAAAGTTTTCATGTCATCGAAAATATCGAAAATATTCTTAACGCTGTTAGCTTCATGTCATGATGAAACATTGAGTATCGACAGAACTGCAATAAAATTACATTTCTCTGATATTAAAAATTACATGGTAGAATAATAAGAACTGGTATAGTTTTCTTTTATTATCAGTTTGTCATATATTTGCATACTAATCTTCCTAGAGTTGTATTACAATTTTTAAAATATCGACATATAAACGAAAAATCATATTTGTGGCAGTTTCACTCTAGTGGTTTAGAAAACATAGTTAATATCCACAGTCATGGATTTCATAATTTACAGGTAAAAATGTGTTCAAATTAGGCCACAACGTCAGTGGTATCGTAGATTTCTGTAAGCGATAAAAGTTCCTTCAGGTCTTGATTTATTATAATGACCTTCTGTCTTGCTTCCACTAGTGGTTTCACATGCAACGGAAAATTAAATACCACCAGGCATTAGCGCCTGAGCCTCACTCACGTTTCCATAATAACACAGCTTACACTTGCCTGACTCACCAATTATTTAAATAATTCAGTATATTGCTTTGTTCACAACATTCTCTTGCCATTAACTACAAGTACATAACTATTTTTTTATCTAATCAAACAGAGACGTAGTAATAAAATTGTGAAAATGTACTACCATTCTTATAAATTCAACTCTACTTGACTCTCATAAGCAAAGCAACATAAATCTTAGCAAAAACTTTTTCCCATCCACAATTTAGGAAAGATGAAATAGAAGTGGCTCTCACAACTACACTCCTGGAAATGGAAAAAAGAACACATTGACACCGGTGTGTCAGGCCCACCATACTTGCTCCGGACACTGCGAGAGGGCTGTACAAGCAATGATCACACGCACGGCACAGCGGACACACCAGGAACCGCGGTGTTGGCCGTCGAATGGCGCTAGCTGCGCAGCATTTGTGCACCGCCGCCGTCAGTGTCAGCCAGTTTGCCGTGGCATACGGAGCTCCATCGCAGTCTTTAACACTGGTAGCATGCCGCGACAGCGTGGACATGAACCGTAGGTGCAGTTGACGGACTTTGAGCGAGGGCGTATAGTGGGCATGCGGGAGGCCGGGTGGACGTACCGCCGAATTGCTCAACACGTGGGGCGTGAGGTCTCCACAGTACATCGATGTTGTCGCCAGTGGTCGGCGGAAGGTGCACGTGCCCATCGACCTGGGACCGGACCGCAGCGACGCACGGATGCACGCCAAGACCGTAGGATCCTACGCAGTGCCGTAGGGGACCGCACCGCCACTTCCCAGCAAATTAGGGACACTGTTGCTCCTAACGTATCGGCGAGGACCATTCGCAACCGTCTCCATGAAGCTGGGCTACGGTCCCGCACACCGTTACGCCGTCTTCCGCTCACGCCCCAACATCGTGCAGCCCGCCTCCAGTGGTGTCGCGACAGGCGTGAATGGAGGGACGAATGGAGACGTGTCGTCTTCAGCGATGAGAGTCGCTTCTGCCTTGGTGCCAATGATGGTCGTATGCGTGTTTGGCGCCGTGCAGGTGAGCGCCACAATCAGGACTGCATACAACCGAGGCACACAGGGCCAACACCCGGCATCATGGTGTGGGGAGCGATCTCCTACACTGGCCGTACACCACTGGTGATCGTCGAGGGGACACTGAATAGTGCACGGTACATCCAAACCGTCATCGAACCCATCGTTCTACCATTCCTAGACCGGCAAGGGAACTTGCTGTTCCAACAGGACAATGCACGTCCGCATGTATCCCGTGCCACCCAACGTGCTCTAGAAGGTGTAAGTCAACTACCCTGGCCAGCAAGATCTCCGGATCTGTCCCCCATTGAGCATGTTTGGGACTGGATGAAGCGTCGTCTCACGCGGTCTGCACGTCCAGCACGAACGCTGGTCCAACTGAGGCGCCAGGTGGAAATGGCATGGCAAGCCGTTCCACAGGACTACATCCAGCATCTCTACGATCGTCTCCATGGGAGAATAGCAGCCTGCATTGCTGCGAAAGGTGGATATACACTGTACTAGAGCCGACATTGTGCATGCTCTGTTGCCTGTGTCTATGTGCCTGTGGTTCTGTCAGTGTGATCATGTGATGTATCTGACCCCAGGAATGTGTCAATAAAGTTTCTCCTTCCTGGGACAATGAATTCACGGTGTTCTTATTTCAATTTCCAGGAGTGTAGCTTGCAAAAAAATATCAGTACTATTATTATACACTCCTGGAAATGGAAAAAAGAACACATTGACACCGGTGTGTCAGGCCCACCATACTTGCTCCGGACACTGCGAGAGGGCTGTACAAGCAATGATCACACGCACGGCACAGCGGACACACCAGGAACCGCGGTGTTGGCCGTCGAATGGCGCTAGCTGCGCAGCATTTGTGCACCGCCGCCGTCAGTGTCAGCCAGTTTGCCGTGGCATACGGAGCTCCATCGCAGTCTTTAACACTGGTAGCATGCCGCGACAGCGTGGACGTGAACCGTATGTGCAGTTGACGGACTTTGAGCGAGGGCGTATAGTGGGCATGCGGGAGGCCGGGTGGACGTACCGCCGAATTGCTCAACACGTGGGGCGTGAGGTCTCCACAGTACATCGATGTTGTCGCCAGTGGTCGGCGGAAGGTGCACGTGCCCATCGACCTGGGACCGGACCGCAGCGACGCACGGATGCACGCCAAGACCGTAGGATCCTACGCAGTGCCGTAGGGGACCGCACCGCCACTTCCCAGCAAATTAGGGACACTGTTGCTCCTAACGTATCGGCGAGGACCATTCGCAACCGTCTCCATGAAGCTGGGCTACGGTCCCGCACACCGTTACGCCGTCTTCCGCTCACGCCCCAACATCGTGCAGCCCGCCTCCAGTGGTGTCGCGACAGGCGTGAATGGAGGGACGAATGGAGACGTGTCGTCTTCAGCGATGAGAGTCGCTTCTGCCTTGGTGCCAATGATGGTCGTATGCGTGTTTGGCGCCGTGCAGGTGAGCGCCACAATCAGGACTGCATACGACCGAGGCACACAGGGCCAACACCCGGCATCATGGTGTGGGGAGCGATCTCCTACACTGGCCGTACACCACTGGTGATCGTCGAGGGGACACTGAATAGTGCACGGTACATCCAAACCGTCATCGAACCCATCGTTCTACCATTCCTAGACCGGCAAGGGAACTTGCTGCTCCAACAGGACAATGCACGTCCGCATGTATCCCGTGCCACCCAACGTGCTCTAGAAGGTGTAAGTCAACTACCCTGGCCAGCAAGATCTCCGGATCTGTCCCCCATTGAGCATGTTTGGGACTGGATGAAGCATCGTCTCACGCGGTCTGCACGTCCAGCACGAACGCTGGTCCAACTGAGGCGCCAGGTGGAAATGGCATGGCAAGCCGTTCCACAGGACTACATCCAGCATCTCTACGATCGTCTCCATGGGAGAATAGCAGCCTGCATTGCTGCTAAAGGTGGATATACACTGTACTAGTGCCGACATTGTGCATGCTCTGTTGCCTGTGTCTATGTGCCTGTGGTTCTGTCAGTGTGATCATGTGATGTATCTGACCCCAGGAATGTGTCAATAAAGTTTCCCCTTCCTGGGACAATGAATTCACGGTGTTCTCATTTCAATTTCCAGGAGTGTAAATATCGAATGGAAAGATCAATTTTTAGTATCAAGGGAGGACCGTAACACGTTGTGGCAAAGTTTATATGATCACTGCATCTCACAAACTTATGTGTATTACTTCATATATGGATACCTGTACTTCATCATGTCATCATGTAATATAAATTAAGGGAGACATAGCCATAGTTGTATGCTTGGCATTTAGGACTCTTGCTTTATATAGATTGATTCATAGATAGATAGATAGATAGGGAGGGTGGGAGGAGGGAGGGAGGGAGGAGGGGGAGGGATGGAGGGGGTAGGGCTTGGTGGACAGAGAGGGGGGAAGATTTGGTGGACAGAGAGGGGGAAAGAAGAGATGGTTAGACAGGGAGGGAAAATGAAGAGATAGATAGGGGCAGGGTGAGGAGGGTATAGACAGGAAGAGGGGGGGGGTGGACAGAGATAGAAGGGAAGAGATGATGGCTGGAGAGAGTGTGGAGGAGAAGATGGTAAGAGAGAATGTGGAGAAGGAAAAGGTGGGCAGAGGGAGGGAAGCAGAGAAGATGGTCTGAGAGAGTGGAGAGGGGACAGCCAGAGGGGGAAAGGAAACATACATAGAGAGGGGGAGGAGGAGATGAACTGAAAGAGGGGGGAGGAAAGGGAGATGCAGGAAGCAGGTGAAGATATAAAAGAATAGAGGCAGTTGAAAAGGAAGAGGGGAGAGGAGCAGAAGGACAGAGAGAAGGGGAAGAGGATATGGACAGAGGGAGGAGGGAAGGCATGGTCAGAGAGAGTCGGTGAAGGAGATGGACATATAGGGGTGGGAAGGAGGAGAGGGACATATAGAGGTGGGGTGAGGTGGTGGACAGAGAGATGGGGAAGGAGGAGCTGTGTGAAATATATGTGTCAAACATGTATGGGAGCAATGTCATGGTGAAAAAGTTAGTACTTCAACTGCCATCATTATTAGCTCTCACCCACAGATATACACTTTTGCGTTGTTGTTGCTCTCTTCATTTCCAGATCATTCGTGAGTTACTGTCATCAACACATGTGCAATCGCTTTAATATAATGCAAGCTACAAATATTTTTTTTTGTTATTAAACAGATAAACTCAGTCTTATACTCTCTGTTATGCAATCTTCATGGAAATTCTCCTTACTTTGCTTCTACCAGTGAAAAATACAAATACACCCACAGACTCATATCCTATCTATGACTATTCACGTTATGGTAAATTTCCCCTACTTTTTTACTATATAATAGCAACTCCCCGTACAGCTTATGCAGCTTCTCCTTCACTTTTTCTTCCAGACAACTTTTCATCCATTCAAAAAATTTCCCTAGACTACCTCCCTCAATAGAGGCGTCTCTACACACCACAAACTACTTCTTATCCATTCTCCTTGTTCTCTAAACCCAGTATCGTAGATTCAGCATCCATCTTATTACCTAACTATTCGATTTTGTCTACCCACAATTGACAAAATGATTTTGAAGTCTCTTGATGAGGATCGTGCTTCTGGCCACAAACAAATTTGCTTAAAATAGTGTGCTGCTGTTCTTCAGATCAAAATTCCACCAAGAATTTGCCCTCAAACTCGGCTACAGTTTGACATGAGTTGGCCACACCAGCAGCTCACCTAAATGGCTCTATAAATGAAACTTTCGCTTTATTTGCCCAGCACACTGGTAAAGTACCACCAAAATATTTAATAAATTCAACACGAAGAACATCGCCTTTAATGTCAAATTACAAAATTGTTTATACAGCATCAACATGTTATCAGATTGTAAAGCATTATTTACTATACATATACTACTCAGTTGATTGATAGGAGATTCTAAGACTACACATTTCGCTGTAATTTCTTTTACTTGTTTCTGGAGATGCTCCATTATTCTCACAGTGCTTTACAATTTCTTTTGTCCTGTTCTGACAGTCATTATGAAAAGTCCCTATTTGGTTAGATATTGCAGTTTCAAACAGAGTAATCTGACATCTACGTTCTTTCTCAATGGATAGTAGCTTTTGTCAGTTCCCTTAACTACTCTTCTAGTTTCTGGCTTTTCTGCTCACTACTTCCCTTCATACTGCTTATTTGACCTCCCACCCATTTAATAAACATTTCTAGGTTCATATTTACATTTCAAATATTGAAATTTATTCCTGAAATTCAACTTAACTGTAATAAATTCAAGTTACAATGAAATGAACACCCTTAGCTGCTTACAGGCGTTGACATACGTCAACGGGGACAGATGAAAATGTGTGCCCCGACCGGGACTCGAACCCGGGATATATATATGTAAAGTACTTCCACATGTTACACACCTATCTATTTCTTCTCATAGATTATTAATTCATTTACCTACGCTCATGTATCTTGAAATTTACATAAATATCGCTGGCCGGGGTGGCGAAGCAGTTCTAGGCGCTACAGTCTGGAACCGCGCGACCGCTACGGTCGCAGGTTCGAATCCGGCCTCTGGCATGGATGTATGTGATGTCCTTAGGTTAGTTAGGTTTAAGTAGTTCTAAGTTCTAGGTGACTGATGACCTCAGAAGTTAAGTCCCATAGTGCTCAGAGCAATTTGAACCAGTGAATAAATATCAGGAATAAATATCAATATCAATATATTAGTCATCAAATATAAATATACACTGTTCAGATACATTAACGTGACCATCTGTCAAAAGCCTGAATAAACACCTTTTGCAGTGTGGAGCACTGCGAGACGTGCAGTGAAAGTCAGTGATGTTCTGGAAGGTACCAACACGGATGTAAGGCTATGGAGACATGCCAATAGTGGTGCTGCCGCCAGCTGCACTACGTTTCTCAGTTGAAGGATTTATGACGTAAACAGCCCAACTAAGATTGTCTCACAGATTCTCCACTGAGTTTAAACCGGCAGAGTTTGGTTGCCAGAGGAATAAAATGAACTCATTCTGGTGCTCTTCAAACCACGAATGTACACTACGAACTGAGCGACACGTTGCATTGTCCTGCTGGTAGACGCCATCGTGCCGAGGAAGAACAAACTGCATGTAGGGGTGAACACGGCCCCCAAGGATAGATGCATACTTGTGTTGATCCACTGCGCCTTCCAGAATGACGTGTTCACCTAGTGGATGCCATGGAAACTTTCCCCAGACCATTACACTCTTCTTTTGTGGCCTGGACCCTTATGACAATTGTTGCAGTCATATACACCAATGGCCATCTGTCCAATGGAGCATAAAATGTGATTCATCTGAAAAGGCCACCTGTCACCACTCAGTGGTCGTCCAGTTGGGGTACTGGCGTGCCTATTCCACTCTTTGTCGCCTATGAACAGCAATTAGCATGGGTGCACGAACCATATGCCTGCTGCAGAGGCCTATACACAGCAACATTCACTGAATAGTTGTTGAGAAGGCACAGTTAGTTCACCTGGATGGTCAGCTGATTAACAGTTTCACATCCGTTCACCCACACACATCTCCACAGTCACTGTCCACCACTTTTAGCTATGATCTGGGTTGCACCACAGTTGTCTTGGCGCCAGTTTTAGACAGTGCCATTTGGCCACTCACAGTATACTTTAACCACAGTGGCACATGAATAGTTTACAGACTTAGCAGTTTCGGAAATGGTTCCACCGTTGTCCCAAAAGTCAATGGCCACGGCCATTTGGACGTCAGGTAAATCAATCCGTTTCCACTTTGTGACGACAACTGCTCTATTTTCCTGCTTTCCCTGATATGCTCTATATAACACTGCTAATGTTGCCATCTACCGCCTGCGAGTGGTTACTGCACGTTGACGCCAAACAAAAGACTGTGGTCACATTAACGTGATTGAGCCATCTATATAAGGTGAAGACAAAACGTCTATGACTTCTCGTTGTCTTGAGTCTAAAACCTGGACATGAATCACATCAGCGAGTGTGGCTGAGGGTAAAAGAATTAATTATGTATGAGAGGAAAAATACAGTTGTGTGACATGAGAAAGTCTGGTTCAGTCCACAGAGTGTACTCAGATATCCTAAGTGATAAGGTGACTGCTTGCAGTAAGCAGGAATTCTAGATTCTACTACCGCTCAGCACAAATTTTCATATGTCACTTAGGTAGTACATCTATACCTATTGCAGTTAAGTGGCACAGCTTCTGCGTTGCACAGGTTCCTCCACATGTCCGCCGAGAGAGATGATATCTCAATTAACTGATCCGTATTCTGGGTGACTTGCTGCATTGGATCTGTCGTTAGCTTTCTGTATGTGTTCAGATTTTAACACGCCCTTAATCTTCTGCTCACAATACTTGGTCTTCATTACCTAACGATCGAATTTCCCTTGTCGGCAGCCAGGTTACACGATGATGGTTTTGCTTCGCACAAGAGTCTGGATGGTCACTTTGGTGTTATCAATGATGACCTGCATAGGTAAAGTTCTCGGGGTGGTTGGTCTGCTTTTCGCAGCCTGCACTCTTCTGTTGCTCAGTGCAGGGACAGAGTTCGTCCTGCAGGCTCCTATGAATGATGCCGTGAATCTTATCCCAGTTGTCCTTGCCGATGCTGGCACTTAGTGGATAGTTCTTGCCAGATCTCTACATGTTGTATGAATTCACTCCCACAGAAAAGCTCATTCCATTCTGTCTTAGATATAATGTACCCAGTTGGTGGCGATTAGGCACTTACGTTTCAAGAACTTGGGTGTAACCAGTCATCACTGTACTGCAAGAGAAAGCCGAGAGAGGACAGGAACTGGGCGTTAATCTTCTTCTCACACTGGTCAAGGCGCCCTGCCAATAGTCACGCAATAGAAAATTGTTGAGGCTTTTGTGTCACTTGTTGATATACTGACTGTGCGTTTCTGATTTGGGTTTCTCAGTCGACTTCTGTTTGACGATTTTTCAGACTTTTGTCAGCACGAGTTACAAGTTATCAAGAACCTTAACACCAACAAGAATACACCAGTGCTGCCTGCTGACAAAGGAAATGCGACAGTTGTAATCAAGACTGAGGATTGTGAACAGAAGATTCGGGACCTGTTAGATATGACAATGCACTGAAAGATAAGTGCAGGTCCGACGCAGCAGTTAACACGGAAAATATATTGGTTAATTGAGGAAACTTCTCTCTTAGCGGACATACAGAGAGACCTGCATAACACAGAAGCTCTACCAGCTTACCTGTAAGGATTACCAAAAATCATAAAAATGAAGTAGCGTTAAGTCTGATCGTATGCACTCCTGGCTCGCCAGCGTACAAACTGGCGAAGCACTGGCCTCTATGGTTCAGCCAACGTGAGAAAACTGATACATATATACAGAACCCGAGACATTTCACTGAGAAGCAAAGGAAATGAAAACTTTAACAAATCGACGTCCTGATCAGCTTTGATGTGGTTCCTTTCTTTACCAAAGTGCCACTCAGTATTTTGTGGAGCACATCAGTTCTGTTTTCCCGCATGGCATCACCAAGCTCTTTCACGCGTTTCTTACCACTACCTATATCATGTGCAATGTCAATTTTTGCGAACAGTTGGAACTCATTGCCATAAGTAGTCCGCTGGTGGCCAACTTCTTCGTGGAGCATGTCGAAAGACAGGCTCTTGACTTGGCACCTTGCAAAGCTTAGGTGTGTTACATGTATGTCGACAGTACCTTCGTCATGTGGAGTCATGGTGAGGGACAGCTCGGTGACTTTCTAAGATACTTGAACAGTCCCAGGCCAATATAACATTTACTAAGGAGGTACGAGAGGACCGACATCACCAATTTTAAGATGTGCTGCTTGTGAGGAATTGTGAAAACCTGGGACACAGAAGTATAGAAAACCGACACACACGTCGTATTTCAACTGATTCATTGATGATGGAGCGCCAAAACTTAGACGTATGAGCCACAATTTTTGTTTCATTATATTTCATCAAATGACCAGAAGAAACATAGTGTTCTGGGATACCAGGAATTGTTTTGGAGGATGTCACTATGCTGCCGATGTTCCACAATGCGACCCGAATGCATCATTTGACCTCTGTAAGATTTGTAAGCACCTACCTTGTGCAACTCTAAGTAGTCTTTGATAGACTATACTTTGAAGGAAAAAAAGCACGAAAGATCACTTAAAACTTATGTCTTCTTTATGTTCTGTCCATTTTCACGGAAACATTGCCGAAATATGGTAGACAAGCAGTTGTTTTGAAGGTCATGTCACCTTCCTTGTTCAGTCACGTGGTGACGAGAACCACACCATCGAAGAGCAGCATTTCACATATGGAGAGCGAAACCCTCAGTAACTTATGAGCGGATGTGGATATGGTAGTACTCAAAGCAGACAAAGGAGCTCACCAAATGAGAGATGAGAAAATAGCAGAAGTATCTAGAATTTCTCTACCAAAGTAGCTCTTAAAGGTCCATAAAGGTGTGCCTCTACATCACGTTGCAAGTAACAATGGAGCCGCCTATGATTTGGCAAAGTACTTGGCATCGTTACTCAAAACCATTGTAAGCAAGTGTCCACATAGTACAAGCAATCCTATTGATTCTATATGCAGACTAAAGTCACTTACGCTGGACAGCCATGATTTATTAGTATGCTTTGATGTTCAGGTTTTTACAAATGTGCCTCTGGTGGACACACTACATCTCATCGGCAAAAGGTTTGGGGGCTGACATTACAGCTCTGTTGGAACACTCTGTTTCCTTGATGGACCTTTAATGTAACAACGAGTTTTTCGAACAATCTGACGGCACCGCCATGGGGAGTCCTGTGTCTCCCCTGGTGGCCAGCTTCATTATTGAAGATTTTGAGAGCGCTTACCTCAGCTATTTTGAAACCAACAATATTTCGGCGGTACGTTGATGACAGTTTTATAATTTAGCTTCATGGTTTGGTGAGTCTCCAAGAGCCCATTCAGCATCGGAACTCTACAGAAGAAAACATAAAATTTGCTACGGAGATAGAGATAGAAGGTTGTTTGCCGTTTTTAGACATCTTGGTGCGATGCAAGAGCAATGAAGCACTTGGATATTGGGTGCTTTGGAAGATCATTCATACAAATCTGTATTTATAGGCTACAGGTTGCCGCCATATGGCACAAACGATGGTGTATTATGAAGACCCACCGTGCCCATACCATGCTCAGATGCTGATAATTTGCAAATACAACTGTAACATCTACAAACTGTGTTCCCAAACAATGGGAATTCGTATAAGCACGTACAGAGAGTCCTACAAAAATACAAATTACAGAACAAGGAAGAGGATGAGGCCTTCGACACGACTCCTTTTCTACTACATTTTGGAAATGTTTCTACGAGAAGAGACAGAATGTTAAAAAGACATACCGTTAAAGTGATATTTCGTCGTCCCTCGAAAATAATGGCGCTCTTGGAGTCTACCAAAGATGACTTAGTGTTGCACAAGGCAACTGTTTACAGCAATGCATGCAAATTTGCAAATTTTAAAGACGGTGATTCAGCTGCCCCTATCCAGAGGTTTTATGCACCTCGCAATTCCTTCATGCACAAGATTTTCATATTCTCTCGGTCGCTACATTCTGTTAGTCCTACAGAAAAAATGAACGGACCCTCTTGCAGGAAATTTAATGTACTTAAATTCTGTACTGCAATATATTTTCACTGGAGACCATAGTTTTTTAATTATTCACGAAAAACGAACAAAAGTGACCTTCAAACGGGTTTTTCTTTAAGAATGCAAAAACGGTGGCCTCCAATGAAAACGTAACCCAGCACATAATTTAATTACATTAATTTTCCCACAAAAAGGTCTTGTTCATTTTTTCACTAGGACTAAAAGTTTACACGTAGTGAGCGAGAGAGTATGAAAATCTCGCATGTGGTTTCTGACGGCGTTGTGGATTGCCTAAATCAATAGAGGCAGCTGAATCGCCCTGTATAGGGGAGACAAAATGCGTACTGTTCAGGATTTCATTGTGGAACATCAACGGCATACTTTTAATTCCACTTTTGCTGAACAATATTTCTGCTTATTATTTGATGAAATACAATGAAACAAAAATTGTGGCACATATGTCAAACTTTTGGAGATCCATCATCAATGAATCAATGGAAATGAGATTATCTGAGTCCTTTATTAATACGGATGGTTGCCAATTAGATTCTGCATGGAATCCTGTCACAGAAAAACTTAATGCTCTAAGTAGTCAGTGTCGTTCTGCAATTTTTTCATGTAAAGACGATCGATTTCGTATCGGTGAGGAGAGCTTTCAGCACAGAGCAGCTCACAGACTTGCAGCAGAAGCACATGCGCCCAAGCAGTGCATGTGCAGTGTCAACTGGGTACATGATGCATGTGCCAGTGATGTCTCAAATATTGAAGTTCATCACATCTGGCAATTAGTTGATCTGAAATTTCATGGAACAATCTGTTCCTGGGAAGTTTTAAATTTCATATGAATATGTTTATTCACTATGCATAACGTAAACAAGTCAGTGTAAACGTGTATTATTTCAATAAGGTGGGCCACAGAAAGTAGTAGTCTTGACTGCAGTGGTTGGTAATGTGACCAGTCTCTAGAATAAGCAGATGGAGTGTGCCTTGTGGTCTCCAGTTTGGAGGTCATGATCATTAGGCTAGGTAAGGTTAGGTAGTCATTGAGCCACATGTGTTAAAGTTGTTCAGTCGAGTCATATTACAAATTTAGTGAAGTTTCTATGTGGCTACATGGAACAGTATAGTACTATGTGAGTGAGAAGAACAGATAGCAGTGACTATTACCTCAGTCCTTCAGTGAGCTTTTTGTGGAAGTTTTGTAAACATGTTGATCAGTTTATTTACATAATTGTGGTAAAACCATTTAGAATTACGTGGCCAACTTCTTGAACTGCTCTGTTGATCAGTTTATTTACATAATTGTGGTAAATCCATGAAGAATTATATGGCCAATTTCTTGAACTTTTTTCTTGTTCTTTTACTTGTAATAAATTTAGAAGTTGAATTTAAATCTGTGTATTAGGATACATCATAATCCTTCATGATTCAGTGCCTCATTTTATTTTTAAATTTATCAGTCTGATACTAAATGTTTGTAAATATTATTTGGGCCAAAAGGCACACAACCAACCCCTACCCATAATCAACCAGAATTATTGGAGGTTGTATGCTTGCCCAATCACTGAAAATTGCTATTATTAGGAACTCAGTGAGCATACAGTTGCTTTGCTCATCCAAAATAGTAGCTCGGGGAGCTTGCAGGTTACACCTCCTACAGGCCAGTTAAAGAGGGTACAGATCCAATTATTCCACTAATCCAGTGACGTTGCAACATACTCAGATTGGCAGCAATAATTTTTATGTGTGCACATAGTTCCACAACCAGATGTCAATTCAGCTTCGTTTGTCAGTATTTTTAGTTTCCATAGAACATGATGTCAATTTAATATTCACTTTCCAGCTTAAGACAACTTGTATCACATTCAAATGAAGTCACACATTACAGTAAAGCCAATGGCAGTAACAAAATTTTTTCATAAACACTTGTTCCATCCTAACTAAATGAACTCGTGAAAGCTGATATCGATAAACTTAAAATCAGACAGGGATTGCACCAGCAGAATACTCAAACATGCTAGACACCCCCATGGTATGCAAAACAATATAAAGAAGTTTTGTAAGAAACAACACTTACTGCACATTGGTACAAAGCAAAGCTTAAATCCACAGTTAGAAACATATTAATTGAAATATGCATGGCTACTAAAAGGGGAGTCATAAAGCCTGAAGTAACCAATGTGGTATGATGAGATTGTAGTACCAGGCGAAAGTTGTCAGTGGCCTGAAATTTAGTGCATACATCCTTTTTGACAAGACAGGCAACAAAATATGTAACAGCAAATAAAATCAAATTTTGAATTCTATCGTCATCCATTTCTTCACAAACAAAACTCAAGAAATATTGTCATCACACAATTGTCATACTGCTGAATAGATCAGGTCAGTTATCAGTGATGAAAAGTAGCTGAAATGACTAAGACTGGACAAGCCGTAAATACCTGAACATCAAACACTACACAGAACTGCAAATGAATCATTCATCCACAGAACTACTTTCTTATGCAACACTATACCCATAAGAAATTTATGTGTTTAGAGCTCAAACGTCATTGTCTAAATGGAACATATGACTTACTTCCTGGAAACCATGGGATGGATCCAAAGAACATTTATCATGCAATGTCCAACTCGTGCTCTAAACCTAAAATATCTTAAATCCTATGGTTAGGGGAGATTGGATGACTGGTCTGTCTAGACATCTGAAAAGTTTCTGATTCAGTACCAAATTGATGCCTACTAAATAGATTACATTTGTATGGAGTATCTAACAAGGTTTGTGGTTGAACTGAATATTTCCTATCAAAAACATTATTCTGTTTGAAACATCCTGAGAGAGTAAAAAATGTGTGCCAGATTGGGACTCTAGCCTGGTGAGCAATTTAAGTGCAACTCACAACCCACACTCAAAGCATTCATTCTGCCAGTACCTTGTCTCCTACCTTACAAACTTCACAGACATTCTCCTTCATACTTTGCCAGAATAGCACTCATGAGAAAAAAGGACACTGTAGAGAAATGGCTTAGCCACAGCTTGCGGGTTGTTTCAAGAAAGAATTTCCAATCTGCCTGAAAAAGACAAAAGTCCCAAGTTTGAGCCCCTAGTTGGCAAACAGTTTTAATCTGTCAATAATTTTCAAATCACTACACATTTGGCTGCAGAGTGTAAAATCATTTTTGAAACTATTCCCCAGGCTGTGGCTATGCCAGTCCTCAACAATATCCTTTCTGCTTAGAATACTAGTCCAGGAAGCTATGCAGATGAATATATGTGAAGTCTGGAAGGGAGGAGAAGGTGGAAGTAAAGCTGTAATCCTGTGAGGGAGAGTCATGAGTTAAACTTGGATAGCTCAGTCGATATAGGAATTTCCAGCAAAAAGCAAAAGTCCCAGGCTCAAGTCTTGGCCTGTAATGCAGTTTTAATCTGCCAGAAAGTTTCACACCAGCACGCACTCCATTGCAGAGTGTAAATTCATTCTGTAAAGAAGACAGTTGTTCATAGTGGTTTGTCCTGGACACAAAACAGACAGAGAGCAGTATGTCAGCCTGAATGGGGTGACTTCAACAGAAACAAGAGTAACTTCAGGTGAGCCCCAGGGCAGCAGAAGAGGTCCACTGCTTTTTACAATTTACATAAATGATCTGGTTGATAGTATTGACAGTGGCATTAGACTGTTTGCCGACGATGCTGTAGTCTACAGGAAAGTAGTACACATGAAAGCTGTGATCAAATCAATGAGGATATGCAGAAAATAAATGCATCGTGTAATGACTGGCAGTTATCTCTCAATATTAGTAAGTGTAACCTACTGCATATAACAAGGCGAAAATCCCCACTAATGTACGAGTACAAAATAAACGCCCAGTCTTTGGAAGCGGTAACATCCGTCAAGTATCTGGTGTGACTATTCGAAATGATCTCAAATGGAATGATCAGATTACACAAGTAACGGGCAAGGCGAACTCAAGATTGCAGTTTATTGGAGAATCCTGAAGTGATGCAGTCCTTCAACAAAGGAAATTGCTTACAATACTTTAGTTCATCCTCCCCCCCATGAACCAGTAACCTTGCCGTTGGTGGGGAGGCTTGCGTGCCTCAGCACTACAGATAGCCGTACCGTAGGTGCAACCACAATGGAGGGGTATCTGTTGAGAGGCCAGACAAACGTGTGGTTCCTGAAGAGGGGCAGCAGCCTTTTCAGTAGTTGCAAGGGCAACAGTCTGGATGATTGACTGATCAGGCCTTGTAACATTAACCAAAATGGCCTTGCTGTTCTGGTACTGCGAACGGCTGAAAGCAAGGGGAAACTACAGCCGTAATTTTTCCCGAGGGCATGCAGCTTTACTGTATGATTAAATGATGATGGCGTACTCTTGGGTAAAATATTCCGGAGGTAAAATAGTCCCACATTCGGATCTCCGGGCAGGGACTACTCAAGAGGATGTCGTTATCAGGAGAAAGAAAACTGGTGTTCTACGGATCGGAGCATGGAATCTTAGATCACTTAATCGGGCAGGTAGGTTAGAAAATTTAAAAAGGGAAATGGATAGGTTAAAGTCAGATATAGTGGGAATTAGTGAAGTTCGGTGGCAGAAAGAACAAGACTTCTGGTCAGGTAACTACGGGGTTATAAACACAAAATCAAATAGGGGTAATGCAGGAGTAGGTTTAATAATGAATAGGAAAATAGGAATGCGGGTAAGCTACTACACACAGCATAGTGAACGCATTATTGTGGCCAAGATAGATACGAAGCCCACACCTACTACAGTAGTACAAGTTTATATGCCAACTAGCTCTGCAGTTGATGAAGAAATTGATGAAATGTATGATGAGATAAAAGAAATTATTCAGATAGTAAAGGGTGCCGAAAATTTAATAGTCATGGGTGACTGGAATTCGGTAGTAGGAAAAGGGAGAGAAGGAAACGTAGTAGGTGAATATGGATTAGGGCTAAGAAATGAAAGAGGAAGCCGCCTGGTAGAATTTTGCACAGAGCACAACTTAATCATAGCTAACACTTGGTTTAAGAATCATGAAAGAAGGTTGTATACATGGAAGAACCCTGGAGATACTAAAAGGTATCAGATAGATTATATAATGGTAAGACAGAGATTTAGGAACCAGGTTTTAAATTGTAAGACATTTCCAGGAGCAGATGTGGACTCTGACCACAATCTATTGGTTAAACTGATTAAAACTGAAGAAACTGCAAAAAGGTGGGAATTTAAGGAGATGGGACCTGGATAAACTGAAAGAACCAGAGGTAGTACAGAGTTTCAGGGAGAGCGTAAGGGAACAAATGGCGGGAATGGGGGAAAGAAATACAGAAGAAGAAGAATGCGTAGCTTTGAGGGATGAAGTAGTGAAGGCAGCAGAGGATCAAGTAGACAACATTCCATTAGAACTACTGATGGCCTTGGGAGAGCCAGTCCTGACAAAACTCTACCATCTGGCGAGCAAGATGTATGAAACAGGCGAAATACCCTCAGACTTCAAGAAGAATATAATAATTCCAATCCCAAAAAAATCAGGTGTTGACAGATGTGAAAATTACCGAACAATCAGTTTAATAAGCCACAGCTGCGAAGTACTAACACGAATTCTTTACAGACGAATGGAAAAACTAGTAGAAGCCGACCTCGGGGAAGATCAGTTTGGATTCTGTAGAAATACTGGAACACGTGAGGCAATACTGACCTTACGACTTATCTTAGAAGAAAGATTAAGGAAAGGTAAACCTACGTTTCTAGCATTTGTAGACTTAGAGACAGCTTTTGACAATGTTGACTGGAATACTCTCTGTGGTGTCACCGCCAGACACCACACTTGCTAGGTGGTAGCTTTAAATCGGCCGCGTTCCATTAGTACATGTCGGACCCGCGTGTTGCCACTATCAGTGATCGCAGACCGAGCGCCACCACACGGCAGGTCTCGAGAGACTTACTAGCACTCAGCCCAGTTGTACGGACGACGTCACTAGCGATGCACACTGACGAAGCCTTGCTCATTTGCAGAGCAGATAGAATAGCCTTCAGCTAAGTTAATGGCTACAACCTAGCAAGGCACCATTATCATTACATTGCATATCTACAGAGTCTCACTTGTATCGCCAAGAGCGATGTACAACAATGATGGATTAAAGTTAAGTATTCCAGCAGCTACGTACTTTTCTTTATAGCATTCATTACGTATCCTGTTTCAGACCTCACGCGCATCTGCGTGAGATTAACGCGTGCCTTTTGGCTACTTCCGTGTGGCGTGGCTGTCTTGTTACGCCACAACACTCTCTTTCAAATTCTAAAGGTGGCAGGGGTAAAATACAGGGAGCGAAAGGCTATTTACAATTTGTACAGAAACCAGATGGCAGTTACAAAAGTCGAGGGACTTGAAAGGGAAGCAGTGGTTGGGAATGGAGTAAGACAGGGTTGTAGCCTCTCCCCGATGTTATTCAATCTGTATATTGAGCAAGCAGTAAAGGAAACAAAAGAAAAATTCGGAGTAGGTATTAAAATCCATGGAGAAGAAATAAAAACTTTGAGGTTCGCCGATGACATTGTAATTCTGTCAGAGACAGCAAAGGACTTGGAAGAGCAGTTGAATGGAATGGACAGTGTCTTGAAAGGAGGATATAAAATGAACATCAACAAAAGCAAAACGAGGATAATGGAATGTAGTCAGATTAAGTCGGGTGATGCTGAGGGAATTAGATTAGGAAATGAGACACTTAAAGTAGTAATGGAGTTTTGCTATTTGGGGAGCAAAATAACTGATGATGGTCGAAGTAGAGAGGATATAAAATGTAGACTGGCAATGGGAAGGAAAGCGTTTCTGAAGAAGAGAAATTTGTTAACATCGAGTATAGATTTAAGTGTCAGGAAGTCATTTCTGAAAGTATTTGTATGGAGTGTAGCCATGTATGGAAGTGAAACATGGACGATAACTAGTTTGGACAAGAAGAGAATAGAAGCTTTAGGAATGTGGTGCTACAGAAGAATGCTGAAGATTTGATGGGTAGATCACATAACTAATGAGGAGGTATTGAATAGAATTGGGGAGAAGAGGAGTTTGTGGCACAACTTGACCAGAAGAAGGGATCGGTTGGTAGGACATGTTCTGAGGCATCAAGGGATCACCAATTTAGTATTGGAGGGCAGCGTGGAGGGTAAAAATCGTAGAGGGAGACCAAGAGATGAATACACTAAGCAGATTCAGAAGGATGTAGGCTGCAGTAGGTACTGGGAGATGAAGAAGCTTGCACAGGATAGAGTAACATGGAGAGCTGCATCAAACCAGTCTCAGGACTGAAGACCACAACAACTACTTTAGTTCATCCAGTCAGAGTATTGTTCGTCTGTATGGGACCCTTAACAGTTGGGTCTGATTCAAGAGATTGAGAAGGTCCAAAGAAGAGCGGCAAGATCCATAACTAGTACACTTAGCCATCGCAAGAGCGCTACAAATCTCATAGAAAGTTTGAATTGGGACACGCTTGGAGATAGACGACTCACTAAACAGAAAGGGCTGCTCACCAAATTCCTAAATCCAATCTTCGCCAAGAATGTAGAGCATATATTATTACCACTAACTTTCAAATTGCGCAATGATCACCATTCAAAGATAAGGGAAAATGAGCTTGTACTAAGGCATTCAGACAGTCGATTTTCCCTTGTGCGATCTGCCAGTGGAACAGAGGGCTGGAAATATGACTTTGGTGTGAATTGCATCCTCCGCCACACACTGCTTGGTGGCTAGCAGAGTATATATGTAGATGTAGATGTAAAAAATGTAATGTGCTTCAAGGATGTACAAGATAACTGTTACTATTAACATTGTTAATAAATAACTTATGGTAATACTCTTCCAATTACAGACTTTTCATAGATGATATTATCAACATGAAACATTTATATGATTAATGTTGCTGCAATATTCATTTAAATCATGGAGAAGTATCTCCTAAGTGAACACACAGGTCCTAAATGTACAGAAACAAAATCTTGGTGTCACCTATATTCATTCTTGCTGCCATAAGACTAGAACAGCATTTGCCAGACTCAACACAGATTAGATTAGATTAGTTTCTTGTTCCATAGATCCATGCTGAGGAGGTCCTTGTGGATGTGGAACGTGTCAAACTTTTTTTTTTTTAAAAAAAAAAAAAGCCGAAATAACAATACTAATAGTATGAATATACACAATACATCATTTGTTTCTAGTAAAAAATTCGTCAATGGAGTAGAAGGAGTTGGCCACTAGTAAGTCTTTCAGGCTCCTTTTAAACTGATCTTTATTTGTAACTAAATTTTTTATTTTTGTTGGCCAATTATTGAAGATGAGTGTTCCTGAGTAGTTGACCCCTTTTTGAACTAAAGAAAGTGCTTTTAAGTCCTTGTGCAGATCTTTTTTTTTCCTGGTATTGTATGTATGAACTGAGCTGTTTGTTGGAAAAAGATATATATTATTTAGGACAAATTTCATTAAGGAGTAAATATACTGAGAGGCAGTACTTAGTATACCCAGTTCTTTGAAGAGGTTTCTACAGGACATCCATGAATTTACTCCAGAAATAATATGTATTATACGGTTTTGGACTCTGATAACTTTTGTTTGACCTCAAGAGTTACCCCAAAATATTATACCATATGACATTATGGAATGAAAGTAGGCAAAGTATGCAAGCTTTTTCATTTTTATGTTGCCTATGACTGCTAACACTCGAATTGCAAATACAGATTTGTTAAGGCGTTTCTGCAGTTCTGTGGTGTGCTCTTAACCAACTGAATTTATTATCAAGTTGTAATCCCAGGAATTTAAGACTGTCAACCTTTTCTATCTGCTCTTCTTCATACTTTATGCATATGAAGGTTCTGAATTACATATAGTCAGTCTTTCCGAAGTTTAATGTCAGTGAGTTGGCTTTAAACCGTTTATTAATACCCATGCAAATATCATTAGCAGATCTTTCTAGAACTACACTCGACATACTATTTATTGCAACACTTGTGCCATCTGCAAACAAAACGAACTCTGCTTCTGGCAGTGTAACTGATGAGAGATCATTAATGTACACAAGAAAAAGCAATGGCCCTAAGATGGATCCTTGTGGGACACCACATGTAATTTCTTCCATTCTGATGACTTAATTCACTAGTCACTTGCACTGACACCCTTTGTTTCCTGTTAGCGAGGTATGACTTGAGCCATTTTGCAGCACTGCCCTTGACACCATAGAATTCTAATTTATGTAAAAGGATGTTGTGGTTCACACAACTGAATGCCTTTGACAAATCACAGAAAATACCTGCTGCTTGTAACTTGTTATTTACTGAATTAAGTACATTTTCACTGTAGGTATAAATAGCCTTCTCGATATCAGAACCCTTCTGAAATCTAAACTGTGTTCTTGATAATATGTTATTTGTAGTCAGATGGTTGAGCAGCTGCCTGCACATTATTTTTTCTAAAATTTTTGAGGATGCTGGCAAAAGTGAAATCGGTCTGTAGTTTGATGGTATCTCTTTATCCCCTTTCTTGAATAGAGGCTTAACATCTGCATATTTTAGCCAGTCAGGAAATGTCCCACTTATAATTTACTGGTTACACAAGTAACTTAGAATTGTACTAAACTCACAAGAACATGCCTTAATTAACTTTGTTGATATTTCATCGTACCCACTAGAACGCTTTGTTTTTAAAGATTTTATTATGGACGTTATTTCTTTTGGTGAAGTGAGTGACATATTCATGTACCTGTAGCTATTTGGAAAGACTAGTTTCAGATATTCAAGGGCATTATTTACTGATCCTGAGAGACCCATTCTATCAGTAACGGATATAAAGTACTTGTTAAATAGATTTGCCACACTATGCCCATCGGTTACTAGTGTGTCATCTACCCTTAGTGCTATTTGCTCCTGTTCCTTTCTGGTTCTGCCAATCTCCTCTTTCACTATATCCCATATTGTTTTTATTTTGTTCCCTGACTTTGCTATCTTCTTCTCGTAGTGGATTTGTTTGGATGTCTGAATTACTTTTTTTAATATTTTACAGTATTCCTTGTATTTAGCTAAATCAACAACATTGAAGCTATTCTTGGTCGACAGAAAGATTTTCCTTTTTGTCTTACAGGAAATCTTTATTCCTTGTGTAATCCATGGTTTTATAATAGACTTCTGTTTAATTTGAGTAACTTTTAGAGGAAAACGGTTTTCAAACATGGTACTGACATTGTTCAAGAATGTGTTATATTTTTCATTCATGTCATGAGCACTATAAACATCTTTCCAGTTCATATCTTTGAGCAATTTTCTAAAACACTCAATTTTTCATTGACTGACTACTCTCCTGTACTCAGATTTAGCAGTCTTGATAATCTGCTTAGAATTTACATCTAAAACAAGAAGCTGCATGTCATGATCTGATAGTCCATTTATAACATGTTTTATGACATGATTTTGTTCCTTTGATTTGTCTATAAAAATGTTATCAATGGCTGTCCTTGAGGATTTAGTGATCCTAGTTGGAAAGTTTATAGTGTGAGTTAGATTGAAAGACAACATTACTAACTGCAGTGAATGTTTACTGGAAGATTGCATTAGAAAATCTGTATTAAAGTCACCAGCAATCCAAATTTCTTTGTTTCTTCCTGTTAAATAACCCAAAAGAGCTTCTAGATGATTTATGAATAGATTATAATTTCCTGCAGCTGCTCAGTAAATAGTTACTATTATATAGGATCTGTTATGGAACTCTATTTCTGTTGCACATGCTTCTAGATGCTGCTCTAAACAGAATTTATTAATGTCAATGTTCCTGAATTTATGGCAGTTTTTAATAAATGTGGTGGCAACTCCTCCTCCATCCATATCTACTCTGCAGAAGTAGGAGGCTAGCTTAAATCCTGAAATGTCTAACATATCTACACCAGTGGTCACCTGATGTTCAGAGAGGCAGATTATGTCAATTTGGTTAGATGAATTCATTTCATCGATATAAATGAGTAGTTCATCAACTTTATTTCTGAGTCCCGGAATGTTCTGGTGTAATAAAGATAACTGATATTTCATACTAATGGGATTATAACTGCTTTGGCGAAGATGAACTGGCAGTTTCTGATTACTTTATGTTAAACATTGTTTAAATGGAGACACTATGCTAAAATCTGACTCCTGTTCATCTGTTTTCTCAAACTGAGTGTGTCTGCCAATCTTAAAACTTGTTTTCTTTCCCCCTTCCCTGAATATGTTTCTTATATTTCATTTTATGTTTCCACTATCGTGGTATAATTTCATGTATTGACTCATTCCATGACCATGGAGACTTCTCCTTAATGTGGTCCCATGGAACAATAAATAAATAAATAAATCCTAAAAAAGGCATCCCTCTGACACCTGTGACCACTGGTATTTTACCACTTGTGACAGTGTCCCCCCTTAAGTTTTCTGCAATCAACCCAGACAGTTTTCCCATCCCTTTCCTATTGAGGTGAAGGCCATGCATAGTGTAGTCCCACCTATCAATAGTATCCACAGGACTCAAACTAATATGGGACCCTATATCCGTCCTAAGCAGCCACTCCAACTCCAAGTTCACCCTCCCTACCGAAGAGTTCAAATGAGGCCGATCATGGCGTCTCAACACAGACACAAATCCCACACTCGTATGCTTCGTTGCTAATGCTATCTTCACCAGGTCACTCTCTATGGAATATTCAAAGTCTCTTCTGTCAATGCTGTTTCCCGGACCACCCACTATAACTACAGCATCCTCCTTTGTGAAATCCTTGCATAAAGAACTAACATCCTCTGTTGCCTGACCCAGATCTGAACTAGGCTTGAAAAAGTTTGTGATCTGGTACTCTGGACCTAGATATCCCAGCAGTAGTTGGCCAACACCTCTACCTAACAACAGAACTTTCTTTCTCTTTACAAATTTCCCTACCTTTTTCAAGTCCTTGAAAGCTTGTTGTACCCTTTCTACAGCTTCAGCTACATGAGGCTCATCCGATTCTGACTGAGGCAACAGGTCAAATCTATTTTCAAGATTTATGACAAAGCTGTCTGATACTCTCCTTTGCCTGTTCCCCCTATAACCTGTTGCCACTTCCCACCTCTGTTCACCCTTCTCCCTCTTTAACCTGCCCAGATCCTCCCTTGCCTTGTCTAGGTCAGCTTGAAGAGCTGCAATTTTCCCTTCCTGTTCCAGTATTTTCCTATCTCTACTGCAGATCCTACAATACCACTGGTGAGCCTCATTTATGTCCCCATTTCCCACGCCACTACATTCGCCCCAATGAAAGAAACTACAGCATCCATCACACCATACCCCGGAACTAACGATCCTATAGCATGTGACACACTTCTCACTCGTGGTAAAAACAGAAATCATATAAACTGATTTAAGTACTGACTAAAATGCAAACAAAGGACCCTAGAAACTATTCAGGCAGATATAAATAAATTGAAAGAGTACTGAATAAAAAAACTGGTGATTACATATAAGTTTAAGTCACTGTTTACTTACGATACATGCACGTGAAATTAAGCCTAAAATCTGTGCTATAGGCGCGAGAAGGAAAATAAACTTCTTACCCCGTTTAATCTTCTTTAACACTTCACTAACACTTCCACTAATGTAACAACACTTCTATTATATTTATACCAACTGGAAACGTTTACCTATAAGTTTAATTCACTGCTTACTTACGATTTGCATGCTTTAAATTAGGCCTAGGATTCATGCTACAGGCGCGAGAAGAAAAACATGCTTCTTACCCCGTTTAATCGTATTTTATTCTTCACTAATACTTCCACTAATTTAACATCACTTATATTATATTTGTAACACCTGTACACATTTAAAAACAGCTTAATAACAATGCTTTTTATAATTATTTAGTGCAGCAAATACTCAAAGAGTCCGTGTCGGCGCAGTGTTGCCAACCAGTGTTGCCAAACAGTGCAATCAGAACCACTATACCAAGATCGTTTCCTGCACAGAGTCTTGCAGGCATGATAAACAGACTCATAGTGGTTTGCTGTATATACAAGAGACAAAAGGTGTTCACAGACAGGCAGTATCCTCCAAAGCTAATCTTCAAACAGATTTCCCATGCCATATCCTCACACACTCGTGGTCCTCCCACCACCCCCAAGAATCAGCTACAAAGGAGCCTCCCCCCCTCTTTTTTTTTCACCAAATATTACACTGGACTGGAACAACGAACTTCAACCCCTGCCAGGGATTTGATTATCTCTCATCATGCCCTGACATAAGGGACATTCCACCCAAGATCCTTCTCACCCCTCCTACAGTGGTGTTCAGTCACCCTTCCAACCTCCACAACATCCTAGTCCATCCCTATACCTCTCCCACTACCAAACTGTTGCCACAGGGATCATATCCCTATGGCAGACTAAGGTGCAAGACCTGCCCCATTCACCCACCCAGTACCTCCTACTCCAGTCCTGTCATAGGCTTATCCCACCTGATCAGAGGCCGGCCCAACTGTGAAAACAGCTATGTAATATACTACCTCTGTTGCAAATTCTACTCAGCTATTTATGTTAGTATGACTACCAGCTGCAATGAACGTGTCATCAAGCAGCAATAATCATAATGTAAATTTTTGTAAAATAAGATGTTAAACAAATGTAACCAATACTGACATGAATGTAATTGATAATGTGAATACTGAACCAAAATCACAGCCACTGGTGGAATAATGACAAGTGTACTGTAGGACAGTTACGCTCATGGAATGCCAACAACAAACATTGAAAATATGTGCCATTAGCATTCCAGAGGACCATATGTCATCCATATACCAATACGTAATAATAATAATAATAATTATTATTATTATTAATTTTTTTTTTTTTTTTTTTTTTCAAGTGGAGTGAGACATAGAATAACTATAAGAAAAACCTTGTGTGACCATTAAATGCGTAAAGACAGTTTTTCATGCAAACAATTACGAAAATAATAGTTTAAAAAACAAGAGACAATAATGATGTACTTGAAAAATAAATGCTATCATTAATAAGTGTTCATCTGCAGTCTTCAAATGATTTATGTATGAAAAGGCTCTCTCTCTCTCTCTCTCTCTCTCTCTCTCTCTCTCTCTCTCTCAGGCGTTCTTCCAAAGCGTTATGAAGTATGCTGCTTAACGAGGTCTGTAATATAATTTACTGAGCTGTTATCAAATAGATAATAAGTTAAAGTGTGAGTTGGGTTTTATTTGTAGAAGTGTTAAGCCTATGTCAAATAATCCTAGTTTTCAGAATTATAGCATCCTCTGCAGCAGACAGGAAACAGTATTGCTGAGAAGCTGCACCCTGCTGTCATTATGCAGCAAATTTGAAATTTACACCATTGTTTTCCAGGCGTTACCTGTCAGTGCAGATTATTTACTAATTTTTCTTCTATCATTTCAAAAAAATGGTTCAAATGGCTCTGAGCACTATGGGACTCAACTGCTGAGGTCATTAGTCCCCTAGAACTTAGAACTAGTTAAACCTAACTAACCTAAGGACATCACAAACATCCATGCCCAAGGCAGGATTCGAACCTGCGACCGTAGCGGTCTTGCGGTTCCAGACTGCAGCGCCTTTAACCGCACGGCCACTTCGGCCGGCTTCTATCATTTCTGAAGACCTTGACCAGGCAGTTTAATGACAAATTTGGCAGTCATTTTAAGGTATTGTGTGCAATTAGGTCCTGGACTGTACTATGACTAAAGGACGATGACTTTCATTACAAAGATTGAATATTATATTTGATCCAGAAATCTGAAAAACAGAGTGATGGCTAAAACTATATTATTTTCATGAATAGTTATCAAGATGCATTTAGTTGTGTTTTAATGTGTTTGTGAGATTGATCATATGTGGCTTAGAATTTGCATGGCCTTGTTAGATTGTTTTTACTGTTTTATCAACTGTAACAATATTCCATCACACACAGGCAATTTCACTGAAATAATAATAAATATATTTAATTAACATAATAACAAACCGAAATATTAACAAATTTTCAAGGAATATTTAAAATATAATTTAATCTGATTATGAGCACAATAAAGAGGTTTTTTTTTTTTTTTTTTTTTTTTTTTTTGCATGTCAAACCGGTCTTTATTCAGCCAATACAAGTTTCAAACCAGCAATCAATGAATATAATATCGTGCATTTATGATTCTACCTTTTTACAAGTAAACTTTGATAAGTATTCCCTGGGATCCCAAAAAGCAGTAACCATCACCTTACCAGCTGCAAAATGGCCTTTGCCTTTTTTAATGCACTTTCACCAGCCTTTGTCCATTGTTCTGACTGCCATTTTGACTTGGGTGCCTAATGATGGATCCAGCTTTTACGAACAGTCACAAATTGGTACAAAAAGTCTTGCAGATTGTGATTAAACATCACAGACATTGTGCTGGAATGTTCTGCTGCTAGCACTTTTAGTCAACTGTGAGCAATCGCAGCATCCATCTTGAACATAGTTTCTTCACAGCCAATTTTCCATTAAGGATATTATGCACCTGGTCAGCTGAGATGCCTACAGTCTTGCCAATTTCGAATTTTTATCCAGCAGTCTTCCAATACCGAATCATGGATTTCATCAATAGTTTCCGTTATGGTGACCTCAATTGTACAGCTGAAGTATGCTTCATCTTCTATGAGTGTCCGATAACGTTTAAATTCATTAATTCATGAGTAGCTGGTCTTTCATGACTGTGCAGAGCCCATGTGAACTTCATTCAATTCTATTTTGATTCCCTTATATGAAAATGTTTAGTAACAGTACAACACTCAGTTTTTCCCATTTTCAATCGCAGCCAACACACTGACCAATTCAGATAGCTGTCAACAATGAAATGTACATTGCCCATTGTTGAGGTTCTTTATACAATTCTTGGTAAAATCAAGCTTACCAACCATGAAGGTGCAACAAAAATGTTCTGTTCTTTCATGGAAATTTACCATACTTATCAGACCACCCTCACATATGTTACACACTTACAGTTACATGCCTTTTGTTACAGCTAAAGACCTTCAAGTGGCAAAAATTTCCTGTATCTATTTCTTCTTTTAGTGACAGCTACAGTGTGTAGTGGTATCATCTCCCCATCGTGGAGTCTGGCAGTATTAATAATAATATTATTTATCATCAAATATGAGCTAATCCCACTTATTGCATTACAATACATTCAGTTGGGCTCTTCATATTATGAATACCAGGCCAATGGACAAAGCAAGCTATATCAAGATTAATCTCCATTTTCAACCAGGAAAACGTTTTGCAGGCTTTACATAGCGCAAGCACCCACCCCAGCAGTAACATGCGGATAAACTGTCAATGACAAATGAACTGTTAATTTAAATTTTATGAGTCATTTCATCTATTGATGGATATGTACACTAATCACCCAAACATTATGACCACTGACTTACAATATAAATCTGTCCAGGCGATAGCAGCATCACCTAGTGAGGAATGACTGTTAGTCACACACACACACACACACACACACACACACACACACAGTGCATGTAGTATCAGTCAATGTGCTGTCTCTATGTATAATGACGAAGGCGCATGATCTGTTTGAATTTCACTGAGGGCAGAGTGTGATGGCCCAGAAGTTCAGTATGAGCATTATGGAAACTGCACAACTTGTCATGTGTTTCAGGAGTGCTATCATGAGTTCTAACATTTTGATAACACGAGAAGCAGTGCAAAACTGGATTGTATTCACAATTCACACCTCACACTCATCAGTTGACTTACGTGATGTGCGTAGCCGATCCTCTTCTCTGGATTACCAGCTACGTCGATCTCCCGAAAGCTTCTTCTCTGAAGAATTATAGGAATTTATTTGGCTATTTCTTTACTCTTGAAATAATTGGGTACACGCAGGATACTTTCAGTTCAGTTACAATATATTTTCAACTGTCACAGGAAACAATTTTACCATTTCTCTTACAAACATTTAAACTTCTGCAAATCAACTTAGTCATCGAACATCAGACTCAATTAAACACATTCACAATTGCATTGGCTTGACAATCAAATAATTCGTGATCGCCACATGCATCTTGCCTCATTCAGAGCTAAGACATGAAGTAAGGTAAAAGTCTATAATCAATTGTTCATTTGTCTTTTTACAATAATCTCATTCACCAACACAGCAAAGAATAGCCTATAATTACTCCATGTTCTTTCACACAGCGTCTGTGGTGCTAGCGGCAAACACTTGTCGTCGTCAGTGGACCGCCACTCTTACAGTCTTCTAGTAACAATCTTCCATTCTCCCACTTATATTTAAAATATCATGTGTTCGAGACGGTAGAAGGACGAGTAGTTGTAGAATTTACGCGGAAATTCTCGAAGCACTACAGAGTGTCTTCAATATGTGGCAAAAATAAGGTGAAACCACATTTTGATGTCATGGGGTTGGACGGCCACCTCTCATTACAGATGTCAGACGTCATATGCTGGCCATACTTTTAAAACATGACAGGCAGCGAACTGTGGTGGAACTAACACCAGACTTTAATGCTGGGTAGAGCACAATTGTGTCTGAACACATAGTGTGCCAAACATTCATAACATTGGGGCTCTGTAAACGACGACCCATGCATGTGCCAATGTTAACACCACAACGTCGGCAACTACAACTGAAGTGAACACATTACCAGTGGCACTGGACATTAGCACAGTGGCAGAGCATTGCATAGTCTGATGAACCCCCATACCTTCTTCATCATGCTGATGGGAGAGCACAAATCAGCCGTCTTCCAAGGAAACAGCTCCTTGACACCTGTATTGTGAGACAGAGATGAGCTGGCAAGGGGTCCAATATGCTCAGGGGAACAGTCACGTGGTCATCCATGGGCCAATTGGAGCTCGTGCAAGGCACCATGATGGCCAAGGAGTGTCATACACTGGTTGCTGACCACGTACACCCTTCACGACAATCATGTTTCCAGATGGCAGTGGTATTTTTCAGCAAGATAATTTGCCTTGTCATAAAGCCAGGGGTGTGATAGATTGGTTCAAGGAACACAGTGTTGAGTCCCAGTTGATGTGCTGGACCACAGCACACCAGATCTGAATCCGATCGAACCCATCTGGGATGTGATTGAACATGACATCAGAGCTCATCACCCCCTCCCTGGAATTTACAGGAATTAGGTAACTTGTGTGTGCATATGTGCCAACTCCCTCCAGCAGCTTTGGCCTCATTGCTTCCATGCCATGTGTCTCTGCTGTTATCCATGCCAAAGGTGTGCATACCGGCTATTAAGTAGGTGGTCATAATGTTCTGGTTGATCAGTATACTATATCCCTATAGGCACTACCTCTAATGTGAATATTACACAAACATGGTTTGTGAATCATTTACTTCTATTGTTCTTGTTTAGTGGTTACACACCGTGACTTAGATATACTGAAATTCACATCACCAACAGCTATTGTGTAGTCGATGTTGCTAACAAACAGTAGCAAAATGGTATTCAATATAGCAGCCTCAAGTCCTGGTGATGAAAATGTTTGATCACCACTTTGGACAGTAATTCCGGAGTACCAGCTTGCACGGAAATATTCTAGGCTACATCTACATCTGCATCTGCATCTGCTTTCACACTCTGCAAGCCGGCATGCACTGCATGTTGGAGGGTGCCATGAACCACTACTAGTCATTTGATTAATCCTAAATCTCTCAACTGTGTGTCAAGGAGTGACAGCATGTTACATAGACACACAAAGACAACTTAACTGTTTGTCCTTCATTTACAACTACCAGTCCCCTATTGGTGCAGAATTGCATTGCCTCAATTGTGAGATGATGGCCTGCAAGAGACGACATATCATGTTAAAGTTTGTCCTCCACTAGCGTCATTGGTCGACCTGTTCACTACCTTTCATTCACCTATGCTTCAGAATGCAAGAAAGTGGGCAAGAAAATAGTTCCCTTAATGAAGTTTCATCTGCTCAAGCACCTTGCAGACAGCTCGGCAACAAACAGTGTGAATGCCTTTGGAACTAAACTGCAGTACATCTACAATATCATAAAATTATAATCTAGATACTTCATCGTAAGTGCTTGATTTATTTGTAGTTGACAAAGTTTAGGAATTTTTATGCTATGCAAGAAGACAATTTCGCAATTTCCTCCCTTATTGACAAAGGATTCTAGTGAATGTCACACAGATTACCATAGTCTGATGCTTTACTGCATGCAATTTCTTACTGAAGTGGAGAACAGAGGACTGAATTTGCTAGCAAACAAAGGGCAAAAACTGACAGTTTTGGAATCTCTTGAGATTAACATACACTATGTGACCAAAAGTATCCGGACACCCCCAAAAATATACGTTTTTCATATTATGTGCATTTTGCTGCCACCTACTGCCAGGTACTTCATATCAGCGAACTCAGAAGTCATTAGACATCATGAGAGAGCAGAACGGGGGGCTCCATGGAACTCACGGACTTCAAACATGGTCAGGTGATTGGATGTCACTTGTGTCATACGTCTGTACGCGAGATTTCCACTCTCCTAAACATCCTCAGCTCCCCTGTTTCCAGTGTGATAGTAAAGTAGAAACATGAAGGGACATGTACAGCACAAAATTGTATAGGCCGACCTCGTCTGTTGACTGACAGAGACTGCTGTCAGTTGAAGAGGGTCATAACGTGTAATAGGCAGACATCTATCCAGACCATCACACAGTAATTCCAAACTGCATCAGGATCCACTGCATCAGGATCCACTGCAAGTGCTATAACAGTTAGGCAGGAGGTGAGAAAACTTGGGTTTCATGGTTGAGCAGCTGCTCATAAGCCACACATCAAGCCGGTAAATGCCAAATGATGCCTCACTTGGTGTAAGAAGCGTAAACATTGGATGATTGAACAGTGGAAAAACGCTGTGTGGAGTGATGAATCACGTTACACAATGTGGTGATCCGATGACAGAGTGGGGGTATGGTGAATACCCAGTGAACATCATCTGCCAGAGTGTGTAGTGCCAACAGTAAAATTCGGAGGTGGTGGTGTTATGGTGTGGTCACATTTTTCATGGAAGCGGCTCGCACCCCTTGTTTTGTGTGGCACTATCACAACACAGGCCTACATTGATGTTTTAAGCATCTTTTTGCTTCCCACAGTAGAAGAGCAATTCAGGGATGGCGACTGCATCCATCAACACAATTGAGCACCTGTTCATAATGCATGGCCTCACCAACTGACATCGATACTGTGGTGTCACCGCCAGACACCACACTTGCTAGGTGGTAGCCTTTAAATCGGCCGCAGTCCATTAGTATACGTCGGACCCGCGTGTCGCCACTGTCAGTGATCGCAGACCGAGCGCCGCCACACGGCAGGTCTAGAGAGACTTCCTAGCACTCGCCCCAGTTGTACAGCCGACGTTCATAGGAATGGTTCGCTGACAATCACGCTCTCATTTGCCGAGACGATAGTTAGCATAGCCTTCAGCTACGTCATTTGCTACGACCTAGCAATTTGATAAAAGGAAGACAAAGAGAAGGAAAACTAGAAGGAGAATATGAATTGGGGGAAAGGAATGTGCAAGAGACTGGGGAAACTGAAATGTTTCTGACTGATTATACAATGGTAAGATCAAGATTAAAGGATCAGATTTTAAATAGCAAGGCAGTTCCAGTGGCAGATGTGGACTGACCATAAGTTACTGGTTATGAATTTTATATTAAAACTGAAGAAATTGCAAGAACATAGGAAATTAAGGAGATGGGACCTGGATAAGCTGATACTACCAGAGGTTGTTGAGAGTTTCAGAGGGAGCATTAGGCACCGATTGACTAGAACAAGGGGAAGGAATGCAGTAGAAGATGAATGGGTAGCTTTGAGAGATGAAATAGTGAAGGTAGCAGAAGATCAAATAGGTAAAAAGACTAGATCTACTAGAAGTCCTAGGGTATCATAAGATATATTGAATTCAAATTATGGAAGGAGAGCATTTAAAACTGCAGAAAATGGTGCATGCAACAGGGAATGCAAACCTCTAAAAAATAAGTGACAGAAAGTAGAACAGCTAGAGAACAAAGGCAAGATTATAGAAGCATGTATAAATAAGGAAAGACAGGGACTGACTACACGAAAACTAAGGAGGCCTTTGGGGAAAATTAAAGCAGTTGTATGAATATCAAGAGCTCAGATGGAAAAGCAATACTAAGCAAAGAAGGGAATACTGAAAGATGGCAGAATGCAGGGGTTGGACAAAAATATGGAAATCCATGAGAAATGCATACTTGAACGTCAATGCAGATGCTGGCCAAGCCTGCAGGTTTTGCTGTTATTTCTGATCACAAATGGCATCTGTGCGTTGTCCTCAATACATTGCAAGTGTTAGTCATGATCAAATCAGTTGTGAGTGCATTATGTGAGAGCTAAGAGAATTCTAACATGGGCAAATTGTTGGTGCTCATATGGTGAGTGCTTCCATAGTGAAGGTGGCATAAGTGTTTGGTGTTTTAAGGGTAACCAAATCCAAGAATTATAATGCATACAGGGAAAGCTGAAAAACATCGTCCACTAAGTCACAACATGGATGATAGTGTGTCGAGCAGTCATGATGGATTGTCATTGAGAAGGATTGTGATGAAACATAATAGGACAACAGCTGCAAAAGTTGAATAAAAGTCTCTCGGTGTACATGCCGTGTCATTTCAGGATAAAACTCCAAGCTTTCAACCACTACCTCCATGGTCGTCGTCAGGGCTAAAACTGACAGTCAGTTTTAGCCCTGACGACAACCATGGAGGTAGTGGTCAAAAGCTTGGAGTTTTATCCTGAACTGACACGGTATGTACACCGAGAGACTTTTACTCAAGAAATACGTCGCAAAAGACTTCATAGCCAGCTGCAAAAATTATTGCAGAACCGAGTGCTACACTCAAAAACCCTGTCAGCACTGAAACAACATGAAGGGAGCTCCAAAAGCTAGGAATTACACAGCAAACTTGAATTTCAAAATCACTTATTAGTTAGGCAAATGCCCCTCACAGGAAAATGTAGTGCCAAAGCCATAAAAGCTGGAAGATGGAGCAATGGGAGAATGTCATTTTGTGTCTTGTTCCCATAGTTTCCAACTTCTGGTCGAGTTTATGTTCCAAAAGTGAAGCATGACGAGGGTTCATTGATAATTTGGACAGCCATTTAATGGTATTTCAATGGCCTCATGATTACTCTGCAAGGTGCTATTACTGCCAAGGATTATGTGACCATTTTGGCTGATCAGGTCCATCCCATGGTACACTGCTCTTTCTCAAGTGGTGATGCTGTGTTAGAAGATGACAGGGCCCTGATACCACTGCTCACATCATCCATGACTGGTTTTGTGAGCACGAGGATGAATTATCACATCTCTCCTGCCCACCACAGTCACTAGATTTCAATGTTATTGAGCCTTTGTGGTCTACTTTGGTGAGAAGTGTGAGAGATCGCTATCCACCCCCATCACTATTTTCCGAACTTGCCACTACTTTGCGGGACAAAAGGTACAGATTCCCTTGAAACCGTACAGGATCCATAAAATATGCCATAGAGAGACGGAGGTCTTGAACTAAAGATTAAGTGTCCTTTGACATATTGCTACATAGGATGAAAAGTAAAATATGGTTGGCAGCCCGTGTGTCATTTGCTAAAATGGCCATTAACTCAGATAGCAAACAAAAATGAGAATGTAAGTGGTTAAAGACAGGGAATTCCATCACTAAATGGTGAACTGTCAGAGGTTGAGGGTAATGAACACGAAGTTGTGGGAGAGCAACACTTAACAAATGGCTATGGCTAAAAAGACAGTGCCCGATACGCAACCTAGCTAAAATGATCTCCTCATGGCGAGAGGGCCAAAAGGAGGTCGTCCAAGTTGCTGGGAGAGGCTCAGTTCCCTGGAGCTTGTTCCCATGAAGGGAGGAGCAGTGGTGATGCCAAAGTGACACCACCTGCTGACAGACGGCAACACAGAGGGAATGGAAGATCTAGCGGACAGAGGTACGACGACTTCAGCCTTGGCAGCAGTGTCAGGAAGCCTCATTTCCCATCGGGCTGATGTGCCCAGGAACCCACATAAACATCACTGTGGCTCTATCAAAAGTGAGCAAGTGACAGCTTTCCTGGACTTGTTGCACTAAGGAATGGACTCAATTGAAAAGCCTGTGTTGCTGGAAATCAGGCCACACAGGGCCTGATACAGAGCGAAGAGCTCTGCTGTAAATACTAAGCAGTGTTCTGGAAGCTGATACCGGAAATCGCCGGTGCCAATGACGAAGAGACACCCCATATCATGATCAGTCCGAGAGCCACTGGTGTACATAAAGGTACTATCGCAAAGTTCCATGTGAAGGTTATGAAACTTAAGGTGATAGAGCGAGGCTGGAGAAGTGTCTTTAGGAAGTGAACAAAGGCCAAGGTGAACACGGACCGACACGTGAAGCCAAGGTGGTGAAGAGTTCACACCCATCAGAAAAACGGCAAGTAGCATGAAGTTGACCTGCCAGAGCAAGAGCCGAAAGTGAACTCCAGGAGGTAACAGAGAAGAGGGATGCACTCCACACTGGCGATAAAAGGAATCATCGAAGAAGGAAGCATAGGATAGGTGGCAGGGCATGCCAGACAAACAACATGTGTATCTGCTGGGGAGAAAGTCTTGGCAGTATGACAGCGGTAGTTTGGCAGCTTTGGCATACAGACACTCAACTGGGCCAGCCGTAAACATGCCAGTGGCCAAACAGATGCCGTGATGGTGAATAGTATTGAGATGCCGTCAGAGGGACAGACATGCAGAAGCATAAATGAAACACCCACACTCTAGTTTTGAACGGACAAGGGACTGATTCAAATGGAGGAAGGTGGTCCGATCTGCTCCCTTGGAAGTACTGCTGAGGACAAATAGGACACTGAAGGACCACATGTAGCAGGCAGCCAGGTAAGACATGGGAGGGCCAAGAAAGTTTCATATCGAACATGAGCCGCAGGAATTTCATAGTTTCAATGAACAGAAAAGCAACAGGTCCACAATGTATAAAGCCAGTGGAGGAAACTAATTGTGCTGCCACAAATTCATACAAACGGTTTTTGCCAGTGGAAAAGCAAAGCCACTGTCAGTGCCCCACGATCAAAGACGGTCAAGACAACGCTGAAGATGCCACTCAAGGAGACAAGTCCATGGAGAACTGTAATAGATTGCACAATCGTCAACAAGAAGTGAGCCGGAGGTGCCCGGAACTCCCATGTGTAGAGAGTATGGTGGATAGCAGAACTCCAACAGAAGTCATAGGCTTCCTCAAATCGAAACACACAGCCACAGTCTGGTATTTCTGCAGAAAGCCATTCATGATGTGGGTTGGCAAAGTGACGAGATGGTCAACTGCAGAACAGCACACTTGCAATCCACACTGTGCAGTGGTTAGGAAGTTGCAAGATTCGAGCCTCCATACCAGCCAGGCATGAATCATGCGTTCCATCACAGTTGGTGAGAGAAATGGGGTGATAACTAGAAGGAAGGTGTTTGTCCTCACCAAGCTTGGGTATGGATTTGGCAGTGGCTTCACACCAGTGTCTGGAAAACGTGCCCTCTGCTCAGATGCATTTATACACATGAAGGAGAAAGTGCTTGCGAACAAGAGAAAGGTTCTGCAACATCTGAATGTGAACACCATCTGGACCTGGGCGGAGGATCAGGATGAAGTGAGAGCATGATCTAGCTCCCTCATAGTAAAGGCAGCATTGTAGCACTCATGATTCTGAGAAGAGAAAGGTATTACCCAAGCCGCCTCCACTCGTTTCCCATGGAGGAAGCCTGGTTGATAGTGGGTGGAGCTTGAAATCTGCGCAAAATAGCAGCCCAAGGTGTTGGAGATAGCAGTAGGGTCCACTATAACATCATCTTTATTTGTCAGGCCACAAACTGGGGAATGGACCTTGGTCCCAGAAAGCCATGGGAGGTTGGCTCACTTGACAGAAGAGGGAGTTGAACTGTTAAGTGAACTAGTAAAGAAAATCCAGGTAACTTTTCTGCTATCCCAAAGAAAGCGACAACACTGTGCATGCAACTGTTTGTAATGAATGCAGTTTGCCATTATAGGATGATGATAAAAATGCGGACAGCACGTCTCCGTGCGTGAATTGCATCACGGCATGCCTCAATCCACCAAGGGACCGGGACACAGTACGGTAAAGAGGAAGCGTGAGGAAAGGAAAGTTCTGTGGTGGTAAGGTTAACGATTATAAGATATTCAACCTAATCATCACAGCTGGGGAAATGATGTTTGTTGAAGGTCGCCATGGAGGAGAAAGCCTCCAGTTGGTCTTAGAAGGCTGCCATTTGGGTATGCACGGAGGTGGGGTAGGAGTCAGTAATTCGAGAGCACATGGGAAATGGTCGCTTGAGTATGTGTCAGAAAGAATGGACCACTCAAGGCAATGGACAAGCTGGGCTGTGCAGAAGGAGAGGTCCAAATGGGAATAGGTGTGAGTGGAGTCTGAAAGGAACATAGGTGCTCCTGTATTAAGGCACATGAGGTTTAGTTGACTGAGAAGGTCAACAAAGAGGTCACCCCTCTGACAGGTTCTGGGAGAGCCCCAAAGGGGATGGTGTGCATTAAAGTCACCAAGCAGCAGAAAGGGGTGAGCGAGCTGCTCAATAAGCTGGAGGAGGTCTGCCTGGCGACATCAAATAACAGAGGGATGTTAACAGTACAAAAGAAAATGATCCAGAGAGGAATGAAAATGTGGACAGCAACAGCTTGAAACTGGGTAGTCATGGAGGTGGGTTGATTATGAACATAATCCCGGATGAGCAGCGTGACTTGCCCACGACATGGAATGCCGTCCTCAGCGAAGGAGGTCAGAGCGGACTGGGAAGAAATGTGAGAGCTCAAAGCAGTCATAAGGATGTAGTTTTGTTTCCTGGAGGCAGAGAACAAGCGGACGCTGCGATTCCAAGAGCAGCCTTACGTCCTCTTTGTTGGATCGAAGGCCACAAATGTTCATTTAGAGGAGAATCACGATGAGGAAAGGGGAGGTGGGGAAAAAATGAATGGGTGTCACCCCAGTGGCTTTTGAGTGCCAGCCTTCAAAAACTCACTGCTACAGGGTGCAGAGGCTGGATGATCATGCTCCTTCTCCTTCTGTCAGTCTGTGGAGTTCAAGGCAGAAAAATGGTTGATGGTCTGCACTGGCGACATGGGGGTTGGCCAGGCAAGGATATCACATGGCAACACTGTCAAAGAGTATCTCCCATTTGGTGAAGGAGAATTGACATTGTTTGACTTTTTGGAGCCCTTCTGGTTGGCAGAGGAAGACTCGGATGTTTGTTGGTTGGAGGGACATAGAAGTCTTCATGGGAGTATTCCTTCTGTCCTTTCTGGCCTGCTGGTTGTGTATCAAGTGACTTTGCCTCATGAAGCCGAATGTTTGGTGGCCTGATACACAGCTGGAGGAGGAGACGGGGATGCTACCATGACACTGAGGATTTCACAACCACAGTGCTGAATTTGAGATCTCATGGCTGCGTGGCCATGTCCTTCTTGGAGCAAGACGTAGCAAGAACAGTACTGTAAGTGCCGAATGGTAGAACACAGGGTTTCCAACTAGGCAGCAACTTGCAAGCAACAGAGTAAGGCACTTTTTCCTTCACCTGGATCTCCTGCACATCCCACTCATCGAGATACATGGAGAAATCTCAGGAAAAGGTGGCATGGTCACTATTGCAGTTGATACGGTGGGGAGTAGGAGGTGGATAATTGCCCTCGTGAGCACTCCTACCACAAGTTACACATTTGGCTGGGCTTCGACAGGACATTAGAGTGTGGTTGTAACAATGACACTGGTATCAGCACATTGGGTTCAGAATGTATGGTCAGAATGTGATAACGTCATAACCTGCTTTGATCTTCGACGGAAGCGTGTGGGCGCTAAGGATACATCTCCCTTTTTCCTCACCCGATGGACTGCAATGACACCCTGATCAGAGAGGTACATTAGGATTTCTGCCTCGATCAGACCATCAAGCAGCCTAGTGTAAATAACACCACAGGAAGAATTCAGTGTTCAATGGGCCTCGACACGAACAGGATAGCCATGGAGGAGCAAAGCTGCAAGCTGTTGTTGTGCTTGAGAATCAGAAGTTGTCTCAAAAAGCAAAGTGCCATTGTGTAAATGAGAACAGGATTCCACAGGGCCAACAATTGCATCAACACCTCTCTGAATAATAAATGGATTTACCTTAGCAAAGGGATGAGCGTCGTCAGTACGTGAAACCACGAGTAACTGTGGTACAGCTAGGAGGGTCTCTGAATCGTTAGCCTCCTTCTGTTTACATTTAGGAAATGTTGGCTGTGAAGAAGATGACTGGCTGATTGCGAGTAAATCCCCCACTATTGCCAGCATCTCCAATGGTGCACTCCTTCCAACTGGAGCCCCCCCCCCCCCCTCCAGAAGGGGGCACACCTGCCTTAGGTGGTTGTTCACACCTCAGGTCACACCTCTGGACCATCTGACAGAGGGACCAATCAGCAGTTTGGTAAGGTAACAGCTCAGGTAGTCACTCCTCCCTGGGCCTGGCCTGTACCAGGGGTATGTGCGAACCCTAATTGTTGATGCGGGGCTGGGAACTGCATATTACCCAGTCACCTGTTAAGCAGCAGACGTGTGCGCTGGTCTTCAGGAGTGCACAGGGTGGAAGAAGAAATAGAGGAACCCCAAGCAGAGGAACCCCTGAAGCAGAGGAAGGATAGGAGAAGGGGAACGAAGAAAAGGAACGAAAAACGGTGGAGAAACTGTTCTGATGTTCGCTATTGAAAATGCAAAACACTTTTTCCAAAATAATCCCAGACATGTTCCCCAAGGGAGAGGAAAAAGAATAGCAAGAGGACAGACATGCTGCACAGAAGGGAAAAAGGGGGTGCAAAGACTGCGGCCCCGTGGTAGACAAGCACGAATCTGCCAAAGAGTTGTGATCCCCCCGGTGAGGGGATATTGTATTGTTACCGACAATACAAATCACTTTCAATTCAAGTTCACTGGCATCGTAGACTGCAATGATGCATCATAGGCTAGAGAGTGTTCTGGGTTTTTGATGGTGGGGTGGGAGGGAGACAGTGTTAGCAAGCTTGTGAATCCCCACAACTCATGTTCGTCTCATCAAGACACTGCTGCTGCCAGTGTTGCCATATAGAGATGTCACCCATGGCATCGAATATTTGGCCATTTTTAAGACTGGTTGGAATATTAAATCAAACACTGGACAATTTTTGTATTAATTTCAAGTATAAGATACACCTGAATTTTAGAGGCAATGTTTTTAAGAAAAAAGTGTTTCTTTTAATATGTGAAATATGATAGGCTTTTTGGCTGAAATATTTAGTAGTCTTTTCAATGTATCTGTGTGACTCAGCATCTCCTCTATGTGGTGAGTAGTAATCTATCCTTTACATAATATTGTTGTTATTCCATCCTGAACTTTCCATTTTTGCAATATATAAATAACCACATGTTAGTTCCTTAATACCTCAGAATGTGGCCTGTCGAGAGATCCCTTCTCTTATCAACTTTTGCCATCAATTTCTGATCTCCCTAATTCACTACTGTACCACCTCATTAGTTACCTATCTAATCTTATGCATTCTTTTACAGTATCACATTTCAAAAGCTTAAAGCTTCCATTCAGTCCTTGTGTGAATTCCTTATTAGCCCCATTTCCCGTCCATATAAGTCTAAAATCGAGACATACCTTTAGAAAAGATTTCCTAACACTTATAAAACTCTTCTTTTCCAGGAATGCTTTCCTTGCAATAGTCAGTCTGCATTTGCCATTATCAGTTATTTTGCTGACAAAATAGCAAAACTTGTCTACTACTTTTAGTTCTACATTTCCTAATCTAGTTCCCTCAGTGTTGCTTGATTTAATTCAGCTACACTCCACCAGCCTGTTTTCCTTTCTTGAAGTTCATCTTTTATCGATAGAAGGCAATAAAAACCTTTTAACTCCATTTTGTTAAATTTTGCAGGTGAAACAAAAACTTTTTCTTAAAGAATAATATAAAATGGTACAGAAAGTTGCTATATGTGTAACCGTATAGTAGAAGCCTAGTTGTTGACAGATTAGAGAAATTCATGCACCTTCAAATCTCTCTCTGATAGTGCACTTACTGGGTACTGGAATTAAGCATTTTCATTGACAAATGGAGTTACGAGGTTTCCATTGCCTACCATTGAAATCCTCCTTTCAAGACACTGTCCACTGTTCAACTGCTCTTCCAAGTCCTTTGCTGTCTCTGACAGTTAGTCATCATCAAAGTTTTCATTTCTTCTTTCTTAACTTTAAGTCCTTCCCAAAATTTTCTTTGGTTTCTTTTACTGTTAGCTCAATGTACAGACTGAATACCATCGGGGATATGTTACAACCCTGTCTCACTCTCTTCTCAACCATTGTTTCCCTTTCATGTCCCCTGATTCTTGTAACTGCCATCTGGCTTCTGTAAAAGGCATAAATAGCCTTTTGCTCCCCATATTTTACCTCTGCTACCATAACAATTTCACAGAGTATTCCAGTCAGCATTGTCAAAAGTCTTCTCTAAGTCTACAAGTGTTACAATCATAGGTTTGCATTTCTTTAACATATCTTCTATGGTAATTCATAGGGTCAGTATTGCCTCACATATTCCTTTATTTCTCCAGAAACCAAACTCATCATCCCTGAGGCCAGCTTCTACCAGCTTTTCTGTAAATAACTTGTATCAGTATTGTGCAACATTTAGTAATCTCTCCTTTTCATACTATTGTTGTGTGTTGCAGCAGATGCTTCTACATGATATAGTAGCATGTACAGCTGCATAAAATGAGTCTTCAGACAAAAAAAAAAAAAAAACACAGGTATTGCTATGTTACAAATTTCACTTTAACTGTAACATAATTTAAGCCTATAATTATATTTGGCTTATCATGTGCAATCTCCCTATTCCTACACCTTTACATTTAATTACACTTGGTTTCAATGTTTTCAACTACACTGATGAAAAGAAAACCACAATACAAAAAAACAATTAATGTAGAGAATTAAATTTTGAAAATACATTAATGTAAGTGTGAGATAAGCCATTGCAAATGTGAAATGCTGCTACATTAATAATGGGTTTAACTGCCAGAATGTTGAATGTAAGCATGCAAATGTGCCTGCATTGTGTTGTACAGGTGCCATATGTCAGTTCATGGGATGTAGTTCCATGCCTTTTGCACTTTGCTGGTCAATACAGAGATGTTAATGCTGTTTGTGGATGATGTTGGCATTGTAATCCGATGATGTCACATATGAGCTTGACTGGAGACAGATCTGGTGATCCAGCAGGCCAAGGCAACATGAACAGCAGTATGTGGATGAATGTTATCCTGTTGGAAAACACTCTCTGGAATGATGTTCATGAATGGCAGCACAACAGATTGAATCATCAGACTGACATACAAATTTGCAGTTAGGCTTTGTGAGATAACTATGGCAGTGCTCCTGCTGTCATCAAAATCACATAACGCCAGGTGTAGGTCTAGTGTGTCTAGCACACAGAGTTTGGCTGCAGGCCCTCAAATGGCCTCCTACTACCCAACACACAGCCATCACTGGCACTGAAGCAGAACCACCTTTCATCAGAAAATGCAACAGACCTCCACACTGTCCTCCACTGAACTTTCATTCAACACCACTGAAGTTGCAAATGGTGGTGGTTTGGGGTCAGTGGATCTGTAGGGCATCTGGCTCAGAGCTGTCCTTGAAGTAACCGATATGTAATAGTTCATTGTGTCACTGTGGTGCCAAATGCTGTTCAAATTGCTGCTGCAGATGCAGTACAATGTGGCAGTGTTGTCCACCAGACACAATTGTTTTCCTTTTCATAAGTGCTGCATGGCTGTCTGGAGCCTGGTCTTTTGCAACTGTACATTCTCGCCAAATCTTTCTGCAGTATCGCAGAAAGAACTTTCAGCTTCTTGTAATCCTGTTACACGACCTTGTTCAAACTCAGTGAGGTGTTGGTAATGGTGTCTTTGTCACCTTCAAAATGTTCTTTACTATACACTCACAACATTGGGTCTCAAAAGTAACCAATGCGCACCACTGTTACAGTACATATTTAAAGCAAACCTGATTTGCAATCTCATAGGGGTGCTACTAGCATCACTCTTATGCGAAAGGCATGAAATTTAAATAGACATCATCTTTCAGATGTAGAAACATGTCTACCAACTTTTGTTTATGTTGCACAACTCCTTCATGGGGTGCATTGTTTTTAATCCCTGTATTAGAGTCCACACAGGATATGGTGGACAATGCACAGTGACCAATTTTCATCCAAAGTACTGGGCGAGTTTGTTCATTTGTCTGCAAGGGTGGGCCAACACTGCTCTCTTTCAGCTGGCTGTGAAGACAGAGTCGAGACACACACCCTACAGTCTTTCTCAATTGATTTTACAGAAACTATTCGGTAAAAAAAATTATTTCTGTTTCATTTATAGCTCGCTATGTCAGCTTCATCATGAATTGTCAATCATTTTGTTAATGGTCATAGTTATTGTGATATTTGAGTATAAGAGCGACACTTTGTGAAATTCGAACAAGTATGCGATGAAAAATAGGGATCGCTATTATTTTGTGGTTGGTGTGTTACATAATATATTATTGCATATGAGATTTACATAAAACATTGTATTTTTCTTTAGACTTGGGTGGAGGTACCCGCATGGCACCCTCCTATGCCAACATGTTTATGGGCCGTATAGAGGAGACCTTCCAAGACCCCAAAATGCCAAACTCTAGTCTGATTCAGATTCATGATCTGGATTCTGGGCCAAGACACCCTATCTTCATTCCTTCACAACCTCAACACCGTCTGTCCCATCCGCTTAACCTGGTCCTCCTCAACCCAGCATGCCACCTTCCTAGACATTGACCACCTCATCTCTGATGGCTCCATCTGCACCTCTGTCCACATTAAACCCACCAACCACCAACACTACCTTCATTTCAACACCTGTCACCCCTTTCACACCAAAATATCCCTCCCATACAGCCCACAGCCTGGCATCCTGCAGCAACGAGGACTAGCCTGCCCAGTATAATGAGGGTGTCACTGAGGCATCCACAGACATGCACTATCTCCCGGACGTAGTCTGCTAAAAGATCTCCCATGCAATTCCCCCCTTACACACCCAATCCTACCACCACTCCTGAGAACCAGCCACAAAGAGTGCCCCATTCATTACCCACTACCACCCTGGACTGGAACAACTGAACCACATCCTTCGCTGTGGCTTTGATTACCTATCCAACTGACCTCCACAATATCCTGGACCATCCCTACGCCAATTCCAACTGTTTCCCACAAGGCTCATGTTCCTGTGGAAGATCCACTTGCAAGATCTGCCCAATCCACCCTTCCAGCACTTCGTATTCCAGTCCTGTCACAGGTTCATCCTACCCCAGCAGTGTGTGGGCCACTTGTGAAAGCAGCCAGATCTGCTGCAATCACTGCACAGTTTTTTATATTGGTATGACTACCAACCAGCTGTCCACAAGGATGAACAGCCACCTCCAAACTGTGGCCAAGAGCAAAGCAGACTACCCTGTGGCACAACATGCAGCTGAACATAACGTGCCTGATTTCAACAGCTGTTTCACTACTTGAGCCTCCCCTCCACCACCAGCTTTTCTGAATTACAAATATGGGAGTTGTCCTTACTACACAGTCTCCACTCCCATTATTATCCTGGCCTCAACCTGCTAACTTTCTGTCCCCAACCAACAGTTTCCATCCCGTCTGTCAATCGCCTCCTCCCCAGTCTCTTCTCCCACTTTTAACATTTCCCCACCCTCTGCCAATGCACCTTCCCTTCCCCAATCCACTTCTTTTTAGCTCCATTTTCCCCACTTCATGGTCCACAACCTCCTGATGCCTGCTGGCATTCAATTCCCTACACATTCCACCAGATAATGCTCCTCTCTCTCTTCTGTCCCACATGATAGTTGATCTGCCCTGGGCTGCTAGAATTGGCAGTTATGTGTGCACGAGGTGTGCTTGATTGTGTGAATGAATAGTGTTTCTCTATTTCTGATAAAGCCTGTGGCCAAAAGCTTACACGTGTCTTAATTGTGCCTGCCGGCAACTTAACGTGTCATCTTTATGGTAAGAAGCAATCTATCTTTTCTTACGTTGTTGATATTCCTACATGGAGTTTCCACTGTCTCATCAATGGAGGTATAAGCTAACCAATTCCAGAATGCATATGCATGGTGTGAGCATGCGTGTTGATGTGGAATGCAACAACACACAAGAAGTAATACTTGCTGAGATTGTATCACAAAACAGTGTGCTTATAATGAATTTTTAACTTCATCCTAGATAACTATAAATCAGAAATTCATCACCAAAGTATTGTGGCAGTACATTTGACCACAAATCAAATGAAAATCTTTTACAATATTTACATCAATGCCTTATTCTCAATGACAGTGTGCATACAGCCACTATAAGCATGTCCTCATTTTTTTCTAATATATATCAAACTGCAAAAAATCATGGAAGTCATTGGATGTAACCTTCAGTCATCAGTTGTGGAGGCCTATGTGATGCATATGGTGCAATTAGTAATGTTTCTGTTTCTATACACTGAAATTGGTGGCACTTTGACTTGCAGCATACCATCAACTGGCCTTAAGGCACTGCAGAGTTGACACAGCCATTACTGCAATACATGTGATATCCTTTGTGGCCATTTTCACACGGGGAAGCCTAAATTCTTCTGTAATCTTTGATATGCTATGACTCTTTTATTTTGCACCAAGACCACTCCACATTCAAAAAAGGTTCACTCTCAATGTACTGCCATATTTACTACAGATGTCTGCAACAGACTACTCAGGTATTGTATCCACACTCTTGCCACATGCAAAATCTAGACACAACGTACAGGGGACACACATGGCACATCTTCAAACAGGCAACTACCAAGACCTTTAACCACTCAGTTTGTGTGTAAATATATCTGCAGTAAAGAATATTCTGCAAGTTTTCTGGGAGTTGGGGAAGGGTGCAATGTTGTATGACTCAATATGAACATTGCAGCCACAGTTCCCTTACGCTGTTTTGCAATGAATGACAAGCTTTCAGCATGCTGGTAATCATCTCTAATTCCTGATTTCTCAGGGCATGAATGGAAAAACAACAGCCACATTGCCAAGAATGCACAATCCAAGACTGGGCAATCAGATTCTTTGGTATAAAACAGTCCTCCCAGCAAATACCAATGCACCAAAGCAATGTTTTATTGTTCTGTATTACAAGATTTCACAATAAATGAATAGACATTTCAGTCTCTGTTACACATTGTTACTTGATATTTATTGTTTTGGTACCTTCCATTCTAAAGGCCAGCAGCTACTCTGAATCAACTTTCAACAGCAAAAGTAATAAGCCTTTTTCCCACCTTTCCTAAAAAAAATACAGGACTTCACAATGATATGTAAAATGCACTGGTACAGAAATGGTTTAACATAACATACTAAATGCCAGGAATGAAAGAGAAGAATGTTTGTTGCTAGATTCCTTGTATTTCTCATTACTAGAAAGAATGTTCCAAAAAATATTTTGTGATTCATATATTTCAGTTAATAAAGTTTTATATCACAAAAATAGTCCATGACTAATGAAGTATAAATGAATCACAAATTATGAAGCAGATTAAAGTTATCTGCCTTTTCTATAAAAGGTTTCATTAGGAATTACAACTAATACACAGCTGGAACAGGCAAAAAAGAAATGCACATTTTCTTAAAAATCTGTCTTGAGTCACATACTGCATTCCAGCTCCACTCCATAAGAAATAATGTATTTAAAAAGTTACATGGTTATCTCTTTCAGATTGTCATGCACAGGCCACCTGCACTTTAATAAATACATACATAAATATTCAATAAATAACACCTCTTTTTAAAAATAGCACAACCTGAAAATCTAGAAACATAATCTGGATGAGATTGGTTTAACAACATGTATTCACACATGAGAACTCTCCATGGAATCCAGACTCATTAAATGAAAAAGTTTTGCTACTTTAAAAGGACTATTAATTAGAAAATCACCATCAGACCTTTAACACAATTGCTCTCTGCAAGTTAAGCGCTCAATTTATAATACTTGATTGGAATCAAATCCGGATATTTGGCTGTAAGAGATCTGCAGTCTGCATTGTACAGTAGTAGTCTCCTATAATGATCTTTCTCAAAGTAGCTCCTTTTCTACTAATGGACACACAGTATCCTCATTTATAATGCATTAAAATATTAATCTACAAGTAGGTCCCATAATGAGCAATGTGAGTATACTAGGACTTCAGTTGGAATTGCTTATTTGTATGCTTCACATATGCAAGCTGTAGTGTTAATGTATGATGTTCACTATTTCAAATCCCTGAGAGCTCTCCTTCATGAAGACATTAACATAACAGAATGTGTAATCCTATGAACATTTTAATGAATGTCCCCTCTACTCAACTTATTTTGACAATCTACTTGCAATTCTTAGCGGAACTAGCAAAAATTCAAATATCTAGATTTGATTCCCATTATATCATCTTAAAAGTGGAATTCGTTTTTCTTTATTTGTTCCATTTCTTAAATATTTAACTATTTTTGTCAAGTACATCAGGATAAACTGTAACAATGTGTGCAACTGAATCTAAGATTTAACTGATACTTAGAAGCACTATATGTGAACTTTTCTCATTCCTCCTCAATAAGGAAAGTCATATGCATGCTGCACACAGAAGATACAGTATATCAGCACTTTGTATATCTCTACAGATTGTGTATAATATAATTCATTATCTGGTTGTGATTATAGTGCTCGCACAAACAATTTTAATCAGGTTGTAACAGCAAAATATTTTGGCTGACAGGAAAAACAGTGTGATTATGCCTATGTTGTTCCATTGTCATTCAATAAAAATCTTCAACTTTAGACAATAATTCCTTTTTTAGAGAACTTCTCATGATATCAATAAAATAGTAGAAAAATTAAATAATAAAATAAACAAGAAAGCTATAAGCTGAATTCCACATGCAGTTACCTGCAGTGTTATTACATACAACAGTTATGCAAATGTCATGGTCTATGTAAATCTTTGGATTGAACGAAAATGGGGAATATGTATATAAACACAATTCATAATCATTGAAATGGTAAAAAAATACACAAAAGAGTATAGTAAATTGAAGCAGCAGTATAGCTGCACATCATGAGATAAAATAATAATAATAATTAAACATATTTTGTCTATAAATACTGTCGTTTATGAGTCTGTGATTGTTATTATTAGTGAATATAATTGTCCATCTTGATCAACTGACTAGTCACAGTACAAGTGTACATGTGAACTAATGAGATACTATGTACCGAGATTTAAATGTGATTCTGAGGAAGGCTGTGGCCAAAATGCACTAATGTGTATATTTTTTAAAAATGATCAAGACAGACAGTCATAGTGCCTAGACATGTTTTATGAAAACCAGGCTTATGAAGAGCATTGTACATTGGAAATGTAGTACAGTCAGACACTTTTAGAACTCATAAACTGTTTATTTCATCTGTAAATAAAGAGGTAATGTCATCTGGTAATTTGTACTGTTTCGCCCAGTGGCAGCTCGTGCATGATTTTACCAATATGCTACAACACTGCAAGAGTACAGTAAATGTGCAGCTTAATATTGTTATGGTATTAACTTTCTCTAATGTACTAATATCAATTATGTTGTTTATATGTTTATGACTTTTACTATGGTTTTTTATTAATCCATGTCCTGGATCTTTCATTCCCCATGAATCCCGTGCATCACTGTTCCCAGATAACAAATGTGGAAAGCAAAAAATTGCATTGCAAGCATCACACCTGCAGATCCAACCTGCTTTTTCTGCCGCCACCCTATAGCCTTTTTACTTACAAAGGTAGTAACCATGACTTACATTGAATACGTTAATTTTACATACGTAAAATTGTTTACATACATAAAATTGTTTACATACATTTAAATTTTATAATTAACAATTTGAGACTGTGACGAATAAAGTAAAATGGGAAAAATAAATAGTGGTAGCAGCAAGAACTGAACCCGAGCTGACGAATCGCCAGCCGGTGCACTTGACCACTGCGCCACAGCACCAATAAGGCATGTGTCATTCAAAGATACTTCATACTGTACTTGTAAATATGTACAGTGTGTTTTACCTTTTCTTATGACTCACTCGGGTGAAATATTCTAGGAACTTAAAAGGATCATCTACTTGCTACTTACATAGTCTGAGCCCTGTCCCATGCCCTCCCCTCATTAGATTTGAATTTGGAGCAGGTCTATCATATTCTTTAACTCACTTTCTCCTCAAAAGATATACAGGAAAAGGGCCTCTTCAGCTGATCATATAGAGATTCACCATGTTGCTTGCACAATATTCTACTCGTACTTTTAAAGAAAAATACTGACCCACTGCTGTGAGTGACATAGCACCCATAGTGCCAGCAGGAATGATGTCACATCAGAGCATGTACAGTCAAAAACAGACAGCTGCATCCCTTCTGTGAGTTGACAGTAGTGCGGCTGACCATCATTTCAGCACTTGACACTGGTTTCTAGTTACCATAGAGTGAGTGCTATAAAACATGTTTCTGTCTATTTTGTTTGCATACCAGTACACATTTGAAGAGAAATGGTGTAATTTTAGTGTGATGTTTACAGTGTGCTGCAGCTCATTAGCACATGATCACTGGCCACCACTGGTTATACCTTTGCTGAAGACTTACATATCCATATGTACGACTGCTAAAATTGAGTATCTTTCAAAGAGCCATGCTAACACATTATTGCTGTAACAATATTGGGACATTTTGTCTCCTCAACAATCATTAGGGAAAACCATTGAATTTCCCTATTAATTTTGTTAAAGTACTAAGAAAAGTCATCACAGTAATGTGAAACAAAGGTAAGACAAACTTCTAAAGGAACCGATACAATATCATGTGAAGAATAGTAAAGTATACATGTTTACTAGGGATGATAAATGAGATTTTCTGTGGCTTAATTACCTGATCTGCATGAAATACTTTAAAATGAAATTAAGTGACTTTTGAGGTCAGTCTGTGTGACTTCTTTGTGCTTATACAGTGGGTAACTCAATATCTCACATTTAACTCTGATCAATATATTATAATTTTTTTCCATGCAAGAAATTATGGAAGTATTGGATGAAACTCAATAAACAATAAACCAGCATGATAGTGAGTCTGATTTCTAAAATAAAGGGTAGGAGGTAGCAATTTTCAGAGGCACATATAGACTTGCTTATTTCTTAGTAATAACTAGCAAGAATACTGTGTTTTAAGTGCTATTGTAGCACCTAGAACTTTTTCTTCTCAATAGATATAACAGTCATCAATCTCACACACACACACACACACACACACACACACACACACACACACACACACACTGGAAGGCGTAATACAAATGAAAGGATAAAATACAGAAAATTAAAAATCTCTTTGAATGTAAGAGGGAAACCGTATGTAAAAACAGTGTAAGTAGGTAAACAGGAAGAAGAAGTAATCATAAAGTTACAACGCATATGGGATAGGAAACCAGACACAAACTTTTCAAATCATATACACTGAAACTTAGCAAATATTATAACAGGATTTTTGTACATCTATAAACATGAAAGTAGATACTGGATCCCTTTCTAATTCTGCATTTAAAACCCACTGAAACAGCTATGAATAACCAAGTAATATAGTATATTTACTGCTGCATCAGCTGTTCCCCAAATCAATTAGTTTCACTCACAAAATATAAATTTATTACAACTACTGTCAGGTATGCCTCTCACAATTTACGTCCACCGCTTACTGTACTTGGGTTGCTAAGTCTAACATTCAGCTGGTCATCATTTTACTCGCCTTTCTGAAGACAATGTTTTTTTCAATGTATATTCCTTAATAACATAAAATTCTTTGACTGCAAATATTCCCATTTCACTGTTCATGCAGTTCGCTGTTCATGCAGATAGATTCATTAAATAGTAGCGAGTCACAATTTGCCTACTTGCCCCTTTAATTCCTACCTTTCCACAACTGTTTTGTTGATATTATCAAATGCACAGTAAATGAAACTCACTAAAAATCTCCATTTTGTACATCTACTTTGCTTAGTGAAGTTGACATCTCTTGTAGAAGTCAAATCTCATCCCGTCAAATTTTACTTATTATTTCATTTGTTTGCATATTCTTAAAAATGCATATTTTTAAAACACTGTCTCTCTCACACAGCTTTCACATACAGCAAAAATATGGAATAAATAAACTAAGATATTAGTCTACACTGCCAAAAAAAGTTCACTGCACTTCAAACTGTCTTGTCAAATGTTCCCATTTGCTTTGCTGCTAAGAGCAACCTGAGTGCAAAACCTTTGTTTTACCATACATTTTTTGGCTGCAGATAGTGTGACATGCCTGCGAGAATCCAGTACTTCAGCCAACAAAGCAATGATAATTCGTTTCTGCATAATTCATTTCCTTCAGAAACCTGGAAAACAAAGATACATATGTATTATGACAATTTGTCTTACACGGTTTAATGAGAAGAGTCATTTCTTATGCTGACAATGCAGAATGCAAATTTTAGTTAGTTGTCTTTCCATCCCAATTTATTTATTGCAGTAAACAGACTGCACTAAGATGGGTGAAGTCTAAAAATAATGAAAGAGGGTTCAAATATCTATAACATATTTTCTGAAATGCACTTTGAAAAGAACTAGATCATACCTTTATGTCGACAAACATCATCACAACTGTGAATAGTCACAAGAGGAACAAGTTTATTCACACAGATGGAGGAATTTTGTATTTCGCAGCAAATTGAATAGAAGCAACATTGAACAGCTGTAATGTATAAAAGGAGGATTACCAGCTCAGCTTCAATGTACTTTTATATGTGTTTGGCTGCTGCTTAATGCCTCTTCGATTTGGTAAGTAGTGACCTAACTTCATAAAGACCATTTCATTCTGGTCATTCCACATGAATATTACAACCTATTGCTACAATAAAGTAAATTTGCTATTTGTGGACTTCAGCGGTGTTGGGGCGGGGCGGGGCGGGGGAGGGCAGGGCAGGGCAGGGCAGGGCAGGGCAGGGCAGGGCAGGGGAGGGGAGGGGAGGGGAGGGGAGGGGAGGGGAGGCCAGGGGAGGGCAGGGCAGGGGAGGCCAGGGGAGGGCAGGGCAGGGGAGGGGAGGGCAGGGGAGGGCAGGGCAGGGGAGGGCAGGGCAGGGGAGGGCAGGGGAGGGCAGGGGAGGGGAGGGCAGGGCAGGGCAGGGCAGGGGAGGGCAGGGGAGGGGAGGGGGCGGCAGGGGAGGGCAGGGGAGGGGAGGGGGCGGCAGCGGAGGGGACGGCAGGGGAGGGGAGGGGAGGGGACGGCAGGGGAGGGGAGGGGAGGGGACGGCAGGGGAGGGGAGGGGAGGGGACAGCAGGGGAGGGAAGGGGAGGGAAGGGGACGGCAGGGGAGGGGAGGGGACGGCAGGGGACGGGAGGGGAGGGGACGGCAGGTGAGGGGAGGGGAGGGGAGGGGACGGCAGGGGAGGGGAGGGGACGGCAGGGGAGGGGAGGGGAGGGGACAGCAGGGGAGGGGAGGGGAGGGGAGGGGAGGGGAGGGGACGGCAGGGGAGGGGAGGGCTGGGGAGGGGAGGGCTGGGGAGGGCTGGGGCGGGGAGGGGAGGGCTGGGGAGGGCTGGGGCGGGGAGGGGAGGGCTGGGGAGGGCTGGGGCGGGGAGGGGAGGGCTGGGGAGGGGAGGGGGGAGGGCTGGGGAGGGGAGGGCTGGGAAGGGGAGGGGAGGGCTGGGGAGGGGAGGGCTGGGGAGGGGAGGTGAGGGCTGGGGAGGGGAGGAGAGGGGAGGGCTGGGGAGGGGAGGGGAGGGCTGGGGAGGGGAGGGGAGGGGAGGGCTGGGGAGGGGAGGGGAGGGCAGGGGAGGGTAGGGGAGGGCAGGGGAGGGGAGGGCACAGGAGGGCAGGGGAGGGGAGGGCACAGGAGGGCAGGGGAGGGGATTGGGGTGTTGAGGAAATGGTGGTGGTGATGGGGGAGGGGGGGAGTCTTAATGTTACAGTTTACCCAGCTGATATATGAATGCATCATTTAATTTTTATTACGTATCTGTATGTTTCTGTGGTTTATTATTGATCCTACTTGTGCTGCTTGGCTGTCACAAAACATGCACATCAAAGACTTATTTTGGAAGTACAATAAGGCCCTTAAATGTAAAAGACAAGTTGTAAGAGCATATATTGATGCAGTCATATTTTCTTCCATTTTCTTCTATAAGAACGGATGTGAACAGAGAATGATATATTCTAGCAGCACTGCCAGGAACCAATCAAAACATTTTTCTGATGTAAGATGGGTAACATAAATAGGCAACTGCTGTACTTCTTTAAAAAATACTCTTCAATTACTCTTCAAAATCAGTAATGGGTAATAAATCTCTCTTTGAATGGGGGGAGGGCGGCAGGGGGGGGGGGGGGGGGGAATATATCAATGAAACAAATTTTACAGGTCTGGATGTTTTGTATAGAGCTCTTCCTTGTTTCTTACCTATTTAGAGGGTAAGCCATACGAACATGAAAAAAATTGTAATAACTAATTACATATTTACAGTACGAAAGTAAATTTGTTCTTACTTATGGTGGGAAAAAAAAGGGTGCAGGCATTTGGGTGCATCATGCGTGTCTCCCCCCCCCCCCCCCCACACACACACACACACACACACACACCATGATGGTCTGGTCTACCAGTGGCTGCCTAAGAAACATTAGGATGTGTCATTGCACGGTTATTTTGAGCCATTCACAAATAACTCTGTCAAGAGAAGTATACATATCAGGAACAGAATTGCCATTAACAAACATCAAGGCAGATATTTCTGTCAACGCTTCATACTTTTCATCTCCTGACATTAAGACATCAAGTTGTTACACCAGTTGTTCACATTAAGAACTGTGTAATGTTTTTAAATAACATTACTACATATTTTTTCCACCCGCAACAATTGCCAAATTTATACTCTGGAGTACTGACCATAATTTTTTCAATATGTTGGGTACATTTTCCAATATTTTCATAATTACCAAAACAACACAATGTAATGAAATTCCTCAGCACAGAGTTCAGTTTGAGATTATATAAAAGTAAATTGTACATCACTTGTTGGAGTAAGTACTGCTGCTTCTGTACACTCTACAGGGTATACTGCTTCTGCAAATACTTAAGACAATAATCAAACTGCTGCCAGCAAGTGAGCAGGAACACTGTTTACAAATGACGGGAACAACTCACATGCAGTGGTGAATGATAGGACACCAATGGACACTGAATGAGAGGTGTAGTACTGATACTGAAACTATGAGCTGAAACTCTTCTCAGGACTAAACAAAGGATCTGTCATCAATACTTGAGCAGTGAGTATATCTTAGTGCATATGTGCATTGGTGGATTTAGATACTGTATTAAAGGAGTCTTTTGGGGTCAATTTAAACTACTGAATTACTGTAACTGAAGTGAATTGTTGATTGTGGTCGCAAAGACCTTTGACTGATCCTTCATTTGAGAACCACACAGCAGGGACTGTAGCTACTTAATGCATCGGACAGCAAGCACTACCCAATCTGTTTCACAATGCCATGCATAAAAAAATTGATTCTTCTGGGGCTTAACCCTCAGTCTTTATTGGTGATAGAAAAGTAGAGTCAAATGTTTTGGATAGTCTTTTAGCTAGGGACCACTTGTGTACCCAACAGAAGGACTGTCTTAGTGTCACTAGCCTACAGTATGACATCAAAGTATGAAGAATACACACTTACTCCTGCTTAGAGAAATGGACAAAGTCAGTTGGTTCTTTCTGCATCTGATGAGGTCTACAATGGTATTTAATTCTCAATACCTTTATCTATTTCCAAGATACATAGGTTAACAGTTAACCTACTTGTCTATGTAAAATATACATGTAAAATCCAGTGTGAGGCAAAAACATAGTTTATAAAGCAATGTAGCAAGGATAAATATGCCATAAAGTGTATCAGTATCATCAGAAGGGTTCTGGAAAACCCATGTTGACGTACTTAGCATACGTAAAATTTTTGTGCACATGAAATCCGGTCTGGGGTGTAAAATTATTTGGGACAGAAACAAATCCTTTAAACGATAACATGACAAATAACACGAATTCAGCAGTTTTTAAGGAAGTAATGCGAATTCGGCAGTTTTTAAGAAAGTAACGCAAAATCAGCGTTTTTAAACAATATATTTCTGTGTCCTCGTAAGAAATGTCGTAAATCTAATGATGTCAGAAACATATTTAATGTTGAAATGTTCCATGTTCAACCATTGTATTACTTTTTGCAGTTGTGACATCACTAGTGGCCTTTCGACTATCGACTTTTGCGAGCGCGTATGAATGACCACTGTGCGAATTTAGTTTATTTCTTTTGTAGTGTATATGCCACAGTATGCCGTTTCAAAGCAATGGCGCAATTAAAATCTATCACAAACGAATCACAATGACGAAGCCCACAGTAACCACTGACAAAAGGGTGCGAGAATTTGAAATCGGTGGTTTACATGCTCCTGATAAGCTAACAGTGTTTTGTAAATTCTGCAATGTCAGAGTTTCACGGGAGTATAAAGATTCAACAGTGAATCAGGTGCAGACCGAAAAACAAAAGGGCAACAAGTTGAAGTAGACCAGTTTGCCAATAAAGCAGCGGCCTACAATTAGCAGCAGCTTTGAAGCTGCAAAAAAGAAGAAGAGCAATTGTGAAAATCTGGCCCAAACGACTGTGGAAACATTTTTGCAGGTCAACACTACATTCCACAAACTGGATACATCATTGATAAATGATTTTTTCGCATTATTTAAAATATATGTATCACTCCACACCATTCTGGCCAAGCGCAACAACAGTATACAAATGTTAAAAATTGAAATAATAGTCTCTGTTGCAGATGCTTTATTGATGACACATTTCACGCGTCTAGCACATCTTCAGGTCATTCTTGAGCTGTGAAGACCGGCTTCTGTGGTCTCCACGGCTCAAGAACGACATGAAGAGGCGCGAAACATGTCATCAGTGAAATATCTGCAACATGCTGTTATTTTCAGTTTTACTTTTGGTATTTGTTTTTAAATAATTATTTGTGACAAAGTTTTTGTTAAAACAATTTTTCTCTACACTTGTCTCATGTTTGGCCCACCGTATCTTAGGAATAGTTACATTTTCAACATAGCATTGAAAAATGTTTAAATGTGACAAAAATAGGTAACTGATAATAGAAAAAGCTTGCCAGAAATAACACCGAAAAGTGCAAAAAATAATACTTATTTTGGCCATAAAATAACACCGATTTTTTCCTGTCCCTAAAAATTTGTTTTGCATTAGTGCAGTTTCACGTAAGTAACTAATAAGTAACTATTAAAATTTTATAGTCCCACAAAGTTCTCTTCCATACGACTACTACATCTTGCTGTAGCAGGGAAAAGAAGGGAACCAGAGGAAAAATGATCCTATCAGAGCAAAAAAGGTGAATATGCTCCTGTTTAAAAGATGATGACTGAATTGTGGGATACAAATTGCCTCAATGCCGAATCAGATATGAAGTGAAAATAAAGGCAAGGTTTAGATAGAATGGGAAGACAGGAAAATATGAAAACTGAGAGAAAAGGAGACGTAATACTGGGCAAAAGAAAGGAAAGATTATGTGGAGTGCTGGAAGCACCAATTATCTGTTTTTAAGGAGACTAGAGTACATATAACAAAAAAAATTAATGACATTATGGAGGACGCTAAGAATACACTGAAGGTAAAGTAATTTTGATGAACAGGTGCAAAGGTTTATGAAAACACGCACTAACAACCACCTACTTTCAGTGCAACGGGGAATTCTTCAAGCAGATTGAGGTGTGGCCATGGGCTCCCCAATGGCTCTTGTGATTGCAAACCTCTATATGGAACATGTACAGGAGGTGGGCCTTTAAACTGGCAGACCAAAACCAAAGCAATTCTTCCGCTATGTCAACGATTCTTTTGTCATGTGGGGACATGGCAAACAGGCGCTATATGAGTTTCTGGAGCATCTCAACAGCATTCATGCAAATATAAATTTTATGTTGGAAATGGAGGAAAACTTAGCCAAAGATAGGTAGTATGACATTTCCCGAAACGTTGCAATAAACCACTGCTACTACTCAGCTGGAGACCTGAGAAACCTTCACTATGGGAAGAGAATATTCACATTACACAAGCTTTGTTGGAAAAGCTGAAGGAGAAGAATATTGTTATTAATCTGGAAAAGACCAAATTTAGCTGAGGTCAAATAATATTCTCAGGACACAATACAAACAGTGAAAGTATAAGATCAACTCCTACTAAGGTTGAAGCCATTTCAAAAATCCAGAAATGAGGAACAGAAAGCAACAATCATTTCTAGCTTTAGTAGGGTTTCGCCAGCATTTCATTCCAGACCAGACATCAAGTAGTGTATATTTAGCAAATCTTTAAACAAAGCTGTCCGCAGCTCGTGGTTTCGTTGTAGTGTTCTCGCTTTCCGAGCACAGGGTCCTGGGTTCTTCTTGGGGGGGGGGGGGGGGGGTCAGGGATTTTCACCTGCTCCGAGATGACTGGGTGTTGTTGTGTCATCATCATCATCATCCATCCATCCATCCCCATTACGGTTGGAGGAAGGCAACGGCAAACCACCTCCATTAGGACCTCGCCTAGTTCGGCGGTGCGGTTATCCCACGTCGTTCCCCTAAGCTCTATCAAGAAGCATGGGACTTCATTTCTATTTCCATTAAAGAAAGCTGTATCATGGTACTGATCCTCTGAATCAAAAGTATTAAGTATGACTACACACTCTTAACTTCACAAAGGAGTTTCACGCTGTCTGTGGTTCTTCAGGATGTGGACTCTGGCTTTTGCTAACAGAATGCTAATTGCCTGTCAATGAAACTACAGCACAACTGAGAAAGACACATTAGCATTCATGCGAGTTTTTCACAAGTACCATTATCCATTAACAGGCCAGAAAGTGATGGTGCATTCATATCAGAGGGCATGAAATTTTCTAGTGCAATGTACACTGCTGAACAACAGGTTGACTTGCTGGACATTGTTTTTCCAAGAGGTGAATCTGAAGGTACAGTACAAGCAAGAGAATCACAATTTAGTGGCTGACACCTTTTGGAGAATGCCATCAAACATGAAGGAGGTCCAGATGGTGTCACTTCTAATAATCCATTATAATATATTATCTAAGGAAGGTAGATGCTAGCAGTTACACGAATCTACTATTAACAAAATATAAAAGAAAAGCAAGCTTTTTATCCATGGATTGGTAAGAAAATGCACAACGTAGCTAAAAATCTTAGGCAAAAAGTAAAGGAGATGAAATTTGTACCTTATGAAGGCACACGGTTTAGTGATTTGTGGGCAGAAATACCATATTGCTGAATATGCATTTCTGAGGAGTATGTGATACATATGACCAAGTATATCCATATGTGGCATGGTCACTTTGGGGTCAGAAGTGTCTAAATCACATGAGACAATATTGTTATTTGAAGGGAATGGCTTGAGGGATAAGGACAATTTTAAAATCTTGTGAGTTGTGTGTAAAAAGTAAATGTAGGACTTAAGCAAATAGATACAAATGTTATCCAGTATTTCCAGGACTTATTTGGGATCCTGTGGCTATAGGATTTCTATGGACTCCTACCAAGAGTATCTGCAGGATTCCAGTAAATACTTATAGATATGGAAGTACTGCGACAAGGTTTATGGGCAATAAGTATTTCAACAAAGTGGGAAAACCACACAAACTTTTATCAGATAATGGACCGCAATTCACATATCATATGTTTAAGGAACTTTTGATTGAACAGATGAGGGAATATAGTAAATTATTCTGTATTCTGTGTAACAAAAAATACACCCATTGGCCACAATGTGTAAAAGATGTAAAGACAGTTTTAAACAATTTACTGCATTCAAGCACAGGTGTGACTCCAAGTGAGCTAACCAGAAAGTATTTAGATGGTGAGCCTATTTTAAATTTAATACAATGGCCAGACATAGAAAAAGGTATGGAAAAATAAATGAAGTTGTAAATATCAAACAACGGGAACTCCAGGTAGGAACATCAACAATTTAGGAAGAGAGAGTTTGCTACTTACTGTAGAGAAGACATGTCAAGTTGCAGACAGGCACAACTAAAAGACACTTGCATAAAGCTTTTACCACAGTTGTCATCAGTAAAACACACAAATATCAGAAGTTGCAAGGAAAGTAGCAAGACTAACAAACATTAAAAATTTTCATCATCTGTACCAGATACCGCTAGAGATTGTAGAGAAAAGGCACATAAAGGCTTCCATTTTGAAAGATTCAAAAGAAGACAGGTATTACATTTTTATGAAGACAAGGATATGTTGAACCATATTCCATCACAAGAGGAGGTAAATAAACCAAATACAAATGAAAGGGATGATATCTGGAGAAAACTACTGAGTCTAATGATCAATAATTGGCACTGGAGTATTCAACAAGATATCTGGAGGACAGATCTAAACAAAAACTGGGTATCAAAGCTGTAGTTCAGGGCAAAGTAAGTGATAGTTACACAAGATATATTTGTTGATACTGGAACTAACATGAGCCTAATTAGTGATGAATTTTGGACACACATTGAAGTTCCAAGTGACCTTGTGTTTCCAGTAATGTGGACACAACTACGGGGCATCACAGAATGGAGAACAATAAAAATCAGAAAAGAAATATTTCTTAAAATAAATATTGGTCATCTTACATGTTTTCAGTCAATGATTTTTGTACCACACATGAATACGAAACTGTTTTCGGGTAATGGGAAAAGACTGTGACTGTGAAGAGTGATGGAGAAGAAATGACAGTTTCACTGGGGGCACTACAAGGAACACAACAGACAGACAGAAGAGACATACTAAAGAACTATTTTCAGATATGTAAACGTGGATAAACAAATAGCAGATTAATGTGCAGTAGTATAACATTTGTTCCACAATGATAGACAGAATTGAACGATTGTTTGACAGTTCATACAGTGATTTTTTTAAATGAAACTGAATGTATGTCCATTGGTCCATTGCAGCTGTATTTGTTCAGGTCATTTTATAAACCCACACAAATGCTTTTGCAACTCTTAAGTTGCGTCTTCTGGTGCAAGTATAAATGTTATGTCATAGGTTACAGAATGTTGCAGAATAACAACTTATGTGGCTACGTGAAGTTCTCAGCCCTCCTCAATTGACAAAAAATGATTGTCAATTGATATAATAACCATCATAAATGATAAATGTCATGCCTGCGTTAAGTTGCAAACTGTACACTTTCCGATTAAAATATGCTCTTGTCAGCCTACATCAAGCAGTGTAATGCCCCTCATAGATGTTATTCAGAGAAGTACTGTGACATGTAGTGACATAAGATGACATGCTCATGTGTATTTGCCACCAACATAGCAGCTGACAACATAATCTATAAGTGTCCTGTGAGTTGAAGTGTGTGCTGTGGCTGCTGCCTGTAGTACCTGACAGCAGCCACAGCACATGCTTCAACAACACATGGGACACTCATAGCTTATGTTGTCAGCTGCTATGATGGTAGCAAATACATATGAGCATGTCAGCTTGTGTCAGTACAGGGCCCAGTACTTCCCTGAAGTACTGGGCCCTTAGGGGCATTGCACTGCACGACATAGGCTGACAAGAGCATATTTTAATCGGAAAGGGTACACTTTCTAACCCAAAACAGACATGAGATTCATCACTGATGACTGTTTTTTTATCAATTGACTATGGTGTTTTATCAATTGAAGGGGGCTGAGAACTTTACCTAGCCATGACAATTGTTACTCTGCAACATTCTGTAGCATATGACTTATCATTTTTATTTGCACCAGAAGAAGCAACTTAGAGTTGCAAAACTGGTTGTGGGGATTTGTAATCAACCTGAACAAATACAGCTACAGCGGACATTTTAATAATTTTAACATCTGACTTTTAATGAACTGTTCACAGTATGAATTGTCAAGCAATCACATGCAACTATTGTAGTTGTGGTTGCTCCAGTTTCAAAAATTATTTTTTGAAATTATCTGGATAGAGTTGCAGTTGGTTTTTTTTTCCCTTAGTTTGATCATGAACACGGCAGACATTTTAGTGGGGAGCAAGAACATGAGAGTCTTTAAGGGGAGCAGTTACAGAGAATGACTAAGATTTGTGGACTGTAATCATTTACTGAGGTAGCCTGCTGAAAGAGAGTATTCATTAGATGACTGTTGATTGGTGTGAGAAAATTTTTGTGTACGACATGCATCACCTGTAGGAGATTTATTTTGAGTAAAGTAGATAAGGGGAAGATTTAAATAAGTTGATTATGAGGAAATACAATTATTATTTTTATAGAATGTTGAACAATATGAATAGCAGCATATGAAGGTTATTAATGAAAAAAGTGCTGAAGGGTGTAAATATGGATAGATATTCAATAGAGTGGTCCAAGAGTCTTGAAATGGGTGGTATGAAAATGTGTGTTTAGAAGTGTGAATGGTGTGATTTTTCCAGCTACTGGAGGTTCAGACTACCTCATAATAATTTTTTTCTTTCCTAACATTGAAATGCCTGCAGGAAGAAATTTGTTTCCCTGCTAGAGATAAAAATTCTTCTCCCATCATTGTTTTGATGATTAGCTGATACATACAATATAACTATAGTAAGTAGCTACTTGCACTCTTCAAGTACTATTCTACAACATTATCAACTCTGTTCAGCCATTGATTAAATGAAGTAAAAATGGGATCATATAAGAAAAATATAGTCTTCAAGAAATGTTTAATATATTATGTAACAGATGTTTATGAACCCAAATAAGATGAATTTATTTTCTGAGGATGTGGTGTTCTACATGATGGTCAATTTCTTTTCTATGTTTATATGATAAGGTGCAAGTGTTTTGGGACTTTGAACATTGGAGCACTGACAGAAATGGTAGAGGAGTTGGTCGTTATGTTGGAAAGCAGAAAATGATATTTTGGCATGGGAGAGACAAGACGGAAAGAGGAAGGCAGTAGGGAACTGTGGAAAGGTTATAGATTACACTGGAGTGGAAATGAAGGAGGACGGCAAAAGGGAGTGGGTGGACTTGATAGGGATGGTCTAAAAGAAGAGGTACAGAGGATAAGTGACAAGGTAATGAAGATCAGGATAATGACAAAGGAAAGAAGTATGGAGGTTATTCAAGTGTATGTCCCTCAAGTGGGCTATACATCTCAAGAGGACATCGCCTTTGAGGAAGATCTACAAAAGCAGTTGAATTGACAAAGAATAATAGTCATGGGAGACTAGAACGCACAGGTAGGAAGTGAAAGAAAAGGTTGTGAAAATTTGCTGGCAGGAGGAGGATGGTGAAGTAGAAATGAAGAAGGAAAGATATTGATGGAATTCTGCAATAGAAATGGTTAGTGATAATTTCAGGAGAAAGAGTGCCACAAAATAAGATGGTACAGCAGGAATCTGACACCCAGATCTTTGATGGATTACATATTCTATGGTTGGGAAATGAAGAGAACTGTAACGGATATAAAGGTATCACTATCTAAGGCATTGAATAGTGACCAGGGGCTACAGGTGATAAGCATGAGAATATGAAGGAATGCAAGACGGCAGAGAACCAGGAAAGGAGAATTAGAGTATGGAAACTGAAGGAAAATGAAGTCAAGGAAGAATATCAGATGATTATAAGGGAAAAGTTACCAAAGGATGAGCCAAAAGCAGAAGAAGAGGAATGAGGGCAATTTAAAAGTGCTATGGTAGAAGCTACAGTAGCTGTATTCAGAAGGAAAAGTGGCAGAAAACAGTGGAAGGGGACACCATGGTCGAATGAAAGTGGCAAAGAGGTAGTTTGAAAGAAGACTAAGACCTTCAGACTGTGGGTCCAGGGAAGGATGAGTTAGCAAGGGAGAACTATAAGAAAGACAAGAAAGAGGCAAATAAGAAAGTGGCTGAGAAGAGATGAAACTGGTTGGAAGAATGGAGGAATAGTCAAAGATGACAAAGGAAGATAGCAGAAGCAGGAAAAGAGTGCTACATGGAAACATCAAAAGTAAGAGGAGAGGTTTGAGAGAGGATACAACAATAATTGATAGCTATAGGAATGACATGCTGAGCATAGTGTCAAGGAATACTTTGAACATTTGCTAAATCTGAATAGACTTGGAGGTGAGGTTAACAGACCAAAGGCAGAGAAGAACATAAACTGGTTGGAAAGAAATGGAAATGGCACTCGACAAGATGACAGCAGGAAAGGCACCAGATATGGACAAAGTAAGTGCCAAATGGAGAAGACAGCAGGAGAGCTTGGGAAACAGTGGCTGCATTGTGCAATGTGGGTGACATGGAATGAGACCCTGTCTCCAGAAGATTGGAATAGGGCACTAACTGTCCCTATTTTCAAGAAAGGGAGTAGGAAGGATATCACAATGTGATAAGGTATATGAGAACGTCCTGGAAAGGAGAATCTGAACAAGGATCAAGAACAAGTTCAGACCGGAACAGCATGGCTTCAGACCTGGGAGATCAACTGTTGATCTTATATTTACAGTGAGGCAGCTCCAGGAGCAACACTGTGAATTTGAGGAAGACAACATGAGGGCATTTCTCAATGTAGAAGAGGTATTTGATAGAGTCTGTAGACAAATGGTCTGGGAAGCAACAGAAAAGAAGGGTGTGGAAAAGGAGACAACAAGCAGAGTGGAGGAGATGCATTGTGGAAGTCCAGATGTATCAGGGCTCCCATATCACTCCATCTGCACATGCCCCACACCATTACAGAGCCTCCACCAACTCAAACTGTCCCCTGCTGACATGCAGGGTCCGTGGATTCATAAGGTTGTCTCCATACCCCTACACATTCATCTGCTCGATACAATTTGAAACAAGACTCGTTCAACCAGGCAACACGTTTCCAGTCATCAAAAGTACAATGTTGGTGTTGACAGGCCCAGGTGAGGTGTAAAGCTGTGTGTCATGCAGTCATCAAGGGTACACAAGTGGGCCTTTGGCTCCGAAAGCCCATATCGATGATGTTTCATTTATTGGTTCACACAGTGATGCTTGTTGATGGCCCAGCATTGAAATCTGCAGCAATTCATAGAAGGGGTGCACTTGTGTCACGTTGAATGATTCTCTTCAATCGTCATTGGTCCCATTCTTGCAAGATCTTATTCCAGCCGCAGTAATATCTGAGATCTGATGTTTTACTAGATTCCTGATATCCACAGTACACTCTTGAAACGTGTTGTATGGGAAAATCTCCGCTTCATCGCTGCCTTGGAGATGCTGTGTCCCATCTCTCATGCACGACTACTGTAACACCACATTCAAACTGAATCAGATCTTGGTAACCTGCCATTGTAGTAGCAATAGCTAATCTAACAACTGTGGCAGACACTTGTTGTCTTATGTAGGTGTTGCCAAACTCAGCACCGTATTCTGCCTGTTTACATATCTTTGCATTTGAATATGCATACCTATACCAATTTCTTTGATGCTTCAATGCAGAAGTTACATCATCTCAATATTGACCTATGCATCTGAAACATGGATAAGAAAGAAGAGAGATGCAAGCAGATTACAGGCCTGTTAAATGAAATTCCTCAATAGGAGGACAGGGGTAACAAGGGGAAATAGCATGAGGAATGAAAGGGTAAGGGAAGCAGTGAAGGAGGAACCATTGCAGATCAAGACAGAAACATGAGGACTAGGGTGGTATGGGCACTTAAAAGAGAATGGAAAACAAGAAGATTCTCAAGAAGGTATACGAAATGGAGATGCGAAGGAAACAACCATGAGGAAGACAAAGGGATAGGTGGCTGAAAGGTATGGAGGAGTGTGTTGAAAAAAAGAGGTGAGGACTGGACCAGAATGAAAGTGAAGGATGATGGGATAACAGGACTAGATGGTGAGGCTTATGTAACAAACAGACCCAACCTGTAGCTGGAAACTGTTCATGATCATGATGAATCAACAAAGGGGACCACTGTAAGATTACAAGATTTACTACTCACTGCATTTCTCAAGATAATGTTCCCGGCACCAACTTTTTGGCAGTTCTTCTCAGAATGATATTTGTATGTCGTGATATGTCCAGCATGACACCCAGGTGTGTTGGCTTGTCTGTATCTCGAGGTTCTTATCATATCATGTGACATTCAGCTTCTTATTTGCCTGTTTTGAGAGAAGGTGTAAAGCACTAACTTATGTCTTTGAGGGATTAGGTTTAAGGGAGCTCTCTTGGTAATATTCAGGTATTATCTGTAATGAGTTTTCCAGTTTTCCTGCTACTTCCTCAAAGCCCTTTTCTTGTGCAATGATAGCCAGATCACCAGTAGACGATAGTGTGGTCTGGTGTTGGTTGGTAACTTGTGCATATATTAAATAAACAGGTTGCCAGGAAATACCCCTGGATTAGACTGTTCTTTCATTGACACCTACTTTTCCTACTCTCCAGATTTACATTAAACTGTGTTTTGCTTCAGGCATCAGAAAGTTGGTTTGAAAATTATTTATTTTGCCAAAGGCACCCCAGACCATTTTATTCTTCTATTTTTTCTTTTTCTATCCATCTTGTTGTCTTCAATTGCTCTAAATATAAAAATTCAACTGGTGCCATTGTCAATTTGTATTATTTCCTTTTTGATACACTGATTATATGATAAATTAATCTTATTATGACTGATCTTAGTACTACTTTCAAACATAAACACATTCAATCTATAGTGATAAAAATTGATAATTATTCCTTAGAAAATTACGTGACAAATCTGTTGTACTACGATAAATACCATGCAAATGTTGTGACAACCACAGTGAAAATAAATGCTGTATTAAGTTTTTTCATTCACCGAAGAATTTTGTCACTGCTGCAGTACAGTGGTATCTGCGAAAGTGAGGTGGTTCAGAAATGATCTATCAACACAGAGATTTTACTTACATTTTATAAAAATTAAAGAACTGCAATATTTTGTTCCATATTTCATATTACAGCAGCAACTTTGTACTTATGTGGCCATTGATAACAACGCAAAGAAAAATGGAGGCATATATAAATTTAAAATCCAAAATTTAAGTAGGAAGATTAGAGGACAAAAGAGTGAGGAAAATAAATATTGCAACTATATAACAAGTTAGTTGTCAGTTAGGCACAGGTGTTTTAGTAGTGTTGGTAACTTCAGGCTGTTGTGAGTGGTTGGAACAGATGACATGAATAGTGACATGAAGTTATGGAGGACTAATTCATGTTTTGTAGGATAGGGACGTTCAAGTCCAGACTTGAAGTTCATTTGCCAATTTTCGATGCTGCTTATCGTGTTTTGCACTAGGTGTATTTCCTAGAAGGGAATGTATTTTCTGGTTACTCTTCATCAGGGCTTTGTCAGAGGTCTCAACTTTATCATCCATGAAGTTTCCTTTTTTGTTTCTAATACTCACTGCCTCATTAATTTCTTATCTGTACGTCATATTTCAAGAGAAACACTAGGACGTTCAAAACTTATAATACATATGTTGTAAGAGAGAGTGACTGTCATGTCACTGTGACCAGACAATCGTTCTTAAAGTTGTTGCATAATATTTTGCCTGCTGCAATAAAAGTTGATAATAAGATATTTATGTAAGTATAGAAGCTAATTCCAGCATGTTTCCTTGTCTCTTAATATTACTGATATGATCCAGAGTTTATATTTTAGGGACAGGTCTGAATCTTAACACAGTTCATCAGAATTGTGTCGGCATTTGGTTTAATAAACCCTTTTGAATCAATGTCTGTAGTCATTGGCTGTGCTATCATGATTTTCAGTATGGTATGGCATACGTCAAAAATGGAGGACACCAGTAAATTATGTTGTCTCTAAATGGTTGCAAATTTCCTCTAGATCTTGTCATAGCGACATGTCTGTTGTGTAAAGTGAATTGCTGTGCCACAACTTTACCTGGAAAATGAACTGTTCCTGCGTCAATCAGCAGAACGATGTCGTAGAGAGGGAATCAATCATCAGCCTGAATTCCAGGCATCATTACACAAGAATTAATACTCAAGAGTCCACAGGCACTCACTTAGGACAACGACAAAGTGGAAAATGGCAGCCAGTGTCTTTGAAAGGCAAAGTTGAGAAACTAAAGCATCACCTACTGGGTAAAAGGTGGCTACCTGCAGTTGTCAACCACTTCCCTGGTGGGCCAAGAGTTTGAATTAAGGCTGCCTTGCTGACAAGCTACACTGTCACTGCAATCCAGCCTGTACAGGCCTATTGTGACACAATGGATTATTTGAGCAGGAGTAATGGGTTTTCAGCACAAGAAGGCTGGCCATGGGTGGGGTGTGGTGGCAACCACCAAGTGGCAGATCTCGGTGAGCCGCATGGATGACCAGTGGCTGGCCAAGCCACATGCCCAAAAATTCAAACCAGCAGATGTGACTACAGTTCTGCTGCTAGCATGAACAATGGCTTCCTACATGTTGCCCACATTTGTTCATCTACAGTGCAAACCAAAATATAGCGAAGGGCAGTACGTCAAATTGGAGAGGAGAGCAGTATGCAGATAAAAACTATAAGTCAATATATGTGAAAAGATACAGCACCAAGAAGTTTTCTGTAACCATAATTCAGCAAACTGATATAACTTTTATCTTATTTAATTTACCATATAAAAGAAATAGCGCACTCAAACGGTAGCTCTCAGTAATGCACAATGATGGAGCTACTCACATGTTTGTAACAAAATTAACAAAGTTGTGAGATGCAGTTTAATTGTTTTTTAAATTAAAAATCGATATAAATCTGATACAACACACACACACACACACACACACACACACACACACACACACAGTAAGGCAGTATGCACTGGTCGACATTGTTACATGCCATACCCAGCATTTAGTTCTTAAGACATATTTTTTATTGTTTTTATTAATTGTTTACAAATTTGTGTAGATTTTGACCATAACTTGAACACTATTATGGATATCACAATTCTGAATAGTGCAATGGAAAGAGGAATAAAAATCCAATAAGAAAATGGTGTCATATACACATTTGTTGTGATACTTTAAGTGCTGCAATGTAGTTCTGCACTTGTTTAACCATAAATTTTGGACAAACTAATGCACATAAAATAAGTGTAGGACATCAGTTTTAATTAAAATTTTAACATGCAGCTAATGGTGCTATCATCATTTATGTATCACATTTTGTAAATTAGGCTGATAAAACTAAATATCCATTAAGTGACACCAATTCTGGATTTTCCTTGGAAAGGTGGTCCCAGGCCATAAAAGGGTGGCAGCCATCTTTCAATAGGACAGTGTGCTTTACGACTGGACTGAAGCAATGTCCATGCTGGCCCGATTGGTGCTCCAGCAATACACATTTTTTATGTTAAGAGAAATTTTCACATTGTCAGTCACAACACTTTGAAATATTTATTCAGACGGGTTCACTATGGGCTTAAGAATAATTCTGCACTAGTCAGGGCTGATTTACTTCTGCTGTCAGTCAGGCAGAACTTGTCATTTTTCATGTGAAATGACTTTGGGCTCTGATTCTGTACACTGAGACTGGACTTTAACTTAGTTTGCCAATGAGTGCCTTAGGACATTTTGCTATTAATCGACATTTAGGTTACAGTATCTTGTGTTGGTTGGACTGTGATCAGGTATGAGCTTGTATGAGAGGTTGCCTTCAGTTAACATTTAGCTGTGAATACAGGCTGTTTTTCCAGTATTTTTTAATTAATTTATTTTATGTAGTGAGTTCTATAACCAATATATTTGGGGCTTGAGTAATGGTCCTTGAATCACTTAGTAGTGTAGTTGCTTTCATCAGCCTGCAAGTTAGTGTGTGAAATTTCATGGACAGCACGTTTTTATTAGTTAAAATTTAAATATTGGTTTTGCAGCTCATTATGTATCACAGTTTACATCTATGTACAGCCTACTGTAACAATTTCCTGACTGATATTGACTTCAGTGTCGAATTTATTATTTATATTATTTTCGAAGGGCAAAAAGAGACCAAATATCATCCCCGAACAGATAAAAGCCACCATTGTCAGTCACCATTCTTTGTTAAACATTCAGCCCCATTTTAAGTCACAGGTGTGGGCTTGATTCTATGATTTAGTGTGCTAGGCAACTAGATCCAAAGCCTACTCAGAAGTTATGACTGCGAGTTAATCCATTTCATCGTGAACATGTGCCCATCACTGGTAAGCAGCAGTCTACACCTGTCCCAGTGGGCCACAGCAGCTGTCACGTGGTTGTCATGTCCCCACTGACTCAGCGTAGTGCAGCTCTCTCACTGAGGGTCTGTCTCCAGCACACTACGCAGTCATTGTCCTCAAGACGGCCCAGCAGTAGCAACCTACATGATGCACGCAGTCATTCTCTCCAAACCAGCAACGACATGGAGGCACAGACTGAAGTTAAGAGTGAGTGGTCTATGTTTTCCAGCTGTTTTTTTAAATTAATTTATTTTATGTAATGGACTCTGTAACCCATACATTTGAGGCCTGAGTAATTTTCTTTAAATCACTTAGTAGCATAACTTTTTTTCATCAGCATGTGAATTAATGTGTGAACATTCATGGACAGACTTTTATTAGTTAAAATTTAAATACTGTTGTTACGGCTCATTATTTAATGTAACTTACACCTATATACAGCCTAGTAACCATTTGCTTGTCCAGTTCATTATATCAGGAAAGAATTTTATTATTTATTATTTTAAAAGCATACTTACTGACAAAAAGAGATGAAATATCATTCCCAGGTAGACAATGAGAACCACTACTTTTGTTTGTTAAAATTTCACCCATTTCAGTCACACTACACTGTTACTGACAACTGCCATGGGCACATTTATGCCATCTCCTTTGATCATGCTGGGCATCCTAGTTTAATCATCGTCTAGCTTGGTGTTGTCACTGCAGTCGCAGGGCTGACAGTGTGGCACTTGTGCCAGGTTTCTGAAGCCACATGGATATCAGTAGCTGTGAATCCCCACATACACTGCCTGCCAGGCAGGTGAAACATTAACACCAACATGCTGCTCACGGCTATCTACATCATTGAGGACATTAAACTCCTCTCCAACTCTGGCTTCATTCTTGTAAGTGATATGAATAAAGAACTATTGTAACCAGGGATTACTGATAATACATTCTACGATTCCAGTCACCACATCCCCACAGCCCACATCCAAACAAGAAGAAGGACGACGGTTCAATCCCACGTCCGGCCATCCTGATTTGGGTTTTCTGCGATTTCCCTAAATCGCTCCAGGCTAATCCGTGATGGTTCCTTTGAAAGGGCATGGCCGACTTCCTTCCCCGTCCCTCTCTAATATGACGAGACCGATGACCTCGCTGTCTGGTCTCCTCCTCCGAACAATCCAATCAATTCAAACAATAAGAAGGTGCTCAATCTAGATTTAGCATCAGCCAATTCACCCACCATTGTACAGGTCATGTCCTGACTCCAACATTTTGATGTCAAAAGATTTCCAGCATCAACAGCTGCCATTTGTGAGTGTGGTGAGTGAACTTTTTTGTTTTTTCTGCCCTCTTCTGTTCTGTGCACAGATGTGGTAGGGAGAAATCACTGTTATAGGAATCTACACGTGTTGTTTGTGAAAGAAGGACAACCTGCAGATTCATCTCAGTTTAAGGCATCAGTATACAAGATTATTTATGGCCAGCGATATGCAAGCAGGGTAACATGTGAGGCCACGAGTTGCTTTTTAGTCATTAATTATCTGTGACATGTAGTATGTGCCAACATTATAGGCAGGAGGTTCATCAGTGTTCAGAGTCAAGGTGGCAAATGATTCGTTGGAAGAACTGAGGGCATTTTGTGTTGTTATGTTTGAGTGCCTGTAGTGGCTATTTACATTCTCTTGTGTGTTCTTTGTTATATTATATCTTTTAGTGGATAAAGGTTTCACAAATGCAAGGTGCTTAACTGCTTATGTGCAGTATGAGGAAAATGTTCTGAAACTTATAAGAACTGTATCTTAGTTTGTACCACTTGAAACGGGCAATTTATCTTGTGTGCAGGGAGTATGGTTTACTGTAAAGCTCACCCGGTTGGCTGTGCAATCTAACGCACGGCTTTCCGGGTGGGAAGGAGTGCCTGGTCCCCAGCACGAATCCGCCCGGCGGATTTGTGTCATGGTCCAGTGAACCGGCCAGTCTGTGGATGGTTTTAGGTGGTTTTCCATTTGCCTCGGCGAATGTGGGCTGGTTCCCCTTATTCCGCCTTAGTTACACTATGTCGGCGATTGCTGCGCAAACAAGTTCTCCACGTATGCTTACACCACCATTACTCTACCTCGCAAACATAGGGGTTACACTCGTATGGTGTGAGATGTTCCCTGGAGGGGTGGGGGGAGGGGGGTCCACCAGGGGCCGAACCACACAATAACCCTGGCTTTGGTGTGGGGCAGCGGAGGGGTGAAGTGGACTGCAGAAGTCGCCGTGGGGTTGTGGACCACTGCGGATGCGGCAGGGACGAGGGATGGAGCCTCTCCGTCGTTTCTAGGTCCCTGGTTAACATACAATACATACAATGGTTCACTGTTCTGAAGCATTTAATTAAATAAGAATGAGCAGCCATTCAGGAGGAATGGCATCTTTTATACCACAGAAGGCTACTCTAGAGGAAATATTGCAAATTTTAGCAGTCAAAGTAGCATGGTTGCAGCTAGACAATGCAAATATGTCTGAGGGAACAGAGGTTCTGGGAGCCAAGCAAATAAAGATTGAAGAGAAGGACATAACTAGGTGTAGTAGAGTTACTCCAGAGGATGCAGAGAAAATACAGCAAGAATGGGACAATTGGCAGGTTGAGAATAGTCACATGTATGGTCATCCACCAGTAAGTTATGATAGGTTTGTTCAGATTATTGAGAGGTTAAAAAAGAGCGGTTCTTGCATAGAAGCAGAATGTAAGGAAGAAGTAGTTAACAGTGCGAGTTTAGTTGAAGTGCAAAGTACTTACATTGTGGAAATTAAGAAGAATAGAACTATCAGCTCAAATATATTGTGAAAATACACAGTCTGAATTAACTGTAGTGCCAGATAAAGTGAAAATTTGCTGTGTGAGTGAATGGGTGATATTGATTTAGTTGCATTAGTATCTATCACATCAGGTGATAATGGGTGTTGAGTGGAGACAGTGGGGCCTGCACTCGATGTACAAGGAAGTACATGGGCCAATGATTTTTGTGTTGTGCAGAATGGAACTGCTGATGGTAATTTTGTTGTAGACACTGCACAGGATGCACAGATGTACCGGTACTTATTTCTAAAGAACGCAAATTCAGTGTCACATGTGGTGGAACCACGTCTTCTCAAGGGGACAGGAAGGGAGAAAAGGAAAAGTGCTTGTAAAGCAATTGGGTCAATAAAGCTGAATCCTTTCAGAAATCTTTGCCCGATGATTGAGGGATCTTAAAGTTGATGATACTTGCAACGTTATAGGTACTGAAGATAATAAAAAGAGTCATGAATTGTCCTTTCACAGTGCAGCGTTAAACTCGAGGAAACATGGATTCAGCCAAGAAAGACTGCTGCCAATGATACACCATCACACGGTTGTCGCATCACGAAGGCAGGCTCAACTACACTGTAAATGAAATCATTAAGATTCAGTTCACAGGAGAAATTGTTGCAGGGTGCAGGGAAGTTGTTTTGGGTAAGAGATGGTGCGAGGAGAAGCACTGCAAGAAGTAGTCATCTCCAACTAGCTTCAAAGTAAAAGAAATAAATGGAACTATTGACCAACATCTTGTCTGTAGTTTTGTTTGAGCATAGTTTCAAAGACGTGTTTTCTAAGGAAATGTTAGGGAATCATGTGTTTTGAAGAGAAAGTTCCAAATGACATACCAAAGTAGCACATGAGAAACAATTTGCTAAACAAGTAGGAATGCCAAGCACGAGATATTCATTGTGAGGAAACATTTGCTGTTTAATCATTGTTAAGAAATTTGTTCAGAAGAGAGAATCTTGTAGTTTTATATTAATAATATGTTGGGTAATGATTCAAAGTTACATTTAGATTAATATACAGCCAATGAACCATGCAGTTTATGCTACATTAGAATATGGAAAAATGGAGCATACTGTATTCTTCATGTCAACTTAAGAAGTGTGTTAAGATTCTTTTGTCCAAGACTGTGAAAAGGTCACCTTTTGTCAAAGATTGTGAACAGGTCACAATCCAGGCTCCAGATTTTTCAAAGGAGGCAGGAATGAGGTGCAATTCATCGCTTCCCAGTTTCGACACCCCTGCCGCTCCAGTCTGCTATGAGTTCCGAAGTGGGAGTGCTGCCGTTAAAGATATACTAACTAACCAGCTCACATGTATGCCCTCCAAAATCAGATTCTCACTCCAATGTTAGTCATATCCTGCAGCAGCAAGGTTCATACGTTACATTGTGTCACACAGTATACAACACTGATGTCTACGAGACAGACCACTTGCAGTGCAAGATGATGAAATCATCCACCATTCTCATCACTGATTTTGCTACCAGTACCACAGGTTCCTGCCTGAGCTGAGGTCTGCATACAGCCAACTTGATGCCACCTGTGGTTGTTGGACACCTCCCTAGTGGGCCGGGAGTTCAAGCCTAGGTCAGCTGATTGACCAGCTACCTTGTCACTGTAATCCAGCCAGCAGAGGCCTACATTCCTGATTGCTATCACCCAGGATGGTTCAAATGGTTCAAATGACTCTGAGCACTATGGAACTCAACATCTTACGTCATAAGTCCCCTAGAACTTAGAACTACTTAAACCTAACTAACCTAAGGACATCACACACACCCATGCCCGAGGCAGGATTCGAACCTGCGACCGTAGCAGTCCCGCGGTTCCGGACTGCAGCGCCAGAACCGCACGGCCACCGCGGCCGGCCACCCAGGATGCATGCTCGCCATCATCTTTGGTCACGTCCAGCATCTCAGTTTGAACACCACCTAGCTTGGCGCATTTTTGATGCAACCATGGAGCAACCGAGTCAAGATCATCTATCACTGTCTGTGTGGTGCTTGTGTCAGGGGTCCCCCACCACAAGGATGTCAGAAGTTGCAGCACCCTGCATCTCTTTGCCATGTGGGCAGAATACTGAAGCCAACATGTTGCACACTCGCAACCACCTACGTCACACAGACCACTAACCATCTTCACATCCCAACAACTCATATGAATAAAGAACTATTACAACCAAGGATGTTTTACTGATGGTTAGTCATACGATTTCTGTCAGTAGCACAACTGTAGCCCACATCCAGATGGTGAGATAATGTTCCATCCTGATTTTTCATCAGCTGATACACTGTTCCTGACCCCTGCAGTATAATGTAGCCTCTCTTCTAGTCTTTATACATATATATTATTCCTGCTGTCTATGAGGAGTAGTCCATTCAGACCATACTTTGTAGAAACCAGACTGAATGTCCAAGAAGATGATAAGCGTTTAGTATTCTGTTTCTATAGGGGTCACCACATTCTACAGTCAAAATATAGTTTTATTTTAGATTCTTTCTTGATAACTGACTATATGTGTGACAGCTGTTCCTTGTATTAATGTACTTTGTCAGTCTGTTAGTCATACTTGTTTGGATGGTCTTTCAGGTGGTGTCAATGAGAGGTAGTTCTCTATCCCTGTAGTTTCAATCCATTATACTTTTTTCTCTCTTCCTCTAAACACCCCCCCCCCCCCCCCACCAATTTCTCTCTCTGACCAATTTCAGTTTTTATTTATTTATTTATTCCCATATATTTTTCTTTTTGCTAGTTGGTAATTTGATGAGCTTTTTGTGTCAAATATTGTAAACATATGTTTCTGAAGTCAATTTTAAATGCATAACAAGATATTTAAATATTTCTTTTCTGTACTGTGTCAAAGCAATTCTTGTCACATTTAATGCACCACACCAAAATGTCATAATATAATTTGTATGTACAACATAATGAGGACTTACCACAAGCAGACATCTTTTGGGATCCGCTGTTTCACTTTTAACATTATACAGACAAAAAAAAAATCTTCTAATACAGCCAGAGAATTAAAATCTAGCCTGTTTTCTGTAACACAATCTTCATAGTACAACTATCCTAAACAGGTAATTAAAACTTACTGTTCTGTTAATCTGGTAAAAGCTGTTGGTCCACATACACAGACATAGTAACTGCCAGAATCATTGCCTGTCATGGGCAAGAAATTCTGAAGTAATTCGAGATCTACTCGGCCTCGTTGACCATTCCACCCAGCTTCTGCCTCTGACAAGACATTAATGATTGTGAACCTACAAATAAAATAAATTATTTATGTTCACTATGACACTAAACAAATACTTCATAACACAGCAGAAACAGCATCTGTAGACAAACAGGCAAAGCACGTGGGACACAGGCTACATGCCAAGGAGGGGTTGAGTTAGGGGCTGGTGGATGTGGGGGTGTGCAGGAGGGTGGCAGGGTGCAAGACAGAGGTGAGGGTGGTGGTGGTGGTGGTGGTGGTGGTGGTGGTGGTGGAGGAGGAGGAGGAGGAGGAAGGTATGAAAAAAATAAAAGATGCCCTTGAAAATTTGTAAGCTAGCAATAAGAAAGACAATGCCTAGAAGGCAATGATGTATTCAGACAGAAGAATTGGAAGGAGAGGAAAAGGAAGAGAATCTATACACTGTACAACACAACTGGAGGGTCACTTTTTTGAAACTCCATAATCATCCCCCATTGCAAAGTATACATTTGAAATTTAGCTCAAAGGTGGTAACAACAGTCCTCGGTAATGGTGCAAAAGCGTGGCACCCTGTGATGTTACCTTCTGGTATGGTGATGTTTTTAACGCCAAGTTATCAACACATGCGAGAAAAAGGCCAGAGCTCAGAAGTTTGTTTAAGGTGGGTTAATGATATCACACTGACACCAAATTTCACCAGCATTCTGACTAATGTCACCATGGACATGTCACAGGATGAGAAGGTCATCAAACCCCCTCTTACCCACATTTCACCACTTCTCTTGATGCCTTCGCAGTGGAGGTCATGACCACGAAAGCCCACCATTAAAAGAACGTGGTTTTCTTACGGGCAGCAGAGGAAAACATTTCAGTCACACCATCACTCAGCATCAACACGAAAAGGCCTTAGTGATTGGGATAAAAGGCATCAATGAACCCACATCTTCCTTTGGGGTGTTCTTTCCCACATATTTAAGTTTCAAAAACAACAGTTTGCAGCGCTGTGAGCAACAGGCTGACATTTATGACAACCTTTGATACTGCTGACAGCCTTCAGACAATTCAACCCTTCTCCAAGGTCATTGTGGGCCAGCAACCCCATGGAACATGATTGCACCCCTCTCAAGTGCTGTGCCACCACAATTTTTGCTCTCGTGTATAGTGTGGAGCCGCTACAGACTGTTTAAAACCATTCGACAAAATTTGAACGTGGTCAGAAGCAACAAAGTGTGCTTATGCTTTTTCAAGCCTCCTGTTTCATGAGCTCCTGTGGCATGATCATGAAAGAGTGTGCCATTAACAAATGTGTGAATAAAATGGCAATGGATCTCTCTAAGATACCCTAGTTGGTAAAGCCCTTGGTGCTACCTGCCGGTCTCTGTTAAGCACTATAAGAATGTAGAGAGATCCTGTGATGAAGTCTTAGGTGCTTCTAGACTGACAACCTCTTTCACAACTCTCTGATTCTGGAAGCCTATTAGCAGACATAACTGTAGTAACCTAACCAGCCTGCAGATGATTAGGACACTCATCACAGGTTGTGCCTCCGCAAGTACATTTTCAAGATGCTCAACAAAGATGGGCAGGTGTCAATGAGGGTGTTTCAGTACTGGGGTGTCTTAGAGAGACCCTTGGCATTTCATTCACATGTGTCAATGTCACACTCATCTGTGATTGCACCACTGGAGGGGATGAGATGAGAGGGTGGAGAGGAAAAAAAAAAAAAAAAACTCATGAGCACAGAGTCACATTCAGATTTCACTGAATGGTTTTGAACAAACTCTAGTGGTCCCACCCAGTACACCAGAGCAAAAATTGTGCATGCAGTGCATGCGCTGTTGTGTGATCACATTCTATGGGTTTGCTGGCCTAAGATGTCCTTAGAGAAGGGGTGAATCACCTGAAAGGTGTCAGCAGTGTCAAAAGTTGTCAAGAATGTCATCCTGTTGCAAACTGTCTTTTTGTTAGTGAAATGTGAGAGAATCACTGCCCCAGTGGAAGGGTTGGTTTCACTGACACCTTTTATGCCATCCCCTAAGACCTTTAGAGTCAAAGCTGAGAGGTGGTATGTCCAACATGTTTTCCTCGGCCACCGATAAAAAAGACGTATACCCTCAATACCAGGTGTTGTGGTTCTGACCTATGTCACAGAAGCACCAAAATAAGGGGTGAAATGTGGGTAAGAGGCAGTGCAGTGCAGTGCAGTGCAGTGCAGTGCAGTGCAGTGCAACTTATAGGGTTTCAAGAAAGTGGTCCTTCAATTGGGTTGTGCAGTGTACTTTGGGACAACTTCTGTACAAGTAAATCCATACCACCAAAGTGGCATTTGAATGCCTATTGCTCAATCTCTGAAGCATTGAGGAGCATTGCAGGAATATCAGATCATTATCATTATTCCTGCATTACAAGAACCATACTGTATTATGTTGCACCAATAGAAGCTCTGGTATTGGGAAGCAAGTCAAAGACATACATTTCTGAAATACAATACAAAAGGAAAGTTGTTAAATATTACAACATACTTATAAGAATTACACTATAACTATTGTGAAAGAAATTTACTTCATTTTATGTTAGTTACTGTGTGGATTCTCTTTAATGTAGTACTAATAGTTTTAATAGTAGTAGTAGTAGTAGTAGTAATCAAAAGTAGTTCTTCAATGCTTTCTTATACACAATATTTCCCACAAGATACAAAACAAACTCTGGCAAACTGCTGAAAACAACCATACTCATACATTTAACTTCTTTCTAAATTAATGTTAAAGTCATTAAGCAAATATTGGTTTTAGTTCTCATATTGCAATTATGATTTGTAATTATTTTTGAGAGAAAGTTACTGTTGGTAACAATGAAGTACATGAAGCAGTGTTCAAAATTAAACACTGGTCACAGCACCACAGTGCTCTAAGATATTTTTGGATGGTGTTCAAAAACTAACACCAGATAAGCAAACCTGACAAAAATTTAGTCACTCCCATGAGACATAATACTGAAACTGTCTAACACTGCTGCTCTGTTCAGCAGTGACAAAGGTCCTCAGGTTTCTTGAGGAATGTCATACCCAGCTGAAGCAACAAAACTACCGTCCAATACCCCTGACATCGATTTGTTGTTGAATCTTGTTAGAACATATTCTGAGCTCAAACATAATGAGGTATCTTGAACAGAATGACCACCTCAATGCTAACCAGAATGGATTTCAAAAGCATTGATCATGTTAAAAGCCAACTTGCACTTTTCTCATATGACATACTAAATGCTTTGGATCAAGGCAATCAGATAGATGCTGTATTTCTTAAGTTCTGGAGGAAAAAAAAATCGACTCAGTACCACACTCCATAATATGGGATATCAAGTTAAATTTGTGACTGGATTGAGGACTTTTTGGTAGGGAGGACGTAACATGTTATCTTGGATGGAGAGTTATTGTCAGATGTAGAAGTAACTATGGGTGTGTCCCACGGAAGTGTGTTGGAACCCTTGCTGTTCATGTTGTATATTAATGACCTTGCAGACAATTTTAATAATAAAATCAGGCTTTTTACAGATGAGGCACTTATCTATAATGAAGAACTATCTGAAAGGAGCCAGATAAATATTCAGTCAGATCTTGATAAGATTTCAAAGTGTTGCAAAGTTTGACAACTCACTTTAAATGTACCAAAATGTAAACTTTTCACTTTACAAAATGAAAAGAAAAAAAAAAAAAAAAAGAAAAAAAAAAAAAAAAAAACATTGTAATCAGTCAACTCATACAGCACTTGGGTGAAACATTTTGTAGGGATATGAAATGGAATGCTCACATAGGTTCAGTCATGGGTAAAGCAGGTGGTAGACTTCGGTTTATTGGTAGAATAATAGGGAGGTGCAATCAATCTACTATGGAGACTGCTTATAAATCACTCATGCAAACAGTTCTAGAATATTGTTCAAGTGTGTGGGACCCACACAAGATGGACCTAACAGGGGATATTAAACTTATACAGAGAAGGGCAGCATGAATGGTCACAGGTTTGTTTAATCTGTGGGAGAGTGTCACAGAGGGACTGACTCTTGTAGATAGATCTAATCTATCCCAAGAAAGTCTATTAACAAAGTTTCACATTTCACCCACTACTCCGAATAGCCCCAGATATTTCATACTGGATTTAGGATTGGGTGATCTGGTGGTTAGCCTGAGGTGCAATACGGTTACAGAGTATTAATCAAACCAGGAATATATGTGTACAGCATCGAAAACATGATTGCTGTCCTCTTACAAGATGAGAGTGTCCACAACCTACACATCATGAACACGCACACGAAATGGAAACACTTGGCCATCAACCCTCACCTCCACAGTCGAGGTCGCAAACACAGCTTGTCCAGTGGTGCTCAACTTGTGGGTAAGCCAGTTAAAATCCTGGAGGTGGAAAAAAATGTCACTACCTGTATTTCGTCAGCAAGGGCAGGAGAGGTGGTGGTGGTGGTGTGAAGTTTCTGATCTCCAGACTATGGGCCAATGTCCCAGTTTCAATACCAAACCTCTCCGCAGTGTCTCATGAAGTGAGGGCACATGATAATTTATTTCTATTTCATTTACATGTCAAGTTCTGTAGGACCAAATTGAGGCAAGGTCATAGAACACATCAACACATGAAATTACAATGTTAAAGAAATGACAGATAAAAATAAAATGTTTTTGACCCAAAAAAAGTCAAACCATAAGTTTAAGTAAATGCAGTCAACAATCCAACGTAAGAATCAGCTTACTTTTTCAAAGAACTCCTCGACAGAATAGAAGGAGAGGCCCATGAGGAAACTCTTCACTTTCGATTTGAAAGCATGTGGATTACTGCTAAGATTTTTGAATTCTTGTGGTAGCTTATTAAAAATGGATGCAGCAATATACTGCCCACCTTTCTACACAAGATTTAAGGAAGTCCGATCCAATTGCAGGTTTGATTTCTGCCACGTATTAACTGAGTGAAAGCTGCTTACTCTTGGAAATAAGCTGATATTGTTAACAATAAATGACAGTAAAGAATATATATATTGAGGGGCCAATGTCAAAATACCCAGACTAGTGAACAGGGGTTGACAAGAGGTTCGCAAACTTACACCACTTATTACCTGAACCACCCATTTCCGAGCCAAAAATATCCTTTCAGAATGGGCAGAGTTACCCCAAAATATAATCCCATATGGCATAAGCGAATGAAAATAAGCAATGTGGACTAATTTTTGTGTCGAATGATCCCTTTCTTCAGATACCGTTCAAATAGTAAAAATGGCATCTTTAAGTCTCTGAACAAGATCCTGAACACCTAGAAATCTGAACTATTCAGTTTCACTAATCATTTGCACATTTTCTGAAATTAAAACATTGGGTTTTGTTGAACTGTGTGTTAGAAACTGTAAAAACTGAGTCTTACAACCTTTTCTTTATTTTTTATAGGTGGGAGAAGGGGCAGTTAGTAAAGATCCACCAGAGCTTCCTCTCTCCATCTAAACAGAAAAGTCACAGAATCAATCTGACCTCAAAAACCCTCAGCCCCACAAAAATTAAGGTAATTACTGACTAGCTATTCCATATCCTTTTAAGTCTTATTTTTATGTATACCAACTTATTAGGAAAGGATTGATTGCTACTTACCATAAATATGACCAATTGAGCTGCAGACACAAGCACTATGAAAGACTTTTACACGTTATAACTTTTAGCCAAAGCTTTCTTTAGCAAACACACACACACACACACACACACACACACACACACACACACACACACACACACACATCGCCACTACCACCGGCAGCTCTGATTGGAATGTGACTGTCACATGAAAAGCAATCTAGAATGGGGCAGGGAAACAGCATTTTTTTTACTGGTATGACTGCCAACCAGCTGTCCACCTGGGTGAATGGCCACTGTCAAACTGTGGCCAAGAGCACAGCAGACCACTCTGTGTGCTTAACATAGCATGCTTGATTTAAATGGCTGCTTCACAACCTGGGCAGTCTGGATCCTCTTCTCCACTACCTGCTTTTCTGAACTGTGCAGGTGGGAGTCATCACTCATCTGCTCCCTACCCCTACCCTGCTATCCCTCCCTTCCCCTGTACCACTCTAGATTTCTATTTACAAGATAGTCACAGTCATGTCAGAGCTGCTACTGGCTGCGATCATGTGTGCATGATGTGTTCTTTGCTGGAGAAGGCTTTGGCTGAAAGTTATAAAGTGTAACAGTCTTTTAGTTGCACTTGTCTGCAACTCAAAGGTTATTTTTATGGTGAGTAGCAAACTATACTTTTCCTAATATTGTTGGTATTCCAACCTGGAGTTTCCACTGTTTGATTTTGCCTAATAGCTTCTAGTGTTATTTTGTAGATACTCATCTTCTAACTGATTAAGGCCATTAAATGTTGCAAATGGGTTATTATTAGGGATGTGCATGAATGCTATCAGTATGTTGCAGGACAAAGGTGAAAAGTATAAAACACTGTGAGATATCACTTCTCTGGCAGACAGAAATTAGTAAGCAGAAATTACACATTAACTTGTTTGTTACTACCCATTTTCTTCAATTGTTTTTAAAATAATTTGTCAGGAATTTGTTGCCAAGAGAATCATAATGAACAGACAGTGCAAACTAAGTGTAAATGAACTCTACAGTTTCTGGCATGTAGCATCTCAGAAAAGAGAAGTTACTGAAGAACAGCTGGTTCATGAAAAAGTCTATGTAAGGTGCAATGCCTGTGATACAGCTTTTTAGATTGAATTTTTATGTTTTTATTGAACTAATTATCAATTTTTGAAATATGGACATAGAAATCAATCTCCAAAATCTATGCATATTATCATCAAAAAATTATATAAGATGTCTACTTGGGGCTTACACCATGCATTTTAACACTTGAAAGAGAGAAAACTACAAAGAATTGACAAAAAAGCTATATGCTAGACAGGTTTTTGAAATTTGGAACCCTGGTTTCTTCACAAAGATTAGCAACAACACTCATTTAGCTATAAAAAATAGTTCTTTGTTTTAGTGTCATGATTCTTATCTCAATACATAACAAACACATGGTGTTCTTTTATTGACACACATCGTGGTAACTTACTATCATTTTGCACATATGTATCAGTCTTTTAACATTCATACTTTTTTTAAAAAGTAAAAGAAGATAAAAATGAAGCTAGAATGAGATTTTCACCCTGCAACGGAGTGTGCACTGATATGGAACTTCCTATCAGATTAAAACTGTGTGCCGGACCGAGACTTGAACTCGTGACCTATGCCTTTTGCGGGCAAGTGCTCTACCATCTAAGCTACCCATGCACGACTCATGCCCCGTCCTCACAGTTTGGAAGGTAGGAGACGAGGTACTGGCAGAAGTAAAGCTGTGAGGACGGGGCACAAGTCGTGCATGGAAGAGCACTTGCCCGCGAAAGGCAAAGGTTCTGAGTTCGAATCTCGGTCCGGCACACAGTTTTAATCTGACAGGAAGTTTCAAAAATGAAGCTCCCTAATTATGTCCCTTTCATTAGGTATTTCGCCTCACTGTTTATAATCAAATAACAGCCACGTCACAAAGCTGTGTCTACTACACGATAGGTTTGAAAGGATTAATGCCATTTCACTGTGAATGTATGTTACATCTAATGAAATACCAAACAGATTTCTTAAATTCAGTGATGTAAGACTAGTAAAATGAATAATTTAAATGTGTAAGTAATTACACACCTGTTATTTTCTTTCTGTAAAGTATCCAATTGCTCTCTCCATAATATATCTCTCTCCTTGCAATTGAAGAACATCAGGTTAACTTGCTGGCTACAACAATTAAAAATTCATTAGGATTTTTTCAATACTGAATTTGATGAACAAAATTTTACAACATATGCCAAATCCATGTTACAATAAATTTGTTTTGATCCAGGATGTCATCAAAATTGTGGTCATGAAGTACTCGGTTAAGCTCAATATGCATAAAAAATGCACCGTAGGAAGAATTATAGCTAGTCTTATGACATCAAATTCTGTGGCTTTGCCTACCAATCAAACTTTCACTTTGTAACACAACATGAACTACGGCTATGCTACAGATCAGTCTTCACCATAACCTTTATTCCAAAAAACAATACAGATGCAAAATAAATATTGCCTGTGTTCTTTTCTATCTCTGTCTATTCACTGCAATGTCACATACCACATGTTAAAGGTCATAGCCTAAGTCTGGTGTTGGTAAGTTCAACCCATCCCATTTTCATGTGAAATACAGAAGGACAAGAATACTATAAAATCATGAATTATTTTGAGAATCATTTACAGACCTCAAGTACACACACATTACTAAAATTTCATAGAAATAAGAAGAATTAAAGAGGAAACAGCAAACCTTAGGTTTTAATCACTGAGACCACTTCAATTTGACTGCCAAACTGTTATGTTATTTTCAGCACCGATTAAACTATCTGAGTTTGTATGCAAATTGCAACTGAAACCACACTGCGAGCAGCAGCATCAGTGCATGATGGGAGCAGCAACTGGGTGGGGGAAAGGAGGAGGCTGAGGCGGGGAGGGGGAGGGACAATATGGTAGGGATGGCGGACAGTGAAATGCTGTGCGTTGAGCAGCGGACAGGGGAGAGGTGGGGAATGGAGGGGGGGAGGGGGGAGTGGAAAAGGAGAGACATAGAGAAGAAAATAAAAAAAAGTTGCTTTTCTCCTTTTCCACTACTCTACCCCCCCCCCCCCCCCCCCCCCCCCACCTCTGCCCTGCCCGCTGCCCAACCTGCAGCACTTCACTGTCCACCATCCTCAACATACTATCCCTCCCCCTCCTCACCCCAGGCACCTCCTTTCCCCCACCCAGTCGCCATTCCCATCATGCACTTTTGCTGTTGCTCACAGTGTGGTTTCAGTTGCCCGAGACTGCAGTCGCATGTGTGAGAGTTGCATTTGCATGAGAGTGAGTGTGTGTGTGTGTGTGTGTGTGTGTGTGTGTGTGTGTGTGTGTGTGTGTGTGTGTGTGTGTGTGTCTGTGTGTGTGTCTGTGTGTGTGTTGACAAAGGCAATTGACCAAAAGATTTAAGTGTGACAATCTTTTTGTTGTGCCTATCTGCGACTCAGCATCTCCGATATATGGTGAGTAGCAACTTTCCTTCTCATAATATTGTTATATTCCATCCTGGATTTTCCATTATTATAAATCAGAACGTTATCCTTACAGGAGGAGCCAAAGTAATAAGATGAGATGATGTTTCACATGCACTAGGGCAGAAATATACTGTCCTTTATATATTTAAGAAACCAAACCCAAACAGAACTCAAAAAGAAAACCTTAATTATCAGACATGTTACACATTACATTATAAGCAAAACACATTTATAGGATGAAGTATTTACATTTTGGTGGAAGTGACAGTGGTAATTAGTTCACAAACATGTAATTTTTCCACATGATGGAAAACTTCCTGGGATAACTTCACAATTATCTTGTGACATTTTAGAAAAATTCTTGTATCTGAAGTAAACAAAAATAATTTCTGCTTAAACACTGTAATTTGCTTTAACTGCAAAGACTAATAAAAACTAACAACTGCATAATGAAGTAATAACAAAGAAATCAATACATCAGTGACAAAGTCTTTTAGAAAGATACATGCAATATTAATAGAGTTCACAATATGCTTTTTCCATGGAGTACTCCACAACATGCAAATACATGAAGAATTAATGACAGTATAAGTTGCAGAGACATATTGTATTCTACACCTGTTAGTGTATTCCGCTTACATAAAATAATATGACTGTACAACAAAGAGTATCCCTTCATTTCAGATCCTCTGACAAGAGAAGCATACATCCATTTTGTACATCTTCTACACAATTTCAGTACATACTTAAATGGAAAAAATGCTGCTCTAGTACAATGTGTTTCTCAAGTATTTTTGCAAAATGTGGGTTCAAAATTTTATGAGCCTGTTTCATACCTTAGGAGAACAGCAGCAGTCAAGCAGCAATGTTGGCCCAACTGCTAAAGGTGGCAAACTAGAGGTCTACCCATACTGTGTTCCGAGTCTCATCTTTTTCTTTTTCTAATCTACACCAAAAACTTTCCCTACTACAAAAAAGTAAGTTTCTTTGGAAAGGAATACTCATGACAACAGCAGCAGCAACAGCAGCACCAGCAATGATGTACATACATAGTAACATACACTCAAGAGCCAAAGAAACAGGTAGACTTGCCTAATATCATGTAGGGCCCCTGCAAGCACACAGAAGTGCCACAACACAATGTGGCATGGACCCAACTAATGTCTAAAGCAGTGCTGGAAGGAACGGACACCATGAATCCAGCAGGGCTGTCCATAAATCCATAAGAGCATGTTGCAAGGTATCCCAGATATTCTCAATAATGTTCATGTTTGGGAGTTTGGTGGCCAGTGGAAGTGTTTAAACTCAGAAATGTGTTCCTGGAGCCACTCTGCAGCAATTCTGGGCATGTTGGGTGTCGCACTGTCCTGCTGGAATTACCCTAATCTGCCAGAAAGCATAATGGACATGAATGGATGCAGATGATCAGATAGGATGCTTACGTATGCGTCACCTGTCAGAGTCGAATCTAGAGATATCAGGGGTCCAATGTCACTCCAACTGCACACATCCCACATCATTACAGAGCCTCCACCAGCCTGAACAGTCTCCTGCTGAAATGCAGAGTCCATGGATTCATGAGGTTGTCTCCATACTCGTATACAACCATCCCAAAATACGATCTGAAACAAGGATCATCTGACCAGGCAACACATTTCCAGTCATCAACAGTCCTCCTATGACGGCCTTGATGGGTCCATGTGAGGCGTAAAGCTGTGTGTCATGCAGTCACCAAGGGTACATGAGTGGGTCTTCGGCTCTGGAGGTCCTTATCAACGATGTTTCATTGAATGGTCTGCACACTAACACTTGATGATGACCCAGCTTTGAAATCTGCAGCAATATGCAGAAAGGTTGCACTTCTATCATACAATTCTGTTCAGTCATCATTGGTCCTGTTCTTGCAGGACCTTTTCCCAGCCACAGCAATGTTGGAGATTTGATGTTTTACTGGATTCCTGACATTCACAGTACCCTCTTGAAATGGTCATACAGGAAAAGCCCCTCTTCATCGCCACCTCAGAGACGCAGTGTCCCATCACACGTTTGCCAACTGTACCACCATGTTCAAACTCGCTCAAATCTTATAACCTGCCACTGTAGCAGCAGTAACCAATATAACAACTGTGCCAGACACTTGTTGTCTTATGTAAGAGTTGCCGACTGCAAAGATGTATTGTGCCTTTTTACATATCTCTGTATTTGAATACACATGCCTACAACAGTTTCTTTGCCACTTCAATGTATAACAATGAATCGTGACACTGTTGTGTCTACCTTACAATGTATACTTTTACAACCCAGTCAAAAATTTCATGAAGTGACTACAGAATGCTCATATATTGTTGCAGCACTAGAGATAATTATCATTTCATGGACACTGAATGCTCTTCACTCCCTGGAACTGCATTAGTGAGCAGTTCCAGTGTTCGTAGCCATGTGTACATATATGTGGTCTGAGTCTACAATTATATCTCAACAGCTATTTCTTAAAACTGTTATGTGGTGGGTTTTCCACTGTCATATTTAAAATCAAATGTGTGTGTTAGGAAGTGGCATTCATAAAACATGGTTAGCAAAAGTCTGTACTATGTGCAATTAAAAAACTCATATATGCTCTTGGAGCAGTTGACAGATGTCTGCAATTCATCAAGTGTATAGCCTTGGGAAGCAGTACAACTATGTGAAGCTTCTATTAAGTAGGATAGATTAGTAAATCTTTTGAAGTAAAAACTTAACAATGAGCACCATTCCAACATTAACCTAGTGAGTTTTAGGGAAATTACTGAAAATCTAAACATGGATATACAGATGGGGACTTTAATCCCTCTTGCAGTAAAGCAGCATTTGCAATTTAGGTGCTGTAGCAGATATTGTAACTAACATCGCGTTACATCTAGTTTTCCCTTAAAGTGGAGTATGTAGTGGAGTATGTATTATATACACTTATCATAAATTAACTCCTATTTTCTAGTTTCTAACAACAATAATTTACCCCAAAAAGATTCAGGAAAGTAGTAATTTTTACTACAGGTTTTTCTATTGCCTTAACAGGAATCTTGTTTCACATATTTGCTTCAGTTATCAAACAGAATTAGTAATTTTGTAGCTCAACAGATTAAAAGATGATCAGCAGGCTCAGTTTAACATTATTTGTTCACTGTCCTGTAATACACTGGTCCAGCCAAATGCAGCCCCACTATGAATGCTATTCTTTAACACAAGATGAGCTGGTTGATGTTTGTAAGCAGCTAGAAATCGCCCTGACTATTGTCAAACAATTGGCAGCTGTCGCAAATCTGTGTACTGGAAGAGCTCCCGAGAGTCATGTACCAATGGCACTAGTACCAAAGGTACCTCAAGAACTCTTCTGTCGATCCTGTTTCCTCTGCACGAATTAAGGGAGCTATCATTATTCATCCATCTGACTGCAAGTGGTATTTCAGTGGTAGATCTAGGCATCCTGTGCAGGGTACACACAGACCAGGGAGGACTCAGGATGTTATACTGATCCCCTTAACCAAGAAGTTCAAGGTGCTGTCTTTCACTGAAACCAAAAATGATCCAGTGGGACTCACTTCATCCATTTTGGAGAAATCTATTTTGTCCTGTGTCAAGGAGGTGGCACGCAACAGGTTAGGGGTCTATTAATCATTGGCAGTTCAAACATATGGCAAATGATAGTACCCCTTAGGGAAACAGGAGCAAGAGACAGGAAAATACACCAGATGCACTCAATGTGTATGCCTGGGGGCCTCATTCAACATGTTATCAAGGCTATTCATCAATCACTGAGGGAACAGGATGCAACCAACTGCAAATTGTGGAACACGAAGGAACAAATGATGCCTGTTGTCTGGGATCTGAGGTCATACTTGGATCATTCTAACAACTGGCAGAGAAGGTTGAGAAGACTAGCCTTGCGCATGGAGTTTCAACGAAGCTCACAATTTGCAGCATTGTCCCCAGAATTGATTGTGGCCTCTTGGTCCAGAGTCAAGTGGAAGGACTGAACAGAGATTCTGAAGGTTCTGTGACAAGCTAGGTTGCGACTTCCTGGACTCGTGCCATAGAGTTGAGAACTATATGGTCCCCTTAAATAGGTCAGGTGTGCACTTCACATCAGAGGCTGTTACTCAGGTGGCTGGCTGTGTATGGGTTGCACACAAGGGTTTTTTGGATTGGTGACTCTCCATCTAATCCATATAATGACAGCAGTAGGAAACCCAGAAGGATTGGTGAAAGATCAAAAGAAATGCTTCCCACTTGTGAGAGTATTAAAATCTTAGTGATCAACTGTTGAAGCTTTTGCAAAAAAAGTGCCATAGTTTGCAGTGCTCCTGAAAAGCAGTGATGCTCACATAACACTAGGTATAGAAAGCCGGTTGATACCTGAAACTGACAGCAGCGAAATCTTTGGGGAGCATTTACTTTTATACCAAAAGGTTAGGCTAATGGGAAATGAAGGTGGTGTATTTGTCACAACTGATGAGAAACTCAAATTCTCTAAAATAGAAATTGATGTTGCATGTGAGACTGACTGAACATGACTCAGTTTAGGGGTGGACATGAAATGGTAATTGGATCCTTTTATTGGCCACCAGACTCGTCTCATGTATCCGAAAACTTTACAGCAAACATCAGTTCTGTTGTATGGAAATTCCCCAATCATACTGTAATCATTGACTGAGACTTTAATCATTCAACAATTAATTGTGAAAACTCCAGTTTTGTTAGTGGTTGTTGTGATAAGACAGCCTGTGAAACATTATTAAATGTCTTATCCTAAAACTACATACAACATACAGTATGGAACCCCACTCATGATGAAAATATATTGGATCTAATGGCAAAAAATAGACCTGAACTCTTTGAGGATGTCCTCATTGAAAGTGGTATCAGTGACCATGATGAGGTTTTGGCAACAATGACTTCCAAAGTAGAGCACATAACTAAAACAAGCAGAAAGATATATATGTTCAGTACACTAATGTCATATCTCAATGTGGAACTTGAAACTTTCAGCACGGGGCAACAGCATGTAGAGGAACTATGGCTCAAATTTAAAAGAATAGTTGACCCCACACTGGATAGGTACCTTCCCATCAGAACAGATCATAATGGGAGGGAACCTCCATGGTATACAGTCACTTAAAAGAAAATTCTGAATAAATAGAAATTACTGCATAATTGGTGTAAAACAAAGTATAGGCCTAGAGAGAGAGAGAGAGAGAGAGAGAGAGAGAGAGAGAGAGAGAGAGAGATCTTGAATGAAACACATTTGGCTGTCAGGATAGTACTGCGAGAAAAGGAAATGCTTAATTCTATCTTCAAATGTTCCTTTACAAATGAAAACCCATAAGAACTGTCCCAATTTAATCATCATACCACTGAAATGATGAGTGTAAGTGTCAGTGGTGTTGAGAAACAGCTGAAATCACTAGAAATTAATAGAGCTCCTGGGCCTGACAATCTCTGTAAGATTCTACACTGAATTTGTGGCCGAGTTAGTCCCTCTTCTATTTAGAACCTATTATAGGTTCCACAAACCAAAAAAACCTTGACCAGTAGTTGGAAGAAAGCAGAGGTCACACCCCTCTACAAGAAGGGTAGTAGAAGTGATCCATAGAAATATCGTCCAATGTACTTGACATCGATTTGTTGTAAAATTTTAGAAGATATTTTGAACCCAAAAACAATGAGATAGCTTGAACAGAATTACCTCCTCCAGGGCAACCAGCATGGTCTCCAAAAACAGCAATCATTCGAAACCCAATTCACACTTTTCTCACATGAAATTCTAAATGTTTTAGATCAAGGCAGTATTTTTGATTTCTGAACAGCATTTGACTCAGTATCATACCTACATTTACTGTCAAAAGCGCTATCATTGGGGGTATACAGCGAAATTTGTGACTGGAATTGAGGACTATTTGATAGAGACAATGCAGCACGTTATCGTGGATGCAGAGTTATTGTCAGATGTAGAAGTGAAGCAACTCCAGATGTAGAAGCAACTCCAGATGTAGAAGCAACTCCAGATGTAGAAGCAACTCCAGATGTAGAAGCAACTCCAGATGTAGAAGCAACTCCAGATGTAGAAGCAACTCCAGATGTAGAAGCAACTCCAGATGTAGAAGCAACTCCAGATGTAGAAGCAACTCCAGATGTAGAAGCAACTCCAGATGTAGAAGCAACTCCAGATGTAGAAGCAACTCCAGATGTAGAAGCAACTCCAGATGTAGAAGCAACTCCAGATGTAGAAGCAACTCCAGATGTAGAAGCAACTCCAGATGTAGGAGCAACTCCAGATGTAGGAGCAACTCCAGATGTAGGAGCAACTCCAGATGTAGGAGCAACTCCAGATGTAGGAGCAACTCCAGATGTAGGAGCAACTCCAGATGTAGGAGCAACTCCAGATGTAGGAGCAACTCCAGATGTAGGAGCAACTCCAGATGTAGAAGCAACTCCAGATGTAGAAGTAACTCCAGATGTAGAAGTAACTCCAGATGTAGAAGTAACTCCAGATGTAGAAGTAACTCCAGATGTAGAAGTAACTCCAGATGTAGAAGTAACTCCAGACATGCCCCTCGGAAGTGTTGAGACCCTTGCTGCTCATGTTGTATATTATTGACCTTGCAGACAATGTTAACAGTAACCTCAGACTTTTTGTAGATGCAATTACCTATACTGAAGTACTGACAAAGAAGCTGCATAAATATTCAGTCAGATCTTCATAACTTTTCAAAGTGGTGCAAAGACTGGCAACTGTGCACTTCATAAAATGAAAAAACACTGCATCCTTTGACTATAATATCTATGAGTCACAGTTGGAATTGGCAAACGCATATAAATACCTGGGTATAACGCTTTGTAGGGATATGAAATGGAATGATGACATAGGCTCTTTTGTGGATAAAGCAGGTGGTAGACTTTGGTTTATTGGTGGAATACTGAGTAAATGCAATCAGCCTACAAAGGAGATTACTTACAAATCACCTGTGTGACCCATTCTAGAATATTACTCAAGTGTGTGTGACTCGTACCAAATAGACTAACACAGGATACTGAGGGAAGGGCAGCACGAATGGTCACAGGTTTATTTGACCCATCGGAGAGTGTTACAGTGATGCTGAACAAAATGAACAGGCAGATTCTTGAAGATAGACATAAACTATCCCGAGAAAGTCTACTAACAAAATTTAGAGAACCAGCTTTAAATGATGATTCCAAAAATACACTATGACCCCCTACTATCACTCACAAATAGATTGTGTGGACAGATGAAGAATCATTACGGCACAAAGACATTCAAACAATCATTCCTCCAGTGCTCCATACCCGAATGGAATGGGAAGAAACCCTAATAACTGATACAATGTGCCATATCCTCTGCTATACACTCTACAATGGTTTGCAGAGTATAGATGTAGACTTTAGTCTTGGTTCCACTGTCAAGCACAATGTCAGAACTTTTCTATGGTATCTTTGCCCTTCCTAAGGCCGAACAGAACACCATCTAACAAATCCTCAAATTTTCTGAAAATATTATGGTATGCCTCCAGATTCATAGATTCTACAAATCAACTCAAATTGTCGTTTAGTCGCCAACAATGACTTTAAAAATTCCAAATTAATGTTATCTATGCCTTCCAGCTCATTCTTAAACGACAGTTAAATTTTGACTAATACTGGATCCCCCCCCCCATGGACCATGGACCTTGCCGTTGGTGGGGAGGCCCGCTTGCCTCAGCAATATAGACAGCTGTACTGTAAGTGCAACCACAGTAGGTGTGTGTGTGTTGAGGGACCAGACAAACACATGATTCCTGAAGAGGGGCAGCAGCCTTTTCAATAGTTGCAGGGGTGACAGTCTTGATGAGTCACTGATTTGGCCTTGTAACATTAACCAAAACGGCCTTGCTGTGCTGATAGTTAAATGATGATGGTGTCCTCTTGGGTAAAATATTCTGGAGGTAAAATAGTCCCCCATTTGGATCTCCAGGCAGGGACTACTCAAGAGGACGTCGTTATCAGGAGAAAGAAAACTGGCATTCAACGAATCGGAGCAGGGAATGTCAGATCCCTTAATTGGTTAGGTAGTTTAGAAAATTTAAAAAGGTAAATAGATAGGTTAAAGTTAGATATAGCAGGAATTGGTGAAGTTCGGTGGCAGGAGGAAGAAGACTTCTGGTCAGGGGAATACAAAATCAAATAGGGGTAGTGCAGGAGTAGGTTTAGTAATGAATAAAAAAATAGGAGCACAGGTAAGCTGCTACAAACAGCATAGTAAAGGCATTATTGTGGCCAAGATAGACACGAAGCACAAGCCTACCACAGTAGTACAAGTTTATATGCCAACTAGCTCCGCAGATGGTAAAGAGACTGATGAAATATATGATGAGATAAAAGAAATTATTCAGATAGTGAAGGGAGACGAAAATTTAATAGTCATGGGAGACTGGAATATGATAGTAGGAAACGGAAGAGGCGGAAAAGAAGTATGTGAATATGGAATGGGAGTATAGATTGAAAGAGGAAGCCACCTGGAAGAATTTTGCACAGAGCATAACTTAATCAAGCTAACACTTGGTTTAAAAATCATGAAAGAAGGTTGTACACATGGAAGAGGACTGGAGATACTGGAAGGTTTAAGACAGATTGTATAATGGTAAGAAAGGGATTTAGGAACCCAGTTTTAAATTGTAAAACATTTCCAGGGGCAAATGTGGACTCTGACCACAATCTATTGTTTATAAACTGTAGATCAAAACTAAAGAAACAGCAAAAATGTGGGGATTTGAGGAGATGGGACTTGCATGAACTGAAAGAACCAGAGGCTGTAGAGAGTTTTAGAGAGAGCATTTGAGAACAACTGGCAATAATGGCGGAAGGAAATACAGTGGAGGAAGAATGGGGGGCTTTGAGACATGAAATAGTGAAGGCAGCAGAGTACACAATAGGTAAAAGGACGAGGGCTAGTAGAAATCCTTGGGTAACAGAAGAGATATTGAAATTAACTGATGAAAGGAGAAAATATAAAAATGCAGTAAATGAAGCATGAAAAAAGAAATACAAATGTCTCAAAAATGACATCAACAGGAAGAACAAAATGGTTAGCAGGGACGGCTGGAGGACAAATGTAAGGATGTAGAGGCATGTATCACTAGGAGTAAGATAGATACTGCCTACAGGAAAATTAAAGAGACCTTTGGAGAAAAGAGAACCACTTGCATGAATATCAAGAGCTCAGATGGAAACCCAGTTCTAAGCAAAGAAAGGGAAGCAGAGAGGTGGAAGGAGAATGTAGTGTGTCTATACAGGGTCAATGTACTTGAGGGCAACATTATGGAAATGGAAGAAGACGTAGATGAGGATGAAATGGGAGATACAATACCGCGTGACGACAGAGCACTGAAAGACTTAAGTCGAAACAAGGCCCTGGGAGTAGACAACATTCTATTAGAACTACTGATAGCCTTGGGAGAGCCAGCCATGACAAAACTCTACAATCTGGTGAGCAAGATGTATGAGACAGGTTAAAGACCCTCAGACTTCAAGAAGAATATAATAATTCAAATCCCAAAGGAAGCAGGTATTGACAGGTGTCAAAATGACCTAAGTATCAGTTTAATAAGTCACAACTGCAAAATACTAACACGAATTCTTTACAGACAAATGGAAAAATTGGTACTAGCCGAACTTGGGGAAGATCAGTTTGGATTCTGTAGAAATGTTAGAACACGTGAGGCAATACTGACCCTATGACTTATCTTAGAAAATAGATTAATGAAAGGCAAACCTACATTTCTAGCATTTGTAGACTTAGAGAAAGCTTTTGACAATGTTGACTGGAATACTCCCTTTCAAATTCTAAAGGTGGCAGGGGTAAAATACAGGGAGCGAAAGGCTATTTACAATTTGTACAGAAACCAGATGGCAGTTATAAGAGTCGAGGGGTATGAAAGGGAAGCAGTGGTTGGGAAGGGAGTGAGACAGGGTTGTAGTCTATCCTCGATGTTATTCAATCTGTATATTGAGCAAGCAGTAAAGGAAACAAAAGAAAAATTTGGAGTAGGAATTACAATCCATGGAGAAGAAATAAAAACATTGAGGTTTGCCAATGACATTGTAATTCATCAGAGACAGCAAAGGACCTGGAAGAGAAGTTGAATGGAATGGACAGTGTCTTGAAAGGAGGATGGAAGAGGAACATCAACAAAAGCAAAACGAGGATAATGGAATGTAGTGTAATTAAATCAGGGACACTTAAAGCTGAGGGAAATAGATTAGGAAATGAGACACTTAAAGTAATAGATGTCTTTTGCTATTGGGAGAGCAAAATAACCAATGATGGTCTAAGTAGAGAGGATATAAAATGTAAACTGGCAATGACAAGGAAAGCATTTTTGAAGAAGAAAAATTCGTCAACACCGAGTATAGATTCAAGTGTCAGGAAGTCGCTTCTGAAAGTATTTTCATGGAGTGTAGCCATGTATGGAAGTGAAACATGGATGATAAATAGTTTAGACAAGAAGAGAATAGAAGCTTTCGAAATGTGGTACTACAAAAAAATGTTGAAGATTAGATGGGTAGACCACATAACTAATGAGGAGGTATTGAATAGAATTGTTGAGAAGAGAAATTTGTAGCACAACTTGACTAGAAGAAGGGATCGGTTGGTAGGACATGTTCTGAAGCATCAATTTAACATTGGAGGGCAGCGTGGAGGGTAAAAATGGTAGAGGGAATACACTAAGCTGATTCAGAAGAATGTAGGTTGTACGAGGGCAGTTCAATAAGTAATGCAACACATTTTTTTTCTGAAACAGGGGTTGTTTTATTCAGCATTGAAATACACCAGGTTATTCCCCAATCTTTTAGCTACACAACACTATTTTTCAACGTAATCTCCATTCAATGCTACGGCCTTACGCCACCTTGAAATGAGGGCCTGTATGCCTGCACGGTACCATTCCACTGGTCGATGTCGGAGCCAACGTCGTACTGCATCAATAACTTCTTCATCATCCGCGTAGTGCGTCCCACGGATTGCGTCCTTCATTGGGCCAAACATATGGAAATCCGACGGTGCGAGATCGGGGCTGTAGGGTGCATGAGGAAGAACAGTCCACTGAAGTTTTGTGAGCTCCTCTCGGGTGCGAAGACTTGTGTGAGGTCTTGCGTTGTCATGAAGAAGGAGAAGTTCGTTCCGATTTTTGTGCCTACGAACACGCTGAAGTTGTTTCTTCAATTTCTGAAGAGTAGCACAATACACTTCAGAGTTGATCGTTTGACCATGGGGAAGGACATCGAACAGAATAACCCCTTCAGTGTCCCAGAAGACTGTAACCATGACTTTACCGGCTGAGGGTATGGCTATAAACTTTTTCTTGGTAGGGGAGTGGGTGTGGCGCCACTCCATTGACTGCCGTTTTGTTTCAGGTTCGAAGTGATGAACCCATGTTTCATCGCCTGTAACAATCTTTGACAAGAAATTGTCACCCTCAGCCACATGACGAGCAAGCAATTCCGCACAGATGGTTCTCCTTTGCTCTTTATGGTGTTTGGTTAGACAACGAGGGACCCAGCGGGAACAAACCTTTGAATATCCCAACTGGTGAACAATTGTGACAGCACTACCAACAGAGATGTCAAGTTGAGCACTGAGTTGTTTGATGGTGATCCGTCGATCATCTCGAACGAGTGTGTTCGCACGCTCCGCCATTGCAGCTGTGCACGGTCGGCCCGCACGCGGGAGATCAGACAGTCTTGCTTGACCTTGCGGCGATGATGACACACGCTTTGCCCAATGACTCACCATGCTTTTGTCCACTGCCAGATCACCGTAGACATTCTGCAAGCGCCTATGAATATCTGAGATGCCCTGGTTTTCCGCCAAAAGAAACTCGATCACTGCCCGTTGTTTGCAATGCACATCCGTTACAGACGCCATTTTAGCAGCTCCATACAGGGCTGCCACCTGTCGGAAGTCAATGAAACTATACGAGACGAAGCGGGAATGTTTGAAAATATTCCACAAGAAATTTCCGGTTTTTTCAACCAAAATTGGCCGAGAAAAAAAATGTGTTGCATTACTTATTGAACTGCCCTCGTATTAGTTACTTGGAGATGAAGAAGCTTGCACTGGATAGAGTAGCATGGAGAGCTGCATCAAACCAGTCTCTGGAATGAAGACTGCAAAAACACAACTGGATCCCCTACATTCACATCTGCACCCATACACCGCAAGCCACTGCAAATTGTATTTATTTATTGTATGGTTTACAGAATTATATTTTAAAAGTAATACAATTATGCTAATATAAGATATATGGTGACAATTATTGAACTATATGAAATAAAATCATCTTAACTTCTGAATGGCATGGTAGGCCATGGGTCATGATGGAAATTGACATGCGGAATATTATTTGGTTTAGCAACAAAGCCCACTTTCATTTGGAAGTAGTTACAGTGAAGAAAAGTTGAGACAGAGGAAATTAATGTAAATTAAGGCCAGGTGGGTGCTGAGAACCAAGGACATGTTGTAATGCTAGTTCCCACCTGCAGAGTTCTGAGAAACTGGTGTCTGGGGGAAAAATCCATATGGCGTGTGTGGTGAAAGAGGCACCAAGGTCACATGTGTAATTTCGCAGCCTTCACTGCGGCCTGCACTGCATTACCCCACCAGCCTACTTAAAAAGCCGATTTCCTGGGCCATCACATCCAATCCTGGTACTGCTGATAGCTCTACAAAACAGCTTCGGAGGACACCATTGGTGACTCAGTATTATCCTGGTCTGGAATGTGTTAATCAGCTACTTCAACAGGGCCATGACTTCCTAAAATATACCCTGAAATGACATCCACTGTGTCTGAAATTTTGCCCACCACAATTAGAACAGCTTTCTGTCGCCCTCCCAATCTCTGCTATATTCTTGTCAGACCCTATGCTCCTTCTGCACCCTCCTCCCTAACCTATGGCTCCTACCCCTGTGACCATCCCCAGAGTGAGACTTTGCCTGTGCACCCTCCTATCACCACCTGTAACACTCCTGTAACCAGCAAAACATGTACTATCAAAGGGAGAACCACTTGTGAAACGACACGTTATATGCCAGCTAATATGTAAACACTGTGCAGCCTTCTACATCAGTATGACTACCACCAAATTATCAATTAAGAAGAATGGGCATAGGCAGAGGGTATATACTGGCAACTCGCAATATCCTGTTGCAGAGTATGCTCTACAACATGACACTCGTGACCGTGGTGTATCAAAATTGGTGAGTAGCTCTTGGGTAGTGTTACTTGTAGGATGTATTGTTGCATTCACCGCAGTAACTCCAACCAGACCGAGGTATCAACACACAGCCATTTATACCAAAATTCAACAACTGGCACCAGAGATTCCATTTGACGCACATTTGTTTTCTATCCTACAATGGAAACCTGTAATCAGTGAGAATTTTTGGCTTTGATCAGTTAAGTAGGTGGCAACATCTTAAATTTATTGCCGTAGTTCAAGTCCTATTTAAACTGAAGTCTCCTTCCCTGTGATGAAATTTTTAAACTTTTTTATTTTAATGAGCTTCTTAACTGAGCTTTCCAAAATTTGAAACACCAAACACAATATTTGTTGCATTATTCCCTATTTCATGACTATACACCAGACAGAGCTTAGTAAGAGCATTCCTAGGCTGCTTCAGTTCGCTATGTTGCTGATCTCTGGATTGGTTGGTTGTGCAAGATAATGTACAGAGGGTCCTGCATAACCCTACAATGTAAAATAACGGGAATGACAACAACAGACAGAAACTATTTTGAATTCATTTTTGTAGATTAATTATGACTTGAAACATATTCAACTCTTATAACTTTAAATAAAGAAAACCCACTGACAACAACACAAAGGTGCTGAAACATGTTTGCGTCAATATGGAAAAACATTATTTTGCATAACAGGTGGTTATACCACCAGTGTTCATCTGCAAACATGGTCAATGTCAGAGCAGCAAAACTTAGTGATAAAGAGGTAAAAGTATACTAACTGGGCCAGTCTGCAGGTTGGGGAGCAGATGTGGGCTCCCAGAGGGCTTATTACACTGAGAGGGAGGTACCCCCCCCCCCCCCCCCCACTTCTCACCTCCCGTTAATCTGATGCAAGACACACCAGTAATGGAATAAATAACTTGTCCTAACCGGAAGACCTGTAACACTAAAAGTTAAAAGGCTAAAAGTATAACGAACATCAGTAAGACTGACTGTTACACGTAAAGCAGAGTATGTGTCTGGGATCAATTTCAACCAAATCTGGCACAGAAACAGCAGGCTTTACTATCAGCACTGTGGGGTTTATAATCTCCTAGCTCCAGTAGGAGCAGAGATACAAGCAAAAACTCCTACCCCCCCCCCCCCCTCCCTTCCCAGCTGCCCTGTACATCACATATGTTGTTTGGGAACAGTTTTGGCCTGCCAAATCAACATGATCTGAAGGGCAGTCTTCATGTCAGGAGCAAGAAACAGTTTTCCAGGCCACGACATGTAGACTGCCTGTGGGACAGATGTGTCGAGGGAGTAAAAGCAGCCTGCTTATTGAACTGTACTGTAGGGGATGTAACTGCCAATGAACATGGCTGGGGACAGTCTGAGATGGATAGAAAAGGGGGGGGGGGAGGGGGGTGGATGGACACAGTGGTGGGGAGGAGGCAACGAACAGAGAAAAGGGAGGAAGGGGTGGTGCGCAAGGCAGATGGAAAACATTACACTGGCAAAGACACAGGGAAAAGGCTAGTAGTAAAATAAGGCGAGAGAAATAATCAGGTCAGCAGCTAAGTGGGCACAATCCAATATACCCCACGGAATAGAATGCAGAAACAGGTTTCTCATCTCTTATCCATTACAGCCAAAGTGTTAAAGATGTTCCTTCATTATCAGTTAACATTAAAGATATAAGGAAATCTTAACATCTTGATTTCATCAAGGAGAATGTCTTTTTTTTTTTTTTTTTTTTTTTTTTTTTTTTTTTTTTTTTGTGGTTTTCGGGCGCACAACTTCAATGGTCATTAGCGCCCTGACTACTCTAAGAATGCACCGCGAGGCACAAGTTGACAACAACAACTAAAAGGGAAAACACAATAAAAGACAGACTGACAGGCATAAGATTAAAAAACATCATCAAATGTCCTTAGCGAGGTTTGTCAAATTGATAAAACAAAGAACACGAGCAGCTGCTCGTGGGTCATCCGCTAAAATGGCATCTAAAGTAGTAGGCAGGTTAAGAACGAGGCGCAGTGTTTTAAGATCGGGACAGGACATTAAAATGTGACGAACCGTCAGCAAGTGCCCACATGGGCAGAACGGCGCCGGCGCAGCCGTCAGCAGATGGCGATGGCTGAACCGGCAGTGTCCAATTCTTAACCTTGCTAAAACGACCTCCTCCCGCCGAGAAGGGCGTGAGGAGGACGTCCAAGCCACGGGAAGAGGTTTTAAGGCCCGAAGCTTGTTGTCGGTAAGTGCAGCCCAATCGGCATGCCACAGCGACACAACGCGCCGACAAATGACCCTGCTAAAATCGGACGAAGGGACACAAAGAGAAGCTGTCCGAGGCTGGAGGACCGCAGCCTTGGCCGCGGCATCTGCAGCTTCGTTCCCAGGGATACCGACATGGCCAGGAACCCACATAAAGCTAACCGGCGTACCGACGTCCACCAGCTGCTGAAGAGAGCGTTGGATCCGGTGTACGAAAGGGTGAACCGGGTACGGATCACTGAGGCTCTGGATGGCGCTCAGGGAATCTGAGCAGATGACATAAGCAGAATGTCGGTGGCGGCAGATGTACAGAACAGCCTGGTAGAGGGCAAAGAGCTCAGCTGTGAAGACCGAACAATGGCCATGGAGCCGGTATTGGGAACTTTGTGCCCCGACAATAAAGGAACACCCGACCCCGTCATTGGTCTTAGAGCCATCTGTATAAATGAAAGTCATGGTGTTTAACTTCGAACGAAGTTCCAAAAAACGGGAGTGGTAGACCGAACCGGGGGTGACCTCTTTTGGGAGCGAGCTGAGGTCGAGGTGAACGCGGACCTGAGCCTGGAGCCAAGGTGGCGTGCGGCTCTCGCCCACTCGAAAGGTTGCAGGGAGTGAAAAATGAAGGTGTTGAAGGAGGCGACGAAAGCGAACTCCAGGGGGTAGCAAGGCAGAGACATACAACCCGTATTGAAGGTCAAGAGAGTCGTCAAAAAAGGAACGATAAGAAGGATGGTCGGGCATTGACAGTAGCCGACAGGCATACCGACAAAGCAGTATATCGCGCCGGTAGGTGAGTGGCAATTCGCCAGCGTCAGCATGAAGACTCTCTACGGGACTGGTATAAAATGCTCCGATCGCAAGTCGTAAACCCCGATGTTGTATGGAGTTGAGGCGGCGTAAGATGGATGGCCGTGCAGAGGAGTATACGAAGCTCCCATAATCCAGCTTGGAGCGGACGATCGACCGATATAGACGAAGTAGGACGGTTCGATCCGCTCCCCACGACATACCACTGAGAACACGGAGGACATTTAAAGAACGGGTACAACGGGCGGCCAAATATGACACATGTGGAGACCAGCTAAGTTTCCTGTCAAAGGTAAGGCCTAAAAATTTGATTGTCTCCACGAGTGGGAGAGCAACGGGACCGAGTCGTAAGGACGGTGGGAGAAACTCTTTGTAGCGCCAGAAGTTAATACAGACCGTCTTCTCGGCAGAAAAACGGAAGCCATTGGCGACACTCCAGGAGTAAAGACGGTCAAGAGAACGCTGAAGACAGCGCTCCAAGACACGTGGACACTGCGCGCTGCAATAGATGGTAAAATCGTCCACGAAAAGGGAGCCTGATACATCAGCTGGGAGGCAATCCATTATTGGATTGATCGCGATGGCGAAGAGAGCGACGCTCAAAACTGAGCCCTGTGGCACCCCATTCTCCTGGCGAAAGGTGTCGGACAGGACAGAACCCACACGTACCCGAAACTGTCGATCCATTAAAAAGGAACGAATAAAAAGAGGGAGGCGACCGCGAAAGCCCCACGTATGCATGGTGCGGAGAATGCCCGCCCTCCAACAGGTGTCGTAAGCCTTCTCCAAATCAAAGAACACAGCCGCGGTCGGGCGCTTCCGCAAGAAGTTATTCATGATGAAGGTCGACAAGGTAACCAGATGGTCGACAGCAGAGCGGCGCCTTCGAAATCCACATTGTACATTGGTAAGTAGGCGTCGAGACTCGAGCAGCCAAACCAATCGAGAGTTAACCATTCGCTCCATCACTTTACAGACACAGCTGGTAAGCGAGATAGGTCGATAACTGGAAGGCAAGTGCTTGTCCTTCCCCGGCTTAGGAATCGGGACAACAATAGACTCGCGCCAGCATGCGGGAACATGTCCCTCAATCCAGATGCGATTGTATGTACGAAGAAGAAAACCTTTACCCGCAGGAGAAAGGTTCTTCAGCATCTGAATATGAATAGAATCAGGCCCTGGAGCGGAGGACCGTGATCGGCCAAGTGCGGTTTCGAGTTCCCGCATGGTGAATGGGGCATTATAACTTTCACAATTCGAGGAGCGGAAGTCACGTGGCCTAGCCTCCTCGGCCTGTTTGCGGGGGAGGAAGGCAGGGTGGTAATGAGCGGAGCTCGAAACCTCGGCGAAAAAGCGGCCGAAGGCATTGGAGACAGCCTCAGGGGCCACAAGGACTTCATTCGCGACCTTCAAGCCAGAAATTGGGGAGTGGACCTTAGTGCCAGATAGCCGGCGCAGGCTACCCCAGACAACAGAAGAAGGAGTAGAACTGTTGAAGGTGCTGGTGAAAGCAGCCCAGCTGGCTTTCTTGCTTTCTTTAATAATACGACGACACTGAGCACGTAATCGTTTATAATTAATACAATTCGCCACTGTAGGGTGGTGTTGAAAGGTGCGTAAAGCACGTCGACGAGCACGTATAGCGTCCCTACATGCTGCGGTCCACCAGGGGACCGGTACGCGACGTGGAGAAGAGGTAGGGTGAGGGATGGAATATTCAGCAGCAGCGAGAATGACTTCCGTGAGGTGTGCGACCTGACGATCGCAGCTTGTGAAGGTTTGATCCTGAAAGGTCGCCCTGGAAGAGAAGAGCCCCCAGTCTGCCTTGGAGATGGTCCAACGAGAGGAGCACGGAGAGGGAGTATGCTGCAGGAGATGGATAATACACGGGAAGTGGTCGCTCGAATATGTATCAGCAAGGGCATACCACTCAAACCGGCGTGCAAGTTGGGGAGTACATATAGAGAGGTCTAAATGGGAATAGGTATGAGATGTGTCCGAAAGAAAAGTAGGGGCGCCAGTATTGAGGCAGACAAGATTGAGCTGGTTGAAAAGGTCTGCTAACAAGGAGCCCCTCGGGCAGGATGCTGGAGAGCCCCAAAGAGGATGGTGGGCATTGAAGTCTCCAGTTAACAAAAATGGTGCAGGTAGCTGAGCAACAAGTTGCGTCATGTCTGCCCTGGTAACGGTAGATGACGATGGAGCGTAAACGGTACAAAAGGAAAACGTAAAAGTGGGGAGAGTAATGCGGATGGCAACTGCCTGCAGGCCGGTGTGCAACGTGATGGGATCGTAGTAAATATCATCCCGGACCAGCAACATAACCCCTCCATGAGCTGGGATACCTACCACAGGGGGTAGGTCAAAACGCACAGAGGTGTAGTGTGCCAAGGCAATTTGATCGCATGGGCGTAGCTTCGTTTCCTGGAGGGCTACGACGAGCGGACGATGCGAGCGGAGCAGCAACTTCAAGTCCTCTCGGTTGGAGCGAACGCTGCGAATATTCCAGTTAATAAGTGCCATCGGAAGAAAAGGAAGATGAGAGAAGGGGTCACCTCGAAGGCCGCTGAGGGCCTGGCTTCGAGCGAGCACTGCCGCCGCTATCAGTAGGCGGACAGTCATCGTCCATTGGTTCGATAGGTTCATCGGCCATCTTGGGAAGATGGCCGGGAGGGGGAGCTTCCTCCGCCGGTGAACGGCCAGATGTTCGGCTACCAGCGGTGCGGCCAGGCGAAAGGGATGACGGCCTGGGGCGGCAACCGCTGGGTGGCGCAGGAGAAGAAATGCGCCGTGGCGGAGAAGGAGAACTGTGCTTCCTATTAGCCTTCTTGGATGGTCGTTTGGTGGAAGTACCGGACGAAGGCTGGGAGGTCGAGGTACGTAGGAAGTCTGCACGGGACGGTTCCTTCTTGAAGGCCCGTGCATCTGACTTCTGGGTCTTCGTCTTAGCAGAAGCTGATGAAGGGGCTGGTGTCTGTGGGGTGATGGGACGAAGAGGAGACGTCGACCGCGCGATCTTAGCACTGGCCGAACGGACGACCGTGGTGCTGAAGGTCAGATCGCATGTCTGGGTTGCTACCTCCCGGGTAGTCCGAGGAGAGGCGAGGACAGTGCTGTATTTCCCCGCTGGGAGCAGCGTGGGCTTCCTACTAGCCAATAGCTTGCGAGCAGCCGAGGTGGACACTTTCTCTTTGACTCGAATTTCCTGGATACAGCGTTCTTCCTTATAGACAGGACAGTCGCGGGAGGATGCGGCATGGTCACCCTGACAGTTCACACAACGAGGAGACGGAGGTGGACAGTCCCCCTCATGGGCATCCCTGCCACAAGTGACACATTTAGCCGCATTGAAACAAGACTGTCGAGTGTGATTGAAACGCTGACACTGGTAGCAGCGCGTAGGTGTCGGGACATAGGGGCGAACAGAAATAACCTCGTAGCCCGCCTTGATGCGCGATGGCAGCTTAACACTATCGAAGGTTAAGAAAAGTGTCCGGGTCGGTACAAGGTCATTGTTGACCTTTTTCATGACCCTATGGACAGCCGTCACGCCCTGCTCAGCGAGGAAAGATTGAATCTCCTCGTCAGTCAAACCGTCGAGGGATCTAGTATAGACCACACCACGAGACGAATTCAAAGTTCGGTGAGCCTCCACCCGGACAGGGAAGGTGTACAGGAGTGTGGCCCGAAGCAGTTTTTGCGCCTGAAAGGCGCTCTCAGTTTCGAGTAATAAGGTACCGTTACGCAACCTGGTACAGGATTTGACAGATCCGGCTATGGCATCTACGCCCTTCTGGATAACGAAAGGGTTGACAGAGGAAAAATCCTTTCCGTCCTCAGATCGAGAAACTACGAGGAACTGTGGGGCAGGCGGTAGTATTTTTGTCACTGTTGGCTGGTCACGTTTCCGTTTGTGGGTCGAAGTCGAAAGCGATGGAGTAGAATCCATTGCGGAGGAATCCCCCATGATTGCCAGCGTCTCCGATGGCGCGCTCCTTCCTTGTGGGGACCCTCTCAGAGGGCACTCCCGCCTTAGGTGAATGTTTACACCTCAGGTCACACCTCCCGAGAAACAGACGGAGGGACCAATCGGCATGGTCAGAAGGTATCAGCTCAGGCAATCACCCCTCCCCGGGCCTGGCCTTTACCAGGGGGTACGCGCGTGCCTTACATGTCTACCCAGGGCGGGGACTTACGCGTTACCCCGTCACCGGCTACGCGTGCGAACGCGTGGGTCGGCCTTCAGACACGCACAGGGAGGAAGGAAGAAGAGGAAAAAGAAGAGAGAGGGAGAAAGAGGACAGACTGTCTCAAACGCCGAGGCGGAGACCAGAGAAGGCAAGGAGAAGAAGGCAATGAGAAAGCAAGGAGAAGGAGGCAAGGAGAAGGCAAGGAGAAGAAGGCAATGAGAAGGCAAGGAGAAAAAGGCAATGAGAAGGCAAGGAGAAGTCAAGGGAAAGAGTAAGGAAGACAGTGAAGTGGAGAAGAGCAAAGAAAGGAACCAACAAAAGGAATGAAGAAACGAGAAGTGAAAAACCAAAAAGACCACGATTATAGGTCGGGAAACCGTCCGTCTCCGGACGCAGGCGCTAACTACCCCCATGAGGGGGATGGTCTCCTTTTAGTCGCCTCTTACGACAGGCAGGAATACCTCGGGCCTATTCTAATCCCCGGACCCGCAGGGGGGAAGGAGAATGTCTGAAATAGTAAAACAAGGTGCAGAAAAAAAAGGCAATGTGCGAGAACGACTCCCGCACTGAGTGTTCCGTACAAACTTAATTCCATATAGAGACAGTTTGTCCATTTCAGGAACTGAGGAATTTTTGCCTGTTATTGACACTGATACTGGCAAGACATCAATCCACGGATTCCAAGAGTTTTCAGAATGCAAGTTTGAAGTCACATACCATATAAGAAATATTTTTTGTGTGATATAATTAAAAATTAACAGTTTCAGATTTTTCCCTTTACTTGTACTATGAAACCTTGCTTCTTGCCAAATTTCATGATTCTGGGTCAATGGACAGTACCCTATAGACCTTGATGAGCGAGTTTTCGAGTATCAAATTATGTGACAAATGGCCATATCTTTTGACTGCATTGTCTTGGAAGGTTGAAATTTTTACATCAGCATGAGACATTAGACCTTAATATGTGACATCAATTTGAACTGTAATACGTCTAATTATCCCTGAGAAAATGAGTTCTTAACAGTCTGACAAACAGACAGACAGACAGACAGACAAGGGGATCTATACGGGTTTCGTTTTTTCCAGGTTGAGGAATGGAATCCTAAAAAGGACTAACCGCATTTAAATGTTATTACACCAGGGTAAAAGAGGGATGATCAAAGCAGCTGACAGAGGAGGCAGGGTTGCCTCCTACCCCCCCCCCCCTTTTCCAAAAACCTCATGGCACATTCCAACTGATAAACCACCTTTGGGCAAATGTCATGGGGTCAACACTCCCTAGAATGAAAGATCTGAGAAGGCTGATGCTTCAAAAATACTCATACAGGGATTGTGTAAGCAAGCAAGAATTGATACAATCAGAACTGAACAGGTAAGATCCTCACTTCAATGAGAAGATTGTCTATGAAACAAGGTTCCAGTGGCCAGTCTTAATACACAATAATGAACAGAGTCCAACAATTTCAAAACTGAAGGTGGCACCAAGTCATAACCTAGCAATCATACACATGTGAACCAGCTCTTTTATTTGCCATTATCGGTGTGGGCAGTGCACAACCTAGTGCGAGTGAATTACATAACAATGGAAAATCCAGGAAGAAATGAAACAACATAATGAAAACAACAGTTGTATCTTGCCATATAGTGGAGATGCTGAGGCACAGACAGGCACAACAAAAAGACTGTTAGAAAACAAGCTTCCAGCCAACAAGGCCTTCATCAGAAATAGCCTACACACACACACACACACACACACACACACACACACACACACACGACCACGACCACGACCACAGTCTGTCGATGCAGAGGCCAGACTGCTAGTCCAGCCTCAGCAGCCAGAGGCTATAGTTCACAAATCCTGTAGGATTAATGTTATTGATCAAACTGGATGGTTAGAGTTTAAATCAAGTGTTTATTTAATAATGTTCATCCACATGTGAATGGTTACTTCTTTTAAACTGCAGATTCAAATAAAATTTTAAAAAACAATTAACAATAATTGAACTACATGGTGCAAGCAGAGCATCAAATACAGGAAAACATATGCAAGCAAAGTTCACTTAACTCCACAGAAATTCACAAAACTCATCAACAAGCATTCAAAGTTCCATAGTGCAGTTTCTCAGTACCAAACATGACCAAGCAAGGTGGCACAGTAATTAGCACACTGGACTCGAATTCAGGCGGACGACTGTTCTAGCCCACGTCCAAGCCATCCTGATTTAGGTTTTCCATGATTTCCCTAAATTGCTTCAGGCAAATGCTGGGATGGTTCCTTTGAAAGGGTGCAGCCAACATGCTTCCCCATCCTTCTCCAAACTGATGGGATCAATGACCTCACTGTTTGGTCCCCTCCTCCCAAATCAACCAACCAGCCACTGCCAATCATGACGTGAAATAAAGATCATTATGCCGAATACTCATAGTGAAAATATGTAGATGGCATTTTCTATTATTTATATAAAAACATATTCCTTCTACATGTATATTTACAGGAAATTATTAAGCATGAATTTATTACAAATTACACACATGAAGAATGTCAAAATTCATCTTTAGAATTTAACAAATGAAAAATCTAACTGGCTTACCATATACTGTTAGATGGATCAACTCCCCACTTCACTAGAGACAGCATTGGTGTGATTCCAGTCCCTGCTGCCAGAAGATATAAATGGGACACAGTGGATAACATTGATGGGTCAAATGAGCCTTCAGGACCACTTATTTCCAAGGTATTACCAGGGGCCAGATTGCATAACCATGGAGTAAGCTGTCCATTTGCATATTCTTTAACCATGAGGCATATATGTTCAGCTTTCCACTGTGGAGGAGTTTCTTCCAGACACAATGATGGTGGTACTGGAGTGTAACAGCGTGTAACCTGCAAACCTGGCAATGTTTTCATCTCAGTGTCTTGTTATATTAAAAATATCAAGAAAACAAAAAACAGCTACGTATTAAGTCCAGTTTACACAAAGATGCTTCGTTTATTTACCAACCAAAATAATAAACAGTGGAAGATAATTTAGACTGGTCTGGCTAGGCTTGCTTATGTGTACCACTAGTATACACCATGAAGCCATGGAATAATTCATTAAGAATGTTATTTAACATAATTTGTATTTAATGTGGCCACAAGCTGATTATTTACATTTGAGTGACAATAAAGGGAAAACAACAATATGGAAAGGATGGATTGCTACTCGCAATATACAGGAGTCATTGAGTCACAGACAAACACAATGAAAAAGCCCACTAAAATATTAAAGCTTTCACAAAAAGCCCTTCTTCTGCAGTAGAAAACACGCACACGCACACGCGCACACACACACACACACACACACACACACACACTCTCTCTCTCTCTCTCTCTCTCTCTCTCTCTCTCTCTCTCTCTCTCTCTTCAGAAAAGCACTACCCTTACATCTGTGGTCACTTCCTCACGGTACAATACCCTGACTGTGTGACCACATCTCATTGGAGCAAACAATCAGGGATGGGTGGTGGGTTGAGTGGGGGGGGGGGGGGGGGGGGGGGCAGGAAGCAGGACAGCAGAGTGTAGGTGGGGTAAGGTGTTAGTGCTGCCTGACAGTGTGTGCAGGGGCTAGGTAAGGCTTTTAGGTGCAGCGTTGGGGGCTGTGCAGGGTGTGGTTAGGGGAGGGGAGGGGACAGGAGGGGAGGGGAGGGGACAGGAGGGGACGGGAGGGGGAGGGGACAGGAGGGGGAGGGGACGGAAGGGAACGGGACGAGAGGGGAAGGGAACGGGACTGGAGGGGACGGGAGGAGAGGGGACCGGGGGAGGGTGGAAGAGAGGTAGAGAAGGGTAATAGAGTTTTACTGTGCTGGCATATTAGATGGTGTGTGTACTAGGGAACTGGCAGGCTGTGCTGGGTTGGAGGAAGGAGAGGACAGAGGTAGAGAAGGGGAATGGATTTGTTGCTGTGCTGGCTGTAAACTCGTAGATGGAGTGGAGGCACAGAAGGGGAGGCACAGAAGTGGGAGGCTGGGATTAGTAAAGTTTTAGGCCATGGGTATTACAACAACGAAGGATGTAGTGTAGGGAGAGTTCCCACCTGCACAATTAAAAAAAAGCTGGTAAGAATCCATATGGCATGACCTGTGAAGCAGTCATGAAAGTGAAGCAAATCATGTAGGGTGGCACATTCAGCAGCTTGGTAGTCCAGCTGTCTCTTTGCCACAGTTTGGCAGTGGCCGTTAATGCAGATAGTCTAGTTGTTAGTTGTCATGCCCTTGTAGAAAGTGGCACAGTGGATGCAGCTTAATTGGCAGCTCACATGGCTGCTTTCACAGATGGCCCTGCCTTTAACAGGGTAGAAGATGCCAGTGACAGGACTGAAGTAGATGGTACTGGGAGGACCTATGGGACAGGTCTTGCTTGCATTCAGAGCTATGGCAAGGACATCAGCCATGAAGCAAGGCTCTGGGAGCAGGGGGTGGAATAGGCATGGACAAGTATATTGCATACGTACTTCTTGGCTCCCACAACAGATCAGTTAATTGCACATATGATAAAAGTTGTGGCAATCAATGGAATACAGTTGTTGCACTGAATCTTGGGAGGGATATGGAGAGGAAACTGGGTACATAGTGACTGTACAAAGGGATTTTAAACATCCACATTTAAAAAAGCAAATATGAAAAAGTGTTCCACTTGGAGTGGACCACATTATTACCTCACTCCCTACAGATACTGGAATTGATTCAGGAAGAGACACCGAGACTTATCCTAGAAAGGCAATCTGAAGAAGATCAGCATGTATTTGGAACTAATAAAGGAACAACTGCCCTTAATTTTGCATTCCAATAAATGATGGAAAAATTTTAGGAGAAAGAAGAAGAGTTCCTAGATATAGAAAAGGCACATGACGGTGTGCCAAGGTATAAACTATGTGACTGCATGGAAAAATCAAATACCCCTCAAATCTCTAATAACAAAATTTCAGATGCTGTGTGATAACTGTGTGAGCAGTGTATAAGCAGGAGACGGAAAGCCAAAATGATTTAGGAAAAAGAGAAATGTGCAACAGGACAGTTTCCTTTCCACCATTACTTGACATCACACTCAAAAGACATCAAGGAAGTGGAAAAAGAAGACCTAAATGCTGTTGTATTTGCAAATGAAGTCACCATCTGGGGCAAAACCAACATGGAAGTTATAATATCATTGTTCTCTCAGCTCATCCAAATACTGAGATGTGCATACGAGCCCAGTGAACAATAGTTTCAGTGATTTATGAGAGTAAGCAAAACTGCATCTCTAGCTACAGCAGTGAGTGGGTTTTTGGCAAGAAGTCATAGTGAATGATTCTATGGGCCAATCACGAGAATCTGACTTACCTATGTATGATGATAAAAATTCATACAAAATGGTTCATGGTTTAATTTAATTACTAGTCAGATAGCTCAGTTGAAAGCAGTGGCCTATAGTATTCTGTTCAGTCTTGTTGTAGTGGAGAAAGCCAACAATAACAATAAATGGTAATTATCTATCTAAAATTTTCTGAAAGCAATTAAAATCAATTTCAAAATTCGTACCATATCCCCCTTTGGGAAAATGGGAGAAGAATATCTCTAGAAGATGGCAAGCAATGAGAGATGTTATACAGTACAGAGAAAACTGGATCTGTGGAACACCGATTCAAAGCATTTACTTTAACTGTGAGCAAAACGAGACTGTGACAATCCGAACTAGTAGAGCACACGCTACATATAACTTATTTTTGGAGGGGAAGAGGGTTGAGAATGTAAATATTTTCACATATCTTGGTAGAACTGTGGCAACAATGTATGAAAAGATAAACAGCTACTTACCCTGAAGATGAGGAGAGCCTACTGACATTCTTCCAGAACCTAAACACCTTCTTTCCCATTCACTTCACCTGGTCTTCCTCTCCCAACAAGCCACCTTCCTCAATGTTGAGCTCCACTTTAAGAATTGCTGCATCAGAACCCCTATTCACATCGCACCCCACTAACAATACCTTCGCTTCAACAGAAACCGCCAATTCCACATCAAGAAGACCCTTCCATACAGCCTAGCCACCCACATCTATAGTGATCACATCTATGTATATTCCCACAGGTTGCATTAGCGTCTTCCCCGCATGTACCCTGTAATCTCTCCAGCTCCCTGCACCACGCCTCTTCCTTGCACCTCCTACCCACCCTAACTAGACTGTTTCCATCATCAGGTGCAGTTGCTGTTGCAATCAAGCCTTAGTGTTCGTTGACAGTTGCTATGCGTGTGCAAATCATTCTTGTGTGTGTGTGTTTTAATTATGAAAGCTCAAGTATTTCTAGTGTTCTTTTTGATTCTGCCTGTCTGGGACTCAACAGCTCCTATATGCAGTGAGTAGCAGTGTACACTTTCCATATTACTGTTATGCAGTCTTTGACTTCCCACTGATTTGGTATAGCTTTTTACTATGGTTTCAGAAGAATATAGACTTCAACTGAGAAGATAAAAAAGAAGATTTTTTCATTACAGTGCAGTTAAACAGACTTTTTGAGTGACAGATTAGTTACTGATACTGTGCTGACACAACTTTGTATACACAAGTTATGACTTCTAGAGCTAATTATTACTTGCTACAAGTTCATATATTTAAGACTGATGTGACCTGTGAAATATCAATACAGTAATCAAGGACAATGCTAACCTTCTATGTCTGCATGAAGTTTTATGTGATGACCCAATGGAAACAGGCTGTATATCTTCTTCTTAAAAGATAACACAAACAATTTGGTGTTGTGGGATACTGGTAATACAGTCTCTATGTTCATCATATCATGTTCTGGTTCACCTTGTACTGTACTTGTGCTTTCGTTGTCATCACACGGTCTTCCAAAGTTTGGCCACATTTTTTCTGTCCTTTTCTGGAACTGTATCTCTACCTTTTCCCTACTTGCAGTAACAGAACATGGCCACACAACATCCTCTAAAAGATTGTAGTGCCACAAGTGTACATCCACACCAATTCTGATAATAACTTTAAGTTCTCTCTCACCACTAAGACACACCTTTACATATGGGAACAGTACTTTAGTATAGAAAATTAAACTAAGCGATGAAAGCTTCTGATACCAGTCCATGCGTGGTCTCTGAACACCTTTCTTCACTTCTGCCTGTGGGATTTTTCCATTCACCATATCTACAAATGAAACAAAATATCAAATGAGTATCAAAAATATTGTGACATGTCCTGAAACTAGCTATGAGCACTAACCAAACTTAATGTCTACAGAGGATGTCTGGATAACAAATTTGTCTACCATCCAAAACACTTTTTTACTGTACATAATAGTTCAGAAAACAGGAGAACAGAAGCTTTTGAAATGTGGTGCTACAGAAGAACGCTGAAGACTGCATGGGTTGGCTGAGTAACTAATAAGGTGGTACTGAATGAAAATAGGGGAAAAAGAAATTTACGGCACTACTTGAGTAACAGAAGGGATCAGTTGGTAGGATAAATCCTGAGGCATCAAGGAATGGTAAATTTGGTAATAGAGGGAAGTGTGGGGAGTAAAAATTGTAGAGAAAGACCAAGGCCTGACGTAAGCAAGCAGGTTCAAATTGATGTAGGCTGTGCCAATTATGCAGCGAGGAAGGGGCACAGGATAGACTAGCACGGAAATCTGCATCAAACCAGTCATCAAACTGAACAACAACAACAACAACAACATTTTAAAAAAGAAAGAAACCTGGGAGGGATGGAGGAGGAGGGGGGAGGGGGAAAGGGAGGGGGGGAGAGGGGGAGAGAGAGAGAGAGAGAGAGAGAGAGAGAGAGAGAGAGAGAGAGCAGCTGCAGGAGTAGGGTAGGGTGTATGACACAGTAAGAAGGTAGCAAAAATATCAGGAATAATGTACTATTGTCAAATCTGAAGAATGCACAAACATACATCACAACTGTCAATTTCTTACAAACCATTGTGGAATGTGTAACACCTAAACATTTTGATAATTCTCATGAATACACAACACATGGACGCACTTTTGTGACAAACAAATGTTTACAAACAGATAACATTCAGAAAGTTTAGTTTCCTGTAAGATATTGAAAAATGTACCATTTTTAAGCAAATTTCACTGACCCACATGGATCCCAATTTAAGAGACCCACATGGATCCCAATTTAAGACAAAAAGAAAATTTGAAATTAGATAAATGTATGTATGAATAATGTGCAGTGAGTAAGTACCCATTTTGGGCAAAAAACTCATAAAAACACATTTTTACAAGAAAAACCATTTCTTAAACTATTTGCTACATAATTATCACCATAGTTCAGAAATTTTTCATCGCAGCAAATCAACTTTTCTGTGCCTCCTTCATGGAAAGATACCACAACTGCAGGCAGACTCCGCTGAACAACATTTTTGCATCATCACTATTGACAAAACCAGTCCTCCAAAATCTTGCTTGAAGTTCAAGAACAAGTGGTAGTCTGAGTGAGAGATAGAGGCTGTACAGCAGCTGATCAAACTGCTCCCAGCCAAATGCTGAATATGGTTTCAAGTGACTCCAGCAAAATAGGGATGTGTGTTGTCATGAAGCAACTCAATGCACTGACTGAGCATTCCATTTTGAATTGTGTACTGAAGTTTTCTCAAAGTTTCACAGTATAGTACCACACTGATGGTTTCACCTCTGGGAAGGAACTCAACAAGCAGAAACAATGCAAAGAATAAAAAAATGAAAACTGTTTTCAGCAATGGCTGTCTTCACTGGCGGCATCTTTCTGTGAAAGGGGCACAGAAAAGTTGGTTTCCTACTATGACAAATGTCTGAACAATGGTGGCAACTATTTAGAAATGTAGTATAAGAAATGTTCTTCCTTGTAAAAATAAATTTTGGTTGAGAAAAATGTTCTGAGTTTTCCAAAACATTACTTACTTTCCGTACATGTCTCATATAATGAGACAGATTTATAATACTTTAACAACTTTTCTGATCTACAGGTTTTGTAACAGCTTCTACATCAGTATGCCAGTCTTTGTCACAGAGCAATATTTAAGCATATACTTCAAATAAGTAAAGATACCATCATCAGAAAACAGAGAATACATGTACTACAAGTAGTAAATAAAGCGTACAAAGTCACACACTTTGGTGGTATGCAGACATAGATGTAGATACTACTAGCCACAAAAAAATACTCAGAAACATCAAAGCTAAAATAGCAAAATACTTGAAAAACAAAGTTCTGCATCATCCGCTGTTAACAGATCTTTTCTTGTGAGATGGTATGTACAGAATTATCAAATTTATTACCTGTGATGATGTAATAAGGAATCTGAGCTCAGATATTAAGAAATGTGTAACTCCCCCTCATGTACATAAATCTGAATGACTAGATTGTGCAGTATATCTCAAAGCCCCCTTTGTGTTGAAGCAAACACAAGTGAACATACAACAGCGAACAAGAATTCTCTTCTGTTTAATCACTAAGCATGCATGAGTAAATGGCATTCAGTCATATATGATACACATTTGCTTGTGTTACACAAGCTGCATGAGCAAAGGAGTACTGCAATGACAATTTTTCTGGGCTCCAAAAGATATACAGCACAAATACCAAATATGATTGGTATAAAACTGTTGAAGGTCCTACTGGGGATGTGAGAAAGACAATCAAGTCATTAGATGGGAACCAAGCAAGTAAGCACAAGCTTTTTAATACTATTTATTGAAAATGAAAAGCACAATACACTTACTTCAAAGTAAACAAGTGTAAATATGTTTCTATTTGGTTGATTAAAATATATTAAAAATTATGAACGATGTGATTATGCTCATTACTTACATGGATGATATATCACTGTTATGTCATAGACCTCTGATGATAAATAATAGTAGTTTACATGGGATCCCACTATTTGTCCTCTAACAAACGACATAACAGATTTTAACAAGTAGTCCGTGTGACAGATCATATACGAGGTTTGTCCGGAAAATGCGTATAAAAGTTGAATAATGTATTTATGTTACAGGTTGCAGTCACCGCCAGGTAGGACTACTGCTGAAATCAATCCCATCAACGCTCAGTTCGAGTCAGAGTACTCTGCGTGAAGGTGGGAGTGTGCAGCAGCTTGTTGACAGTTACCCTTTTTCACCTGCCGTCGGCATGGAGCTCTCTCTGATTGACGAACAGCACGTCAACATCAAGTTTCTTGCAAAGCTAGGCAAGAATGGCCATGATATTTTTGAGTGTTTGAAACAGGTTTACGGAGACAATTCTCTGAAGGAACCAACCATGAACAAGTGGCTAAAAAGGTTCCGGGATGGCCGAGAAGAAGTGGACGATGACCCTCGCCCAGGACGCCCGTCAACATCGAGTTCCAATGCAAATGTTGAACGAATTAGGGCTTGTGTTCTTAAAGATCGTAGATTGACAGTCAGAATGATAGATGACGAGCTATCAATCCCCAAAACAATCGTTCATGAAATCCTGACACAAAAACTTGAAATGAAGAAATTGTGTGCGAAAATCGTACCAAAGCTCTTGACGCCAGAACAGAAAGCAAAGAGGGTTGAGTGCTGTGAGGATTGGTTGGAAGCAGAGGAATGAGGGGACTTTCTCAACCGAGTCATCACTGGAGATGAGTCCTGGTTTTACGAATTCGATGTGGAGCTAAAATCTCAAAGCAAGGAATGGAAACTACCAGGAGAACCGAGAACAAAAAAGTCGTGAAAATCAAGGTCCAACGTGAAGACAATGTTGATTGTTTTCTTTGATTCTAGGGGCATTGTTCACACGGAATTTGTCCATCCCGGCAAGAGAGTGGAGGGAAATTTTTATGTTGAAGTTCTGACATGTCTCAGAGCTCATGTGGCCCGAGTTCGACCTGAGTTGGAAAAAGGGGGCAGGTGGATCCTTCATCACGACAATGCGCCCGCTCACACGTCACTCGTTGTGCACAAGTTTTTGGCACGAAGCTCAATCATTGTGACAGAACACCCGCTATATTCACCCGATTTAGCCCCTTGTGACTTCTTCATGTTCCTGAAATGCAAAATGGTGCTTCGGGGGCAGCACTTGGGAGATGTGGAAGCCATCAAGGCAGAAACGACACGGCAACTGAACAACATCACAACTGAAGACTTTCAGCAATGTTATCAACAGTGGAAACGGCATTGGCAGAAGTGTATCGCGTCTCAGGGTGAGTACTTTGAAGGAGACCATATTGTAATACCTGAGTAATTGTAAAATAAAATTATTATTCAACTTTCATACGTATTTTCCGGACAAACCTTGTATATACCGGGTGATCAAAAAGTCAGTATAAATTTGAAAACTGAATAAATCGCGGAATAATGTAGATAGGGAGGTACAAATTGACACGCATGCTTGGAATAAAATGGGGTTTTATTAGAACCAAAAAAATACAAAAGTTCAAAAAATGTCTGACAGATGGCGCTTCATCTGATCAGAAAAGCAATAATTAGCATAACAAAGTAAGACAAAGCAAAAATGATATTCATTACACGAAATGCTCAATATGTCCACCATCATTCCTCAACAATAGCTATTGTCGAGGAATAATGTTTTTAACAGCATTGTAAAGCATGTCTGGAGTTATGGTGAGGCACTGGCGTCAGATATTGTCTTTCAGCATCCCTAGAGATATCGGTTGATCACGATACACTTGCAACTCCAGGTAACCCCAAAGCCAATAATCTCACGGACTGAGGTCTGGGGACCTGGGAGGCCAAGCATGATGAAAGTGGCAGCTGAGCACACGATCATCACCAAACGACACGCACAAGAGATCTTTCACAAGTCTATCAATATGGGGTGGTTCTAATAAAACCCCATGTCATTCCAAGCATGTGTGTCAATTTTTACCTCTCTATCTACATTATTCCGTGGTTTATTAAGTTTTCAAATTTATACTGATTTTTTGATCACCCGGTATCTCCCAGTTCATTAACTGTATTGTATTGACATTATCTTCCTTATACAGACTTTTAAAAAATCCTGAAATTGCTTCACCTATGTCATTGCAGACATCATAAATTATATGATATATAGCAGCTTTTAAAATGTGAATCAGTCACTAATGTACATGTCTCAAGTTGCTAATAATCAGAGTGTAAATACTATGCTTTCTTCAGGTTATATTGGCCATCAGTAATTAGTGTTGTGTTTTTAAGTTTCCTCCAAAATGTAATTTGAAGCCAACGAATAGTGTTAACTGATATATGTGGGAAATTCTGGACTTTTGCCATGCAGAGTACATAGTGACTGAATTCTGAAATGACTGGGAATGACTCAAGAACTAGCAGTAACTGGCCAACTGGACAAGGATGTCAACAGCAAGTAATATGAAAGGAAACAGGTGGACAACAAGAGGTGGACAGAATTGAGATGACACAGCAGGATAACACATCCAATGGGTATGCCAAAACTGAAAACCTGAAGATGTAGCGAATCTAGAACCAACGCAATGGTATGTAGCATGTTCCATACCAGAGTGCAGTGAAATCATAACTGACTGACTGAGTCGCTGTGCTTCTGGCTTTTAAAGGGTAGCCAAGAGTGCTGGTAGGCTAGCAGGACAGGGATGGGCAATGATGGCCAAGGCAGTGGGGGCTGCAGTGACACCTCCACTTCCTTACCCATATCCACGGTAACTGCCTCAGGTGCCCTAGAGTGTAAGCTCCTGTGTGGGTGTAGTATCGACAAAGACAGCCTTTCAAGATCCAAGTGAACTGGTGTCAGCAGCAGTCAGAAGGCACGGACAGAGTTGGTTGGTATTCTGTTGTTCCAAATCCCCTCGCAGTTTAATCACCACAAGGCACTGCCAGTGAGTGGCATCCACTATCACCAGCATCCATAAGGGTTTTGCCCCTTATGAATATACCCACACAGCTCAGCAGGCCAATAGCACCCAGCGTTTTGGGTCCACGGTTCCTTAGGCTGTTAGGCCCGGAGATGGAAGAGAGTACGCAGCTGCTGCTCATGGAGTAGCTCTGCCAGGCTACAATTGCGGACAGGAGTGGTGCCGTATGCTAAGAAACATCAAGAATGCAGCTGTGTTGGTACAATCACCCCAACTTTGTGGAGGCGATCGGAGGTTCAATCACACCAACTACATAAAGGCGATCAAGCTCCTGATTAATGGCTGTCTGGAGGGAGACAGGAATGTGCTGTACCTGACAGAAACAGAGCATTGTGTGTAGAAGCAGGGATACAAGAGACTAGAAATCAGTTGCACACTCCAGGCCAGGTTTGAACGCGGGCACGAAGGCAGTGCAGAGATTATCAAGTTCCTGGAAGGAAACTCTGAGAGAGGGCCTGAACCTCATTGGTGATGGAGAATCCAAACAGAGAGAAGGCATCCAGACCAAAAAGGATGCCAGCAGAGTGACTGTAAACAACGGACAGCGTGATCAGGTGTGTGACATTTTTTCTAGGCACCAGTGATTGTGAATTGACTATGAAGGATTCAAACTGGCATCATAAGCAACCAATGTACAGGAGGACAGGGTCAAGTCAGGAGAACCCAGATGAGTGAGTGTTTGAAAGTCGATCAAGGAAACAGTAGCTCTTTTGTCCAGGTGGAAACGGACATCCTGGTTCGCAGCTGTAAGGTTGAAAAACAACTTAGTAACAGAAGGATCGCCCTGGCAAACAACTGCCTGGAGCTTATGCACCATCCCTTGGCGTATGTGGCGAGCCGAACCCGACTGTACCAATGCTTTACAACACACAGTTTGGAAATGCCCATCTTTTCCACAATGGGTGCAGTGCAGCCAACAAACAGGACAGTCCATACATGTGTCTGCTGCGAAGCAATCAGGGCAAGTCAGAAGACCCACATACTTACCCTGATGGGGTACCTGGCTGTTCAGAGGTCATTGACATACCAGAAACCAATGAACCACAATGACGTCATCAGGGAGAAGGCTTATGAGAATTCTGCCCAAGGCAGGAACTGGACCGCTGTTACTTGTGACCAAGCAATTGGGGATTCATTCCCTACTTGTGTAATCTCAAAAGAGAGTGAAATTTTCAAAATGTCATCCAAGGAAGAGTTGTCAAGTATGAGGGTCACAGGATGCACTTCCGTACCAGGAGCCAAATGGATCACTACATCTCAAGTCAAAGAATCTGCATATGCGGTCTTGCAAACAAGTTTGCACATGTGACATCACAACAGAAACTTAACCCTTGCACATCTGTTACCCATGAGCAATGTGACTCATCAGGTTGCTTGGGGTACTGGTGAAACTCAAGGTGCATAGTTACCATATGGACTTCAAAAGCAATGAACAGATCATCTTGATCATAAGTGCAACAGGATTCTAGAGTGGTTCCAACACCTTTAACAAGAAAAATGGTTCTGGGGAAGCCCAAGAATGGAAAAGCGACCATTGGAGAGCATCAACAGAAACCTAAAAGTACTGGTTCTGCAACTGAAAGTATGCATCCCAATATCCTTTGGCATGGTTGAATAGTGGAAACATGGGAAATGACCACGAACTGTATGGGCTGGGTGCCCTGAACCTGTAGCATATTCTTCAAAAGCTGAATTTCCTAATGGGGCGAATCGGTTTGCTGCTGCTGATGCTGTCATCGTCGTCATCATTGAACCTGCTGTTGGAGCTGCTGCCGCAAGTGCAACTGTTGCTGTTGCTGTTGCACCAGTTGCATGAGCTTGGCACCCGTGGGACGCTCCTAACCTTTTGCTTCATTGACAATTATAATGACTGAAGAACCAGCAGAATATGGATGACTGGCCAAGGACATCAACAGCAAGTCACCTGAGTGTGCACAGATGGATAGAAACAACAGAGATTGCACAGCAGAGTAACAAGTGTAGCAAGTAAATCAAGATTGAAAGCCTAAGACACAGCAAATCTAGAATGAAAAAGAATATTGTGTAGTGAGACCAATACTAAGAGTGCTGTGAAATCATTACTAACTGACAGAGTTGTGCTGCTAGCCCCAAAGGGTAGCCACAAGCACTGGTAGGCCAGCAGGATGGGTGTGGCTCCATAGCCATGGGTGCGGTGGTGGCATCTGCGCTCACAGACTATAGTAGCACCTCCTAGCAGCTGTCGTCAAGGTCCATGCCTTTCAACGATATCACGGGGCCGGGATAGCAGAAAATAATTCTATAAATATGAAAGTTTTGCATTGTGCACCAAAGTGCCAAAGAAACAGGTATAGTCATGCACATTCAAATGCAGAGATATGTAAAGAGCGAGGATAAAGTGCTGCAGTTGGCAACGCCTATAGACAAAAAGTGTCTGACGGAGTTGTTAGATCAGTCACTGCTGCTACAATCAGCACATAAATGATGGGACACAGCGTCTCTGAGATAGTGATGAAGTCTGAATCTTCCCATAGATCTTTTCATGAATGTACTGTGAATATCAGTAATCTGGTAAAACATCAAATCTCCTACATTGCTGCGGCTGGATAAAGATCCTGCAGGAACAGGCCCAACGATGGCTGAAGAGAATTGTTCAATGTGATAGAAGTGCACCCCTTCTGCAAATTGCTGCAGATTTCAATGCTGGGCCATCAACAAATGACAGCGAGCAAACCATTCAACAAAACATCATTGATATTACGTCTCGCCTGGACCCATCAACACCGCCATTGGACCGTTGACGACTGGAAACTTGTTGCCTGGTTGGACGAGTCTCTTTTCAAATTGCATCAAGTGGATGGACGTGTATGGGTATGGAGACAACCCCATGAATCCATGGACCCTGCATGTCAGCAGGGGACTGTTCAAGCTGGTGGAGGCTCTTTAATGGTGTGGGGCGTGTGGAGGTGGAGTGATATAGGACCCACAATACATCTAGATATGACTCTTGACAGGTGACACATACGTAAGCATCCTGCCTGATCACCTGCATCAATTCATGTCCATTGCGAATTCCGACAGACTGAGGCAATTCCAGCAGGACAATGTGACATCCTGCATGTCCAGAATTGGTCAAGAGTGGCTCCAGGAACTCTCCTCTGAATTTGAACACTTCCACTGGCCACCAAACTCCCCAGACATGAACATTATTGAGCATGTCTGGGATGCCTTGTAACTTGCTGTTCAGAAGACATCTCCACCCCTCATACTCTTATGGATTTATGGCCAGCCCTGCAGGATTCATGGTGTCAATTGCCTCCAGCACTACTTCAGACATTAGTCAAGTTCATGCCACATCATGATGCAGCACTTCTGCAATCTTGTGGGGGCCCTACACGATATTAAGCAGGTGTATCAGTTTCTTTGGCTCTTCAGTGTATATGCTGTTGTATCCCATGTGCCAATTATTAGTCCCAAAGAATAACATTGCTACTTTCATAGGCTATGTTCATTATCTTGTGTTCTCTTTGGTTCTCTCTAGTGTGAATGCTTGTTCACAGATAGAACTGAATGGTAGTAAATACTAGAGAATTGTCTGCAAATATTTACTCAATTGTGTTCATTTCCATTTGCTCCAGTTGTTCCAGTGTAAAGGGGACTCAAGATAAAGGGCACTGAATATCTGGAATACTGTCACTATACTGGAGTAACAGTCAGAAGGCATAAAATGCAACATTTTAGAGATAATTCATCATTACATAAAAAAGAATCCTCAGCGCTCTGGCAAAATGTGAAAATAAGTGCTTGTGAACTCTTTTACTTTACAACACAAACCCTCATGCAGTTGATCCAAATCATGCAATATGATGTACCTGCAATAAGTGCTTTATCTTACAACTCCAGGAGAGTATGTATGGAATCAGCAATGATGTGCTGTTGTTATAAACATCCCTTATGTATTAACCATGGACCTTGCCGTTGGAGGGGAGGCTTGTGTGCCTCAGCAATACAGATAGCCGTACCGTAGGTGCAACCACAACGGAGGGGTATCTGTTGAGAGGCCAGACAAACACGTGGTTCCTGAAGAGGGGCAGCAGCCTTTTCAGTAGTTGCAGGGGCAACAGTCTGGATGATTGACTGATCAGGCCTTGTAACACTAACCAAAACGGCCTTGCTGTGCTTGTACTGCGAACGGTTGAAATCAAGGGGAAACTACAGCCGTAATTTTTCCCCGAGGGCATGCAGCTTTACTGTATGGTTAATGATGATGCCGTCCTCTTGGGTAAAATATTCTGGAGGTAAAATAGTCCCCCAATCGGATCTCCGGGCGGGGACTACTCAAGAGGACGTCGTTATCAGGAGAAAGAAAACTGGCGTTCTACGAATCGGAGCGTGGAATGTCAGATCCCTTAATCGGGCAGGTAGGTTAGAAAATTTAAAAAGGGTAATGGATAGATTAAAGTTAGATATATTGGGAATTAGTGAAGTTTGGTGGCAGGAGGAACAAGACTTTTGGTCAGGTGAAGACAGGGTTATAAATACAAAGTCAAATAGGGGTAATGCAGGAGTAGGTTTAATAATGAATAAAAAATAGGAATGCGGGTAAGCTACTACAAACAGCATAGTGAACGCATTATTGTGGCCAAGATAGACACGAAGCCCACGCCTACTACAGTAGTACAAGTTTATATGCCAACTAACTCTGCAGATGACAAAGAAATTGAAGAAATGTATGATGAAATAAAAGAAATTATTCAGATAGTGAAGGGAGACGAAAATTTAATAGCCATGGGTGACTGGAATTCGGTAGTAGGAAAAGGAAGAGAAGGAAACGTAGTAGGTGAATATGAATTGGGGGAGAGAAATGAAAGAGGAAGCCGTCTGGTAGAATTTTGCACAGAGCATAATTGAATCATAGCTAACACTTGGTTCAAGAATCATAAAAGAAGGTTGTATACATGGAAGAATCCTGGAGATACTAGAAGGTATCAGATAGATTATATAATGGTAACACAGACATTTAGGAACCAGATTTTAAATTGTAAAACATTTCCAGGGGCAGATGTGGACTGTGGACTAAGACCACAATCTATTGGTTATGAACTGTAGATTAAAACTGAAGAAACTGCAAAAAGGTGGCAATTTAAGGAGATGGGACCTGGATAAACTGAAAGAACCAGAGGTTGTGCAGAGTTTCAGGGAGAGCATAAGGGAACAATTGACAGGAATGGGGGTAAGAAATACAGTAGAAGAAGAATGGGTAGCTTTGAGGGATGAAGTAGTGAAGGCAGCAGAGGATCAAGTAGGTAAAAAGACGAGGGCTAGTAGAAATCCTTGGGTAACAGAAGAAATATTGAATTTAATTGATGAAAGGAGAAAATATAAAAATGCAGTAAATGAAGCAGGCAAAAAGGAATACAAACGTCTCAAAAATGAGATCAATAGGAAGTGCAAAATGGCTAAGCAGGGATGGCTAGAGGACAAATGTAAGGATGCAGAGGCTTATCTCACGAGGTGTAAGACAGATACTGGCTACAGGAAAATTAAAGAGACCTTTGGAGATAAGAGAACCACTTGTATGAACATCAAGAGCTCAGATGGAAACCCAGTTCTAAGCAAAGAAGGGAAAGCAGAAAGGTGGATGGAGTATATAGAGGGCCTATACAAGGACTTGAGGACAATATTATGGAAATGGAAGAGGATGTAGATGAAGATGAAATGGGAGATACGATACTGCGTGAAGAGTTTGACAGAGCACTGACAGACCTGAGTCGAAACAAGGCCCCCGGAGTAGACATCATTCCATTGGAACTATTGATGGCCTTGGGAGAGCCAGTCCTGACAAAACTCTACCATCTGGTGAGCAAGATGTATGAAACAGGCGAAATACCCTCAGACTTCAAGAAGAATACAATAATTCCAATCCCAAAGAAAGTAGGTGTTGACAAATGTGAAAATTACCGAACAATCAGTTTAATAAGCCACAGCTGCGAAGTACTAACACGAATTCTTTACAGACGAATGGAAAAACTAGTAAAAGCCGACCTCGGGGAAGATCAGTTTGGATTCTGTAGAAATACTGGAACATGTGAGGCAATACTGACCTTACGACTTATCTTAGAAAATAGATTAAGGAAAGGCAAATCTATGTTTCTAGCATTTGTAGACTTAGAGAAAGCTTTTGACAATGTTAACTGGAATCCTCTCTTTCAAATTCTAAAGGTGGCAGGGGTAAAATACAGGGAGCGAAAGGCTATTTACAATTTGTACAGAAACCAGATGGCAGTTATAAGAGTCGAGGGGTATGAAAGGGTAGCAGTGGTTGGGAAGGGAGTAAGACAGGGTTGTAGCCTCTCCCCGATGTTATTCAATCTGTATATTGAGCAAGCAGTAAAGGAAACAAAAGAAAAATTCGGAGTAGGTATTAAAATCCATGGAGAAGAGATAAAAACTTTGAGGTTCGCCGATGACATTGTAATTCTGTCAGAGACAGCAAAGGACTTGGAAGAGCAGTTGAATGGAATGGACAGTGTCTTGAAAGGAGGATATAAAATGAACATCAACAAAAGCAAAACGAGGATAATGGAATGTAGTCAGATTAAGTCTGGTGATGCTGAGGGAATTAGATTAGGAAATGAGACACTTAAGTAGTAAAGGAGTTTTGCTATTTGGGGAGCAAAATAACCGATGATGGTCGAAGTAGAGAGGATATAAAATGTAGACTAGCAATGGCAAGGAAAGCGTTTCTGAAGAAGAGAAATTTGTTAACATCGAGTATAGATTTAAGTGTCAGGAAGTCATTTCTGAAAGTATTTGTATTGAGTGTAGCCATGTATGGAAGTGAAACATGGACGATAAATAGTTTAGACAAGAAGACAATAGAAGCTTTCGAAATGCGGTGCTACAGAAGAATGCTGAAGATTAGATGGGTAGATCACATAACTAATGAGGAGGTGTTGAATGGGATTGGGCAGAAGAGAAGTTTGTGGCACAACTTGACTAGGAGAAGGGATCAGTAGGAAGAAGATGTTCTGAGGCATCAAGGGATTACCAATTTAGTATTGGAGGGCAGCATGGAGGGTAAAAATCGTAGAGGGAGACCAAGAGATGAATACACCAAGCAGATTCAGAAGGATGTAGGTTGCAGTAGGTACTGGGAGATGAAGAAGCTTGCACAGGATAGAGTAGCATGGAGAGCTGCATCAAACCAGTCTCAGGACTGAAGACCACAACAACAACAACAACAACAACAACAACAACAACATGTGTAAAAAACTGAATTTAGATAATATCTATTTAGGTTAGAGTCGGGCAATCTGTTGCCAGTTGTCACAATCAACTTTGCTTTAATTATCAATAGTTGTCAATTAAATTACCTCATGGGTGCATGTCAAAAATTGAATGTGGTATGAGTTTAATGTGAAAGAGTCACAATTACACTTCAAAATTACATCATAAATGGAAAAAAAAGGAAATCACACAAGAACTTGTTCATAAACACATTGTTAAAATTCCATTTGTATCAAGTCTACATCCAGTGGCCAGGAGAGTACTGGGCGAATACTTTTCTACACACAAGTGCAAATGTGACAAAGCAGTTGGTTTACATCCATCCATTATGTTTTTTTCCTTCCCCAAATAATTATAATTATTATTCTACTGCTACTTTTTTGTGTTATCTTTGAAATTGTCATTTGTATGTCATGTGCACTAAAATTTCGAACATTGACTCAGAGCTAATTCAACTTAACTTTATTATTGTTATCTTACTTTGGTTTTTCTCAGTCAGTTGATTGATTACTTTGGCTGAAAACAGGACTAAATACAAAATATCAATAGTTTCAGATTTTGTTACCATTGCTCATATGTAAACATATACCCAAACTGACTTCCTGAAAAAATAGATTAAAGAAAAAGTTATAGAAATAAGTAAGGTATTCACACAAACAGCGACGAAAATATGCTAGCTACTGCACTCAGTTAATTTGGAAGTAATTAATATCTTAAGATAAAACAGTGTTACTGAAATAGAGTCTGCCCCCGGTAGCTGAGTGGTCAGTGCGACAGAATGTCAATCCTAAGGGCCCGGGTTTGTTTCCCGGCTGGCTCGGAGAGTTTCCCCGCTCAGTGACTTGGTGTTGTGTTGTTCTTATCATCATCATCATTTCATCCCCATCAACGCGCAAATTGCCGAAGTGGCGTCAAATCGAAAGACTTGCACCCAGCGAATGGTTTACCCGACGGGAGGCCCTAGTCACACGACATTTATTTTACTGAAATAGAATAGCATTATTTGCACAATTTAGCTATAATTCAACATAAATCATTACAGTATCTGAAAGTTCATGTTCAAACAAATCTCCATCCACTATTCAGTTATACAGAAATGTAAATCTTTAATTGTAATTAGTGAAAATCTGATGCACACCAATTGGCAAATTAGGTTGTAAACTTACATAAGAATCAGGTTAAAATCCATTGTCATTCAGTTCTAGTTCAGTCTGCAGTGAGCTTGAATGGAGCAACATCTCCGTTCGCCAATACAGCGTAATATACCGCAGTTGATTGAGATGAAGTATAAGGTGGAAAAGCACCATATTTCACCTAAATTTCATGTCCAGGATTTTTTTTTAATGAATAACTTTTAACTATTTTTATTGACAGTGTTAAAATTCAACAATGGCTTGTGCAATCTATGACACTAAGGACAGACTATGAACTGTGTTGTTTCCAAATGACAATTACAGTGCAAATAATGTTTTTATTGGTAAGACTGTTGGATCTGAAGGACAATGTCTGAAATGTTTTATTCGGTGACTGTATTAAGTATATGTCTGCCACATGTGGACTTCTGTGAGTAATTACATCAGTTGGTTGGTTGATTGGAGGAGGGAACCAAACAGCAGTGTCATTGGTCCCATGAAGTGGCAGAAGTCAATGGAGGAGCTACACAAACAGCACAGTCCTGTCAAGGTGAAGGTGAAAATGGCCAAACAAAGAGGTGAAAGAAACACTGGGGCAGCAGCAAAAGTAAAGAACAGAAAGGAGGCAGGGGGACAGGGTCACTCCAGAGATGCTACACATATTGGGGCACCAGCACCATTGCCACCCTTCCTGATCCCCCACACGATACCATGATCACAACACAATTGTGACAACACCAGGAGAAGAAGATACGCAAAAAGAGGAAACAAATGGCATGAAATACCAGACAAAACATAGGGAAAAGGGGGGAGGGTGGAAACCTGCCTGGTGTGGAGGCAAGGCTGAGGCCTCCGTAACCAAAACCAACGTTAACCAACAGGCTCCAATTACAGAGAGAAATTCAAATACTTAAACCTGGGAAGAGAAACCACTTTTACGAAGAAAACCAAGGACAGACACAACCATGCAAGAGTTGTCCACTAATACCCAGGACAAGAAAGCTGGGAGGGCACTTGTAATGCGAAGGGCCAAAGGACAGTACATCAAAATATGGATCACCGTGAGCAGCGCACTGCAACTGCAAATGGGGAACAGCTCACTGCAGAGTAAAAATGCCATGGGTCAATCTAGTATAACCACTTCAAAGACAGCAGAGGATGATAGATTCCCTCTGGGTGAGGCTGAGGAAAGAACGCAACGTGATGGGAGTCTCCTTGACTGCACGAAGTTTGCCTCTCAAGAGACTACCTACACCTGAACAAAAAGCATTTGATGTAAAGTTGCTGATCCACCCCCAGAGATGTCATGGAGATCAGGACATAACTGGCTGATCAACATTTCATTATCGGGATACCGCATCACCAGGAACCCAAGGGAAATCAATCTAACAAGCAGTAGCCCCAAGATTGGTGAGAAGGTCGTGGATAGTAGAGAGAAAAGGTTGGAAGGAAAAACCCCGAGTGATTATCTGAAGGCCACTCACTGAGTCCATACATGACAAAACTTGGGTGATGGAGGACAATTTAATAAAATAGAGGGCCTGATAATAGCCATAAGTTCTGTGGTGAAGACCCCATACACAGACGTCAAAAGATGGTGCTCCATGCCAACAGAAGATGTGACAGCGTACCCCATATGACTGACAGATTTAGAGTCATCAGTGTAAAAAAAAATAGTGCCCTGAAAAGCATGCAGAATATACAGCAGAACACCACTGGTGCAATGGGGCCTTTGAGACCCCAAAACTGCAACTGAGGAACTACCAGTAAACCTAGTTGAGGGCGGGCAGCAGGAGGGCTACGTCCAGAATCCCCGAATAGAATAGAGTAAGATGGGTGAGCAGGAGAAGAGCAGATAATAGTGGTGGTACAGGGGAAGAGCAGGTAGTAGTGATGGCATAGAAAACTAGGAGCTGGGACTCCAGAACCAAAAGGGTAGGGATCCCAGTGTCAATCACAAGACTATCAACAGGACTGGTGCTAAAGGCACTGGTGGCTAAATGGATACCACAATGAAGAACCAGGTCCACGAGGAGTACCATGGAAGGAACAGCTGATCCATGAACTTGACAGAACTAATGCCTGATAAATGTGGAGAAGAGTGTTATGATCTGTGCCTCAAGAAGAGTGTGCTTGGAAGCGAAGGACATTGAGTTTTCAGAAGGCACACTGAGACAACCAAGTAAGCTTGTTGTCAAAAAGAAGACCCAAGAAACTTAACAGGGGGACTATAGTCAGGTTTTGGGTGTCAAGATAGAGCTCTAGATCAGGATGGACCATAGCATGGTTAACAGTAATGTTCCACCTTTGATTTAAGGGGGAGAACTGAAAATGGTGCAAGAGTATCCATGTAGAAGCATGGCAAATGGCACCCTGGAGCTGTTGCTCAATAGACTACTGAATGGGAGCCAGTCCAAATACAGATGCCATCCACATATAGAGTAGAGGTCACCAACAATCTGCCAAGAGTCCAGAAATCCATTAATGATTATGAGAAAAGCCCTTTGGAATGCCATTTACTGCATCTTCAGAGAGCTGAGAATGGTGCCACCTCAAACTCAGAATGACTGGCGAGATAGGAATTGGCGAATAAAAATTGTCAGGGGCCACGAAAATCCCACTTGTTGAACATAAGTAGGATGTGATGGCACCAAGCTTTGTCATAGGCCTTATGAAGAGTGAAGAAAATTGCAACAAGGCGGCGGCACTGAGAAAAGGCCTGCTAGCCAAACTGTGGTGTCTAATCCAAGCAGATGATCAATCACAGACTATCCCTCCCAAAAGCCACATGGTTAGGAGATTCGAGGACCCAACTGAGCAGATGAGCCACTGTACATTCAGATAACTTGCAGGGGCACTGGCCAGACTTATGAGCTAGTAACAATCAAGGGGCGACAGATCCTTGCTGGGCTTCAGGTCAGGAACCAAGGTACTGTCTCTCCATTGAAAGGGGAAAATGTCATGGAGCCAAATATGGTTAAAAACTTGGAGGAGAGATTGTCTTTGTGGAGGATTGAAGTGTTGAAGCAACTGGTTATGGTTCAGGGCCCAGGGGCTGAATCATGAGGAGAAGAGAGGACCGGAAGAAGTTCCCATTCAGTAAAAGGTTTATTGTAGAATTCCATCTGACAAGGGGTAAAACAGAAGTGGCAAGCTTTAACCGCTGTTTCCAGAGGAGGAAGGCAGCTGAATAGTCTGACGACAATGCTGTTGTGAAATGGATTGCAAATTGTTCCACAAGACAAAGTGTGCCCATCACATGCGCTTGCTCTGTTTGAGTAAGTAACAGTTTTTGGCAGGAAGACATTTAAAAGTAATAAGACCAGAGAAGGATGGGTACCACTTAAGATGGAGATGTGATGGCGATCAAGAATGGCAGTGGCAATGGCCGTGCTCCACCACAGAATTGGCCGGCAGTGAACAGCGTCCATCAAATGGGCAATGGCAATGCCAGTGCATGAATTATATTATTGGACAAATCACAGATGTTTTCATCAGTACAGCGTGACAACAGTGTGACCTGGGAGGGATAGAGGGGCCAGTCAACATGATGGGAAGCCCAGCATGGTAATCTGGCAATCGGGAGGTGGGAAGGGAACAACAGAATCAATGGGAAGTGGTCAGTATCACAGAGGTCAGTGGCTGGGGACCAGTTGCAAGGTATTAAAACGTCCAAGGAGGACAAAGGGAGAGGGGAGTTACTGAAGGAGGGCAGTTAGGGCAGTGGGTGTACGCAGCCTGTCAGGAAAGAGATAGAGATTGCAAACCATGACCTCAGAGTCCAAGGGGATCCTGATGGAAACCTCAAAGGGCCAACCCAGTTCCGAAAGAATGCATAAGGGTCACTGGGAAGCATCAGTAAAATCAGATTCCCGGAGTAGGACACAACCTGAGTAAAAGGAAATAATGGATTACAACTCCGGTAAATGATGGTAGTATCTACTACAGTTCCATTGAATAAACACAGAATAGGGATCCAAATGGGAGGCGAACAAGCTGGAGCCAATCACACTGCCAAATCACCACCTGTCACCTATGAGGATGGGGTGACATCCATAAATAAAAGGTCAGACTCAGGTTGTGAAAGTGGAGATGGTGCCTCCAACGGCAACAGAGGGGGCTTGTCCTGAGACTTCTTCTTCTTCTTCTTCAAGGTCCACAACTGAGAGAAAGCAGGCGGCCTTGGCAGGCATGGACTTAGAAACCTGTGGCCAAGTTGTGGCAGCAGGCCTCCAGCCTGGGAGACAATGGGGAGAGTAGTCCCGGGAAGGAGCCCCATCACTGGTGGGCACTGAAGAAGGGGACACTTCTCTGGCTGCACAGTGGGTAAGGGGGGGGGGGGGTGCAGCACCAAAGGGGAGGGTGTTGGAATTGCATGGGAGGGGGAGAGAAGAGGGGGCAGAACTGGGGTAAGGAGGTGGAAATGAGGGAAAGGACATAAGAGAGGGAAAGTTGGACATCATAGACACAGGATGACGACGGTCATATTGCTGAGACAATCAAGGGACTTGTACTCCTGTATCTTCTTTTTCTTATAAGTCAGGCCGTCAGGTGAGTGTGGAAAGTGATGGTTGAGACAATTCACACACACTGATGGCAGAACACAGGGGCTCCCCTCATTGAGTGAGTGTCTACATTCACTGCATACAGTGTCCTCTGTGCAGCAGGAAGACATGTGCCTGAAATGCAAACACCGTACACCCCTCAAGGGTGGTGGTACATATGGCTTTATGTTTCACTGAAAACACCTAACATTTACCTTTACCTGCAGGGTAGCTCCCTCAAATGCCAGTATAAAAGCACTGGTATTACAGTGATTGACCTTACGACCTTTCTGAACATGCAGAACAAACAGAACGCCCCACCATTCCAGACTGGCCAGGAGTTCCTGTTCAGTTTGAAGAATGAGGTCCCTATGAAAAGTGTCTCCTGAACCATATTCAAAGACTGGTGAGGAAAAATGGACAGCAGGATGTCACCAAGATGGTCATAAGCATGAAGGGCACCCGATTGGCTGACAGATGTTTTGATCAATAGCAAATCGGATCTTAGTGCGCGACTCCACTTCACCAAACTTGTCATCAACATTTTCCATAAAAAAGTAAAGTCATGATGGCTGTGAGAAAGTGTCCCCATCAGTCCTAGTGCAGACCAGATAGTGGGGAAGGTGTTTCACCCCAAGCTGGTGAGCCTCAGAAACAGTTTAGGAAGCTCATAAGGGCGTTGCATGGTAGGTTGTGCTGAGAAATAATTGTTAATAAAAAAATTCGAGACACTGCACTGTTCACAAGTTACTTAGCACTGATGTTAGCCAAACGGGTCATTGTGCCCACAACTTCAAGTGGCCCACGATATACAATTAGTGTCAGTTGTTCTCACTGCATTAATGATAGCATATGAGATTGTTCAGCCTTTGGCTTAGGTTTCATCCTTATCAAAACGTCAAATTTTTGTATCACACATCTGGTGAAACTGACTGGCGGGCCACTCGAATTTGCATACACAGACCTGACAGGTTAACTTCAATGCTAATTATCTCAGAACTGGCACAATGAATCACTTTTTTTCCTTAATGATTATTTCTTAGTACAGGCTACTCTGCAACCCCCTTCCAAGCTTTTCGGACACTTTCTGATCACCCTGCATACACAAAAACTTCTGATACTAAGTCAGCCAAATGACGAATGCAGCACTGTATCACCAATGAAGCTGTGTGTTATGCATATATTCATGAAACAGGAACTACTGGTTACAAAATAAGAGACAGCTGAATTGTTTAAAATGCATTTGACAAATACACTGTGTTAACCAAAATATCAATGTATTACATCAACTGAAAATGCGTGAATGCCTCAGACACATTTTCGCATAAACAAAACCATACAAAACGTAGTATTTCTTCAAGTAATTTGTTTTCAGTTATTCAACTGAATCCTGACAGACATCAGAGCTGCATGTTTTCTTTGTTTGAATCTGAATTTTGTAGAACTACTCAGATAATTATTGTTTCAACCAGAAGACTAACACTGGTACCTAGAAACAATTCATTAACGGAGTACATAACCTCAGTAATATTTTGTAACAGGGTGCTCACCATTTTGGAAACCAGGAACTGGTGGTTTCTTTTTATTACTTCCAAACAGATGCATACGAAGGTCTTCGTTTCTGCTGTCTCCTCGCTTCAGGCGCCCCACAACACACTTTTTGAGAATAGAATCATAATTCACCCAAGCATGTACCTGCATAATAAGAAGCATTAACGAACAAGACTCTCATTATATTACTCACAAATCTGCTGCCATTTTGCATGCTATGGAAGAAGTTAAATTTCTTTTTTTACTTATTATGACATTCACTATTTCAGTGTAAATAATGCAAAAATTCACTACTGAGTGAGTATGTGCAGCAATGAAGAATAATATGGACATGATACTAGCTTAAAGATAGTCATTTGCGGTGATGACTGTAACAGTGATTACAACCATCTTGGTAACAAAGAGAAATATAAATTCCTGAGCAAGGGTATGTCACCCTATTAAAACAATAATTAGTTGTGTAGTATCTCTGTCTACATAATTTCAGTTTATGAAACATTTCAGTAGTAATCTGCTAATATAATTAATTACAATGGTACAGAGGGATGTGTATAACCACTTTCAATAACAGCTACATAATTAATAGAAAAACAGTGTAACACAATGTTTTAAATTGTAAATACTGTGTAATAGGCCCACAAAGTGAATGCAAATTATGATACAAATAGGGAAATTTTCTGCAGGAAATATCAGCAGATGGAAATGCACAGAAATATGTGAAATTGCTAACTTTCTGTACCATGGGCTGCTCCTGACAAGAGAGGATGTGGTTGTTTAAAAAGTGTCTGATAATGCTTAAAGATACTAGGATAGTCACAAGAAATGTCTGGCAGAACTTGAGGTCAAGGGATATTCATCTGGTAGGGTGAAAGGAAATAAAACTCTGTTGTTACTGGATGACATAAAAAATCTGAGAATTTATTTTTGGCAGCTAGGTAAATCAAAGCTGAGTGGAAATATGTTGTTAAAGACAAAAAAAGGAAAAAACAGCATTCAGTAAAACCTGTAGACAGAAACAAAACCTAAATGAAATTAAAGGTACCAAAAACCAAGCACATGCGTACAACTTTCTTATTGTCAAATGCTAATACTGGGAGTGAGAATCCAGATAGCACACAAGGTGAAACAGGAACCATGGTCACAACCATCGTGTTGCACAGTGGGTTCTGCGATGGTGTCCAGGTGCTACCAGCATATAGTATGGCATCCAAGTTCATTCATTAACAACTTTGTTGCTGTCATACCAGAACAGAAGCATGTCGATGACAAGTTCTGCTTGCAAGTTGGTATATGATATGAACATTTCTGCAACCTGGTCTACTTTCTCATTACGAAAATAACATGTGCAGAGTGCTTTCATAAAGGTAAAGAGTTAACTGGGGAATTAGACACAAAGATGTAAGCTCTCAGTGTAGTGAATGTATACAATGGGACTGAAAATGCACCATACAAAACAGAGTACTGGATCATGAAGGCCCCCTAGGCTACAAAATATTAACAAAAATAGAGCCTCTTTCACAGATATTCACTATGCGCTCTCTTGACCAACTTTTCCCTTTCCCACAAATTACATTATATCAACTGTTATAATAGTTTAAGGCATTTAAGGAGAAGTCCCAGGTTTTTCTATATTGGTTCATATATTAATGTTCAGAACCCACAGTGGTTGATTTTTGGCCAGCACTTACCTAGTTTAGGAAGTAAAATGTGTAGTATTGCCACATATCCACATAGCAGTGTATGTGACACACAATTTAGCTTTTGGAACTAATAACTTCTACCTCAGGGAGGAGAGAGCAGTGTCTCAATCACATTCTGCAGGCTCGTACCATATCAAATTCTTCCTTATTAATGCACAGTTTTACACCCTAAGAGCAAGAGACTGACCTTAAGTTCTAACCACTGTCACATCTTTTTTGCCAATGGCCTCATCATGCTGGATATACCAGTTCTTACCTGGTCATCAAACTCTCACAACTTCAGGCCCAGTTAGTCTTAAATGGGTGACTGATTGTAACCAACAGATTCCATTGGCTCAGGGACATACAAGTCGCCAAAGTGGAATCCAATTGAAAGACTTTCCCAGCCAACTGAGCCGTATGACTTTATAATATCTTTAGATGAAAGTCACACACTACTGCATGTGAAGATCAGGCAAAGAGAATGCCACCAATATTAAGTTCTCTTCCTCCTTTCTCTATCTTTTATTCTTCAAATAATCTTGTCAGCTTCTAAAACTATCTCCATTTTCCATGCATGCAGAGTAAATTATAGTCTCATTAAGTTGCAAACATTCCCTTCTCATTACCTAAATAAGACATTCATCCAGACTGGGAGGGAAGGGGGGAGGGAAGGGGGTGGGAGGCTGTAGGAGCAAAGTGAAAGATGAATGTCTCATTTAGGTAATGAGGAGGGAACTTTTGTGATTTAATGAGACAATGATTTACTCTGCAGGCATGGAAAATGGAGGTAGTTTGAAACAGCTTCCAGAAAAAATGGCTCAGTAGCAAACACTTTCTAGATGTATGGTTGGTTTTTAAAAATTTCAAATTGCCATATGAACTGCATCATACATGTGGTCCAGTTAATTACTGATTAAAAAATCTATATTATCATCCAAGACAGTCTGTGTCCTACTGGAATAAATTTTGTACCACTTAATTTGTGATCGTCTGAGTGAGGTTCAAATGGCTCTGAGCACTATGGGACTTAACATCTATGGTCATCAGTCCCCTAGAACTTAGAACTACTTCAACCTAACTAACCTAAGGACATCACACACATCCAAGCCCAAGGCAAGATTCGAACCTGCGACTGTAGCGGTTGTGCGGTTCCATACTGTAGCGCCTAGAATCGCTCGGCCACCCCGGCCGGCTCAAATTTCTCCTGCAGCTTTTAACTAACTTTAAGAGGCATTGTATCTCCTCTGTGAAAGTGAAAATTCTTGTAATCTTTTCAATAGCTGTGTGTTTGTTTTTGAAAATTTTGCTCTAAATAAATAATGAGTAGCTAACAAAACATACCACTGTTTTATATCTCCTTAATCTATGTATGAAGCAAATCAACAAATAAAGTTACCTGATTAAATAAATCTGTTGCATCTTTACCTACACCCCTCATCAGCTGTTCAGAGCCACCAGGGTGGAAATTCATATAATGTGTCACATTGTAAACTATTCCTGTAACATAGAAAACACATTGAGTAAGTTTTAAGCAAAAAGAAAAAGTTTGTGTTAGTAAGCAACAAACAAATGTTTTTCAGAAAGACATTGCACTTACATCTAACATTACATCCACAAATTCATCAATGCATCATATCAAACTAACTGGTGTAGGCCCAACTATAGGCCTCATAAGAAAGTTCATTCATAAATACTATGTTGGCATTCAGTTTTCATGAAAATCAAGCGTGACGCAATGTTAAATGCAGTGGTGGAGAATACTACAACTGAAACAAGTCAACTGAACAAAGACGCTCACGTTGTGATTATTGGCGGCGGCAATGACGTATACAAAAACGAAAGCAGGACAGCCCTGCGATGTTTCCATAATATATTACCAAAACTATTTGAAATGAACATTGTCATCACAAACATGCCAGTGCGACATGATTTACTACTGTGGTCATATGTAAACAAAGCGATTGGACACTACAATTCTGAGCTACAGAAACTGTGTGATAAATTTAGTCATGTACATTTGATAGACTTAAGTAAGAAGAGTTGTGATGAACACACAAAACACAGATTCCACTTAAACAGGAAAGTTAAGGCCAAGCTAGTTTCCCACATAAACAAACAGTGCGAGAAAGACAGTGTGGAGAAAGCTCCAATTGCTCTGGGCTACAACCACGAGACATTTTTAGAATAAAGAACCATAATAATGGTTTTCAGGGATGTATTTTGGATATGACTGAGTCCCATTCACGAAAAGAAAAGCCAGGCTGTGAAATAAGTGATCAGTCATTGCAGGACAGTTCTAAAAAACCAGTGTATGCAAAAGTCATAAAAAGTGTAACTCAAACAATTTTGATTCGTGCAAGATGGTAAATAAACAAGAAGAGATAACGCCCTTAAAGTTAATGCACTTAAATGTGCAATATCTCAGAAACAAACTAGACATTCTACAAATATTCATAGAGGAACACTTGCCACATGTACTAGTAATAACGGAACATGGGATAAAATGCACTGAAATAATATATTATAGATTAGAAGGTTACATACTAGTAAATAGTTACTGTAGGCAAAACCATAAATGTGGTGGTGTGGCAGTTTGTGTTAGTAAGGATATAAAAGCTAAAAAAATTTCCTTTCTTGAACACCACACCAAAGAAGAATCAATTGAAATGACAGGTATTGTACTCCACAGTAATGATCTTAAGTTACCAAAAAGCTTAAAGTGATTGGAGTATATAGGCCACCAAATGCTGATGTAATGCTGTTTATGGATGAAGTTAGTAGTGTTGTTGGTCAGGCCGTTTCTAATAACCTTACTATATTAGGTGACTTTAATATAGCAGCAAACTCAAATAGTATAGTAAACTTGAAACTCAGTGATGTACTGACCTCATACAATCTTGTAAATATAGTGAACTCTGACACCAGAGTGATAGACACATGTTCCACTAGAATATATTATGCTATAATCAACAAAGATGTTATAGATAAGGTAAATTACAGTAACTTAGATTTTCTTTATTCTGACCTCTTCTGTCAGGTGATAGAATACATAAATTCAGTTTTGCCTAAAATAACAAAAATTGTGCTACAGAAACAAATGCTGAATACCTCAAATATTAATGCTCTTAAAGACAAACTAGCGAATGACAAATAGGATTCTGTGTACCAGGTAAAAGGGTCGGATGAGAAATGGAATGAATTCTACTCAACCCTACTGTATGATTTGAATATAGTTGTCCAGTCAGAGAAATCCAGAAGGTAGTTAAACACTGTCAAAATGGAAGTAATCCTAGACTAGAACTCCCACCAAATCTGATTAGGCTCAGGCAGCAAGTACATGATCTAAACCAGCTTTATAAACCTACTAATATGCAAGTTTTCAAAGAAAAATACAATGGGGCCAAGAAAACCTTTAAAACTGAAACTGTTAACCTAAGGAATCAGATTAACAGCAAAACAATAGAACAGTGTGACAACATAAGCAAAGTATCTTGGAAGCTGATTGACAAATACCGAAAAGGTCCCAACAAGATGAACATGGAACCACTCAGCATAAGACATGATGGTAACATTATAAAAAACACAGATACTATATGTAATATTTTTAATAACTACTACAATTCTGGTGAACAATCAACCCATATTATAGATTCACAGGTAGAGACCCGATGCCATCTCACCCAGTGTACCGAATTTGAATTTGTGGAAGTGAATGAGGAGGTGGTTCGCAGGGCAATATACATGCTAAAAAAAAATTTCATCTGGATGGGATGGCGTATCCAGTGCTATTACTAAAGTGTGTTTAAAAGAAGTCTCTAAACCTCTTACTCACATGATTAATTGCAGCATTAGAGAAACCATGTATCCAACAGTTCTAAAAATGAGTCTAGTGTATACAAAGGGAAGTAAGGAAGATGTCTCCAACTACAGACAAATATCATTAATTCCCACTTTTAGTAAGATATTCTAAAGCATTTTCCTTTCTCAGCTAAAATTGCCTTTTTCACAAAACAAACTGCTTGTAGATTCACAGCATGGCTTCAGAAAAGAGCTAAGTACAACCACAGCAGTTACCCAGTTCAGCCATGAAGTTTACTGTCTGTTGGACCAAAGATGCAGACTATAGGTATATTTTTGGACCTGACAAGAGCATTTCATACGGTAAACCATAGGTTACTTCTTAAAAAGCTACAATCTTATAGTATTGGGGATCAAGCCATGAATCTTCTAACCACATATCTGCTGAATCATAAGCAAAGCACTAAACTGTCATGCAAACTAGATAATAAAATCATGAACTCCCAGTCCACCAGTGAATCTGTATTACAAGGTGTACCACAGGACTCAATCCTTGGACTCTTTCTCTTCCTTATATATATTAACGACATTACACAACCCATTAACTTCCATATTGTAAGCTATGCAGATGACATGTCAATCTTATTCTATGGAAGTGAATCTAATACACTAGAATCTCTTGCTACTAGTGGTGTAACAGAGGCAACAAAAATACCTCAATGATCAGGGACTCAAGGTGAATGTCACCAAATCTCAACTACTGACATTTAAAACAGGCAGTTCTCACCACAACAATATGAATAGTGTGTGTAATATCTCTGCAACAGAAAATGGTAACTGTAAATTCCTGAGGGTGTATGTTTATGAAAAGTTGCGGTGGACATACCACATTAAAGTCAGTAGTGCCATATATCTCCTCAGCCAGCTCGCAAAGATAGTTCCTAGCCAAGCTCTGAAATTAGTATATTATGGAACACTTTACCCCTTTCTCAGTTATGGAATTAAACTATGAGGCTGTGCAGCTGATACACATTTAAAAAGAATACTACTACTACAGAAAAGAGCAATAAGACATATACATGGGATGGGACATAGAGATTCATGTCGTGAAGTGTTTGTGCAGCACAAATATCTGACAATATATTCTCTGTACATCTTCAAAATAGTTGTATTTTTTAGAAGTCAACCAACAGAAGCTATCAAGGGCAGTGATGTACATGATCACAACACTAGAACAAAGTGTAACTATTTCTGTAACAGAACAACACTAAAAATGACTGATAGAAGTTCATATCATCAGTGGTTTGATTTGGTATAACAAGCTACCAAACGCTCTAAGAACATACACAGGAAATGTTTTTAAAACAAAATTAAAATCTTTTCTAATAGAAAAATGTTTATATTTTTTCAACAAATTTTAAGATAGTGATTGTAACATAAGGCATTAGCATATCAGTTGTAATTTGATAAACGTAAAAAATAGACATAAGAAGCAACAGCTACGGAATATAGTGTATTTTATAAGTGTAAATATAACCATAGTATTTAAGTCTGACGTTTGCAAAAGCCATCACTATGATGGCTCCACACAAAGAAAATGTAAACAAACAAATACACAGGGGCTTCTGGTGACTCAAAGTTATGGTCGCAGATGGTTTCTTTCAGTTTAGCGCAAAATAAAAATCAGTTTGCTCAATTTGTTCTTTAAATCCAGATGGATTTATTGAGTTTTATGCAACATTTTTTTTTACACTGTTAGGAAAACCTTTAACACTCTTATTCTTGAAATCTATTATTAAACTTCTAGTTTCTACTAATACCTTTCCATTTTATGTTTGGCATACTTATCTGCAGGTGACATTGTTTATACTCATATGCAAAGACTTGCAGATTGTATTAGGAATGAGTGAGTTTTTGTTGAATTTTGTTTTGAGTATAATGTGATGTAATTTTACTTGAATTTGTTGTAGAGCCTACTTAGAAATTTTAGAAATGTAAAAAGGATAAACTTTTATCTTATAGACATTTATATTGTAATAATAGTAATAGTAATAATAATAATCCCCGTGGAGGCCCGGGAAAAGAATAGGCCTCCGGTATGTTCTGCCAGTCGTAAAAGGCGACGAAAAGAACAAACCACTAATAGGGCTAACCCCCCTTTTAGCGTGATTAGTTGGTTCAGGACAGAACTAAAGAAGCCTCGGACAAGCGCCGTCATGGTCGGGGACGACGCTTGAACCCTATGCCCGCCCACAATGGTAACGACACTGCTAGCCAACTGGAAAATGATTTAAATCCAAACAGAGGTGTTTTGCAGGATATGCTTCCTGCAACCACCCTAGAAGGAAAACAAAGACAGAGGATGAGATGGTCAGATGAAGTTAATCGACACCTCATGTTCTGTTTTTACCAAGCAACAAACCTAGGAACCAACACAACTGGATACAGATCACAAGTATACACAACATTTATTACCAGATACCCAGAATTAAAATTTTTAACAGAACAACAACTAGCTGATCAGATCCGTGTAATAATCAAAAATAACAGGATACCCCAGTCAGAACTAGAAAACATCAAACAACAAGTACAACAAATACTGGAACAAAATAATGTGCAATCAGAAGAAGAAGAAAATACAGTAATGGACTCAAACATCCCAGAGCAAACAAACAAAGAACAACATGCACCAATTAAACAATCAGAGGAAAACGAAATCTTAAGACAGCCACCAGAACAAGCACAAATAGAACACGAAGTGACACACATGTTAGATATAGAAGAAAAATTTCAGCTAACATATATACAATACAAAGACACAAATACAGACATTAGACCATTCTTGCATAGACCACCAAATAACCCACAAGTCGAAACAACAATAAAAGCTATCAACACAATCATACACAACAAAATAAATGAAAACACAACTATGGAAGAGTTACAACTACTGGTTTATATAGGAGCACTCACTACACTAAATATACACACTAGGCAGAGATCAGAACCAACCAACACACAGAAGAAACCCACAAAACCAGCATGGCAACACAGGCTACAGATCAAAATAGAAAAACTGAGAAAAGACATCGGACAGCTAACACAATTTATAAGAAATGAAATCTCGGAAAAAAAACGAAAAAGGTTAGGTAAAATCTCACAACAAGAAGCGACAGAGCAATTAGACAAAAAGAAGCAGAAATTACAAGCATTAGCCAAATGACTCAGAAGATACAAAAAAAGTGAAAATAGAAGGAAACAAAACCAAACATTCAACACAAAACAAAAGAAATTTTACCAGACAATAGATAACACACACATTAAAATAAACAATCCACCAAACATAACAGACATGGAACACTTCTGGAGCAACATATGGTCAAACCCGGTACAACATAACAGGCATGCACAGTGGATACAAGCAGAAACACACACATACAAGATGATACCACAAATGCCTGAAGTGATAATTTTGCAACATGAAGTCACCCAAGCAATTAATTCTACTCACAATTGGAAAGCCCCTGGAAATGATAAAATAGCAAATTTCTGGTTAAAGAAGTTCACCTCAACACATTCACATCTAACTAAATTATTTAACAGTTACATTGCAGACCCATACACATTCCCTGATACACTTACACGTGGAATAACTTATCTGAAACCTAAAGATCAAGCAGACACAGCGAACCCAGCTAAATATCGCCCCATAACATGCCTACCAACAATCTACAAAATATTAACTTCAGTCATTACACAGAAACTAATGACACATACAACACAGAACAAAATTATAAATGAAGAACAAAAAGGCTGCTGCAAAGGAGCACGAGGATGTAAAGAGCAACTGATAATAGATGCAGAGGTGACATATCAAGCTAAAACTAAACAAAGGTCGCTACACTACGCATACATTGATTACCAAAAAGCTTTTGATAGTGTACCCCACTCATGGTTACTACAGATATTGGAAATATACAAAGTAGATCCTAAATTGATACAGTTTCTAAACATAGTAATGAAAAACTGGAAAACCACACTTAATATCCAAGCAAATTCAGATAGTATCACATCACAGCCAATACAGATTAAGCGTGGAATATACCAAGGAGACTCATTAAGTCCTTTCTGGTTCTGTCTTGCTCTGAACCCACTATCCAACATGCTAAATAATACAAAATATGCATATAATATTACTGGAACATACCCACACAAAATCACACATTTGCTATACATGGATGATCTAAAACTACTGGCAGCAACCAATCAACAACTCAACCAATTACTAAAGATAACAGAAGTATTCAGCAATGATATAAATATGGCTTTTGGAACAGACAAATGTAAGAAAAATAGCATAGTCAAGAGAAAACACACTAAACAAGAAGATTACATATTGAATAACCACAGTGACTCCATAGAAGCGATGGAAAAAACAGATGCCTATAAATACCTAGGATACAGACAAAAAATAGGAATAGATAATACAAATATTAAAGAAGAACTAAAAGAAAAATATAGACAAAGACTAACAAAAATACTGAAAACAGAATTGACAGCAAGAAACAAGACAAAAGCTATAAATACTTATGCTATACCAATACTGACCTACTCATTTGGAGTAGTGAAATGGAGAAACACAGACCTAGAAGCACTCAATACCCCAATACCACAACAGATAAATGCAGACTTTGCAAACAACAAATAGAAACAGTAGTCCACATCACAAGCGGATGTACAATACTAGCAAATACAGAATACCCCAGAAGACATGACAATGTAGCAAAAATAATACATCAACAGCTTGCCTTACAACATAAACTTATAAAACAACACGTTCCCACATACAAGTATGCACCACAAAATGTACTGGAGAATGATGAATACAAATTATACTGGAACAGAACCATTATAACAAATAAAACACCACATAACAAACCTGACATCATACTCACCAATAAAAAGAAGAAATTAACACAACTAATCGAAATATCCATACCCAATACAACAAATATACAAAAGAAAACAGGAGAAAAAATTGAAAAATACATCCAACTGGCTGAGGAAGTCAAGGACATGTGGCATCAGGATAAAGTTGACATTATACCAATTATGCTATCAACTACAGGAGTCATGCCACACAATATCCACCAGTACATCAATGCAATACAAATACATCCAAACTTATATATACAACTACAGAAATCTGTAATTATTGATACATGTTCAATTACCCGAAAGTTCCTAAATGCAATATAACATATACCGTACAGTTAAAAGGAAGTGACGCTTGATCAAGGTCCGCGTCACTTTCCATTTTTAACCAGACTTAACGTCTGAGAAAGTAAAGAAATAATGATAATAATAATTTATTAATAATGTCTGCTTGTGTCTGTATATGTGTGGATGGATGTGTGTGTGTGTGTGTGTGTGTGTGTGTGTGTATGTGTGTGCGAGTGTATACCCGTCCTTTTTTCCCCCTAAGGTAAGTCTTTCCGCTCCCGAGATTGGAATGACTCCTTACCCTCTCCCTTAAAACCCACATCCTCTTGTCTTTCCCTCTCCGTCCCTCTTTCCTGATGAGGCAACAGTTTGTTGCGAAAGCTTGAATTTTGTGTGTGTGTTTGTGTTTGTTTGTGTGTGTCTATCGACCTGCCAGCGCTTTCGTTCGGTAAGTCACATCATCTTTGTTTTTGGATATATTTTTCCCACGTGGAATGTTTCCCTCTATTATATTTATTAATAATATTGTAGATGTATGTTACTATATCATAGAATTTCGTTAAGACTTATACCAAGTTCAGTTCATCCCTTATAACTCCACAAGCAACCATCTCTGAGCGAAATATAATAGGTAGGAAGTATTAAATTTTTGTGACTACTTAAATATCTTAAGGTTAATTGGGAAACCCACTACCAAGAATTAATGAATCCCTTTAGCTCAACTATATTTGCAGTACCATACATGTGATTTCTGTTACAGGCTACTTAAAAATACAGAAACTTCTTTATTTCGCATATTTCCAAACAATGTTGAGTTATGGATTTTTTGAGGTAATCTAAGTTACAGAAACTTTTTTCTAGAATACAGAAGCGTGTAATACAAATCACTATTTTGCCAGTATTGTACTTGTCCTGAGCAAGATGGGCAACAGCAGAGCCATCTACTGGAGAGAACCTGGCTGGTCCAGAGAGGCAACTGGGCACCAAAGATATCATGCATACAAACTCCAGTAAAGTTCAACAATAGCAATGATTATTATGACAACTGTACAGAATTAAAAGATACTCCTTTGTCCATAGAAAAATGGTCTATGGTCTATGTTAATTTTACAGGAGCCATTCACTGGAATTCAGTGACATATAACATGCTATATATTTATGTTAACAGGCTGAGAGATAAGAACCTGAAGTGTGTTTTGAATCTTAGGTCAGACATGATGTTCGAGTATGATTGGCACAGTGTTATGAATGGTCATATTGTGAGATTTTTCAAGATAATTAGAAGGCAACTCCTGTAGAGAAAAGTCTGTTTATGTTTGGTAGGTTGAAAAGTGGCAGTGCCAAGTATGACTAGCTCTGATTTTTATTTAATGTTTTGTGATAAGTAAGCTCAGTTTGGAAATGTTAGGAAAGTTGGGGCATAATTAAGATTTTTTGTTTTGTTTTCTTTTCGACACGGCATCACACCAACTAGTCTAAAATTTCAGTGGTCCAACATTACTTACAAGTATTTCATTTTTGGAGCTAGAAGTAATATCACTTGCCAACTATGCAGTTTTGAAGTTAATGTAATTAAGTGAAGAAGTTAATAACAAGAACATATAGCTGAAGCAACAATATTACTGAAAGTGTAAGTCAGATGTGAATCATGAAGAGATTAATCCTTTCATGCAACTGTCTAAGTATCAAAATTAAAACTAGGGCTGATAGTTGCACAATTATAATAAATTAGCACCACTCATACTCTGATAAAGTGATAATTTTTTAAGTTAAAAGCTAACAATCCATTTGCAACTTCATATGAAGTTCAGAGTACTTGAAACAATTCAACTAGAATGCATTGCACTCCATGTATCTCATAATAAAAGTAGTAGAAATATAAAGCAATTATGTGAAGGTTCCTCTGAAAACATACTATTGATTGAGTTACAATTTTTATAGTCCCACAGGGATATCAGAATACACTATACAAAAGCCAAAACAGGGCCAAAATTATTAATAGCTAATGTGCCATATTTGACAGTTTTCACAGTGTCTAATTTTTATAGTCAGCAATTAGAAAATAAAACTACGGTATCTGACAGTCAAAGTCCAGTCAGGACTGGTATGGTACATCTATTGTTACATGGAGAACCAATCATACTTCTGTGCAGGATGTCCCAGGAAGGAAAAAAAAACTAGTAAATAAGGGTCCTGAAGTGCATACCTTTTAAGCGCTATGAGCAGTTGTTCATCTCCACTACTGTGTAACATATATCTTCTACTAAACAAGTGCTCACAGGTCTTAAGGTATGCATTTTGAAGTGCAAGTTTACTGGACTATTTTGCTTTGAATGATCATTCCTCTCATACCCCTAAATATTAACCATTCTTCCAAGGATGCTCTGTATGGGCCCTTATTAAGATGGGGTTGCCAATCTCAAAGGAATTTTAAAGCCACTGCCAGCCCCCACCCCCAACCCCAGGGTAATATCCATGTAACCCTTTTGTCTGGATCTAGTGTGTATCATGTGGTTTAATGGGATAATGTTTTTCAAAGTTTTTGCAGGTCATGTCTCTGAGATGGGACGCGGGAACCAGACCCATTATTTACCTCGGTGGATGTGGAAAACTGCCTAAGGTTCACAGTCAGGCTGGCCAGTATACCTAACCCCATCATTAATCCACACAGCAGGGGCAGGAGCATCTATCCATATCCCACAAGTGGGCACTTTAACACACCCAGCTACCCTGGCAGGCTATATCAAAACCAACAATTTAATGTGTTTCATGATTTCACCTTAGGCACAAAGCAAATATTGTTCACTATTTCCCATACCAAGTAGACAGACTGCAAAAAATTTACTCACGAACACAATTACAAAAGTGAACAGACATTCAAACAAATAGATTTTGAAAACTGATATAAAACTAACAAAATAGACAAGCTGAACAAAAAAACTTAAAAATAAGGGAAAAATCTATTGCAGAAAAAGACAGATCATCACGAACAGGCCAAAACACACAGTACATACCTAAATAAGAAGTATTCAGAATAACAAATCAACGGTACACACTCAACACCTACGGCAGCAGCAGCAGCAGCAGCAGCAGCTGCAGCAGCGTTTCAGGAAGTTGGTAATATATGTAGAGCAAAAGGACTGAAAATAGCGAATAGCCTACAGAGCTGATAACTCATTATAAAAGAAAGCAAGGACAGCAAACACCACTAGAGACAAACATATGCAACTAGAATTTATCAATTCGCTTACCAAAAACTGTAATAGCCACCTTAGTGACATGGACTACAGCCCAACAAACAGTGAAAAAGAAGTAGAAATTCTTACATGGAAAAAAAAGCCCAAAAAGAAAATAATAACTGAGAACTACTACACAAAACAAGCTATAGGAGAAGGAAAACAACAACAACAACAAAACACACACACACACACACACACACACACACAAACAGAGAGAGAGAGAGAGAGAGAGAGAGAGAGAGAGAGAGAGAGAGAGAGGGGGGGGGGGGGGGAGGCAGGCAATAAGCTTACTAATTTACAACCAGGTTTACTTTTGCAAGAAACGCAAAAATATAAAGAAAAATGTATGCTTTTAATCATCATCACTGGCAGATGGCAAACCACAGAAAGATATCATTCATAGTAAAAAAAAAAAATGCAAACAGTGAAGTTAAATGCCGTGCTACGTGTATGTGTTTTGTAAAACTGTTATACTGCATTTAAAATTAGTTGCACTGTTGACAGTTCAGTACAGAACAAGAGGAGGGAAGCATAGTTGCCAGCATGAGCTGGTGACACTAAAGCCAGGTCTGTTCGGTGCATAACCTGTCAGCTGCGTAAGCTGGCCAATCTGCAGTCTTTCCCAAATGATTTTGAAGAAATTATACCGTAATAGACTGAGTCTCACACATCTTATAGCTTCATTTGTCAGCTTCATGGTGAACTACCTATCATTTTGTTAAAGGTCATAGTTATTGTGATATATTGGTATTAGCTAAACTACTGCAAGAAATTCTTAAAGTTTGCAATGAAAAACAGGGGTCGCTATGAATTTGTGTTTAGTGTACCGGTATGTAAGGTCATATGTTGCTACACATGATATTTAGGTGACGTATTTAAGTATTCTTTAAACCTCTAAGGATATCTTTATGTATCTGCAATGTAGGAAAAATGGAATGTATGTAAAGGTCTCCGTCACGAACACACACGCCCATGAAAAAGTCAGAATGATACATTCATAAATACCTTGTATCTCAGAAATGGTCTGAGATATTGAAAGAGGATTTTGGTAAATGATAGCACACAAAGAGGAGAGTATTTTTCCTTATGATTAATATGCAAAGCCTCCATGCGATATTCCAGCAAATACAGATTTTTTTTAATGAAATAATATAGTTTTTAAGGACCATAAATAGCCTGTGAAATGTGAATTGCTGTGGTTTTGCAACAATATAAGTGAATAAATTGCAGATTTACTTTTGTAGCGAGAATGGGCTTTCTCGTAAATATTGATATGTCTCGCCCTCAGTTGCTAGTTTAATAAAATACTTTTTTACAATTATGTCACTCTTTCAAATGTGTTAGAATGTGTATCTGTAAATTCTGCTGTGTTTAGGCAAAAGAAGCAGATGTTAACACAGCAACAAGTAAAGTATTACTCAAAATTCGACAAAGTCCTTCATGAATCTATGTCTTCTCAACTACATTCTTGGTATGGCTGACAACTTTAGTGTGACGTAACATTTGCAATGACTTCTTTTGTCAGATTTCAACCTCAATGAGCATACATTATTTCTTGTTTTTTTTGCAACATTACTTTCACCTAGACCTATATATCCTCTGTTAGATTTAAATGATCATGGTAAGTAGGAAGCCTGGTTAAACTTTGCTCTTTAGCGTTAGCCAGTTCGTCGACCAGGTAGCGTGGAGTTCTTGGTTTGCACAGTACTGAAAGTTCCATTAAATTCGCCTTACACAAACTAGTTTCAACATTATCCAATCGAACATTTATTTGTACCCAAAGAAAAATAGCTGCTTGTCTGCGCTGCATTGTTGGACCTTTATGCATCACAACCGAGTGGCATTGTGCACTGTCCATTACTTTTGTAATTATTGTAATTGCTGATGATATTATTAATGCAGCACTAACATGAAACACTCATTCACAACACCTGATGACTGTAGAACACTTCAATGCCAGAAAATATCAATTTACAATGAGAGCTAATGAATGTAAGTGCCTCTAATGCATGACAGAACGAAGTAGTGTTTATCCACGCCATTGCAACAGGGGCACTTTGCCAACCGAACTGCTGGTGGCGTGGTAGGGAAAGCTGGCTCACCATTGGTGTTACATGGGTAATGGCGTCATATCCCCTCTGGTGAGCGAAACGTCAAAAGTCTCAACTAATTTTTAACACACTATAGTGAAACTGATTAACGTAATCCCATCTGCACGTACTTCTTTGTCCAATATTACTTATCGTTTAAAACAATACAATATAACACAAAACTTACTGAGAGAGGTGTGACAGCACCAAAACATGTACGCAAGCACACATTGTCATCAGCTCAAAGTTAGATTCTAAAATATATTATACAGAATTGATCTAATATTGAATACATTTAATTCTCGTAAACATCATGATAAAGCAAGTGGAGAAATCTAGAAACCTTAAAATGTATCCTAACCCGAAAGTAAATGAAAGTATCAGAAAGGGGGTACAGTTTAACAATGACATGGTGATTAAAGAAGAGGCCAAGACAAAACTATTATTTCAAGCATACATTTTATTTTAATTGCTGATGATGTGCTCTTCAGTCTAATGACTGATTTGACACAACTGTACATACTAATCCATCTTGTGTAATTCTCTCCCTCTCTGTATAACTATGGCAACGAACATTCACTTGAGCCTGCTCACTGTATTCAAGCCTTTGTTTCCCCTCTCTAACTTTTACCCTCACACTTTCTCCACAAGCAAGTTTTCCATTCCCATGCTCTGTATGTTGTTTTGTTTTGTTTTAGGGCACTAAACCAACCCAGGACATATGAACACACATCAGAACCTTAAAACACTGAGATGTAAAAGGAGTTAAAAGGGACTATGTTAAGCCCAATCAACAGAAGGAAAGACAGCTAAAAGCAATGACTTCCTCTTGGAGAAAGGTCCACAAAATACACCGTAGAGACAACAAACGCCCTCAACTAAAGATCAGATGTCCTTCGTCATACTGCTACGATGAATAAAAGGTAAAATGTGGTCAATAGCCCACGCGTCAGTCGCTAAAATGGCCAATAACTCAAACGGCAAACAGATATTACAATATAAGTTATTAAAAAAAAAAAAAAGATATTTGGTCAGCAAGTGCCTAAAACGGCAGTGTCTAATATGCAACCTAGCTCAAATTACCTAATCATAGTGAGAGGGCCGAGAGGAGGTCGTCCAAGCAGCTGGGAGAGGTTTATTTCCCCGGAGCCTGATCCCATGAAGAGAAGACCAGTGGTTACGCCTATGTGACACCACCTGCTGACAGATGGCAACATGGAGATAATCGCAGAAGGAATGGAAGAACTAGTGGGCTGCAGGAGGGGGTCTGCAGCCTTGGCAGCAGCAACAGCAGCCTCATTTCCCATCAGACCAATGTGAACAGGGACCCATGCAAACATCACAGTGACTCCCTTAAGAGTGGCAAGTGAAAGCTTTCTTGGACCTGTTGCACTAAGGGATGGACTGTGTACAGTACACAGAGGCTCTGAAGGGCACAGAGAGAGAGAGAGAGAGAGAGAGAGAGAGAGAGAGAGAGAGAGAGAGAGCAGATGACAATTGAAAAGTCTGTGTCGGTGGATGTGCTACGTGGCTTGATACTGGGTGAAGAGCTCAGCTGTACATACTGAGCAGTGTTCCAGAATCTGATACCGAAAATGGTCAGTGCCAATGATGAAGGCATACCTGACCCCATGGTCAGTCCAAGAGCCATCAGTGTACACAACAGTACTATCGCTAATTTCTGTGTGGAGGTTGATAAACTTAGAGCAATTGAGCAAGGCTGCAGTAGTGTTCTTAGGAAGCGAATGTAGTCCAAGGTGAACACAGGCTGCGACATGAAGCTAAGGTGGTGAACAGTTAACCCCCATCAGGAAAGTGGCAGGTAGCTGGAAGTTAAGCTAACAGAGCAACAGTCAAAAGTGAACTCCATGAAGTAACAGAGAAGAGGGAGGTGCCCCATACCCGTGGTCAAATAATTCATTGAAGGAGGTGGCACAGGATGGGTGGATGAGCATGGCACACAAAAGAGCATGCCTGTCTGCTGAGGAGGACATCACATCGGTATCACAGTGGTAGTTTGGCAGCTTCTACGTAAAGACTCGTAACCTGGCTAGTGTAAAAGGCAACAGTGGCCAAACAAATGCCACAATGGTGAATTGTATTTATATGGCATAAGATGGATGAACTTGCAGAAGCATAAATGAAACACCCATAGTCTAGTTTTGAACGGGCAAGAGATTGGTACAAACGGAGGAGGGTGGTCTGATCCACTCCCTAGGAAATATCGCTGAGGGCACATAGGACATTGAGGGACCTTGCACCACAGGTGGCTAGCTGAAACACATAGGATGACCAAGAAAGTTTCCTATGAAGCATGAGCTGCAGGGATTTTACAGTATCGGTGAACAGAAGAGCAACAGGCCCCAGGTGTAAAGATGGTGAAAGAAACCCATTGTGCTGCCAGAAATTCATACAAATGATTTTGTCAATGGGAAAGCGAAAGCCATTGTCGAAGCTCCACGAGTAAAGACAATCAAGACATCACTGAAGACGCTGCTTCAGGAGACAAGTCCACGGAGAACTGCAATAGATTGCAAAACAGTCAACGAAAAGGGAGTTGGAGATGCCTGATGGGGGAGAGGCCACAATAGGGTTATTGACAACAGCAAAGAGGCTGAAGCTCAGGACAGAGCCCTGACACACATCATTTTCCTGGATAGAGGTTTCCGACAAGGCAGAACCCACATGTACCTTAAAAATTCAGTCTTTTAAAAATTCCCGAAGGAAATGGGGCACGCAGCCACAGAAGCCCCGCATGTAGAGAGTACGGGGCATACCAGTCCTCCAGCAGGTGCCATAGGCTTTCTCCAAATCCAAAAAACATGGCTACAGTCTGGGATTTCCACAGAAAACTAATCATGACATGGGTGGGCAAGATTATAAGGTGGTCAACTGCAGAACGGCGCGCTCACACTGTGCAGTTGTTAGTAATTTTCAAGACTCGAGACACCACACTATCTGGGCATGAATCATACATTCCATCACCTTGCAAACACAGCTGGTGAGACAAATGGGGCAGTACCTAGAAGGAAGGTGTTTGTCCTTACCTGGCTTGAGTAGGGGTGTGACAGTGGCTTCACGCCAACGTCTGGGAAATGCATCATCTGTCCAGATGTGATCGCATGTATGAAAGAGAAAGTAAAGTGCTTGCCCGCACGAGAAAGGTGCTGCAACAGCTGAATGTGAAAATCATACGGCTCTTGGGCAGAATATCAGGATGTTCAAAATGTTCAAATGTGTGTGAATTCCCAAGGGACCAAACTGCTGATGTCATCAGTCCCTAGTCTTATACAATAATTAAACTAACTCAAATTACCTTATGCTAAGAACAACACAAACACCCATTCCCGAGCGAGGCGTCGAACCTCCGGCGGGAGGGGCCATGTAGTCAGTGATATGGCGACTCAAACTGCGTGGAAAGATCAGGAAGAAGTGAGAGCACGATCTAGCTCTCGCATAGTAAAGGTGACACTGTAGCATTCTTTATTCTGAGAGGATAATGGTATCGCCCAAGCCACCACTATTCATTTCTGATGGAGGAAAGCAGGGTGATGGTGGGTGGAGCTGGAAATCACTGTAAAATAGCGATCCAAGGTGTTTGAGATAGTAATGAGGTCCACAACTACATCATCTGCTTTGGTCGGGACAGAAATTTGGTAATGGACCCTGGTCGCTAAGAGCCGTTGGAGGTTGGCCCACACAACAGGAGGAGGACTGGAACTGTTAAAAGAACTAGTAAACAAAATCCAGCTAGCTTTCTTGATATCCCAAAGAATACGATGACACTGTGCATGTAACTGTTTACAATGGATGCAGTTCTCCATAGAAGGAAGACACTGAAACACACACACAGCACATCTCCACCCATGAACTGCGTCACGGCACACCTCAAGTCCACCAAGGGACCGGGACACAGCACAGTACTGGTGAAGTGCGAGGAATGGAATGTTCAGCAGCAGCAAGGATAACATTTGGAAGGTATTATACCTGGTCATCACAACTAGTGAAATGCTGTTCATCAAAGGTCACCAGGTAGTAGTAAAGCCTCAAGTCAGCATTTGGAAGCTGCCAATTGGGTTTACACGTAGATCGGGTACATGTCAGCAAACTGATAGCACACAGGCAATTGTAACTCAAGTACATGTCAGAAAGAGTGAACCACTTGAGATGACGGGCAAGCTAAGTCCACCCTGGTGACACGGAATGACAGAGGGACGTTGATGGTACAAAGAGAAAGGTGGAAGCGAGGAAGGAAAATGTGGACTGCAACAGCTTGCAGCTGGGTATTCAGTAAGGTGGTTTGACTATGAACGTCATCTCGGATTAGCACCACGACTTCTCCACGAGATGGAATGTCGTCCTTGAGGGGAAGGTCAAAGTGAACCAGAAAGAAATGCAGGAGGTCAAGGCTGTTGCAAGGAGGCAGAAAACAAGTGGACACTGCAATTCAAAGAGCAACCATAATTTCCTCCTTGCTGGAACTAACGCTGCGAATGTTCTGTTGGAACAGTCGTGACAGGGAAAGGGGAGGAGGGAAAAAATGAAGGGTTGTCACCTCAGTGGCTGCCTAGTGCCAGCCTTAGAAGACTCACTGCTACAGGGCACAGCGGCTGGAGATCCTACTCCACGAGATCTACAGAGGTGTTGGCATTCCTGCTGGATCGGCCAGAGGATTCCAAGACAGAGATATGGCTGTCGGTGCACACTGGCAAAACAGAGGTCAGCCGGGTGAGGGTATCATGAAGTGAAACCATGGAAGATCTCCAAGTCGGTAAAGGAGAGGACCGTTTCTCTTTGCTTGTTTTCTTGGAGCCTTTGCATTTGGCAGATGAAGACTAAGGTGTTTATTGGCTGGAGGGATGTTAAGTCTTAATGGGAGTATTCCTTCTGTCCTTTACGGCCTGCTGGTTGTGTAGCAGGTGATTTCGCTACCAGAGGCGAAAATCTGGTGGCTTGTTGCACAGCTGGAGGAGGAGGAGGAGGAGGAGGAGGAGGAGGAGGAGGAGGAGATGGGATACTACCATGACAGTGGGCAATTTTACAACTGCAGTGCTGTATTTGAGGTGACAAGTCTGCGTGGCTGTGTCCTTCATGGAGGTGTAGTGAGAACGGTATTGTAAGTGCCTGATGGTAAAATGCAGGGTTTCTGACTAAACAACTTGCAAGTGACAGGATAAGACACTTTGTCCTTTACCCGTATCTCAAGGACAGCCCCCTCATGAAGATACACGGGACATTCTCGGGATGACGCTGCTTGGTCACCATTGCCACTGATACAACAGGGAGAAGTAGGTGGGCAATTGCCCCCATGAGCATCCCTAATCCCTACCACAATTACCACATTTGGCCATGTTTTGACAGGACCTACGAGTATGGTTGTAACGTTGACACTGGTAGTAGTGCATCGGGTTTGGAATATATATGGTTGGATCGTGATGACTTCATAGCCTGCTTTGATCTTTGATGGAAGCATTACTCTATCAAATGTGAGAAAAAAATGTGTGTAGCTGTGAAGGATGCTTCAACCTTTTTCACCACCCAGTGGACTGCAGTGATGTCCTGATTAGCGAGGTTAAGTTTGGATTTCTCCCTCAGTCAGACCATCGGGCAGCCCAGTGTAAATAACACCACACAAAGAATTCAGCACTGGGTGGGCCTCGACAAGAACAGAACAGCAATGGAGGAGCGAAGTTGCAAGCAGTTGTTGCACCTGAGAATCACATGCAGTCTCCAAAAGCAAAGTGCCATCGTGTAAATGAGAGCAATATTTCACAGGGCCTGCAGTTGGATCAACACCTTTCTGACCAATAAATGGAGAGACCATAGCAAATGACTGATCTCCTTTGGCATGCAATACCACAAGGCACTGAGGTGCAGCTGGGAGAGTCTTGTAATCCATTCCATTTGCATTTAGTAGACAGACTGAGTTTGTGATTAACTCATTGCAAGAGAATCCCCCAAGACCGTCAGCATCTCCGATGGCATGCTCTTTCCAACTGGGAGGCCCCCTAAGGGGGGGCTCACCTGTTTTAGGTGACTGTTCACACCTCAGGCCACACATCCCATACTCCCGACAGAGAGACCAATTGGCAAGATGGGAAAGTAACAGCTCAGGTAATCACCCCTCCCTGTGCCTGATGCATACCAAGTGGTATGTGCAAACCCTACCTGTCAATCCGAGGCTGGTAATTACACATTACCTAGTCACCTGTTATGTGTCAAACGCATGGGTCATCCTTCAGGAGTGCACAGGGAGGAAGAAGAAACAAAGAGGAACCTCAAATGCCGAAATGGAGGAAGGATAGGAGGTGGAGAACAAAGAAAGAAAGAAAGAAAGAAAGAAAAAACAGTGTAGCGACTGTTCTGATGTCAGGCTACTAAAACTTCAGAACACATTCCCAACAATAGCCCACACATGTTCCCAAAGAGAGAGGAAAATGAATAGTAGGAGACTAAACAGGCAGCAAGGAAGGGAAAGATGCTGCTATGGCTGGGACCCCGTAGTAGTCAAGCACAAAGATTAGAGATTAGATTAGATTAGATTAGATTAGATTAGTACTTGTTCCATAGATCATGAATACAACACTTCGTAATGATGTGGAACATGTCAGGTTAATAAACTTCGTAATGATGTGGAACATGTCAGGTTAATAAAAGATGTCTATACAAGATATTACATTACACAAAATATTACATGACACTTAACATTTTTAATTTTTTTGTGGCAGTTGGGGAAATTACCCACTTACTATATCCAAAAATTCATCTAATGAGTAGAAGGAGTTCCCCCCCCCCCCCCCCCTCCTTCTGAGCCAAAGTTAGATTTAACCTTGAGTAGTGAAGATCATACTTTCTCCTAGTGTTGTAGCCATGTACACTGCTATTACTTTTGAATTCGTTCGGATTGTTAATAAAAAATTTCATAAGTGAATATATATATATATATATATATCTAAAAAGAAAGATGATGAGACTTACCAAACAAAAGCGCTGGCAGGTCGATAGACACACAAAAAAACACAGACACACACACAAAATTCTAGCTTTCGCAACCAACGGTTGCTTCGTCAGGAAAGAGGGAAGGAGAGGGAAAGATGAAAGGATGTGGGTTTTAAGGGAGAGGGTAAGGAGTCATTCCAATCCCGGGAGCGGAAAGACTTACCTTAGGGGGAAAAAAGGACAGGTATACACTCGCACACACACACATATCCATCCACACATACAGACACAAGCAGACATGTCTGCTTGTGTCTGTATGTGTGGATGGATATGTGTGTGTGTGCGAGTGTATACCTGTCCTTTTTTCCCCCTAAGGTAAGTCTTTCCGCTCCCGGGATTGGAATGACTCCTTACCCTCTCCCTTAAAACCCACATCCTTTCATCTTTCCCTCTCCTTCCCTCTTTCCTGACGAAGCAACCGTTGGTTGCGAAAGCTAGAATTTTGTGTGTGTGTCTGTGTTTTTTTGTGTGTCTATCGACCTGCCAGCGCTTTTGTTTGGTAAGTCTCATCATCTTTCTTTTTAGATATATTTTTTCCACGTGGAATGTTTCCCTCTGTTATATATATATATATATATATATATATATATATATATATATATATATTGTGAGGCTACAGTGCCGATCTCTAACTCTTTAAATAAGTGTCTGCAGGATGATCTTGGATGAGCTCCAGCAATTATTCTGATTACACACTTTTGTACAATGAATACTCTTTTACTCAATGATGAGTTACCCCAGAATATGATGCCATACGAAAGTAGAGAATGAAAACAGGCATGGTAAGCTAATTTACTCAGATGTATATCGGCAAAATTTGCAATGACCCTAATAGCATAAGTAGCCGAACTCAAACGTTTCAGCAGATTCTCAGTGTGTTTTTTCCAGTTCAACCCCTCATCAATGCATACACCTAGAAATTTTGAATATTCTATCTTAGCTGCTGATTTCTGATCGAAGTCTATATTTATTAATGGTGTCATTCAATTTACTGTGTGGAACTGTATATACTGTGTTTTGTCAAAGTTTAATGAGAGCCCATTTGCAGACAACCACTTAATGATTTTCTGAAAAACATCGTTTACAATTTCACCAGTTAATTCTTGTCTGTTGGGTGTGATAACTGTACTTGTATCATCAGCAAAAAGTACCAGCTTTGCATCTTCGTGATATAGAATGGCAAATCATTAATATATATATTAAGAACACAATATTTGAAACAATATCTAGAGCATTGTGGTTTATTTATGACAAAGTTGATTCTTGAAACTTATTAAGTAGGCATTACGGGGTAGTTTGAATATCTTCACGTGTTTGCCAGTTTACGTCTTTCAGGACCTCCATGACACTCTCCTGTTGGTTAAACAGTCTTGTGATCATTAGTGTTACCCTTCTTTGTCCATATATGTTCAACATCCCATTAGCTTACTTGATTTGGGCCCCACACACCTGTGCAATATTCTAAGATGGGCTGCACCAGTGTTTTGTAAGCATATTTCTTTGTAGACTGGTTGCATTATTTAATATTCTACAAATGAACCAGAGTTGTCACCTGCTTTAACTGCGATGGAGCCTATGTGAGCATTTCATTTCACATTGCTGCAAATTGATACAACTATATATTTGTATGAGTTGACAGATTCAAACTGTGATTCACTGATATTGTAGGCATAGTATCCTATGGTTTGTTTTTCCTCTCTTGTAAAAAAATTTGCATTTGAGAATATTTAAAAGAAGTTTCCAGTATTTGCATCACTTGGAAACCTTATTGAGCTCTGAGTGAATATTTGTGCAGATTTTTACAGACAGCACTACTTCATTATAGAGAACCACATCAACTGCAAAAGGTCTGACATTCCTATTACTACCACCTGCAAGGTCATCGATATACAACATGAATGCCATGGATTCCAACACCGTTCCCTTTGTACACCCTTCCACGATTACATGCTGCATCCTCCTTAGAAAAAAAAGTCCACTATCTAGTCACAAACTTTGCTTGATATCTCATATAATCTTACTTTCAATAATAATCCTTTGTGGTACTGAGTCAACTGCTTTTCTGAAGTCAAGAAATACTGTGTCTATCTAACTGCCTTGACAGATGGGTTTCAGTATGCCATGTGAAAAGTGTGCGAGCTGCATTTCACACGATAAATGTTTGTAGAAACCTTGCTGGATGGCTTGAAGGAGGTTATTTTCTTAGAGATACCTCATCTGAGCTCAGAATATTCTAAGATCCTACTACAATTGGATGTCAAGGATAGTGGATGGTAGTTTTGTTGATCAGTTCAGGTGTGACATGTGCTCTCTTCGAGCCACTGGGAACAGTTTTTTGTTTGAATGATCGCTGGTATACAACTGTTCAATGAGGGACCCACTCATGCATATATCTGGTATAGGATCTCATAGTAATTCCATCAGAACCTGGAGCTTTGTCTAATTTTAATGATTTCAGGTCTATCTCAACAGCACTGATATGTACCTATTCACCCATTTTTCCTGTGGTACAAGAATTAAACTGGGTCAATACTCATGTATTTTGCTCTGTAACAAGTACATTTTAAAACATGAGTTCAACATTTCTGTTTTTGTTATGCTACCCTCAATTGCAGTTCCTGTCTCATCATGAGTGTCTGGACACTAAATACAATACTACTAACATGAATTCTTTACAGGCGAGTGGGAAAACTGGTTAAAGCTATCCTCGGGAAGATCAGTTTGGATTACATAGAAACCTAGGAACACGCAAGGCACTATTGATCCTATGACTTATCTTAGAAGATAGGTTAAGGAAAGGCAAATTTACACTTATAGCATTTGTAGACTTAGTGAAAGCTTTTGACAATGTTGACTGGAATAACCCCTTTCAAATTCTGAAGGTGGCAGGGGTCAAATACATGGAGCAAAAGGCTATTTACAATTTGCACAGAAACCAGATGGCAGTTATAAGAGTCAAGGGGCATGAAAAGGAAGTAGTTGTTGAGAAGGGGGTGAGACAGGGTTGTAGCATGTCCCTGATGTTATTCTATTTATACACTGAATAAGCAGTGGAGGAAACAAAAGAAAAATTTGGAGTAGGAATTAAAATCCAGGGAGAAGAAATAAAAACCATGAGGTTTGCCGATGACTGTAATTCTGTCAGAGACAGCAAAGGACCTGGAAGAATAGTTGAACGGAATGGACAGTGTCTTGAAAGGAGGATATAAGATTAACATCAACAAAAGCAAAATAAGGATAATAGAGTGTAGTCAAATTAAATCAGGTGATGCTGAGGGAATTAGATTAGGAAATGAGGCACTTGAAATAGTAGATGAGTTTTGCTATTTGGGCAGCAAAATAACTGATTATGGTCGAAGTAGGGAGGATACAAAATGTAGACTGGCAATGGCAAGGACAGTGTTTCTGAAGAAGAGAAATCTGTTAACATCAAATATAGATTTAAGTGTCAGTTAGTCCTTTCTGGAAGTATTTGTATGGACTGTAGCCATGTATGGAAGTGAAATATGGACGATAAATAGTTTAGTCAAGAAGAGTATGGAAGGTTTTGAAATGTGATGTTCTAGAAGAATGCTGAAGATTAGAAGGGTAGATCACATAACTAATGAGGAGGTACTGAATAGAATTGGAGCGAAGAGGAATTTGGGGCACAACTTGACTAGAAGAATGGATCGATTGGTAGGACACATTCTGAGGCATCAAGGGATCACAAATTCAGTACTGGAGGGAAGCATCATAGAGGGAGACCAAGAGATGAATACAGTAAGCAGATTCAGAAGGATGTAGATTGCAGTAGTCACTCAGCAATGAAAAGGCTCGCACAGGATAAAGTAGCATGGAGAGCTGCAGCCAACCACTCTTTGGAATGAAGACGACGACGACGACGACAACAACAACAACAACAACAATGACCTTCTTGTATTACCAGAATTTCTTTGGACTTTGTAACAGATGTTCTGATAATATTCTGCTACAGTAATTGCTGAAGACCTCACGTATTGCCCTCTTGACAGCCACGTATGTTTCCTTCAGCATCTCTTTATCTACATCCCTATCCCTATGCTTTGTTTTACACCTATTATACAGTAGTCTCTCTCTCACTCACTCTCTGTCTCACTCACTCTCTGTCTCACTCACTCTCTGTCTCACTCACTCTCTGTCTCACTCACTCTCTGTCTCACTCACTCTCTGTCTCACTCACTCTCTGTCTCACTCACTCTCTGTCTCACTCACTCTCTGTCTCACTCACTCTCTGTCTCACTCACTCTCTGTCTCACTCACTCTCTGTCTCACTCACTCTCTGTCTCACTCACTCTCTGTCACTCTCTCGAAGTTTTTTTACAGTAACTGTATACTATGGAGGGCAACTCCCATCATGAACTGTTTTACTAGGAATATGTCTATACAGTGCATGGTCAACAGTTCTCAAACTTTAACCACAGTTGTTCTACAGGCTCCTGCCCGTAGCTACATGTTCCTCACTGAGATAAGATACCACTGCCTCTTTATGTTGTTTACTGAATTGTCATAAAAATAAACAAATGGGTGCAATGCAACTGCATTAGCAGTTGCCCAATAAAAGAGATAGTATGACAAAAAAGCTAATAAATATGAAAAAATTAAGATTTATGGAGTGTGATGGAGGACTGACATGAATGAAGCCCATTTAAGAAGAGTCTGTATCAAGTATGTAAAGATTGATCAAAATCTTCTGTGAATATCCAAAATGATCTGTGCACAGATTAATCACTTTTGTCTTTTACTGTTACATGCGGGCCGCACAGGAAGAAATCATACACTGAACCAGTGTGGTGTACACAAATGTGATATCTAATTTAGAAATAAGATTTATCATTTCACGTAACACATATAGCAACAGCAAGCAAGTGATAAACCCCAATACAACTGAAAGTCAATTAACCTCTAATAGCAATCCAGGCATCGTCTTTAGTGTTGTGCTGTGCCAATTGAGCAACAGTTACATCCTGTGTTACACCGCCTACACCGGTGAGGTCGGTTCCTGACTGCCCAAGACGGATCCAGTCCATCAGGGAATGACCAGGCCGCAATGCCACTTTGTTGCGTGGATTTCCTGCAAATAAAATAACAGAAAGCATGAATATCACCAATGTTGAACTTATCTTTTATATGTATATTCTCTTAAAATAAGTTTGCTGCATTTATTTTACCAGTTAACTACTATTCAGGGGAAGTGGAAATTTATCCTCAAGACAGTTAGATGTCTCAGGTTTAAGATCTGGTATCCCACATAGACTACCTGATCCACATATGTAGGAAAATAAGTAGTTACAGGGGGGGGGGGGGGGGCTGAGAGCTAGAACTTTGTACAGCTGTGGCACACAGACAGTTGCTGATGTTAGGTATGGGTACATATATTCATGTACAGAAACACTGGAGTTATGATGGGCACAGCAACATCAATTCTGCACATGGCACAGCAGTGTTAGCAAAGGCATGCAGACAGATCGCAGGGTCAGCCGGTGATGTGTGTAAATATATCATATGATGGATAAACATAGCATCACTTCAAGTCTGGATTAGGTCATGGGAGTCTAGGATAAACAATTCTTCGCATCGGCAGCAGACTGTGGCATGACTTCATATCTAATGCAAAACAGCAGTGCCGGCATATGGCAAATGCTCCCTTACCAGGTTAAGTACAGACAGCAGCTGCTTTGCCCTTTGGTGTGTATTCTGACCATCAGCCAAGGATGAGGACACTAAGCAACTGTTGACTGACTGTGCTTGGGAGAGTGCAGCAAGTGACTCTGGTGGTCTTGGAATTCAAAAGGATGAAATGTTTGTAGATAGTCAATGGCTGGTAGGAAATCCATTGTCTTTAATGTTGACTGCACTGAATGGATTTGAGGGTGAGGTGAAGTCAGATTTTGATATAACAGATTGAATTTTCTGGGATTTACAATCCGAGTTTCATAATAAAATTCATGAACCTACGTATCAGTAAAATTTTTTGTCTGACTGAAGGTTGATTTAAGAGAAATGAACATCAAAGTGAGGATAATCCAAAAGTTTTGGTGGGTAGAAATGAGTGAGTAACTAAGGAGGGAAGTGCATTAACAGCAAAGGTGAAAGCTGTAGAAAGCGATCTAGGGGCACAAGAGCTAATTTGTAAGAAATATGAAACATAAACCCATACAATGATAAATGTAAAACTGAACGTCCATCTAAATGCAATAGTGAATAAGAGAGAAGTTTGGGAAGATATAAACAGCAATAGGTAACAGAGAAAGGAAGATAAACAAATTAAAGGGACCAATAAATATTGTTGGCGTTGGACGAGTTGATGTACTAGAATGTTATCCCATAGGACATGGGCTATGTACAGAATATTTTTAACAGGGGAAAATAGATCTCATACTATTAATTTTTTTTGGTAGCATGCAGGGACAGTTTCATTTTATGCATGAGTGAAGCTGCAAAGATAAATTTTGTTAACAGGAAGTTCAGACTTGGGCTACTCATAGCAAGGTGAGTAGTTTACATATTTTAAGCGTTCTGAAACTATGTTTTTACATAAGGAGAGGCAAAACAAACTGATTTACAGAATTAGTTTTTGAATTGACCAAGTTATAAAATTGCAAAAGGAGAGCTTGAAGGAGTTCTGTCAGAACGAATTGACTAAGCTAATTCCTTTGGACAGACCATTGGAAATGCTTGGAAAAATTTCTGCGTGTAGCAATGGCACAAGTAAGAGAAAATTATTTTAAATTATGCACTTGGCATTTGGTGTGACTTAACATTGCAATTAGCAAGTTAAGTTCAATATGAAGTGAGAGTACTGTAGGTGGACCATCTCCTGCCTCCTGCTAGTATGAGGGCAAGAGTTGAGCAGACAGCTGCTACCAGATAATGCCATGCAAGTGGCCTCAGTAGCTGGAGTTGCTCAAGTTTCCCGCACAATTGACAGTTAAGAAACACAGAGAGAGAGGAAATGACCATAATGACAGACTGTGCACAGATCAGAATACGGTTGGAATAATACCCTAGAAATTTTGTTCCACAGAGTGCGTTGTCATATGAAGACACCAGAGGCACTGATCACAGCAATGGAACAAACTAATTCAAATTTAGTTAAGACTAGCTGTTCCCACAACCGCATTTGTGTATCAGCAAAATGAAATGAAATGTGCTTATGACTATGTTGACCAGGAGACGCCATCCAGGAACAGTCCCAAATGGGGAAAATCCAACCCGACTGGGAAAAGAACCCATGACTTCATGATCAAGGGTCATAAACTCCAGCCAAAAGACCACTAGCTGTTTAAGCTTAACGCTATTTTTGTCACGATGAGTAAAGGTGACAATACTAAAATAAAATGTGGATGACATGAAATTATTAAATAGTATTATAAAGGCTCCCCTTCATGGGCTGACTGTAATTGCTGCCAGCAGCAAATCTGACACAGTCCTTGACTCCACAAGTAGACCCAGCAGATCACATGGATTTAAGAAAGGCAAAACAGAAATGGATAGAGCCTCCACCATGGGAAAAGTAACAAACACTGACTTTCCCAACAACAGCCAGAAATGATTAAAATGAATAGCACTATTCCCATTTAAATATTCGCATGTCTGCAGTTCATGGTCCTTTGGTTGGTGTCAGTGCATCTAGATCACAAGAGTCCTGGATTTAATTCCTTGTCAGGTCAGATATTTTTTTTCACTCAGGAACTGGGCATTTGTGTTGTCCCAACCATTTTCTGTCACCTTCATCAACATACCAAGTTACAAAAGTGGCTTCAAAAAGAAAGACTTGCACCAGGCAGCTGAACAGTCCCAGATTGGGTATCCTAGCCAGTAACACCATATAATCATTTCATTTTCATAGCCATGGTCTGCAGACCTGTGTTCACTGTGTTAGTACGAGGTGCATTCAAGTTCTAAGGCCTCCGATTTTTTTTCTCCGGACTGGAAAGAGATAGAAACATGCGCATTGTTTTAAAATGAGGCCGCATTCATTGTCAGTACGTCCCAAAGATGGCAGCACCGTACGGCAGATGGAATTTTACCGCCAGCGGCGAGAATGAGAACTGTTTTAAATACTTAAAATGGCAACGTTTTCCTTACTTAAACAGTGTGCAGTCATTCGTTTTCTGAATTTGCGTGGTGTGAAACCAATTGAAGGAGACATGTGGTGATGGAGTTGTGGATGTGTCGAAAGTGCGTTCGTGGGTGCGACAGTTTAATGATGGCAGAACATCGTGTGACAACAAACCAAAACAACCTCGGGCTCGCACAAGCCGGTCTGACGACATGATTGAGAAAGTGGAGAGAATTGTTTTGGGGGATCGCCGAATGACTGTTGAACAGATCGCCTCCAGAGTTGGGTTCTGTGCACACAATCCTGCATGACGACCTGAAAATGCGAAAAGTGTCATCCAGGTGGGTGCCACGAATGCTGACGGACGACCACATGGCTGCCCGTGTGGCATGTTGCCAAGCAATGTTGACGCGCAACGACAGCATGAATGGGACTTTCTTTTCGTCGGTTGTGACAATGGATGAGACGTGGATGCCATTTTTCAATCCTGAAACAAAGCACCAGTCAGCTTAATGGAAGCACACAGATTCACCGCCACCAAAAAAATTTCGGGTAACCGCCAGTGCTGAAAAATGATGGTGTCCACGTTCTGGGACAGCGAGGGTGTAATCCTTACCCATTGCGTTCCAAAGGGCACTACGGTAACAGGTGCATCCTACGAAAATGTTTTGAAGAACAAATTCCTTCCTGCACTGCAACAAAAACGTCCGGGAAGGGCTGCGCGTGTGCTGTTTCACCAAGACAACGCACCTTCACATCGAGCTAGCGTTACGCAACAGTTTCTTCATGATAACAACTTTGAAGTGATTCCTCATGCTCCCTACTCACCTGACCTGGCTCCTAGTGACTTTTGGCTTTTTCCAACAATGAAAGACACTCTCAGTGGCCACACATTCACCAGCCGTGCTGCTATTACCTCAGCGATTTTCCAGTGGTCAAAACAGACTCCTAAAGAAGCCTTCACCGCTGCCATGGAATCATGGCGTCAGCGTTGTGAAAAATGTGTACGTCTGCAGGGCGATTACGTCGAGAAGTAACGCCAGTTTCATCGATTTCGGGTGAGTAGTTAATTAGAAAAAAAAATCGGAGGCCTTAGAACTTGAATGCACCTCGTACTAAATAAAATAATGAATATGCTGAGTACGCATCAATTTTATAATGAGCAGATTATCATTTTTGTATTATAATATTTAGTACATTTTATTATTTAACAAACCTATTCAACAGAGAAGTATGGAGGAGATGATGTTACAGTACAGAGCTGTTTTTTGTTGTCAGGCTGAAGTTCCCATATTGCATATAAGAAAACATAAATACAGAAAAGGATACAAGAAAACAAATACAGAAGGATACAAACACATTTTACAGTACTGTGTACTTCATACAGTAGAGTAACAATTTGAAGGGATGGTTCATTGCAACAGCATGACAAAGCACATTGTCATATAGCAGCATCTGTGAGGAAATAGTCTGTGGACAGTAAGATCCCTGTAATGGACTGACATGCTCAGAGTCCAAACCTGAACCCAATGGGACACCTTTGGGATGAATCAGAACAACAATTTCACTCCTGACCCAATCATCCAAAATCACTACCTTCCCTGGTTTTGGCTCTTGTGGAAGAATGGGCTCCCATACACACACACACACACACACACACACACACACACACACACCGAAAGCATCCTCACCAGGCCAACATACATGAAGAATGGACACACCCCATATCAATGTCTAGTACTGTGTGTCAAGACACATATGATCAGGTAAACCATTGTACAGCATTATGGCCTACCAGTTGGCTGGATGTTATCAGAGCATGTACTAGCTGTCAGTGATACACATGAGTACAGTAAGCTTAAGACATACAAATGACATCTTTCCAAGATCTCACAGATCTTACAAAAATTGAGCAATTCAAATGACACTGAGGCACATCCATACTTCTAATATCTTAATTTGAAGAGAATTGACTACTTAAGTCAGCTGCCAGGGGCAATACCACATATACAGGGCTTAGAGGAGTAAATCTCTTGCCAATTCCATGTCACACAAATACACTGACAGAAAAAAAACACCACCAAGGAGGAGTTGTGAGACATAAATGAAAGTTGGTAGGCATGCTTCTACATTTGAAAGATGATGTCTACTCCAATTCTGCGATAGTCGCATAAGAGTGGCACTAGCAGTGCCACTATGAGGATGCAAATCAGGTTTGCTTTAAATACACTCCTGGAAATGGAAAAAAGAACACATTGACACCGGTGTGTCAGACCCACCATACTTGCTCCGGACACTGCGAGAGGGCTGTACAAGCAATGATCACACGCACGGCACAGCGGACACACCAGGACCCGCGGTGTTGGCCGTCGAATGGCGCTAGCTGCGCAGCATTTGTGCACCGCCGCCGTCAGTGTCAGCCAGTTTGCCGTGGCATACGGAGCTCCATCGCAGTCTTTAACACTGGTAGCATGCCGCGACAGCATGGACGTGAACCATATGTGCAGTTGACGGACTTTGAGCGAGGGCGTATAGTGGGCATGCGGGAGGCCGGGTGGACGTACCGCCGAATTGCTCAACACGTGGGGCGTGAGGTCTCCACAGTACATCGATGTTGTCGCCAGTGGTCGGCGGAAGGTGCACGTGCCCGTCGACCTGGGACCGGACCGCAGCGACGCACGGATGCACGCCAAGACCGTAGGATCCTACGCAGTGCCGTAGGGGACCGCACCGCCACTTCCCAGCAAATTAGGGACACTGTTGCTCCTGGGGTATCGGCGAGGACCATTTGCAACCGTCTCCATGAAGCTGGGCTACGGTCCCGCACCCCGTTAGGCCGTCTTCCGCTCACGCCCCAACATCGTGCAGCCCGCCTCCAGTGGTGTCGTGACAGGCGTGAATGGAGGGACGAATGGAGACGTGTCGTCTTCAGCGATGAGAGTCGCTTCTGCCTTGGTGCCAATGATGGTCGTATGCGTGTTTGGCGCCGTGCAGGTGAGCGCCACAATCAGGACTGCATACGACCGAGGCACACAGAGCCAACACCCGGCATCATGGTGTGGGGAGCGATCTCCTACACTGGCCGTACACCACTGGTGATCGTCGAGGGGACACTGAATAGTGCACGGTACATCCAAACCGTCATCGAACCCATCGTTCTACCATTCCTAGACCGGCAAGGGAACTTGCTGTTCCAACAGGACAATGCACGTCCGCATGTATCCCGTGCCACCCAACGTGCTCTAGAAGGTGTAAGTCAACTACCCTGGCCAGCAAGATCTCCGGATCTGTCCCCCATTGAGCATGTTTGGGACTGGATGAAGCGTCGTCTCACGCGGTCTGCACGTCCAGCACGAACGCTGGTCCAACTGAGGCGCCAGGTGGAAATGGCATGGCAAGCCGTTCCACAGGACTACATCCAGCATCTCTATGATTGTCTCCATGGGAGAATAGCAGCCTGCATTGCTGCGAAAGGTGGATATACACTGTACTAGTGCCGACATTGTGCATGCTCTGTTGCCTGTGTCTATGTGCCTGTGGTTCTGTCAGTGTGATCATGTGATGTATCTGACCCCAGGAATGTGTCAATAAAGTTTCCCCTTCCTGGGACAATGAATTCACGGTGTTCTTCTTTCAATTTCCAGGAGTGTACATGCTGTAATGGTCTGAGCATTAGTTACCTTTGAGATTGGATGTGGTGAGCTGATTTTAGTCAATAATGCCTTTGAGGAAACAAAGACGCCATTATCAATAACCCACTGAGTCATGTAATAGGGCTATGAGAAGCTATATGCTCCTTCTGCAATACTGCAGAAAGACTTGACATGAATGTAGCCACTGTACACGATTACTGGCAGTGGTGGTCAAGAGAATGTACACTCTTTGACATAAAACTCGACCGGCGGCCGGCCGCTTCAGAGGCTAAGTCCGCGCCGATCGCGACATGGGACAAAAAAACTGGCCAACTCGCTAATTCTCTAAGTCCGGTTATCTGCACAATCTGGCAACACTGTAGACTACGGCACTTCCTGGAGGAAAACTTGTCCCATGATAGAGAAACTCTAGGCTGATTACGCCTGTGGCCTAGCGGTAGCGTGCGTTGTTTCTGTTCATAATGTCAGTGGATCGAGAGCAGCTGGTATAAAATATTTTTACAGCCTCTTCTGTCTGAATGCTGAAGACGTGAATGTAATGGTAGCGCAGATTCAATCTATTTCGCTTTGTGACACACCGATATCAAAATTTTATCCAGTAACGATTTTGCGGAAGATTTCCTGCAGACTGTCCTCCTCTGGACGCCGTATGCGGCAAAGCTCCGGGATCCATTTGCTGGCTACTGGCAGCGGCCGTGGCGACAGCAGCGGCGCTGCACTCCCCCGTTCTTTATCGAAAGCGCCTGCTACCGCTCATCGCTTTTGCTGATTTAAAACGCTTTATTATTAAATGTTGCTCCACAGAAAATTTCTACAATTTCCATTCACGCTCAAAAGCAACGGAGACAGACGCCCTGATTAGTAGGCGGGTATTATATTACATTAATCGGCAAGAGCTGAGTATGGCCCGAAATTAATTTTATAGACTGGGACGAAATTAAACCACCTCACTACATTCGATGAATTTATAAATGCTTCATACCTCGTTTCTTTTCCTTTCAAACTCAATTATTTGTGCAACTTTTGGTCAATGTTTGGATGTTTTCGTCAAGCCAGAGTGAGCGTCTGTGGTGTAAAGTGTATTACAGTTCTTGTTTCATTCCTTATGGTAAGTCTATGCGATAAACTGTGTGAATACCTTGCAATGCATGCTCTGTAGCAGTGCAGGAACACAGCACATTTGGAGTTCCATATATGGGTTCATGAAGTATTTATTGTTGATCGGAAGTGATAGTTAAGGTCATCAGATTTAAACCAGAAAAATTTGTCGTTTTGAAGGTTTCAGAGAACGGAAAGGAATTGCTAACGCCGGTGTTAGAAAACGTCTACAGTTAAATGCTATTGCAAAAATTTAGAAGAAGGGAACTATATTAATGAACATGTGCACTTCATAAACAACCTTCTGACATGTTAGACCTATATGACGAACAAAGCTCAAATTTATATCGTTGACAGTCGGTTTGAATCTTTTCAGGGTCTATTTTACAGTGAAGCACCTTGGAATTTGCAAAGCAGAAATCCATGATATTAACTTAATTTACTAAGTCGAAATCGGACGAAGATTGACGTTTAAAGGCATTCTTCAGATTTCGCGTAAGAAATTTTTACTAGAAGTTTGCAACTCCATTAATTAAAATGGAAAATAAAAGGTTGTAGTCAGCGGCTTCTACCGTGATTCGAACTGCTATGTCTTATAGTACAAGCACTGCAACGCACAAGGGAATCTCTGAGCTAACGACACACTGGCGGCCAGAGGCGGAATATAGTCACTGCGATGTTGCCTGAGCCTCAAAACGCAACCTTAAACACACGAACAGAGGAGGTGGAGATTACTTTTTTAACGTCCCGTCGACAACGATGTCATTAGAGACGGAGCACAAGCTCGGATTAGGGAAGGATGGGGAAGGAAATCGGCCGTGCCCTTCCTAAGGAACCATCCCGGCATTTGCCTGAAGCGATTTAGGGAAATCATTGAAAACCTAAATCAGGATGGCCGGGCGCGGGATTGCACCGTCGTCCTCCCCAATGCACACACAAACAGGTGTTACTTATGTGAAGAACGCCGTTCTTGGAGTCCAGAAATTAAATATACTTTCTAATTGTGTCATCTTGCAGTGGATTATATCGTACGAGTCTTCGATGTGGAAAACGAATGTCAAGTGAATTTAGCGAGGTAACGCCGACCTACACCCGGAAGTAAATGCACTATCAGAGTGTTGACAAATACTTGCTACGACGCTGCCATTTCTAGGCTCTCTGACGAGGCAGCTCTTCAGCGAAATGCTTGCCGTGATTCTCCGATACGGTTCTTCAGAGTGGAGACGCGCGCGCACGTTTGGTTTTTATGCGGCGTTCTCCCCTGATGGTTTCTGACGTCGCCTTGTGGGCTATGTATACATATGAGACATTCAATTATCATTAATCCAGAATCATACAAGTTTCAGCTTCCGGCGTGGAAGAAGGCTGTTGACGCCGACATTATATCATTTCAACGTAGGGAAAGCAAAACGGATCATTCAATGTTTCTCATTCAACATAAAGCATGTGAGATAATTTTCCGTAACGTTCATAATCATCTAAAAATACAAACGAAGTAAAAATACACCGGAAGCTTATTCGAATTGAATATAACGCTTTGCACCTCGATGTCGAATTTGTCCACTTGCAATCTTTTGCAGCATACACATAGAATGTCATGATTACCACGAGAATGAAGAAATATGTTGGTAAGGATGGAAGTAAGAAGAGACGCAGTCAACAAATATTCTATTCCTCATGGCATTCATTTCATTTGACACGTAAGAAGAGGTAAAGCGGGAATTTACTTTCGTTAACACGAAAGATATGCCGCACATATTGATAACGAGGAAGTCTGCGTCTTCATACGTTTCCTCCTTGAAATCTGTATGCTCTATTATATACTAAGTAGCCCGATCATTGTTTCAGTAATGTTACCCTCTTGTTTGACCCCGTAACGATGAACAGATTCCAAATGCATGTCTCCCTTCCTGGGTTGTTTTTTGTGTTTTATTGCTTGGAATTTCGAAGCAGACCACTGTGCCTTCCCCCCTCGTGGGTTAGGTCTCAAAACTAAACCGCTTTGTATCCAATGGCATAATTTATTCAGACAGCATCAGCATAATACTACCAAACAAAGCCTTCCATTTACAGTTGCAGCACTCTAACCAGCACTGACCAAAGTGTAATCCACGGTCATGGTCCTAAATTACCAGCTGTCTGCTACTGTGGCAAAGTCCGTACTACACTTTCGATTCCGCAGCACCATTTTATCTAGTAACACTGTGTAGTTGCACAGTTGTGCTACCAGGTCTGTCCTCACACTGTCGACTTTATGTATCTCACTTCTCCTGTAGCGTAGATCACGAGGAGCCGAAGTAAATGAGTGTATTCTGCATGACGTAACATTCAGTATTCCCTTCTTTCATAGCCACTCTTCATGTGCATCGATACCAAATAGGAATGCGAAAACTCTTGCGAGTGAGAGAATGACAATAACAATCGTAACAAGAACAAGCAAATAATGAATGATGTTTATTCCAACGCAGAACGAGAATGGCTTTAAATATAAAAATCTGTATCTATATCTATATCCATATCTATTGATCTTTGAGTTGGCACAATGCAAATATATTCTTAGCATTTAGTTACTGAATTTAGTTCTGGATGTTTGCAGAGAAAAGGAAAAGTCGGTACTTCTCGCTAGTGTAATATAATGTGAACCAGCAACTACCCTTTCCTTAGAACACGACACAAGCAGGTCCTCAAGTAGGTAGCAAGGCACTGCTGCGTTCTGTTCCCTGACATTGCTCTGATGACGGTTAATGCAGATAGTTCCGATTATGAAATACAAAACGTATTGCAGGTTAGTTCCTAGGATAGTAACATTAAATTTGCGTTGTAGACGGCACATGAACGTGACGACTATCCATATTACTCATCACTATAAAAGACAATATTTTGGGAATTTAGCAGGATTACTCAAAATGAATTCTGAAATTGGGTGACTGACTGCACAGGTGCTAAACGTCGTCAAGAGTATACGATGTCCTAATCGCATTAGGAATATGAAGATCGTCTTCGACAGCTCGCAACTTTCACATTGCTATCTCCACCCTACTCCAGACAGCCCTCGGTGGAGTTGCACTACGTTGCCGATGTTATGGAAGGCCTTCAAACCGACAACAGACCACATATTGAAAAATACAAGCGAATTCCCTTGCAGCGTAAGCTTATTGTAACTAACCTAAAAATTAGTGGAGAGGAACATTGTCCTATTCAAAAAAAGTAAAATGTTACACACTGTTGACGTCAAACGGACATTATCTATGTCCTGTCTTGTGTCCTACTCCTCTATAACTATGAAAATGATTATATATAATGGATGATAGGGTAATGCATTGATACCAGATGGTGGGGGCCGGCCGGTGTGGCCGTGCGGTTCTAGGCGCTTCAGTCTGGAACCGCGTGACCGCTACGGTCGCAGGTTCGAATCCTGCCTCGGGGATGGATGTGAGTGATGTCCTTAGGTTAGTTAGGTTTGAGTAGTTCTAAGTTCTAGGGGACTGATGACCTTAGAAGTTAAGTCCCATAGTGCTCAGAGCCATTTGAACCATTTGAACTATTTAACACAAAATAACATTAAAAATTGAAGTTATTCACGAGCAGCTAGTTGAGAATATGTATGAACATTAAATGACACGACGAACTGAAATAATATGACGAAGAGTTCAGCGCTCACTGGGAATAGAGACCCACACATATCGTTGTTGACTACACACAAAGAGACGTCAGCTACCGAATTTTTATCCACCAGCTGCTCAGAATAGCATCTTCAACTGACAGTCATCTCGCAAATAGTTCTGTGTCTCACTGGGAGTTAAAAACGTCAGATATCGTTAGTGTTGACAACGAATGAAAATACATTAAAAATCAAAATTATTATCCACCAGCAGATAGGTGTTCTCATGATAGAGTTTGATAATACATAATTAAATCTTTATGTGCCGGGCCAGGAATCGATCCCATTCACGCGTAATATGTGAAGGTGTTGAGGAATCTGCAACAATCAAACAACAAATTGTAGCCGAGCTGTATTGCCACGAAGGGATCAAATTCCGCGTTAAGGGCGGTCTGAGTTGCATTCCCAGTTTAGAACCAATTTTATCGACATACAGAAGCTCAAATAAAAGATGGAATAAGTGTCCTGTGACCATACATAGCGTTTGTGTCGTCACTTGAAATAAATAACTAGTATAAGAAAGATTACTGGTGATAGAGTTTCTACATGTCGCCACTCCAGACTTTATTGTGGTTCAACCTACCGTCTACTTGGTAAAGAAGGAATATCATCTTGAATGTGAATTTTCAGACCACGCAGCCATTATATCTCCTTCACTTGGTGTAGCCAGGAGAGAATGGAATCTGTCTCTCCCTATCTAAAATCATTGACGGAAGTGGGAATCGAACTCAGACCATAGGTATAACAACCTACCATCCGTCCAACAGACCACGAAATCCTCTTCTCTGCGAGTCATTTTTCTATCGTAACGCAGTTGCGCCACACTGGATGAGAATTCTGACACACAGGCTCCCTGTAGTAATTTGCAGCATGTTCAGTAAATTCATTTACTTGGTTGACCGAATCACCATGAACTAGCTGCCTCGGCTACCCAGTGCATACATTCGACTATTTTGTAATCACAGAAATAAAATCACGTAACTGCCACCTACACACAACTGCCAACATTGTAGGATGCAGAAGTTTAAATAGGAAGTGTTCCTTTCCACTTGAGCTATTCTATTGCGCTATCTGTTACTAGAAAACGTCGTTCAGTCCAAAAGAAAAGCTGTAACTGTTTGTCTCTCAGAAGTCAAGACCTGGCCATATGCATAATCTCACAGTGCTGTGGAATCCAAAAGTTCTGGAGGAATAGTTGCCGAGTTCTGGAGCTGTTGCAGCTACGTGTCAGCTTGTAGCATAGATAAGATGTCACGAGTTCGAATACATTCAGTGCTACATTTTTTAAAACGCAATTCTTCTCTCTGCTGAAGTTATCAATCTAATGGAACTTTGAACATAATTCCCTTCACTTCTCAACCCAAAATAGTCGCATGTGGAAAAAGGACTAACTACTGTGACATTTTGTTCTATTCAGGTTTAATAGACCGCAGGAGCAGATGCATCTCGAAGATGTGCAGGGAGAGCGCATCGTGCCATGTCAGAAAAGTATTTTCTACATTAGCCGTCGTGTGGTAGTGATATTTTATTCTTCTTCAAACTTTGATTGACAGCTTTAACTCAGAACACGTTTTCTACATGCATGTAATCAATAAACTGCATGTGCATTGCCAGACTGTCATAGGTAACATCAGAGAATTCGCATATATCGTTGATGATTAATTTCTCTCTCATGTTTACTATTGTTTTAACAACACTAAAGGAAACCTTACGAAAATTGTGCACTGTATTATAAGAAATGAATTAAAACTAACCATGATAACCTTACGACGAAAGTATCTGTACACAAGCATGCCTCTATCGACACGAATTAGTAAAATACTACTCACTTAGATTTTGATTGGGTCTGTGTTTAATTGGTATGCTGTGTCATACTCAAGAGGTATGCAAATGTGGCATTTCATAAATATAGTTACGTATTCCTAGAAACCCAAAATTCGCTTGTCAGCAGCGGAAAGAGGCGTTACCTGTTGTGCAGCATTGTAAGTTTTTCAACATTGCACTATGAGCTGAAAGCATTTTCTTGCGATTTCCTTATTGATGTTTGATCTGACCGCTTGTAGCTCTTTCACAGAAGGGATAAAAACGTTACAGTCAGTGAGACTGGAACTGCGAACCGTAACAGACGCTGTTTCACAGGTCAGCACGTTACCACAGCGCTGGCGAGGAGGTATGGGTCTCAGCTTCCTATTACGACGGCAATAGTAACTAGAATTCGTAAACCGCTATTTAAAGGTCGAGATTAGTTGCGATTTCCACCTGCAACGACTTTCCTGGGCTGAAAACCGTAAATTTTCAATCTTTTGTTACCCTTCAAGCTATAATAACTCAGATTATTCAATGGAAATGACAGGTAAAATCAAGTGAACTTTGAGGCTTAATTCCGTGCACACCAGGAAGTAACTCGTCGATCACAGAGTTGCCAAACATACGTTGCCTTGTTGCCAAATCTCAGTTACAGTACCAGCAGGAAGAAGACGAACCGATGTGATCCTACAGCGGTCTGGGAAATTTGCTGAATTTGTGAAAAATCAAAATGTCTTCACATCCAGCCTATGATGCCTAGAAGAGTCTTTACATCCTGCTGACATGAGAATAGCATAATCTCTGCGTCAGAACCTTGCTTCTACTTGACCATTTCATAGACTCGCATTTTTTCCACTGTGACTAATTTTGTAAGCTAAGCAACTCAGACCGCCCTTAACGCGGAATTTGATCCCTTCGTGGCAATACAGCTCGGCTACAATTTGTTGTTTGTTCAAAACTGCAGATTCCTCAACACCTTCACATATTACGCGTGAATGGGATCGATTCCTGGCCCGGCACTAAAGATTTAATTATGTATTATCAAACTCTATCATGAGAACACCTATCTGCTGGTGGATAATAATTTTGATTTTTAATGTATTTTCATTCGTTGTCAACACTAACGATATCTGACGTTTTTAACTCCCAGTGAGACACAGAACTATTTGCGAGATGACTGTCAGTTGAAGATGCTATTCTGAGCAGCTGGTGGATAAAAATTCGGTAGCTGACGTCTCTTTGTGTGTAGTCAACAACGATATGTGTGGGTCTCTATTCCCAGTGAGCGCTGAACTCTTCGTCATATTATTTCAGTTCGTCGTGTCATTTAATGTTCATACATATTCTCAACTAGCTGCTCGTGAATAACTTTAATTTTTAATGTCATTTTGTGTTAAATAGTTCAAATGGTTCAAATGGCTCTGAGCACTATGGGACTTAACTTCTAAGGTCATCAGTCCCCTAGAACTTAGAACTACTCAAACCTAACTAACCTAAGGACATCACTCACATCCATCCCCGAGGCAGGATTCGAACCTGCGACCGTAGCGGTCACGCGGTTCCAGACTGAAGCGCCTAGAACCGCACGGCCACACCGGCCGGCCCCCACCATCTGATATCAATGCATTACCCTATCATCCATTAATTACACTCCTGAAAACTGAAATAAGAACACCGTGAATTCATTGTCCCAGGAAGGGGAAACTTTATTGACACATTCCTGGGGTCAGATACATCACATGATCACACTGACAGAACCACAGGCACATAGACACAGGCAACAGAGCATGCACAATGTCGGCACTAGTACAGTGTATATCCACCTTTCGCAGCAATGCAGGCTGCTATTCTCCCATGGAGACGATCGTAGAGATGCTGGATGTAGTCCTGTGGAACGGCTTGCTATGCCATTTCCACCTGGCGCCTCAGTTGGACCAGCGTTCGTGCTGGACGTGCAGACCGCGTGAGACGACGCTTCATCCAGTCCCAAACATGCTCAATGGGGGACAGATCCGGAGATCTTGCTGGCCAGGGTAGTTGACTTACACCTTCTAGAGCACGTTGGGTGGCACGGGATACACGCGGACGTGCATTGTCCTGTTGGAACAGCAAGTTCCTTTGCCGGTCTAGGAATGGTAGAACGATGGGTTCGATGACGGTTTGGATGTACCGTGCACTATTCAGTGTCCCCTCGACGATCACCAGTGGTGTGCGGCCAGTGTAGGAGATCGCTCCCCACACCATGATGCCGGGTGTTGGCCCTGTGTGCCTTGGTCGTATGCAGTCCTGATTGTGGCGCTCACCTGCACGGCGCCAAACACGCATACGACCATCATTGGCATCAAGGCAGAAGCGACTCTCATCGCTGAAGACGACACGTCTCCATTCATCCCTCCATTCACGCCTGTCGCGACACCACTGGAGGCGGGCTGCACGATGTTGGGGCGTGAGCGGAAGACGGCCTAACGGTGTGCGGGACCGTAGCCCAGCTTCATGGAGACGGTTGCGAATGGTCCTCGCCGATACCCCAGGAGCAACAGTGTCCCTAATTTGCTGGGAAGTGGCGGTGCGGTCCCCTACGGCACTGCGTAGGATCCTACGGTCTTGGCGTGCATCCGTGCGTCGCTGCGGTCCGGTCCCAGGTCGACGGGCACGTGCACCTTCCGCCGACCACTGGCGACAACATCGATGTACTGTGGAGACCTCACGCCCCACGTGTTGAGCAATTCGGCGGTACGTCCACCCGGCCTCCCGCATGCCCACTATACGCCCTCGCTCAAAGTCCGTCAACTGCACATACGGTTCACGTCCACGCTGTCGCGGCATGCTACCAGTGTTAAAGACTGCGATGGAGCTCCGTATGCCACGGCAAACTGGCTGACACTGACGGCGGCGGTGCACAAATGCTGCGCAGCTAGCGCCATTCGACGGCCAACACCGCGGTTCCTGGTGTGTCCGCTGTGCCGTGCGTGTGATCATTGCTTGTACAGCCCTCTCGCAGTGTCCGGAGCTAGTATGGTGGGTCTGACACACCGGTGTCAATGTGTTCTTTTTTCCATTTCCAGGAGTGTATAATCATTTTCATAGTACACTTGATATTATAGACGAGTAGGCACAAGACAGGACATAGATAATGTCCGTTTGACGTCAACAGTGTGTAACATTTTACTTTTTTTTAATAGGACAATGTTCCTCTCCACTAATTTTTAGATTAGTTACAATAAGCTTACGCTGCAAGGGAATTCGCTTGTATTTTTCAATATGTGGTCTGTTGTCGGTTTGAAGGCCTTCCATAACATCGGCAACGTAGTGCAACTCCACCGAGGGCTGTCTGGAGTAGGGTGGAGATAGCAATGTGAAAGTTGCGAGCTGTCGAAGACGATCTTCATATTCCTAATGCGATTAGGACATCGTATACTCTTGACGACGTTTAGCACCTGTGCAGTCAGTCACCCAATTTCAGAATTCATTTTGAGTAATCCTGCTAAATTCCCAAAATATTGTCTTTTATATTGATGAGTAATATGGATAGTCGTCACGTTCATGTGCCGTTCTACAACGCAAATTTAATGTTACTATCCTAGGAACTAACCTGCAATACGTTTTGTATTTCATAATCGGAACTATCTGCATTAACAGTCATCAGAGCAATGTCAGGGAACAGAACGCAGCAGTGCCTTGCTACCTACTTGAGGACCTGCTTGAGTCGTGTTCTAAGGAAAGGGTAGTTGCTGGTTCACATTATATTACACTAGCGAGAAGTACCGACTTTTCCTTTTCTCTGCAAACATCCAGAACTAAATTCAGTAACTAAATGCTAAGAATATATTTGCATTGTGCCAACTCAAAGATCAATAGATATGGATATAGATATAGATACAGATTTTTATATTTAAAGCCATTCTCGTTCTGCGTTGGAATAAACATCATTCATTATTTGCTTGTTCTTGTTACGATTGTTATTGTCATTCTCTCACTCGCAAGAGTTTTCGCATTCCTATTTGGTATCGATGCACATGAAGAGTGGCTATGAAAGAAGGGAATACTGAATGTTACGTCATGCAGAATACACTCATTTACTTCGGCTCCTCGTGATCTACGCTACAGGAGAAGTGAGATACATAAAGTCGACAGTGTGAGGACAGACCTGGTAGCACAACTGTGCAACTACACAGTGTTACTAGATAAAATGGTGCTGCGGAATCGAAAGTGTAGTACGGACTTTGCCACAGTAGCAGACAGCTGGTAATTTAGGACCATGACCGTGGATTACACTTTGGTCAGTGCTGGTTAGAGTGCTGCAACTGTAAATGGAAGGCTTTGTTTGGTAGTATTATGCTGATGCTGTCTGAATAAATTATGCCATTGGATACAAAGCGGTTTAGTTTTGAGACCTAACCCACGAGGGGGGAAGGCACAGTGGTCTGCTTCAGGAATTCCAAGCAATAAAACACAAAAAACAACCCAGGAAGGGAGACATGCATTTGGAATCTGTTCATCGTTACGGGGTCAAACAAGAGGGTAACATTACTGAAACAATGATCGGGCTACTTAGTATATAATAGAGCATACAGATTTCAAGGAGGAAACGTATGAAGACGCAGACTTCCTCGTTATCAATATGTGCGGCATATCTTTCGTGTTAACGAAAGTAAATTCCCGCTTTACCTCTTCTTACGTGTCAAATGAAATGAATGCCATGAGGAATAGAATATTTGTTGACTGCGTCTCTTCTTACTTCCATCCTTACCAACATATTTCTTCATTCTCGTGGTAATCATGACATTCTATGTGTATGCTGCAAAAGATTGCAAGTGGACAAATTCGACATCGAGGTGCAAAGCGTTATATTCAATTCGAATAAGCTTCCGGTGTATTTTTACTTCGTTTGTATTTTTAGATGATTATGAACGTTACGGAAAATTATCTCACATGCTTTATGTTGAATGAGAAACATTGAATGATCCGTTTTGCTTTCCCTACGTTGAAATGATATAATGTCGGCGTCAACAGCCTTCTTCCACGCCGGAAGCTGAAACTTGTATGATTCTGGATTAATGATAATTGAATGTCTCATATGTATACATAGCCCACAAGGCGACGTCAGAAACCATCAGGGGAGAACGCCGCATAAAAACCAAACGTGCGCGCGCGTCTCCACTCTGAAGAACCGTATCGGAGAATCACGGCAAGCATTTCGCTGAAGAGCTGCCTCGTCAGAGAGCCTAGAAATGGCAGCGTCGTAGCAAGTATTTGTCAACACTCTGATAGTGCATTTACTTCCGGGTGTAGGTCGGCGTTACCTCGCTAAATTCACTTGACATTCGTTTTCCACATCGAAGACTCGTACGATATAATCCACTGCAAGATGACACAATTAGAAAGTATATTTAATTTCTGGACTCCAAGAACGGCGTTCTTCACATAAGTAACACCTGTTTGTGTGTGCATTGGGGAGGACGACGGTGCAATCCCGCGCCCGACCATCCTGATTTAGGTTTTCAATGATTTCCCTAAATCGCTTCAGGCAAATGCCGGGATGGTTCCTTAGGAAGGGCACGGCCGATTTCCTTCCCCATCCTTCCCTAATCCGAGCTTGTGCTCCGTCTCTAGTGACATCGTTGTCGACGGGACGTTAAAAAAGTAATCTCCACCTCCTCTGTTCGTGTGTTTAAGGTTGCGTTTTGAGGCTCAGGCAACATCGCAGTGACTATATTCCGCCTCTGGCCGCCAGTGTGTCGTTAGCTCAGAGATTCCCTTGTGCGTTGCAGTGCTTGTACTATAAGACATAGCAGTTCGAATCACGGTAGAAGCCGCTGACTACAACCTTTTATTTTCCATTTTAATTAATGGAGTTGCAAACTGCTAGTAAAAATTTCTTATGCGAAATCTGAAGAATGCCTTTAAACGTCAATCTTCGTCCGATTTCGACTTAGTAAATTAAGTTAATATCATGGATTTCTGCTTTGCAAATTCCAAGGTGCTTCACTGTAAAATAGACCCTGAAAAGATTCAAACCGACTGTCAACGATATAAATTTGAGCTTTGTTCGTCATATAGGTCTAACATGTCAGAAGGTTGTTTATGAAGTGCACATGTTCATTAATATAGTTCCCTTCTTCTAAATTTTTGCAATAGCATTTAACTGTAGACGTTTTCTAACACCGGCGTTAGCAATTCCTTTCCGTTCTCTGAAACCTTCAAAACGACAAATTTTTCTGGTTTAAATCTGATGACCTTAACTATCACTTCCGATCAACAATAAATACTTCATGAACCCATATATGGAACTCCAAATGTGCAGTGTTCCTGCACTGCTACAGAGCATGCATTGCAAGGTATTCACACAGTTTATCGCATAGACTTACCATAAGGAATGAAACAAGAACTGTAATACACTTTACACCACAGACGCTCACTCTGGCTTGTCGAAAACATCCAAACATTGACCAAAAGTTGCACAAATAATTGAGTTTCAAAGGAAAAGAAACGAGGTATGAAGCATTTATAAATTCATCGAATGTAGTGAGGTGGTTTAATTTCGTCCCAGTCTATAAAATTAATTTCGGGCCATACTCAGCTCTTGCCGATTAATGTAATATAATACCCGCCTACTAATCAGGGCGTCTGTCTCCGTTGCTTTTGAGCGTGAATGGAAATTGTAGAAATTTTCTGTGGAGCAACATTTAATAATAAAGCGTTTTAAATCAGCAAAAGCGATGAGCGGTAGCAGGCGCTTTCGATAAAGAACGGGGGAGTGCAGCGCCGCTGCTGTCGCCACGGCCGCTGCCAGTAGCCAGCAAATGGATCCCGGAGCTTTGCCGCATACGGCGTCCAGAGGAGGACAGTCTGCAGGAAATCTTCCGCAAAATCGTTACTGGATAAAATTTTGATATCGGTGTGTCACAAAGCGAAATAGATTGAATCTGCGCTACCATTACATTCACGTCTTCAGCATTCAGACAGAAGAGGCTGTAAAAATATTTTATGCCAGCTGCTCTCGATCCACTGACATTATGAACAAAAACAACGCACGCTACCGCTAGACCACAGGCGTAATCAGCCTAGAGTTTCTCTATCATGGGACAAGTTTTCCTCCAGGAAGTGCCGCAGTCTACAGTGTTGCCAGATTGTGCAGATAATCGGACTTAGAGAATTAGCGAGTTGGCCAGTTTTTTTGTCCCATGTCGCGATCGGCGCGGACTTAGCCTCTGAAGCGGCCGGCCGCCGGTCAAGTTTTATGTCAAAGAGTGTACAGTTGTACAAGGACTAGGCTCCAGATGGCCATGTGGCACTACCAAGAGAGAAGACCATCATGTTTGATGTGGGCTCTGTTGCATCGTACTGCATCTGCAGCAGCAATTTGAGCAACAGTTAGTACCACAATGACAACAAATTGTTACAAACTGGTTACTTCAAAGACAGCACCAAGCCACCAAGTGGCATGCATCCCACTGACGCCAAACCACTGCCAATTGTGACATCATTGGTGCCAAGCGAGAGCTCATTGGAGGGCAGGGTAGAGGTCCGTTATGTTTCCGATGAAAGCTGGTTCTGCCTCGGTGCCAGCGATGGCTGTGTTGGTTAGGAGGAGGCCAGTTGACAACCTGCAGCCAACCTGTCTGGATGCTAGACACACAGGACCTACACCTGGAGTTATGGTCTGGGGCACAATTTTGTGCAAATTTTTATGTCAGTCTAGTGGTTTGACCTGCTGAATTGCCATTAATGAGCAGTATTCGAGGGGGGGGGGGGGGGGGTGTTCCACCAGGACAACAGTCACCCACATAGCATTGTTGTAACCCAGCATGCACCACATAGAGTTGTCATTGTTGCCTTGGCCTGCCTAATCACCAGATCTGTCTCCATTCGAACGCATATGGGACCTCACCGGGTGACAACTCTAGCGTCATCCACAAACAGCGTTAATTGTCCCTGTGTGGACTGACCCAAGTGCAACAATGCACGAAACGCCATCCCACAAACTGACATCTGGTACCTGTATAACTCTAAACATGCGTCTTGCATTCAATATTCTGGCAATTATACCAGTTATTAATGTACCAGCACTTCACATCTGCAAAGGCTTCTCACGCTCACATTAACCTGCAATCTTGCAATGTTAATCAATTAAATATGTTACCTAGATAAACGTACTCCTGAAATTTCATTACTCTACATGAATGATCTTTTGGTGTTGCAATTTTTTTCCGCCAGTGTATAACTGGTGAGCAGCCTTAGCACTCAAAACCATATCTTTGATATGGGGTTGAGAAGCCACTAATCTACGTATTTCACTACAAATCACAATGGGCAGAAATTAGCACAGGCACAGGGCCACTATCAAGTGGATGCTTGATGCAAGAAAGGTGTCAGGCAGTGGAGGCTTTCTGTTTGCACCACATGAAATTGATCCCCTGTTATACATCTCCTGTCACTGAAGTATTTGATAGGAACCACATGTCCGATCATTAAAAGAAACTTCGACATCTGCGACAATGTTGACGCACTAATTGCAGCCATACGTACTACAACTATAACATCAACAACCACTATTTCCCAGCGGTGTATGCGGCAATACATTGCTGAGCCGGAAGTTTTTGCACGGGGCTACCCTATTACCACAAAATGGACGAATGGCGAACTAGTGAAGTCAGTGCAGCTCTATTACTTGCGCATTACACAAAGAAACAAGTTGAAAAGAACAAGAGAAAGCGGGCTTTGTGGTTGTGTTCTTAATTAAGTAAGTGAAATTCTCCCGTAATGTAACTAGTGAACTTACGTAGAATACACGCCTGTTCCAGAATGTTGCCCGAATGTCGAATACGATTTCAAATATCTCATACAAGTAATTTGTCCGTGATAGCTAAAACTGATACAGATCTAACACAGTGTATACTAGCTACAACGAATGATGACCACCTTTCGGCTTTTAGCAACTGGTGATTCGCATAGAAGTTAAATGTCCCTCTTTAAAGTTCACCATTCATCAATAACCCCTGATACCAGAAATACGCAGTGCCTTGGTAGAATGAGTGGAAGATTTCATTAAGGGATGTTTAAAGTAAGAATACAATTTTCGTTAATATTTTATTTTTGTTCATCAGCATACACCATTGTTTACACTCCCAGTTCCTACTTCATGTATGTCTTGAGATGCTATGAAAATCACGCCATCAGATGCAAACCGCGTGGATGAAGAGCCACATGCGCCTCCATTCTTCTTACGCAGTTTTTCTGCCTCGCGTTTAGCACAGGTTCGAAGACTTCGGACTTTCCTGCATGCTTCATCAAGCATGACTCCGAGCTCATTGGCAACAGCTTGTCAAATTCCACAACGTAATTTTCACTCTGCGGCAGAATGTGCACTGATATGAAGCTTCCTAGCAGATTAAAACTATGTGCCGGACTGAGACTCGAACTCAGGACCTTTGCCTTTCGCGAGCTAGTGCTATTCCGACTGAGCTAGCCATGGATGTTTCATATCAGCGCGCGCGCACGCACGCACACGCACACGCACACGCACACACACACACACACACACACACACACCACTGCGGAGTGAAAATTTCATTCTGGAAACATCCCCCAGGATGTGGCTAAGCCATGTGCGCCCGCAATATCCTTTTTTCCACGAGTACTAGTTCTGCAAGTTTCGCAGGATAGCCTCTGTACAGTTTGGTAGGTCGCAGATGAGGTATTGGCGAAAGTAGATGCTGTGAGAACGAGTCGTGAATCGAGCTTGGGTAGCTCAATCGATAGAGCACATGCCCGCGAAAGCCAAAGGTCCCGAGTTCGAGTCTCGGCCCGGCACATAGTTTTAATCTGCCAGGAAGTTTCAGCTTGTCAAAAGATTTTACATATAGCTCTGGTTGTAAACGAACTGCTTTTATAACATTCATAGTCCTCTTCTCCATTGCTGTACATACATACTGTTTTTGCTCACACTTTTGATTGTAACACTGTCGGTGAGAAGTAGGAAACAAAGGTGAGAGCAAGAGAGAACCGTTTACAGGCAAGGAAAGATATACATATTGCCCTGCAATACGAAATACTCACCACCCTCGGCAGACAATACCAGCAAACTCCCAGCACTACGTCGGCAAATACCTGCAACAAGCCTGCGAAATCAGCAGTACTGTCCAGCCATACCGCAAAATTGCCGTCTTCTAGCCACAGTGTAGCAATATTGAAGGCAATGTTATTGTGGCCAAATATTTCCGTAAAGTATGACCCAACAGCTACAATTTCAGCGAGTGAAACGAGCAGTAATGACGTTTATATTTCTCGTTTGTCACAAATCCTTGATTGGTTATTTCCGAATATGTCGCGATTTCCAAGGGTGTGGTTGGGTAGGAACCTAAGAGTACGGCTTAAAGTGAATTTCCTGCGAGCTTCAAACAGGTAAAAACAAAGCAAGAGTACAAAGCACATGTAAACTCAGTTTACAAATTTAAGCCTGGTTCAAATGGCTCTGAGCACTATGGGACTTAACATCTTAGGTCATCAGTCCCCTAGAACTTAGAACTAGTTAAACCTAACTAACCTAAGGACATCACACGCATCCATGCCCGAGGCAGGATTCGAACCTGCGACCGTAGCAGTCGCGCGGTTCCGGACTGCGCGCCTAGAATTTAAGTCTGCCCGCGGGTGAAACCGTCCTTTTTGACTGGCCTTCCAGTCCCGACGTTTCATTGGTCGCTTGATTAGAGCTCAGACGTCGCGGTGGAGATATTGCTAGACTATGGCTAAACGTCATGTCTTTTCCGTTCTTGCATTTTTACCAACGTTCGTACCAACATCTGCTATTTTTGCATATTATGCAGGCTTTGGAGCTAGGAAGCACTACATACAAATTTAGGCAATGCACTTAGAGTGCAAAAGAGAGAGAGAGAGAGAGAGAGAGAGAGAGAGAGAGAGAGAGAGAGAGAGAGAGTGTGTGTGTGTGTGTGTGTGTGTGTGTGTGTGTGTACATATACATGGTGTTACAAAAAGGTACGGCCAAACTTTCAGGAAACATTCCTCACACACAAATAAAGAAAAGATGTTATGTGGACATGTGTCCGAAAACGCTTAATTTCGATGTTAGATCTCATTTTAGTTTCGTCAGAATGTACTGTACTTCCCCGATTCGCCGCCAGTTGGCCCAATTGAAGGAAGGTACTGTTGACTTCGGTGATTGTGTTGACATGCGTCTCATTGCTCTACACTACTAGCAATCAAGCACATCAGTACGTAGCATCAACAGGTTAGTGTTCATCACGAACGTGGTTTTGCAGTCAGTGCAATGTTTACAAATGCGGAGCTGGCAGATGCCCATTTGAAGTATGGATTAGCACGGGGCAATAGCCGTGGCGCGGTACCTTTGTATCGAGACAGATTTCCAGAACGAAGGTGTCCCGACAGGAAGACGTTCGAAGCAATTGATCGGCGTCTTAGGGAGCACGGAACATTCCAGCCTATGACTCGCAACTGGAGAGACCTAGAACGACGAGGACACCTGCAATGGACGAGGTAATTCTTTGTGCAGTTGACGATAACCCTAATGTCAGCGTCAGAGAAGTTGCTTCTGTACAAGATACCGTTGACCACGTCACTGTATGGAGAGTGCTACGGGAGAACCAGTTGTTTCCGTACCATGTACAGCGTGTGCAGGCACTATCAGCAGCTGATTGGCCTCCACGGGTACACTTCTGCGAATGGTTCATCCAACAATGTGTCAATCCTCATTTCAGTGCAAATGTTCTCTTTACGGATGAGGCTTCATTCCAACGTGATCAAATTGTAAATTTTCACAATCATCATGTGTGGGCTGACGAGAATCCGCACGCAATTGTGCCATCACGTCATCAACACAGATTTTCTGTGAACGTTTGGGCAGGCATTGTTGGTGATGTCTCGATTGGGCCCCATGTTCTTCCACCTACGCTCAATGGAGCACGTTATCATGATTTCATACGGGATACTCTACCTGTGCTGCTGGAACATGTGCCTTTACAAGTACGACACAACATGTGGTTCATGCACATTTCAGTCGAAGTGTTCGTACGCTTCTCAACAACAGATTCGGTGACCGATGGATTGGTAGAGGCGGACCAATTCCATGGCCTCCACGCTCTCCTGACCTCAACCCTCTTGACTTTCATTTATGGGGGCATATGAAAGCTCTAGTCTACGCAGCCCTGGTACCAAATGTAGAGACTCTTTGTGCTCGTATTGTGGACGGCTGTGATACAATACGCCATTATCCAGGGCTGCATCAGGGATTCCATGCGACGGAGGGTGGATGCATGTATACTCGCTAAGGGAGGACATTTTGATCATTTCCTGTAACAAAGCGTTTGAAGTCACTCTGGTACGTTCTGTTGCTGTGTGTTTCCATTCCATGATTAATGTAATTTAAAGAGAAGTAATAAAATGAGCTCTAACATGGAAAGTAAGCGTTTCCGGACACATGTCCACATAACGTACTTTCTTTCTTTGTGTGTGAGGAATGTTTCCTGAAAGTTTGGCCGTACCTTTTTGTAACACCCTGTATATTCTTGAGACTTTAACAAACTACTTTTCAACTGTGTAATATATTGATGCTATATCAAATAAAATAATTTCATGGCCTCTTTGTGCACGATCACACAACAACCAAATAAATTTCCAAAACCCTCAAAAGACAAAAAACTGAGAATACTATAATCGCGATGACGTAAGTGTCTCCCGACGAAATAAATAAATCGTCCGAAGGTCGGAGGAAATAAAAAACACAAGACAAACAACTTTGTTCTCCAAGGCTTTCTAACAAGGAAATATTACTCGTTGGAGTAGGGGGTCTACCGCAAAACGCGATTTCTACCGAACACCGAGCAGCAGCTACAAGTATCTCGGTTTTGGAAATGATCAACAAAACTTCCTACACAAGATAATGGATCACAGAGTGAATATAAACCGCCTTCTCAAACGCTCTGTAACCTAACCCAGACGCGCCAGCTGTCAAAATGTTCAGCAGACGGTCATTTCTTAACGCCAACGGCTTTTCATTCTGTAATTTGCTCCACGAACGTGAAATCTGCGCCTGAGAGAGAGAGAGGTGGTGAGAGTGAGTGGTCGGGGGGGGGGGGGGGGGGGGCAGGATGCAATAAAATTCTTCAGTGGAAATACAAACAAAGAATCTTAGCCGACATAAAATTGTGGTAAACCACACCGAAAAAAATAGTGTTTCCTGAACGTAATTCATTTCAAACTATTTGATATAAGCCCAACGATCATTACATCATTTTATACAGGTGATGGGCATTATATATGTACACTACTTAACGCACTGATCATCAGTTTCGTAATTTGAACTGATTATGCGGGAGTCGCAAGGGAGGCGCCCGACATTTCGGTATGACCCCTGAGGGGTAGTTTTGAGTTGATGAATGACAAACACCAAGAATTTCTTATGAAGGATGTCCACAAATTATCTTCACAACTTACGATAACAACAACTTCGAAACGAAACTATGGTTTTTAATATGTGATAATTCAAAATCTTTTACTTCCCAGGTGACGCAATTTTAACGAAAAAGTGAACCTGAAAAACATGATAAATGTCGACGCCACAGGAGAAAGCTCAGTGTGTGGCCTGGTCCATACAGACGACGTCTGATACCCAATTGAAACAAAACGCTCGTATCACCAGACTTCTTCCTAGTCCTTGTAGGCAAGCATTTGCATTGCGTTTAAACGTTTCATCATTGAGATCTTTATCCGTAAAAGAGGAGAGAAATGGAATTCGGATTAGACAGACATTACCCGTGCCACCTAAAGGGTACACGCATTGATGTGTATGAATACGAAAACAAAACTAAATGAGATATCTTGTTGCAAACTATTTGTTAATACCTAGTATGGTTTTAAAAGTATTCGAGTCTCACGTTGTAAAGATAATTTATGGCTGGCTCTGAGCACTATGGGACTTAACTTCTGAGGTCATCAGTCCCCTAGAACTTAGAACTAGTTAAACCTAACTAACCTAAGGACATCACACACATCCATGCCCGAGGCAGGATTCGAACCTGCGACCGTAGCGGTCGCGCGGTTCCAGACTGTAGCACCCAGAACCGCTCAGCCATCCCGGCCGGCGATAATTTATGGACACCCTGTATATCCCTAGGTCTAGCGAATTTTACTTTCAAAAGTCTAGAGAATAAAATTTCGAAAACCTAATGCAGAGATGGCTTTGTAAGAAAAATATTAAGTTATGGGATCTGTAATGAAATTAATGAGTCAACAAACCACTGGCAGGTCTACCACAAGAAAATTTTGTTTGCGTAGGTTCTGCAATAACTTCAGAATTACTATTTAGGTGAGTTTGCCTGACTGGGGTGATTTACGAAGGTTAAATCCTACAAGTAGTTTCAGTTTTAATTTAAATTTTCTAGCGTTTCCCTAAAACACTAGAAACATATGCAAGAATGAACGACTGCTTTAACAAGGCAACCCTGATCCCTCCCTCCCTCCCTCCATACATACATACATACATACATACATACATACACCTAGATGGCACACTGTCATGGCTTCTTTCCTTCAGAAGTCACGTTACCGGCTTCAAATGCTGGTTACTTCCTTTCTGACATTGAAACAATCCTTAAGACACAAGACATGGTTCGTAGACATTCAGCGGATTAAAGGAACTGTGCGGCTGGTCCTGGCGGAGGTTCGAGTCCTCCCTTGGGCATGGGTGTGAATGTTTGTCATTAGGATAATTTAGGTTAAGTAGTGTGTAAGCTTAGGGACTGATGACCTTAGCAGTTAAGTCCCATAAGATTTCACACACATTTGAACATTTTTTTTATTATTAAAGGAACAACAACAACGACGGCAGAATTCCTTAGGAAGGGCCCAGTCTATAACTTCCTCCACAATCGTTCAATTGGAGCTTGTTATATGTAAGTCTCCAATGACATTGCAAATCCAACTTTTATTTTATTTTCTTTCCTTCCAAAGACGACCATTCTGGAACAACAGCACGAAGTGCCTTTAAATGTGTTTTTTCTTACTATTATGAACATAACGAACCTTCAACTTGCCGCTACATTTGAAATAAAAAAATCGTCTTGCTAAAAATCTGACAAGTAGCCCTTCACTTTTAAAAACACAGCCGTTCACCTCACGAAGCTTCTTTTGTAGCATTTCATACTCCACTAATGGGAATACGACCTATCATGAAAATGTGAGAGTATGGTTTTTCAAACGATAATATAGCTTTTATTGAGGGTAAAATGGACAGGTGAGATATTGGGAAACAGAAGCTTGCTTACCAAATATTGCTTATGTAACACTTTTACATTCCATACATGAATATATTCCACTGTGAGGTTCTCTTCTCGCAGATACGTGTGCGGCTGAAATATTATGCACTTTTTTGTACAGCTTGCAGGGAACAGCAGCCAGTAGGATGGACTCTGGGCGCGATGCCAATATCCTGAGAGGCCGGGGCACCAAGCTTATCTGGACAATAAATACGCACCCCTGTCCCTCAAGGGGGTCCACACGATAGTCTGTAGGAGCGTGAGGGGGGGGGGGGGGGGAGCGCCTAGACCTGGGGGTATGGAGCATTTTTAAGTCAGTAGCCATAAAAAAATTTAAGATCCGACTTGTGTAATGCTGACTTAAAACTTTTCATGAAAGAAGAGCACCTGGATACACCACATTTTTTACTTTCACTGAAAGTTAAGACTTTCCTCATTTCTCCCCATCCCCTCTCATATCATAAGCCTACTACCCTAGTATAAAATAGCAAGAAATTAAAAAATTGCAGGAATTCAAAACCACCACTTACGGTACAATGTTTTCCCCTAACCCCGCTGATGTCACTGCTCACCGCCCTACTGTCCTAAGCGTAAATTGTTTGGAAATTTAAAAATAAATCCAAGATTAGCAATTATCCCAGTGATGGGAAATCGAAGCGTTAAGTACAGAACCCAAGATGGCGAGCCAGAGGACACTGGCGTAGCCTGCATGGCTGTCAGAATTCTCCACATCATAGGCTCATTGCCCTATGGCAGGAAACATTTAAAATGGTAGGAAATTCAAACAGCCCAGTTTAAAATAACATTTAAACAATATCCCTCACCTCTCTGACATCACAGCTAGCGGATTTAAGCAATTTACCTCACCTCAGTTCAAACAATTGCCACCCTAAGTTTGGACCAGAAGAGCTGACATGTCCTAAGTTCACTTGAGCTAAGCTCATACTTAATGCTTGAACTGTTTCCCCCCATTCAGTTTCAGCCCACTTGTGCTGTTACCATCACCACTGGTATAGGATAACAACAACTGCATTTGTATTTAAATAAAAAATACGTGAAGATTCCCTTCAGCTCAGGCCGCTGTGCCACAGCCTGTCTGCACCACCACAGTCAGTGACACAGAGCCACTCCAGAAAACTAAATGCTTGTTGCCGACACTAATACAACATTAAGTGCAACATTTTCCACTACAACTATATTGTTGGTGGCACTGCAGTCACATCCCATGTGACATCAGTTAAAATGGTGAAGAAATTTGAAAATGTGAAAAGCGCGCTCACGAAAAAGATGAAAAATAGCCTCACCAACATCTGCAAGGAAATTCAAAAGCCTGAAGGTGCGCAGTCCTCAGGTACTATTCACCACAAAAAATTAATGAATGGCAGCAGTTAAACAATTCCGATGTGATATCAAAGTGCCTGTGTTATTCCAAAATTCCATGCATGCGTGCACGCACCCAAGGATACCTCCAATGTCGTCAACGATGTGTCTATAGCCTGTACACCATTACATGTATTCCCATAAAGGAGCGACGTTGTCCTCATTCCATTATACAGCTGATGGTTATCCATATTCATAACTGCGAATATATTTCATAGTGGCTGTAGTCTCGACAGTGCCTCTTCCTTCGGACACGCATGTAGGTCCAAAGGAACATCCCACTGTTATTCGGGATAACACAGGCACTGCAATACTGTATTTACCCACCAACACTGGGCATCTGACTTCCAAGTAAAATGTCTTCCCTGTACGGGACTATACGTAATGGATGTACAAGTGTAGGTTGTAGAAACATGGTTGATGATATGTGGAAGTTTGGGTCAAGCGCTGAATCATGCTCGGATAGCCCAATGGTACGGCGAACGCTCATGATAAGCAGGAAATCCGAGTTTTGAGTCCCAGTCCAGCACAAATTTTCATTGCCGTCATTGCATTATACAGCTGGTGGTTATACATATTTGCGACTGCGAATAAATTTAATGTATTAAACAAATCAAATTAGTCACTAGCAAGCCCGCATCCACTTTGTATCTACCACGTTTCAGAACCAAACACATTTACACGAATTGACAAGGTGAACCGCAACCACTAAGAACGCCGCAAATGCTTGTGAGAAAAAGAACATCACTCGAGGGTGGTGCCAAAAAAAAAAAAAAAAAAAAACTCTTCCACCATCAGCCACAAAGCACAATCCCACTTGACGGATGGAAGACTAATACTGTAGGGCAGGGAGCAGCCAACAGCAATGCATGTGGCTATGTGATGCGCCACTCCGGCTGAGATCTCCACGCATGTGCGGGAACTCATGGTGCTGCGTGGCTGGGACCAGCTGCTCGGCAGTATGAATCGACATGGAAACGTAATGCTATCCACTATCAGATAATGGAGGACAACGACGCCACAGCGGGAAGCATTGATACTGACATGCAGCAGGACTTCATGTTCGCAATCGAATGGTGTGAATTGGTGCTTCTATTTGGTAGCAAGATGTATTTTTGGTGAACTTACGTGGCAGGCACATATGTAAAATTTTCTTGACTTTAACATGAGTCCTCTTCAAACAACAGTAACATATTTATCTCTTCCATAGACAGTTATGAAGAAAGTAGACTACCCAAAACGAAAGAAGACAAAGTGGATATACAGAGTATAGTGCATACATATAGTAAATCATTGAATTTTGAGTCAAAAGCATTCAATTCTTTGGCTGAAACACACGAATAATGTACCAAAGTCAATGAATTTTCTTTGTAAGTCTTGGAGATATATATACATAATTTTGCATTAAACCTGCTCTCCTACCACTGAACGTGTACGCCAAAGAACAAAAAAGTAGTTTCTCACTCAGATATAAACTCAGCAAACATGATAGCAACACATCACACAGTACTTACAGTTTGTGTGTTTTACGTTGCATAGCTGACATCAGATGTTTCTATAGGATTCCTAAATAGTTTCCGACGAATACAGATCTAGTTCCCTCAATGAGCGCGCTTGAGCACGAAGTCTTTCACCGGCCATCTGTCGGGAAATGAGCGGGGAAGTGACTGTGTGTGTGTGTGTGTGTGTGTGTGTGTGTGTGTGTGTGTGTGAGAGAGAGAGAGAGAGAGAGAGAGAGAGAGAGAGAGAGAGAGAGAGAGAGTGTGTGTGACCGCTAAGCTGCGAGACATGTTCAACTGTAGTTAGACACTGAAATATTTCCGACATCCATCGAACTTACAGCTATCCAGGGTTGTACGAACTTTCATTTTCGGAAGACTACCATGAAATATTTCGGACGAAAGTCATACTCTGACAAGTGAGTAGGCTATGTCAAGCGGGAATATGGCGGGAACTTTATCAATTTATGCTGTTGAATAATAAGTAATTGAAGTATACGCAGCTCGCATTGGGTGAGCTGCATTTAAAGCACATAAAAAACGTGTTTGGAAAACATTGCAGGGAAATAAATGGGGTTGACGTAGAATAAAAAGAATAAATGTTTTCATGATAGTAGTCTCTTTTCTGCAGTTAAGAGAGTGCAAAATGTATATTAAAAGTTTATAAAATTTGTAACAAATCATAGCTCAGGTGACAAAAGTCATGGGATAGCAATGTGCACATATACAGATTGCGGTAATATCGCGTACACGAGGTATAAAAGGATAGTGCATAGGCGTCGCTGACATTTGTACTGGGGTGATTCATATGAAAAGGTTTCCTACGTGATTATGGCAGCTCGACGGGAATTAACAGACTTCTGACGCTAAATGGTAGTTGGAGCCCGACGCATAGTACATTCCATTTCGGAAATCGTTAGGGAATTCAATATTCTGAGATCCACAGTGTCAAGAGCGTGTCGAGAATACAAAATTTCAGGCATTACATCTCACCACGAAAACGCAGTGGCCGACGCCCTTCACTTAACGGCCGAGAGCAGCGGCGTTTGTGCAGATTTGTGGTGCTAACAGACAAACAACACTGCGTGAAATAACCGCAAAACATATCCGTTAGGGCACTGCTACGAAGTCCCACAGTGCTTAGAGCCATCTGAACCATTTTTGTGGCACTGACCCCACGAAGTCATGGATCCAAGTTGTCAACAAGGCTCTGTGCGCTGGTGGTAGCTCCATAATGGTGTGGATCGTGTTTACATTGAGTGGACTGGATCCTCTCGTCCAACTGGACCGATAATTGACAGAAAATGGTTATGTTCCGCTACGTGGAACTTTTTGCAGCTATTCATGGAATTCATGTTCCCAAACAATGATGGAATTTTTATGGATGACAAAGCGCCATGTCACAGGGCCACAATTGTTTGTGATTGGTTTGAAGAACATTCTGGTTACTTCGAGTGAATGATTTGGCCACCCATATCGCCGGATATGAATCGCATCCGACATTTATGGGACATGATCGACAAAGCCAGATCGCGCATAAAATCCTGCACCGGCAACTATTTCGCAATCACTGATTTTTGTGATTTTGGTACACGAAGACAGCCGATCCCATCTAGTATCTTAGGTGGGAACTTATAGCACAGTGACATGTGCCAGTTGCTTTAAATAGAGATTATAATATTTGCTGTTATTCACGACTGACACATTCCCAGTGAAAAAAGGACTACGCCAACAGTATCTCTGCGTATCATGAGTCGATTCGTCTCATTGGTTTACTGTTTCGGAAAGCCAATGATGTTCATATGTGTCCAAGATGGTGGCAATAGGTGTTGCTATTAACGTTACTCATGAGGAAAATGCAACAGTAAAAAACGAGAAGAAGAAAAAAAGAATTCCTAAAGAGAATGAGTGGAAAGATAATGAAAGGAAGAGGTTAAGAAACAATGGAAAAGAATATAAATCCTGAAAAAGTAAGATTGTGCCCGAGGAAGTCTTTCGTAGTGCCAGTGATCCATGCTGCAAAACTAGTTTTTGCAAATACTCAACATTGAATGAAGAACAGGAGGAGGCGATATTTACTTATCGGTTGGTAGATTATAATAAGCAAAATGCTTATTTATTTGGATTAGTGCGGCCTTATAAGTGCATAAAAGTGTATCCAAAGAAGATGAAGGTTTCTTTCAGGTATTTTATTCGTGACACTCCAGTTTATAATGTGTGTGTGTGTGTGTGTGTGTGTGTGTGTGTGTGTGTGTGTGTGTGTGTGTGAGATAACACTGACATACAAATAAAAGAGGTAGAGTTCCGCCGCATAGGTATTGTTCAAAACTTGTGTATTCCAATTGTGCATTAGAAAGTATTAAAAAGAATTATCGAGATAGCGATGTTCATTCATGTCACACTGTCAAAGTAAGACATAGCAGTTCATATATTTTTCAGTTGTTGCTGGACTAATAAGTTCATTATTAGAAGAGATAAAGAGTAGCGGGAGGGGGCGGGGGTGGAATGTGCACGCGCATGCAATTTATTTATTTTTGATAAATTTGGGTGTAGAAATATTTGAGCGCTCCATTGTGCCTTACACGAAGGTATTTCTGATAAATAATCACTTGATTTTGAAAACGGCGCAAAATCAGATTTTTGAGATACTGTTGCTGCGAGGAAGACTGTTCATGGCACCAAATCTAGTTTCAACAAGAATTTATGCTTTAATTCCAGTACTGCAAGTGCAAGTGGTAATTATCTCTCATTACGTAAATTTCATGCCGATTCATACTCTTTGTGTTAGCTGTTGGCCTGCCCCGTAGCAGGGTTATTCCAAAATCGACGAACAGATACACACACTTAAGCGGGTCATGCAGAATTTCGCTACTCGTCTGCGCCACATCATTGCCAATGATGGCAGGCATATTGAACACGTTATAACCTAACAAAGCGGTTCAACAGTCCAAGTACGAGTGACGAACTTTCTACACCAGGCAAAGTAGGAAAAATGGGAGAAAAAATTTACAAAGTTTTGAAACTTGGTGCAAACACTCTCAGGGGATGTAGAAGTAAAAAACACAAAAGTTCCCTCCCCTACCGGGGAAGCTTCCCCCTCCCCCACCTCTTAATGTAATTTATTTTTCTTTTTCCAAACTTTACGAAAAATGGTTCATTTAACGATGTTATCTATACGACAGAAAATATTTCTGGTGAAATTCTACTGAGAGAAGGTCAAACGCATGTTTCAGCAAGGTAATTAGTTATGAGTACTAAAATTTGAAGGTAAAAAAAGTGAAATTTCTTTTAAAACAGACTTATTCATACGGAACAATTCTGCTTTATAGTCTTTTACTTTAGATTTAAATTATTGGAATGAAAATAATTTTTCATGAAAATAAGGAATTATCGTAAAACTAATCAACAATTACTTTTGTTGTAATATATTTACAATCATATGTACAGCATGTAAACAAAATACCACAATATCTATCAAACAAACAAATTCTTGGTTTTTAACATACAACCATCATCCAAATCTTGTGTCAAATCACTGCGATCACATTAGTGCAGCTTTGTTCACGGCAGTTTTTGCACTTGTAGTCGCATGAAATCAGTAGCCGGATTTTCTCTGGAGCAGGTGGTCGTTTCATGTGAATCGTGGAGAGGGATGAGTTTGATTCCGTCCAGCCCCTCCAAGTTGCTCGTCTTGTAGGTGAACTCGCCAAGAGTGGAGGCGTCTTGCATCAGTAGTGGGTGGCCAACGAGAGAGTATGACAGCATTGTTTGCCTGACCCACAAGTACATTAAAACATTTACATTGAATGGCATTTATCAACAGGACTCTCTACTGTCTTTATGTAGAGGGACAGTAGAAATTTCTCTCCTGCTTTTGCAACGGTATCAGGAGAAGAAGCAGGATCGTTGAATATCCATTTAATACTTAGAAGTTGGGGATACCGGTTGAATAGTTGGAAAGCTTGCCCAAACAAGGCTGAGGTGCTGCCGCAGCTCTTATTGCATGAAGAGAGAGAACTGAATTCTTACATTCATGAGTAAGTAACTATAATCCGTTCATCATAAGAATAATCATGATGTAAACACTGCACTCGGTATTATTCCGCGTTTGCTGGAACCTCACTGGATTTCCGTTTCACGTGGGACTGCAGCAATGTTGTCTCGAGTACTGTCAGATACGATAATAAGGATATGTTTTGTGCTGTGCGTTACGCGCACATCGACTTAGCGATAATACGGGACAACAGCTTTACCCGCGCATTTAACTTTGACAGCACTGTCCGGTCAGCTGGTACAGCTAGCCTGCAGTGACGTGGCCAGCTGCAGTTCACACGTGGAAAGAGACGAGCAGAGGAGCAATACGGCTTCGAATGTCATTTAATTTTTAAGCAGAATGAAATAATACACTGCAAATCTCCCACAACACTCTCCTTAGACGATAACACGAAAACCGCAAAACGTTGTCGTTTTACGCTAACGTACTATTGTATTTAAAAATAAGAATGATGAAAATTCCTGACTTAACCACAGGATAATTTTTCTGCATAAAGCTGTGAACGTGAGATAGTATTGAAGGATTTCACCGAATAGTTAAATATTGAAGCCACCGAAGGTATTACTTGCAGTCAATCGTCTAGTAATCTCTTAGCTCCTTCTTTATCCGAATCCGAGAAATACATTTCAGTTTTGGAAGTGTCACCTGCTACGTTGTTAACGAGCCTATCAACAACAGAATCCACGAAACCAACCAGGCGCAGCATTTTCTCTTCTTTTATAACGAGCCGTTCTATATCCCTCCAGCGTTCGGCAGTGACGTGTGAAAAAGCTGCGTGCATTAGTTCCAGTATGTCTGGCAGCTTAACAGTCTTGTTATTTCACGGGCCAAATCCCGCAGCTTGGCTCCAGATCAGTTCTGTTGGGTTCATATTGTAATGGTACAGTAGCATATCTAAAACTGGAGCATTTGTTCAAATGGCTCTGAGCACTACGGGACTTAACATCTGTGATCATCAGTCCCCTAGAACTTAGAACTACTTAAACCTAACTAACCTAAGGACATCACACACATCCATGCCCGAGGCAGGATTCGAACCTGCGACTGTAGCAGTCGCGCGGTTCCGTACTGAGCGCCTAGAACCGCTAGACCACCGCGGCCGGCTGCAGCATTTGTATGATGTGTTCAATGCTGTGAAAATCGTTGTTTTTCATGTTTCTACGATATTTATCTACCTCAGTGGTGTAAAACGATGGACACAGTCCAAATAAAGAGGATTTGGTTTTCCATTTTTGCCTTAAAATTAAATTATGTTTTCTTAATTTAAACAACTTTTATTAACAGTCTTTTATGAAACATCGATTACTAAGAATTTGTATTTGAAATAGAAACAGGAATTTCGCGTCCAATTGTAATTAGAAACAAGATGATGTGCATTATTCACAAAAAAGATGATGAGTTTTATAATTATGAGATGCAGGTATTTCAAATTGAAAGCGAAACAAAAATTATACTGGGGATATTTGAACCAGCGCACGTATATCCTGTTTTTAAAGCTGCTGCTGTATCAACTGCATTATAAAAAACGGTGGGGAAACTTCAAACCCGTTTATCTCCGTAAATTTATGAAAAACATTAACAGTCCATTTCTCGGCCCTTTTCAACCGTGTTCCACGCGTGTGTTTCTCTACGGAACAGAAAGTGGCCTCAGCCATTTTCATACTGCGCATTAACAGCGCGACAATCAGAGAACAACGCTACAGAGGCTGTGACTGTACACGATTTTTGGAATAAAAACTACGTAGCTAAAGCGTGATTAAGAAAAAACATTGATGCCTGTTGATAACTTTGAATGTCTTGAAGTTACGTTAAATAAAACTTAGTAATAAGATATCTAACACATAAAGTAGGACCTACTTCCAAGAGCGTAACAACACCAGCGTACGTGTGCTGCGGCTAGTCACCAATCATCGCGTTTGTGTTGTTTACATCAGGTTTATTCTTATGATGAACGGATTATAGTTATGTGTATCTTTAGAACTGTAACAATTCGTTTTGCTGCTACCTTTGCCTTCCTTCATCAGGATTATGTCTGAGTTGTCTGGAGCAAGACTGAAAATTAGCACAAGAAGATCTCCATCTTGACCCACTATAATCACTTGCTGGTAAAATTTTGAGGCATTTATTGTTTTTGCAACAATTTACACATCTACATAGTCATCCGCAATCCTAATTTCAATATCAAAACCGTCTAGTTTTTGCACAAGCTGTGTAATAAACATTTCCTTATTGCTGAGGTTAGTAAGAAGCGCGGACTGTGATTCAACAAATAATATCTCGTCATTAAAGAAAATTTCTCGTGAGGTCCGGTTCAACGTTCGCCTTTGGCGTTCAATAGTTTTTTATGTTCAGAGAACGTTCTGAATATCCGTCAAATACAACAGCATCATCTTTATAATGGCTCTGAATATAGGCTATTAAGGTTTTATAAATGTCACGAAAGTTCCCTTCTCGGGCCACACGACTTGGTGGATACGAAACCCTCCATCAGTAACAAAGAACTTCGATTCATTATTGTCAATATTCCTTCCAGGTACTTGATTGAAAAGATAGTACAGCAAAGACTTTTTTTGCTTTCCTCATCAATCCACTGCTGTCAGACAGACATTGGTACAACGGATAATTTGTACGTGAAGCAATCCTTCAAAGCATCAGGTGAATGAAAATCGGAATTCTCTGAAATAACTGCGTTGTATCTACTTCAGTTTTTTTCCCAAGCCTAACAGTTGAAAAGCCCACTGACCAAACCAGCCTGGATCGCTTAAGCTTCAGAGAACCAAATTTTGGCGAGAGAGTAAATATTGTTCGAAGAGCTTCTTCACCAACAGACACAGCTTTGCAGCAGTTTACTTCCCGAGAAGGTACTAATCCACATCTTAATAAATACAATTTCTCCTTATAAACAAATGTGTGTTGTTGCAACCTCAGATGAAATGTTCTGCGAACTTTCTCGTCAATTTCTATCCTCCCACTCCTCAGTTCAACATGATTATCACTCGACACCGAATGTAAATTGCAGAACTGTTCCATAACTTCACATATATGATAGGCTATTGGTATACCACAATCCATCGGTTCAGCACACTATCGGGGAAATCTCTTCCTCCAACACACTTCAGATTCTTTAAAGGCGTTTGTTCTATCGTCATGACGGTCCACATTCCACACCAATACTTATCAGAGCGTCGAACCGTGAAGAAGCTGTCCTTGGTGAATTTATCGAACTCCGCGGGTTTTACGGTTTCTTTCAGTTTTTCCATGTTCTGGAGGTACAAATGACACATCTTAGCATAAGCAAAGTGTCCAGTTGCATGGAATATTCGGAGCATAGCTTCAAAAATGGTTCAAATGGCTCTGAGCACTATGGGACTCAACTTCTGTGGTCATCAGTCCCCTAGAACTTAGAACTACTTAAACCTAACTAACCTAAGGACATCACACACATCCATGCCCGAGGCAGGATTCGAACCTGCGACCGTAGTGGCCTCGCGGTTCCAGACTGTAGCGTCTAGAACAGCTTGGCCACTCCGGCCGGCCGGAGCATAGCTCTCTCACATTCTATATGGAGCTCCTAATTCCCCATATGCTCTGCCGGGATGAAATGCAATGCCAAGATGACAAGTTGAATGTATTGTATCCATAACTGAGAAGTTTTCCCTCTTTGCTTAATATCAGCTATTGTGTTCACAAATTTATTTTTCAGCTTTTCAATCACTTGATCTTTTTCCAAATCGCCGAAAGATGCACCGTTTCCACTCAAATCAGAAATACAGTCTTTAATATATTGCTGCTGCTCCTCCTCCATGACTACCATTTCCTCCAGTATTATGATGGAAAAAGCACACGTTACTGCAGTGAGCCTGAATTGCCCTTGTGTATGCACGTCCAGAAAATATGTGTGGAACACAAGCTGCCGCATATACAGTCTCCAAAAGTTGGGAGAGTCCACTGCATCTCATTAAGAATCCTGTTCCTCCTAGGGAACACACTGTCAAGTGAGAGCCTCCTAATCGATGAAGATGATGATGATGATGATTTGTTTGTGGGGCGCGCAACTGAGCGGTCATCAGTGCCCGTAGAAAGTCCCAATTTTTACACAGTCCAATTTTTAACTCAATCTAGCAACTGTCAAGAATGATGATGAGGAGGAGGAGGAGGACGAAATTATGAGGACAACACAAACACCCAGTCCCCAGGCAGAGAAAATCTCCAACCCGGCTGGGAATCGAACGCAGGACCCCGTGATCCAGAGGCAGCATCTCCTAATCGAATAACTAATTAGTGAATAGCTCATTCCCTACATTAGCCTCTACTGCAACTACATCTTTAGCTTTCAGATGGAGTGGTTGATTAAACATCACGATACATGTTTGCTGTGTGATCATCTTACACTCCGTGATGACATAAGTTAAAGCAGTTAAAATAGTATCTGTGGGCAGGTTGTTGAAGAATCGAAGTGCTAATACATCTGATAGCGTATAAGGTTTTCCAGTTGTGATTTTTTCCATGAAACCTTGCCATGTAGGAATAGAAAGTTGTAAAAACTTTCCTATTAGACACGTAAAATCGTGGTTGGTAGCCACTGTTGCTTGAGTGAATGACTGTTTTGAGTAGACATTTTGCACAACAATTTCTTCAGTTCCAACTCTATTCTGCCTTCAGAATGTTAGCGGACTAATTTTTGGGTACTTTATGTTTCAGTAAGCTCGGCATGACAGCGTTTCGTTCTTTTCTCGTGTTCTATCCCTCTCCCAGGAGTCAACACACCTGATTCCAACCACAGCATAGAATGTGCCTTTGCCCGTCATTGTTGCAAAATAAAGTCAGCATTATCGAAAACGAACTGCGGGAACGAATTACTTGAAATATTTGGTTTCCAGAACTGAACGTCAGAAGCCTCAAAGCCACAGTGCTATATGAAGAGCAGAAACCCATATTCGAGACAATTTCTACAATGATTTATTATCCCACTTTAAGAAACAAGTACACTGCAAGATCAAGTTGCAGTGGGGGGAGAAATGAACGAGGCCGGATAGCTGACAAAATGGCATGGGATATTGCTGCACATTTTTTTTAAAGGGGACTGTTCCCTACCTTTCTTATTTTGACAAAACCACACCCTTCAAAAATTCATGCAAAGGGTCAGGAACCACAACTTCAGCATTCTCTGTCAAGTCACATATCTGCACAATCGGCAATACTGTAAACATTCATTCTTATATCTTCACGGATGATAGCAGCTGCTGCTGCTTCTACTATTCTCTTTCTATCAACTTTTTCATTAACAACTCGCACATTGCACCATTGATTCAAAAGTTTGTGGCCACTGCCACGAAAACATACAACAGGGGATTTTTTTTTGGCATTGTAGCAAACAAGACGCCATCACCGAAGTGTTCAGTCAGTTTGTTTTTCAGCGTTTTTATAATCTTTGCCTCACCTTCTGGGAGACATTCATTAACTTTCTGCAACAAATAGAGCAGTAAAAACGGACATTCCTCTGAACTGGTATCTCGAGGGCGGCCTTTTTTTCTAACAGAGGAGAGGTTCGACACTAATTTAGCATAGCAATCTTGATGATGGCGGGCTTCTGCAGCTACTAAAAGCAAAATAGTGTTGATGCGTTTGGCAATCTTTCTACCGAAATAATCAACGCATTTCTCTGCTTTCTCAAGCAGCGTATGTTTCACTCCACGCCGTTTGTGGAGTGGTTGTTTTGTTTCCGCCTCTCTGTCACACTTTTCAGCATGAATGAAACAGTCATTTTGAAATTGAATGGATAAGAGGAGAGGATCTCCAACTTTTTATCATCTGCTTGTGCAACATTCTGATTAATTAGTATCCTTATATCACATTCCTTAATATATTCACGTCGACATACCTCAAGCACTTCAATCAGTCCAGCGTTCTGTAGAAGATTATGAGCCCCATCCTTCCGTTCCTTGCTGACGCGTATCAGTTTTTCCAGCCCCTTCTTCACTGTTGATATCTCTCCATCCGAAACAGATTTACCACAAACAAAACAGGTAGTAGGGTCCAGCATTGTTTTCTCAGTCCAGGCAAAAGAAATGAAACTAAGAAGAAACACTTCATAACACCACAAACTGATAAATACAGTTACAAAAACAGAACTCTCTGGCACTACAATGACAGTTCACAATATTAACTCAGCTGAACTGGACACTGGGTAGGAAGAAACGGCAGCGATAATAGTGGTAGGGGAGAGCTGAGTGAACGGGAAGGGGAACTTTACATTTTCATTGTTGGCACGCACTCCTGATATCAACAATACTGATCGCTAAAGAAATATCAAGTAGACTTTAATTATAGGCCACAAAATATTTCCATACACTTAATTACGCTTTTCATTTAAGTACTTTGCTAAGTAACAAAAACTGTAAACTATTACGTTAACAGAATTCTATTCCAATCCTTATACCTCAAATACCTATCTTTTTTCGTATACAATTTTGCAAGGAATATTTTTACTAATAAGAGCTCTGTTCGAAAAAATGAGCCTTTTTGCGAGAAAATTTAAAATATGGTACAAATTGACGTTTAGAGGGGATAAAAATGGGACCCTCCTACGAAGGGGAACTTTTCTGTTTATTATTATTACACCCCATATGAGTATTTTCTCGAAGTTTCAAAACTTACATTTTTCCCCCAGTGGCTGATTTTCTTACAAATTTGCCTGAGTTATGCCCTTACACCTTCACTTCTGCCAGTAAGTCTCTTCTAGCTTCCAAAGTTCACAGTTCTTCTGCATACCTAGCAGATTGGTAGGTTTGAGGTATGAAGGGACCGAACTACATGGTCATCAGTCCCTTAATACCCAAAGTACGTTTGGGAAAGTAAAAGGGGGAAAAGGAATGCGGAACCACATCTAAAAAGAAAACGAATGGAACGAACAAACAAAGGGGGAAACTTACATCACAATCAAAAGGAGAAGAAGATATTAAAACTATAGAGCAGAAGGTCTGGGCTGGCTGATCACAAGAATAAACGAGGATGAGTCAGTCAATCTGCAACACACTAAAATGTCCACCCCAAAATACAAGGCACAACGAACATATGAAGGGAAAGGACGAACACCAGGACAAACAAATGCAAAAGAAGGGTGACAGTTAAAATGAAGGGAGGGCGGAAGCCTCGGAGAGAAGGTCAAACGCCCACTCTTAGATGGTACGATAACCCCCCCCCCCCGAATAAAACGTAAAACCAAAGCTGTTGTTGAGGCATTGTCGCCTAACACAGAAGTTAGGGTGCTGGGAGAGTTAAAAGTCCGCCGCAGAACGGATAAAAGTGGGCAGTCCAGCAAGGGGTGGACGACCGTCATTTGTGAGCCACAGCGACACCGAGGTGGGTCCTCACTACGGAGCCGCGCATGACCAATACGGAGCCAGTAGAGAAACACAGAGTCCCTACGAGAGCCCCGCCTGGAGGACTTCCACACATTCGTAGTCTCCTTAATGGCAAGCAGTTTGTTGCACGTACTGAGATTATGCCATTCCGTTTCCCAAAGCTGAAAAACCTTGCGGCGTAATAATGATCGCAGGTCAGTTACGGGGATGCCGATCTCCAGAAGCAGTTTCCGTGTAGCCTGTTTGGCCATCCTGTCGGCAAGTTCATTTCCTGGGATTACGACATGGCCTGGTGTCCACACAAACACCACGCACGATTGGACCATTCCAGGGCATAGATGGACTCCTGGATGTTCGCTACCACAGGATGGCGGGGTAGCACTGGTCGATAGCTTATAGGCTGGTCAAGGAGCCAGTACAGACAAGAAACGCCTCGCCAGGCCTTGAGCAGATGCGCTCAAGACCACGAGAAATGGCCGCCAGCTCTGCAATAAAACACTGCAGCCATCTGGCAAGGAGTGCTGTTCAACAAGTCCTCCATGAACATACGCGAAGCCAACGTGACCATCAGCCATTGAGCCGTCGGTGTAAACCGCTTCATAGCCCCAGTACATGTTAAAAATCGAGAGGAAGTGGCAGCGGAGAGCAGCGGAGTTAACGGAGTCCTTAGGGCCGTGCGAAAGGTCCAGGTAAAGCTTGAGCCTAGGTGTACACCATGGAGTTGTACGTGAATGGACCTCGAGTATAGGTGGGAAAGGCAAGAACTCCTCTGAGAGATCGGACGCGAACAGCAATCGTAAGCCCTGACCTCGGCCGCCGACGCGGGAGATGAATTGCTGGAGACGGTAATTTGGATGCTCAGGAGAACTAACAATGTGTACAACGTAACTGGAGAGCAGTTGTACACGCCTAACCTGCAATGGAGGGACTCTGGTCTCCACCAGGACGCTGGTCACCGGACTCGTCCTAAAAGCTCCCATCGCTAGGCGAACGCCACAGTGGTGCACTGGGTCGAGTAAACGCAACACTGAGGACGCCGCCGAACCATAAACCACACTCCCATAGTGAAGGCGGGATTGAGCGAGGGCTCTGCAGTGGAGGCCGTTGAGGTGCTGCCAGCACTTCCGCTTAAGTTGACGAAGGCGAGGAAGCCAAGTCAATCGAGCGTCGAAAACCAATTCTAAAAATCAATGTGTTTCCACTACAGTGAGTGGATCGCCATTAAGGTAAAGTTCTGGTTCCAGATGAACGGTACGACGCTGACATAAGTGCACTCGACTCCACAGTTGAAAACTGGAAGCTGTGGGCGACAGCCCACGACTGCGCCTTGTGGCTGGCTCCTGTAAGCGCCGCTCAGCAGCACAATACTGGTGGAGCAGTATGAGATGCAGAAGTCGTCTGCATACAGAGAAGGTGAGACGGACGGCTCTACAGCTGCTGCTAGACCGTTAATGGCCACTAAAAATAGAGATACACTCGATATAGAGCCCTACAGGACCTCATTCTCCTTGATATGGGGGGAACTAAGGGAGGCACCAACTTGGACACGGAAAATACGGAACGACAGGAAATTTTGGATAAAAATCAGGAGCGGGCCCCAGAGACCCCACTCATATAATGTGGCAAGGATATGTCGTCGCCAGGTCGTGTCGTAAGATTTCTGTAAATCAAAAAGACGGCAAACAGGTGTTGGCGTCTGGAAAAGGCTGTTCGGTTGGCAGACTCGAGGGACACAATATTATCAGTGGTACAGCGACCCTGGCAGAAACCGCCCTGGCATGGCGCCAGTAGGCCACGTGATTCCAAGACCCAACCCAACCGCTGACACACCATACGTTCCGGCAGCTTACAAAGAACGCTGGTGAGGCTGATGGGCCGATAGCTATCCACATCAAGCGTGTTTTTACCGGGTTTGAGCACCGGAATGATGGTGCTCTCCAGCCATTGCAATGGGAAGACGCCATCGCACCAGATCCGGTTGAAGATAACGAAGAGATGTCGCTTGTAGTCATCTGACTGTGTATCCGATCCGGCCCAGGAGCTGTGTCGGGGCAATATGCAAGGGCGCTGAGGAGTTCCCACTCTGTAAATGGGGCGTTATAGGGTTCACAGTGGCGTGTAGTGAATGAGAGGTCTTTCCTTTCCATCCGCCGTTTGAGGGTGAAAAAGGCTGGGGGATAATTCTCCGACGCAGAGGCTCGAGCATGGTGAAAAGCAAAGTGCTCGGCAGCGTTAAGTCTTTCATATTTGAGCTTAGCCTCGCAGTAAGACAACCTGTCCAGGGTCTTGTACTCCATAATGAATCACCCTCTAAGGTCAAGATGAAGGCACTGGTGGCAACCCTATTGTCTTTGGCGCACCTGGAAACGCGCCGGACGAAATGAACACCCCGCCGTTCTAAATTGGCGCGTAGCTCGTCTTCGGACAGTAACAGGAGGTCGCGATGGAAAATAATTCCCTGGACCATATTGAGGCATTTGTGGGGAGTGACCGAAACAGGAGTATCACCCAGCTTGTCACAGGCGAGCAACGCTCGGGACTGGGTGGGGCATGCCGTCTGAATCAAAACCGACCCATTGCGTATTGTGGACAGCGCTGTCACTTCTCCAAACCTATCCTCCAGGTGCTCAACATAAAACAGAGGCTTCGTTTCCAGAAAGGAGTACCCATCAGTTCTGCTGCACACTAAGTAACGTGGCGAGTACGGATCCTGTCTCTCTGAAGCCCTACGTTCCTTCCAGAGTGTTGCTGGGGAGGGGAACGATTTAGGGTCATATCTGTTAGCATTGAAATCAACCTTTCCTTTCTTAGAGACTGCTGGGGCCGTTCGGTCCCCAGCAAAAGATGACTTAGCCCGCTTCATTGCGGGTTATCCGCCCTGATGCCACCCACTCCGATCAGGGTCTCTCCCCACGGGCGCCACCCACTCACAGCAAAGGCCACTTGGCAGGATGCCCGTTGCTGGGTGTCCTGATGCCCCAGGAAGACGTGGGGAATTAACAGCTCAGGCATCAGCAGTGCGATCCCTGTGTTGTCAGAGGGCTACCACCAAATGGGTACATGACGACCCCACCACAACGGACTGACTACCGTGCTGGATATTGGGTGCATAGAAATCCAGTAATGTCATGAGGGCGAAAGAGGACAGGAGACAACGAAAGAAGATGACGTACCTCGGAAAGTGTCCTCGCCCAAATACATGAATTGTAGGTGAGATGCAAAGACATGACCAGAAGAGGTTCAGCAGATCGAATTGAAGGGCACTATGGATAACTCATGCGCCACATAAGCCGTCCTTCCCCATATGGCCTGCACCTCTGTAGAATTTGGAAAGTGGCAGGTCAAACCATAAAACGGGACCTGAACTTATAGGCCCGTAAAGTGTGAGACTTCCTTTAGTCGCCTCTGAAGACAGGCAGGAATACCTCGAGCCTATTCTAACCCCAGGACCCGCAGGGGGGATACCTAGCAGAACTAGCACTCCTAGAGGAAAGGGTATTGTTGAGAAATGACTTAACCATATCTCGAAATTAATTGTAACTCTAAAGCGGATTGTACGTTGTTTTACAAGTTCTTAGCAGATTAAAACTGTTCCGGACCGGGACTCGAAACAAGAATATTGCTTTTCGCGGAAATCACCTTGACATACAACTGAATATTTGAAAAGCTTACGACAGTGTTCTCTTACTGGGGCTTGTTGTTGGACTCTTCTTGTGCTGGGTTGAAGCATCAACATTCAAAATTAGTGCAAATGTGCACCTGTTAAAAGAAAATGTGCCTGCTCACACATAGATCGCTTCGACGGCAAAAAACAAGAGGTAAGATTCTAAATAGGTCTTCAATTAACATTCCACCCCCCGTCCCCACCTTTCCATGTGGTCACAAGTGTTTTTATCGCGAACAACGATTTCTGGGTGCAGGAGAAGGAATATTTTCGTCGATTGGTGACGTTATTAAGCTGGGGACGAGTGCTAACACAAATTGGAAAAGTGTTTTCTGAAGAAATAAATCGCCCTCTTGTAGTGCTCTACGAATGCAGTATTGAGAAAAGTGTTTTCGCAAAAATGTTTGCTATTTTTCTTATATTTTTTAGGGAAAGGAAAAGGAGATTAGTGGTTAACGTTCCATCGACAACGAGGTCATTAGAGACGGAGCACAAGCTCTGATTGGGAAAGGATGAGGAAGAAAATCGAGCATGCCCGTTCAAAGGAACCATCCCGCCCTTTGCCTGAAACGATTTAGGGAAATCACGGAAAACTTAAGTCGGGATGGCCGCATGCGGGTTTGAACCGTCGTCCTTCCGAATAAGAGTCCAGTGTGCTAACCACTGCGCCACCTCGCCCGGTTTTTGTTAACTCAATGTCGCACAATGTTTGCTGTACTGGGTCAGTGAATGCAGCACAAAAAAATCATCTGAGCCACGCTGTTACAGCAGCCGAAAATGGAACGCACTGCGACTGAGTGTGGACCAGATCCCAGCGCTTTGCCGTAGCAGGAATAGAATCCCGATAATTGGTTTCGGCTGTTGTCGCGCCGCCGAGTACGTCCACGCTATAAAGTTTGTAACACCGCGTCACCGTCCTTCCCCGGTGCCTCGAGTTTCCGCTACAGTTTACTCACTGGCTGTTAAATGTTTAACCTATCTTGCTTTCCGTACTACTCGTTGAGTGGAGCGAACGTGGATCACAAGCCAGCTAACATTTTTACACGAAACCTAATAGTATAGCAGAGGAAATGTCAAAATTTGAGCTATCGGTTACTTTTTATGACGTAACTCGTGTTCTGTTAAAAATAAATTAAAGAATTTTGCATATAACAACACTCTGACGTATCCTGCTTTGAGGCATTATCAACACTATCTTTTCTTATTCTGGATTTTTAAAAAAATTATCATGTTGACAACTTAAGATTTGTGGTCTAAATTTGGGCTAGTCCTGAAAATACTGAGATTGAAAAAATTCGGTACAGTAAATAAAAATCAGTTTATTTAAAGAATATAATATAAGAAATACTTTATAATGCTGTCAAAAAATAATATGGCACATCTTTATTTTCAAACCACTGTGGTTTATCAAAAAAAAATGTGGTCACATAATGTAAAACATTCTATTACTAAAAACGTTAGAAATATAAAAGTTTTTATCAGCCCCTGCACATTTGTTGTGCGCCCACATATTACAGATGATGTACGTAACCCACAGCTCTCCTTTCACGTCAACGTAGGTCTCCTTGCATGTCACCAGAAAAGTTTCCGCCACAAAAAATACGTTCTGCGTCAGTGTCTGGTGGCTTGCTGTTTTTTAGCAGGGGCATCTATACCATTAAAGTCATCAAAGAGTGGTGTAGCCAGTTCATCTACCTGTGCTTCATATGAACTATCTTCTTGCGTTTTTTGTCCACATGTTACACATTTTAGAAGCCTCTTCAGTGTCCCCAGAGTTTTGTGACTGCACCCATCGCCTTGGTCATATCTGTTTCGTTCCATTTTTTCCTCTTTCCCTGGGAGATATGTTTTGACTTTGAACGAAAACGGCATAGACTGGTCGTACTAACAAAATGCTTCAAAATCTGGCTATATTCCAAATTTAGACCATACTTAACAGCCCGAATTTAGGCCATTACTACTACTTGATTTTTAGTATAATTTCAAAACGACGGAAAACAGTAGCTATTAAAACTAAAGATATTCTCAAAGTTACGATTGCCCTTAAAACGGCAAACTACAGAGTAGAATATTCGTGAACACACAAACAAAATAATGCATGCATACCTGCAAAGGTTTAAAGGCGTGCGAAACTGAGTTTATGTTGACTATTATCACCTGCGACAATGAACTGACTTTACGATTTTACAGAGCTGACGTGGCCAGAAGCGCTCTTTTACGTTTCCGGCAGGCTTCAGCTCCTCTCAGTACCAACTGTAGACTGAACACGAAATCCGTACTAAGTGCCAAAACTGAAAAATTTCAGTTTAATATAAAAATATGAGCTATGTACCTGGCACTACTCGGTTAACACCAGGCTGTTTAGCGTACATTGTGGAAGCAGATCAAATAATCGCCACAAAATGCGCGTAGGTCTATGTTCTGGAGTAAAATCTGGCCTAAGTGCCAAAGACCCAGAGCGACCACGTGAGCGTTGCTGTTAGTTTCAGTTAACAATTCCATGGTGCAGCAAGCAGTAACTGTCTATTTATTGCTAAACAGTTTATTTACAGCTGTGTAATACTTTTTCCTGTGACGGATGTGGCAAAGAAACGCCATGAAAGATGTGAAGCAACTGCTCCTAAACTCAAGAATAGCCGAAGGGAAATCCGACAAGAACAACTAAAACGTTATAGTACTTGAAAAACAACCTCCACTTCATACATCTGTGTTGTTGTTTATTCATTAACTTAGGGTAGTATTCCTCCGGCTTTTAGTATCACGGTTATTTGTTTCTCCGCTGCTCTTCTTAGTAAAAAAAAAAAAAAAAAAAAAAAAAAAAAAAAAAAAAAAAAAAAAAAAAAAAGCTTATTAGACGCAATGATAACGGCTCTAATGGATATTTTTTGTTTTATTTTGTTTTGTTGGTTGCAGGCTGGTGCCGAAATCAACGCAAAAGCACTGCCTTCAAACAAAAACTGAACATCTTACCAGTTTTATGAACTAGGAGGTAATGTCAAGCAAAATTCTTATCCAATTAAAAAAACTTAAGAATTTGTGAAGTTAAACGTAGACGATTTAGGTCGTACACGGATCCGGAAGAAAGTCGAAGGCAGCGAGTGTATTTTTTTTTTTTTTTTTTTTTTTTTTTACGGTTGCTGAAAGCAAAGATGATCATCAAGTGTACAAGCAAACAGTTCTGGAAATCCATCGTATTACGAGACGTATGGTAGAAACCCTTCTAAACCGAAAAAGTGTGGTGACGTAATCTACTTTGACGTAGCGACAATAAAATCGGAGAGAGAAAAATAAACAGCTGACGATGTACAGCGTCTAGCTAGACGCACTGAAAGTTTAGTACAAGAAGAAAGTCGCTAAAGAGGAGCCACTAGTTCATTTCTGTACTTAAGCCAAGATTTGAACTATTTAAAGAATGTATGACGCCTTTGTTGACCACAACACAATAAAGTCTAACAAAATTTTTTGAAAAAAAAATACTAAAAGAAGAAACTCCTAAGCTAAGATTTCACCACCCGACGATCAAACCTGAGAAAATTTAGAGAAATGGCATTTTAAGCTGACTGCAGAACGATTCTACTGCCTCCAACATACATCTCGAGTAAGGGCCACGACGATAAGACAAGAAAAATTAGGGATAATACTGAGGCATACAGATAATAATTTTCCCTCGCTCTGTTTAAGAGCGGACAGGAAAGGAAATGACAAGTAGTGGTAAGGTATGCCCTCCCGTCATGCACCGTACTGTGGCTTGCGGAATGTGTCTCAAGATACAGATGTAGAAATGTAACACTGTGATTTGCTGAGAAGTAAGATGTTAAACGATTAGCAAAATAACGTAGACTATCGTAATTGTTAGAGCTTCGCCACAGGAAAGCAGAGGAAGCCAGGGAACAAATGAAATGTGACAAGGAAGAGTCAACGGTTTCTGCAAGTCGTACCTCTACAAGCAGACACACAATAAATTTTATCATTACCCACAGTTAACAATGTCGAGCCTGTTATCTACGCAAATTGTCCTGTTTAAACCTAGGTTTGCACAACGCTGACAATAATCAAGGTTTTATGTTCGTCTGGCACGAGGGCATGAGTGGCAGGGGAGGAGATAACATTGCGAGTTCCATTTTAAGAGACGTTAAAAATAAAATACACCAGAAGAACAAACTGACTGTATGGATTGGCAACTGCTGCGGCCAGAACAAAAATAAAATGGTGTAGTTCTTATGAATCTAATTTGTAATTATTATTTTGACGAAATTCATCGCAAATATGTCATCTCCGATCGTTTATGTGGTGTCACTGCCAGACACCACACTTGCTAGGTGGTAGCTTAAATCGGCCGCGGTCCATTAGTACATGTCGGACCCGCGTGTCGCCACTGTGTGATCGCAGACCGAGCGCCACCACACGGCGGGTCTCGAGAGACGTACGAGAACTCGCCCCAGTTGTACGACGACGTTGCTAGCGCTATACTGACGAAGCCTTTGCTCTCATTTGCCGAGAGACAGAATAGCCTTCAGCTAAGTTAATGGCTACGACTTAGCAAGGCGCCAATTGTATCAGTGCATGTATCTTACGAGTCTCATTTGTATAGTCAAGAGAGATGTACCAAAGGAAGCATTAAAAGTTAAGTATATTCCAAAGCTACGTATTTTCTTTATAGCAGTCATAACTTATCCTGTTCCAGACTTGACGCCAGTCGGCGTGTGTGTACGCGTGCCTTTCGGCTTCCTCCTCAGTGTGGCGTGACTAGCTTGGAACGGGGTGCACTCAGCCTCGTTACGCCAAGCTATTTACATGGGAAGTAGCGGTTCCAATGTCAAGCGGTGCGCTGACCCTCACGCCCCTCCATACTGCATTCGATGATGCCACTGGCAGAGGACCGGTCCGTTCCAATTTGCCCATGAGGGCCAGAACGTGGAGCTTTGGTTTTTTGCTTTGCTTTTTACGGGCAATGCCCTTACCGACTGAACTATCCAAGCACGGATCACAGCCCAAACCTCACATTTAAGGCACTACTAGTATCTCTGCCATACTTTCCAGACTTCTGGGAAGTTCTCCTCAGCGTACAGGAAACACATTCTAGGACAATGAGCCTATCAACAGCTCGATTCCAGGGGCAAGTGGAGTTAGAACACAGTACCTCATTGCTAGTATCAAAGTTCCTAAAACAAAGTAATCTGTGGGGGAGCTGAGCGATGAGTTGAGTTTGAGCATCCACGTCTACAGTGCCTTTAGGGTGCTAGTATAGGAAACATTGGAAATCTATATGGCATGTACGCTATTGTAGCCTCTGGTTGCATGCGGTGCGATGCCTTAATGTAATTGCCTGGACGCTACTGCCTAATTCTGTGAAGCTATAGCCAACATCGCAGTTGTTTTCTGGGTGGTGATACCGTTAATTACGAAATTCAAACGAACTTGCAGATGGTCAACATCTTGAGCGGAGACTGACAACTGATATTTACAAACACGTCAGTACATACATTTATTCTAGAAGAAAAACTATGACATCGTTTAGCTGTCATCAGTGATTGGTTGCTGGAACCAGTCAATTTAGGAGTTGTACGGAGCAACTTTTCGGAACGACCATGTAAATGCAACCGCGAGAATGGCATGTTTCAGATTCAGAGTTATTGTGAGAGGCTTAAGAAGTTTAATTCACGCTCAGAAGCGATAGATTACATGACCTTAGTTCGAGTACTGAATTTTTCTAAGTTGGATTAACGTAAGAGATAGCAAAGGTTCAAGAAGAGCTGCACGATTCTCGTGGATCTGGTTAATCAGCGTGAGAGCGTTACGGAAATGCTCATCAAAGTGCTGTACGAGAGAAAAACAACGTACATCACGGAAAACCTTACAAAACGTCACGAGCTGCAGTTCCAAGATGAGTCAAGAAACAGACTACCCCCTACCACATACGTTTTTAGTAATGCGGACGACGCGAAAATTAGGGAAATTAGGGCCCTATGGAGGATTATCAACAGCCTTTCTTCCCGCGTACCATCCGTGAATGGATATGGCGGGGTGGATTGGAGTGAGACTGGGAATTATGTACCCTCCGCTACACACTGCACGGTGGCTTCCAGAGTACAGAAGACGATCAAGATTACACCCCGTTTAACTCTCCCCCCCCCCCCCCAGTGAGGTCACTTTTCTAGTAATCTATAAGTATTTGGCACAGGGACGTCAGCGTCTGTAAAATGTGTGTCTTGGCGACCTAGGCCCAAGGACCTTCCCTTTCTCAACAGCATCACCGCCTTCACATGAACCCATCTACGTTCCACAACAGTACGGGGGCCATTCCGTGTGTTAGGATTTTCCACAGTCATCCCATTTTGCTGCTACCTAGACTGTGAGAATATGGCAGCCGATGGTTCTGAGGAGGGTCTGAGTGATATTATTAGACACTGAACTCGCCGCTATTTCCGTAAACCCTAGCTCTATTGCGACCTCTCTACTTTTCCAAATAGATTGTGTCAAACGAAAACTGCTTTATTCGTCATAATTTAACTTCTGTGTGACAAAAGATGGTTCTGATGTAACAGACACTTTCGGCCACTGCATAAAACAGCTTGAATTATCAGTACCTCTCCATATCGAACCTTTTACCTATGTTTACTTTATCAGCTTTCTTCGTCTGTTACAATTTTCGTATCTGGAACGATCCCCAGCTTTACTAACATGTACTGCAGTTCAAAAATCTCTTATTCGAAATGACATAACGGGTTTCGTAGGAGATTTCTTTCATCAACTAATCCCGCAAAATTTGATATAACATCACGAATAATCTTAATTCTGAGACACTTAAGAAAAAACCTTTTGAAGCGATTGATGTATTTCAATCGAAGCATGAGGTGGACATACTTCGATTATAATAATTAGATGTGCAAACTGAAATGACAATTTCAGAGACTTTACTGGTCGTATGGAGTTATGATTTTATGTATACAGCCCAAAACGGCGAGTGAAAATTTGTACCAAGGCCTGGAATATAAACGTGGTCTCCTACTTACCAGGCGTTGGCCACCAAGCCCACACCTGCACAGCAGTTCACACAACTGCACAGATTACCCTGGCACGCTTCCCTCCTCGATCCAAATACTCACTGCCGCCCAGTCTACTTTAAATTCCCACTTTGCACACGAACAGAATTGCTGAGCCCCCCCCCCCCCCCAGGTCTACATAAATAAAATCACATCTGTATGGGGCATGTAAAGTCTCTGATATTGTGTCATTTCATTTGTATAAGAACCTGCACCTGCGTTTCAGGCTGGACCCCCCCCCCCCCATTCGTGTTCGAGGCTGAGGTGCTATTCCAGAACATGGAGAGCCTAGGCAATTCTGTTCGTGTGGAAAGGGGGAATTTAAAGTAGACTGGGGCGACAGTGAGAATTTGGATCGAGGAGAGAGGCGTGCCAGGGTAGTCCGTGCAGATGTGTGAACTGCTGCGCCAAGGTGGCTTAGTGGCCAACACACCTGTCTAGTAAGCAGTAGAGACAGGTTCGATTGCCGGCCGTGAAACAAATTTTCAGTCACTGCCTAGGGCTAAACATAAAATAATTAGTTATACTTAAAATACGAAATATTAATTACTGTTCATTAATCAGAACATCAATAAAAATATACTGATAAGTTTTGTAATACTTTTCCTAGACCAAATCCAGTGTCAGTTTCGCATTGCGAAATCATCTGATTTTTATTTTGACATTTTTCTAGTGATTTTTGTTTCCCTGTGTTTATAGATTTTCTATCATCTTTCAGTACCGTTCAGTCAATGTGTCGTTATAAATACGATTTGCACGTGATCACAACCGACAATTTGTGAGGGACTCCCAATGTCATTTGAAGGCACTAAACTATCTCTATGACAGGTCATAAGAATAATTGAAATTATATACTGAACTTATTTTGAATCAAACACTTTTAGTAATTCTAACGCAGGGATCCTCTGACGCCATGGCAGTGACATCACTAGCCACTACAACAAAAGCAGCAGCCTCAGCTGAAGTGGAGCAGCGGGCGGTCGCGGTGACAGTCCTGACATGATATCGACGACTGTAGCTGCCTGACGCTTCAGCAGGCGATAGAACTACGATGTTTCCGAGATGGCGCTGTACTGTTTCTGGCTAGGATGGAGGTGGCAACAACGAGGCAGCGAGATATTTCAATGGATCGACCCCATGTTGTTTTTGTACAAGACAACAATAAATATTAAGCAAACCTTTTGTTCGTTATTTACAAAGTTAAAAAAAAGGAACACTTCAATCAACATATGAAACCGTAGACCTTCAAACATGGACAAACTGGCTGAATCTCTCCTGGAAACTTCATAATAACTTTTTCGTTGAAGGGTCCTCTTCGTATTCATCAATGTGTAGTACGTTCCGATAGTTTCTGCCACCTTTTGTTTCCTTTTCATTCATTTTTTTTTCGCTGTAGTATCGAAATAGATTGCAATTTATTGGTGGTCCTGACACATCGCACGACTGATGGATATACTCCTAAGCGGAAGGAAAGGTTGTCTTGCAACTATTCATGCATAAGAACGTATTCATGTCTGCCATGTTAAGAGGATAAACACAGACATTCGTTAAAGGCATCTTAACCACCGAGGCAAAGAACGAAGTGAATGTGGGTGATTGTAACACTATTTCTTTTCATCTCAGCATACAGCACCCACCTTGCTGACTTGCCTCCTGTACACCGAGCAGTTTCGGCTCCATGCTCTGCGATCGGCGCAGCGACTGACGCAAATACTGAGAGCGAGCATATGAAGCCTGCTGCCCCGCCATGTTCACCACACATTGCCGAAATTCTTACTAGCGTCGACTTTGTGTATGCCAATAACTTGGCGAGACAAAGGTTATAATTAAAGCACAAGTTTCTTCAAAATCGTCGCTAAATCGCTTTCAGCTGTTTTGTTTTTTTATCAGCTTTCGTGGGACCACACGAGCAATATCTGTTTGGTTAATGAATTAGTCAGTGTATAGTTTACAAAAAGCTGACTAAAAAATTTAAGAACAAAATAAAGAATCAATTAAGCACAAAAAATTGTGAGGAAGTAAACGAAGAGACATTACAAAGGAAATTTCTCAAATGCCCTGAGAAACTCCCTGAACGAAATAGGAGTAGAGTGCAACATGGAAACCTTTCAACTTTTTCAGTTCTGATGGAAACCTACTGAAAATGAAATCTGCTGAATAGTGCACACCTTTCTGCACAGCGCTTAAAGAAATGTTATCCAAGTCTAGTGTTCACCGAATGAATGTTGCAATCCCTTCTGAATGTGTCACTATTGTCAATAACAAATACCATATGTAGTACAGAGTATGTACAGGGTTCAAATGGCTCTGAGCACTATGGGACTTAACATATGAGGTCATCAGTCCCCTGGACTTAGAACTACTTAAACCTAAGGACATCACACACATCCATGTCCGAGGCAGGACTCGAACCTGCTACCGTAGCAGCAGCGCGATTCACGACTGAAGCGCCTAGAACCGCTCGGCCACAGCGGCTGGCCCGTATGTACATGGTTAGCAGAGCTAGAATTCTGAGTCACCTGAACGATGACCTACACGAAGTTCGTGAACTGACACTGGAGATCTAACTGACTGCTCAACTGGGCTACCACTGTTCTTAGTGAGATCACAGCGTTGGCCCAATACTTGATACCACTGGAGGAAAAAACAGTCAAAGCAAGGAAAGTAAACAAGCCTTCGTATTTCAGTGTCAGAGACAGCTGAGATTATTGCATAAGACCTATAACATGATACTTCCAATTACGGTTTTGAGCTAGCTTCTGTCCTAGAAATGTAAAACGGCCGATTTCACTGACTGACCACCTTCCGATAGCAGAATGTCACTTTCACAAGATTTCCGTGTCCATTACTATGAAGTACTACCCATTCATCCTGTCACTCCTTTTACAGATCTGTGTGTGCCATTATTCGTAATATCCCCACAGGATAACACGTTTACTGCTGTTTTCGACCACAGCTGGGTATCGATGTTGCGGCAGTTATGGAGCTTATTTACCCGTCATCTCAATACGTAGCACACTACACCAAAGCAGTATCTCATATTTTTAATTTGCACTGGATTTATAAACATGACATGCTATAAAATGTCCCTTCTCCCCTTTTTATTATAATGAACACATTTTCATCCAGGTACACCTAGTTACTAATGACAGATTTAGATTCAGTTCTTGATTTCTTCGGAAAACTAGTTCGTGAAGCTGTTTTAGGTAGTTGAGCGCCACTTTCAAGCAGGGGTCCATCTGAGCAACTCTTAAGGTTTTTGGGTGGGATGATAATTTCGTATGGCTCACTGTCCTGGTGACGTCTTTCAACTGGATGCCACTTTGGCGACTTGCGTGTCCCTAACACACCCCATTTATCCAACCAGGGAAGAGGGACCTACAGTTTAGCGTGGAATCCGAACTACGTGTCGTTTCTGGCGACTCCTCACATCGTTGGGAGAAGGATGAGTTGAAAGGCAGACTGAAAAATTACCAGGATTCGATCCCGCGACCACTTTGCTTCCAGTCAAGCGCTTTACCAGTAGACAAGCAGGCCCTAATGGCTGTCGCTTTTACCTCACCATCATGTGGGAATTAAAAGTCGACTGAGTTAGGGCCCCGATGAACGAAGACAGCCCATCAGACCTGCGCTGCGGCACGTGGCCCAGAGACAGCCGGCTAACGACTGGATCGCCGTATCACCTCTCCTGTATAGACGTTGCGCATAGTGAGGTTTTTTTTTTTTTTTTCAAGTATGGAAGATACTCGTTGTTTGTAAAACACAACGTTCCAGTACCGCATCGCCTGAAAGTCGTTATAGCATCTTCAGCGTTTACAGCAAAAAAAAAAAAAAAAAAAAAAAACACATATCACGTGCCCTTACTCAGGAACCGAATTTGTCGAACACTTATCTAGCCAAAACTGGCAGAGTTCCCTGAAGTACTAGCCGTTTGGCACGACGCTTATCGGACGCTACGGACCATCACCTTCACTATCCAAGGAAGTGCTATAATCTCTGTGACCTACAGGTGTAACAAGAGTTCAATGTTCACTTCCTAGTACAAAAATTGCGCTGCCAGACGCAAAAGTGTGATGACAGTTCCTGTATTGAAGTCGAAAGTACAGTATGAAGCATTAGAACCGCTGCCAAAACCCGTAAAAACGCTTCTTAAAATGTAGTAGTCAAATAGTGGAGAATCTGAAGCAAGAAGCGGACGTTCAAGAGTACTTTTTACACTATTCTCTTGCCAAACATTTTTTATCTTTTCTTGTAGCACGTAACCTTCCTTTCTGTTGGCTGTGGAATTCGTCCAGCACTGGGCAGTACTTCGCTGCATTTATTACTCCGACGAATTTTAAGGGTGCATAATGAAGCGCTCCACCGGGCATGATTGTACCCCTGTAGCAAAGGATTATTCTTCGTGCCTAGCACGCGCACTGTGTAATGCACAGTCTTAACATATAAAGTAGCGACACTCATTGCTGCTAAAACTGTCACCGCCTGACAGTTGGAAAGACACTAGCGGCGAGAAAATGGCCTTAGGTTACTTTTGTTTTTAATTATTTTTCAACTTAACTGAATAGTTTTATTTTTTCCGTTCTAAGCACCAGAAAATTGTGAGAGATATGACTGATCGTAAAATATATGAGACAATAGCTGAATTTCAATGATTCTGTGCCAGAGGCTACAAACAATTCATGAAGGAAAACATTCGAATATGCGTATAACTGCAGCTTATACCGCTGAATTACGAGAATATAGACATATTTCGTGCATGAGAAACATATTTCTGCTGTTCTCTGTCCTTATTATGATAGTCACTTTCCTTGACTAGTAACAACTTTATATGAAGTCTAACGATCCGACCATCAGTACGAAGTATCGACTTTCCAATGCACGAATATTTTTGTAAATGTAACTACTTTTGTTTCAAAAGAGAATGTGTTTAGCAGTCTTGCCGATTGTGGCTAAAATGTAGCAACAATAGTGGGATTGGTTTCTTCTACGTTGGGAAACAGTTTTCTTGTTTTATCACGTCTATGTGGTTTTCCCTTCAGCTGTAGTTGTGGTGGCCTACTTGGTACGTTAAATAACACAGGTATTGTATTCCATACAAGTTCCCTACGTTTCACGTTTACTGATTTGAACTGTTCTCTAATGTACAGTTTCATAACTCCTTGTGTCCTCCGGAAACTGAAGACAGACAATGTGGTGCCATTTATTTTGTTATTATTGATTTTTATGGCGCTACATATTTATGGCACTACACACGCTCCCCTCTGTGAAAACTATGTTACAAATCAATATAAACGATACTATTTGTTGTGTCGATTCCCTAAGGTCTCGACACAATGAGTGGCTAGGTGCACGCGAAACTAACGCAGACGGGCGTAAATTCTGAAACAGGAGACTGGATGAAAAACTATAAAGAAAAGAAGAGAGATTTTAATATACTTAACTTTAATGTAGTCTTGTTCTTGTTGAAATACATCTCTTGCATAGTAGTAAGCGATTAGCACAGATACACATGGCGCCTTGCTAGGTAGTAGCGATGAACTAGCTGAAGGCTATTTAATCTGTCTCTCGGCATATGAGAGGAAAACTTGATACGTGTTGTCGCAAGCTATGTCGTCCGTACAACTGGGGCGAGGTCATGTCCGTGTCTTGTGACCTGCCATGTGGTGGCGCTAGGTTTGCGATTACACAGTGGCGACACGCGGGTCCGACATGTACTACAGGACCGCGGCCGATTTAAGTTACCACCTAGCAAGTGTGGTGTCTAGCGGTGACACCACATTCCTCCCCCGCAAATCGGCGAACGGTCGTGAGATAAGGCTTCCGCCCGCCGTGGGGAGGACCCCATGTTGACGTATGCGATGAGGTGGGGAGCCTAACAACAGGCGAGGCTGTGCCACCCGCACCCGGCCATTCGGTCCGAGGGGAGCTAGGAAACGCCTGCAAACCTAGTCCAGGGTGCACGTCAACATGAGGTGTATGCGCACGTAATGAGACAGAAGGGTCGACCTCCATGTGGTCGGAGCACCCGACGGGCGAAGACGACATCTGGTCCGGAGCGGGCAAGAGGTCCATGGCGGAGGACGGCTGGTCACGGGAAGCGAGCGGCGGCGCGTGACCCAGGGAGGCGCGAGGCGGCTGCAGCGAAGCGTCCGCTGCTGGCGGCGCCGGCGGCGGCTGCGGCGGCGCGACGCCATGAGGCAAAATGGAAGGCATCGTCGGTAACACCTGGGGATGAGGCGAGCCAGTAGATGGGTCCCCAAGGCGCTGACCGGACGGCTCCGTCGCTGAAAGCAGACGGGGAGCGGCAGAACCCAGGCGACGACAGAGGCGCAGCTGAGTGAGATGCCGACGCACCGCACCAGAGGCCCCCAAAACCAAATACATCGCGCGGCCGAGGCAGCGAAGAATGCGCCCTGCGAGCCAACGCTGTGAACCGCGATAGTTGCGATAATAGACAACGTCGCCAGGAGCAAAAGCAGGAGTCTGCCGCTGCACAGGAACCTGATGTGGCGGATGCAGCAAAGACATCAGAGTTCGATGAGGACGACCATGGAGCAATTCAGCCGGCGAGCGACCATCGCGGGGCTGAGAGCGATAGGAAGACAAAAAGAGCAACAAAGCGTCCTCCCGTGAATGCGACTCTTTCTACTTCAACATCTGCGACTTGAAAGTCCGGACCAATCGTTCAGCGGCACCGTTTGACTGAGGCGAAAACGGCGCGGATGTCAGATGTTGAATACCATTGGCCTTGCAGAACGACTGAAATTCTGCGGACATGAATTGTGGGCCATTGTCGGAAACAATAGTCTGCGGAAGACCTTCAATGCAAAAGATAGCAGACAAGGCTTGGATGGTGGCCGAAGACGTCGTGGAAGACATCCGGACAACAAAAGGAAAATTACTGAAAGCATCGACCACAACCAACCATCGAGCATTCCAGAATGGCCCAGCAAAATCGATGTGCAAGCGTTGCCAAGGGGAAGTGGCTTTCGGCCATGCAAAGAATTTCCGCGGCGGTGCGGATTGTTGTTCGGCACACGCCACGCAAGAGGAGCACATATTCGTAATCGCAGCATCGATTCCGAACCAAGTACAGTGCTGTGGAGCAAGTTGTTTCGTTCGCACTATACCCCAATGTCCTTGGTGAAGAAGCCGTAAGACAGAGGACGGTAACGAACGTGGGACCACGACTCGGGATTGATCATTATCGGAACGCAACAACAAAACACCACGTCGTACAAAAAGTCTCTCCTTGTGAGCAAAAAAACGGCGAACCAAAGGATCCTCGATCCGTGACTTGGACAAGGGCCATTGCGTAGCAACAAAACGCAAAACAGTAGCAAGGACAGGGTCAGCAGCTGTGGCTGTAGCTACACGACGAAAATCAATCGGAAACGATGCGACCACGTCATCGGCTTCCGAATCAATGAACATGCAAGCAAGTTCGGAAGAATCGAATGCTTTATCCTCAGCAACAGGCAAACGGGACAACGCATCAGCGTTGCCGTGCTTAGCAGTGGACCGATACAAGATATCGTAGCGGTACTGCGAGAGAAAAAGTGACCAGCGAATGAATTTCTGCGCTGTACGTGGAGGTACAGGCTTGTTCGGATGAAAAAGCGATGTCAAAGGCTTGTGGTCCGTGATGATTGTAAAGTGACGACCATACAAGAAGTCATGGAACTTGGTAACACCAAACACGAGAGCTAAAGCTTCTTTCTCTATTTGTGAATAATTTCTTTGCGCAGATGAGAGCAATTTGGACGCAAAGGCAATAGGGCGATCATGCGAGCCATCCTTGTGCGCAAGCACAGCACCGATCCCGAAATCCGAGGCATCTACCATCAACAAAAGGGGTTGTCGGGGATCGAATGGCGTAAGGCAAGTATTTGAAAGTAACGCCGATTTCAACTGGCGAAAGGCGCGTTCGCATTCCGTCGTCCAGACGAACGGAACACCTTTACGGCGTAAGCGATGAAGCGGAGCTGAAATGGAAGAAGCAGTGCGCACAAATCGATGATAATAATTGACCTTACCCAGCACACTCTGTAGCTGTTTTAAGTTCTGCGGTGACGGCAAGTCCTGAATGGCACGAAGGTGCTCTGGACTCGGATGTATACCTTGGGCATTTATGACATGCCCCAGGTACGGTAAGTCACGAGCAAAAAACACACATTTGTCCTTCCTCAAGCGAAGACCATTCCGACGCAAGACCTGAAATAATGTTCGGAGATTCTGCAAATGTTCGGCTTCTGTCTTTCCTGAGATCACAATATCGTCCAGATAGTTCGCAGCCGTAGGGACCGACGCACAAATAGTTTGTAAATATTGCTGAAACAAAGCAGGGGCGGATGCACATCCGAATGGCAGTCTTTTGAAGCGATACAAGCCAAGATGCGTGTTTACCACTAAGACGCGCTGGGATTCTTCGTCCACAGGTATTTGCAAGTACGCATCTGCTAGGTCCAATTTTGAAAAATATTTTCCCGGGCACAGTTTGTCAAAAAGATCTTCCGGGCGGGGCAAAGGAAAAGTAGCAGTCACCAGTTGTGGATTCACAGTTGCCTTGAAGTCCACGCAAAGTCTCAGTTTTCCGGAAGGTTTTGGCAAAATGACTAAGGGTGAGGCCCAGAGAGAAGCCTGCACACGTTCAATTACACCTTGAGATTCTAATTCGGCTAATGTTCTTGCGACCTCATCACGCAATGCGTGGGGAACATTGCGCGCTCTGAAAAATTTCGGTTGCGCGTTGTCTTTCAGTTCCAAATGCGCTTCATAGTTCTTAGCGCAACCAAGGCCCGGTGCAAAAATGTCTGCAAATTCTTCACAAAGACTAGAAACACTGGCGGAAGGCACAGTCTGATGCACTGATAGGACCTGATTTACAATAGACATATTAAACAATTGAAACAAATCTAATCCAAACAAGTTCACTGCACTAGAGGAACGAAGAACATAAAATGACACAAGTTTTGTCTGTCCCTGGTATGTTGCAAGAAGGCTGCACTGTCCTAACACAGGTATATGCTGTCCTGAGTAACTAGTTAACGTAACATTTGCGGCACGCAATGGCGGGGCGCCCAGTTGTTTGTACGTGTCGTGATTGAGCAATGAAACAGCAGCTCCGGTATCGAGCTGGAATGGTATCACTTTTCCTGCAAAGTCTAAGTCCACAAAAAGTTTATTGTCTTGTTGACGACAAGAGGGACTGTCTCGTGCAATGTGAACTGAGACAGGTACAGAAGCACTTGCGACTTTACGGGATTTCCGGCGACGTCGACGCACACTTTGGGTGGGACGAACACAGTCACTGTTAGCTAAAGTGTCACTGGACGGGTGGGAATGAACCACATGAATGTCCAAGGGTGAAGGTCCACGAGCCTGATTGTCCTGGGTTCGATTCCGGCGCGAAGCAAAAGGCCTGGAATTATTGCGAGTGTCTGATCTAAGCTTTTTCTGGCAAACACTTTGTACATGTCCTTTCTTTTGACAGTAAAAGCAAATAGCTTGGCGTGACGGGCAATTTTCACGCGAATGTCTAGTGGCACACCGCGGGCAAGATTTCACTGCATTTTCTTGCTGACGCGGCGCACGTGGTTGCAAGCGAGGCGGCCGCTGCGAAGTCGGGCGCGAGGGCTGCTTAGCGTCCCGTGCAGCGGGCCCGGCGGGCCGATTAACGTGACACACTGCTGGCGAAGTTTCAAATGATTCCTGAGCAAAGTCAAGTGTGTCTTGCCTGTCCAATATGTCTATCACTTGTTGCAGGGAGGGATTAACTAGTTTCAAAATCTGTTCCCTTATGCGAACATCAGAAACGTTCTGTGCAATTGCATCACGCACCATAGTATCTGAATATGGGAGGCCACATTCACAGGCAAACGCGCAGTCTCTAGTAAGTCCTTGCAAAGTTGCTACCCACTCCCTATTAGTCTGACCGGCCGTACGTTTTGTACGAAAGAACGTATACCGTTTTGCAACTACATTGACTGTTTCTTTGAAATAGGCATCCAAAGCCGACAAAATTTCCTCGTAGGTCAGAGTTGCTACGTCGCGTCGGGGAAACAATTTCACTATCACCCGGTAGGTAGACACACCGACACAAGAAAGCAAAAACGGCTGCCGCTCTTTACCTTGAATTCCATAAGCTGTGAGGTGGAACCGGAACTGATCGGCCCACTCAGTCCAGCTTTCATGTTGGGCCTCAAAGGGCCTAAATGGCGGTGCGACAGCGTTGTGTGGCTGCGGTAGCGATGAAGCGGCGGGTGCCGCATCGGTTTGCAGCGCACGTTGACCCTGGACGAGCTGTCCAAGGGCTTCCAATAACGCCTGCGTCTGCTGATTCTGCAAGCGAAAAAATTCGGACAGTACATCTGGAGAATGCGGCGAAGCCATGACACAAGCAAATTAGAGCAAGTATAACACAAAGACTGCAACGTGGGCGCGGCATCCCATCCTCGTCGCCAAGATATTGTTGTGTCGATTCCCTAAGGTCTCGACACAATGAGTGGCTAGGTGCACGCGAAACTAACGCAGACGGGCGTAAATTCTGAAACAGGAGACTGGATGAAAAACTATAAAGAAAAGAAGAGAGATTTTAATATACTTAACTTTAATGTAGTCTTGTTCTTGTTGAAATACATCTCTTGCATAGTAGTAAGCGATTAGCACAGATACACATGGCGCCTTGCTAGGTAGTAGCGATGAACTAGCTGAAGGCTATTTAATCTGTCTCTCGGCATATGAGAGGAAAACTTGATACGTGTTGTCGCAAGCTATGTCGTCCGTACAACTGGGGCGAGGTCATGTCCGTGTCTTGTGACCTGCCATGTGGTGGCGCTAGGTTTGCGATTACACAGTGGCGACACGCGGGTCCGACATGTACTACAGGACCGCGGCCGATTTAAGTTACCACCTAGCAAGTGTGGTGTCTAGCGGTGACACCACACTATTCACACTCATCCGATATCGTATTCGTAAGTGTAGCTTGCTGGCCGCTTGGAACGCTGCTGTCACACTGTAACAAAAATAAGCAGGAGTGTTGTGAATGTATGTTAAGACTGTGGTGTAATGTTCATGTGGTCTGGTCTGAACTTAATTCCACTGCTTTGAAGATATAATTTACAGTTCTACAAGTAAGATTCCCCTAGACTTTCCAGTACCGGTAATAATCGATATCAGCACGTCTTTTTGAAGAGTCATTCACCAGTTCGTAGTATTTTGGGCAGATTATTCATTTAATATTTCGAGTTAACTTTCTTTGTGTTCCTAGTTTCCCTGCAGTATTATAGTTTAGTCGAAGTTCTTAAAGAAACGGCAGGCATATCGAGTATGCATGTCACACCTATACCACGAAACGGTAGCAGGCCGTGGTGGCCGAGCGGTTCTAGGCGCTACAGTCTGGAACCGCGCGACCGCTACGGTCGCAGGTTCGAATCCTGTCTCGGGCATGGATGTGAGTGATGTCCTTAGGTTAGTAAAGTTTAAGTAGTTCTAAGTTCTAGGGGACTGATGACCTCAGAAGTTAAGCCCATTGTGCTCAGAGCCATTTGAACCATTTTTGAACGAAACGCTAGGCACTCACCGAATTAAGACTTTTTTTGTTGTTAGTTTGAACATCAGTTTGATGCAGCTCTCCGAACTAGTTTTTCCTGCCCAAGTTTCTTCTATTTGAATAAATACTGCAACCTACATCCGCTTGAATCTGATTATTACGGCTGAACTTTTGTTTTTCCTCAATTTTTAACCCCCACGTTCCCTTTAAATACTAAATTAACTATTCCCACATGCCTCAATGTGTCCTCACACCCCTCCTCCTCTTAGTTAAGTTGTACCATAAACATAATTTCTCATCGACTCGATCCAGCACCTCTTGATTGGTTATTCTATACACTAATCTTCACCATACTTCTTTAACATCATATTTCGGAAGCTTGTATATTTTCTCCTCTGGTGTATTTATTGCCCGTGTTTCACTTCCATATAAGGAACAGCCTACACAAATACTTTCAGAAAATATTTCACACCACTAATTTATATTTGATGTTAACATATTTCTCTTATTCATTAAAGCTTTATTTGCTGTTACCATTTGTTTTGCTGCCTAACATCAAAACTCATCTACTACTTTTAGTTTCATTTCCCAATTAAATTTCCACAGCATCGCCTGATTTAATGAGATTACATTCTACTATGATACCCTTGTTTTACGTTTGTTGATTTTCACCTTACAACTCCTTTCCAAGAGACTACACATTCCCTTCAACTGATCTTACAAGTTCTTTGCAGTCTCTACCAAAATTACAACGTCGTCGGCAGGCCTTGAAGGTTTCATTTCTTTCCCATAAACTTTCCACACTTTTTCTTAATTTCACTTTACTAGTTAATCCACAGATGAATAATATAGGTCACATGCTACAAGCTCGTATCGCTCCCTTTTTAATTACTGATTCACTTATGCAAGCTGTACAGAAAAAATTCGGAAATGGACCGATATCTGAGTGCCAAAATTTATTGAAACATGTGGACTCGCAAGCGGAAAGAGAGAGAGAGAGGGGGGGGGGGGGGGGGGGAGGAGATAGTGAAAGACTTTTGTCATAGTGAAATGAAGCGTATGAAGTTTTGGTAGAGCAGGAAAAACTGTCGAAGACCCATCTATAGTGCACTGTACAGGAATCACGAGGAAAACAGAGTTTATGATGGCGTCAAAGATTTTCGAAACGGAAAGGAAACCGTTGCTAGTACAACATTTTTGGGTAGACCGTCAGCGAACGAAACGATATAAAAGTCGACCATGTGAGATAGAGGTTCGCAACAAATCGTTCCCTATGTCTGACAACGTGAGATCGATATCGGAGGAAGGTGAGATTAGCTAGGACACTGCAAACATCTGTCAGTCACAAAGATACGAGTAAGTGGAAAACTGCTCCCGATTTGTACTGCACAACTTGACATACAAAAGACAACACAGATGAATACTAATAACAATTCCATTGATGTATGTTCCCGAAATACTGTAAACTTTTCCTGCAAGCAATCACCGTAGGGGATGACATGGGCAATACGAATTCTATCAGGAGTAAATGGGCAAGCATTGGAATCGCAGAGCACAGTTGTTTGTGCATGATATTTTGGCGAAAGTCCTCTCTATAAGTGAGACGTCAATTTTATAATAGCTTTCAAAAGTTGCCTTTTCAATTTCCAGAAGCTTTATACAGGTTGTCACAACTCTATTGTGAACAATGCTGATTACTTTCAAATCGAATGAACGTATCTCTTACCTTTCTTGGGTGACTGACCGAAGGTAGACCATTCAATTCCCTGTAGCGAAACTTTTCACCGTCAGTATTTCTCCAACAAGGGGAGGAGAGATGGAAGCATGAAGTTATCCATCATTAGAAACCACGACAATACCCTGGTTAAAATTTCAAATCTTAATGCAGTCTTTCACGGAGTGAGGGGATGTGAGAGAGAATGCTGCTTTTTTCATTCGTCGGATGGCGACGTTGAGCTCGAAGGGTCGCTTGGTGATATTCTTGAAGATTTGGCTATTCGTGAAAACGAGATAAAATCCCTCCCCTTACTCAACAGCAATAATAAAAAAACTACACGCATTCGTGACAGTCATCTACATCGAACACGAATAATTGAGACAACTCTCACGCTTCCCGAAAGAAGGTGCCTAACTGCGAGAAAGAAGAAAACTTTTCCAATTAAGCGGTTGACAACTCAGGGTCTCTTAGACACTAACGTCTCACGATTTCAACGTGTGTTTTAAGATACCACTCACTGCATGTTTAACATCAGTGATGTGCAGGAGAATGGTTGCTTCCTCGTATGTTTGTTTCTTGTTTCCATCCTTGCATTTACATCATTGCAAAATAAATCTGATAAAACAAATATTTCTTTCCCAACAGATTTTGTAGTAAGTCGGTTCTTATTAATGGTGCGTTTCTGGATTTTTAGCACAATATTTGGGTGGGCACAGTCGCCTTCTTGAAGTGCCGCGAGCTGTACTACGAGGGTTTGATAAGGCTGGTAAAAAAGTAACAAAAATGTTTGTTTCGTACAGAATCCACCTTACTTCTCGACATAGCCTCCTTTGAGGAATATAACTTGGTACCGTGATCCTCCAGAGTTTCATCCCATTGAAAAAATAGGTTCTGTCACACTGTGCAAAATACTCCTTGACTGCAACTATCAACTTCCTCATTTCATGAAATTTTCTTCCCAGCAACACAAACCTTGCAGTTAGAGAACAGGACGAAGTCGCCTGGAGCTAAGACTGGTGAATACGGTCGATGAGGGACCAATTCAAAGCCCAAACATGCACTTTCGCAAATGTTATTGCTAATGGTATGGTGCATTATCCTGGTGAAAAAGCACTTTCTTGCGTGCCTACCTTGGTCTTTTTCGGCCAACGCAAGTTTCAAACGATCCAGCAATGAAGCATAATACGGTCCAGTCATGGTTCTGCCTTTTTCCAAGTAATCTCTGAGAATTATTCCTCGGAAAGCCCAAAAACATTGTCCATCACCTACCAACTGACAAAATGGTCCTGCCTTTGGTGCACTTTCACCAGCCTTCGTCCATTTATTTGACTGCCATTTCGACTTTGGTGTCTAACGCTGGATCCAGGTTTCAACAAAAGTTAAAAATCGGCGCAAAAAATCTTGTGGATTGTGATTAAACATCGCCGGATATTGTGTTGAAATGTGCCAGATGCTGTTTTGGTCAATAGTGAGCAATCGCGGGAACCCAACTCGCACGCAGCTTCTTCATAGCCAATTCTTCGTGCAGGATATTATGCACTCGCTCAATAGAGATCCTACAGTTTCAGCAACCTCACAAACATTTACTCGGCGCCCTTGCACTACCATATCATGGATTTTGTCAGTGGTTTCCTTTGTGATACCTCATTTGGACGGCCAGTGCGAGCTTCGTATTCAGTGTTTGTCCGACCATGTTTAAATTCATTAATCCAAAAGAAATGCTCTTCAGTGGTGGTACAGAGTCCATGTGAACTTCACCCAGTTGTGTTTTGATTTGTGCAACAGTCAGTCCCTTCAAATGAAGATGTTTAAAATCGGCACGAAACTCTTATTTCCATTTTTAATCGCACTCGATACAATGATCAATTCAACAATCACCTGTACGCTATACACTGTTCTTCGCGCACGATCCTAGGGAATAATCTAGCTTACCAACCATGGAGGCGCAACCAAAGCGTTCCATTCTTTCATGGAAATTTACCAGACTTATCAAACCACCCTCGTATGTGTAATCCCTGCCAGGACTCCAACCAGACTTATTGTCAATGTAGAGACGTAGCCTGCAGTGGCTGCTGTAGCCTGTTGATGTGGAAGTTATTGTTTCCACATACTTGAATGTTCTATGGGATTTACAGGACCCAATGTGTGTTTGAATGAATTAATCGAATAAATCTACATTTCCAATTTCAGACGTCAGCTTTCAGCCGTGATGTAATCATGTTGTAGTGTGTAACATATGTGCTCATGAAGCGAAAGAACAGACTACTGCCAACATTAATTCTGCTCTTAAATAATTTTTTTGAATGTAGGCGATGGCGACAAACTGTGGCGTAACCCGTACTTTGGAAGATTGCACTTTCGTTGGGAGTTTGCCAAAGAATGTGAACCGAAATCTTACTTGTGGTGAGGTAATATGTACTGCAGTCCGAGATCAAGATTATGAGTAGTTATGAGTTGGTGAAGCCAACAAAGGTGTTATGACAGTAACTATGATTCTTTTTATGACAAGTTTCGTATACTGGATTTCCATGAGTGGTTTATGTATGCAATTTTGACGAGTCCTGTGTCAATACAGATGGACTGTTTTGGCAAGTTCAGTATTTCACAATTTCAAAGACAATGAACTGTTACAACGTCTGCTCCACATGTTAGCAGCAGACACAGTGGCTGCGCCAAAGATTCAGACGGCGTGGAGTTTTACAATTATTTATTGAACTTTCTTTACAATTTCTCCCTCGCCGTCGCTGCCCAGCCCTGCGGATCCCTCCGCCTGGCTGCTGCTGTGTAGATTCTCTGACAACGCGCGCAACGCGCGCCGCTGATCGCACTCGGGAGCCTCAGGCCACCAGTGCTCCGCTGAAGCCAGGATGTCCTGTGGTTGAGATGAACTCGTCGCCGCCCGGCGTCCCAGTACGGGCACGCCCACTGGGTCGCGTCGCCGTGAGGTCAGCTGCCGACGCCTGCTCCACCGGCGGCTGGGAAGCCGTCAGTCGCGATGTCCGCGAGGTCCCGTCATGGACGGACCACGCGCCGTGGGCCGGGTTGCCGTGAAGTCCGGGCGTCAGTACGCGGCGCCTCTGAAATTCTACAGGGTGAGCACAAAGTCTTTCCCTGATTATAAAAATTTATAACAGAGTATCCGTTTGACATCATAAGTTACATTTGATGCCGTTACATAGGTTAGTGTTACTAGTTGTTGTGACCAATAGATGGCGCTAGTGCTCCACAACACCTACGCGGTCTGTTAGGTCACGTTGGTTGCTGGCGAAATGACGTCGAAGCAGGAGAAAGCGCAATGTGTGCTTTGGTTCAACGAAACTAAATCGCCCATCAATGTTCAGTGTAAATTTCGGGCTTCTTATGGACGCAGCCCTCCTGACGTTAAATCAATAAAGTGATGGTATGCAAAGTTTAACGAAACAGGCAGCGTTGAAGATCGTCCTCGAAGTGGCAGGCCTTGTGTGAGTGATGCAACTGTTGCTCGTCTTCGGCAATCGTTTCAATGGAGTCCGTCTAAATCAACTCGTCAAGCATCACGTGAACTTCAAATACATCCAGCAAGTGTGGTGAAGATTCCTCATGAAATGCTTAGGTTGCAAATCGTGTAGGCCTTGCAACCGAACGATTTGCTGACACGTGCTGAATTTGCAGCTGAGATTCTCAACAGGATTGATAGCGCTAGCGATTAATTAAATCACATATGCTTTACCGATGAATCCACTTTTCATGTCAGTGGTATGGTAAATAGGTATAATGTCCGTATATGGGGTTCAGAGTCTCCACATGCTACTGTACATTTACAGCCAGACAGCGAAAAGTGAATGTTTGGTGTGGCCTCATGCATAACAAGGTTTTTGGAGCGTTTTTCTTCGCAGAAAAATCCATTACCGCCAACATTTACTTAGACGTTTTGTAATAGTTCATTGCCCCACAGTCTGAAGAACATCAACCATGGATAATTTTCCAGCATCCTGCGGTCATAACTCCATCGGTAAGTTTTTCACATAAATCACCTAAGTGAAAGTGACAGCTTCGCCAATGTACTGCCCTTTTTCATCTTTTGTACGCGATACTACCGTCATCTGTATAAGTGTATATCACTATCCAATTACTTTTGTCACAGTGTATTTTCATTTAAGTCCATACATCTCTGGAAATATTAAAGATGTGTGACTAGGTTTCTTGGTAAGAACAGGTCAATCAGATCTTACCAAAGGAAAGCAGACAACATGTATGCTCCAGCGCCTTGCAAAACCAATAGTCTTTAGGAGACGTAAATATGGTAAGAATTTTCGAGGACAGAGCAGAATGGCTGTGAAACCAGTCACAAAGCGCCGGACTGAGTCAAAGGAAACATGGGAAATTCTATTATTACAGGCAAGCGAACAAAACAGTAATTACGGCCTGGCTACAGAGAAATTGCGTCGTGCGCAACATTTGCTTTGCATCCAAAAGAGCGGACTGACTGCTGGCCGCGAGCGGTAAACACGGCGCGTAGTTCATTTGTCGCCGCTTACGGAAGACAATGGCAGCAGCGCCTCAAGTGGACGACGACCAAATGAGCCCTCTCTCCTTAGCCATGCTTCTCGCGTACGTGAGGCCCATTGTGCTGAAGGTCAGGCAAATATATTTTCTGTACATTCTGTCAGTGCCTGATGGCCACTGTAAAACACAACGTCAAAATAATGCGGCCAACAAGGGTTACACGGTGCATTAAGCTATCTCTATAATGGATCAAGATCCATATCTGCACTTAAACTTATTTTACGTAAAACTTAACTACACAGTTCTGTAACTGCTGTAAAACGATAATACAACGAATGCTATCACAACCGATCTTTACTACAATTAAAACTTTAGGGCTGATACGGCAGGGTCAATGTATAAAACTAGTAACGTTTTGTTTCCATCAACGAAAGTCACCTTCATAAATAAAACCGCTAGTTGTCACTTTCATCTCTAAAGCAGTCTCCTGCAGATTGAGACGAAACCCTAATAAAGAATTTTATGCATCGATTACTGTGTCAATTGGGAAGGTTTTACTGATGTGCTGTAGTAAGGTTCTCACTTTTTGCACCCTTTGTCGATTTTTTCTTCTTTCTTATTACATGTTTGTTCCGCCTACAGCAGGTCTGCAAAAGGTAGGCAATCACCATGATTAAGCACTTAATTTTATTTTGTATCCTACAGCCATTTTTGTTGCCAGTGGTGTAGTTAAGTAGCTTGGCACCAAATGCAGAGTTTTAACTTGTCACCCTCACCCCGCCAAGCCCACAAAAACATCAAAATAAGTTTCTTTAGGGAAGCAGTTTTTTATATATGTGGTTAACTAAGTAAAGTATGTCAGTTTTTTGTAAACAGCTTTTTACGATACGAAACAAGTAAGCATAACGCACTTTTATAAGTTGTATGGTGTAATTCCTTCCCCATGAACCATGGACCTTGCCGTTGGTGGGGAGGCTTGCGTACCCCAGCGATACAGATGGCCGTACCGTAGGTGCAACTACAACGGAGGGGTATCTGTTGAGAGGCCAGACAAACGTGTGGTTCCTGAAGAGGGGCAGCAGCCTTTTCAGTAGTTGCGGGGGCAACAGTCTGGATGATTGACTGACCTGGCACTTGCAACATTAACCAAATCGGCATTGCTGTACTGGTACTGCGAACGGCTGAAAGCAAGGGGAAACTACGGCCGTAATTTTTCCCGAGGGCATGCAGCTATACTGTATGGATAAATGATGATGGCGTCCTCTTGGGTAAAATATTCCGGAGGTAAAATAGTCCCCCATTCGGATCTCCGGGCGGGGACTACTCAAGAGGACGTCGTTATCAGGAAAAAGAAAATTGGCGTTCTACGGATCGGTGTGTGGAATGTCAGATCCCTTAACCGGGCAGGTAGATTAGAAAATTTAAAAAGGGAAATGGATAGGTTAAAGTTAGATATAGTGGGAATTAGTGAAGTTCGGTGGCAGGAGGAACAAGACTTTTGGTCAGGTGAATACAGGGTTATAAACACAAAATCAAATAGGGGTAATGCAGGAGTAGGTTTAATAATGAATAAAAAAATAGGAGTGCGGGTAAGCTACTACAATCAGCATAGTGAACGCATTATTGTGGCCAAGATAGACACGAAGCCCACGCCTGCTACAGTAGTACAAGTTCATATGCCAACTAGCTCTGCAGATGATGAAGAAATTGATTGAATGTATGATGAGATAAAAGAAATTATTCAGATAGTGAAGGGAGACGAAAATTTAATAGTCGTGAGTGACTGGAATTCGAGAGTAGGAAAAGGAAGAGAAGGAAACATAGTAGGTGAATATGGATTGGGGCTAAGAAATGAAAGAGGAAGCCACCTGGTAGAGTTTTGCACAGAGCGTAACTTAATCATAGCTAACACTTGGTTCAAGAATCATGAAAGAAGGTTGTATACATGCAAGAATCCTGGAGATACTAGAAGGTATCAGATATATTATATAATGGTAAGACAGAGATTTAGGAATCAGGTTTTAAATTGTAAGACATTTCCAGGGGCAGATGTGGACACTGACCACAATCTATTGGTTATGAACTGTAAATTAAAACTGAAGAAACTGCAGAAAGGTGGGAATTTAAGGAGATGGGACCTGGATAAACTGACTAAACCAGAGGTTGTATAGAGTTTCAGGGAGAGCATAAGGGAACAATTGACAGGAATGGGGGAAAGAAGTACAGTAGAAGCAGAATGGGTAGCTCTGAGGGATGAAGTAGTGAAGGCAACAGAGGATCAAGTAGGTAAAAAGACAAGGGCTAGTAGAAATCCTTGGGTAACAGAAGAAATATTGAACTTAATTGATAAAAGGGGAAAATATAAAAATGCAGTAAATGAAGCAGGCAAAAAGGAATACAGACGTCTCAAAAATAAGATCGACAGGAAGTGCAAAATGGCTAAGCAGGGATGGCTAGAGGACAAATGTAAGGATGTAGAGGCTTATCTCACTAGGGGTAAGATAGATACTGCCTACAGGAAAATTAAAGAGACCTTTGGAGAAAAGAGAACCACTTGTATGAATATCAAGAATTCAGATGGAAACCCAGTTCTAAACAACGAAGGGAAAGCAGAAAGGTGGAAGGAGTATATAGAGGGTCTATACAAGGGCGATGTACTTGAGGACAATATTATGAAAATGGAAGAGGATGTAGATGAAGATGAAATGGGAGATACGATACTGCGTGAAGAGTTTGACAGAGCACTGAGTCGAAACAAGGCCCCGGGAGTAGGTAACATTCCATTACAACTACTGATGGCCTTGGGAGAGCCAGTCTTGACAAAACTCTACCATCTGGTGAGCAAGATGTATGAGACAGGCGAAATACCCTCAGACTTCAAGAAGAATATAATAATTCCAATCCCAAAGAAAGCTGGTGTTGACAGATGTGAAAATTACCGAACTATCAGTTTAATAAGTCACAGCTGCAAAATACTACTGCGAATTCTTTATAGACGAATGGAAAAACTGGCAGAAGTCGACCTTGGGGAAGATCAGTTTGGATTCCGTAGAAATATTGGAACACGTGAGGCAATACTGACCTTACGACTTATCTTAGAAGAAAGATTAAGGAAAGGCAAACCTACGTTTCTAGCATTTGTAGACTTAGAGAAAGCTTTTGACAATGTTGATTGGAATACTCTCTTTCAAATTCTGAAGGTGGCACGGGTCAAATACAGGGAGCGAATGGCTATTTACAGTTTGTACAGAAAGCAGATGACAGTTATAAGAGTCGAGGGGCATGAAAGGGAAGCAGTGGTTGGGAAGGGAGTGAGACAGGGTTGTAGCCTCTCCCCGATGTTATTCAATCTGTATATTGAGCAAGCAGTAAAGGAAACAAAAGAAAAATTCGGAGTAGGTATTAAAATCCATGGAGATGAAATAAAATCTTTGAGGTTCGCCGATGACATTGTAATTCTATCAGAGACAGCAAAGGACTTGGAAGAGCAGTTGAATGGAATGGACAGTGTGTTGAAAGGAGGATAAAGATGATCAACAAAAACAAAACGAGAATAATGGAATGTAGTCGAATTAAGTCGGGTGATGCCGAGGGAATTAGATTAGGAAATGAGACACTTAAAGTAGTAAAGGAGTTTTGCTATTTGGGGAGCAAAATAACTAATGATGGTCGAAGTAGAGAAGATATAAATGTAGACTGGCAATGGCAAGGAAAGCGTTTCTGAAGAAGAGAAATTTGTTAACATCGAGTATAGATTTAAGTGTCAGGAAGTCGTTTCTGAAAGAATTTGTATGGAGTGTAGCCATGTATGGAAGTGAAACATGGACGATAAATAGTTTGGACAAGAAGAGAATAGAAGCTTTCGAAATGTGGTGCTACAGAAGAATGCTGAAGATTAAATGGGTAGAACACATAACTAATGATGAAGTATTGAATAGAATTGGGGAGAAGAGGAGTATGTGGCACAACTTGACAAAAAGAAGGGACCGGTTAGTAGGACATGTTCTGAGGCATCAAGGGATCACCAATTTAGCATTGGAGGGCAGCGTGGAGGGTAAAAATCGTAGAGGGAGACCAAGAGATGAATACACTAAGCAGATTCAGAAGGATGTGGGTTGCAGTAAGTACTGGGAGATGAAGAAGCTTGCACAGGATAGGGTAGCATGGAGAGCTGCATCAAACCAGTCTCAGGACTGAAGACCACAACAACAACATGGTGTAACTGATTATTAATGAAGCAGCACAAATAACCAAATGTCTTCTTGGTGATAGCGGACGTAAACATATAGCTAAGAATTTCTTGCTTCGCACTTTTTCTGCTAAAAATTTTGAAATTGTGTTGTCAATATGATACCATTAGCTACACAATTGCGATCGACAAAATTGCCAAACCAGAGAGTCATGCTTGACTCGTAGTGGAACGAAAACAATCCATCATGAGTGAGTTTTGATAACTCATTCTCACATGACTCAACGGAAACATACAAAGTTAAGAGAAATCTTAACAAATGAGGATGGGAACAAATTTGGAAAATTCTTATCCATTCACGCACTGTAAGAACCTTAAAGATGTGCAATCAAGAGACTCTTCCTTTAGAACTTCGACTTTGGCAGCTTTCAGAAATCATCTTAGGCGCAAGAGTATCATCTTCAAGGGTCTCACCAGAACCGTCAATCAAACGTTTTACAATCATGGGAAGTTCCGTTTATGAGGCGTTAACCAGGCTGCTAGGTTCTAAAGCAGCAGAACCCCTGCGTTTCAAGGTTTTGCGACATGTCTTGATTTCTTCCTGGATACTGCTGACGAATTCTAACATTGACTTTCTTAACTACTGGTGCCAAGTCACCGTCTCATTTGCAGCCTTCTTTCTAGGCACAGGCATGATTTTCTCCTTCCTGATAGTTCTACTTTATTCACGGGAATGCCCATGTTGTCACATGTGTCCTTCGCAAATGGAAGTGCTTCGAGAACAAGATAATTTATCTTGTCTTTCAAAAAGAGCTTTAGATTTACTACTTTCGTAGCACACATTCCGAAGCTGACTCCAAGAATCCCTAAATACTTTCGAGCACGACTTGCTTCCTCTAAGACAATGCAAGCATCAGAGTTAGTGGTTTCCATAGAAGTTGTCAGTGGCAATCGGTAATCATTTTAAAGCACTGAAACACCATCCTAACAGCTTTGTAGTGAGCACTCCGACGTGTATCTGAAACAATCCTAACTGTAAATCCAACATCTATCATAACGGTCGCCCATCTGTGAGTAGAAGCTGAGTAGAACACGTAGAAACTTTCGAAGCGCTCCAAAAAGACACACACATAATGGAACTGTTGCAAAAACTTGTAATCCCCGCAGATTGAGAGAGTAGTTCGCAGAGATACAGACAATGCCACAGTAAATAATGCCTCAGGATTAAGTTCACAAATTCTTATTTAAACTCCATCCACTGCAGCAGCGTTGTTGCATCCTTGACCTTAGCACACTTAATATCCAGACTATTCTGTCCAGTAAACTGCAAATTATCTTCGGTTATGTTACCAGCTTCCAGTTTGGTGCAAATAACCTACAAATGAATCATTTACTTCAATTTTTATGTTTTGTGTGTGAACGTGGCGACTGACTTCACGGGTCTGATTAGTGCGCGAGGTGTAGAAAGTTTCGGAATATGCAAAAGAAACTTCTCTCACGTTACTTTGATCCAACGCAAGTATTTACTTGCGTAACATAATTTAAAAAATGTAAAACGACTGTATAAAGAACGCTGAACCCAAGAACGTGCTATAGTAGTTACACGACTTAACAAGCACATACGATCGACAACAGTGTCTGATCTTCAAGGAATGCATAATTTAATATACTTACATCGTTACATATATTCAGCAACACGTTTTGTGGAAAAAACATTTTTGTTTTAACCCAGAAGGCCCTAAATCGGATATCTCTGTCTACAACCTCAATTTCTTTACGCTCGAAGTTACATTCGCTGACGAAGCATTGGTTTTCTTTGTTTTATAATTGGCAATCTCTCCTTACCACATAATAACACGAAAATCTTCATAGACAAGCAAATCATAAAAAACAGGTTAGTGACTGAGAAACTATGTAACAGTGCCCTATTTACAAAAAAATAGATAAACTAAAATAATTGACATCATTGTCTCAAGTACTATGTGAGAATTATTTTTATTTGTGTGCTATTTTAGGGGTAATATGCGCTTACGCATGCGAAAAGGTGAGGTCCAATCCATAATCTTTCTAGTTCATCGCTCCATTACGAGGAATAAGACCACGACAAAAAATATTTTTATTATTGGTGCCTCAGAAGGTCACAAGTTCTGTCACCCACATGAAGTTGGTGCCAGCGTCGGATCGAACACCCGCCTCTCTCCCCCCTTTTGCTACATTTGTTGCAAAACATGCCATTTATCCTGCTGTAGGATCACCACGTGCACCATCTGTATGTGGATTTCGTAAATTTCGTTGTGTGTGTGTGTGTGTGTTCATAATATACACTGTGTGATCAAAAGTATCCGGAGACGCCCAAAAACGTACCTTTTCATATTAGGTGCATTGTGCTGCCACCTACTGACAGGTATTCCATATCAGCGACCTCAGTAGTCATTAGATATCATGAGAGAGCAGAATGGGGCGCTCCGCGGAACTCACGGACTTCGAACGTGGTCATGTGATTGGGTGTCACTTGAGTCATACGTCTGTACGCGAGATTTTCACACTCATAAACATCCCTAGGTCCACTGTTTCCGATGTGATAGTGAAGTGGAAACGTGAAGGGACACGTACAGCACAAAAGCGTACAGGCTGACCTCGTCTGTTGACTGACTGAGACCGCCGACAGTTGAAGACATGAAATGACATGGTGAACTGAGAATTCTTCTCTGCTGTTGGACATAAAATGAAGAGTAGAAGAGATTGCTTATATGTTCGAAATTTATTTATTTCAGTGCTGTTTACACAAACCAAATCAAATTTAAAATCTCAGGTCCGAAACTTCCTGGCAGATTAAAACTGTGTGCCGGACCGAGACTCGAAATCGGGACCTTTGCCTTTCGCGGGCAAGTGCTCTACCAACTGAGTTACCCAAGCACAACTCACGCCCCGTCCTCACAGCTTTACTTCTGCCAGTACCTCGTCTCCTGCGAAACGCAAAGGTCCCGAGTTCGAGTCTCGGTCCGGCACACAGTTTTAATCTGCCAGGAAGCTTCATATCAGCGTACACTCCGCTGCAGAGTGGAAATCTCACTCTGGATCTCAGGTCCGATTTGACTGGGCGTGGATATGACTCAGTTACCAAGGAGAGGGAGGGGGAGAACGAATCGTCTCACCATTATTCGTTATCATTCGTCGTGTAGTGCTGTCAGCGGCAGGCGCTGCTTCGGTATGGCGCGTCGTCTCGGAGCTCTACGGCGCGGGTCGGCTGCCCGCATCAGCAATCGCGGTTTTACGGGACCCAGGTACGATCTCCGCGTTGTCTGCCCGTTGTTGATTGCATGGCCGAAGCTGTGATATTACGGTGTCGGAAGACGCCCGCCCCTCCTCCACCCCCTTTCGCTCCTAATCCATCTCTCAGCACAATTCCTCTTCCAAATTTTTCCTTCCTTTCGGCGTTGTCACTGGCGGACAAAATTTTCAATGCAGCCCAATGACAGATCGCCGTTTCATGGCCACGCCTCTCCGTGCAGGTGGAAATTTCCTATCTGGAGTAGGCTGGTGTGTCTCAGGAATTGGCATCTTTCTCAAGATTTCACATTCTTACGATGTTTTTCCGCATCCCGAACGTGTTGTGAAAGTACCTACACAACACTTCTTTGTAACCGCTCTCTCTGCGGCTGACGTCCGTGATTTATAAGGAAGGTCCTAACTGTCGAGAAAAACATCTTAAGGAAGCTGACTTCTTTCACACGCTCTCCTGCGCGAATTCTTCGCGCTTTGTGTACGTTCCTCCCTGTGGGATGCTGGAATTGTCGGTACATTCCTGATTTCTAAGGCAGGTAAAATGACTGTCGCCGCGCAAGGAGAACTCACATGCTTTCGCGCGTACATGCTTGACGTTCCGTCCCAATGGCTGCAGGTGCCCATCACTTCTCGGCACGCTTCTCTTTGTCAGCCGGGCCCTTTGCAACGTCTCTCTTCTTGAGCGAGGCGAAGACAGTGCAATATGAAACCCATCTTAATAACAGTGCATTTTATTTATAAATTGTGGGAGATATTTTATCGTGCTCGCTTCGGTTGTTATTGGTAGATGTCAGAATTATCTGGTGGTAAAAGAAACTATAGGATGCTCAAAATAAAAAAGATAACTGCAGAAAGAAGAAAAAGATGTTTTTCTGGTTGAGAGTTATTTTTTTCGACCCAGAAATTTCATTTTGGTTAAGTTTAAAACAAACTGTGTGTTATGTATGTTGGATTTTGATACATTTGTTTCTGGTAGGCTGTCTATGATGATTGGATAGGTAGAAAGACATTTTAGGTAATTTTCCTGCGGAGGAAATAGTATGGCTCGTGTGCGCTTTTTTAATTGTGATTAGCACTCCCGTCTAAGTGTTCCATAAGTGTTATTGCTGTACTGTTTAATCATAATGAAACAACAACTTTTAGTGTAAAACAGGCGCAGAAGAGGGCGCTAATCGTAACATGAAAGAGGCGCATATGCGTAGGCGAATTTATTTTCCCGATCTGGAAAATTACCAAATAAGATTAATAATCAGTTAATTATTTAGCATAATACAAGGCCTTGGTAATTTTGTAGCACGCTTGGCTCACAGCACATGTCGATCGCGCGACTATCATGCTGCGATGTTTCTTTGGTTTCACTGCGCGCGCAAGGTTATCTAGTCTCTCGTGCGATGTTATGCTGTTTTACATAAAAAGACTTATTCTAGTAAAACATATTTCGTAACAAAGCTTTTTACTGTGAAGGACGTAAATTCTGATATATAAAGACGTTTACGAGTAGGTGCTTTTTTTCGTCAATACAGTTTAACTGCGGGGCTTAGTGAACAAAAAATGCTTCCCTGACACGGTGGCACTCATGTAAGCACCATAACATTACTATTTAAAGCAACTGCTGCGTCTACACAACAGTAAATAAGAAGCTATCGTGAAGAGTAGTCTGCTAATGTTGTTGAGTATCTAATGCGGCCGCAGGTTTCGAGGCGAGGCGAAGCAAAGCAAAGGCACGAAGAGCGATCTCCCCTTATTATACTTACTTACTACTAACACAATATGAATTTTTATTATATTTACGTGCAGTCGAAAATGCCATTTCTTAAACGCAAATCGTTAGCGCTCCAAGTCGGAAAGGACCACTTCGCAAATTTGAACCAACACTCAACTCTGTGTGTGTGTGTGTGTGTGTGTGTGTGTGTGTGTGTGTGTGTGTGTGTGTGTGTGTGTGTGTGTGTAACACACTTCTGCATTAACATAGCTTAGTACTTAATTGAGAGTTAAATAGATTTATGAGTCTGACCGAAGTGCTTACCTACACATCGAAATTATCCTCATAGGCACATATATTTGAAACGTCGGCTACATCGTTTGACTCTCTATGAACAAGTTGTACGCATATTTTACATATATTCCCATTCTTGGCAATTTTAAAAAGAAATTTCCGGAGTTTTTATAGATGTACTTTAACAATTAGGTACCAGACACTATTTGTAAATCATTTGTTACAGCGCAAATTCCAGAACAAGCCACTACTGTGTATCGGCTTTGCTTCTACAGTACAGACAGAATCTCATTAAAAAAAATTACGTTAAAGGCATCACATGACACGAGGGAAACATTTTTGTAGATTTCCAAATTATTTTGATTTCAATTTCGATTTTTGCTGTAAATACGTAGTTATCAGGGGGAAAAAAGCTTATTATGCGCATTAACTAACGTAATTAACCGTTTAAGATTATACGAAATACCCCATCATATTCCTGTATTTTCTCGGTTTTTAACAGCGGTGGCCCTTTAAGATACGACATTTGGCTACCTGCCCAAACTGTTTATTTACGATATTTTCCATTTCAGAGACAGCTTCGTAAATTTCGTAAACTGGACAATAAGAAGAGATACTTTCTTAAGAAGAGACTTACTTCAATAGAAAGGACTCTTATTTCAAAAGGTTTTATCTTCACTAGTGCCTCGCCTGCTCCAGATGAATCAGTCGCGACCTCTGAATTTTCATTGGATGCACGATTTTCTGAGAATATCGTGAATTATTCTGCTCTCTGGCAAAACACAATACTCGATAAAATATGATTATTTTTAATAGAAAATGCACAAGTTCATATTAAAATATCTACATATTCTGCCAATAACAATATATTATTCAACGGTAAGTATTATAGCAAAAAGTTATAAAAATATGAAATATCCGTCGTGATTGACTTATTTATTCAAAATCTACAAATTCAGTATTTTGTTTTCATTGTAAGCTTTTTAGTATAAATACCACTGCGTTAATCGTCAGATCGGTTTTAAAGACTGGATGCATTTATCGAGAAATTAAGAAGGGCTTGAAAAGAGTTCTAATTACATACTTACTTCAAATAATATTTTTAGATCTAAAAAGTGACTTAAAGGGCAAACAGCAGACACTGTAAATCTAGCTCTAATAGACCACGAGAAAAAGAGGTGGACGGCAGTTTTATAGAGGGTAATCTACATAATAAAGTTTTTAGCTGGTCAAAATTCAAGTCTTAGATTCGAATCAAATAACGGAAATTCCTTAAAGTTAGTAGAATCTATTTCTAAATTTGATAATATACTATCAGAACGAATTCAAAGTCGCATGCTCCATTATCTTGGCCATAATATACGAAACGGATTCCTGAAAAAATTAAAACTACTACAGTTGATCTTTTAAAACAATCTAAATACTGTTCTGTGACTCTAAACTGTACAACTGACATTTCACATGTAGAAAAATTTACTGTTAAAGTAAAGTTCGTTTGTTTTAATCTGTCAACAAAACTTGCTGAGATAAGAACATTTTTTTGGATTTTTCACCTTTCGCTGATACTACTGGATAAGTATTGGCAACTTATTTGTCTGATTTCTTAAAATCATGAATTATTGAACTAGTAGACTTACGAGGCCAAGGATATGATAATGAGGCAAACATAGGGAAAAAAAAGATTCCTTGTGCGTTTTACGATCCGGGTGCGGTTCATACGCTCAGTTTGGTACAACATAATGCCGCTAGAAGCTCATGGGAAACATCAAACTTTTCTTCTGCTGTTCATGAAATATATGTATTTTTTCCGGCATCAACTTGACGTTGGGACACCATTATGAACCATATACCTACAAAGACAGAGCCTCTTCCAAATACGCGAAGGGAAAGCAGAGTTGATGCTTTAAGAGCTCCTCGCTATATGGATAAAATTTACTGTGCATTATGCTCTACTTTTATCAGCAACAAGTATGACCGTGATGCAAGAAACATGGCGAGTTCATGAATGTTCAGTTGTAATGGTACAACATTTTATCAAAAATTAATATTATAAACAAAACTCTGCAAAGATCAGACATTCCTTCAGAGGCAGTGAAAGTGATTTACTCATACACCGCACAGACGATTGCTAGTTGATTCAAAATTGATTTTTGAAGATTCGGAATGTCAACCGGAATTCATGGATACCACTCGTCCACGTCATCGGATACAACTTCTTAATTACAAAGCTGCAGATGAGCCCATATTAGACCCAAAGCGTAATTTAAAGTAAATTTTTTTTTATTGCTTCACACGGCAATCTTACAATTAAATGAAAGATTCCATTTGTTAACAGAACACAACACGTTTTCAGTTTTGCAAAAACATTTAAAGCTGGATGGAACTGGAGAGAGAACAAAGAAAAACTCAATGTCTGAACCTATAACAAAGGTTAACAGATGAAAATGGATCGGATATTGATGGAGAAGATCTATTTAATGAGTTGGAATTGATTCCTTTATTTTTTGTAAGGAAAAACACAACTCCACTCGATGTGTTAAATTATATTTATTCCAATAATTTAATGTCTGTGTTTCCAAATGTTTCAACAACTTTACACATATATTTAACACTTCCTTTGACAGTAGCTGCACGTTTTCAAAATTAAAAGCAATAAAAAAGCTATTTACGATCAACCATGACCCAAGACATACTGACAAATCTGGACAACATAAGTATCGAAACGTAAGTAGAGTTCAAAACGCACGATATCATTAAAAATTTTGTAGACTTAAAAGTCAGCAAAATTGAACTGTGTTTGAAAATGCATCTGAGTTTCTTTTAAAGTTGTGCTAAATAGAAAGTGGAACAAAAAATTTTGCTGGTTTTCTCATTTGTTAGCAAAGGGAGGTGGGAGGGAGAGAGGGGGCACAGGCTGATTATTCGTATTCCACCCCCCCCTCCCCCCATCGTTAAGATGGCCTTGCCCATGATCACCTGCACAATGGCACTAGCTCAGATCCTGTACGGCAAAAACGGTCACATGTTCTAAAACTGTCAATTATTATGTATTAGGATTAAGTGGCTGGCTAATCATTAACAAATAGCACTGATCCACAAATTTTCATTTCTTTTTAATTTTTTTTTTTACAGAAAGGAAAGTAGCCGTGCTCTGTAGGTTCAGATGCGCTGAGCATCGAATATCACGGTTAAAATTGTCTCGTAGCTCAGGGTTGCAAGTAAGTAGGGTTGTTTACGTATCACAGTCACACTTATGGGACATTATGAGAGTTAAATGCAAAGGCATTTTGACAAGGTTTCCTCTGCTGTGAGTGAGGTAGGCGCTTCTAGAGCAATTTGGCAACACTGTACTACACCGTGACTCATATGCGCACCATACCACGATACATCGTGGGCTCCACACGTACGGTAAAAACGTCTCCAACTTTGGTCTGCCTGCTATTTGGCGTGAACTCACAAATGATGCATCAGATTGCTATTTTTGAATGGTATCACAAATGAGGAAAGGGGTCAGTTTGAGGAGGAATATTCAATACCCCGACATCCCAGCTGTACATCTGTCATTCGGCCTGTGGCTCATGGCGAAGGATTGCCAGTTCCTATTCGCCCACACATACCACATCAAGCAGTGATGGTGATGATGCTGAATCGACACATACAGCCAATAAATGAAGTCGTTCACCAATGACACTGGCCCTCCATTTACACCAACATCATTATCTGGAAAACCCCACAAAATTACTCAATGTGAACTAAATAGCCTGATTAGATATTTAGATCTTCTAGAGCGTAAAGCCGTTCGGCCTCACGACTCCAGCAGTAGAATCTCCTCGCCGACGCAGTACGTGTGTCTGTGTTTCGGGAGCGTCAAAAAAAAAACTTGAGCGTCATTTCAGTACTTAAGGCGACATTACATTCTGCAGCCATTTTGACGGTTTGTCGCAACACCTTGTAATGTTGTGTGTTCCTCACTGTTTTTTTTTTTTTTTTTTTAACTGGTTTGTGCCTGATTTTATTCTGAGAAGCTCAGTAATGTATGTAAATGTGATTCAAAAAGTACTTGAAGTGAAGTGAAGCGCAGCTGAACAGCAAGAAACTTTTTAGCACGCAATCCCCGCAACGATAGTAGTTGTGAATCTTCGAGTATGGACTCTAAAAAAAAACAATAAGATTTATTTAAAAAAAGGAGTGTTAATCTGTATCTTGTGGAAAGAGGACGTGTTGCTAGGCCGTCGCTCAGAACGTATTGTTACATTTAATGAAAACTGATATTTTAGTGATAAAACCGAGTAAAGTATGTGAAAGAGTTACCAAACATTTATGTATACAAATTTTCTGGAAGTGAAGAATAGAAATATCTTGTTTTTGGAAAAGGAGGTGAACTTCATTATCGTCGCCGTCTGTCAATCGACAGAATTGTAAGTGTACAAAGTTCACTAAAACACAGGAAAAGAAATGCATTCTCTATAGTTTTCATTCAATATGTAACAACCTCTCATAATTTCTTAATTACAGTAATTGGATTATGTTCTTGTACAATAGTGTAGTGCTGAACTCCACTGACCAATCTTGATGTAGCTCTACGTATAGTTTAAAGGAAGTTTGTGTGCTAAGCAGTCTCCTTTTCTCACGAAAAGCAGATTGCTCTTTGATCTTATTTACTGACAACAGTGGTCCCTTAGGTATGAAAAGCTACGAAAACTTGGGCTCAAAGCTTTCCGCAATGCGGCCAAGTAACTAACAGAGTCGTATTTTAAACCTTAAAGAACAATAACTTCCTCCAAATTGTAATACGACACCAACTGGTGCAGAAGCTAGCTGATCATTCAAGGGAGCAGCAACCAAAATTCAGGTACCAGTTATGACAAAGTAAAAATCTCAATCAAAAATCAATCTCTCTCTCCAAACACATATATAAATATTCGTATTATTAAAAAGAAAAAGTCATTTTTATAAACTGAACATTACATATAAATCAGACGTGTGGAGAGACTTCACAGACAGCTCAAAAACAAGCTTGAAGACAGAACTGTTACATAATAGTAAGGAAAGACCATCTACCCCTGTCGCTTACGGTGCCTTACCTAGAGAAAGTTGTACCATGTTTAAATCCATTGTAAACTGTGTTAATAACAATAAGTATGACTGGCTGGTATATGGAGATTTCAAATTCGTTGCAACGATGTTTGGTTTGCAAGGGGGATTACATTAAGTATTGCTGCTATCTGTGTAAATGGGACAGTCGCGCTAGAGAAAAACACTACATAACAGAGGCGATGTCCTCCACGAATAGCACTGGTGCCTGGATCAAAAAATGTTGTCGAAGAACTTCTAGTTAATCCGAACAAAATTGCTCTCCCTTCACTGCACATTAAGCTGGGACCCGCAACAGTATTTCTTAATGCTACGCACAGGATTGAAGCAGAAGTTCAATATTACTTTATGAAGTTTCCATGACGCTGCACAGAGATCGAGATACCCCACTTGTTGAGGGACACACACGAGTCCACTCTAACCCCTGATCATCTGCATGCGTGGCACTATTTTTGTAATGTGACATGACTTTTGTTGGGAAACACGAGAGCCGAAAATTACAGGGAAGTGGTGGACGAACTGATTCATGTTTCTTCAGTCATTGGCAGCAACGTGACCGTGAAGATGATCATGGCGAGTGGTTCCACCAGAACATTTCTCTGATGAACAGCGATACACAGGACATTGGACTATTGCTATGTTGGCCGATTCCTGCGGGATGCTACAGAGTATTGCAGAAATCATCCACAAGAGGAGAAAAAAAAACCGGTGCGAATAAACTAGTAAGTTCAATTAATGTATAGATCCTATTGATTACGGTAATAATAAACGTGAAACGTCAAGTTCTAACTTGTAAACCCGAGCTAGGAGACTATTTTAATAGTGATACTCATGTTTAACGCATCTACATAACGCGTATGCCCTCCGTAAGAGTTCACCACTGCCTGACACCTACCTGGCATGTTCCGTATATGTCTACTGAGGTCATCCTGTGGCATCCGTTCCAGTTCTTCAATTCTTCAGTGACGGACCTAGAGCATTCTTTGTGGAACAGGACGACTACAAATACATGTTTCAGGCATGTCCCACATGTGCTCGGTAGTGGTTAGGTGGTATTCACAGCTGGCCATTCCATTACTCCAACGCCCAGGTTTCCAAAGACTTCCCTGCTGACGACCCGCCACATGGGCCCTGCATTAGAAGGAATTCAAGGCCACCACCGTATGCAGCAGCCACCACATGGTCGAACAGAATCTGTTCAATGTACTGCCTGGCGATAAGACGACCATGGACAACGACAAGATCCGTATCGTTGCAAGCGCTGAAGCCTTCCCAGAACATCAGAGAAACCTGGAACTCTGTTGATTTCCTGGACAACATTTGTCAGGTACCGCTCACCACGGGTCTTCGCACACGCACACAGCCATCACTTTGCGTCAGAAGATATCTGGACTCGTCTGTGGATAATACATTTCGCCCCTGACGAAGTTGCCAGTTGTCACGGGAACGGCAGAATTGAAGGTGAGCGGCACGATGTGTCAAGCGGGGTACTCTAACAGGACGTCTAGGTCGTACGGTACTTTCTCGTAACCTGTTCGTTACAGTCTGCTCAGACATAGAGGTTCCAGTGGCCATTCTGAGATCTTCTTTCAGTGCTCTGGCGGTATCCGTACGATGCCGCAACGCAGAGATGGCCAGATACCTGTATTCACATGGGGATGTAAAGCATCAGCGACTTGTCCAGTTCGCCTTGTGTACTGACCTGTCTCCTGTAGTGTGTCCAAAACCTATGGATGACACATGGAGAGGCATTGGCATTTGCAGCAACGCGACCGAAAGTCCACCCTTTTTAGATCAAACAGATCGCCCTTGCAAATTGCATTGCATCGAGATGTTGCACCGCATGTGTTTGGTTGAATACAACGTCCACAAATGACAACTGTTACCTATGTACCTCACTAGAAAACACTGGGAAACCGGTAGTCACTCCCTTCTGAGAGGCCCCCTGACGCTGTAATGCATAATACAACCAACAGATGGCGAATGATTTTAATTGTTGCCTGCACTGAAACCGAAGATGCAATAAGACCACAGGTAAAGCCTGCATTAAAATAATTTAACATATCGGACGTTGATACACGCGTTCCCCTTATTATTTTGAACAATGTATATTTAATTTCATATGGTCTAAGTATTGATGCCAAGCAAAAGTATTTTCTAATTGCAGCTCCCAGCGAAGGCTCACAGTTAAATCACGACCAAAATGACGTATTTAACATTATTAATCAGTTACTATTCGAAAAATGAATTTACGCCCTTAGTTCTGCCGTTTAAAGTGTAACTGAAAGTCAATTTTAGTATTTTTACGATAGTATCACTTTTCCTGCTGTCCACCTAGAGTAAATACGATCTGGGAGTTTCGACATTTTTGAAAGCTTACGGATTGCTCTGAATTCGAGCGTGTTATCGCTGATTGCACTTTAAATGGCGTGGACAACAATTATCTTCACTAAGTGCATTGGAGAATGCTGTCCACTCAGCATAAGTGGTTCTCGGCGTAGCGACTTAATGCGGTAATGAACGCTATACAGAGTGTACCCAGAACTTCCTGACCAGCCACTCTAAAACTGCAAGCGTTTTTTTTTTGTTTTTTTCGGAGAAAATACCAATTATGCAAAACTTTACAGATGAACTGACTGGTGTCACATTGTCTGAAATCTGCTAGACACTGAAGAAAACATGGATGGTGTGAAAATAATCCGAAAAAATGAACATATTCTTCCTGGAAAAAGTTTTGAAATGTTTCCTAAATTCAATAGTATCGAAATAACCTTCCTAGGACTAGTGAATTAAAACAAACACTGGTATGATGACTGAGCTTAAATATACGAATTTTAAACTAGTGGTGATGAAAAAATTCTTGCACTCTCTGCTTAAATATGATATTTTCGCATTTTAAAAGTAATACACTCACGATTTTATTTTAAATTATAGAAAACAACACTAGTGTTTGTTTTGGTATACTGCAGCAAACATTAAAATTTTCGGCTTGTTCCATGCACATTCGAACCTCCAGTCTTTGCCCCTTAGGATAACCGTAAATATATCTCGTCATACGATACTAATCTTTAATGTGTCTGCTTAAAAAGTAATCTAGGCAACTGATCTGTGGTCTCTAATCCCAACACATAAACCTGGGAAATATCGCCTTAAATAGACTGTAGCCTAACGAGGTGCAGGCAGCGTTTTCTAAAAATTTTCAACAAAAACTATTATTTACCATCAAGAATTAATTTTGTACTGTTAAAATGAAAAATTTCTTCTTGAAACAGGAAGTTTACGAAAGAAGCATCCCTGATTATAACATCAAACCACTCAATTACCCATCAAAAATTTTGCTTAATGGTGCGTTTTCGGATGTTTACTGGAGTTTTTGATTGCACTGCAGAAAAATGGAAACACCTCGACTGAACACCCGAATTCACAGCATTTATTACTAACTCTGAGAAAACTTGAGAGATCAAAACTTTTGTTTCCTTTTGTTTTACTCGACCGGTTAGTGACAGCAAGATTATTTTGACGGTATCATTGAATTGGTGCAATATAACAACAAACTTTCCAAAACAAAACCAGTGTTAAGAGCTCTTATTAAAAATAATAGTTTTAACCATCTTCTTGTTTGACAGCCTAAAATGTGTGTAGTTACCTACGGTTTGCTACATATCCCAGACTTCGTGAGATTAACCATTTAGTTTGTTCTTACTGGTTTAGAAAAGGTTTCTGCTTTGAGCAAACCCAATTTTCTTCTTTTTCACTCATAAAAGTTTCGGTAAAGTTACATCTTCCTCAACAGGTTCATTTTTATTCTCATAATAGCATGTTCTGAAGTTCTTTCAGCTGTCTTACGTCTGTACTACGGTATACAGATATTTCGGTACTTCACCGGAACATATATGAATGAAAAATAAGAAAATTGTATTTGGTCAAGACTGAACGCTTTTCAAAGCTTCTTTATTTTAAAACAGATACGGACAAAAGTGAGCCACAACCGTAAGATGCATATATCGTCCTTAATGGTTTGGCGAAAACGTGTATCACCCGAAAAAGCTCGGACGTACAGCTTATTAACCATACATTAACTGCGACACGATATGGATTTATGACTAATTCTCTCTTTGAGATACAGATGGATAGAGCGTCTGCCATGTAAGCAGGAGATCTCGAATTCGAGTCCCGATCGGGGCACACATTTTCAACTGTCCCCGTTGACATATCAATGCCTGTATGCAGCTAGGGGTATTCATTTCATTGTAATTTATTCTATACCTCCATTTCCACTACAAGAAAGTGCCCTTTGTGGTTGTGGCTTCATCCCTGCGCCGTAAAATATAAAATACTGATCACAAATATTATAGACTAAAGAAATTTTTCTAGAGTTTAATGTGAGTCACACATGGAAAACTCAGCAGTAAAATCTCATCCTACAGGATAGGTCTAGGAACATACGAGGTCTGTTAAAAAAAAAAAAATCCGGAACATTCGCAATTCCACGCCAATGGTGTGCTGGAGCGAAATGTGGTTGGCATCTACGTACACTCCTGTGTTTAATGTGTAACATCCAGAAGTTTCATTGTTGTATGTCTGCTAGTTATAGTTCAGTGCTGTATTGAACAGCGGAACGTTGGGTCGAGCAGTTTGCGAAATTTGAGATGGAACAGTTAGACGAGCAACGCGACTGCATTAAATTTTGCGTGACACTGAGTGTTACGAATGGTTCACAAGGTTTTAAAATGGCCGCACGGAAGTTAAAATGATTCTCGTTCTGGCAGCCCTTCGCGTCCTCCGACGATGCTCATGTCAGGAACGTCAAAGAAATTGTGCGTGCCAATCGAAGATTGGCTGTCCGAGAGATTGCAGAAGAATGTAACATTTCAGTTAGATCATGTCGTTAAATCCTGACAACATCTTGGAATGCATCGTGTTGCCGCCAAGTTCGTCCCACGGCTCATGAATCAAGACCAGAAAGACCTTCGCCTCGCAATCTTTGAAGAGCTTTTGGGTTGTGTAAATGAGAACGACATGTTCCTCGAAAGAATCATAACTGGTGATGAAACGTGAGCTTGCGGTTATGATGATGAGACCAATGGTCCATCTTCACAATGCGTCGGGAGAGGTTCTCCAAGATCAAAAAAGCTCGTCAGGTTGTGAGTTAACGAGCATTTCGCTCTCATTTAAGTATATGGCCGATAGTCAGCCTTCAGGAATTGTGAAAGGAACCCTGTCGTCCAGGACCGGATGCCACAAAGTGTGCAGATTCACCATGAGATGGGGAAACTCACTGGCATCTATAGTCTATTTAGGCCTAAGCGCTGTAGTGTGCGAGTGAGACAGACGAGAACCTACGTCATAGGGATATTTAATTCTGTAGTAGTGTAGGGAATCAAGCCACAGCAATTTTAATCTGCCATCCTCCATAAATTTTCCTGGCGATCCCTATAAAACTTGAATATTGATCACATCTATAATAGTTTAGGATTTACTGTTAAAGTGAAATTAACAAGCTTCGTAACAAAGACCTGAATGCTAAAATCTGAACGCTTTGGTTCATCTTAACGATTGACATTTCATATAGAGGCGCATCATTAAAATGACAAACGTTGTAAATATCCACTCTGTAACTTTATTTGTTTAAAAGATACAGTAAATTTAAATTATCAGTATTTTCAGTCAATCATCAGATCATCATTTCCTCCACACAAAACACATTGAAAGATGACAGCATGACACCTTATTGAATCATTAGGTAACAGAATATTTGTTGTAAAGTTTAGTGCATAATAGTTACTTATGTTCTTTATTTATTTATCAGAAAGCACATTGGTGCAAGGCTACTGGCCGTGACATTTAAAGTTAAGAAGGAAATTGTATTGGTTTTATGTAAAAGAATATAACGTTTATTATGTAATGGATATTATTGTTACTGTATTTAGAACGTGAAAGTGGACAAGCTTTGATTATTTAAATATGTTAAAACGTAAAGTAATGTAGAATAAGCCGTAGCCAATCAGATGGACGGCTTCAGGAAAGGGCACAGCACTAGTCAGTAGAACGAATATGATCGGCGCGTGAAAGGCGGTAGGAGACGGGCAGAGGGGCAGTTCTGGTCGAGGCACCAAAGGGGACAGTTCGGATGGAGGCGCGAAAGCTTACAGTCGGTGTTTAGGCAGCTAGGAAGCGAAACGACTTAGAAAATTTCGCGTTGTGTGGTATCGCTGGACTTCAGTCTCTGAGCGGTAAGCAGGCGCGCGTCTTTTGTGAACTCTTAACTTTTCGCATAGTTAACGAGTTGGAGTGTCGGACTTTTAATTCACGATGAGATTGTGAATGATCGAACTGTGTCAAATGGATATGCGCTCGAGTGTAATATTATTTCCAAATACGACCACTTTCGCGATTAGTTCACTTTCTGAATAAACATTATTCTAACCAAATCTCAACTGCGTGGCCTACATCATTTATGGCTCGTTAATTTAGTTCCCGATACTGTTATTACTGTTATTATATGTTATATTAACTTTGTATTTTGCAAACTTGCCGTCAGCCAGACAAGTGTCTAATTTAAGGCGTGTAATGTGACACGTGCGGTTCAACCCCTAGACGAGTTTGTGTCAAGACATTTCGACGAGGAGGAACCGAATGTGAGCCCGAACATCTTTGGGATGTTAGCTCGCAAGGTCATGTCAAATATCAAAGTCATGCTGATAGTTTTAATGAATGAGACACAGGGACGAATTGTTAATCGATGGTACTTTCGGAAAGTGTTGCGAAGCCAGCGAGAGAAAATGAGAAAGAAACAGCCTGAAACGTAGCGAGATAGTTAAGGCTCTTTTATCACGATAACGCACCGGCAAATTCATCCCTGTTGGTGCGTGACTACTGGAAGGGGAAAAAAAAAGATATCACTATGCCGCCCATCCTCCATACTCTCCAGACCTGGACCCTGCGAACCCCGTTGAAAGGACGAAACTTTGCAACGACAGACGAGTTAAAAGAAAATTCGCAGACGGCGCTTCGCGCAATCCAGCAAAATTCGTACCAAGACTGCTTCGGGAATTGGAATCGGCGTTGGGCGTGGTGTATCAATTGGGGAGGAGAGTATTTAGACGGAGACCATGCACAATAAGTAAAAGGTAAACTTAGAAAAATTTTGTGGACAAAGTTCCAGAATTTCTTGAACAGACCTCATATTCGATTCAGTGACTACTGTGCCCATAATGCTTCCAAATTACCTATGATCTGTGTTTGGACTTTAACGATAGTTACGAATGGACTGATTGATTTCACTGATAATGCGCAGAACAGCCTGGCTTTTGACTCCATTAAAATCGCTACCAAATGAATACTTTCGCGCTTTTAAAGAGAACACTACAGCGTATAAAATGGATGGCAAGACGTTCGATATGGCTTACAAGAACTGCCTAATACTATCACGTAACATAAAAACATGGAGAGACTGAAATAACTGATAATGCTTGTCGTTTATAATACTTCGTTACGCTTTCCACGAGTCTTATACGACAGAACTGGAAGTTTTAGCCTACGTACTGTCCAATAGGATTCCCTGAGAAAAGTCAGACTTCTACAACTCTTCATTCTTTCGTTGGAAAACGAATGGGATACTTACTATACAAATGGACTTACGGTTAGTGTCACTCTGGTTGGGTGTTCTTTATTTGACAAGGAGAATAACAAAGATGATTGCATGGCAAAAAGAGATACATTACGACCTATGAATAAATGTTCATTAGAAGCGCGACACGGAAATAGGTCAATGTCTTCGTTACAACTGCCTCGATATATTTGACCACGTCATACTGTAACAAACACAGCACCCTCCAGAAACAAGTGCGGATCCAAAGGAGAGGGTGTTCATGTGGATCATGCCCCCTCCAAATGCAAAACGGCATTTTTCTATAAGTCTTTATCTTTACATATAATAATTTCTGAATTTCTCAGCTAACTTTCAGAGAATAACAGAACATCAACACTAAGGGTCTGAAAATGGCAACGAATTCTAGATAATTTCAAGCTATGTTTAAAACCGAATACTTTACAGATCTTGCCTATGGTTTAGCCCACGTGGATAGGGTTGCGGCCTGACAAGCGGCAGAAAGCATTCAAGCCACGTAAGGCGGTTGGGGGTGTTCAGCCACCATGTTTCGTGATACCGCTGGCAGAACAGAAAAACATTAAGTTGAGAAAGGCAAGGTAGAAAGCCAAAAACTCTCCTCTATGGAAAAAATTCGCAAACTTTTTCCAAAAGTACGTGGAAAAGAGTGAAAATAACCGACCCCCCACCCCCACCTTACTGTTATATACTCGCATAGTCGCGGACGGCAGACTTCGATTCTCAATGTTAGTGCGATGTAAAGCACTGATAATGGTGAGTGCACTTCTGGATTACATCGGGTAAATTATGACATTCGAAAAATTATTCATGAAAGTTATGTAGCGGACCTTCCTTGAGTTTTTCCGAAGTTTATGTACATAGTATGCATAAAAAGTTATGGGAGGCTCGTCCATTATTAATATAGGATTTCTGAATTTATCTCGCAATTTGAGTGTTTATGAATGGCGATTAAACACGGCAAACTGCGTAAAAAATTATGCGAGCGTGGACATCAGGCTACGCTGCAGATCACTGTCACTACATCCAAGATTTCAAGGGAACCACATACATTAGAGATATTATTCGAGTTTGCTGCTTTTACAGCTCTCAAATCGTTTCCATGTATATCTACTTTCAAATTTTCGAACAAATGCGTTTCAACTGATGTTTTATTCTGAACCGGAGTATATTGATAGTTATGGTAAAGCAATGTACCTAGGACTGATATGAACAAGATAAATATATTAAGAGATTTATTATTATTATTTCTTTACTTTCTCAGACGTTAAGTCTGGTTGAGAATGGAAAGTGACGCGGACCTTGATCAAGCGTCACTTCCTATTAACTGTACGGTATGTGTTATATTGCATTTAGGAACTTTCGGGTAATTGAACATGTATCAATAATTACGGATTTCTGTAGTTGTATATATATGTTTGGATGTAGCTGTATTGCATTGATGTACTGGTGGATATTGTGTGGTATGACTCCTGTAGTTGATAGTATAATTGGTATGATGTCAACTTTATCCTGATGCCACATGTCTTTGACTTCCTCAGCCAGTTGGATGTATTTTTCAATTTTTTCTCCTGTTTTCTATTGTATATTTGTTGTATTGGGTATGGATATTTCGATTAGTTGTGTTAATTTCTTCTTTTTATTGGTGAGTATGATGTCAGGTTTGTTATGTGGCGTTGTTTTATCTGTTATAATGGTTCTGTTCCAGTATAATTTGTATTCATCATTCTCCAGTACATTTTGTGGTGCATACTTGTATGTAGGAACTTGTTGTTTTAAAAGTTTATGTTGAAAGGCAAGCTGTTGATGTGTTATTTTTGCGACATTGTCATGTCTTCTGGGGTATTCTGTATTTGCTAGTATTGTACATCCGCTTGTGATGTGATCTACTGTTTCTATTTGTTGTTTACAAAGTCTGCATTTATCTGTTGTGGTATTGGGATCTTTAATAATATGCTTGCTGTAATACCTGGTGTTTATTGTTTGATCCTGTATTGCAATCATGAATCCTTCCGTCTCACTGTATATATTGCCTTTTCTTAGCCATGTGTTGGATGCGTCTTGATCGATGTGTGGCTCTGTTAGATGATACGGGTGCTTGCCATGAAGTGTTTTCTTTTTCCAATTTACTTTCTTCGTATCTGTTGATGTTATGTGGTCTAAAGGGTTGTAGAGGTGGTTATGAAATTGTAGTGGTGTAGCCGATGTATTTATATGAGTGATTGCTTTGTGTATTTTGCTAGTTTCTGCTCGTTCTATAAAGAATTTTCTTAAATTGTCTACCTGTCCATAATGTAGGTTTTTTATATCGATAAATCCCCTTCCTCCTTCCTTTCTGCTTAATGTGAATCTTTCTGTTGCTCAATGTATGTGATGTATTCTATATTTGTGGCATTGTGATCGTGTAAGTGTATTGAGTGCTTCTAGGTCTGTGTTACTCCATTTCACTACTCCAAATGAGTAGGTCAATATTGGTATGGCATAAGTATTTATAGCTTTTGTCTTGTTTCTTGCTGTCAATTCTGTTTTCAGTATTTTTGTTAGTCTTTGTCTATATTTTTCTTTTAGTTCTTCTTTAATATTTGTATTATCTATTCCTATTTTTTGTCTGTATCCTAGATATTTATAGGCATCCGTTTTTTCCATCGCTTCTATGCAGTCGCTGTGGTTATTCAATATGTAATCTTCTTGTTTAGTGTGTTTTCCCTTGACTATGCTATTTTTCTTACATTTGTCTGTTCCAAAAGCCATACTTATATCATTGCTGAATACTTCTGTTATCTTTAGTAATTGGTTGAGTTGTTGATTTGTTGCTGCAAGTAGTTTTAGATCATCCATGTATAGCAAATGTGTGATTTTGTGTGGGTATGTTCCAGTAATATTGTATCCATAATTTGTATTATTTAGCATGTTGGATAGTGGGTTCAGAGCAAGGCAGAACCAGAAAGGACTTAATGAGTCTCCTTGGTATATTCCACGCTTAATCTGTATTGGCTGTGATGTGATATTATTTGAATTTGTTTGGATATTAAGTGTGGTTTTCCAATTTTTCATTACTATGTTTAGGAACTGTATCAATTTAGGATCTATTTTGTATATTTCCAATATTTGTAGTAACCATGAGTGGGGTACACTATCAAAAGCTTTTTGGTAATCAATGTATGCGTAGTGTAGCGACCTTTGTTTAGTTTTAGCTTGATATGTCACCTCTGCATCTATTATCAGTTGCTCTTTACATCCTCGTGCTCCTTTGCAACAGCCTTTTTGCTCTTCATTTATAATTTTGTTCTGTGTTGTATGTGTAATTAATTTCTGTTTAATGATTGAAGTTAATATTTTGTATATTGTTGGTAGGCATGTTATGGGGCGATATTTAGCTGGGTTCGCTGTGTCTGCTTGATCTTTAGGTTTCAGATAAGTTATTCCATGTGTAAGTGTATCAGGGAATGTGTATGGTTCTGCAATGTAACTGTTAAATAATTTAGTTAGATGTGAATGTGTTGAGGTGAACTTCTTTAACCAGAAATTTGCTATTTTATCATTTCCAGGGGCTTTCCAATTGTGAGTAGAATTAATTGCTTGGGTGACTTCATGTTGCAAAATTATCACTTCAGGCATTTGTGGTATCATCTTGTATGTGTCTGTTTCTGCTTGTATCCATCGTGCATGCCTGTTATGTTGTACCGGATTTGACCATATGTTGCTCCAGAAGTGTTCCATGTGTTATGTTTGGTGGATTGTTTATTTTAATGTGTGTGTTATCTATTGTCTGGTAAAATTTCTTTTGTTTTGTGTTGAATGTTTGGTTTTGTTTCCTTCTATTTTCACTTTTTTTGTATCTTCTGAGTCGTTTGGCTAATGCTTGTAATTTCTGCTTCTTTTCGTCTAATTGCTCTGTCGCTTCTTGTTGTGAGATTTTACCTAACCTTTTTTGTTTTTTTTCCGAGATTTCATTTCTTATAAATTGTGTTAGCTGCCCGATGTCTTTTCTCAGTTTTTCTATTCTGATCTGTAGCCTGTGTTGCCATGCTGGTTTTGTGGGTTTCTTCTGTGTGTTGGTTGGTTCTGATCTCTGTCTAGTGTGTATATTTAGTGTAGTGAGTGCTCCTATATAAACCAGTAGTTGTAACTCTTCCATAGTTGTGTTTTCATTTATTTTGTTGTGTATGATTGTGTTGATAGTTTTTATTGTTGTTTCGACTTGTGGGTTATTTGGTGGTCTATGCAAGAATGGTCTAATGTCTGTATTTGTGTCTTTTATTATTATTATTATTATTATTATTATTATTAATTCTTTCCTTCCTCAGACGTTATGCCTGGTTAAAAATGGAAAGTGATGCGGACCTTGATCAAGCGTGACTGCCTTTCAACTGCACGGTATATGTTACATTGCATTTAGGAACTTTCGGGTAATTGAACATGTATCAATAATTACAGGTTTCTGTAGTTGTATATATACGTTTGGATGTAGCTGTATTGCGTTGATGTACTGGTGGATATTGTGTGGTATGACTCCTGTAGTTGATAGTATAATTGGTATAATGTCAACTTTATCCTGATGACACAAGTCCTTGACTTCCTCAGCCAGTTGGATGTATTTTTCAGTTTTTCTCCTGTTTTCTTCTGTATATTTGTTGTATTGGGGATGGATATTTCGATTAGTTGTGTAATTTCTTCTTTTTATTGGTGAGTATGATGTCAGGTTTGTTATGTGGTGTTTTATTTGTTATAATGGTTCTGTTCCAGTATAATTTGTATTCATGATTCTCCAGTACATTTTGTGGTGCATACTTTTATGTGGGAACGTGTTGTTTTATTAGTTTATGTTGTATGGCAAGTTGTTGATGTATTATTTTTGCTGCATTGTCATGTGTTCTGGCGTATTCTGTATTTGCTAGTATTGTACATCCGCTTGTGATGTGATCTACTGTTTCTATTTTATTATTATTAAAAATAAACGCTACGCATCTATGGCACATTCACAGCAGAAGTGACAGCCAGGGGGGCGGCGACGGGATGATGGAGGGAGTGGACAGCGACAGATCCAACCGACCCCTAGACCCGCGCCTCTGCAGAACGAGAGGGGAGACAGAAGTCATGCACAACAGAGGGCTTGCAGAAAGAGGATTTAATGAACAAGTTTTTCTTTAAAGATAAGTCATAATTATTTTGCGTTTTCTTTACGGTAATCACTGCGGAACTCTCTTCTGTTTATCATATAAAAAAAAAAAATGGTTCAAATGGCTCTGAGCACTATGGGACTTAACATCTATGGTCATCAGTCCCCTAGAACTTAGAACTACTTAAACCTAACTAACCTAAGGACATCACACAACACCCAGCCATCACGAGGCAGAGAAAATCCCTGACCCCGCCGGGAATCGAACCCGGGAACCCGGGCGTGGGAAGCGAGAACGCTACCGCACGACCACGAGATGCGGGCTATCATATAAAAAACGTCAGCTGATGATTACGCAGCTCAGTCGACATTTATATGAAGCGTAACAACGAGAAATATTTGTGTTTCGCCAAAGAGAACCTCCGCCAAAGAATGCTTGTTTGTTTCACTATTTTTTTCGCGGCTAGCCTCTAATGCCGGTCGGGCTGAATACATTGTCGGATCTGTAATTCGCATCACTGAGCCCTTCAACAATTGAATCATATGTGCGTCATAAAGTGGATTAAAACAAAGCATGGAGTATCGCCATAAACTAAATGTATAACATTCTACAAAATTGTATTTCACACTTAGCTGAGTACATTAATTATTGTCGAGTATCACACACCACCGATGAATCGAATATTAAAATAAACGCAAAACACTTCTGGATAAATTCCAGTCACGGGGAGAGTCTTAAGAATAAAGGGTGTAACATTAATTTGTCGATGTTAACAGTGGTTGAGATCCGTGGCTGTGGACTGAGTTTTCACTAAATAAAGAAAACAACCATTTTTGTATGGTTTTCTTCACGCCAAGGCGCGTTTAGGGCTTTCACGCATTTTCAATCGCTGTAATACATTTATACGGGCGTCTTCGCACGAATAGAACTATATTAAAAAAACTGGCTAGTTGGCGCTTTGAAGTAATAAAAGGTATAACTGTTCGTGGAAGACACCACAAACAATAAAAAAAAACGATTGCGATATAAACAACAGAATTTTACGCCGCTATAACTCGAAAACGGAATCAGTTTATCAGATACACCTTTTCTGAATGGTACAAAAAGGGCAATTTCAAGCAACTTTTAATACAACGAGACACTACAACACTTATTAAAAGACATATTCCATACACCATGAGCTGCACTAGAAAGGTCAGTGGCATCTGATACAGAGGAACAAACAACTGTGTTTGCGTCGATTTCTACAAAATGATAACGGTACATATATAGCAGTAATATAAGTCTACTTATGTTATGCACTTCTATAGCAACGACATGCTTGTCAGTTAATACGACAGGTTATGAAATATGTCCTATAACATTGTACACAATTTATCATGTATGCTACTGCTGTCAAATTTTAGGCAGTGACAGTTCTTGACAACGTTTGACGTAACTGTCATATAAAGTATACACGAAACTGACAAGGCAATGATGTAAATTACAATTTTTGGCAACTGGCTTGTGAAGATAGAAATACAAAAGGTATAAGATTGCAAGATGATCCAACACATCACGCCAAGTTAGGCACGACACAGACTCCAAACCAAAATTATTCGATTAAAACACTGTTGTAATTTTGTACAACACATCTTATTCCACTGGTCCATTTTGCATTTTTGTATGTATTACCTTCACATACCAGTTGTCAAAAACTGTAATTTACATAATTATATGTACACCCCTTGACCTGCAAGTTCCATGTTTCCTCTACATGACAGTTATGTCACACATTATGAATTGCCACTGCCTAAAAGTTGCCAGCCGTAACATATATGACAATCTGTGTACTATGTTATATAACATATTTCAGAGCCTGTCGTATTAACTGGCAGGCATGTCACTGCTATAGAAGTGGATAACGTAAGTAGACTTTTATTACTGCTATATTTGCAGAGTTATTTGATAGAAATCGATGCACATACACTTGTTTGTTCCTCTGTATCAGATGCCACTGATAATGGGTTATAAACCCGAAAACCGATGTTGGAAAATAAAACATTTATAGTGCATCTCACTGTCTATAGAATAAGTCTTTTAAAATATATCTGAAAGCTGCGGGGCACCAAGCATTCAAGATATTTGAAACGAACGTCCAGTGCTGCGGAACTCATTCGAAACCTAGGGACCGTGGCGTAAAACACACATGTTTGCTTGCTCTAACGGAAACCGTAAATTCCGTCGCCACGGCGTTGGCAGGTAAGTAATCGGCGCGCGGGATGGTCGGATGCTGCAGGCGTTGTGCGCCCACGCGACCCGTGTTTACCCGCCGGCCGGACCAACCTGTTGGCAGGGGCTGCGCCTCCTGCACGTCCCCTTGCTCTCGGCGCGGCTGCTGCTCCGCCGCCGCTGCTTCCTCCTCCTCCGCTTCCGCCGCCGCTCGGTCCGCACCCCACCGCTGGCCGCAGCAGCCCCACGGCATGACCGCCGCCTCACGACTGCCCGCCCGGCCACCGCCATCTAGATCAATAGGACAGCGCGCCGCCAGCTCCGCCCACCTGCGCGCCTCCACCGCCGCCTAGATCAATATCGCACTTCGACTGATTGCGATAGGCGTGCGCGGGTGCCTCAGGCTGACGGGCGAGTTCGCTGATGACTGCAGTGGAGCGCGCTGCACGCCACGGAGAAGAGCTCCCGGGAAAGCGTGGATAAAGGATATAGCCTACGATTATCGTAACATTTCATAACAGCAAGAAGTGATAAGTGGTTGCAACATTGAGAGAAGCCGAAAGTGTCAGTGTTCGCTTCATCTTTCATCGATTGACACTGGACGCCTATTTGTATGTTCCTGGTCCAGGCCGGCAATTTTCTAAATCCGCCGTTTTTTTAAACGAACAATTAGGAAAATGTGTCGTGTAACTGATATTAGACACACCGCAAGTCGAACCAGTTTTGGTGATGCTACGACATTTCATGGTATGATGCTAACATTACGTTTATATGAAACGATTGTTAAGTTCCTGTGGCAGCGACACGAACTGCTGTCAGGATGATCCTCTTCATCATTCCACCTACCGACATTTTTGCTACCACAATACTGCATCGTGCAGAGTACGGAAAATATCAGCATGGACAGTAAAAAGCGATTAAAGCCTGTTTTGCACGAAAGAATTTCTATCAAATTCGGCGACTCGTGACAGGTGTGATTCACATGCAAGGGTTGTCAGACGCCAATGGTGTCGCAAGTTTTTCGGTGACGTCAATGACCAACTGATTGTGCAGAGTTCTATAAATTGTGAGGTTGCTAAAAACTGCGCATGCGCAGAAACAGAGAGCAGCATCGTCAGCGAATATCGGAAGTTAACCAACTCTCGCCTCGCTCACTCAAGTTAAAGAAACAGATTTTTTCTTTATTATGATTATTATTATTATTATTGTTGTTGCTGTTGTTTTCCCCTCTTCGAAAGCTCGCACGAGGACTCTTTTTTTTATATGAGAGTCCCCCCCCCCCCAAAGAGGTATCTAATACCTGGAAGCTAAAAGTTATTCTGGTTTAACGATACTTCGACGAAGAAAATGCTTACACTGTGCATAAATCAGAATGTAAATAGGTGAAAACGTTTGTTTAGTGAAATTTGTTTCAACAGGGAGAAAATCTACTCTACTGAAGGAAAAAATTATGCTGGGTGTTATTTGATACTCACAAGATAAAGTAAAACCTTGCTATATACTCCTAACGGACTTGTTTAATGTGATTGCATACATTTTCTCGTAAAATCAAATAAGGTCTTGACCTGCTTAGATGATACTTTTCCTATTCTTTTAGTCCCCAGCAGTGTGAAACATTTACCACACGACCTTTGTGAAGTACATCCAAAGTGACTTTTACTTTGCTTAATAAAAAGCTCTATTATTTTTATTGAGTGCACTGCGGATAGATGGCGAAACACGATTAGAGGGAAAAAATTGTTACACCTTCTATAGCATGATAAGAGTTCATTATATCTAGACAGTGTTGTTACTGTATGGACCACCCATTTCTTGTCTTCCCAACGTGTAATTCTTAAAGTAGTAACACTATCCTATGGTTCTCCAATACATTATACTGGCTACACTTTTTCTCATCAAAAATGCTGAGTGTATAATCCGAGGACTTTGGTCAGGGTTATGTACTATCTTGTCTCGATCGACTACTCGTGGCAATGCTAGGCAATGGGATAATAATTCTACGCCTAAGTCACAAAAATAGAAAAAAGACAAAAATGTGTTTCTCCCTATTATAATTGCTAGTTCCTTAATTCTATTACTTTATCTTTTGTAAGAAGTATGGTCCCTCATAACTTCACTTTCACCATTCAGGTGCCAAATTGCACAGCAAACAGCACTCACACGTAAATTTTGGTGCCCATGTTTAAACAAAAACGACCACTTTTGACAAGGGAGTGTAATTATAGCAATAACACACAAGGGGTGCTACAACAGATTCACCTGTTACGACTAGTCTGTCGATTTAAGGAAGTTGTTCATGTCTAAGGGACTTAAGCGGCGCTTGTTTTTCTGAGTGCTAGTAGTAGTTTTCTGCTTTGGCTTTGCCATTCACCTTGCACGACGACCATTGAAGATGTTCTTCGGCGAACGCCCCTTAGCCGCCTCAACAAGTTTCCAAACAGTACAACCAAATTTCAAACACAGCATATGACATTCCTCGGAACAAGAAAATCTGACGTAGCCACATGTAACTGTAGTAGCTTCGTAATAATGCTTTTGACCCAGTATTTTGATTAATCATTCTCTGCGCGTTACACCATCCTCTTTTGGATCACTGTACCATATTTGGAATACGTTGGATTTCCTTTATGATAGCTTCAGGATGTATTTTTTACAAACTGTAATAGAGGGATCGAATATTTCCACATTGATGGATAGGACGCGATGGATAAGCCAACTGGCCACCGCGATTTCCGAATGCTTTCCTGTGAGGCTATGTGAAAGAAAATGTGAATGCCTCTCCTGTACGTGACACTGGCGATCTCCACAGAAGAATTGTAGATGCAATAAATTCCATCGTCAAAGACGTGCTTTTATGAACACGGATTAAGGTAGAGTACCTTACGGGCATTTTAAGGGTTACTAAATGAGTCCATGTAGGTGTGTGCTAATTTTTTGAATTTGATTTACTTTACATGAATTTGATTTACTTAACGTGATTCCGTTAACGGCTAGTGTCGATGTCTCACAGTCCTTTTAACTGTATTTGAAAATAAGGGAGGTTTCAAGTGGACACACATGTTTACGCAGTGGTTGGATAAAATACGCTCTAAGAGAAATAAAAAGAAAACTCACAACGAAGGAATTATCCGAATGGGACGGAAATCCATAGGTTCACATGAACAAAAACAAGTGATTTCTATTTCTCAAAAACTGAATGATTTATTCAAGAGAAAGAGGTTAACAAACTGAGAAAGTCAACAACGGTTTATGACTTAGGCCTGGAGGCACCCCGGAAAGCGGTAGTATACCAATCTCACTGTAGCCCACCAAACGGCCCGACAACCTCAAGTTACGGCCTGGGGTGGCATTTCATTTCATTGCAGGACCCCTTTGGTTGTGTCGTCCGCGGCACCCTTACAGCACAGCGGCATGTCGGTGATATTTTACGCACCATTTTGTTGCCCTCCGTGGCAGTCCATTCTGGGTTTACATTTCAGCCCGTATTCGGTGAGTTCCAGCTCCTTGGCTTCGTGCTTAACAAACCTTCCCTTGGCCAGCAAGGTCGCCAGATCTCTCAACAACTGAGAACGTTTGGAGCATTACAGGCAGGGTCCTCCAAACAACTCGGGATTTTGACGATTTACCGCGCGAATTAGGCAGAATTTGGCACGATATCACTCATGATATCCAACAAAGCTATCAATGAATGCCAAGCCGAATAAATGCTTGCATAAGGTGCAGAGGTGGACCAATGTGTTATTGACTTGCTCGACTTGTAAGATTCTTACTCTTGAATAAATCATTCAATTTTTCTTAATTGCAATCATCTGTTTGTCCGTAAATGTACATCACATTTTCCTTCCGTCCCATTCGGATAATTCATTCGTGGTGCCTCCTCTTCTTTCTTTTTTTACACCAGAAAACTGTAGAAAATTCCAAAAAAATTGTTTATGGTAGTCTAGACTGTATGTTCGTCCGTGTTATTCTGAAATCGGTCACTAGACTGAAACACCGACGAGATAAGATCAAGTGTTCCTTGGTACACTATCCTCGTACGACATTCCCCTCTACATGTTCCGGCGGACTCAATATCACAAGGTGGTAAAATTACACCGAAGAAAAGTTACTATAAAGCTCTGTCGTAAGTTTCCTTCACTGGAGCCACATTATCATAGTTAAAAAAATTTGTTAAAGCCTCTCAATTTACATATGTTATAGAAACCACTTTCGAGCTCTAGGTGCTCAGTAAGAAGTCAAATTTTTCCGCAGGTACAGATGCAACATGCCGTTTATATAGCGGCTGACGTCGATGACATAAGTAGTTTGGATCATCAAAAGAAAAGACAAATACATTCAAAGGTGCAGCAATTTGTTTTCAACTGCACAAGATAGTTAAGTAGCGAAAACCACTAATGTAACATGTTCAGAAAGCAGGCCTCGAAAGTGAGGTACGTGGTTTTATCTGTAGGGATGATTGCTGTTCACCGTCAAATTAATGAGTTTTATGGAGAAAACGTTAGTGAAGGATCATCTTTCAATCAATAGCGTCAAGCTTCCATTGGGAAAGAAAGAACCGCTTCGTTCTGTTACTGAACTTCAATGATCAGTGCCCAAGACCTGCAAAAAAATGCGAACATAGACGTCCTTGCAAAATAAGCAACGCACAGCGGACACTTACTTTCTCCCGATTCCGATGCATCGGACCACAGCCTTGAATTTAATGTGAGGGCGTATAACGCTTGGAAATGTTCTACATCCTGGAGGGCCTCCTCACTATGGACAATTGGAATGAAAGTAAATCTAATCTAATTTCTAAAGAAATCACGTGTGGGAATGAAAACGATGGCAGAGAAGCCAACGAGCGGTACTAGGGCGACAGAGGCATACCTCGTGTTGGCGCGGGAACACTACATTAGCAACAGCTTCGATGCCAAAATTTCTGTCGTTCGATGCAGCACAATCTAGTCTTTTACAAATCTGTATGACTTTTTGGGAGGGTAATATTTTCATGCTGATGAAGACCTCAAAGAGGTGGTCTCAAACAGCTGGTAGCAAAAGACACAAAGAACAGAAAATTACAGTTGTTTGAATTTCCATAGCGACGAGGTACTAGCAGCGCTGTTAGAAAACAGTTACAAAATAATTCAACATCTTTCAGATATTTTCGTTGGTTGGTTTTAATTATAAAACGCCCGCTACTTCTCTGGCGGTTTCAACATAACCCCACGATCAGTCTGTAGTAATTCATTTGGAGTGATTGCAGTGTTGTCTAACTCGTCAGGAGGGCACGACACGAGTGAATGAACACTATCCATAGGCGGAAAATGCCTATGAAGATTAAAGCAAACCACCTTTACACGATTAGAGAACGTCGACCTGTAAGCCCAAGACCTCACAGAAGTGATAAACAACTAAAAAATTAAGCGATTCTCCTTGAAGAATGCAACACTCCATGAACCCTTGAATTTCAAATACCAGTTCACGAAATAAGAACGGCGACCGCTAATTGAGTAAATGAGAGTGCAAGGTCACAATAACGACTAAATACGATTGGTCGTCAAAGTTTTAATTATCGCCTCTGAGGAGGGAAAAAAAATCAAGCTGCGACCATTAAACTTGCTGATAGTGTTAGTCCCCCAGATATTCACCCTCGAATGAGACACATATTTCCCCAACATGTGAGACTTGGTGGAGACTTTGCTTGTAGAAGCTTAATGTGGGCTGTTCAGGAAACGTTCCACCTTGAAATATCACTTCTTCTTCATTATGGAAATGCCTATCACGTAATGATTTCGTCTTCCAAGGAAAGAATAAGAACTCACTGGATGCCATGTCAGAAAGGCACAGGGTGTAAGGCAAAATTTGGTAGGTATCCCAAAGGAGCAGCATTTATCACTGTGTCCTGTACATGATGAGATGAACGTTGTTGTGGAGCGAAAACACTCCCTTGGACTGCTTCCCGTGACATCGTCAGATTTTGGTAGTATGCTCCTACGACTGTTTGTCCCTTATGACAACAATGTCAACACCACATCACGGCAGTTACAAGAGAACACCCAGCTACGTCTTGCCTGGCGATAGTTGGGTCTTCAGCTTTTTTGGCGGTGATAAATCGACGTGTTTCTACGGCTTTTTTTGTCCCGTCGTCTCGAGGTCATGGTCATACAAACAGCATGCGTTCTTTGCGAATAGACTGCTAAAGAAGTCATCTGGCTCAGCTGCAACATTACCGCTGATATCTCGGTTCGGGAAGCTGTTTCAATTGGGTGTGAGCAGTCGCGGAACCAGCTGGTGGCGACCTCTGTCATGTTCAAAATGTCGTTCAGGATGTTAAAACAGATCCTTGAGAGATTTTCATTTTCCCACTGTCGGTTAAATTGTAATATTCCGATCTTCTAGCAACACGGCCCCACTTCTCTTCCGATTCTCGGTTCTTCTTAGACAAATCCTTTGCCTCTCCGTTGTTTGTTATTCAGACTTGTTTAACCTCTCTGGAAGCATTTGCAGCACGAAACTGCACTTTATTAACTGGCAGCGCTACTTTGACTCCTCTAAGAGCGCGTTAAAAATACACAAAATTATAAATTAAAAGTTTTTACTTACAGAATATTAAAACTTTGCCTAAGTTTGAAACCGATGACATGGCGGAAGTAAAATGTGGATGATATCTTCAGTAAACTTGCCTTTTCGATATTTATATCGGTCCCAGAGTGCTCTCTGAATCTACACACGTACTCACGCGAACGCTTTCTCCACTGAAGTATGGGGCAATTTCTTTAAAATGAATATAGCCTTGCTTGTTTTCCATCATATAAAGTACCCTCACCAGTCGTACATAATCTGTTAATGTTTTCAATAAAGGCACAATATGCTTTGCAATTTTGCAAAAAAAAAAAAGGTTCAAATGGTTCTGAGCACTATGGGACTTAACATCTATGGTCATCAGTCCCCTAGAACTTAGAACTACTTAAACCTAACTAACCTAAGGACATCACACAACACTCAGTCATCACGAGGCAGAGCAAATCCCTGACCCCGCCGGGAATCGAACCCGGGATCCCGGGCGCGGGAAGCGAGAACGCTACCGCACGACCACGAACTGCGGACTGCAATTTTTCAAGAACTTTGGATTTTTTCCAGGGTTTTCTTTCAGTTTTGTTGTCGGTACCTCTATCTCCTCTTTAGTGTTTGTAATTACTGTGGCGCGGGGATTTCAGTACTTACCAGGACAGTAAATAACCAAAAATTAGTTACATTACTTTATTGCTTTGAGGTAATAAATGAACTTCATGAATACCCTTCGAAATTAGGTAAATCAATTCTGCAGCAGTATGCGTAGAAAAATTGGAGAATTACTGATAAAAACAGCAGAAAAAATATTTGAGAGAAATAGGAATATGAAACGAAGACTCTGTAAGGGTATCTCCATTGCAGTACGATGACGGGACGATGGCCGGTAAGTCCAACTATTTGAAGAGTCTCTCTAGTCGATGTACGTAAATGATAATTATCCATAAGTTACAATTGCTCATCATTAAGAGCCCAAATCCTTACAATCCGAGTAGTATGCTAGCGAAATAGCCATTAAAAACACTAAAGAGGAGATCGAAGTAGCAACAATAAAACCGAAAGAAAACCCAAGAAAAAATACAAAGTTCTTGAAAAATTGCACATTCGGTTATTCAAAATATTAACAGACTGTGTACTACATTATATTTCAGATTCGAAAGTTTAGAAATAAACGCTCAAGAAAAGTACCGATAAATGTGTTGCTCCTCGATCATATAACGAAGTTTCTTTTTCTCTAACAGGCTCTCTTGCGACCTACCCCCGCCCCCACTACTTCACATCGTGTTCTCAAAGTAATAATGAAGCTAATGTTAAAAGAGTTTAACGTCTTTTCGACTGCGGGATCATTTGAAACGGAGCAGTAGCTCTGACTGGGCAAAAATTTGGAATTTGCTGTGGTAATCTTGTAGGAACCATTCTGGCTTCCGCAAAAATCTGTTTAGAAATTCGAATAAAATCCAGATGGTTTAGTGAGGTCGTGAACCTCAGTCCTCGTAAACACGAGACCACTGTCTTGATCGTGACACCCTGAACTTGATACGGAAACAAGCAATGCCACATCTAAATGAAATATCCACCACTTGAGCACTCACAAGACAGCTATAACAACTTAAAAGGCGACGAGAGGGTGTCCCCCAGTAAAAATACTGGTATTATTTATTTTAGCGCCCACAGTGTTTCCTACTGTACAGGATTACTTTGTGATGACCCCATATCTGAAGATAGCCTTATAGACCAAAACAGTCTGTTTTATAATTGGCGTGCGACAGTGAACGCAGAAAAACTGGTATTAAGAAATAAACATCTTCACCACCTTCCAATAATCTGACGTCTGCTACTTTTTACTGACACAGTTACATTCATATCATGAGGACCATACTGGAAGTAATGAGCAACAATTTTTAAAATTTCTAACCTTCGTTTTTAGACAAACCTAGTATATCATCTTAAACTACATACCAGAGTTGGTCAAAATTATGGAAATACCGCGAGAAAGCGAAAAACAACATCCGCTCTGTCATAACACGGACGATAGAGTGCGTCGGGTCACCATGGCAGATGGTCATTGAAGAGGCCTGTAACTAAAAATAAGAGGACGAGAGCTGCGAAAGTCAGTGGAGAACTGAAGGTCGCACTCGCGAACCTGTCAGCACCAAGACTACACGAAAGGAGCTCCAGAAGCTGCGAACTGCAGGTGGAGCTGGAATTCCAAAGTCACTTATTAGGGATACAAATACCCGTAACAGTACAAGTGGTGCCGGAGCCATAAAATCTGGACTGTGGAGCAATAGAAGAAGTCATTTGATTGGATGGGTCTTGTTTCACACTGTTACCAATTTCTGCCCCCTGAATGAAATACGGTAGGGGTTCGGTAGTGATTTGGGCAGGCATGTCATTTATTAGTTTGTCCCCATGTGTACTCTGCAAGGTTGTGCTACTGCCAAGGAGTATATGACACAGGTTCGTCCCAATGTACAGTGTTAGTTCCCCAATGATGATGCTCTGTTCTGAGGTGACAGGGCTCCTGCTCACAGGACTGGTTTATGAACACGAGGATGAATTGTCTCATCTTCCCCGGCCACCACAGTAACAAGTTCTGAATATTATTGAGCCTTTGTGGCCTACTGTGGAGAGAAGGGTGAGTGATCGCTATCCACCTCCATCATCGTTACCCTGAACTTGTCAGTATCCTGCAGGAAGAATGGAATATGATTCTCTCGAAAACCATAAAATAATTTTATTTATCCATTCTGAGACGGTTGGAAGCAGTTTTGGGTGCCAACGGTTTTGCTACGCCATATGGTAATGTGTTTTTGATATTTTCATATTATTGTCCACCCCTGTTTTTTGTCACTTTTCAGCATAGTCTCTGTTTCTTTGCACACGTTTTACCCATCGTTTTACAAGTTCGAAAATACTGCTACTATAGAACTCCGTTCCAGCTTCCCGAAGACAATGGCACACTGATTGTCAAACATCCTCCATCGTCTCGTAGGGTTGGTCTCGCTTGTATTCCTTAACCCTTTCGTGAGCCGTGTGAAACATGCTTCCCACTACAATGAACTCGCTCCTAGACCCGTGGGATTCACAGTTCCCGCCTCTGTACGGTGCAACCACCTAGTGAACAGTATAGGGTAGTACTTCCAATCGGAAGTTCCCGCCGTTTTTGCTGTACCTTCGCGCAGGGGCATTGTATAGCTGAGTGTTGCTCTGTAGAGGAGCCTTTCTGTGCTGTTTGCGTGACTTTTGTAATTTTTTCCTCAAAGCTGTAGTATAAATACTTTTGATTTACCCAAATTTATGAAGGAAAACGTAAAATTGGAACGAGGAGAATTCCAGTTTGAAACAAAAGGAGCCATTTCAGCAGTAAAATGGATGGATAACCGTCCAGTCACTTTCCTGTCCTCAATTCATGACCCATGAGAAACATCCACAGTCATAAGGAAAAACAAGGATGGTACTAGTACAGAGATTTCATGTCCTGAATTTGTGGCAGAATACAACAAAATAATGGGTGGTGTCGATAAATTTGGTCATTACGAGAAAGGTATGCTATTGGCAGACGTTCTGTAAAATGGTCGCACAGAATATTTTATTTCCTGGCGGACGTTGCTGCAGTGAACAGTTTTATCCTGTGGAAAATAAGTAAAAGAGAAAGTGGACAGCATGATCAGCTCACATACAGGATCCATCTAGCCAGACAATTGATCGCTGGCTTCTCATCCCAAAAAAGGCGTGGACAAAAACCTTTCTTTCTGGCAAAAAGGGGTAAAGTACCTGAAGATTTTCGTCATGTGGTTGTAGGGGAGCATCAACCCATTTTAGGAGAAACCTACTGGACGTGCCGTCATTGTAGTACCAAAGCTGCGGAAAAGAGCACTCGCTGTGTTTGTACATATTGTCAAATACCACTTTGCATAGACCCATGTCTCAGAAAATTTCATGGCAAGTAATTGTACACAATCAATGTAACAAGAGAAGTAAATTCATCAAATAAACATGACATATATTGAAAAAGTTGTTTTTGTCATTTAACTCTAAGGAAGGGCAGTGGGAAGAATACTTCCCACCTTGTTGTATGACCCCACTTTCACAGTTGGAGCAAATTTGATATTCTGTATGATAAATATACCTATCTGTTAACTACTATCTGCTCTCCATTCATTAAAGAAAATTGTTCAATAATTTTGCCAACGAAAGGGTTAACAGAACCAGAAAGTTGAAAGTCGGACGGTGTCAAATCGGAATGTTGACGAATTTCCCATCCAACTGTCCTGATCACCACAGTGACACGAGCAGTGTGGGGTCGTGCGTTATCCTGCTGCAAGATGACCATCTTGCCAGGCCGTTTATCGCGAAATAGACGACGGTGTTTCGAAAGTGTCTAAATGTAGCGGGCATTTGTGGTTTGTCCAGGCTCAAGAAATATCAGTCAGAATCTTTCCTTGTTGCGTTCCGTGCAGGCAGTTCGACGGCGACCACTACGAGACTGACCGTGGATTCTCGTGTCTCTGTCTCTGAAATATTTCACCACCTCATAAGACTGCTGGCACCCATACAGACAAATCCACAGGTACGTTTAAGTCTGAGGTGTATTTCGGCAGCACATTTTTCCGCTTTAACAATGAATTCAATAACGGCACGCTATCGAAGCGAAACAGTAATGATGATGTCCACTTCGGAAGTACTGGCTGTGGGCAAGGGATGTTGTTGTTGTTGTGGTCTTCAGTCCTGAGACTGGTTTGATGCAGTTCTCCATGCTACTCTATCCTGTGCAAGCTTCTTCATCTCCCAGTACCTACTGCAACCTACATCCTTCTGAATCTGCTTAGTGTATTCATCTCTTGGTCTCCCTCTACGATTTTTACCCTCCACGCTGCCCTCCAATGCTAAATTTGTGATCCCTTGATGCCTCAGAACATGTCCTACCAACCGATCCCTTCTTCTAGTCAAGTTGTGCCACAAACTCCTCTTCTCCCCAATCCTATTCAGTACCTCCTCATTAGTTATGTGATCTACCCATCTAATCTTCAGCATTCTTCTGTAGCACCACATTTCGAAAGCTTCTATTCTCTTCTTGTCCAAACTATTTACCGTCCATGTTTCACTTCCATACATGGCTACACTCCATACAAATACTTTCAGAAATGACTTCCTGACACTTAAATCTATACTCGATGTTAACAAATTTCTCTTCTTCAGAAACGGTTTCCTTGCCATTGCCAGTCTACATTTTATATCCTCTCTACTTCGACCATCATCAGTTATTTTACTCCCTAAATAGCAAAACTCCTTTACTACTTTAAGTGTCTCATTTCCTAATCTAATCCCCTCAGCATCACCCGATTTAATTTGACTACATTCCATTATCCACGTTTTGCTTTTGTTGGTGTTCATCTTATATCCTCCTTTCAAGACACTGTCCATTCCGTTCAACTGCTCTTCCAAGTCCTTTGCTGTCTCTGACAGAATTACGTCATCGGCGAACCTCAAAGTTTTTACTTCTTCTCCATGAATTGTAATACCTACTCCGAATTTTTCTTTTGTTTCCGTTACTGCTTGCTCAATATACAGATTGAATAACATCGGGGAGAGGCTACAACCTTGTCTCACTCCTTTCCCAACCACTGCTTCCCTTTCATGCCCCTCGACTCTTATAACTGCCATCTGGTTTCTGTACAAATTGTAAATAGCCTTTCGCTCCCTGTATTTTACCCCTGCCACCTTGGGCAAGGGATAGGCGCTAATAACGTAATAATACGGCAACATGTGGTGTAGTCTGATTACGATCATGCAGTCGTTTCTGTTACATTGATGGAACTCTAATTATAACAATGGGTTGCTCCTGACTCATTGCGGCTCTCGTGGATTAGATTTCCTGCTGCTTACCGTAGTTTCCCAAATTTTTATTTTAATTACGTATTATTGGAAACAGACCCACCCCTCAACTTCATTCTCTCGTTACGGTTCTCGTAAGCTAAGGAGATTCTTGTAAATGTTGCGTAAAAAATGAGTCTTCGTCCTGCGAGATGCTTCTCTGGCGGATGAAGCAAGTGGACTGCTGGGTGCTATCGACAGCCCAGCACAGCGGAGCCGCGCGTCAAGGGAAGCGAACACACACACACACACACACACACACACACACACACACACACACACACTTACGGGGCTGCAGCTGGGAGCACTCAGCGGCGGCCGCCAATAAACAGCACGTGCCCTCAAGAGTGCTTCAGGGCGCGCAGCTGGGCCTGCGCTGCACCGGCACTGACGGCACCAGAAATAGAACACCTGTCCTTCGGCACAGCGCATCACACAACCCTATAGAGGCGGCGGTGTTCCGGAAGTTCTCCCTCCACGGCTGCATTACATGTGTGTCAATGGGGCCACCTTTGGTGTGTCCCTAAGAATTATTATTCGTTTGAGAGTTACCTCAATATAGCCCACTCAATACATAAAATGTCTTACCTGTACATTGACCGATCCGCTCCCTAGACGTTAAAGTAACCTCTGGCGTGCCACAGGGGAGTGTTATGGGAGCATTGCTTTTCACAATATATATATATATATATATATATATATATATATATATATATATATATATATATATATTTTTAGAGTGTCTGAAGTTCCATGCGGCTTTTCGCGGATGATGCTGTCGTATACAGAGAAGTTGCAGCATTAGAAAACTGCAGCGAAATGCAGGAAGATCTGCAGTGGATAGGCACTTGGTGCAGGGAGTGGCAACTGACCTTTAACATAGACAAATGTAATGTATTGCGAATACATAGAAAGAAGGATCCTTTATTGTGTGATTATATGATAGCGGAACAAACACTGGTAGCAGTTACTTCTGTAAAATATCTGGGAGTATGCGTGCGGAACGATCTGAAGTGGAATGATCGTATAAACTTAATTGTTGGTAAGGCGGGTGCCAGGTTGAGGTTCATTGGGAGAGTCCTTAGAAAATGTAGTCCATCAACAAAGGAGGTGGCTTAAAAAACACTCGTTCGACCTATACTAGAGTATTGCTCATCAGTGTGGAATCCGTACCAGGTCGGGTTGACAGAGGAGATAGAGAAAATCCAAAGAAGAGCGGCGCATTTCGTCACAGGGATATATGGTAAGCGTGATAGCGTTACGGAGATGTTTAGCAAACTCAAGTGGCAGACTTTGCAAGAGAGGCGCTCTGCATCGCGGTGTAGCTTGCTGTCCAGGTTTCGAGAGGGTGCGTTTCTGGATGAGGTATCGAATATATTGCTTCCCCCTACTTATATTTCCCGAGGAGAAGACGAATGTAAAATTAGAGAGATTCGAGCGCGCACGGAGGCGTTCCGGCAGTCGTTCTTCCCGCAAACCACACGCGACTGGAACAGGAAAGGGAGGTACTGATAGTGGCACGTAAAGTGCCCTCCGCCACACACCGTTGGGTGGCTTGCGGAGTATAGATGTAAATGTAGTCCTGACTTGGTAGAAGTAAGGATGGGAAAACAGACCAGTTAAAACTGATACCAGTACTTTAATTTTGAATAACCGATTTTTGGGTATCTATCTGTTCTCGGTGATACGGTTTTCTCATTCTTTCCTAATAACTGGGTCAACAAACTGGCATACCAGTTGGCCTTGATTTACCTTTCTGGTTATTGAACATTTACCAGAACTCAACAGGGCAGTGTGTACTGATTCTCAACATGCAAAACATATTCATTGTAGTAGAACAGAAGCAGTTAAAATCATAAATAATGTTGCAGGCAAGGCACGTGTCGTGGCATTGTCACGCTGAATAAAAATATATTTAGCCTCATTGTTGATGAATCAACAGGTGAGAGGTGCATAAACCATTTGTGTTTGGCAGTACGTGTTCTGAGTGAAGCAAACGAAATACCGGTAACTGAAGCCTTTCTAGTACTGATTCAAGTTATTGATGCTACTAGTGATACATTAAATGAAAAGATTGTTAAGTTCTTCTCTGACAGTAATATTCCTTACAAAGAGAATATGATTGGTTCCGCAGCGGATGGAGGGAATACTATGTTAGAGGCCCGTCATTCCTTACGCACTTCGTTTAAGCAAGATTTCCAAAGCAGTTCGTCATGAAATGCATTTACCATTCATTTTTGCTATGCGCCTCTTAACGCTTACTTAACCCTTCCTAAGGGCGGTAAACTGAAAAGAGTTTCAGAACCCTGTAAAAGTGAAACAGTAGAAATTATTTCATCTCATCGAGAAACGCTGGGCTCTCTTTACGTAAATATGGTTGCGCCCAGGCTTGTTGAGCAATAAGATACCCTGAAACTGTTTTTATCGATGCTGTGACTAATGAGACACTGCTAAAATTTTTGATTTTTGAATAAATTTTTTTTTAAAAAAAGAGTGATGTTTGTTCGTAAAATGTTCTTTGCTTTGATATACACGATTGTTATAGAAGTTGAGAAAATAAAAAAAAATTACGGCGCCCATAGTTAGCAACAAACACATGACATTAGAATTGGTACATCATTGCGGAGACAACGTAATTGCTGCCTATGGCGTTGCCTATTAGACGATGCGCTGTGTGCAAGACTTGTCGCCACGTGAGCTATACTGTGTTTTCTCACTGTCGTCCTCAGATATCTGTCATATTCCGGAATGGTACCATATCTTGCTTGATAGTATTCCACGAAGTGTGGTGGGAACTAATTACAGCGTTTCATTTGCTTTAGAAGATTAAGAAAGGAAGGGGGAACAACTAACTTGCGAGATCATGTAAGCAGAAAATATCCACAATGTTCCTTGGAAGAGAAGGTAAATTTGATTAACATACCTGTAATTTTATTGACGTGCTATAAACTCGGCATAATAACTGAACCCCTAATTTTGTGGTCGCTTCACGACGAAAAACTGACACCATTCAAAAGTGCCGCTCCACGGAAGTCATTAACTTGCGACCTTTCGCTCTCGCTGTCGCCATGCCCGCCTCCTTCACCTTCGCAATCTCTGTTTGTGACAATGAGACCAGTTTCTACAGCAGCCTCAACCTCATATCGACCCTGATCGTCTTACTCATTCACCTTCACTAGATTTTTTCAGTCTTTGTTCGAAATCTACTTATTACTGAAAATGATAACAACGAAAACCGACAAACGGTTATTCAGAGCGGTTGGAGACAAAAAGACGTACTTTAGCCGGACCCCAGTTGTTTCAGCAATAACCGCCATCTCTAAGTAGAAGTCGGAAGGCTTCGGCCGAAGTCATTTGTTTTTGGCTCAAGCTAACGTTATCTAGCTGACGGTACTATGTGTGAGAGCCTTGGTTATCTGCTGTGTTGTACTTTATTTTGTTCTGTTTCCTTTGCTTCTCACAAGTTTACCTAATTTTTTGCAGTTACGGTCTTTATTAAAGATGTCAGTGCGTATGATGACATCAACTTAGATCACGAATATTTACGCGATTTATACCTCCGTGTGTGACTTCTGCTTTTGCGGGAGCATGAAGCCAGCATAACATGCCTGAACTGCAACAACTGCTGTAGACAGACGTGGCTTGTCCCCTAACCCCCAGCACAGTTTCTCACCCCATGGCGATACATGATGATCGGTCTCGTGTCGTCCTTTCCTCTCAACCTCCTATGGCAATGTGGCAATCGGCCGCCCAGGACACAGCCGTACCGATGTGTCCTGCTGCCCTGGCAAACTGCAAAATCTGACCCCACCCCCTCCCCGCCATCCTCCATCACACCTACCGTCCTGAAACGTTTTCTATGCAGACTCAGCCAGTTTTATAATTCTGCAAGTTGGTTTAATAAAAATTTAGCAGTATTGAAAAATATTAGTTAAGTGAACTATATTAATGAAAATATTGTTCACAACAAATTAAATGTAGCACATTACTAAGAGAATTACAAGACTTATAAACGTTCTAAAAATGTAAAGTAAAACAAAATCTATATCTTATTGTTTACTGCAGATAGTGTACATTGGTTTTGGTATGTGTTTAAAATCAGATTTCATCTGCTCCTCAATTTATTGTTTAGAAATAAAACAATGTCTATAATTAGAGGTTGAGAGAATATCCTTTTCCAGGAACTGTGTTTTTATTATAATTTCACCTTGCTTTATGGGAAAATCTCATTGATTGTGTCAATGAAGTCAAGATTAGCAGCTTTGCCATATTCTCTCGACAACATATCTAAATTTGTTAGGTCTACTTTCACCGATACTCGACCGTATGCCGTTCTTTTGCCATCTTTAGTCTACTGAAACTGCATTCACACGATGAACGGACTATTGCTGTCTAAGGACAACAACTAAAGACTCTCGTAATTTCATTAACCAGCAACAGAAGGATTATTCTTGAATTATTTATGTGTTGCACACCAGATCGTACCAACCGAAATCTAAGAGCAGCAAAAGCACTGCCTGGAGGGGTAATGAAAAACATATCCCTTCTACCTTTTTATTTTTATGGTTCATCCACAGCTGCATCTACTTCCAGCCCTCAGTCGGCATAAATGAGCAAAACTTGGGAGCCTTTGATCAAATACGTAGCATATTTGCATCGGTACCCGCTCGTCAGCCTCTGAGGCCCTAGAATACCGCAGCGAAACAGCATTAACGCAGTGTTGCCTGGTTCCGATTTTTTTTTTTTTTCGGAAGATGCAGCTAAATATTCCGGAAGCTGAGAGAAGACATATTTTTATAATTTTCATTCGCGAATCTAGAATGCTTCCTTCTCTCCACCAACCTGCTAAATGTCGTTAGTCATGAAACGTAGAAATTCAGTGTCAATACGAAAGTCTTGACAGGGAACAAATCTCTAATTCCTTTTGGAACGTAGAAGTCCGGTTATCATTCTGGTGTTGAGCCTGTTTCTTTCTTTGGTTTACATTCTGTTTATTGCCGAAAATACTCTTTCCACAGTTGCCGATGAATGGAGTAAGCACAACAGCGACATCATCATGGCTGGTAAATTAGGGGACATAGGTGTTCCATCTCCGTGTTCCAGCTTACGGACAACATTCCAGAATACAGCCGGAACTGTGTTCTTCGTTCCTAGTCCTGTGTTTTTCAACAGCCCCCATTCAGTGTTACTTTCTAGAATGCTATCTTTAATTACACTTGGAAACTTTGATGCAAGACCGGCAATACGACGGAATCTTGCCTCTAACGCTAAATGGGTGAAGTACTGTATCTCCGAATCTTTTACAACATTATCACTGAAAGGGAACCGTTTAATATCTGTTGAGTACTCTCAGTCCAAAAGTCTAAGTGCTGAAGTTTAAAGCTCTTCAACTGGTCACAAATCAAATATATGTGTTTATCAATGTTCAAAGATACCCTTGCTCCTAAATACAGTTTGGGAGATTTAAAATAAGTGGCACTTCGATATTGAACTTCTCTCAAGGGGCTTAGATAATATCCAGATTCTGGATAATTTTCCTTCTTGTAACATTCTAACACCACTTTCAGGTTTGTCTCAACGTTCTGATACATGGTGTGGAATTGAGGAGACTGATCGCATCTTCAGATTCAGTGTAGTGACAGGCTACACAAAATCCAGAAAATTAAGAAAGAGTCCTGTAGTATTATCATTTATTTACGTAGAAATTGCCAGAATTCTCACTAACCACTGCATCGATAAAAACAATTCCAGCGAATCGTATGCCTGGACACAACCATAATTATGTAAAGAGGGCCAGCGGTTCTCGATGGGATGAAGTAAGTTGTGCTGTTTCACATTTACGGAGTTCTGAAACACTTTCAGTTTACCAAGACGTTTAGGGCTTCGCTTAAAATAATTACATCCCTCGCAAGGTCTTCTATGCCCTTAGGATGGGTTAAGTAAGCGTAAGAGGCGCATTGCACAAATGAATGGCAAATGCATTTTATTATGAAGAGCTCTGGAATACCTTGCTTAAATGAAGAGTATAAGGAATGACAGGCCCCTAACATAGTAATCCCTCCATTCCCTGCGAAACCAATCATATTCTCTTTGTAAGGAATATTACTGTCACAGAACAACTTGGAAACCACCTCACACAAGTATCACCAGTAGCATCAATAACCTGATTCAGTACTAGAAAGGCATCAGTTACCGTTATTTCGTTTTGTTCATTCAGAACACAGGCTGCTAAACATACTAATGTTTTATGCATCTCTTATCTATTGATTCATCAACAACGAGGCTAAATTTATTTTTTCAAGCAAATTAATTTCACGAAACTTACCTTGTGTTGAGTTCCACAACTCACTTGACACAGTAAGAGCCATCCACTGTCAGTTTGAAAACTGGGCAGGTCAAACTATCCGATATAACCTGCTCCCTTTTGGGAAACATTGTAACTGTGTGTGTAGGAGTGGACTTCCCAGGTCCTTTGTGCACGCAAGTAAGCTGGTCGGCTGTTGTAAGCAGCCAGCAGGTAGCCCGGAGACTCTGCAGCGAGCAGACGTTATGTCTCGTCCAGCCAAGGGCCGCAGCTCGCGGATCCAGGAGGATCCTTCTCAGAGTACTAGAAGCATCGCCCGCCACATGGGTATATCGCACACTGTCGTTCATCGCACTTTGCAACTGACGCAGAAGATTTTAGATGCTGCCAATACCATAAAGGCCGATGTGCATGTGTGTGAACGAGTGCGACGAAACTGGGTTCGCCGTAATGAAGCATGTGTAGCAGCGAATGGTGGTCATTTCGAACATTTATTGTAGTATTGGTGTAAGAGGAAACGAAGTAATGGGTTTTCTTTTCGTTACGATGTTGTTGTGCAGAAGGAAAATAATGTGAATTTAGTATTCGTTATGGCATTGCCGTAAAAAGGTGAAACAGCTGATTGTAATTAATGCACAACTATCTACTTGGTGATTGATTGAATTTGTACTAATGGAAATACATTGTGTATGATATTAGCATGTCATTACTACTACGACCTTCGTTATCGACTTGTTGAGAAACAGACTGGTTGTATTCAATTCACGTAAAGCGAATTACACATTCTTGACAACTCAAAAACCGTTTACATTCCTTTTTTTCGGTACCACCTGATACCACACCACGTCGTTGTACATCTCTAACGATTTCAATCCTCTGGTCGGCTCGTTGCCTTTCTCTGGCCGCCCCGTCATTGTAGGCAATAAAGCTCGGTACGCCGTGTACTGTCGGTTGACTACGTAAACAGAAATGCGTGTACTACCTATCCTACGAACATTAGGTTTTAATAATACAAAAATAAAGTACATGATTCAAGAAAATGTCATTAGACTTTTTTGTCAAGCACACCGAGATGTACCATCTGTATAATTTTGGCGCCTTATACCGTTTACACCCTGTATATCAAAAAGGTTGTCTTTGGTCTGATTATTGCGAGTGGAAACAAGGGGACGACATAGAGTCCTCTCGTACTACACGCCCCAAAACTTAAACGAACTAACGCAGGACCAGAGGCCTGCAAGTGAACTGCGTACAGTTTTTGATCCTCCGGAACGGATACTGTCAGCACGCGGAATAGTTATGTTCGCGCGCGTGTTCATTCCGGTATTTGTGAACGCATAAAATACCGCGAGAAGATAACCACATGTGAGTTTCACAGGCTCCGGTTTCGTCGGTAAGCGCTATGGAGTGTTCCAAGGTCTGTTCGGAACTTCGATAACAGCAGCCTTAGCACCGCTGATCGGAGACATTTTTCGCTGATGTTTAATGCATTTCGAGCTCTACACGCGAGAAGTAGAGACACGGACGGTGTCATCATCATCTGTGACGTCGCCTCCTGCTCTCGCCGTAACTTCGCGCCATCGGAGACTGCAGCCCCTGACACGCCAGCTGCCAAAGTCCGTGATGCCGCTGCTGTTCCAGTTCGTACTGTCCTGTACTTCCGCTGCAACATGCCCATTCCTAAAAAGTGTTCCTGTGAGAGAAGAAAATTAGTCAAACAAAGAGGGATTGCTAAGGCCGCTCTAGCACGCATAGTGCATTTTGCAGAATGCAGATAGTGGTAGCATTGAAATACTAGAGGCAAAATAAGCAGACTGACGCAGCATCAGCCATTTCGAATCGTCTCAAGGTCGGCTGGAAATTGAAGACGAACCCACAGATCACAGCAAGGACAGCGAAGAATTCGAGGATTCGTGGGAGTTGATTGAATCGACTATCAAGGGTTTAATCAAGGGGCACGCTGAGCTACAGCCTATGGAGTAGAGTCCGACAAGCAGTGCCAGTACTTTAAAACTACCTGCCATTAATTTGCCGAATTTGGAAGGGGAATACCGTAAGTGGTAGTCCTACAGAGATCCTTCTTAAGTCTCATTATGAACAATAATTGAGTTGATGACGTACATAAATTTGATTACCTAAACTCCTCTTTGCGAGGTGAAGCAAGGAACCTTTTGCAACATATACCTGTAACGTCAGGAAATCTATCAACTGCTTGGGGACTTACCATGCAGTCGTATGATAATCCAAAAACAACTGCATCCAGACATGCAAAGACTTTGTTAACTCTGCCTGTAGTCGGCCATGGCACAGCAGTCGATTATAGGCAATTAATTAATCGGGTATATAGCCATTTGAAGGCCTTAGAAGCTCTTAAACCTGAAGTCCCACTTAATGAAGTGATTCTTTCTGAAGCAATTTTGTCTGTTTTGCAACCCACATACCGGTATGAGTGGGAGGTAAAAATGTCTGGGTCCGCGTTCACCACACTGAATCAACTTATGGAATTTTCGGAAACAAAATGCCAGGCTCTTGAGTTGATCGGACATCACCTCACGTGATCCGGAAGGAAATGCCAGTAACTCAGATCAAACTAAGCATGTGACGAAGGCTAATCTGGCTAATGCCGATGCTGAGGCGACATGACAATTTTGTAATGAACCTCATGCTAACAGCAAATGCAAGGTAATTCAAGCACTTGAAGAGCGACGGGCATTTGTAACAAGAAATAAGCTTTGTTTTTTGTGCGTGTGCCCTGGTCACTTCTCGGGTAAATGCGAAGTTTCTCCTTGTAAGACCTGTAATAAAAGGCACAATATACTGCTCCCCAAGTCAGCTGATTCAACGGATAGACAGACTGGTGAATCTGGAACCCCTCCTTGTCCACCAGGCTACGAAGGGGAGATGTAACACAAATTGTAATGCTTTGATGGCAACTGCTGTTGTCAACATTAAAGACAGCATGGGTAGGCAGCGGTCTTTTAGGGTGCTGCTAGATAGTACGAGCCAGCTGTCCTTTATATCTAAGGGTATAGCAGATAAATTAAAATTGAAAAGAAATAAAGTCAGTTCCTGTGAATGGCATAAACAATGACTTTGCAGCCTCAGTGTAATGTTTAACTGTCGTCTAGGCTTAGCGACTTTAATATCAGAACCACTTCTGCTATTGTTGAAAATGTCCCCTGTGACCAACCAGCAAAGCTATATAGACATAAAAAGTTGGAATGTCTCACTTGAGCTACCACTTGCTGATCCTGAGTTCAACAAGCCTGCCACAGTATATTTAATTCTTGGTGCTAGATTTTCTTCGATGTTTGAATGGAAAGGCTGGAGAAACCTAATCATCCATTACTGACTGAATCTAAATGCGGCTGGATTTTGTCTGGTAGGATTCCTTCAACTTCATGCAACATGCCTCATTCCACAGTGACCTCGTGATTTAATAGGGGTGATAATTTAGATGCCAAACTGCAAAGGTTTTGGGAGATAGAGGAACTTTCTATCAAGACGACGAGTAAGCAGGATAAAACGTGTGAGGCTCAGTTTCGGCGCCATACAGCTCGAGATGAAGATGGGAGATTTGTGGTTCAACTGCCAGTGAAACCTTACTGCAAACCCTTAGGCGAATCACGAGAACAGACCTCTCGGAGACTGGAGCACCTTAAGAGGAGATTTAAGAGGCAACCGAACGTGAGGGGGGGAATATCCTGCATTCATGCACGAGTATATTGAACTAGGACACATGGAGGTCTCTATTTCTCAGGATATTGTTGGTCCAACTTTCTACCTTCCACATCATGCTGCCTTCAAGGAATGCAGCTCCACTACTAAGTTAAGGGCAATATTTGATGGCTATGCTGCCACTTCTAATAGTGTCTCTCTCTCAATGATATCTTGACGGTTGGTCCCACCATCCAGCCAGATTTATTTTCCATTATTATAAAATTTCGATCCTTTAATGTGGCTCTGCCAGCTGACATAACAAAAATGTATCGCGACGTGTCTCTCCATCCTGATGATAGGAAGTTCCAGAGAATTATGTGGCGGGAATCACCGCCTGAATCGATGCAAGAATATATATTGTTTACAGTCACTTATGGAACCGCTCCTGCTGCTTTTCTTGTGGCTACATGTCCCCAACAGTTGGTTTTGGAAAATTAAGACAGGTTTCCAGTGGTATCACAAGCGCTGTTGTCTAGATTTTATATGGATGGCTTCTTAGGTGGATCAGCTACAGAAACTGAAGCTCAGGAACTTCAAACCCAGCAGACTCAACTATTTGCTTCCGGGAGAGGGGGGAGGTCCACTGAGGAAATGGTGTTCCAGTAGTCACAAGGTTACGGAAAAAATCCCATTGCAGGACAGATATTCTTGCAGCGCTTGTGGCAGCCAACCCTTGATTGGGATGAAGTTCTGCCATCCAATCTAATTGATGACTGGAATGTCCTCTACAGGCAACTATCTTCCCTAAAAGACATTTCGATCGGAAGGAAGATCGTTCCCTGTCCTAAATAAACTCGAAATTCATGGTTTTCGTGATGCTTCACAGCTGGCAAATGGTGCTTGCGTATATGTCAAATGTGCTATTTGCAACAACAAGGTTGTAGTTTCATTAGCTGCAGCCAAATCTCGTGTACCTCCTATCAAACTGAAACATCTTCCACGACTGGAATTACGAGGTGCTCTCTACTATTCTTCTTGCTCGACTCCTTATAAGGTAGCCAATGCCTTAGATGTCATAAACAATAGTGATATCCACCTGTGGACTGACTCCACAATAGTTCTCTGCTGGCTGCAACGTAATCCTAGTCACTGGAAAACTTTTGTTGCCAACAGAGTCACTGAAATTCAGGAACGTAGTTCAGCTCCCAACTGGAGACATCAAATCAAAAGTCAATCCTGCTGATCGCTTATCACATGGCAATAGTCCAGCACATTTGAGGTCACTTGTGCAGTGATGGTCTGGCCCTTCATGGCTATCCAATTATTACCTGGACCACAGCAGTTGTCCTTCAATTGTGGTATAAGATGCGCCTGAAAGGAGTTGTGTGCAAGTTTCTGTGTTGTCAGAATGAGATTTTCACTCTGCAGCGGAGTGTGCGCTGATATGAAACTTCCTGGCAGATTCAAACTGTATGCCCGACCGAGACTCGAATTCGGGGCCTTTGCCTTTCGCGGGCAAGTGCTCTACCATCTGAGCTACCGAAGCACGACTCACGCCCGGTTTCTTATCAGCGCACACTCTGCTGCAGAGTGAAAATCTCATTCTGGAAACATCCCCCAGGCTGTGGCCAAGCCATGTCTCCGCTATATCCTTTCTTTCAGGAGTGCTAGTTCTGCAAGGTTCGCAGGACAGCTTCTGTAAAGTTTGGAAGGTAGGAGACGAGATACTGGCAGAAGTAAAGCTGTGAGTACCGGGCGTGAGTCGTGCTTCGGTAGCTCAGATGGTAGAGCACTTGCCCGCGAAAGGCAAAGGTCCCGAGTTCGAGTCTCGGTCGGGCACACAGTTTTAATCTGTCAGGAAGTTTCTTTGTTGTCCTTTATTAATCTTGATGATGAATTGCTGTGCAAATATTCCTCATTCAAGAAAATCTACAAGGTTTTGGCTTATGCACTGAGGTTTGCTAACAACACTAGACTGTGACAAGCATACAGGAAGCCCCATCTGAAAAAATTCCCTCATCATTTATGAACATGCAAATCTGTTGCATGCTGGGTCACAGCTTTGGCTGAACATGTTGCATAGGAGGTTTTGGATTCCCAATGGGCCCAACACAGTCAAGGGAGTTATTGGGAAATGTTTGAAGTGCTTTAGGTTCAAGTCACAGACTGCAGTTCAACTTGTGGGTCAACTACCAGCATCTAGAGCAAAACAGTCTCATCCTTTTCAGCACTTTGGATTGGATTATGCAGGCTCTGTTACTGTGAAGCATCGTGGAAGACGGAGTAAGGTTACTACCAAGGCCTATATTACCTTATTCATTTGCATGGCAACCAAAGCCATCCATCTAGAGTTACTTAGTAACCAGCTCATTTCTGGCTGCCCTCAGGAGATTCATTGCGAGGAGAGGAAAACTTTCTCACATGTATGGTGATAATGGTACTACATTAGTAGGTGCACACAATAAGCTTAAACATTTTTCTGCAGTGATGCTACAGTTGAAGGTGGGGTGAACTTTTCGACCTCAGAGGATATCAACTGGAATTTAACTCCACCTTGTGCCCCTCACTTTGGTGGACTGTTGGAAGCAGGAGTCAAATGTATGAAGGCACATCTCAAACATGTCGCTGGCAACACAGTACTGACTTTTGAAGAACTAACTACAGTATTCAATAAAAGCATGCCTAAATTCAAGCCCACTGTGTGTTCCCTCTGATGACAAACATTCTCCATCTGTTTTCACTCCTGGGCATTTCCTCATTGGACAGCCACTTTGTGCCCATCCCGCATCCTCTGTCCTTGAGATTCCTGCGAAAAGGCTGCACAGGTGGCAACTTGTACTGCAGCTGCATAGCCCTGTTGGAGGTGGTGGTCCAACTAGTGGTGGTGGTGGTGGTGGTGGTGGTGGTGGTGGTGGTGGTTAGTGTTTAACGTCCCGTCGACAACGAGGTCATTAGAGACGGAGCGCAAGCTCGGGTTAGGGAAGGATTGGGAAGGAAATCTGCCGTGCCCTTTCAAAGGAACCATCCCGGCATTTGTCTGAAACGATTTAGGGAAATCACGGAAAACCTAAATCAGGATGGCCGGAGACGGGATTGAACCGTCGTCCTCCCGAATGCGAGCCCAGTGTGCTAACCACTGCGCCACCTAGTCCAACTAGTACCTGCATCAACTGCAGCAACGCAGTAAATGGAAATCGGAAGGAGCATGGCAGCCCCAGATATGCGATCAGTCCTAATCAAGGAGGATAACTTGCCTCCCTTGGTGTGGAGGGGTGTGGAGGCTGGGCGTGATCGAGCAGATGTCTCCTGGACCTGATAATCATGTGCGTGTATTGATGGTGAAACCTGTTAATGGGCAGGTTAAAAGGCCTACAGCAAAACTGAGTTCCGTATCCAAGCAGTGACTCAGTTAAATGTTCCCTCAGGTTTGTGTGGTGGTACACGATACAGATCCATTACCAAATTGCTATTTACAGGAACAAATTCTTAATTCATAATATCAGCTTGTGACGATGTGCATGTTTCTTTTGTGGACTGACTGTTCTCGGTAATGACTTCATATATTTCATATACAGTGTGATAGCAATATTTTGTTGCTTTTGTGTTTAATGTCTGTCACCCCTATGATAGTAACAGTGGTTGGTTTGTGCAATCAAAAGTTTGTGACTTCGATATTTATGTCTATTTGTAAAATGAGGAGATTCATTTTAGAGTAGGAGTGTGTTGAGTTGAATAACTCACTTGCCACTGTTAAGAGCCATCAGCGGCAGTTTGAAAACTGGGCAGGTCAGACTCACTGGTATAATTTGCTCACTTTTGGGCAACATTGTAACTGTGTGTGCAGGAGTGGACTTCCCAGGTCCTTTGTGCGCGCAAGTAAGCTGGTCGGCTGTTGTAAGCAACCAGCAGGTAGCCCAGAGACTCTGCAGCAAGCAGACGTTTGTCTCGTCCAGCCAAGGCCGCAGCTGGTTCTAATGGCTCTGAGCACTATGGGACTTAACTTCTGAGGTCATCAGTGCCCTAGAACTTAGAACTACTTAAACCTACCTAACCTAAGGACATCACACACATCCATCCCCGAGGCAGGATTCGAACCTGCGACCGCAGCGGTCGCGCGGTTCCAGACTGTAGCGCCTAGAATCGCTCGGCCACCCCGGCCGGCGACCGCAGCTCGCGGGCACCTTGTGCACTTGTTATATATTGCACCTATAAAGTAATACGGAAGAGAGTGTTTATGTATCAACAAGGTTGTCTTTGGTCTAATTATTATGAGCGGAAACAAGGGGAAGACATTGAGTCCTCTCGCACTACACGCTCAAAACTAAATGTACTAACACATGGCCACAGGCCTGTAAGTGAACAGCGTACACCTTGCCTGTAACATTATTTATGACTCTACCTACTTTTGTTTGCTACACTGATTATGTTTTGTAACTTGTGAATCACGACACACTGCCTGGGTGAGTTCTGGTACATGTTCAATAACCAGAAGTGGTAAATCACGCTATGAAACAGAACTAGAAAGGCGAATTTCACTGGCCTAAACTGTTTTTTGTAATATTGAGTAGCCACTAATTGATAACATAATAGTAAGTTTAGGTTGCCTTAGCTGGGCACCATAATTAATTACTTGCTTCTTACGAGTTGCACGCTTTACTATATCAATTTTATCAGACATTTTCATATCACAATCACATGCACAGCAGCAGACATCATACGGGCCTTTCTTGCAGCTTCTGATCCAAACACTAAACTGTTTATTTTTCTCATTGGGATTATATTTCGTAGCACATTTTACCGTTTTAGGCGCTTTCACCGCAGATTTACTATCCGACTATACTGCATAAGGTTATGGCGTCACCCTGTGACAGTCACGAAGTGCCCAGTGCCTTGTACTCACTTTGTTAGCTGTATGCTCCTTTGCTGCAACGACAAAATTTGAATAGGTCAGCTGGGCAATATTTGTTTCTCATGGCTTTGCCGGTCCTTGAGCCTAAACAATCCTGTATTAGTAGAGCGGTAGTCATTGTTAAGGCAGTGTCTCGTTGTGATCACGTATGTGTTGTGTAGCAGCATATATTGGGCTCGTGCATAAATTTGTAGCGTTTTTCCGTAAGCTTAATAACATGGTTTTGAGGCACAGAACTCATCGAGCCATGTTCGGAGCACACTTTCATCCAGAAACGAAGTTTCTTGATGGTTCTTCCATAAATAGCTGAAAAGGTGAAAATCTGAGGGTGCAAGATCAGGTGAACGAGGAGTGTGCTGAATGACTTCCCAATTCAACTCCTGTATTGTGTTTATTGTCACTCTAGAAGAATGCGAGAGGGTGTTATAGTGGAGCAGAATCACTTCACTTCATGCAGTCTTCCTGGTAGTTGTACTTGGACTGCATCTGCAAGACGTTTCAATTGTTGACAAACATCAGCAGTCATAGTTACAACTGGGCGAAGCAATATCTCGTAGATACCATCACTGTTCCATGGATGTGCATAAGTCTGTATGGGGAGGTGCTGCTTTGTTTGGGCTCAACCAAACCCTTCTTTCGCTTGTGTTAGCGTAAAGACACCATTTCTCGTCACCACTAACGGAACAAGATAGGAATGGCTGGTGGTGTTGGTTGGTTGGATTGGAGAAGGGACCAAAACTACGCAGTCATCAGTCCCTCCTACCTTGGAATAACTAAAACCGATAAAACCTCACACTGTAAGAGGGAACTATAATGGCCATAAAATTACAAATTATTGACAGAGAAGGAAGGAAGAAGGCGGAAGAAGGGAGGAGGGAAAGAAAGTGACTAATGACAGGGGCATGAACGAAGAAGCACAGGAAGACAAGATAAACACTCAAGATAAAATAGACCCCATAAAGAAAGGAGTGGGAAGGCAAAGGGTGGGAGGAAACCACCAAGGCCAGTCGAAGCCAGTCCAATTAGGGCGAAGAGGGGAGCAAGACGGCCTGCCATCCCCTCCACCAACCAATGAGGTTGAAGGTCCCAACCTAAAATAAAGCGATAAAAACCCCCATCATGAAGAAATCGAAAAACTAGATCAGCCGCTTAGTCATTCTCAGCTAACGCCAGGGGTAGCGAATCGGGAAAGATAGAAGTCTGTCACAGGGCGGATAAGTCGGGACAGTCCAGTAAGAGATGAACCACAGTCAACATTGACCCATGACGACAGAGAGGAGGATCCTCACTACGGAGGAGATAACCTTGAGTCAGCCAAGTATGGCCATGCAGAGCCGGCAAAGGACAACAAGAGGCTTTACAAGAGGTCCGTAAGGAGGACCACCACATAGTTGTAGAATCCGTTAGCGCCCTGAGCTTGTTCAGCGACGATAGAGTGTGCCATTCTGCATTCCACAGTCCCAAAATCTAAAGACATAATGCCAAGCGAAGGTCTACTTCCGGAATGCCAATAGCAAGAGATGGCCCGTTAGTAGCCAATTTAGCCAGTCGATCGGCAAGTTCATTGCCAGGGATCCCAACATGGCATGGGGTCCAAATGAAAATCACTGAGCATCCACGTTGAGCAATGAGAAAAAGGGAGTCCTGGATAGCTATGACCAACGGGTGGTGAGGGAAGCAGTGGCTGATAGCTTGCAAACCGCTCAAGGAGCCACTAGAGATAGTGAAAGACAGTCCTGAACAGAAGCAGACATGGTCCAGTGTGCGCAAGATGGCTACCAGTTTTGCAGTAAAAACACTACAGCCATCTGGCAAGGTATGAAGTTCCGTTTGTCTCACATAGGTGTAAGCATAACCAGTGTGACCAGCAACCATGGAGCCATCAGTATAAATCACTTCTTGAGCTCAGAAAGAGCAACTGAATGCGGACAGCCATGGTAAGCCCACATCGTGGCTGCTGCCGTGAGAGGTTGATCTCCATGTCTGGATAATAAGACCATAATCAGAGTGCTTTGGGGTGCAGCAAATGCAGATCGCGTAAGATATCAGCTGTTGTTGGCGCAAAACTCGCAGCAGTGGAATACCCACCTCTGCAAGAAAGGCAATCATGGGGCTAGTCCGGAAGGCACCAGTCACAAGTCGTACCCCACAGTGGTGGATGGGGTCAAGTACCTGCAATGACGAAGGTGACGCAGAAACATAGACAGGGCTCCCGTAGTCTAAACGAGACTGGACCACCGCTTTGAACAATCGCAGGAGAATAGAGCGGTCTGCACCCTAGGTGGTATTACAGAGACATGTAAGAACAGTGAGATGTAACCAGCATGTCCTCTTCAGCTGGCGAAGATGAGGGAGCCATGTCAACCAGGCATCGAAGACCAGATCCAAGAAGCGATGGGTGTCCACCAACTCGAAGGATTGGCCATCAAGGAACAGGTCTCGATGGGGATAGACTGTACAACGACGGCAGAAATGCATGACACACGACTTGACCACCGAAAACTGAAAGGCATGGGAGAGAGCCAAAGACTGTGCCCGGTAGATAGCTCCCTGTAGACAGCGTTCTGCAGTGCCCATGACGGAGGAAGCGACATAGATACAAAAACCGTCAGCATACAAAGAGGGGGCACTGTCAGCCCAGCAGCTGCCACCGGTCCATTAATGGCGACGAGAAAGAGAGGGGCACTCACAGCACGGAACCCTGTGGAACACCATTTCCTTGCTGATGGGAAGTGTTGTAGGAGGAACCAACTTGAACCCAGAAAGAGCGACAAGCTAGAAAGTTACGGATAAAAACCGGCAGAGCGCCACGAAGGTCCTATTCGTGAAGGGTGGTGAGGATGTTGTGGTGCCAGGTGGTGTCGTAGGCTTTATGCAGGTCAAAGAAGACTGCAATGAGGTGTTGCTGATGGACAAAAGCTGACCGGATAGCAGACTCCAGGTGGACCAAGTTATCCACCATAGAGCGGCCACAGCGAAAACCATCTTGAGTCGATGACAAAGATCGCGGGATTCAAGGATCCGAAACAGCTGTCAATTCACCAGGTGTTCAAGGAGCTTGCAGAGGGAGTTGGTAAGGCTAACTGGACAGTAGCTATCCAACTGGGGCTTCCCAGGCTGTAACCCCAGAATAACAATTCTTTCCTGATACTGGGTAGGAAATACCCCCTCACTCCACAGAAATTTGTAAAGGGTCAGTTTACGACGGTGGCCAGCCATCGTTAAGTGTTGGAGCACTTGGTTGTGTATCCGGTCCGGTCCAGGAGCCGTGCCGAGACAAAGGGTGAGGGCGCTGGCGAATTCCCACTTGCTAAATAGGGCATTATAAGGCTCCAAGCAGCGAGAAACGAAAGATAAAGGCAGTCGTTCCAAGTGCTCTTTCAGGAGGAGGAACATGGATGGATATTGGGTTGATGTAGAGGCTTGGGCAGGGTGTTGAGTGAAATGATCTGTGACAAAGTCTGGATGGGTAAGGGCAACACCATGCACAGAAATTCCTGCAACGCCGGTGGGAGTACGATGGCTAAAAATTTGCCTGAGTTTCTTCCAGACTTGTGAAGAGGGGGTGTGCGGACCAATGGCAGGCACATGTTGTTCCCAGAAAGCCCGTTTCTGAAATTTGATTAGGTAAAGGACCCGGGCGCGGAATCGTTTAAAGACCAGAAGGAGAGTAGTAGAAGGGTACCACTTGAAGCATTGAAGTGCATGCCAGTGGTCTCTTATAGAAGCACCAATTTCCAGAGTCCACCAAGGGACCATATTCCGATGTGGGGAACCCAAGGAAGAAGGGATGGCTGAAACATCTGTGGAATGAATGGCGGCAGTCAAAGTCTGTGTAGGCTTATCAATACTGCTGTGTGGTAGTACGAGGGGGGGGGGGTGGTAACAGAGGAGAAGGCACCCCAATCAGCTTTAGAGAAGGCCCACCTGGGAGGGTGACGGAGTGCGATATACTGAAGGAAGGTCAAAACAATCAGGTAATGATCACTGTCACATGGCAGAGAAAGTGCCATGTGCAACAATAAAGTGTGTGGGAGCGCCAGTGTTTAGGAAACAGAGGTCAAGCCTTGCCAAAACAGCTTCAACTGTCCTGCCCAGGGCAGTAGTCGTGTGACTACCCCAGAGAGGGTTGTGGGCATTAAAGTCCCCTAGAAGCAGGAAGGGAGAAGGGAGTTGTTGAAGGGTGGTTAGAGCAAGGGATGTGGGCGGCCTGTCAGGTGGGAGGTAGAGATTACAAATTGTGATTGGACTGGCAGTTGGACCCTGACAGCAATTGCATCCAGAGTGGTATGGAGGGGAACCCATTTACTAACAATGTACTTGCAGACCAAGGTGCAAACACCACCAGAAGCCTGCAAGGGGCCAATTCGGTTCCGACAGAAAGCGTGGAACCCATGACGGGTGTGTGAGTAAGAATTGACAAATGGGTCTCCTGGAGAGCAATGCAAGCAGCAGAGTAGGAGGAAAGAAGGGGCTGCAACTCCGGGAGGTGACGCAAATAGCCATTACAATTCCACTGGAGGATGTTCAAGCTGGAGTCCAAATGGGAGGCGAATGGACCGGAGCTGGTCACGCCGCCGAGTCACGATCCGTCACATATAAGGATGGGGTAATGTCCATATAGGTGGGGGCAGACTTTGTTGGCTCATTGGCTGGAGGAGGCGAAGGCGGCACCTCAATGGGTACCGCAAGGGCCTTGCCCTTGTTCTTGTGTTTCTGCTTCTTCTCTTGTGAAGGAAGAGAAGGGCAGACTGCAGCGAGGTCAGGCACAGAATCACACCTGGCAATCTTGGCACAGACCGGCTGCAGATCGCGCGGCCAATGTGGAGCTGCAGACTGTCTTTCAGGGGGCTGCCAGGAAGAGGAGTCCTGGGAGGGGGCGCCTCATGAAGGGGGCGCCCAGTCACCACAGAGGGGATCATTGGTACAGCAGGAAGACATGTGTCCAAACCACAAGCATTTAAAGCATCTCATTGGTGGTAGAATGTAAGGTTTTACATCACACTGATACACCATCACCTTTACCTTCTCTGGGAGGGTATCCCCCCTCGTCAGGTTGGAGAAGAAGATCCCAGTGGAAAATGATGCCCCGTACCAAGTTCAAAGATTGGTGGGGTGCGACAGAGACTGGGATGTCACCGAGATGGTCACAAGCACACTTGGTCGTGGCAAAACTTTCGCCACCTGTCCTGGTACAAACCAGGTACTGAGGGAAAGGTTTCAACCCAAGGCAGCGAGCTTGACCCTCTTCCCTCGGGTGGCCAGCGACGGGAAGGCCGAAGGATCAGAAGAAGGAGTGTGCTCTTCTATCACTCTTAGAGACGGCCACAGAATGGCCAGGATGTTGACGTTTTGCCGCTTCATGTGCAAGGTGTCTGCCCTAGTACCACCCACTCTGAACAGGGGCTCACCCTGTAGACGCCACCCAACCATAGCAAGGGCCGTCTGGCACGGCGGCCATTGCTAGGGGTTCTGATGCCCCAAAGTGATGAGCATTGACTCCTTACCATACACAAGGCCGTAACAGCTCAGGTACTAGCAGTGTGATCCTTCCGTTGTCAGGGGGCTCAGCCAAGCGGGTACTTAACAGCCCCACCACACGGACTGGCTACCATGCTGGTGACCTAACAGGAAGGGGACCAGGGTGCAAGGAGAAAAGGAAGGGGAGGGGGAGAGGAGGGGGTGGGGAGGGGAGGGGAGCCTGCACCATGGAAACTAGGTTGTGAGTTCATCCCAAAATGGTTCACACTGAACAGAAAACGTTGGAAATGGAGGTCAAAAGGAGATGGAAACAGCAAACTAAACAACAGCACATGCCAAAACAAGGCCGGGAGGATAGCCAGGTCGATATGCAGAAGTCCACCAAGACGGAAAGGAGGGGGCAGGGAGAAAGGAGCAAAGACAGGGAAGAAGGGGAACAGGGACAGTAATCCAGTCTGGAAAAAGAAAAGAGACTTGCAGTAGCTCGAGGCCCTGTGCGCACCACACACGTACCCGCAAAAGGGACTGTGGGCCCCATGGGGGGGGGGGGGGGGGGGGGGGTTCCACAAACCAATTGATGAAGAGCAAGCAGAGATGCACATATAGCAACCTGATAATTTTCGTGATATTTGGCTTACAGTACGCAGTACCCATACACTCAATTTTTGAACCTTCCCCAGTGCATGGAAATGTCGCACAATGGTGGAACAATCATAGTTCATCAAATGTGCCAGTTCTCGTGTATACTGATGGTGATCATTGTGGTTTTAATGAGTTTGAACGGTCTTCACCAAACCCCGAAGGTCTTCCCGAACGTGGAGAGTCAGTAATGTCAAAACAATCCTCCTTAACCTCTAACTAACGTGGTACGGTCTATTTGACCGCGTGCTTTTGTCAACAACTGCGATTCAGCCAGTTGCCTGCCCATTATTGCGCCTGTCGGCTCGTTAGCTTCGAGTTGACCAGCAACGCATGTGGTGTTATTAGAGATGTGACATCTTTTTGAAAATCGGTCGCGGTCATTTTGACCGCACTACGTTGTTTGTGTAATTTTTTCTGCAATTACTTTCCTTACATATTCTCGATATTTTCCATTTCACAGCTTTTGAAATAATGGCGGAACCTAGTAATTCCACAGGTAAAGGGTCTGATGCAAGTAGCAGACAACGTGTGAACACTTCAGACCGAAACTTTGCGGAAACTGTGAGCAGAGGGTTGGAGGCATCAGACGATAGTGATTGTGACGATAATCCTGAAGAAACTGAACCCACTGTAAGTGAGCATGACACTTTGTCAGAACAAAGTGCGACAGAAAATTACTCTGGTGAAAGTGATGAGCAACGGATAAGCAATTACTTCTATGGCAAGAATCAGTACAAATGGGGAAAAGCACTATGGACAAATGCTAAAATGGATTGCGTCAGGCAGAAGTACTCTGACAAAAGCAAAGCTGAACTTCAGAACCTGGATTTGGATGAACTTTTGGATTTTTTAGGACTTCTGATATATTCTTCTGTCTTTAAGTCGAACCACGAAAATGTAAATTATAAATTTGCAACTGATGGTTCAGGTCGGGAAATTTTCAAATGTGTCATGTCTAGGAACAGTTTCCTAATGTTGTTGAACTGCTTACTGTTTGATGACTTTCGAACTAGAAAAGAGTGTCTCAAAGTTAACAAAATGGCAGCAGCCTCTTTTCTCTTAAAAAAAAATGTGGAAAATTCCCAAAAATATTTCAATTTAGGCACATGTGCTACTGTAGATGAGCAACTAGTTTCCTCTGGCAAATGCTCATTTGTGGTCTACACCCCAAAGAAGCCTGGTAAATACGGTTTAAAAATAATGTCCTTGTGTGACGCAAGGACCAGTTACCTTTATAATGGGTATATGTACTCTGGAAAAGGCTCTGATGGTGATACTTTGCCGGGCAATTATAAGAAACTGATGATACCAAATCAGTCTCTGTTGCGATTGTGTAAACCAATCTATGGCAGTAATCGCAACATTACTGCTGACAATTGGTTCAGCTCAGTACAGGCTGTAGAAGAGTTAAGGGAAAGAGGATTGACTTTTGTTGGAACTCTAAAAAAAGAATAAGAGAGATTCCGCAAGATTTCCAATCAAATAAGCATAGGCCAGTCTTTGTACGGTTTTACGCAAGGCACCACTCTGTTGCTGCATGTGCCAAAGACAAACAAAGCGGTTCTTCTTGTCTCTTCCATACATTATAGCCCAGCTGAGGATTTGACTTCTCAGAAACCAGAAATAATATCATACTACAACGCCACTAAAGGAGATGTCGATGAACTTGACAAAAAGTGCTCCATATACTCCTGCAGTCGAAGAACTCTACGTTGGCCGATGTGTTTATTCTACCGTTTATAGGACATCAGCACGGTACATGCATATGTTCTTCAGAAGAGTGGATCATATGAAGCTCCTGTCGACAGAGGTATCTTCCTGAAAGAGCTGACCCGTAGTCTTGTGCTGAAACATATGCAAAAGCGAGCTCAGAACCCACGACTTCTGCAGGAGTTATGACGGATTTTAGGCGCCGATGCTCCAACAGAAGAAGCAGTGGAAGCAGAATTGGGCCTTTGGAATTGGAAAACGTTCAGAATCTGCTCAGACAGCAAGAAAAGGATGACTTCGCATGTTTGCTACGTCTGCAGGAGACCAAAAAGCATGCAATGCTGTTCCCAGGTCTGCAAGCACTGTTGTGAAAATTTGTGATTTGGACGGCTCTGATTCTTCATGAGGTACTTTTTCAAGTTAAAAAGTTACATTTTTTGTTTCGTTAGTTCTACAAGAAGAAATACAAAATCTATGGAAGCATTAATTTCGTTATTAGCTTATGAAAAACATATAAATGTATTAGTTTAAGAGATGTGTACTGAACATATCTGAATGCCAGTTTATCAATAATTATTATTTAATGTTAATCTTTTGTATTTTAATGATTATTTACATTGTATTAAAAACTCTGCCATATGCAAAACAGAGAATTTCAAAGGGATTCAAATTGTTAACATTACACCCACCTATAATTAAGTCAGATTGACCGCACCAGGGTGTTAGTGTCCCATGTCTGTCACTACGTTAGTTAAAGGTTAAAACGGGAACACCATTTGCTTGCAGTGCTCTGCCTAGTGGCATTCCCCCACACACAGCCCAAATGTTTCTGGCGGCCTCCGCTGCGATCCCAACTCTACTTAACTCAAACATAAGAATATGCCAGAAATAATCATTTTCTCCACATTGCATTTCATTTTCTAACCTCCACAGCACCACTCACTATCTCCAGATGACAAAACGACAATATGTAAACTCAAATGGTTACAATGGACTACAAATAAAAAAAGACAGTAGATAAATAAACCCATAGCAACTGGACTACCAACAAGCAAAACAAAAACGCTATTCGAAATTGTGCATCCATGGAGAAGAAATAAAAACTTTGAGGTTCGTCGATGACATTGTAATTCTGTCAGAGACAGCAAAGGACTTGGAAGAGCAGTTGAACGGAATGGACAGTGTCTTGAAAGGAGGGTTTAAGATGAACAACAAAAGCAAAACGAGGATAATGGAATTTAGTCTAATTAAGTCGGGTGATGCTGAGGGGATTAGATTAGGAAATGAGACACTTAAAGTAGTAAAGGAGTTTTGCTATTTAGGGAGTAAAATAACTGATGATGGTCGAAGTACAGAGGATATAAAATGTAGACTGGCAATGGCACGGAAAGCGTTTCTGAAGAAGAGAAATTTGTTAACATTGAGTATAGATTTAAGTGTCAGGAAGTCGTTTGTGAAAGTATTTGTATGTAGTGTAGGCATGTATGGAAGTGAAACATGGACGATAACCAGTTTGGTCAAGAAGAGAATAGAAGCTTTCGAAATGTGGTGCTACAGAAGAATGCTGAAGATTAGATGGGTAGATCATGAAACTAATGAGGAGATACTGATTAGTATTGGGGAGAAGAGGAGTTTATGGCAAAACCTGACAAGAAGTGCATGTTCTGATGCATCAAGGGATCACCAATTTAGTATTTGAGGGCAGCGTGGAGGGTAAAAATCGTCGAGAGAGAGACCAAGAGATGAATTCACTAAGCAGATTCAGAAGGATGTAGGTTGCAATAGGTTCTGGGAGATGAAGAAGCTTGCACAGGATAAGAGTAGCATGGAGAGCTACATCAAACCAGTCTCAGGACTGAAGACGACGACAACAACAACAACACAAAATGTATTTTTTTTGGAGTAATTCACAAAATCGGAAAATATTCCGAAATTCCAGAGGGCCTGGTAACACTGGTAGTAGACCTCAATTGTTGAACACGAGCGAGCTGTAGAGGCACCTTGTTCGTGAATCAACATTATTGCCACTAACAATGTTAGCGCCACGTGGCTGTTCGATAGTAGCGGTTTCTCGATGATGCTACTAGGACGAAATGCCACTATCGAAAGTGTGCCAAGAGTGTGCATTTACAGTCACCGGGTGACAGAAGGGTTTCTTGTCATGGGTGGCGGAACAGGACGGGTAGGAGAACTCACGAAGCTACATCGACATCAATACTCCGCAAGGCATCCGACGGTGTCTGGCAGAGGGTACTCCTGGTACCAATAAATGCCCCCCCCCCTATTCTACATGCGAATAGCTCGCTCGGTTCATTCTTAAACCGTCTTTTTTTTCAGTTTTTCATCGGTCAGTTTTGGCAGCCGTGTGTACCCATACGCCTGGCGGGCAGGGCACGTGAGGAGAGAGCGGTAGTGATGGGGGCTGCGGGGGCAGGCACTGTAGGGCAAATGCTGAGCGCTGGAGGGTAAGTGCTGTCCTAAACTGAAGCCTACACTCATATTAAGCAGGGCTCCTTCATGACCACACTTGCAAGGTGACCATTCAAAAAGATCTGTCACCTCTTCTTCTTTGGTTAGTATCTAAAAATAATTCTGCCAAAAATGCAGTGATTTAGTTTCGCCTTGTTTGTTAACCATTTGTAACTTACAGAGAGGTGTCACTAGTGGGGAATTTTGAGTAAAACCTACACATCGTTACCATTTTAAAATTTGCTTCTTTTGCCAAAACTCAGCAGAGTTTACACAGTCTCACCTCATTACCATGTTGCGCAGACGCAACTGCGAGAGAGTCCTGAAACAGTGGTTTATTAAGTGAGGAACTGAGGAAAAATAAGGTCCATCATCTTATGAAAAAGCATATCCTCAGTACAAAATAAATGTGTAATGACTTGACTTATGTTGTTCCAAGTAGCATTTCTAGTTTCACCAGCTATCGGTGGCCTTTAACAATTACATTATTTCATCGGAAAAATCTTTGGTTAGTGGAATAGCACGGTAGATAATGAAGTTTTGCATAATAGTCATACAGCAAAATCTTTAACTAGTCTGGCTGAAGTTGAAGTGCACGGTGCTAGTCAGAAGAAGTACAATAACCCAAAATTAATTAGATCATCTTTGACAAACACCATCGGTGTCAAATCGTCGATCATCATAGAAGGTATTTGATTTTAATAAACACTGCTTTTGCTGTGGTGAGGAAATCGATGCTAAGTGTGAGAAACGTAGCAGACTTCCCCATGCAAAGTGAAATATTGTTTATAAAGTGATGAAACTTTAAGAGATAACTGTCGAATGGCTGGGAGGCGGATGTAAGGGTCATGAAAACCCGTCTCTTTCGAAGTATGGTGAAAAATGTTTGTGTCCCGCCTGGATAGGCGGCGTGTGGATCTGCTCCTGTGAACTGCTTCAGCAAAATAGGCCGCGAGTGAAGGACGCGAGTAGGAATAGGAGCAGGAGAAGAAGTATTTCGATAGGTTAAGTTAAAGCTCTTTTACTGGTGTATTAACATATACAAATTATAATATTACTTAACTTTGCGCACAGATGAGCACGTAGGTGAAAGCCGTTCATGTATCAAAGCTAACAGCTACTAGAAGTTACAAAGGCAAATCTGTAGTGGCTCGCCCACTATGAAATAGAAACAATGTTGCTTGGTCTTCTACTCGTGATCCAATGGGCTGAATGTGGAGCGGCGATCGTCGAGCTCCACAGCGTCGGCTAGAGGGCGCTGTGGTCGGCGTTGTTCGTCCGCTCTCGTAGTGCCAACCTACGAGAGCGCACTTACGTTGTGGGATCGTAGCTATCGATACCACAGAAATAATTATTGTTGACAGACATAAAAAGAACACAGTAGTGTGTTTCAAAAGTACAGGGTGTAAGATACTGTCTGATAGTTTCTATCATAGCAAACTATCACATACACGAGACGAGCGTCTGAGAACTGGCCGCGCTGCTGCAGATATACTGCGTGAGGCCATCTGTACACAACTTAAGATACAGTGCAATAACCCCCCCCCCCACACACACACACACATACGCTGATTTCTCGTCTGATGTCCAATCAGTGATCTCTGAATCATTGCTCCATTTCTTTGAGACGTTGATTTTGAAAAACGAACGAGGAACTCTAGATAAATCGAAAAAAAGCGTGTTGCTTTGTCACATGCAGTGAGTTCTGTAGTAAGACCGCGGTCATTTCTGTCTTCGCTATTGATTGAGCTCAGTACATTCATGTACAAAATATTCGGATCAAGACTTATCGTCCACGCTCTTAGTCCAATTAGATTCGCAGCTCCATATGCCCTCGACTGCATGACCTGAGCATACTAACACAAGCAGTGAAGGATTCATCCAAGTTCTTCTTTGATAATGTCGATTTTAACATCTGCACGATTGGCAAGTTGAATACTTTCCATTGCATGGGAGGAATCACTGCAGTCACTCCCTATACAACTATGGAGTCTGACAAGAACACGGATCGGGAAAGAAGTCGTTCAGCTTCTGAATCTTTGGACCTCAGCTGGTCACCTGTCAAAAAGCAAATGATGTTGGCTTAAACAGTGTTGTTATAAGCGATCCCAATTTCGACGACCCTAAGTGCTTAAAGATATCGCTCTCTGGATATGAGATCTGTGGCTTTATGAAAAGTGGAAGAAATTCACTGACGTGCCAGAGTGGAATGGATTGATGGAAGAAGCCACAAATCACCGACAGTCGGTTCGTTCAAAAATAAAGTGCCTCCCATTCTAAAATTATCCTCCAACTTTGTACGACACAATGGGTACATCTCTTCAAAAAAATGGTTCAAATGGCTCTGAGCACTATGGGACTCAACTGCTGAGGTCATTAGTCCCCTAGAACTTAGAACTAGTTAAACCTAACTAACCTAAGGACATCACAAACATCAATACCCGAGGCAGGATTCGAACCTGCGACCGTAGCGGTCTTGCGGTTCCAGACTGCAGCGCCTTTAACCGCACGGCCACTTCGGCCGGCGGTACATCTCTTCAAACAGCATTGAAAAAAAAACGCATAAAACATGGTCAAATGTGATGGTTTGTCACTTTCGATCAGCCACTTTATGTGAAGGCGATGGATATTGTAAGAAGCGAAGGCAGTGATTAGTACATGTGGGTTCACCTTCTGAAGTCCTCCTTGGGGTGCGCATCGATATAATAATGGCTGGAAGTGACAGAGACTTCCTGTCCACAATATTTACTAAAAACAGTCTGGATAAAGTTTTGAGTGGGCATGGGTCCACTAGAGCAGTAAGGCCCGTTTCACACTGGAGCACTGGTGACGGTCACCGGTAATTGTGATGAACACTCCTGGGTCACCGGTGTCCGACACCGCAGGTATTGCCAACTGATTAGTTAGTGAAAGGGATTCGAGCGAGGAGGAACTTTTTTTAGTACTTCTACGCAAGAGGAAGAGGATGGGGAGACTGAGGACAAAATGTCCATTACACTTACATCCACTGCTACGAAATCGGCTTCAGAAAATATTGTTTTATACTCTTTAAGTAGATCTGAGACAAGATGAGAACTAGTTTTTTCAGTATTTTCGAATGTCGATAACTTCATTTGATGAACTGCTAAGAGATGTGAAAGAAGAAATCACGGGAATGGACAATAATATTTTAACAGTATTTTTTGGACCATAAGGCGGAGCACATTAAGCATACGGTAAGACGCACACTTAATTTTGTTATGAAAATTTTGAAATATAAATATTCTTTTCGATTTCTTCATTCGCTCTGTAGGGGTGAGTTCATGGTTTCCACGCTCATCCATTTTGTCCCTTCTTATCGCATTAAGACTGCATAAAGGTACACTTAATACTGGTAAATGCGAACGAAAAGGGGTGAGGGAGCAAATGTGCTTGAAGGTTACTACCCTTCTAGCCTTGACTGACGTAGCAACTAAATTTCGCTACTCTTTTATGGCCCGAAAAGTAAAGTATTAAATTTGAAAAAAGAACATACAACTTACCAATTTTGGTTTTTCATCCATGCTCTTCTCATTGAAATCAGGTACAAACTTCGTTATAATTTCTTGCCAAGCATTCGTTTTCACCACTTTGTTGCTAAAGTCATCGCTTTTGACATCTCATATATCAGGACGCTTTCTACTTCAATTATGATTCCGTGTTAATCAAATCTGAACTCATGGCTACAATGTGTACTGTATAATGTAGAATGAATGTTTCGCGTCACTGCCTCAAAAATGACTGGTGTCTGTTGGAAAATCTGTAGCGCTGGTCTGTGATCTATGTCCCAGTGCGAACACTCCTACTAATGCATGTCCGGCGGTGACTGCCGTGAACACAGTGATCTCGTCCGTCACATGTTGCGAGGGTGTCACTGCTGCGTCACAGTGGCTCGGTGGGCCAGTGTAGTGTCCCTGTGTGAAAGCAGTTCAAACGAATGTACACTCCTGGAAATGGAAAAAAGAACACATTGACACCGGTGTGTCAGACCCACCATACTTGCTCCGGACACTGCGAGAGGGCTGTACAAGCAATGATCACACGTACGGCACAGCGGACACACCAGGAACCGCGGTGTTGGCCGTCGAATGGCGCTAGCTGCGCAGCATTTGTGCACCGCCGCCGTCAGTGTCAGCCAGTTTGCCGTGGCATACGGAGCTCCATCGCAGTCTTTAACACTGGTAGCATGCCGCGACAACGTGGACGTGAACCGTATGTGCAGTTGACGGACTTTGAGCGAGGGCGTATAGTTGGCATGCGGGAGGCCGGGTGGACGTACCGCCGAATTGCTCAACACGTGGGGCGTGAGGTCTCCACAGTACATCGATGTTGTCGCCAGTGGTCGGCGGAAGGTGCACGTGCCCGTCGACCTGGGACCGGACCGCAGCGACGCACGGATGCACGCCAAGACCGTAGGATCCTACGCAGTGCCGTAGGGGACCGCACCGCCACTTCCCAGCAAATTAGGGACACTGTTGCTCCTGGGGTATCGGCGAGGACCATTCGCAACCGTCTCCATGAAGCTGGGCTACGGTCCCGCACACCGTTAGGCCGTCTTCCGCTCACGCCCCAACATCGTGCAGCCCGCCTCCAGAGGTGTCGCGACAGGCGTGAATGGAGGGACGAATGGAGACGTGTCGTCTTCAGCGATGAGAGTCGCTTCTGCCTTGGTGCCAATGATGGTCGTATGCGTGTTTGGCGCCGTGCAGGTGAGCGCCACAATCAGGACTGCATACGACCGAGGCACACAGGGCCAACACCCGGCATCATGGTGTGGAGAGCGATCTCCTACACTGGCCGTACACCACTGGTGATCGTCGAGGGGACACTGAATAGTGCACGGTACATCCAAACCGTCATCGAACCCATCGTTCTACCATTCCTAGACCGGCAAGGGAACTTGCTGTTCCAACAGGACAATGCACGTCCGCATGTATCCCGTGCCACCCAACGTGCTCTAGAAGGTGTAAGTCAACTACCCTGGCTAGCAAGATCTCCGGATCTGTCCCCCATTGAGCATGTTTGGGACTGGATGAAGCGTCGTCTCACGCGGTCTGCACGTCCAGCACGAACGCTGGTCCAACTGAGGCGCCAGGTGGAAATGGCATGGCAAGCCGTTCCACAGGACTACATCCAGCATCTCTACGATCGTCTCCATGGGAGAATAGCAGCCTGCATTGCTGCGAAAGGTGGATATACACTGTACTAGTGCCGACATTGTGCATGCTCTGTTGCCTGTGTATATGTGCCTGTGGTTCTGTCAGTGTGATCATGTGATGTATCTGACCCCAGGAATGTGTCAATAAAGTTTCCCCTTCCTGGGACAATGAATTCACGGTGTTCTTATTTCAATTTCCAGGAGTGTATCTCTGTCGGTGACCGTCACCAGTGTCCCATTGTGAAACGGGTATTGTCATATTACTTCTTACTGATATTTAAACTGTCTTTTTTAATATTACCATGGCCTTAATGTCATATGGTATAATATTTTGGGATAACTCTTAAAGTCAAACAAAAGTTTTCAGAGTCCAAGAGCGTGTAATACGTATTATTTGTGGAGTAAATTCACGGACGTCCTGTAGAAACCTCTTCAAAGAACTGGGTATACTAACTACTGCCTCTCAGTATATTTACTCATTAATGAAATTTGTCCTAAATAATATATCTCTTTTTCCAACAAACAGCTCAGTTCATACATACAATACCAGGAACAAAAATGATCTGCACAAGGACTTAAAAGCACTTACTTTAGTTCAAAAAGGGGTCCACTACTCAGGAACACTCATCTTCAATAATTTGCCAGTAAACATAAAAAATTTATGTTACAAATAAAGATCAGTTTAAAAGGAGCCTGAAAGACTTACTAGTGGCCAACTCCTTCTACTCCATTGACGAATTTTTTAATAGAAACCAATGATGTATTGTATATATTCATACTATTAGTATTTTTAGTTCAGCTTTAAAAAAAAATACTTTGACATGTTCCACATCCACGAGGATCTCCTCAGCACGGATCTATGGAACGTAAACTAATCTAATCTAAAAATGTACTTGGTTTTCATTTTAGCAACCCACTCTCACCATTTAAGGCATGGATAAAAATTAATAAAAATATAAATGAATAAAATTTCACATAACTGCAAAAAATAAAAAAATATACAGAGAAAACACATATGTGCTCAACAGAGAGCCGTCTTCCCACTGAAAATTTCATTTCACTGAATAACTTTGACTTACATATATATTTAAAAAAAACAAATAAAATGGAATTACTTTGACTTTCAAGTGTATGAATGCTTGATAGTGCCTAAAATTGAAAAACTTGGATACTTTTGTAACATGAAATTTCATGGTGAACAGCTTTGATAACTTGACTTTTTCATTTGGAGTAGCCGTTTATTAGTTACAGGCTTTGGAGCCGACATTTTTCGCCAAGTTGGTAAAAATAAATGAACTTCGACAACTGATTGAGGCCAAACGGCTGCACCGATTCTGACATTTAAGTAGGTCATTCAACGCAAAATTTAGCGCTCCTTCATTTTGGTAATAGTAAAATTTTCAGTAGGAAGCATAGTTTCTGAACAACAGGCGAAAACCTGAGGAAAGTGTCAACATTTATTGTTTTTTTTTTTTTGCCAAAATAGTTGTTCCGAGGGTTTGGAGATCGAAAACTTAGATTCAACGAAACCCCAGCTAGATGCCCAAGACGAAAAAATAAAATCTTCCACTTTGTTTTTTTGCGAGCAAAAAGTATCCCATTACTTGACTACAGCGCTGTGGTCACTGCACATCGGCCACCGTACCTTGCGCGACCTATTTTTATATATATATAGATATTCTTTACAATGAAAGTGAAGCTCACAAAATACCGCACACGTAGACTTGCCACCCGTTCCAATATATCGGGACTGTCAGCGTTGATCTTCTTGTACCGGCATCCGACAAGACCCAATTTTGTCTCGATTTTGCGATATACTGTTACGAGCTTGGCTCAAGTACTGAAGTTACACCATCCGATAGCGCAACGTGTAAATGCGGCCTCAGTTAATTTTATTTATATCAACAAGCTTATGTTGACACGGTCGTCTCACAGATGGTATTGCACGTTGAGTCTCCTGTATCGACGATGCAAGTATCTTCTAGATCTAGCGCAATCATACGAGAAAATACCATTACTTCTCCAGTAGTACGGGGCTGGAACTATTTAAGCTGCGCACACGGAAGAACCGAGCAGTTCCCATTTTACTAGCGATCTGATAAGACGATTGTTTCCAAATGTAATACGAACAACGAATGCAAGTAAGTAATGTTTGAGACGTGTTTACTGTGGGTACGAAGGGCGTAAAGTGTACAGTGATGTGTACTTCTATAACGAAAGTGTTACTGTCTACTGTTTACCGTCTAATACACTAATCATAACTTACGAAATTGCTTAAATATGGAAAGAGAAAGTGTCACTATTCAAATGAATACACAAAATAGCGATCTTTCGTCAAGAAAGGACGTCGTACGGATCAGGAAGCGTTGTGTGAGATTTGTAGCCGTTTCATCTCAGTAACTAAAGGAGGTGTGGTAGATTTAGGGCATCACATTTCTACAAAGAATCATGCAAACAGATACGCGGTAGCGTGGACATCATGCCTATTCCCACATTCATGATTAAATGCGATACCCAGGAAAAATTTCTCGTTGCTGCTGCAGAACTAACAACAGCTTATAAAGTTGTCAAGCATCATCAATCCTTCAATTCTCTTGACTGTATGGTAAAACTGAATGCCGCAATGCATCCTGACTCAAAGTCGACGCAAAGTAGTCTATACAGCAAGGACCAGAGCCACAGCGATTGTTAAAAATATTCTCGCACCACACTCCGCGTCCGAATGCATAAAACAATGGCAAGAAATTTCATTTTACGGCATACGGACCGATGCATCGAACCACAAGGCTGAAAAGATGTTTCTTGTAGCAGTTGAATACTTCACTGAAACTGAGAGAGTCCATAGGTTTGTCTACACACTGTAAGAAAACTAGACATACGATTAGAAAAATTAATGTTTTTTTGTGGAGGCAATACTAGTACCAACTTCGGAGGGCTCCATCGACAAGGCCAGCGGAATGTGTTTCACCAAAATGAAAAGAACTTGGAAAAATGTAGAAGGAATTGCATGCCCTGCCCACATTCTCCACAAATATCAATCGCTGCTGTCGACATTGAAATACAGCAAGAAAATATTTTACTATTTACGGTGAGGACAGAAGCTGAAAGAGTTCTGCTTATACGTTGATATCAATCATCAGACTCTTCTGTCTCACTAAAAAACAAGATGGCTGTCGTTAACGCCCGCAGTTTAGAGAATTCTTAAGCTTTGGACTCCATTAGAAAAGTTTGACGCCGAAGACAGACCACCTAAAATAATTTCAAATTTTTTCATTGAAATTTACTTCAATGTTTCTGCAGTCAAACTCGGCTCCGTCTGACAAATAAAAAAAAAAACGCGGAGAAGAATACAGTGTAGATAAATGAAATAAAAAATATATTAATGGACGCTCAAAGATGTTTGAATGAAAGGAAGGCTGGCATGCACACCAGAATGAATCTGCACAAATTCAAGAATGAGAACCCTAACGAAGAAATAATTAATTTGATTTCGAAATCTCAGGAAGAGACAATGGTTGTCTATACCACAGCATTTGGTTACTTAAAGAAATGAGGTATTTCTTTTAATAAATATAGAGTATTTGATTAGATGACGCTATTTGAAACCCCATACTGGGTGGTGATTGAAAACACTTGTATACCGAACTAAAAATAGTGTGAAGATTTCAGGCTACAACTGTCTTCAGGAATATATGTATCTGAAGAGCTTTTTGGAAACTAAATGTGACTTGAAAGAATGGAAGTCTAAACACTCCGTGGAAGAAAGGTAGAATTACTTTCTTAGGAAACCGAAAATCCTGAACGCAAATGCCAAGTGCTAAAATTATGCGAGCATTTGTTTTCTATTCCCGCACACAACGCCACTGTGGAGTGTATTTTCGCTGAAGTGGGCCAGTGGATGATGAAAGAAATCGACTGCTGCCAGGAACTGTGGAATCAATCTTACAGTGCCAGTTAGCTACAGGCTGACTTGCATGGAGTTTTATATATACAAGAACTTACTGAAAAAGGTGAATTCTTCTGAAAAATATGGTGTACCAACTATTTCTGCAGCAAGAAGTTCTATGTAACTGTGTTCTAAATAAAAAGTAGTTGTATTAATTTTTTTTACTTTATTTCTACACCCCCATTCAGAGTGTCCCGACGAGGTCCTAGGTCCCGTATGGCAACCTTAAGCATACGTCAATCGAGGTAAAAACGAAGTGTAAATTCCTTCTAGCTACAAGAGAATGAAATACCGCTTAACTTGAGCATCGGAAGTCCCATCACGCTGTTCGCAGACGGTAGTTTCCAGTAGTGAGGTTGCAACGCAAGAACACTGCAACGAAATGCAGCAAGACCTTGTTATGACGTAGCGATGTTGTCTTCCTTACTCTTCGCTGGCGCATTTGCTCTGGCAGGGACACTGTCTTCTTTTTGTCAACAACGCCCATGTGCTACCTGTCGACCGCTCTGTTTATTGTGCAGCTGAGAATCGTCGTTCGAGTTACGTACGGAGCGGTCACGAACAACTGCACCCTCGATAAATTGTCTGAAGAATTCGTTGGTCAGTACTGTTAGCAGCACAGAACAGTAAGGAGTAGCAAACACAAAATTTTATTAAAACTCATCGCACTGCCGCAGGCAAACTCAAATCACGCCAGAAAGGTGGAAGCAGGAAGCGAGTCAACTTATCGTAAGTGGGTTAGGTAGTCTACACACCGACACTGCTGGGTGAGGATACGCATTCAGCAGAAAGACTGCGACAGAAAACCACAGGAAGCGAGCCAAGCAATGAAATGGTGCAAGAAACGCACACTTTCGCAAGAGCACATAGCAAGGAAGCGACACAGCAGTTAACAGCTTGTTTAGTGAATATAGCAGAATAAGGATGACACATGTGGTCGTTACGAACCGAGCTCCCTTCAAATACCTCAGTTCCCCAGCTCTCGTCAGGGATCGATGGCACTCACAGTAATAGCACTCGATTCCATGATCACGATTTCTGAGTCGTCAGTCTTCTGACTGACTTGATGCGTCCCGCCACGAATTTCTCTCCTGTGCCAACCTCTTCATCTCACAGCAGCATTTGCAACCTATGTCCTCAATTATTTGCTGGATGCATTTCAATCTCTGTCTTCCCCTACAATTTTTGTCCTGTACAGCTCCCTCTAAGTCCAGGGAAGTCATACACTGATGTCTTAACAAGAGTCCTATCAACCAGTCCCTTTTCCTTGTCAGTGTTTTCCATACATTCCTTTCCTCTCCGATTCTGCGCAGAACCACCTCATTCCTTACCTTATCAGTCCACCTAATTTTGAAAATTCGTCCGTAGCACCACATCTCAAATGCTTCGAGTCTCTTCTGTTCCGGTTTTCCCACACTCCATGTTTCACTACGATACAATGCTGTACTCCAGACGCACATTTTCAGAAATTTCTTCGTCAAATTCAAGCCTATGTTTGATACTTTTAGACTTCTCTTGGCCAGGAATGCCCTTTTCGCCAGTGCTAGTCTGCTTTTGTTGTCTTCCTTGCTGCTTCCGTCATTGGTTGTTTTGCTGCCTAGGTAGCAGAATTCCTTAATTTTATCTACTTAACGACCATCAAACCTGATGTTAAGTTTCTCACTGTTCTAATTTCTGCTACTTCTGATTACTTTCGTCTTTCTTCGATTTTCTCTCAATCCCTATTCTGTACTCATTAGGTTGTTCATTCCATTCAGCAGATCATGTAATTCTTCTTCACTTTCACTCAGCATAGCAATGTCATCAGCGAATCGTATCATTGACATTCTTTCACCTTGAATTTTAATTCCACCCTTGAACCTTCCTTTTATTTCCATCACTGATTCTTCGATGTACAGATTGAACAGTAGGGCGAAAGACTACCTCGCTGTCTTACACCCTTTTTAATCCGAGCACTTCGTTCTTGGTCGTCCACTCTTATTATTCCTTCTTGGCTCTTGTACAAATTGTATATTACCCGTCTCTTCCTACAGTTACCCATCTTTTCCCAGAATTTCGAACATCTTGCACCATTTTACATAGTCGAACCTTTTTCCCGGTCGACAAATCCTATGAATGTGTCTCGATTTTTCTTTAGTCTTGCTTGCATTACCAACCGAAACGTCAGAATTGCCTCTCTGTTGCCTTTACCTTTCCTAAAGCCAAACTGATCATCATCTAACACATCTTCAATTTTCTTTTCCAATCTTCTGTATATTATTCTTGTCAGAAACTTGGATGCATGAGCTGTTAAGCTGATTGTGTGATAATTCTCGCATTTGTCAGTTCTTGCAGTCTTCGGAATAGCGTGAATGACTTCTTTCCGAAAGCCAGATGGTATGTCGCCAGTCTCATATATTCTACACACCAACGTGAGTAGTCGTTTTGTTGCCACTTCCCCCCCAATGATTTTAGAAATTCTGATGGAATGTTATCTATACCTTCTGCCTTATTTGAGCTTAAGTCCTCAAAAGCTCTCTCATATTCTGAACTAATACTGCATCTGCTATCTCTTCTAAATCGACTCCTGTTCCTTCTTCTATGACATCAGACAAATCTTCCCCCTCATAGAGGCCTTCAGTGTACTCTTTCCGTCTATGCGCTCTCTCCTCTGCATTTAACACAGGAATTCCAGTTGCACGCTCAGTGTTACTACCCTTGCTTTTAAAGTCACCGAAGGTTGTTTTGATTTTCCTTTACGCTGAGTCAGTCGTTCCGACAATCGTTTCTTTTCCGATTTCTTCACATTTTTCATGCAGCTATTTCGTCTTGGCTGCCCTGCACTTAATATTTATTTTACTGCCCATTGACTTGTTATTTCTGTATCCCTAAATTTCCCTGAACATTTTCGTACTTCCTTCTTTCATCGGTGAACTGAAGCATTTCTTGCGTTACCCACGGTTTCTTCACAGTTACATTCTTTGTACCTATGTTTTTCTTTCCAACTTCTGTAATTACCGTTTTTAGAGTTGACCATTGCTCTTGAACTGTACTGCCTATTGAGCCATTCCTTATTGCTGTATCTATAGCCTTAGAGAACTTCAAGCGTATCTCATCATTCCTTAGTACTTCTGTACACCACTTCTTTGCTTATTGATTCTTCCTGACTAATGTCTTCAGCTCCAGCCTACTCTTCTTCACTATTAAATTGTGATCTGTGTCTATATCTGCTCCTGGGTACACCTTGAAATTACAGTACTGTAGCGAATCTGCGTCCTAGATGCTCCAGCACAGTCCATGAACTAGCTGCATATGTACTCGAGATCATGGCTTTCACTTGATGAATTCCATGCTCCTCGCTGCCTACCATCTACTGATGGGGAAACTGACTGTCTTCCGACAACACCACATTGCAGGGTGCTGCCAGAACTGAACTTCAACGAAGAAGCCAGCAACAGGGCCTCTTGGGATCCGCTTTACTGTTCAATACTCAGGCAGCTCCAGGGGCTGAGACCTATCTGATGGTAGGCAGGAGATCAACTGAGTAACGACTACCGACAATGACAATTACTGTGCACATTGTTTTCAAACTGATTTTACTCTTAAAGCTGAAAGACAGTGCAACATTGTTGACAATAGCCTGCTTTCATCGTCAACTTTTCAGTTAGGTTCAAGAGATGCACGTTTACCGAGGACATATTTGTACAGGTAACAGGTAGGCTACAAGGGAAATAAGTCCAGAGGAGCACATCCAGCATCTAAATTGCTGTCGCTGCATACTCACCATCTTCCTCCCCTAGAGTACCTCTTGCATTATTTGGTAATCTAGTGAGGATTTTATCAAGTGTAGTGCAAGTAGCTGTGCCTTTCACTTCCTCACAGAATGCCTTCCAGAGGGATAGCTTCAATTCCTTGACCACAAGGTTGTATTTGACAAGAACCTCCTGACATATTACACACTGTCCTTCCATTCTTGCAATGTTGAACATTCTTACCTGCTTCCTTTGCACTTCAAGACACCAAGGTACATTTTTGTTTGTGCACTTCTTTGTGATTGGACAGTTTTCTAAATATGATGTTATAATGGCAGACGTCACTGCATATGCCACTTCCTCAAAATCTACTGGGTTCCTTATTGCAGTTGTGACTTCAAGTAACTGTGAGTATAGGTTTTTCCTGTAAGAGTTGTTGTATATTTTCTTAGGAACCCTATAGGCCTTGGTCTATTTAGTGCCCATTTTAACCTCAAACTTACTATACATGTCATTGTATAAGTGTGGGTCCATCAGGGTGGACCCAAAAGTTATGTCAAGTACTTCTTCCCTCCTCCTATTCTTGAAGATAGGTTCCCTATCCCTATTTAAGATATCCAGATTATTATCTAGTAAAAATTTTGGTAAGTGCTCATATCCACTGTTTGTATCCCTGCTTGCCTGCATGAGGTTGTGGGCGTTGGCATCACAAACAATCAGCAGTTGTTCATTCTGCCGTGAGTAGCTATCTACCAGTCTCCTCACTTCCTGGGAAGAAGTAGCACTGTCCTCTCAAGGAAGGTAAGCTGAGGCCAATACAGTTCCCCTTGTGCTTCCTTCTTCATTTTGTTTCATCCTGATGGTCACTAAGTCTGTCATTGGCATGAATGAAATTCCATTCTTCACATAAATGCATGTTCTGGAGTTCTTTAGACTTCTAGCATAAATCATCTTACCTCCAGTTTTTCCAAGGCCCAAAATGCCCCTTTTACCTGAATATAGATATGGTTCCTAGATGAGGGCCACATCCACCTTCTGTCTTCCCAGAAAACAGATTCAGGGTGGCAGTTGCCCCTTTACTGTGTTGCAGGTTTAGCTGCACACTTGCAGCCTCCAGCTTACTGCCATGGTCACTTCTGGGGTCTTTGATTATCCTGACACCAAACTGTGAGAACCCAAAGTACAATTTAAGAACTTGTTCTTGCGCTGCCATCAGGAATTTTTCCCTGACTTCTGTCTGTCCAGTACAACCCCTTTCAGTTAATTACCATCCAATCCCTCTGGCGAGACCTTCTGGTTCTGCGCCATTATTTTGCCAGTCTTTGGAGAAATATCCTTACAAAGTTTGTTTGTTTTGTTTTGGGGCACAAAAACAACTGGGGGTCATACATGCCCAAGTCAAAACTATAGAACATGAAGACAGTGAGGAATTAAAAAGTGATTATATATCAGTCCTACGTGACATCAGAGAAGGCAGCTAAAAACAGAGACGTGGAGAAAGGGCTACAAAGGACAGAAACAGAGGTCCAAAACTAAAAATTAAATGGCCTTTGCCATATTGCTTTGACGGATAAAAAGTAAAACATGGTCGACAGTTCACGCATCATTTGCTAAAATGGCTGATAACTCTGACAGCAAACCCAGGTGGGAATGTAAATGGTTAAAAAATGGGCACTCCGTCAAAAAGTGGAGGACAGTTAAAACTTGGTCGCAATGTGTACAAAGAGGTGAGAGAATGCCACTTATCAAATGATGATGGCTGAAAAGGCAGTCCCCAATACACAACCTAGTTAAAATGCTCCTCCTAGCGGGAGGGCTGAGAGGAGGTCGTCCAAGCCACTGGGAGACGCTTAATAATCTGGGGGAGGATCATTGGCAATGCCAAAGTGACACCGCCTCCTGACAGATGACAACACAGAGAACAGTGGAGGTAACGTAGGAAGTAATGGGCTGAGTTATGAGGACTGCAGCCTTGGCAGCAGCATCAGCAGCCTTGTTTCCTGGCAGACCGGCATGACCAGGAACAGACATAAACATCACAGTGGCTCCACCAAGAGTGAGCAAGTGACAGTTTTCCTGGATCCACTGCACTAAGGGATTGGCGGTGTATAGCACACATAAACTTTGAAGGGTGCTGAGAAAATCTGAGCAAATGACACAATTGAAAAGTCTGTGTCACCGGATGTACTTTGTGGCCTGATACAGGGCAAAGAGCTCAGCTGCAAATACTGAGCAGTGTGCTGGAAGACGATATCGAAAGACGTGGGTACTAATGACAACGGCACACCTGACAGCTTGGTCAGGGCGAGATCCATCAATGTACACAAAGGTACTATCAGTAAGTTCCTTGTGAATGTCGTAAAACTGAAGATGATAGAGCGAGGCTGGAGTAGCGTCCTTAGGAAGCAAATGAAGGCCAAGGTTAACATGGGCTGCTTCACAAAGCGAAGGTGGTGAAGGGTTCACATCCACCAGAAAAGTTGCAGGTAGTGCAAAGTTAAGCTGCTGGACCAAGTGCCAAAAGCAGACTCCAGGAGGTAACAGAGAAGAGGAATAGGCCCCATACTGGTGTTCAAAGGAATCATCGAAGGAGGAGGTATAGGATGGGTGGCCATGCATGGCATACAAACATCATTCATACCTCTGAGGAGAAAGTCACAGTGGTATGACAGTGATAGTTCAGCAGCTTCAGCATACTCTCAACCGGGCTAGTGTAAAAGGCACCAGTGGCCAAATGGGATGCCACAATGGTCGATAGTGTTGAGACTGTTGTAACCACGACCATTATGGTTGCGGGGTTGCTGAGAATGAAGCGCGGCGGGACCATATGGGAGCAACCTGAGAAACAACAAATGAACGGGAAGGAACGGACATGAACAACGATGGACGACTGAGTGGGACCTTACGATAACAACATGCAAGAAGCAACAGGGTGATAAAAGACAACCAAACGATTCCACAAAGTCCACTAGTCACGAAAACAAAGTACTGTAAACATGCTGTCTGTTGCTGAGATATCAACAGATTCCACGAATTTCAGACTGCCTAGCTGAGCGAGAGGCAGGCACTTATATACAGGATGCGGTACATCGCTATTGGCTGCTGGGACCACATGCTCCACTGTGGTGCCCTCATGTTATAAATGAGCCAGGAACGTGCGCAGCCACGGCTTACGGTGTGACAGCTGTAGAGACCTCTAGTGGTAATCAAGGTCCTTGCTGTCTGATGCAGATTCAAAACCCGTGGCACTCGGTACCAGAGAGACGGCTTAGGAGGGACGGATGTGCAGACACATAAACAAAGCACCCATAGTCTACTTTCGACATGACAAGGGCTGGTACAAACAGAGGAGGGTGGTTCGATCTGCATCCCAGGAAGCACCACTGAGGACATGTAGGACAGTGAAGGACCATGTACAGCGGGCTAACAGATAAGACACATTGGAGGACAAAGAGTGTTTCCTATCAAGCATGAGCCCCAGGAATTTTTTAGTTTCAACATATGGAAGAGCAACAAGCCCAAGACGTAAAGCTGGTTGAAGAAACCAATTGCACTGCCAGAAATTCATACAGACAGTTTTGTCTGTGAAAAAATGAAAGCCACTGTCAATGCTCCAGAGTAAAGACAATCAAGACATTGCTGAAGATACATCAATGAGCCAGCTTCATGGAGAACTGCAATAGATGGCAAAATTGTCAACAAAAAGGGGAGACAGAGATGCCCGGCAGAAAACAGGCCATTATAGGATTAATGGCCATAACAGGACAGAACACTGAGGCACACCAGTTTCCTGGATAAAGGCATCCGACAAGGCAGAACCCACGCGCATCTTGAAAATTTGGTCTCTTAAAAATTCCTGGAGGAAACAGGGCAGGTGGCCAAGGAAGTCCCACATGTAAAGAGTACAGAGGACACCAGTTCTCCAGCAAGTGTCATAGGCCTTCTCCAAATTGAAAAATGTGGCCATCGTCTGGAATTCCCACAGAAAACCATTCATGACAAGGGTGGACAAAGTAACGAGATGGTCAACTGCAGAACGCTATGCTCAAAAACCACGGTGCGCAGTCATTACTAAATTGCGAGATTCAATCCACAATACTAGCCAGGCATGAATCATTCATTCCATCACCTTGCAAACACAGCTGGTGAGAAAGGTGGGTCAGTAGCTAGAAAGCAGGTTTTTGTCCTTACCGGGCTTAGGTATGGGTAGGACAGTGGCTTCACACCAATGTCCAGGAAACGTGTTCTCTGCCAGATGCAGTTGTACCTATTAAGCAGTAACTGCTTGCCCGCAAGAGAAAGGTGCTGTAACATCCAAATGTTGACAGCGTCTGGCCCTGTGGCAGAGGATAGGGATGAACTGAGAGCATGATCTAGCTCCCTCATAGTAAAGACGGCAATGTATCACTCACGATTCTGAGAAGAGAAGAGTATCGCCCGAGCTGCCTCCGCTCATTTCCAATGGAGAAAGGCAGGGTGATAGTGGGAAGTGCGCGAAATTTCCACAAAAATGGTGGCCTAAGTTGTTGGACATAGCAATAGGGTCCATGATGACAACATCTGCTACTGTCAGGCCGGAAATTGAGGAGTGGATCTTGGTCCCAGAGAGCCATCGGGGGTTGGCCCACACGACAGAGGAAAGGATGGAACTGTGAAAATAACTAGTGAATGAAATCCAGCTCACTTTTTTGCTATTGCGAAGAATGCAACAACATTTTACACCCATCTGATTATAATGAATGCAGTTTACCATTGAAGGATGGCAATTAAAAATGCAGAGAGCATGTCTTTGCGTGCAAATTGTGTCTTGGCATGCCTCAGTCCACCAAGGGACTGTGACATGGTGTGATAAAGAGGAAGTGTGAGGAATGGAACGTTCTGCATCAGTAAGGATAACATTTGTGAGATATTCCACCTGGTAGTCACAACTGGGGAAATCTTGTTCTTCTAAGGTCCCCTGGGAGAACTAAAGCCACTGGTCAGCCTTAGAAAGCAGCCATATGTGGTGTAGGGGTCAGCAATGGGTAGCATACAGGAAATGGTCACTTTAGTAGGTGTCAGGAAGAACGGACCACTCAAGATGATGCGCAAGCTGGGCAGTGCAGAAGGATAAGTCCAGAAGGTAACAGGTGTGCAAGGAGTCAGAAAGGAATGTGGGTGCTCCAGTCTTAAGGTAGAAGAGGTTGAGCTCATTAAGATCAGCCAAGAGGGCACCTCTCTGACAGGTCCTGGGAGAACCCCAAAGGGGATGATGTGCATTAAAGTTAAGGAGTAGCAGAAATGGGGGAGGTGGCTGCACAATAAGCTGAAGTGACAGCGAATGACGGAGGGACATAAATGGTACAAAGGGAAAAAGTCATGGGAGCAAGGAAAAAGTGAACTGCAATATCCTGATGATGGGTAGTCAGGGAGATGGGCTGACTATGGATGTCATCCTGTATGAGCAATATGACGCCCCCATGAGAGGGAATGCCAGGTGGAAGATCAAAATGAACCGGGAAAAAATGTGAAAGCTCAAAGTGGTCATGAGGACACAATTTTGTTTCCTGATGGCAGAGTATAAGGGGACGCTGTGATGCTAAAAGCAGCCGTAAATCCTCTTTGTGGGACTGAAAGCTGTGAACGTCCCATTGGAGGAGAGAGATGATGATGAAGAAGCAAAGGGAATGTCACCTCGGTGGCTGCCGAGTGACAGCCTGCAAAAACTTGCTGCTACAGGGCACAGAAGCAGGATTATTTTGTTCCATGAGGTCCACAGAAGTATAAGCTTGCTTGTGCTGTCGGTCTGTAGAGTCCAATGAAGAAAAACAGTTAGTGGTGCGCATCAGTGACATGGAAGTGGGCCGAGCTAAGGTATCATGTAGTTACGCCGTCGAAGAGGATCTTCGAGTCAGTGAAGGAAAAGAACATTTGCCTTTGTTGGACTTCTTCAATCCTTTCTGGTTAGTAGAGGAACACTCAGGTGTTGTTTGGCTGGAGGAATGTAGAAGTCTTCACTCTTTCTGTCCTTTCCGGCCTACCAGCTGTGTAGCTGGTGGCTTTGCCCCTTGAGGCAAGAGTTTGATGGCTTTTTGTACAGCTCAACAGAGGGATGGCGACAATACCTTGACACTGGGTGATTTCTCAACCCCAGAACTGAATTTGAGGTTGTATGTCTGCATGGTCAAGTCCTTTGTGGAGTGATAGGTAACAAGAACAGAACTGTAAGTGCCAGATGGGAGAATGCAGGGTTTGAGACTAGCCAAAATCTTGAGAGCGACTGGGTGAGGCACTTTTTCCTTTACCCAGATCTCCTGGACAGCCCGCTCATCAAGATACATGGGACAATCCCAAGATGAGGTGGCATGGCCACCACTACAGTTGATACAGCAAGGAGAAGGAGGCGGACAATCGCCCTCATGCACATCCATCCCACAGGTTACACATTTGGCTGGGTGTCGACAAGGCATTATAGTGTGGCTGAAGCGATGACACTGGTAGGAGCACATCGGGTTTGGAATGTACAGCTGGACTGTGATAATTTCATAGCCTGCTTTAATCTTGGACGGAAGCACCACTCTATCAAAGGTGAGAAAAAGAGTGTGGGTGGGCACTAAGGAGGAATCTACCTTCCGCATCACCTGATGGATATGACACCCTCATCAGAAAGGTAAGACTGGATGTCGGCCTCAGTCAGACTGTTGAGCAGCCTAGTGTAAATAACATCACGGGAGGAATTCAGAGTTCTAAGGGCCTCGAAACGAACAGGATAGCTGTGGAGAATCGAGGTGGCAAGCAGTCATTGTGCTTGAGAATCAAAAGTAGTCTCCAAAAGCAAAGTGCTATTCCATAAATGGGAGCAGGATTTTACAGGGCCAGCAATGGCACCAACACCTTTCTGAATAATAAACGGATTTACAGTTGTGAAGGACTGACTGTCTTCAGTATGTGAAATCATGAGGAACTGTGGTGCAGCTGGAAGGGGCTTTCAATCAGTAGCCTCATTCCATTTATGTTTTGTAGATGTTGATTGTGAAGATGATTGGCTCATTGCAAGAAAATGCCCCATTGTTGCCAGCGGCTCTGATGGTGCACTCCTTCCAACTGGGTGCCTCCTTCACAAGGGGGCGAACCCGCCTTAGGTGATTGTTCACACCTCAGACCACACCTCCTGAATACCTGATGGAGGGACCAATCGGCAATTTGGAAAGGTTACAACTCAGGCAGTCACCCCTCCATTGGCCTGGCCTGTACCAGGGGGTACGTTCGAACCCTACCTATTGACCCAGGGCTGGGAATTACTCGTTACCCAGTCACCTGTTACATGTCAGACACGTGGGCCGGCCTTCAGGAGAGCACATGGAGGAAGAAGAAAAAGAGGAACCTCAAACACCGAAGCGGAGGAATGAGAGGAGAAGAGAAACAAAGAAAGGAAACTGGAACGAAAAACAGCAGTAAGACTGTTCTTATGTCAGTGACAGACAACGCGGAACATTCCCAATAACACCCCAGATGTGTTCCCCATGGGCAGGAGAAAAAGAATTGCAAGAGGATAGACATTCAGCATGGAAGGGAAAAGATGCTGCGAAGGCTGGAGCCCCATGGTAGCCAAGCACGAACATGCCAATGAGTGGCAAGCCTCCTGGGGGGATATCCTTATGAAGAGCTCAACCATTGTCTTGATCAGCAGTTTCACCTCCTTCCACTGAGATATCTTGGGTCCCATCTCTTCACGCCACTCCACTGTGTCCATCCCCTCACAGACAAAGATAAAGGCACCTTAGTCTAGATAGACCCTCCTGAATTTTGGTCCTGGGCTTGTCCAAACCCCCCCCCCCCCCTCCCCCTGACTTTCTCAAAGAGCCATCTGAACAAGCTCCATCTGCTACAAAGTGATGGGGACCAGTGGATGTCCCTGCTGGATAACTGCCATCCTGAAAACCAAGACTGCAGTACTATATGTCTGGTTCCCTATTTCCTACTTTGGATTTTTCTGGATCCATTTTCCAAGCAGACTGGACAGTGAAATCCCTATTTTACCATTCCGTATTGTCCAGACTTAAAAAGCACAAAACTGAGAAAAATGCAGTAGGAGGAAAACATTAAAACCCCCAAAGTAGAGCAGAAACATATGTAATTGGCATATATGATTAAAGATCATAATCCTCTCCAATACAGTGTATAAAATCTTTGTAAATGCAGGAAATTAAATGTACAGTACAATATTTATACAAAAATTTGTGGTAATGAATTTCATCAGTCCTTAAAAAATCACAATTGTATAACAGCAAGTAAAAACTCGTCAAAAGGCTGAAATTGGTATCCAGGTATAAGGTAATTGAGCTATTTTCCGATGGGCTACGACCACAAATTGCACATCAAAACATGTATTTATGTGAAATCTTTCCTTGGTGCTCACCCAGAAAAAAGAAAAATTGATGAACATGATTAATTAAACCAAACACTGTCAACTACAGTGAAAGGCATTGGAATCTAAAATGGGAGGGACGGAGGGAGGGAGGTGTTTTCTGTCTGTAGCCAATGGCAGTGCAGCATACTCTGGTGACTTGAGAGCAGTGACCTCTAACGTATTGCTTGTAAACTTTGTTCAGGTTTCATGAAAGCACATATATACACACAAGTTTTCCTTCACATGTGGAACTTTTTATACCAGTAACTGTTCACTGAACACGTGCTGTTAATTGTGGTGCTGCACATAGCAAATGGAATAGTCTACATTGGCTGCAGTTGGTAGAGGCATGATACATTCTGGATTCTGTCAACAGGCTACGAGCAGAAGTACTGTAAGTAAAATTAATGCACAATAGTGAAGGGCATACCAGGTATAACTATACAAATTAAACCTAAGTGGAAGCTGCAGTCATTCCATTTACTATACACCAATCATATCAGCTATACTTTGGAACAAGCCACCAAGTAAGCTCACTGTTTATCATGCTATACGCCACAGCACTAGCATAACATCACCATGTTATACAGCTATTGGCTGCAGGTGGAAAACAAACATCCGATTTGTTACAAACATTTGAGATGATGTAATTCAGCAGTTTTCACTGTGTTTCACAGTTTTCAGCTTATTTTACCATGTAGGCTATCAATTTTGTTCCTATTTTTGAGGTGAACAAAAAATGAAAGAACCATCAAACTTGGGTGCTGTAAAGTACTATAATTTATGGTAGTAGTGTTGGGAAATGGATCGACTGGTTACGTACCCTTGTTTTACTAATGGAAAAATCCACATTTTTTCCTAGTAAGTCTATTAGATGACATAATACTTTGAAACTTCTTTCTTGTTTGTTTATGGATTTGCAATCTGGTTATGTCAGTTGATGTTACAAGCGTTGGTAAAATTGCTTCCTAGGAGGAGAATGAAATTCTTGCACCAACTTCGATTTATAGCTTCTGTGCCTGTTTGTACTTTATACTCCAGTACTTGAGGAATTTTGAATGTTTTGTAGGGTAAGGTCTGCAAACTTACTATGTAGTGAGCTAAACAAAGTGGGTTTGGCTGGTACAGAAAGGCAAGTGTGCACACTATCACTGTGTTATTCTAGGCTTGATGAGAGAAACAGAGATGTGAAAAATGAGTTTACTTCCTCAATTGATGTTAGAAGCTTATTAGAAGTCAGCTCAGTGAATTTCTGTATACTGTGTAAAATGTACATTTAGAAGAAAGCTCAGGCACTAAAGTTTTGCTTCATGTCTTCTGTAACTGCTGCCGATCTTTACAATCTACTGTGTGTAGTGCAAAGTATATAAATGAGTAGTGTATGTAGTTGTTGCAAACTGTATCACGTCACATTTGACCACTAAAGTCTTTAAAATGTGTTGTCGCAAAACCCTTGCTCTATTTCTCTGTGACATCTCTGCCACAGCACATGATCTACACAAAAAGTGGATTTTCAGCACTTCACAAAATACTTTCACCCCTGATGCACTCCCATCATTGAAGAGCCACTCCCCCTCTCCACAAATCCAGCAGGAAAGTTCATTTTATGTGTGTTAGTGTGGTGAGTTGTCTGCACTGGCCATTGGATGATGTAACAAGTCGCCAGCCAATAAGAGCTCACTAGCTGGAAATGGCTGACATTTCCTTGATTCTGACCCAGCATATTCTTCGATATTCGGTGTTTGAATTTAAAAGGTTTATGATCGATATTGTTGCTGAATACAGTACATCGGAAATCCATGCAAAAAAATGATGCCGAGTTATAAGTGGCACAAAAAAAAAAAAGGTGGCGGCTGGGCACCTTCATCACATACTGGTTCGGTCTGGGACACTGTGTCAACTGTCCTGTTTTTCCATTGCTGCCACAACCTAGCAGTGGTTTTATCATGATCACACGATGAAGCTATGTGTTGCAAGTTGTGTTGGTAACACAGATCGTGGATTACATCAGCATTTCCTCTCTCTCATGTCTCCCCTCTCTACAACGGCCTAAAATATTCCCTTAACTTCATGGTGCAAACCACCTGTTTTCTGTACCACTTCTAGCTCATTCAGTCACATCAAATATCAATAGGAAGACGACAGCATGAAGTCAAACGAGACTTCAGTAAGAGTGTAGAATCGAGGTAAACCTTACTAGGGAGAAACTTAAAATCAGGGAATTTTTGGCCTTAATCTTATGGTTTTTCATGGGTGCCATGAATCTATGGCATAGAATCACGAAAAATGTAAAATCGGAGAACATAAAATTGATGTTCCACTGTAGGTATTGATGTTATTAATGCCATGTATTCAAGTTATTACAAGTAATCTGAAGTAAGATGTGTATAAATCAAAGAACATTTCACAATAGAGCCCAACTGAATGAGGCAGGGCAGGTGTTCAGACACTGACTTCATATTCGGGATCCTGATTAGATTTCCTGTGGTTTTCCTGAATCACTTCAGGCAAATGCTAGGATGGTTCCTTCATAAAGACCATGGCCAAATACCTGTTCTGTCCTCATTAAGTATACATAGTATGCTGTATGTATGTATATTTTTGAATGGTTGGTTTTCATTGTATAACTGTTGACCTGTCCTATATCACTATGATAATCCTTGGATAAATTACGCAGTGCACAGTGGCATTTAATGAGCCATTCTTCGCATCTCTACATGTGAACTGAATGAGAAGAAACCCTCATACATAGTGCAATAGGAAACACCCCTTTTTGCTATGGTGATTTGTAATGTAGGGACACAGAATTGCAACATGTAATTATCAAAATCAAATACATGATACAGACCTTTGCAATTAAAAAACTGGTACAAACTGATAGTGCAAGCACACCTTAGAGGTAAATGACACATTCTTTCATTAAAATACAAAGATCAATACTAAGCTGTTACTGAAAATCTGCAATAGTGTGTCACATCACAGTCAAAAGAGCTACTAACACTAAAACTATAAATGAGTCATGAAACAGTGGTCTCACACAGAAAAATGTTAGAAAATTACCTGTCGCTGACCCTGATGATTCATTCTTGCTGCTCTGTGGAAGTCGTTGCTTTTCTTTCTCAGACATTATGGTAGATACCTTGGCACCTCAAGGATTTTTTTTTAAATATATAGTCACAATCACTTAAAAGTTTGTCACATTCAGAAAAGAAGAAATTCCATGTCTCAATCCAGTCTCACATGACATCCATTAAAACTGGCTTTGTCACAGCAAGGACATCTGATTTTCTTTATTCTGGAAAAAAATAATAATGGTTTTGAACAGAGATATTACATAAAAGCTTAATATTTATATAATTCTTCGTTCTGACATTATCAAAAGTCATTTTGACATTATGAAAGGTGTTATTGTGCCCAAAGTTTCTCTCAGAGCCCTCAGAAGTACAGGATAAATTGTTATCTTAGAAAAATCTCCACAAAAGTCTTTATTACAGGTTAACCTAGCTCTATGTGTTAAAGAACTTAGATTGTACATCATACCATGATGGATATAGAACCATAGCCACACGAACTATTTTGAACACTTGCGGGCCGTAGGGGATATACTTCCCACTAACTATATTTCTCTACTGCATTTATGGGAATACGTGTTACTACTTCTGTGTGATCCTGGCAGTGGTAGTCCACCACGTATTACCACCACTGTATATGGCTGCATCTTGTGGTAGTTCGCTGCACCAATTGTATGAAAACTGTAATGGAATCACTACCGTTGTTGGAACACATTGCTTTGCTTCTGCAGGATACTTTATTATTTCACAAACTGACCTCTTGATTATGTTCCGATGGAAACCATGATGGGCGATCTGGATGACCAAATCATTTGTTCTAATTGTCCAGAATGTTCTTCAAACCAGTCACAAACAATTGTGACCTAGTGACATGACAGTGTTGTTTGGGAATATGAAGTTCATAAATGGCTGCAAAGGGTCTCCAAGTAGCTGAAGATAACCACTTCCAGTCTGGTTCAGTTGGACCAGAAGACCCAATCCAATCCTTGTAAACACAGTCCACACCATTATGGAGCCACCACCAGCTTTCACATGGGTTGTCAACAACTTGGTTCCATGGCTTTGTAGAGCCTGCACCCACTCGAACCCTACCATCAGCTCACTAAGTGAAATCATGACTCGTCTCACCAGGCCACAGTTTTCCAGTCATCTAGCATCCAACTGATACGTTCGAGGACCAGGAAGAGTTTGTTTAGTTTTGCTTTAGGAAGCAAAAAAACAGCTGGGGTCATACACACCCAAATCAAAACAAGAGAATGACTGTGTATCAGTCCCAATAGACAGAATAGGAGACAGCTAAAAACAGGCACGTGGAAAAAGGGCTAAAACACCATACAGTAATGGAGGTCCAAAACTAAAAATTAAATGGCCTTCACCATATTGCTTGGCAGATACAAAGAAAAACGCGATTGACAGCCTGTGTGTCATTCACTAAAATGGCTGATAAATCAGGCGGCAAACCCAAGCTGGACCGTAAATGGTTAAAAAAAAGGGCAGTCCAGCAGGAAGTGGTGGACAGTTAAAATTTGTGCACAATGTGTACAAAGTGGTGAGGCAGCGCCAATGAGCAAATGACGATGGCTAAAAAGGCAGACGAGTTAAAATAATCTCCTCCCGGCGGGAGAGCCAAGAGGAAGAAGTTGTCTAAGGCAATGGGAGAGGCTTAAACAACAGTGTGAGAGGTTTAAATAAGGTGAACCTTATTCCTGAGAAGGGAGGACCATTGGCGATGCCAAAGGGACACCACCTCCTGACAGACGGCAATGCAGAGATCATCGGAGGGAATATAGGTACTCTTGGGCTGAGGTACAAGGACTGCAGTCTTAGCAGCAGCATCAACAGCCTTATTTCCTGGCAGACCGACATGACCAGTAGCCCACAGAAATATGACACTGGCTCCAGCAACAGTGAGCAAGTCACAGGTTTCCTGGACCCGCTACACTAAGGGATGGGCAGTGTACAGCGCACATAGACTTCGAACGGCACTGAATGAGTCTAATCAGAGGACACAATTGTAAATGCTGTGTCACTGGGTGTACTCCATGGCCTGATACAAGGCGAAGAGCTTGGCTGTAAATACTGAGCAGTGTGCCAGAAGTCGATATCGAAAGACACAAGTGCCAATGATGAAGGCACACCCGACCTCAAGGTTGGTCTGAGAGCCATCAGTGTATACAAAGGTACTACCACAAAGTGCCATGCTAAGGTTGTGAAACTGGAGGTGATAGACCGAGGCTGGAATAGTGTCCTTAGAAAGTGAATGAAGGCCAAGGTTAACATGGGCCACTTCACGCAGCCAAGGTGGTGAAGAGTTCACATTTGCTGGGAAAGTTGCAGGTAGTGTGAAGTTAAGCTGCTGAAACAAGTGCCAAAAGCGGACTCCAGGAGGTAACAGAAGAGGGATGTGCCCCATACTGGTGTTCAAAGGAATCATCAAAGGAGGAGGCATAGGATGGGCAGCCATGCATGGTAGACAAATGGCATGCATACCTGCTGAGGAGAAAGCCACGGCAGTAGGACAGTGGTAGTTCAGCAGCTTCAGCATACAGACTCTAAACAGGGCTGGTGTAAAAGGTGCCCATGGCCAAATGTATGACACGGTGGTGGATAGTGTTGAGGCGGCATACGAGGGATGGGCATGCAGACATATAAACAAAGCACCCATAGTCAAGTTTCGAATGGACAACAGAGCGGTACAAACGGAGGAGAGTAGTTCGATCGGCACCCCAGGAAGTACCAGTGAGGACACACAGGAGATTGAGGGGCCGCGTACAGCAGGCTGCCAGATAAGACACATGCGAGGACCAAGAGTGTTTCCTATCGAACATGAGCCCCAGGAAAGTCGTAGTTTCAACAAACGGAAGGTCAACAGGCCCAAGATGTAGAGATGGTCAGAGAAACCATTTGCCCCACCAGAAATTCATAAAGATAGTTTTGTCAGTGGAAAAGTGAAAGCCACTGAAGCCACTATCAATGCTGCAAGAGTAAAGATGATCAAGACAGTGCTGAAGGCGCCACTCAGTGAGACAGGTCCATGGAGAACTGTAATAGATGGCAAAATCATCAACAAAAAGAGAACCGGAGATGTCCAGTGGGAGACAGGCCATTACAGGGTTATTGGCAATAGCAAAGAGGACAACACTCAGGACAGAACCCTAAGGCACACCATTTTCCTGGATAAAGGTGTCCGACAAGGCAGAACTCGCACACACTCTGAAAACTCGGTCTTATAAAAATGCTCGAAGAAAACAGGGCAGGCACCCACAGGAGCCCCACATGTAAAGAGCATGGAGGATACCAGTTCTCCAGCAAGTGCCATAGGCCTTTTCCAAATCGAAAAACACGGCCACTGTCAGGGACTTCTGCAGAAAACCATTCATGACATGGGTGGACAAAGATACGAGATGGTCAACTGCACAACGTCATGCATGAAATCCACATTGTGCATTCATTAGTAAATGGCGAGACTGGAGCCACCATACCAGCCGGCCATGAATCATACGTTCCACCATCTTGCAAACACAGCTGTTAAGAGAGATGGGCCGGTAGCTAAAAAGAAGGGTTTTGTCCTTTCCGGGCTTAGGGATGGGTATGATGGTGGCTTCATGCTAGCATCCAGGAAATATGCCCTCCGTCCAGATGTGGTTATACGTGTTAAGCAGAAAGTGCTTGCCCACAAGAGAAAGGTGCTGCAACATCTGAACGTGGATGACGTGTGGCCCTGGGGCGGAGGATCGGGATGAACTGCGAGAATGATTTAGCTCCCTCGTAGTAAAGGCGGCATTGTAGCACTCATGATTCTGAGAGAAGTGTATTGCCCGAGCCACGAGAGAAGTGTATTGCCTGAGCCACCTCTGCTCGTTTCCAATGGAGGAAGGGAGGGTGATAGTGGCAAGTGCACGAAATTTCCACAAAAATGGTGGCCTAAGTTGTTGGACATAGCAATAGGGTCCATGATGACATCATCTGCTACTGTCAGGCCGGAAATTGAGGAGTGGATCTTGGTCCCAGAGAGCCGTTGGAGGTTGGCCAACACGACAGAGGAAAGGATGGAACTGTGGAAAGAACTAGTGAACGAAATTAAGCTCACTTTTTTGCTATCACGAAGAATGCAACAACATTTTACACCCATCTGATTATAATGAATGCAGCTTACCATTGAAGGATGGCAGTTAAAAACGCAGAGAGCACGTCTTCGAGTGCAAATTGTGTCTCGGCATGCACCAAGGGACTGGGACACAGTGTGGTAAAGAGGAAGTGTGAGGAATGGAACGTTCTGAAGCAGTAAGGATAACATTTGTGAGTTATTCCACCTGGTCATCACAACTAGGGAAATCTTCTTCTTCGAAGGTCCCCAGGGAGGAGTAAAGCCACCGGTTAGCCTTAGTAAGCTGCCATTTATGTGGTGTAGGGGTCAACAAACGGGTAGCATACAGGAAATGGTCACTTTAGTAGGTTTCAGGAAGAACGGACCACTCAAGATGATGGGCAAGCTGGGCAGTGCAAAAAGATAAGTCCAGAAGGTGATAGGTGTGCAAGAAGTCGGAAAGGAAGGTGGGCTTCGTGCTCCAGTCTTAAGGTAGAAGAGGTTGAGCTCATTAAGATCAGCCAAGAGGGCACCTCTCTGACAGGTCCTGGGAGAACCCCAAAGGGGATGATGTGCATTAAAGTTAACAAGTAGCAGAAATGGGGGAGGTAGCTGCACAATAAGCTGAAGTGACAGCGAATGACAGAGGGACATAAATGGTACAGAGGGAAAAAGTCAAGGAAGGAAGAAGTGAACTGCAACAGCTTGATGATGGGTAGTCAGGGAGATGGGCTGACTACGAATGTCATCCTGTATGAGCACCATGACACCCCCATGAGATGGAATATCGACCTCAGAGGAAGGTCAAAATGAATCGGTAAGTAATGTGAAAGCTAAAATCTGTCTGAGGGCGCAACAGTACATGACATAGCTCCATGCAGTATATCAAATCAGACTTTCAAAGCAGTGCGTTCAATTAACAATATAAATATTGCAAACTTTAGGGAAAGCCTACAGCAACTAGACTGGGATGAAGCGTATAAGGAACCTGATGCAAACTTGAAATATAACTTATTTCACGATACACTTTTAAGGGTATTTGAAAATTGTTTTCTCAAGAAAATAGTTAAACATAATTCCAAGAAAACATATAAAAAACCATGGCTAACTAAAGGAATAAGAATATCTTGCAACCGTAAAAGAGAACTGTATCTAACAGCAAGAGGGAGTACTGACCCCGAAATTGTTCAATATTATAAAAACTATTGTGCGGTACTAAGAAAAGTTATTAAAAAGTCCAGAAGCATGTGAATCATGTCTGAGATCAGTAACTCTGATAATAAAATTAAAGTAATTTGGAATATTATTGAAAGGGAAACAGGGCAACCAAGAGCACAGGAAGACTTTAGTGCCATAAAACTGAATGACAAGTGTACTAACAAACAATCAGAAATTGAAAATATTTTCAATAATCATTTTTTAAATGTTGTGGAGAAAATAGGATCTAGATCTTCACTAGAAGAGGCAAGGCTACTAATAGAAGAGGCCATACCTGTGCAGTTTGAAACAACTGTAATTCCACCAACCTCTCCCTCTGAAATCAGTAAAATAATAAACTCACTGAAAAGTGAAAGCTCTTACGGAATTGATGGCATTTCCAGCAAGGTACTTAAAGCTTGTTCCCCACAGATAAGTAGGATTCTCAGCCACATATGTAATAGCTCGTTGGAGCAGGGTGTTTTCCCCGATAGACTGAAATATGCCATTGTAAAACCATTGCATAAAAAGGGGGATACGTCGGATGTGAACAACTACAGCCCAATATCTCTTCTGACAGCTCTATCAAAAATTTTTGAGAAAGTAATGTATTCAAGAGTAGCCTCCCATATTTATAAAAATAAAGTACTAACAAAATGTCAGTTTGGTTTTCAGAAAGGCTTTTCAACAGAAAATGCTATATACGCTTTCACTGAATAACCGGACATCACCCATTGGTATTTTTTGTGATCTCTCAAAGGCCTTTGATTGTGTAAATCATGGAATTCTTTTAGATAAGCTAAATCATTATGGTTTGAGGGGGACAGTGCACAAATGGTTTAATTCATACTTAACTGGAAGAATGTAGAAAGTTGAAATAAGTGATTCATGTAATGTTAAAACAACAGCTGATTCCTCAAACTGGGGGGCTATCAAGTACGGGGTCCCACAGGATTCGGTCTTAGGTCCTTTGCTGTTCTTGATATACATTAATGACTTACTGTTCTTGATATACATTAATGACTTACCGTTCCACATTGATGAAGATGTAAAGTTAGTTCTTTTTGCTGATGATACAAGTATAGTAATAACATCCAAAAACCAAGAACTAAGTGATGTAATTGTAAATGATGTTTTTCACAAAATTTTTAAGTGGTTCTCAGCAAACGGACTCTCTTTAAATTTTGATAAAACACAGTATATACAGTTCCGTACAGTAAATGGCACAACTCCAGTAATAAATATAGACTTTGAACAGAAGTCTGTAGCTAAGGTAGAATTTTCAAAATTTTTAGGTGTGTCCATTGATGAGAGGTTAAACTGGAAGCAACACATTGATGGTCTGCTGAAACGTCTGAGTTCAGCTATGTATGCTATTAGGGTTATTGCAAATTTTGGTGATAAGAATCTCAGTAAATTAGCTTACTATGCCTACTTTCATTCACTGCTTTCGTATGGCATCATATTCTGGGGTAATTCATCGTTGAGTAGAAAAGTATTCATTGCTCAAAAATGTGTAATCAGAATAATTGCTGGAGCCCATCCATGGTCATCCTGCAGACATCTATTTAAGGATCTAGGGATCCTCACAGTATATATATTCACTTATGAAATTTGTTGTTAATAATCCAGCCCAGTTCAAAAGTAATAGCAGTGTGCATAGCTATAACACCATGAGAAAGGATGATCTTCACTATGCAGGGTTAAATCTGACTTTGGCACAGAAAGGGGTAAATTATGCTGCCACAGAAGTCTTTGGTCACCAACCAAACAGCATCAAAAGCCTGACAGATAGGCAACTAACATTTAAAAATAAGTTAAAAGAATTTCTAGATGACAACTCCTCCTACTCATTGGCTGAATTTTTAGATATAAATTAAGGGGGGCAAAAAAAAAAAAAAAACCTTAAACATTAGTGTCATGCAATTATTTTGTGTAATGTAATATCTTACAGACATCTTTTATTAATCGACACGTTCCACATCATTACGAACTGTCGTATTCATGATCTATGGAACAAGTATTAATCTAATCTAATTTCATTTCCTGAAGGCAGAGTACAAGGGGATGCTGTGATGCTAAAAGCAGCTGTAAATCCTCCTTGTGGGACCGAAGGCCGTGAACATTCCATTGGAGGACAGTCAGGAGGAGGAAGAGATGTAGGGGTCTCAACTTGACAGCCGACAAGTGACAGCCGGTGTGTAGTCGCTACTACAGGGCACAGAGGCAGGAGGATCCTGCTCCATGGGGTGCTTGTGTGGTCGGTCCATGGAGTCCAACACTGAAAAACGGTTGGTGGTGTGCACCGGTGAGACAGAGGTCGGCCGGGCTAAGGTACTATGCGGCGACACCATCAAACAGGATCTTCGAGTTGGTGAAGGAGAAGAACATTTGCCTTTGTGGACTTCTTTGAGCCTTTCCGGTTAGAGGAAGATTCGGGTGGTGTTTGGCTGGAGGGACAGAGGAAGTCTTCACAGGAACACAGGAATAGTGCTGAAGGTGATGTAGTGCTGTTTGCAAAGACACTCGCAGTGGTTGTTTAATGTAACAGCCCATTAACGGCAAATTTTGCTGCACTGTCATAACGGATATGTCGTCATACATACCACATGAATTTTTGTGGTTGTTTCACACAGTGTTACGTGCCTGTTAGCAGTCACAACTCTATGCACACACCGCTGCTCTCGGTTGTTAAGTGAAGGCCACTGGCCGCTGCGTTGTTTGTGATGAGAGGTATTGCTTGAAATGTGGTAATCTCACCACATTCTTGACACTGTTGATCTCTGAATATTGAATTTCCTAATGATTTCTGAAATGGAATGTCCCATGCATCTAGGTCCGACTACCACTCCACATTTATAGCCTTTTCATTTCCATCTTACAGTCATAATCATGTCAGAAACCATTTCATGTGAATCATCTGAGTGCAAATGACAGCTCTGCCAATCCAGTGTCCTTTTATACCTTGTGTACATGATACTACCTCCATCTGCATATCACTATCCCATGACTTTTGTCATCTCACTATATGTACCATCATAGTTTCTGGTCCTAAATCACAAAAACAAAATTTTAAAAAAGTAAACAGTTAACTGATCACAATTCTAACACAACACCAGAATAATTATCTTCATTGAGTTGCTACAAAAAACGCACTCAGAAAAGGGTTAAACCAAACATATTAAGTTGGTTCACTTGGCCACAATCTGGAATGAGAGCATCAGCAAGACAAATACTGTAAAAGAAAATTTAGTTCCTCCATTAAAGTTATAGCAACACATTGAAGCTAGTGTTTCCTTGCACAGTATGGAAGTTGACTGAAATAATTGTAAGAATAAAGTGAGATTCACACCTGGCACAGGATATCTTGTTTTATGAGGAGATTTAAAGTGGCTCATAAAATAACAACAAAATGCACACTGAACAGAAACATAACTTTTAAGAAACAGTGGCATAAGTTACTCAGGTGAGTTAAGGGCACTTTTGTGTTTGTTTACAACAGAGTAATAAGAATGAAGTATAAACTGCTTGAGTAATTGCTGCAACTGCTACAACCTAGAACAGTTGTGATGAAGCAAGCTCGGATATTTTTAATCCCCCTCTTGTTTTGCCATCTGCCTCCTTAAATTCATTTTTTCGATTTTAACTGATTACCATTAACAAACATGAGTATAATCTACATTTCAATGAAAGAGAAAGATTGGCCCTTAGTTTTAAAGAATATAACACGAGATCTAATTTTGTTCTTGGTTTTAGGTATGTAATTGATTTTCCAATTTATTTTGACTATTTCTAGTTAGTATCATTTGTTATAGGGTGAAATCAATAATTGTTTCATAACTTACATTCTATTGTTGACATATAAATAAATATAAATTCTGTAATAATTATAAGTATTTGGAGGAACAACTAATAGTATTCTTAAAGTATTTATTTGGCTCTATTCGAAAACATGTTAGCAAAGCCAGACCTTGGTTGGTTGGTTTAAAGGGGGGGAAAAGGACCAAACTGCGAGATCATCGGTCCCTTGTTCCCAGTAGAACAATTACCCAAGGGAAAGAAGAAAACAAAGAAGACATTCAGCACAATAACAAGAGAAAGAAAGAACCAGAAGAACGACAGGAGGACAACAAAAACTACAATGGACAAAACAGGACAAGAAAACCACAGAGAGACGCAAGAAACAGGGAGAAGAGATTCAAAAAAAGAAAGCAGATACCCATGGCTGGCTGACCATGAGAATAAAATAAGACAAGCATGCCACTCTGCAACACATTAAAACCTCCACCCTAAAAGTCCTAGGGTGGAGGACACAGAGGGACAAAGAACACGCGATAAAACTCAGATCAAATGATAAAACACGCCTTCATGAATAAAATGTAAACTAAAGCTGCTGTTGAGGCATTGTTGTCCAACACCGAAGGTAGGGTGCTGGGAAAGCTAAAAGTCCACCGCAGAGTGGCTAAAAGTGGGCAGTCCAGCAAGAGCCACAGCGACACTGAGGTGGGTCCTCGCGAAAGAGGAGGTAACCATGTGTGAGCCACGTATGGCCAATGTGGTGCCAACAAAGGACAACTGATTCCCTGCGAGAAGCCCACAGGGAAGACTTCCACATATTCGCAGTCTCCTTAATAACACGCAATTTGTTGTGCATACTGTTATGTCACTCGGTCTCCCAAAACCGAAAAACCTTGTGGTGTAAGACAGAATGCAGGTCAGTTTCAGAGATTCCCATCTCCAGGAGCAGTTTCTGCGTAGCCTGTTTGGTCAGCTTGTCATCAAGTTCGTTGGCTGGGATTCTGAAGTGTCCTGGGGTCCACACAAACACCACTGAACGACTGGACTGTTCCAGGGCAGAGATGAACTCCTGGATGTTCGCTACCAAAGGATGGCAAATGTAACACTGGTCAATAGCTTGTAAGCTGCTCAAGGAGTCAGAACAGAGAAGTAATGACTCACCAGAACAGGAATGGATGTACCTGTTCAATATGGCCTCTGTGGACATAGGCAAAGCCAACATTATTATCAGCCATCGAGCCATAAGTGTAAACAACTTCAGAGCCATGGAACATGTCAAGAATTGAGAGGAAGAGACAGCAGAGAGCAGCAGAGTTAACGGAGTCCTTAGGGTCATGCAAAAAGTCCAGACAAAGCTTCGGGTGAGATGTACACCATGGAGGTGTACGTGAATGAACCTCAAACAGAGGTGGGAAAGGAGAGAAGGGATTGCAGATGAACCGCAATCATGAGCCCTGACCTGGGCTGCCAATGCAGGAGATGAACTGCTGCGGGTGGGAAAAGGAGATGGTAATTCGGATGCTGAGGAGAACTACGAATGGGTGCAACATAACTGGTGAGCAGTTATGCATGCTGGATCCACAATGGGGGGACTCCAGCCTCATCCTAAAAGCTCCCATCACTAGGCGAATCCACAGAGGTGCACTCAGTCGAGTAAACGCGATGCTGAGGGTGCCGCCGAATCATAAACCAAACTCCCATAGTCAAAGCAAGATTGAACGAGGGCTCTGTAGAGCTGCAGCAGCGTAGAGCAATCTGCACCCCAGTTGCTGTTGCTCAGGCAGTGGAGGGCATGGAGGAGCTGCCAGTACTTTTGCTTAACCTGGTGAAGGTGAGGTAGCCAAGTTAATCGGGTGTCAAAAACCAGTCCTAAGGATCGATGTCTCCACTACAGTGAGTGGATCATCATTAAGATAAAGTTCTGGTTCCGGATCAATGGTACAACACTGACAGAAGGGCATGACACATGACTTCGCAGCTGAACACTGGAGGCTGTGGGCTAGAGCCCAAGACTCAGCCTTGTGAATGACTCCCTGTAGGCTCCACTCAGCAACACCAGTACGGGAGGAGCAATACGAAATGCAGAAGTCATCTGCATACAGAGAAGGGGAGACCAATGGCCCTACAGCTGCTGTTAGGCCATTAAAAATGGAGATACACTCAATAAGGTTCCCTGCAGAACACCATTCTCCTGAACACGGGGGAGGGGGGGGCTATGGGGGGCACCAACTTGGATATGGAAAGTATGAAGCAACAAGAAGTTTCGGATAAAAATCGGGAGCGGGCCCTGGAGACCCCACGCATACAATGTGGCAAGGATATGATCTCGCCAGGTCATGTCGTATGCTTTATGTAAGTCAAAAAAGACGGCAACCAGGTGCTGGCATCTGGAAAAGGCTGTTCAGATGGCAGACTCAAGGGACCCAAGATTATTAATGGTAGAGTGACTATCAATGGTAGAGCAACCCTGGCGGAAGCTGCCCTGACATGGAGCCAGTAGACCACATGACTCCAGGACCCAACCCAACTGCTGACACACCATACGTTCCAGCAGCTCACAGAATGTTGGTGAGGCTGATGGGCCGATAGTTATCCACATCAGGCGGATTTTTACCGGGTTTTAGCACCAGAATGATGGAGCTCTCCCACCACAGCAATGGAAAGACGCCATAGCACCAGATCAGGTTGAATATGACAAGAACATGTTGCTTGTAGTTAGATGAGAGATGTTTAATCATCTGACTGTGGATCCGCAGGAGCTGCATCGGGGCAATGTGCAAGGGCGCTGAGGAGCTCCTACTCTGTAATGGGGGTGTTATAGGGTTCACTGTGGTGTGTAGTGAACCAGAGGACTTTCGCTTCCACTTTGAGGGTGTGAAAGGCTGGAGGGTAGGTCTCCAATTCAGAGACTCGATCGAAGCGCTCGGCAAAGCGCTCGGCAAAGCGCTCGGCAAAGCGCTCGGCAAAGCGCTCGGCAAAGCGCTCGGCAAAGCGCTCGGCAAAGCGCTCGGCAAAGCGCTCGGCAAAGCGCTCGGCAAAGCGCTCGGCAAAGCGCTCGGCAAAGCGCTCGGCAAAGCGCTCGGCAAAGCACTCGGCAAAGCACTCGGCAAAGCACTCGGCAAAGCACTCGGCAAAGCACTCGGCAAAGCACTCGGCAATCGCGCCTGCGTCGGTAGAGGGCACACCATTGATGTTAATGCCAAGGACACCTGTTGGGGCTGGTATCCCAAAAGATGTCTGATCTTCATCCAGACTTGGGAAGGTGACATATGGCACCCAATGGTCGACACGTACCTCTCCCAACACTGCTGTTTCCGTCGTTTTATAAGCAGGCGAATGCGAGCACGGAGACACTTACGGGCTATTAGGTGCTCCATTGAAGGGTGCCACTTATGTCGCTGTATTGCTTGCCTCATCAACTTCCGACGACCATCAAGGGACTGTCTTTTGCTGGGGGCACCCTAGACAATGAGGGATCACGTTTTTTGCTGCAGAAATGATAGTTGTAGTGACCTGCTCAATCACAACATCGATGCCACCATATGGGGAAGATTCAGCGGTGACAGCAGTGGTGAAGGCTACCCAGTCTGCCTTGTTTAAAGCCCATCTGGGAAGGCATCTGTGGGCATGATGCCGGTGGAATGACAAGAAGATGGGGAAGTGGTCACTACCACACAGGTCGTCATATGCTCTCCAGTGAATAGATGGGAGAAGTCCTGGGCTGCAAATTGATAATACAATGGCTGAGTAATTACCATGAGCCACACTGAAATGTATGGCAGCCCCAGTATTTAAAAGGCAGAGGTCGAGTTGGGACAGTAAGTTTTCAACATCTCTGCCACAGCCAATAAGCAGGGTGCTACCCCACAAGGAGTCATGGGCATTAAAATCTCCCAAAAGTAAGAAAGTTTTAGCGAGTTGATCAATCAGTGTAGCCAATACATTCAGGGGTACCGCACCATCTGGAGGGAGATATACGTTGCGTCATCCGTATCCTGACAGTCACAGTTTCAAGACGAGTTTGAAGGGGGCAGAGGTTCACTGCGTACCGAGTTCAGGACATAAACACAAACTCCACCTGACACATTATTATATTCACTACAGTTCTTGTAACATCCCCTGTAGCTGTGAAGTGCAGGGGTCCACATTGCGGGGAACCAGGCTTCCTGGAGGGCAATGCAGAAAGCAGGCATAAAGCTTAACAGTTGCCGTGGCTCTGCCAGGTAGTGGAAAAAACTGCCACAATTCCACTAGAGGATGATGTGATCGTGAGACTGGGAAGGCATGAAACACTCAATGAGGCAGTCTATGCCTCAGGTTCACCTGCTGCCACAGACTTATTTACTGAACAGGCTATATCCATTGTGTCTGAGACTCTGATGAGATCTAGGTCCTCAGCAGATGCCAGAATCTTCACCTCATCCTCAAATGCAAAGCTTGTAGGCAGTGGTGGTGTGGGTGCCACCGCAATCCCTTTGGTTTTGGGGGTTTTCTTTCTAGATTTCTCTTTCTGTTCCTTGGGTTTCCCTGGCTGGGAGGGCTTCACTGATTCCATCTCCGAGACAGAGGATGATCGTGAAGCCCTACGACAATCTGCTTTTGGGCACTTTAGCTACTGGCGGGTGTCATCTTTCCCATTACCAGAAACCCGGGAAGGGAGTGACCCAAAGGGATCCTTCCTAGCAAGTGGAGCCGAAGAAGACTTACGCTTCTCTGGCTGAGAAGTGGGGACTGGTGTCCCTGATGGTTGGGGGGATAGTTCTCCCTAGGTAGGGTACGGGAGCAACAGTGAGGGAAGTGCCCCCCACCATCAAGGGGGCAAGTGTAGTCTTCTGGCTCTGAGAGCTGACTGGAACTCACAGAAATGATGGGGCTACAACTGTTCTCATAGCGGTGGCATAAGAGGAGGTCATAGCCACAGGATGTAGGTGCTCAAATTTCCTCTTAGCTTCAGTGTAGATCAGTTGGTCCAGGGTCTTGAATTCCATGATTTTCCTTTCTCGCTGTAAAATTCCGCTGTCTAGTAAGCAAGGGGAAAGATGCTCTCCACAGCTGACACAGATGGGAGGCGGGGCACAAGGAGTATTGGGATGGGATGGACATCCACAATCTCGACAGGTGATGCTGGAAGTACAGTGGGAAGACATATGACCGATCTTCCAGCATTTAAAGCACCACATTGGGAAAGGGATATATGGCTTGACATCACAGCGATAGACCATCACATTGACCTTCTCAGGTAATGTGTCACCCTCGAACACCAAAATGAAGGCACTGGTGGCAACCTGATTATCCCTCAGAACCCAATGGACGTGCCGGACGAAATGAATTCCTCGTCACTCTAAGTTGGAGCACAGCTTGTCATCATACTGCAAAAGAAGGTTCCTGTGGAATATAATACCCTGGACCATATTTAGGCTCTTATGAGGTATGGTGGTAAAGGAAACATCCCCCAGCTTGTCATAAGCGAGTAATGCCCGTGACTGGTCAGAGGATGCTGTTTTTATCAAGACTGACCCTGATTGCATTTTGAACAAGCCTTCCACCTCCCTGAACTTGTCCTCTAACTGCTATACAAAGAACTGAGGCTTCATCACGACAAAGGAGTCCCCCCCCCCCCCCCAATCAGCTCTCGTACATAAGAGGTACTGGGGCGAATAAGGTTCACTGCCATCCTTAGCCTGGAATTCCTCCCTTTGTGTGGCCACGGAGGGGAACGATTTAGGATCATACTTCCTTGCATTGTACTGGAAACTTGGAATACTTAGAGACTTCTGGTGTTTGATCGCCAGCAAGTGATGATGTGGTATGCGTAATCTGCCCTGATGCCACCCACTCTGACCATGGGCACTCCCCAGCCGCAGCAAAGGCCACCTGGCAGGATGGCCACTGCTGGGAGTCCCAATGCCCCAGGGTGACGGGCATCTACTCCTTGGCATACATGGGGAGTTAATGGGCAAGCATTAGCAGAGCGATCCCTGTGTAGTCAGGGGGCTACAACCAATAGCGTATGTGATGGCCCCATAACAACAGACTGGCTCCTGTACTGGATATGAGGTGCGAAGAATTCCATGGTCATCGTCAGTAAAGAAAAGACACTGCATAGTGGATGGAGGAAAATGCACCCAGGAAGGTGTCCTTGCCCAAGAGATGGAGGATGAGTGGGCGTGCAATGCTGTGACGAGAAAGTGGGCTAAAGATCTCAATACATGATGGACATGATGCACCACGTATGGCACCCTTCCCCAATTAGATTGCTCTTCAGGAAAATTTTGAAAAATGGAGGTCAAACCCTACAGGGGACCATTACATAAAGGCCGTAAGGTGAGAGACTCCTTTTAGTCGCCTCTGACGATAGGCAGGAATACCTATGGCCTATTCTAACCCCCGGGCCCACAGTGGACAAAGCCAGACCTTAATTAAATTCAAAGTAATTAAGATTTTAAAAAGTATTGTTTATGTTAATAAATTTGTTAATTTCAGGAAGTAAACAAATAATTCGGCTGAACCCTTGTAGTAGAAGAAACTGTTAAAAAGATTTAACTTTTCAATGTAGCCAGTTAATTTAATGAGTTAATTTTTGATTGCAATTTCTGTAAATTAAACTTCAAAGTGTAGTTTCAGCACCTATTATTGTGATGATATATAAGGGCCCGATTTATGGTCATGAGTCAGTCAGTCCATGGTAGAGTTTCAGATGAGGAACCTGTGTTGGTTAGAATGACAACAATGTATCAACTTAACAGTGAAATAACTGTAACACCAATAGGCTATGTGTTAATGCAATGACAGTGTATGTTTCCATACATACTTGATTATTCCAAAAGAACTGTGAACTTTGTGGATATGTTTTTACTGCTCGTAGATGTTTAACAGTAAACTATAGTAGCAGTACGTGTAGGTTTGCCTGCAAACTAGTAATGAGGCTTATCGAAAGTTGAACATTAGTGCACTGGCTATACAGGGTGTTACAAAAGGTACGGACAAACTTTCAGGAAACATTCCTCACACACAAATAAAGAAAAGATGTTATGTGGACATGTGTCCGGAAACGCTTAATTTCCATGTTAGAGCTCATTTTAGTTTCGTCAGTATGTACTGTACTTCCTCGATTGACCGCCAGTTGGCCCAATTGAAGGAAAGTAATGTTGACTTCGGTGCTTGTGTTGACATGCGACTCATTGCTCTGCAGTACTAGTATCAAGCACATCAGTACGTAGCATCAACAGGTTAGTGTTCATCACGAACGTGGTTTTGCAGTCAGTGCAATGTTTACAAATGCGGAGTTGGCAGATGCCCATTTGATGTATGGATTAGCACGGGGCAATAGCCGTGGCGCAGTATGTATCGAGACAGATTTCCAGAACGAAGGTGTCCCGACAGGAAGACGTTCGAAGCAATTGATCGGCGTCTTAGGGAGAACGGAACATTCCAGCCTATGACTCGCAACTGGGGAGACCTAGAACAACAAGGACACCTGCAATGGACGAGGTAATTCTTTGTGCAGTTGACGATAACCCTAATGTCAGCGTCAGAGAAGTTGCTTCTGTACAAGATAACGTTGACCACGTCACTGTATGGAGAGTGCTACGGGAGAACCAGTTGTTTCCGTACCATGTACAGCGTGTGCAGGCACTATCAGCAGCTGATTGGCCTCCAAGGGTACACTTCTGCGAATGGTTTATCCAACAATGTGTCAATCCTCATTTCAGTGCAAATTTTATCTTTACAGATGAGGCTTCATTCCAACGTGATCAAATTGTAAATTTTCACAATCAACATGTGCGGGGCTGACGAGAATCCGCATGCAATTGTGCAATCACATCATCAACACAGATTTTCTGTGAACGTTTGGGCAGGCATTGTTGGTGATGTCTTGATTGGGCCCCATGTTCTTCCACCCACGCTCAATGGAGCATGTTATCATGATTTCATACGGGATACTCTACCTGTGCTGCTGGAACATGTGCCTTTACAAGTACGACACAACATGTGGTTCATGCACGATGGAGCTCTTGCACATTTCAGTCGAAGTGTTCGTACGCTTCTCAACAACAGATTCGGTGACCGATGGACTGGTAGAGGTGGGCCAATTCCATGGCCTCCATGCCTCCATGCTCTCCTGATCTCAACCCTCTTGACTTTCATTTATGGGGTCATTTGAAAGCTCTTGTCTACGCAACCCAGGTACCAAATGTAGAGACTCTTCGTGCTCGTATTGTGGACGCCTGTGATACAATACGCCACTGTCCAGGGCTGCATCAGGGATCCCATGCGACGGAGGGTGGATACATGTATCCTCGCTAACGGAGGACATTTTGAACATTTCCTGTAACAAAGTGTTTGAAGTCACGCTGGTACGTTCTGTTGCTGTGTGTTTCCATTCCATGATTAATGTGATCTGAAGAGAAGTAATAAAATGAGCTCTAACATGGAAAGTAAGCGTTTCCGGACACATGTCTACATAACATATTTTCTTTCTTTGTGTGTGAGGAATGTTTCGTGAAAGTTTGGCCGTACCTTTTTGTAGCACCCTGTTTATTATTGGGGGGTTGCGAAAGTAAAAGGCTGTGCTACACAACTGTGCACCTGTTGGCCACAATATTTACTGTAGTCAGTGTCCAAATTACAAATCCCATTTTTCAGCAGTGTAGCAATGCAGTAGGTCGACACCGAGGACAACAAACAAAGAAAATAAACCAGGCAGAACCACTACACAGTTCACTCCACAGAGACTGAAACAAGTGTGTAGGTTGAATGATCCACTATATAGGTTGGTGCGAGAAGTTATTATTATTGTGAAAAGCATTGACTTTGGTAATAATTAAAAGTATATATACGGTTCCTGAATATTGAATATTGAAAACCAATGAAAGGATATCTTTCTATGAGTTGGGGCACAGGTTGTCAGAAGTTTGAACATGGCAGGGAAGCTAGAAAATAAGAGAAGAGAAATGCTAAGGCTCAAGCTAAATATAGTGATAGTCAGCGGACTGGAGTAGAAGGAAGATAAGGATTTCTGGTCAGACGAATGTAGGGTAATATCAACAGCAGCTGAAAATGGTACAACGGGCCTACGGTTCATTATGAATAGGAAGGTGGGTTAGAGAGTGAGTTGCTGTGGACAGTTTAGTGACAGGGTTGTTCTCATCAGAACTGACAGCCAACCAACACCAACAATGGTAGTTCAGTCACCATTGTCACAAGCTGAAGATGAAGAGAGAGAAAAAGTATGTGAGGATACTGAATGAGTATCAGTACATAAAGGGAGATGAAAATCTAATAGTCATGAGGGCTAGAATGCAGTTGTAAGGCAAGGAATAGAAGAAAGGGCTACGGGAGAATATGGGCTTGGTATTCGGAATGAGAGAACAGAAAGACTAATTGAGTTCTGCAATAAATTTCAGCTAGTAATAGCAAATACTCTGTTCAATAATGACAAGAAGACACTAATAACTTATCCACTGAGCACCCGTAAGTTCCATCACAAGATGAAGAGCTACACTTGGAAAAGGCAAGCTATACGAGAAGATTTAAGTTAGATTACAGCTTGGTATGGCAGAGATTCTGAAATCAGATACTAGATTGTAAGAGCATATCCAGGAGCACATATAAATTCAGATCAAAATGTAGTAGTGATGAAGAGTAGGCTGAAGTTCAAGAGACAAGCCAGGAAGAATCAATGTGAAAAGAAGTGTTATAAGAATGTACTAAGGCATGAAGAGAGAGACTAAGTTTTCTAAGGAACAGCTGAGTAGGCACTTCAGTTGAACAGGAATGGATGTCTTTAAGAAGGGCAGTCACAGAAGTTGGAAAGAAAAACATGGTTACAAAGAAGGTAACAGAGAAGAAACAATGGTTAACAGAAGAAATATTTCGGCTGATTGATGAAAGAAGAAAGTACAAAAATGTTCAGGAAAAGTCAGGAATACAGAAATACAGGTCAAAAAAAGGGTTCAAATGGCTCTGAGCACTATGAACTTTACATCTGAGGTCATCAGTCCCCTCGAACTTAGAACTACTTAAACCTAACTAACCTAAGGACATCACACACATCCATGCCCGAGGCAGGATTCGAACCTGCGACCGTAGCGGTTGCGCGGTTCCAGACTGAAGCGCCTAGAACTGCTCGACCACCCCAGCCGGCAATACAAGTCACTTGGGAATGAAATAAACAAGAAGTGCAGGGAAGCTAAAGTGAAATGGCTCCATGAAAAATGTGAAGAAATCAAAAAAACAAATGATTGTCAGAAGGACTGACTCAGCATAAAGAAGAGTCAAAATAACCTTCAGTGAAATTAAAAGCAAGGGTGATAACATTAAAAGTGCAATGGAATTCCACTGTTAAATGCAGATGAGAGAGTGGATAGGTGGAAAGAGTACACTGAAGGCCTCTCTGAGGGAGAAGACTAGTCTGATGTGGTAGTGGAAGAAACAAGAGTTGATATAGAAGAGAGAGGGGATTCAGTATTAGAATCAGAATTTAAAAGAGCTTTGGGTGACTTAAGATCCAATAAGGCACCTTGGATAGCCAACATTCATCAACAATGTAGGAAAAGACATAATGCTACTTACTGTAAAGAAGACACATTAAGCCGCAGGCAGGCACAATTTGAAAGACACTTACATAAAGCTTTTGGCTACAGCTTTCATCAGTAAAAGAGAGACACACACCATTCATACACACAAGCAAGCACACCTCATGTACACTTGACCACCAACTCCAGCATCTTGGGCAGGAATGCAACTATCATGTGGAAAGCAAGCAGCAATCTGGATGGAGCGGGGAAGGAAAGGGATGGACGTGTACAGGTGGGGAGAGAAACGAATGCTGTCTGGTGGTGTGCCAACATGCACAGCATCAGGAGGTTGTAGGGTAGGGAGATGGAGCAACACAGGAGAGGAGCAGGGAAAGATGGGTTGATGCATCGGCAGAGGGCAGCAAAAAAACAGGATGGGAGATGAGAATGGGGAGGTCATAGTAATTGGTAATCAAAGCCCTGGCAAAACATATGGTTCAGTGATTCCAGTCTGGTGTGGTATTGAGTGATGAAGGAGACACTTCCTTGTGGCTGGTTCTTGGGGAAGGTGGGAGTATTTGAGTGTGAGGGAAATGGCACAGGAGATCTGTTTGCGGACTAGGTCTGTGGGATAGTGCCTGTCTTTGAAGACCTCGATGAGACCCTCAGCATCCTGATCAAGGAAGTTTTTGTCAGTGGACATATCCCGTCTCCGAGTGACCAGGCTGTTCGGGAGTTTTTTTTGGTTTCAAAGGAATGACAGCTGTCAAAATGCAGGTATTGTTGGTTGTTTGTGGCTTTAATGTGAATAGTGGTGCAGATGGAGCCATCAGAGAGGAGGAGATCAACATCTAGGAAGGTGGCATGCTAGGTTGAGGAGGACTACGTGAAGCAGATGGGAGAGAAGGTATTGAGGTTGTGGAGGAATGAAGATAGGGTGACTTGGCCCTGAGTCCAGGTCATGGAGATATCATCAATGAGCCTGAACCAGGCTAGAATTTGATGTTTTGGGTGGCTAGAAAGGTCATCTCTAGCTGGTTCATAAAAAGGTTGGCACAGGAGGATGCCATGCAGGCAGAAATACAGCCATGGACACCTGCATGGCACCCTTCTATGCCAACCTATTTATGGGCCATCTCGAGACCTCCCTAGCCTCCCAAAACACCAAACCCCTAGCCTGGCTCAGATTTCTTGATGATATGTTTTTGATCTGGACTCAGGGCCAAGACACCCTATCTTCGTTCCCACACAACCTCACACCTTCTCTCCCATTCACTTAAATGGTCCTCGTCAATCCAGTGTGCCATCTTCCTAGATGTTGACTTATTCCTCTCTGATGGCTCTGTCCACACCTCTATCCACATTAAACCCACCAACAGTACCTGCGTTTTGATGGCTGTCATCCCTTTACACCAAAAAATCAACTGAACCACCGCCTTTGTCAGGCCTCTGATTACCTATCATCATGCCCTGAAATGAGGGACATCCTACCTGTGACACCTTCCATCTATCCTAATGTGGTATTCTGTTGTCCACCCAACCTCCACAATATCCTAGTCCATCCCTATGCCATTCCCAATCCCAGCGTCCTGCCACAATGATCATATCCCTGTGGAAGACCCAAGTGCCAAACGTGCCCAATCCTCCTACCCAGCAATTCCTATTTCAATCCTGTCACAGCTTCATTCTACCCCATCATAGGCCAGGCGACCTGTGAAAGCAGCTATGCCATTTGCCAGCTCAGCTACAATCATTGCTCAGCTTTTTATATTGGTAAAACTACCAACCAGCTGCCCACCAGCTTGAACAGCCAATGGCGAAGAGGAAAGTAAGGCATCCTGTGGTACAGCATGCAGGCGAAAATAAAACAATAGATTTCACTGGCTGCTTCACTACAGCTTTCCTGAACTTTGTAGGTGGAAGTTATCCTTACAACACATTCTCTGCTCCCAATCTGTGGTAACATACCGTCCCCACACCTTCCATCCAACAATTTCCACCCCCTCTTCCTATCATTTCCTTCCCATTCTCATCTCCTAACTTGTTTATTTGCTGTCCTCTACCAATGCATCCGCCCATCTTTGCCCACTCATCTCCTATTTTGCTCCTTTTTTCCTCACCTCCCTGACCCACAACCTCCTGACACTGCACCTGTTGGCACTCTAATCCATGCACACTCCACCAGACAATGTTCGTTTCTCTCTCCACCCATACAATACTATCCCTTTCCCTTCCCCACTCAATCCAGATTGCTGCTTGCATCCCAGATGATAGCTTCATTCCAGCCCGACATGTTGGAGTTGGTGGTCAAGTGTGCATGAGGTGTGCTTGCTTGTGTGTATGAATGGTGCCTGTTTCTCTTTTATTGACAAAGACTGTGGCCGAAAGCTTTGTGTGAGTGTCTTAACTGTGCTTGTCTGCAACTCCACCATATGTCTTTTCCAACATTGTTGATATTCCTAACAGAGTTTCCAACATTCCATAAGAATTTCTAAAATCATTAGGGGAAGTGGCAACAAAATGACTATTCACATTGGTGTGTAGAATGTATAAGTCTGGCAATATACCATCTAACTTTCAGAAAAATATCATCCAGACAATTCAGAAGACTGTAAGATCTGACAAGTGCAAGAATTATCGAACAGTCAGCTTAACAGCTCATGCATCCAAGTTGCTGACAAGAATAATATACAGAAGAATGCAAAAGAAAATTGAGGATGTGTTAGATGATGATCAATTTGGCTTTCGGAAAAGTATAGGCACCAGAGAGGCACTTCTGACGTTGCGGTTGATAATGGAAGCAAAAAATCAAGAGACATTCAAAGGATTTGTCAACCTGGAAAATGTGTTTGACAATGTTACAAGGTGGAAGATGTGCAAAATTCTGAGGAAAATAGGGATAAACCATGGAAAGTTGGGTAATATACAACATGTATAAGAGCCAACAGGGACTAATATGAGTGGAAGACTAAGAACAAAATGCTCGGATTGAAAACGGAGTAAGATAGGAATGTAGTCTTTCACCCCTATTGTTCAATCTATACCTCAAAGAAGCAATGATGGAAATGAAAGAAAAATTCAAGAGTGGAATTAAAATTCAAGGTGAAAGAATATAAATTATACAATTTGCTGATGAAATTGCTATCCTCAGTGAAAGTGAAAAAGAATTACAGGATCTGCTGAATGGATTGAATAATCTAATGAGTACAGAATTTAGACTGAGAGTCAATTGAAGAAAGATGAAAGTTATGAGAAGTAGCAGATATGATGACAGTGAGAAACTTAACATCGGGATTGATGGTCACAAGGTAGATGAAGTTAAGGAATTCTAGTACCTAGGCAGCAAAATAACCAACGATGGATGGAGCAAGGAGGACATCAGAAGCAGACTAGAACTGGCAAAAAGGGCATTCCTGGCCAAGAGAATATACTAGTATCAAACATAGGCCATAATTTGAGGAAGAAGTTTCTGGGAATATATGTTTGGAGCACAGCATTGTATGGCTGTGCGAAAATTGGGACAGAAGAGAATTCAAGCATTTAAAATGTGGTGCTACAGACGAATGTTGAAAATTAGGTGGACTGATAAGGTAAAAAATGAGGTTTTGCGCAGAATTGGAGAGGAAAGGAATACATGGAAAACACTGACAAGGAGAATGGTCAGGGTGATATGACATTTGTTAAGACATCAGGGGATGATTTCCATGGTACTATGGGCAACTTTAGAGGGAGACAGAGATTGGAATACATCCAGAAAATAATTGAGGACATAGGTTGCAAGTGCTACTTTGAGATTAAGAGGTTGGCACAAGTGAGAAATTTGTGGGGGTTGCGTCAAACCAGCCAGAAGGCTTGTGTCGCCACGTAAAATAAAGGCTTAGTGTCACTTTTCCTCCCATGTAGTAATGACTTTTTATTGGTAATGGTAGCTGTGTTAGCCAAACATGACAGCTTTGCATCCAACTTTCCTTCTTTCTCAATGATATTTCTTATGTGGCACAAAAATTCTGACAGTTCTGTAACCAATAAGTTCAAACCAAAATACTTGTTGCCTGTGTTGATTTACTGATTTACACTTTCATCTGACTAAAATGTTCACTTACTATTCTCACAGTTTATCTTCATAATCTTAAGAACAGAATCAGTTTATTCAGTTACATGCATATTACTGAATTATTGCCATGTAGAGAGGTACACACCCCAAGCAACGCATTAAGTCAAAAAGTGACCTCTAGTGACTTCAAAAGGGTTCAAATGGAAAAACAGATTCTATGGCTACAAGAAGATCTGTAAAATCAGATTAGTGGTCTCCAAACTCAATTCGCAACAAGCAGTGACATTAAGTTATTCCCGCAAGCGGTGATACAAATCACAAATATGACAACAATTCACTTGCCGAAACCATTGGCAGATTCTATATTGCAAATGTCAACAGAAATTCCAAAATTCCTGCTTGAGAAACCAGAACTCCGGTTCATAATGTTAGATTTGATATTCATGTGAAAGTTACTAGAGATCACACAAAATTTGCCATGTCAGTTAACAGCTTAGATGCCCAAGTACTCACAATGGTTTCAGATATTGTATTAAAGCAACCCCAATAAAGCAATATTTCCACTTGAGGGACATCTTAGACAAATGTGTAAATCAATGAATCAACACAAGCAACAAATATTCTGGTTCAACATTTCAGCAACAGAACACAGACAGATTTTTTTTGCCGCCTAAGCAACATCATTGAGAAAGAAGGAAAGTTGGATGCAATGCTATGTCACTGTTGGCTAGCACAGCTACCGTTAGACGTAAAAACAGCCATGGGGAAAAATGATGTTAAACCTTTACTATCAGTAGTGGAAAAAATTCATGCTATGATGGAACAAACACTTGAGTGGTGACACAAGCACCTAACCATGTCGACTGGGGTGAGACCACTGATATACAACATAAGCAGCAAACAAACATTAACGTACAGCTCCAAAGTTCGCAGTATCAAATTAACAAACTTCAGAAGCAGTTATTGGCATTGACAGTAAACAAGTAGGTGCAGCAGGCCACACTGTTTCACAAAAGCACCAACTATAAATGCAGCAGCCATCATTAGTCCTGGAAGTACTGTTGATGACACAAACAAAATTAAATAAGATACAACCCTCAAAATTGGCCCTGTTATCAGTAACAAATTGACCATGTCCCCACAGGCATCAAATCAAGTACGTTTTGTTTATATTATCATGCCTTTTAACATTATGTACAAGCAAGTAAACCATTGCTACCTTATCAATTCAGGTTCAGATATAAGTACATTACCATACAGACAGAATGAAACTGCACCAGTGGGTGCATCATTCCAACTTACTGCATGCCAACAACTCATCAATTACAACATATGATGAACTTTGCTATGCTGTCCTAAATTTCAATTCATGTCATGTCCACAAGACAGGTCACTAACATTTCAATTGCTAATAGCCTTTACATACACTTATTGTGTCTTTGGGTTGTGAGGAAAATTTTTTGAAATATTCTGCTGCAGTAGTCGTTGAAAGCTTAACACACTGCTCTTTTGGCAGCCAAACATGTTTAGATAATGATGATGTTTGGTTTGTGAGGTGCTCAACTGCGTGGTTATCAGTCCCATACATACAAATTCCCAATCTTAGCACTGTCCAGTCTCGGTGCTTTCCCGAATGATGATGAAGTGGTGAGGGCAACACAAACACCCAGTCACCAGGCAGAGAAAATCCTCAATCTGGTTGGGGATCGAATACGGGACCCTGTGATGCAGAGCCACCACACATGTTTCATTCCACATATCTCTGCCTTGAGAATGAGATTTTCACTCTACAGTGGAATGTGCACTGTTATGGAACTTCCTGGCAGATTAAAACTGTGTGCCGGATCGAGACTCGAACTCAGCACCTTTGCCTTTCACAGGCAAGTGCTCTACCATCAGAGCTACCCAAGCACAATTCACGTCCCGTCCTCACAACTTTACTTCCATCGAGTACCTCGTCTCCTACAAGTCCCAAGTTCGAGTCTTGGTTCGGTACACAGTTTTAATCTGCAATGAAGTTTCAGCCCTCTGCCTTGTTTTACACCCATTATTCTTTAGTCTGTTTCTTTAGGAGTGTCTCTCCCATCACAAACTGTTGTTCTGGGTACATATCTATTAAGAGCATGGTCAACTGTTCTTTTAAACTTAAGCCATAGTTCCCATGCATGCTCTTGTCCCAAACTAAAAACCTCAAGTTTCACACTGAGATATATCATTATTGCCCCTTTATCTAGTTTACTGAATATATAAATCTTCTTCCTTGTTTTAATTGCCTTTTGTACTTTGATAATCACTGTTGCTACAGTTGCCTCATGGTCACTAAGACCAGTTTCAATGTGTACCACAAAGATGTCAGGTGTATTAGATCCAATATATTCCCATCTTGAGTGGAGCTCTGAATCATTTGTTCCAAGTCATTTTCAGAAAAGGCATTTAGTACTGTTTCACTCCCAGCACTACCAAAACAGTAATAATCCCAACTGACTGTTGGATCCAAAGTTTCCTCTGATGATTATAGTAGGGCATGGAAACCTGATTACTATCAAACTGAGATATTCTCTAATGTTTTCATTTATGTCAGGAGATGTGCCTATAGAAGGATCCAATTAAACAATGGAAACTCCAGGTTTGAATGTCAACACTGTAAGGAAAAGATAGATTCTTACTTACCATAAAAATGATGTGAAGTTGCACACAGGCACAATAAAAAGACACTTAGACATTAGCTTTTGGTCACAGTCTTTGTCAGAAAAAGAAAGAGAAACACATACAGATTCATTCACACAAGCAAACACAGCTCACACATACATGATCACCATCTCCAGCAGCTTGGACTAGAATGGCATTCCAGTCTGAACTGCCAGAGACGGCGGCCATGTGAGCGTGAGGGTGTGTGTGTGTGTGTGTGTGTGTGTTTTCTATCACTTTTTCTGATGAGGGCTTAAATTGCCCCCGAAAGTCTCACTCCTTTTCATGGGCTCATCATACAAGTCAATCCCCAATCTTCTTCAATTCCCTATTTTTTCTTACCTCGTGGTAAACATGGCAATCCCTGTTCTAAATGGATGTTCACTTGAAAAACTTACAGCCTTTAATTGAGATATATAGAATTCATTTGCTTCAAGGTCTTTCCGTCCATATCTCCATAATACAGCTTCACAGTCACAATAAAGAGTTGTTGTTGTTGTGGTCTTCAGTCCTGAGACCGGTTTGATGCAGCTCTCCATGCTACTCTATCCTGTGCAAGCTTCTTCATCTCCCAGTACCTACTGCTACCTACATCCTTCTGAATCTGCTTGGTGTATTCATCTCTTGGTCTCCCTCTACGATTTTTACCCTCCACACTGCCCTCCAATACTAAATTGGTGATCCCTTGATGCCTCAGAACATGTCCTACCAACCGATCCCTTCTTCTAGTCAAGTTGTGCCACAAACTTCTCTTCTCCCCAATCCTATTCAACACCACCTCATTAGTTATGTGATCTACCCATCTAATCTCCAGCATTCTTCTGTAGCACCACATTTCGAAAGCTTCTATTCTCTTCTTGTCTAAACTATTTATCGTCCATGTTTCACTTCCATACATGGCTACACTCCATACAAATACTTTCAGAAACGACTTCCTGACACTTAAATCTATACACAATGTTAACAAATTTCTCTTCTTCAGAAACGCTTTCCTTGCCATTGCCAGTCTACATTTTATATCCTCTCTACTTCGACCATCATCAGTTATTTTGCTCCCCAAATAGCAAAACTCCTTTACTACTTTAAGTGTCTCATTTCCTAATCTAATTCCCTCAGCATCACCCGACTTAATTTGACTACATTCCATTATCCTCGTTTTGCTTTTGTTGATGTTAATCTTATACCCTCCTTTCAAGACACTATCCATTCCGCTCAACTGGTCTTCCAAGTCCTTTGCTGTCTCTGACAGAATTACAATGTCATCGGCGAACCTCAAAGTTTTTATTTCTTCTCCATGGATTTTAATACCTACTCCGAATTTTTCTTTTGTTTCCTTCACTCCTTGCTCAATATACAGATTGAATAACATCGGGGAGAGGCTACAACACTGTCTCATTCCCTTCCCAACCACTGCTTCCCTTTCATGCCCCTCGACTCTTATAAGTGCCATCTGCTTTCTGTACAAACTGTAAATAGCCATTCGCTCCCTGTATTTGACCCCTGCCACCTTCAGAATTTGAAAGAGAGTATTCCAGTCAACATTGTCAAAAGCTTTCTCTAAGTCTGCAAATGCTAGACATGGAGGTTTGCCTTTTCTTAATCTAGCTTCTAAGATAAGTCATAGGGTCAGTATTGCCTCACGTGTTCCAATATTTCTACGGAATCCAAACTGATCTTCCCCGAGGTCGGCTTCTACTAGTTTTTCCATTCGTCTGTAAAGAATTCCGCGTTAGTATTTTGCAGCCGTGACTTATTAAACTCATAGTTCGGTAATTTTCACATCTGCCAACACCTGCTTTCTTTGGGATTGGAATTATTATATTCTTCTTGAAATCTGAGGGTATTTCGCCTGTTTCATACATCTTGCTCACCAGATGGTAGAGTTTTGTCAGGATTGGCTCTCCCAAGGCCATCAGTAGTTCTAATGGAATGTTGTCTACTCCTGGGACCTTGTTTCGACCCAGGTCTTTCAGTGCTCTGTCAAACACTTCACACAGTATCATATCTCCCATTTCATCTTCATCCTCTTCCATTTCCATAATATTGTTCTCAAGTACATCGCCCTTGTATAGACCCTCTATGTACTCCTTCCACCTTTCTGCTTTCCCTTCTTTGCTTAGAACTGGGTTTCCATCTGAGCTCTTAATATTCATACAAGTGGTTCTCTCTTCTCCAAAGGTCTCTCTAATTTTCCTATAGGCAGTATCTATCTTACCCCTAGTGAGATAAGCCTCTACATCCTTACATTTATCCTCTAGCCATCCCTGCTTAGCCATTTTGCACTTCCTGTAGATCTCATCTTTGAGACATTTGCATCCCTTCTTGCCTGCTTCATTTACTGCATTTTTATATTTTCTCCTTTCATCAATTAAATTCAATACTTCTTCTGTTACCCAAGGATTTCTACTAGCCCTCGTCTTTTTACCTACTTGATCCTCTGCTGCCTTCACTACTTCATCCCTCAAAGCTACCCATTCTTCCTCTTCTGTATTTCTTTCCCCCATTCCTGCCATTTGTTCCCTTACGCTCTCCCTGAAACTCTGTACAACCTCTGGTTTAGTCAGTTTATCCAGGTCCCATCTCCTTAAATTCCCACCTTTTTGCAGTTTCTTCAGTTTTAATCTACAGTTCATAACCAATAGATTGTGGTCAGAGTCCACATCTGCCCCTGGAAATGTCTTACCATTATATAATCTATCTGAAATCTGAAACTTCCTGGCAGATTAAAACTGTGTGCCCGACCGAGACTCGAACTCGGGACCTTTGCCTTTCGCGGGCAAGTGCTCTACCAACTGAGCTACTGAAGCACGACTCACGCCCGGTACTCACAGCTTTACTTCTGCCAGTACCTCGTCTCCTACCTTCCAAACTTTACAGAAGCTCTCCTGCGAACCTGGCAGAACTAGCACTCCTGAAAGAAAGGATATTGCGGAGACATGGCTTAGCCACAGCCTGGGGGATGTTTCCAGAATGAGATTTTCACTCTGCAGCAGAGTGTGCGCTGATATGAAACTTCCTGGCAGATTGAAACTGTGTGCCGGGCCGAGACTCGAACACATCCCCCAGGCTGTGCTAAGCCATGTCTCCGCAATATCCTTTCTTCCAGGAGTGCTAGTTTTGAAAGGTTCGCAGGAGAGCTTCTGTAAAGTTTGGAAGGTAGGAGACGAGGTACTGGCAGAAGTAAAGCTGTGAGTACCGGGCGTGAGTCGTGCTTCGGTAGCTCAGTTGGTAGAGCACTTGCCCGCGAAAGGCAAAGGTCCCGAGTTCGAGTCTCGGTCGGGCACACAGTTTTAATCTGCCAGGAAGTTTCATATCAGCGCACACTCCGCTGCAGAGTGAAAATCTCATTCTGGAAATATCTGAAATCTGTCAGTATCTCCAGGCTTCTTCCATGTATACAACCTTCTTTTATGATTCTTGAACCAAGTGTTAGCTGTGATTAAGTTGTGCTCTGTGCAAAATTCTACCAGGCGGCTTCCTCTTTCATTTCTTAGCCCCAATCCATATTCACCTACTACGTTTCCTTCTCTCCCTTTTCCTACTACCAAATTCCAGTCACCCATGACTATTAAATTTTCGTCTCCTTCACTACCTGAATAATTTCTTTTACTTCATCATACATTTCTTCAATTTCTTCGTCATCTGCAGAGCTAGTTGGCATATAAACTTTTACTACTGTAGTAGGCGTGGACTTCATGTCTATCTTGGCCACAATAATGCGTTCACTATGCTGTTTGTAGTAGCTTACCCGTACTCCTATTTTTTTTATTCATTATTAAACCTACTCCTGCATTACCCCTATTTGATTTTGTATTTATAACCCTGTATTCGCCTGACCAAAAGTCTTGTTCCTCCTGCCACCGAACTTCACTAATTCCCACTGTATCTAACTTTAACTTATCCATTTCCCTTTTTAAATTTTCTAACCTACCTGCCCTATTAAGGTATCTGACTTTCCACACTCCAATCCGTAGAATGCCAGTTTTCTTTCTCCTGAGTAGTCCCCGCCCGGAGATCCGAATGGGGGACTATTTTACCTCCGGAATATTTTACCCAAGAGGACGCCATCATCATTAACCATACAGTAAAGCTGCATGCCCTCGGGAAAAATTATGGCTGTAGTTTCCCCTTGCTTTCAACCATTCACAGTACCAGCACATCAAGGCCGTTTTGGTTAGTGTTACAAGGCAAGATCAGTCAATCATCCAGACTGTTGCCCCTGCAACTACTGAAAAGGCTGCTGCCCCTCTTCAGGAACCACATGTTTGTCTGGCCTCTCAACAGATACCCCTCCGTTGTGGTTGCACCTATGGTATGGCTATCTGTATTGCTGAGGCACGCAAGCCTCCCCACCAACGGCAAGGTCCATGGTTCATGGGAGGGAATAAAGAGTTTCATATCCAATAAAGATTTCCATGTCCAAATGTTTGGCTTTTAAAACAATTCATAATGTTATAAATTCATTGCACAACTTGATGTAAGGAAGGTATCAGTTGATAAGGTACATCCTAACAAATCAAAAAGTCATTAATTTATTGTTGGAGGGATGCATGGTGTGTAAAAATTGTAGAGGGAGACAAAGGCTCGATTACAGTAAGCATGTTGAAATGGATGTAGAGTACAGTAGTTATATAGAGATGAAGAGGCTAGCACATGAGACCAGTGCAGTGAGTTGCATAAAATCAGTCTTCAGACTGAAGATCACAGTAACAGGGCTTGTTATGAGATCTAACTCTGAACTTGATAAATTCAGTTATGACATGCACTGGTAGTATGGGAGAGGACAGTAAAAATAAATAAATAAATAAATAATTTGCAGTTTTTTCAAGTGATCCATTTACTTTCTTCAAAACGTTCTTTCCCTATGTGACATTTCACCATCCTTCTTCAAGTTCCTTTTAAGTCAGTTTCCTTTGTATTGCTGTATATTGCTGTAAGTAGCTACCCCTATGTGTATTAGTTATTCTAGAGTAGCCACCATACCTTGTTGCCACTAAAAGTTTGTGTTTGTTGTGATGTAACTCTTTCAGCCAGTGGAGTGCCATTCTGAAGTCATTTGACACCTCTCAAAGATCATTAATTGCTTTTAAATTTTTCTGAATGTACAAAGTAGATATCTTATCTGCTCTTTCTTAATTACTATAAGAGAAGTTAAGCAAATTTCTGTACTGCTACTATCTTCACCATAGCAGCAGAAACCACTCCGTTCCCACAAGAACTTTTCATAGAATTCCATAAAGCACAAAAAATATCTCCTCAAACAATGAAACACAAGCAGTAGAAAGTGTTACATTTTTTGGAACTACGGATATTTAACAACTTTAAATAGAAAATCCACTGCCTAGAATAATATAGTGCATCCATACAACTACTGCTACAGGCAATTTAAAAATAAAGCAAGCAGTTTATTCTGTACATTTCCATTCATCAATGGGCTACAGTATCAAACTCAACCAGTCCTAGTAGAGTATATAAGGGGTGTGAACAGCATCTGATGAATGTTCACTGGTAAGGACATGGAGATGCTGCGCACTCATGTGAGACAGCCTTGTCGACACCTGACACTTTGAAGACTGCCTCATTTGTATCTCCATTTGGCTTGCTGGTCTAATATGCAATATGCAGATTTGTGGAGCATTTTGATGTGAGTGGCCCAATGTTGGACTGTGAGTGAATGTAAGTATACTGGTTCTCAACATTCCTGGCAGCCATTTCTGACTGCTACAAGAAATCATAATCATATCGGGCACCAAGCACATCATAACCCCGTCACACCTGCACATGCCATCTGAGAACAAGTAATGGACTCCTCGGAACAATTTGTCTCATGCCAGCCATTGACTGGAGACTAACAGCAGCCAGACAAGGGAATTACCTTATACCAATAAAAAAAATCTGTGCAAAAATTTTGTCTAAATCGAACAACGGTAAGGCAACCCCCTGCTACATGTGAAATATTTACCTTGAACAAATTTTTCAATTCCCCCACCCCTCCTCTATAATTTGTTGTTGACAGTAGTAATGGATATTAATGGGAGTTTTCTTAGATTTTATGAAAATACTATCTTTCTGGCTAGTAATATATGATTTGTAATTGCTAAGATAATATTAAAAATACCCAATGTATTCCATACAAACTACATCCCACCATGAAGCACAGACCTAAAAAATGTGACGTGGCTTGTATGCCTCAAAGATACAGATAGGAGTACCTAAGGTGCAACGATAATGAAGGGGTATTTGTGGAGACACCAGACAAACTTGTGGTTTCTGAATATGGGTAACAGTCTGGATGACTGACTGATCTGGCTACTAACATTAGCCACTGTGGCCTTGCTATGTTTGTGTTGTGATTGACTCAAAGAGGGAGTGATACTGCAGTGTTATTTTTCTTGACAGTATGCTGGTCTAAATTTATGGCTTACTGATGAAGGCATCCTGCTGTTGTGTAAAATATTCCAAAGATTAAGTAGTCCCCCATTTGGCTCTGGGTGTGGACAGGAGGATGATGTCATCAGGAGAAAGAAAACCGGTACCATACGGGGGAAAGGTAGAGGTGGGAGTGGATGTGTGGAATTTATATTCCTTAATTGGGTTCTATTCCCCCCCCCCCACAGTTTGCATAAAAAATGACAAACAAACAAACGCGGATAACTGCACATATAAAAGTGTCAAGTGAAAAAAAAAAGACAGTTACATAATGAACTGAAAAGTAATACAAATTCAGATTTTATAAACTATGTAAAAAGGTATAAAACTGTATTTAGAAGTATGGTAAAGGCAGCAAAAGAAATGGCACACAACAAATTCATTCTGAACCATACAAATAAATCAAAGGCTGAACACCTGAACTTGGTATAATATCCAGTAGACCACTAATTCCCAAAATTAAGGTAGGTGGCAATCCATTGTAAATCCTTCAGAAATATAAGAACATATCAATGAGTTTTTCATAAATGTATCAAAATCAGATGGTAATGTAAGCTGTTACCTATATAATGTCCAACCCTCTGATATCAATCATGATAAAAGCAAGTTATAACTGAACTCCAAAAAATTAAAGCTAAAGATGTATAAAAAATAATATTCTTCCTTAAAAATAAAAATTTGACTGGATGGGCTGAAATACCCACTGGGGTAATTAAAATATTTCAAGTTTAACATCAGCACCCCTATCTAAAATAATAGCCCAGTCATTTGAATATCTATGCTTTCCAGATGCTCTACAGTACGCAGTAGTAAAGCATTTATTTAAGAAAGACTCAAAGGAAGATGTAGTAAACAACCACCCTGCAAGTCTCATTCCAATATTTTCAAAAGCATTCGAAAAAGTTGTTGCAATCCAGATTCAAAATTTCATGGCAAAATCTATCACATTGAATCAGTTTGGCTTCCAGTAAGGGAAATTACAATAAGTGCTACCAACAAATTTGTTGAGAAAATTTGCTTATCTCTGGACAAATCCCAAAATGTCACAGGAATCTTGTGTGACCTTATGAAGGCTTTCAACTGTGTAAATCATTCTCTATTGTTATATAAATTAGAAAGATATGGAATAAATGGTAGTGCTTTCAAATGGTTCAAACCATATTCAACAGGTAGAAGTCAAAGATTGTTGAAACATCACGGACAGTAAATTGTTTCTCAAATGGAAAATTATTTCACAGGGTATTCCATAAGGTTCCATCTTAGATCCAATACTGTTTCTATTTTATGTAAATGATTTACAGCTAAATATAACATTGCACTCAGTCATATTTGCAGACGACACATCTGTACTCACTGAAAGTGTGACCATAGAACAAATTGCTCAAAGAGTTATTAACACCATAAATAGTTTAGAACATTGGTTTGATGTAAATGGATTAAAGCTAAAAAAACATCTGATACAGTTTAAAACTAAATAGTCAAAATCAAGCGACTTCCAAACTAACCATAAGAATCTGCATCTGTCAAATTCCTGAGGATATTCTTAGAAAAAAATTTTTCTTGGTCTCTGCATAGCCTATAATTTACTTGGCAAACAAGCTGAACAGTCTAGAATTCACGATGACAATTCTGTCCTATGCAAGTGACACGGACCCTAGGAAAGTTGCTTACCACATATATTCTGAAGCCATTGTATGATACAGAATAATCTTGTGAGGGAATGCAAGTAGCGCAAATAGAATATTATTACTTCGAAAAGCTATCATTAGAAATGTATGTAACATTAAGCTAACGAATCATGTCGACCTTTACTCAAGGATCTAAAAAAAATTCCATTCCATTTGTTCACCTTTATGAACTGTTTGTCTCTAACAATAACAATCCACAATTATTTATAGAAAATCATTTTCAACATATGTGTCACACAAGAAACAACTATACCTTAATGTTGCCATCCCATAGCCTAAAACTCTACTCCAGATTCCTCATTAAATGGCTGTCAAAAGTTATAATAAATTAAAAATGAAAAACTTTCACAGTGTGGAACTAGGTTTACTGAAAATAAGATTACATGTCATCCTAGTATAGTAAGATTTTTTTGTAGGGCATTGAACAAATTTGTAATAACTTTTGTAAATGAAGATTGTTTCTTTTCTTCGTCTGACACATTGTATGTATCTCTGGTATATTATCTATATTGACAAGTCTCCCGAACTTTAAATCAATTATTTATGTGTGTACATCACAAGACAATCAAATTCTGATTCTGGTAGTTAGCTTATAGAATTTAAAAATGGAAATTGATATGCTCCTGATAGGTGGATTGAGAACTACTGAAATGTGTCAGCAGGAAGAACAGGACTTCTGGTCAGTTGAGTATGGTACAGGGATATAAAAACAAAATCAAATAATAATCAAATAATGTAGGAGTAGGTCTAATGGTAAGAAAATAATAATGGAGGTAAGCTACTGTGAACAGCATAGTGAATGAACTATCATAGCCTAGATAGACATGAATTCAACACCCACCACAGTACTAGCTTCACAGATGTAGTGTTTGAAATATTGTATGAGAAGATAAATGAATTATTGAGACAGTTAAGGAAGACAAAAATTTAATTCTGATGGAAGATGAACTTGATAGTAAGAAGGAAAAAAAATAGGAAAAACAGTAGGAGAAAATACACTGGGGGAAAGAATGAAAGGGGAAGCCACCTGGAAGACAGAGGGCGGATTGTTGGTGCTTGGCACATGGGAACGACCATCTCACAAACCATGAAGATGGTGAGCTATTTGTGTGCTATTATTGTCAGTATCTATTGGAAGTGTTGCACAGGTGGAGAAACCATAAGTAGATAACAATGCATTGGCTGTACACACCACTTCATGGAACACAGAAGTCTGAGGCCTGTCTACTCTATAACACAAGACAGGCGGTGATCTGTGGCAGGCCTGACAACAAGTGAGGGCACAAGTGTTTCAAAGCACACCATTCAGCAAACATGATTGAACAAGGATTTCCATCGCTTATGACCCCCAATGTGTTCCTGTGTTGACATCAGCAGTTACATATGCAATGGGAATGGGATAACTGAGATTGGACCATGGATCGATACAAGTGTGTCACTTGGTCTGATGAATCAGTTCCTGTTACACTAAGTTGATGGCCACGTCCAGATAAGTGGCCATCCAAGCGAACAGCTGCTTAAAACATGCACTGCACCACGAATGCAGGCCGATGGGTGAAGTATTATGCTATGAGGTATATTCACTTAGCCTTGCCATAAATTCAACAGCTGTGGACTACATGAATATTATTGGGGATTCCTCCACCCCGTCACACATAATGTCCTCGCCCGCAGGAATGGCATCGTCCAGAAAGATAACAGTCACAAGGCCAGAGTTCTGTTGTAATGGTTTCAGAAACACTGCAGTGAACTTATGTTGATGTCTTTCCTTATCTTAACCTGATGGGACACAATTGGAACACTACTGGGCACCAGCTCTGTATCCTCAAATCACCAGTATACAATTTTGAGGAAAATGTGTGACCTGTGGGTAGACATCTTGCACCACATTCTTCCATAACCTTACTACGGTCTTGTCGATTCCATGCCACACAAAATCGAAACTTACTGTGTAGACCAACACACTATTAAGCAGGTGGTCATAATGTTTTGACTCAATAGTATATATTACAGCACCTCTGTATTATATGAATTTTTTTAATATTTAAAAAAGTAACAATATTGATGAAAACTTAAGTCTAAGCTTGTTTGGTGTTACAATTCTAATTTTTACGATTATTGGTTAAGAAGGTTGTGATGTTCACTTGTTGCTGCTATGTAGCTTTTCATCTGCAACAACATGATTGTTCTGGAAGACAGGTGACAGTAATGAAAATAACAAACCATTTACATTATAGTGTAGTTTCTTCAGTGCTATTCTCTTTGTGCACATGTTCATCAAAAACACTGCACATGTTATTTATCAATGGCACTTTGATTCACTGGAGACTAATTTCACACAGCAAAATGTTTATATTCTTACTATATATGCCGCTGCATTCACTGTTCAATTGTTTTCATCCAGTAAATTGAGTGTAATTTCATGGGCTGTCTGTCTCATGTATGATCACTTTCAGGTATTGAATAGTATGCTTTTTCAGAATTTCGTATATTCATTTAAAATAAGTTTCTCTACTAGTACAGTGCTCTCTCTATGTGGGAATTTCTTCAATGGTGAGTTTTCTGTTTGAATTTGCTGCATGTTTAAACTATGTATCTGTGTGTTATAAGTTTTACTATGTTATGTTGTCTATGCAGAACGCTTTTCTTTATGATGTTCATATTTCTACAATATAATAGGCCAATTTGTAGACAATTCTCTTACAGCAAGTGAATATGTTATACTTTGCTTTTTGTATGCAGAGAGGAGAGAGAAGGAGGGGTGGGATGTTTCCAAGTGTGCTGTCTTCTGTTTGCTGGTTTCACTATGTGGTGTGTGCTTCAGGGCTTTTCATTATCGGTGTCGCAAATTTTAAGAGTGTGAACCACTTCAGTTACATACATTCCTTAAATATATTTTTATTACGTATTATCTCTGTGTGTAGTTGTCCTGTATTGAAGGATATATTTAATTGCTTGTTTGTTATTTAATAGCTGATTGGTAGTGATTACAGGTTTTTGGTATAGTGCAATATCACACCTCAGATTAAAAAACGTTACAGATTACATTCCACTTATGCTGACAATACAATGGCCCAAAATTTCTGTGTACAGGGGGCTGGGTGAAAGGTTTTATAATAATGGGCAACGCCATGTAATGGCATTTTATACAACACCGTAAAAGAGAAACGCAGGAATTACATCCACGGAAATAAATTGCTAAGACTGCATTTCATCACCGTTGAGCTTCATCACCCACTACCGCTAGTTACCAGCTGGTCCTAGTGCCTGCGTAGGAGGTACCCACCTGCTTGCTGCTCTCCCAAACAATCTCGTTCATTGTACAAATGAACTATTTCAGTTCCCTGTTCTGATTCATACCGAACAAATGATTCATTCCGCATTTTTCTTCTACGGCAATATACATAATATTTATTTATTTCTTACTCTAAAGCCAGTTATGCTACATGTAGACGAATTGCACGCTTCTGTGAGTTCTGTAACATGTTATAACTGCATCAAAAACACACAAAAGCCATTTAAGTAAAAGACTGCTTGGCATTATTAAATATCTCTGTGTGGTGTGTATCTGGTCAACATTCAAAACAACGTTTTCGGGGCACTGCAAACAATTTCATACCTCAAGTCTTTAAGCAACAGTTATTATTAATTGCACTAGCTCTTTGCATCACTTACTTTGATATATCACACCGAGCGATGGATAGCACAATGAGCGAGGTAACTTTGCAACAGCGCCACTAATCTATTTTTAAGATACAAAAATTTACCGCCGCAAATTGTTTACTGCAGACGACAACCAACCTAAACACATTGTCAATCTTCCGCGTTTGACATTCGAACTGCATTGGTTATCGAAAACTGTACAATATCGATAGAGTTGAAAATAGATCGAAATGCGCCGAATAACTATCATTGCAGCACTTCGTACGTTTCTTCGAAAATTATAATATGAATTTCAGTTTCGTACTAACTCATAAATTGGTTAAAAGAAAGTGATGTAAAAAACAATGCAGGAATTAATGACACTCATGGTATAATCTCTATCTGATTATTTATCCTACTGTGGCGGGGTAGCATCTCTGACCCGGTAAATGAGGATCGCTGCCCGGCGAGGGGTTGGAAGGGAGCATGCCCAGTACGCTCGTAACACTTGCGCGTGTTATGTATATGAGCTTACTAATAAATAATGTGGAAATCGTATCTCTGTTCTGTGTCACTATTCTGCTATCACAACGCCGATAATAATGTAATAAGCGTAAAATTTTTTGAAGCTGAATTCATCTCATAATAAGGAATTCGACACATAATATTGCGATATATATTATATGAATACTTAGTTTCTGTTCTTTAGGACCCCCCTGGTTTGGATGCATGCACTTGTTCGGTTAGGAAGAGTGTCATAAAGTCGTTGTACCTTCTCCTGGTCCCCAATGTTGTAACTGGTCCCTGATATTCAGGAAAACAGCCGCTGGGATGAAATTGACCTGCGAGCTGGTCCCATACATATTCTATCAGAGACAGATCTGGGGATCTTGCTGGCCTCAGGAGTACCTCAGCATCACACAGACAGTTCATAGAGGCACACCATGTTTGGATGAGCACTGTCCTGTTCAAAAAAGGCACCAGAATACTGTCACATGAGAATAGCAAATGCGGATACACGATGTCCACAATGTACCATAGTGCCATCAAAGTTACCTCAATCACTACCATCTATGACCTGAACTCCTACCCAATGGCTCCCCACACCATGACACCAAGAGTAACACCACTGTCCCTCTCCAAAACACTGGAAGAATGGGACCACACACCAGTTCCCCACCATCCTCACCAACATGGTCATCTGAGGTAGTACAGAATCACATTCACCATTGAACACAATGCGGTGCAGTTCATGTTTCTCGGTTGCGGCACCACTCCACATGCAGCTGTTTATGTTGTAGGGCTAATATACACGGGACAGTAATTCCCTAGTCGAGCTGCTGATAGTCTCTGTCCAATGATGCTGTATGACACAGAATGTTGCAGGGAGTCCATTACTTTTCTCAGATGGCAGGCACAGATATGAAAGGACTGCATTGTGCAGCTCTCTTGCGAACTTCTGTAAAGTTTGGAAAGTGGGAGACGAGGTACTGGTGGAAGTAAAGCTGTGAGGACGGGGTGTGAGTCGTGCTTGGGTAGCTCAGATGGTAGAGCACTTGCCCACGAAAGGCAAAGGTCCCGAGCTCGAGTCTCGGTCCGGCACACAGTTTTAATCTGCCAGGAAGTTTCATATCAGCGCACACTCCGCTGCAGAATGAAAATCTCATTCTGGAATCAGTAAACAGGTTAAAAAGTTGCAAGCTTTGATGGACGTGTGCTGAAGGGCTTGAAAAATAAATTTGTGTATCATTGAAAAGTTTATTTGCTTTTTTCAAAGTTATAGTACCCACTGTGGAAAATAGGATAACTAAACCATATTTTGCGTATTTGATTTGAATGAGGTACTCTAAAACAATATCTTGTAATAAATCTAGACTCAGGCAAAATTTTAACTATGGGAAAAAAGCTACTAGTACCTGTTTTCCTAACATAGTCACAGATTATAGCTTCTGTGCTTATTTTAATGAAAAATACTAGCACCAGTCTTATATCACATTTCTTCTCCAACAGAAATGGAAATCTGTAGTCCATTTCACCTAAAAACCAGACAGATATACAAATAGATTACTAGGAGGAACAATAAACTCTGCTCCCCTCTTCTGAACTGTCATTGTATTCAAAGAATATCAAGCCTTTTTGGTAACTAAACCAAGCAATTTAAGTACTGAATACATCGCTAAAGTCATTTACCCTTGACAACTTTTTCTGTTTGATAAGAGTATTCGTATAGAACTAAGTAGTAATATACATACCTACAAATTTTCAACATCTTTTTTTATACAAACGTAAGTCATATAACTATGAAGCTAAGTGCATGACGTCTGCCTTATCAGTCCATTGGATCACGTAACTAACTTACATGATAGATCAACAGCTTTCTGGTAATAAAGGGAAATTGGCCTGTAGTTAGTGGCAGAATTATGTTAGCTGGAAGTCCAATTGGTTGTAACAAGTGAATTATCTGTCACTTCATGATCTTTGTCTACGCTAGGAAATAAATAGCCACATATTTGTGACAAGGATGACAATGAATTTTGTTGCTACTCGTTTCTCTCACAGCAATTTAAGCTGTCCTCTTAGGTTCCCACCTAATGACAGACTCAGAAGTCACCAAGTATTCCGAAATAAAGAGACAAATATTTGGGACAAAAAGGAATATGAATTTTATTGCTGCTCATTTCACTTGCAGAAACTTAAAATGTCCTCTTAGGATCTTAACTAACCACACACTCGAAAACTGCAAGATATTTATTTCATTCTTGATTTCCAATCAGATGGTAATTTAAATAACATCGAATATTGCAGAACATACTTTTACTACTTTTAGTAACTTTTCTTGTGGTTTGATCCACTTCTGTTCTTCCAACAGCACCTTACACTTTTCGACTTTCCGTCATTTTCAAAGGCAACAAAATACGATACAAAACTGATATCAGAAGACCTGAAAATATGATGCATTTCACCACTGATAAGAGACATAGTACAATGACTAAAATATGGCTTCTTTGCTTACCAGTGGTATGTCAGTCATATAAAATTGTTTATTAAATACATTGTATAACGTCAGATTTCTTAATCACAAGACAAGTGAAAATTGCTACCAAGGGAAAATTTTGGAAGCCAGGTGGGCTAAACCACTAGGCAGTGCAGGTTACGTGGTACACGATTCAATTTGTTAATGTTTGCATCCACAATTTTCATCATTACATCGTATAAGACAATTTCATCAGTAAACATGGAAATCACTTTACAATGCTTAACAAAAAGGTGTTACTTTACAATACAATGTGTAACATATCTTCTTCTCCTTTTTTTTTGAGTGGGCAAAACTAATTAATTGGAAGGAGGCGCTGATTGGTACTGGGGCCAACTGTTTGTTAACAAACAAACCTCTCTTTTTCTTTGATAACTTACAGCACATAAATTACTATCATAAGTAAATGTTTATAAATACTTAATAAAAGTTAAAATTATAGAGATTACTAGAGGGTTCGCAGGGAATTGTTTAAAGTTGGCTCACTGAAGATAATGTACATAAGATCTTCTGTAGTCATATGACAATAACCGTTTTCTATGCATAACAAACATTATGGAGCGCCATGATACAATTAAAGAAGAGCGGGAGTGGTGAAGGGGTACACAAAATTACTTTTGAGATATTCAAAAATCCTGTAAAACTGTTTTTAATGCTGTGACTATAAATGTTTGTAAAATGACAACATTATTAATTTAACAGTGTGCACCCCAACATAGTCTTTACAGTTGAACGAACTATAAATTTTCTACGTTTTACTATAAATAGATCCACTGACAAACTGACATTTGGAATTTTTAGGAAGCCAACATTTACAGATGCCCTTGTGCCAGCGGACTCATGCCACCCAAAAGTGCATAAATGGGCCTATTTTTGGGCTATGCTAAATAGTTAATAAAGCTGCCCTTAAATGAGAAAGGCATTGAGAAAGAATTGCATGTTTTAGAACAGATGGCAAGGTCAAATCGTTGTAATAGTAAAGAAGTTAGGTCTCTGTACATTAAGCTTATATATAACAGTAAAAAAACAGCAAGGAATAAGGATGAGTATTCCATATAACAGAACATTCACTGAGCGAGTAGTAAATAGATTCAGGAACCATAATATTAGTTTAGGGCACAAAACTAACAGTAAATTAGGGAACAAATTGTGACACTTGACTGATGTTAGGCTTGATAATCATGAGAGTGTAGGAGTTAAATGTGGTGACTGTGAAAAATTTTATATAGGACAGACTGGTAGGTACTTCGAAAAACCTTTTAGAGAGCATATGTATGACAGCAAAAGGCATCTTTTCCAAAGAAAAAAATCATTAGGAGAAATTAAAATTAATCTTAAAATCCTGCACAACACCCCAAAAGGGTTGCTATTAAATGCGCTCTATGAATTGGAGATTTTTCAGAGTAAAACAAAATTTTTGTCAGAAATACTTAACGAACAGTTCTGCCACCATCCTGGGGGTTAGGTAGATCGTGATGTACTACAGTTCTCCGCTACACAACATTCTTTTTGTGATAAATGGTGTACCATTATGTATTTTTCCTCTGACTATGCACCTTTGTGTGGATTCCTCGTGTGTTTTGTTTTGTGCACAATATGAGTATAAGTTTAATTATTTTAGAATGTCTTTCGCTCAGATTGGTCATAGCCTGACAGAGTATTCATAAGCGCGCCTGCAACTAGTGGTCTAGTGGCTAGCGTTGCTGCCTCTGGATCATGGGGTCCTGGGTTCAATTCCCGGCCGGGTTGGGGATTTTCTCTGCCCGGGGACTAAGTGTTTGTATTGTTCCCATCATTTCATGACCATCATCATTCGTGCACTTGCTAGACTGGACTGTGTGAAAAATTTGGACTGTGTAAAAATTGGGTCTTTGTACGGGTGCTGATGACCACACAGTTGAGAGCCCTACATACCAAACATCAACATCATCATATTCATAAGTGGTCGCTCAGCTCTTCACGCCTCACGCTACATGGCAAAAGTTGAAAACTGTTAACAACAGCTAACTGTTCAACAACGCTTTCGTGTTATTCTATTTAATGTTATCATTTCATAAACATTTGTAGTCACAGTATTACATACAGTTTTACAGGATATTTTAATATGTCAAGAATAATATTGTGTATCCCTTCATCCCTCCCGCCCATCTTTAATTGCGTCTTGGCGCTCTACAATGTTTGTTATTCACAGATAACAGTTTTATTGCCATAAACTACAGAAGATCTTATGTACATTATCTCATGTGTGCCAACTTTAACCAACACTCTAGTAATCTCTATAATTTTAACTTTTATCAAATATTTATGAACTTTTACTGATGATAATAATTTATGTGCTGTAATTTATCAAAGAAAGAGAGATTCGTTTGTTAATAGGCAGTTGGTCCCACCGCCAATCAGTGCCTTCCCCTCTATTAGTTTCGACCACTCAAAAAACAAGAGAGAGAAAAGATTTGTTACACATTGTATTGTAAAGTAATACCTTCTTGTAAAACATTGTAAAGTGATCCACATTTGCTGGTGAAATTGTCTGATATGATATAATGTTGCAGAGTGTACCAAGTAACCAGCACTGCCTAGCGGTTTAGTTCACTTGGCTTCCGAAATTTTCCCCTTGGTAGCAGTTTTCACTTGTACTGTGATTGAGAATACTTTAATGTATCTAATGACCAATTCTAGATGGCTGACATATCATATTTTAGTTGTTGTATTATGTATCTTATCAGTGGTGAAATGTATCATATTTTCATATCTTCTGAAACCAGTTTTGCATTTCAAAATGACGCAAATTCAATAAGTGTAAGGTGTTGTTGGTAAAATAGAAGTGTGGTTAGAAGAGAATTTATTAAATATATCCAAATAACCTTGTCATCTCAGAACATTTTCATGCAAATTGCAGCTGACCCTTATATTACATTTGTAAGGAAGTCCGAGAATGTATTGAAAACGCTAACATGATAAAAATTTAGCATATAACAGAATGTGTACCTACTTCCTTCAACTCTGTAGTCCAGGTCCTCATCTGTTATGTTACACCAAAAACATGCAAATTTCGGCTTTTGTATCAGCTATCATAGTATCTTTGTAGGCTTATATTGTCGAAGCATCATTAACTGATATTTAATTGTAACTGAATTTATATGTAATAAATCTTCAGTGCGCTATTGCCATGAAACAGCATACTCGAAGTTATAATACAAAACAGCTAAATCCAAAGAGGTGTGTAAACAACCTATAGAGAATATATATGCGTGAACAAGGATCTGGATGGCAGCAACAAGCAACACTGGTCATTTTGTAACATCAACACACATCGCATATCGGCGAGGTAGGTGTGACACAATGACCTACACAAACATTTATATCTCCTTCATGCATCAGAAGTTCTGCTTTGTGATCGAAAATTAATACAAAAAGTATTTTTTCTGAATCACAAAGCATGCTGAGTGTGTGTTCAAAGTTGCAGAAAATGTATTTAGAAATTGTCAAACATCAATAGAATAGAACATTTTGTTGTAAGTTCATACGACAGTTCAATCCCGCGTCAGTAGAGATCTGTTTTTTAGCTCAGTGCGTAACATACAATAAAATCATTCTGTTTCATTTTATCCATTATCAAATAGTCCTTAAAATCTGCCACTGCAAAATCAGTGCTATTGTTTGTTAAACAGTAATATGTGCTTTTATACAGTGACAGCAGCATGTAGAAAACAGATTTATGGTGGCCGGTAGGATGTTAAAAGATGCAGCAGGTTACACAACTGTATGAATATTCAACCTAAATGCGTTGATCAAAGGGGCTTCCATAAATACCCTTTTTTGAGAAACGAAAGTCCTAATGCAGTATGGCATAAAACATGAAAGTCCTGGCTTCTATTGCAACAGTTTAAGGCCACACAAAACATTATAAAGGCCAATTCACACTGGGTGTCACGGCACTGTCACGTCATTGGACCGTCACGTGAAGGTGTGTTCACACTGTCTGTCACGTCATGGCACGTCAAGTCAGTTCAAGTCACGTGATCTCAACTCGCATGACTGTCCTCAACTGTGTTTTCGCGGGAATTGCTATCTTTGCAAGGTGGTTTTCAACAGTTTTTACACCCGAAGTACACATACACAACATAGTAGCTCTTGTACATGGACACAGGAGTCCACATATGCACGAAAATGACATTTTGGTCTCAAATGGTTTACAACTTGCAGGGGTAATGTGTATATTAGAGATGGAAGACAAGTGCAAAAAACACAAAAAAGTGGTACAGAAGGGGAATTTCACACACTATACAAAGAGTGCGAGGAAGAGGAATCTTCATTTTATATTTTAGGAAGTCGAAACATTAGTTTTTTCATTTGCTATGTCAAAGTGGAACCAAAATTACTAAAAAGAACATGGTGTTGTGAGCTGCCATCACATCTCACGAGGAACTGGTTTGTTTAAGGCTAAGATTAGTTACTAGTCCAGTGCATATTCTACATCACTATCTTTCCCTTCAAGATTTGTCTGTTTCCTTTTCGTCTTGTTTTTAATAGTTCAGATGTCTTATTTGTATTGAGGTTAGCTAGTGGAACCACATAAATGTAGACCACTGACCCTTGCTAAATCGTTTCACACACAATACAGAGAGCTGCTTCATGATAGATAAGCTTGCCACAAACATATATTTAAACAATCAACTTGCAGAGTCTAAATGTTTCAGTCCATTTCCTTATGAAATGGTGCAAGAGGCTGGAAACATATAACTAAATTCCACCTATTAATCAATTACATTCTACCCAGATTACTTTTTCCACTACCAAGCTGGAGCCATATTGCAGTGGTTTTCATTGTAAGATGTTGAATATTGTACTGATATGTATAAAAATCCAATTTAAATGTGGTAGAGGGCAAAATGTTAATAAAATAATGAAACGAAACAATTTATAGCAAACAATGAACAAAAAAGCTGATGTTAACCACGAAAATCTCATCGAAATGAAATATGGAGATCTGTGAATGGCCGTGTATCGAGAGGAATGGGGGGGGGGGTGGTCATGTGATCAACAATAAACACATGACATCAGGCGGCAAACTTCCTTTCCCAAGAACACTTGACAGGGCCGTGACGTGATGGAAGCCGCCATTTGAAAGGCGTTGCAGAATGTTTTGATGGGACGGGATGCAACATGATGACCAGTGTGAATTGGTCTTAATTCTACAACAACAACATCAAGTCCTATCCACACATGTCTAATTCTCCTCAAGAGCAACGATAATTTAGATTACATTAGATCAGATTAGTTTTTTGTTCCATAGATCAGTGCTGAGGAGATTCTCGTGGATGTGGAAATAGTATGAATATATACAAGACATCATTTGTTTCTATTAAAAATTCGTCAATGGAGTAGAAGGAGTTGGCCACTAATAAGTCTTTCAGGCTCCTTTTAAACTGATCTTTATTTGTAACTAAATTTTTTATGTTTGCTGGAAAATTATTGAAGATGAGTGTTCCTGAGTAGTGGACCCCTTTTTGAATTAAAGTAAGTGCTTTTATGTACTTGTGCAGATCATTTTTGCTCCTGGTATCGTATGTATGACTGAGCTGTTTGTTGGAAAAAGAGATATATTATTTAGGACAAATTTCATTAAGGAGCAAATATACTGAGAGGCAGTAGTTAGTATACCCAGTTCTTTGAAGAGGTTTCTACAGGATGTCCGTGAATTTACTCCACAAATGATATGTATTACACGGTTTTGGACTCTGAAAACTTTTGTTTGACTTGAAGAGTTACCCCAAAATATTATACCATATGACATTAAGGAATGAAAGTAGGCAAAGTATGAAAGCTTTTTCATTTTTATGTGGCCTATGTCTGCTAACACTCGATATGCAAATACAGATTTGTTTAGGTGATTCTGCAGTTCTGTGTTGTGCTCCTCCTAACTGAATTTATTAAGTTGTAATCCCAGGGATTTAAGACTGTCGACCTCTTCTATTTGCTCTTCTTCATACTTCATGCATATGCTGAGTGGAAACAGGTGTCAGGCAAATCCAACACCTTCCAGGAAAACCCTGACATGATAAGCAAATCCAGTAGTATGTCACCTAGCTCCGAATAAATCGTGACATTAAATTAACCAAAGTAATACGAGTAACGAGTGAGCAAATCAAATACCACAGACTAACACAAGAATGCCTAAATGCATGTCATACTTTCCCACCGTGAGACAGACGCAGTTCCGAGAAGCCGAGAGCAGAACCGTGTTAAGTTAGAAGGCCCTACGATAAGGGACGGACACCCACGTCGCCAGCTAACCGATAGGACCACCCCCCAACCCATGTTAAAAGCTAGAGCCTTAGCATGAGACTTTTTCGTGTCTCTATTACGTCAGGTCCACCCCCCAGCCCATGTTAAAAGCTAGAGCCCTCCAGAAGAACAATATAGATCTTACGATAACACAAAAAGGGCTACCCCCAGCCGCAAGTTTTAGCGTGAGACTTTTTCGCGTCTCTGTTACGTCAGGACCACCCCCCAGCCCATGTTAAAAGATAGAGCCCTCCAGAAGAACAGTATAGATCTTACGATAACGCTAAAAGGACCACACCAGCTGCAACTTTTAGCGTGAGACTTTTTCGCGTCTCTGTTACGTTGCAGACTTTAAAAACATTGCCCCACCACGAAAAGTATAACGTTTCTCATTGGATTGACAGAATTTTTGTAGGCGGAGATTAAGGTTAACATTGAGACCCTGATTGGTCAGATGAAAACACAGCCAGATAGTTTTTTTTTAAACCAACTTCTGTAAATTGTAGTAAGGAGAAGTTAGGAGAGAGTTGCTTCCGAGACGGCGAGGTGAGCGGAGCTGTGCTGCTCGCCGCCCCCTGACGAACACCGACAAGGTAATGAACGCACACGATGCCACATAACAGCGCATAAAGCTTCGCTCAGAACTGCAGAAGTCTCATCTGTTACACCCCCTTTTTGCGTAATACTAGAGTCGATCGTCAATTAAAGCTCATGATGTTCACATTTGCCACTTGAAGTAAAAATCTGAAACGCGATGATTTTTCTGTTATATAGTTATTGAGAAGCCACATCAGGCACTGTAATTTATGACAAGTTAGATAAGTAATTAAAGATAATTGAGGGTCACTGTAGACCATTTTGATAGTTTTCTCTTTTGTGAAACTTAATTTAAACCTAGATTATAGATGTGATATGGCATAGGCCATCCTTCGATCCATTGTAGAACTTAGAAACCCATTCAGGGAATATTCGTTCATATTTTTGTTGAACGCAGTTGGTTTTTACCATCCTGTATTAAAACATTTCCTTTTATCAATAGTGCAATTTATAAACAATGTTTTGTAAATAGAATAAAATTTCCAATGGTAACCTTAACTGCTTTTTCGACGTTATTTTACCAGCTAACTAAAAATAGGAAAGCCTTGAACCCCTTCCACTAAATTTAGTTAGTATTAAGATTCTTTTACAGGGAGTGCAGTGGAGCTGACGCTAAAATCCTTAAGTATTTGGTTATATCATCGCTAGTCTCACTGAACTCTTCTGAATTCTACATGTCATGTGTGGTCTGGCGTCTCCTTACCAGCAACAGGTCCCAGGTTCAAACTAGTCAATTCCCTAAAAAACACGCTCAGAGCGTCGTTGTGCGAAAGTGGTAGGGAGACACGATATAGAACAAACAGACACCACGCAGAATGTTAGAAAATGGCGACCCTGCCAGGATGGTAAAATACCATGATTGAAGGTCGACCACATGCGTAAGTAGGTCAGAAAAATATCCTGTTGAAAAAATTTTCGTAATAAAAAAAATTTTTTTTGGACGTTATAAATAGTCGAAAACAGTAGCTGCAGCGATAGATAGTAATAAAGTATTGAATAGAAAGTGAGAATTCTAGCAGAGACAATAGCATAATTAATTTATGAATTTTACTATTGTTAGAATTAAGTTTTCTCTCCAATGCAAGCGCACAGGTGGCCGATACATCGTTGACAAGTTGGTTCTGACCCAACAAGTAAGTGAATTGATTGTCAAGTCGTGTGTGCAAAAAGTTTATGAAACGTCTGAGATCGTATGAGCGCATGTTGACTCGAAGTAGGGCGCGTGAATTGCTTTTAAAACAGAAAATACGGGATTCGGAAAGATTAGCAATGGCAGATCGAGACCTTGACCGAATTGAGGTAGAGACCCAGCATGAAAATGGATAGAGAATAGAGGACAGTACAACAGACGATGCAGTATCGCGAGAAATAGGACATATAACGCACCATAACGAGGATAATGTACGTCAAGGCATAGAGAACGTAAGTCAGCATACGACAGAGGAGCAGGAAAGTAGAGAGACAGTCGATGAGGATTCTAACTTGCGTCTTGAATACGTAGAACCGATAGTACAAGTAATCAGAGCTCCCTCACCACAGAGTACAAGGAATGCGAGCAGAAACGTGTCACAGCACAGTTCAATGCAATCGGCTGCAAACCAACATTTGGGCGAAAACACAGAGCGTAGGACGTCGGAAGAAAACGCAATAGGACCCACCTGGCAGAATTATTACAATTAATGACAGAAACCATAACAAGACAAAATAAAAGAAATTGCGAATCAATTTAAAATTCAGAATGCAGAAACGACGAACCAAATTGCAGAAATCACGAGACAAATGCGTGAGATTAAAGAACAAAACAAAAAAAATTCAGTTACACCTAAGTCATATTGAAGACGAGGCAAAAGAATCTCGAGAAGTGATAGGAAACTTAATAACAAATGGTTCAAATGGCTCTGAGCACTATGGGACTTAACATCTGAGGTCATCAGTCCCCTAGAACTTAGAACTACGTAAACCTAACTAACCTAAGGACATCACACACATCCATGCCCGAGGCAGGATTCGAACCTGCGACCGTAGCGGTCGCGCGGTTCCAGACTGAAGCGCCTTTAACCGCTTGGCCACACCGGCCGGCAAACTTAATAACAGATCACAATCAATTGAGAACAGACACTGACAAGGTACAAGCGGACGTACAAACATTGCGTAATGACATCGGGACGAGATCAGAACATTACGTAACAACACCCAGGGAGAAGTCAAGAAACTAGAGAAACAGATAAACGTAATTACTAGACAAGCAGCAGGTACAGCGCGTGAAATTGTTGAAAACAGTGTGTTACATAAACGTATCACAAAAGCAGCGCTGAAAAGATATGATAACCGCATAGTCAAAATAGAGGCGCAAACGAAGCGACAATTTCAGAAATTGCGAACAGAGTTGCTGCAAACCATTGAAGAGCGTAGTGAACAGGATCGAACAAGCACAGAGTCTGCAACCACATCCGTATCTGTAACAGCACCGGAAAAACAAGCAATTAACGAAGATATTACGCATTTGCGATTCCAATCACAGGCGGAAAGTAACATACGTGAAATCAGACAGCCTGCACAGCAACAAACACGTTTCGAAATTCTTGATGAACAAACGTCATCACAAATACATGCGGAACCACAAATGTATGTTTCAAGACAGTTTGGATCGTGCAATGAAGCAGCAAGATTATTAGCCAGACAAGATACCGAACCAATAGCTGACAATGGAAAGCCAGGTCGCGAAGAGTACAGTGCAATGCATTCAGCTACACGTTCACAACCGATGGAAGAAAATTATTGCGTACCACTCCAACGATACTACGCAAGGGTAGGCGAAAGTTACAGTGGACAATATCCAATGGATCTACCACAACCGGAAAGAACGACGGGAGAAATGATCAGAAACAAAAGTGGCGAAGAATCGCGAATTTCATATGGAACTATGACGAAGTACGATAACGATCATTTCCTCACAGTCAGAAAATTTCAACACTTTCGAGAAGGAAACTCATTACATCCACGAACTTTTATTGATCAATTCCGAGTAGGATTACCAGAACACTAGACGCTAGCACACAAATTAGACTTAATATGTGCACACATGTCAGGAACAGTCGCTGAAACCATGCAGAATGTTGCAGCGACATGCCGATCGTACGGAGATTTCAGAGAGAAGTTTCTCTCACGATATTGGTCCAGCGAAGCACAGAACAGAGTGAAGTACGAATTATTACAGAACCCATATTTTGAAAATTCAGGAGAGAAGAGTCCCGTGAAATTTTTCGAATTAATGGCAAAGAAAAATCAATGCTTAGATGTACCATAAGTGACGTAGAGTTGATTAAATTATGCGCGATGAAGCTACCATTGAAATACCAGCAATCATTAGTAGGTCGCGGAGGCAATGACGTCGAAGCATTTAAAGGTATTCTAAGGGAACTAGAGATCATATTTTCGGAAGATGACGCAAGAAAAAGACGAAGCGCACGTGAAAACGAAAGCAAAAAGCAGTGGAATCCACACCCAGGTAGCGCAGTAAGCTGGTTTCAAACTTGTTTCCGGATGTAAAGTTCAAGTATGTAAGCTTGATCAAAGCTGGAATATTCAGGCCTGTTAGTTGGATTCAAGCTTGAACCAAACATCAAAGTCGGCAGAGTTCAAGCTATATTTCAAGCTTGACTATATTTCAAGTTTGGCTCCAACTGTATCTGCACACGTGGAATACACCCTGGTATTTACAGCTTGTTTTAAGCTATATGATTATTAATATGAATTTATTGAACCTAATTAATTAAATAAATATCAGAATGGAAATGGTGTGAAACAAATTATTAAGACATGTATGTTTAAAATTTTTTATTTTGAAAGTGTTTAAAATTGTCTTATTTTAAAATTTAATTATTCTGAAGCCCCTCCAGCCCCAGCACACAGACCAGAGCAGGATCAAATATCGCTGACTTCTGCCGGTATAATGATCGTGTAACAGTAAAAGAAAATGTTAGCCATACCTAAACATAACAAATGTAAAAAGTTGAAACTGATCAACCTAAATATAATTTATGCCCCAGATTACCAAAATAACTTCAAACTCAGTGACGAAGTAAGAATCATTAACTAGTATAAACGTCACTGAGTAAGCAGCTGCTTCTGGTGCCTTCATTCCAAAGAGTTTTTAAAGTAATTTGAATTAACTTTTTGTTTGAAATTTTTAAAGTAAAGATTACATTTCGGTAATTTTGCGATGACTTCATGAAGAAGCCACACATCACTATTTCTAACAGTTTCAGGGCCATTTAATCTGAATTATAAAGAAACAATTACTTTAAATCATATACACCTTATACTGTAAGCTTATAAGGAAACTACTGTTTAGAAAAATGTAGACGTTTTATTCTATCCACAATTATGTTAGTAAACACACACTATTTAAGCTAAATACAACATTAAAAAGGTACAAACATTCACAATAAACTCAGATTTTTTTAAAAGTTCTAGTCAAATGAGAAGTGTCCTCTGTTGTTCATAAATGTTGGAATATGGTAAGCTTTCTCAACAGTACTACAATTATTCTCAATAGATTCGTCCTTCACAGTGCAGCCCAGATCCAAAATTTGCCACTACTTTCCATGAAAAGTAATGTTACACTTATTATGAATATGCTTAACTTTTGCCAAGCATGAGTCACAAGAAAGTTTGTGTCCATCATCACAGAAAGAATTAACAGCTTCAACAAAATCTCTCAAGACTGATGGCGTAATAACAGACTGCAACTCTGATTTTACTTTTGCCCCAACTTTAAGACTTCTTTGACTTGAATTTCTTGAGTATGTATACTTTGTGCAAGAGTGTCATACTAACGGGAAGAAATTTCATATTACCACAATTAAAGAGCAGTCAAAGCTACATAAATAAAAAAGACTGACACCTATGTAGTGACTGGTTCTTGATGTACTTTTTCCCGTTCACCATGTCATTACTATTTGTATTCGCAAAGAAACAATTCGTACTTTACGATTATTCATTCATGGCATGACACACTCGAGTACTTATAAGTAAACAAATGTAATAGGGCGATATATATATAAAAAGGCGAGATTTTAAAAAGGTAAAATAACATTAAGTTTTAATTTATTTGTGCCACGTACTAGAGAGCTAGTTTGAAATGACATCTTTTTCCTGAACAACTTGTAATATGTATTCTTAGCTGGTAATCCATTTCACTTTCACCCAGGCTCAATTTTTCTACGTAAAAGAATGTGATATTTCTTTACGTTATATACTAATATTTATCATTTGTAATATTAACGTACCACTACAGAAAAATGCACCAACGTACCTGTAATACGCTGTATATCCTCTTCAGACCTGGTGTAGCTGTAAGGCAGGAGACACCACACACTTACACACTTACCGAACTATTTTCCAGTATAAAGCAAACTTCACAACAGTCAACGATCATTAACGCGCGTGACAAAGGTAAAATGGCCGTCAGTGCAACGCTTATAAACGCTTGTGGCGCTTCCCGTGGACGTCTATGGAAGCTATGCTGCACGCACATCTGCTGTACAGCCTTCCAGGGAAATTACAGTTTATTTCAAGCTTGGGAAAATTATTTTAATTCAAGCTAAATTTTTACAGCTTGATGTAAACTGTGTAACAGCTTGATTTTTCAATCTTGAATTTTCAGCTGAACCTAAACTCAATATCCACCTTGAAACAAGCTGTGTAACAGGTTGATTTTTCAATCTTGAATTTTCAACTGAACCTAAACTCAATATCCAACTTGAAATAAGCTTGAGTGCTAGCTGGGCAAGACACAGTACAAAGAAACAATAATTACGAACCATGTGATAACTTTGCACCAAGAAACGACAATAGATTTCAACAAAGAACCGGTTATGGATTTAGAAGAGAATATGGCAATAACTATAATTCACCCAGGAATGGCAACAACTATTACAGAGGGAATAACGACAACCGGAACGGGTACTGGAGAACCAATAGACCGACAAATTATCAACAAAAAAACCACTATCAACAAGCTGAACACAAGAGAATACAGATAGAAGAGGTGGAGGTAAGACCACCAAACCCCGATAAACGTTCGAATTGACAGCTAAGCGCCCATGCCAAAGAGAATGACGCACTGACCCAGGACAATTGCAGCACCTTGAACAGAGAAGTAAAAATCTTATCACGAGAAGAGAAGAAGGAAGAAACAAATCAGCAGGGACCAGATGAAAACGAAGGCAAGAAAATAACAATATCGTTTTGGGACGAAATTAATTGGGAGAATACTGACAGGGAAGATGAATTACCAGAGGCATGCACAACGAATGTAGGAGGAAAGGACGAAGTAATGAGTGTTGCAGAGCTATTTGAGATGGAAACCAGGGAAAGCGAATTCAATGAGGATAATGCGTAGTCAACAGAAGTTGAAAATAAGTTATGAGTGGGCACACAACCCAACATATATAATGAAGGAAGTTATGAAGCGATAATTAGAGCATTTAGATGCGATTATGTGGAAGTAGCGACGAAGAAGAAGAAGATAGACAAGGATGAGGAAAAAGTAGAGGATGTTGAAGAAAGTGTAAATGAAGGAAGAAATAGAGAAGAGGAAATAAAATAGAGAGAAGTAGCAGTCGAAGCTTATGCTACAGAAAGTTCGAATTCACAAGGGAAATTCCTAAAAAGACTCATGTATGATTCAGAGGAGGATTCGTTGATGCAAGAAGAAGAAGAACAGAACCAACCCTTTCAAATTCAACCAATTGTGAAGGCCATGGTAAAGCATATCCCAGTCAGTATTGTAATTGATAGCGGAAGTGAACTGACTGAGATCTCAGAAAATTTATTCATGCAGTGTAATGCCAATGAGGAATTGCCAGTTCTGAAAACACCTAAGATTAAAGTAAGAGGTCCTATTAGAAACAATGCTGCGGAAGTTACGAGACAAACAAGGTTAACTCTTTCGTGTCAAGGTCAAAAGATCGAAGCCAACTTCGTGATTATACCTAAACTAACTGTAGATTTGATTATAGGTGCAGATTTTTTAAATGAGAGACGAGCGATAATAGATATAGGGAAAGGTAGTGTAACATTCGGGAATGGCACACTTCTCTTTGAGCAAAAGCTAAAATTAGAAGAAATACCTGTCCGCAGCTCGTGGTCGTGCGGTAGTGTTCTCGCTTCCCACGCCCGGGTTCCCGGGTTCGATTCCCGGCGGGGTCAGGGATTTTCTCTGCCTCGTGATGACTGGATGTTGTGTGCTGTCCTTAGGTTAGTTAGGTTTAAGTAGTTCTAAGTTCTAGGGGACTGATGACCATAGATGTTAAGTCCCATAGTGCTCAGAGCTATTTAGAAGAAATACCAGTTATAAACAAACAATTAAGAATGATGCGAGATAAAGAGGATGAAGAATTAGAATGGTATGCACAAAAGGGGGAATCGCCTCAACTCATGTTAGAAGTCCATAAAGAAATCGACGAAAAATTGCAAGAAGTACAAGGTATTTCGGAACACAGTAAAAGTGAATTAGAGGGTATTTTACGAGATAAAGCAGAGGCATTTTTACCTAAGACTGGCAGTATTAAACACTTTCTGTACAAGTTTGAAGTAAAACAGCACAAACCATTTAGAGTGCCACCCTATACAATCCCATTAAGCAACAGGAATAAAGTATTCCAGGAGATATCTAAAATGTTAGATGACAATATTATTGAACCAGCTACCTCCACATATAACAGCCCGCTCCATATTGTACAAAAACGAGATGGGAGCATCAGGTTAGTGCTTGATTCCAGACAGATCAACACAATCATAACCACTGAGACAGATCGCCCAGAAAAATTAGAGGAATTGATACAAAACTTCCACGGTGCTAAGATATTTTCATCAATTGATTTATGGAGTAGTTTCTGGCAAATAGAATTAGCCCCAGAATGTAGAAAATTTACAGCATTTATCGTATTCGGTAGATGTTACCAGTTTAAACGATTGCCATTTGGTTTAAACATATCATCAGCAGCGTTTATTAGGGGATTTAATACTATACTCAGTCCTGAAATTTTACAAAAAGTTACTTGTTATGTTGATGATGTGATTATAGCAGAACCCTCTTGGGAACATCACAACGACACATTAAATCAGTTTTTACAGATCATGAAAGAGCATGGGGTCACAGTAAATATAACAAAATCCAAATCTGGAAGGTGAGAGGTCAAATTTCTAGGACACATTATTTCCGAGAAAGGGGTAATGCCCGATCCAGAAAAACTAACGGCAATCAAAGAATTCTGTACTCCATATAATAAGAAAACTCTCAGAGGATTTTTAGGTCTCACCGGATATTATAAAAAATTTATTTGGATCGACTCTCTCGCAACACCACGCCTATGTGCATTGACTGGAAAAAACACGCCATGGGTATGGGATCAACAAGCCAATGAAGAATTTTTAAAAGTGAAAAACGCACTAACAGCACCGATTTTAGCACATCCTGATCTAACACAAAATTTTTGTATGGCCACTGATAGCGCGAAAACAGGTTTAGGAGTTGTTTTATTCCAAGAATACGAACAGGCAGGGCTAACATCATATAGAACAATTGCATTTGCCAGTCGGATACTCACAAAAAGCGAGAAAAACTATTCAGTCACGGAGCTGGAAGCATTGGCCGTGGTATGGGGCTTCCAACGTTTTCGATACTTCCTATTCGGAAGAAAAACAAAAGTATACACTGACCACAAAGCATTAGAATTTCTGTTATCCACCAAACTAACTCATGGGAGGTTAGCCAGATGGATGTTAATACTACAAGAATTTGACTTCACTATTACACACATACCAGGACCAGGGTGCATCCAATAACATAGGTTTGGAAGCAGCAGAAGACCAGTTTACAATGTACTATATGAAACAAGTACCTTTCGAAAACTACATTACGACAGCATTGAAAAACATAGGCAAAGAACAGGACAAGGATCCCGAAATACTAGGAATCAAACACAAGTGGAGAAGTAAGGATTTTCCAGACATTCGACAGCACTATCTCGTAAAAAAACAATGTTTTATTTTTTAGACGAAATGTTGCAACGAATGAATGGTTAATTTATATCCCAGATGAACTAATTAATAAGTACATATGGTATACACATTTAAGTAATGGCCACTTTGGACCAAAGAAATGCTTTTTAAAAATAAAACAAACAAGCCATTTTCCTAATATGGAAAGACGAATTAGAACAGTATTAGTCAAATGCAAAAAATGTATGAGGGCTAAACATGTCACTTTCCAAACCAAAAACACCTATGTTTCCAATAATCCCTAAAAGATTAAAGCAAATAGCTGCAACAGATTTGATGGCGCCCCCCCCCCCCCCACGCACAAAGAATGGATATATTTTCATATTTGTCGTTTTGGGACTTACTTCTAAATATGTTACCTTGACACCATTAAAATGGGCAACAGGTCTTACTATAAGTAAAGCATTTAGACAAGATTTTCTCAGACAAGTAAGTCGAGTGGAACGAATAATTTCGGATAATGGCCCACAATACAAATCAGTGCAATGGCAGAACACGTTAAAACAACACAAAATAAAACCCATCTACATATCTAAGTACAAACCTAGCGTAAATCCAGCAGAACGATCTACGAAGGACATAAGCACTTTATGCCGATTATATGCAGGCAAAAGACACAACACTTGGGATATATACCTTAAAGATTTTCAAGAAGTAATAAATGAAATGCCACATAGCACTACACTACTACCTCCAGTTACTGTACTTAAAAATATTGAACCCCCAAACATAACCAGAGAAAATGTTAGATTTCCTATTGTACCACGTAGACAGCACAAACAAGTCATAGCAACAGCACTCTCCAACATCAGAAAGGCAGCCATTAAAAGAAAAGAAAGAGGAGATAGAACAGCAATTAAAAGAACATTCTCAGTAGGCCAGAAAGTGTTTGTAAAAACACACCATCTCTCCAGCAAACAGAAACACAAAATACATAAGTTTTACGCTGCATACAAAGGACCTGTCATAATTAGCGAAATTGCTCATGATAATGCTGTGGAACTAATGAACGCAAAAACAAGCAAAACCTTAGGACTTCACCATGTGAGCCATATCAAAAAGTTTGAAGATTAATTTTATTATTGGTAAATAATCAGCACAATATTTCAAGATTATGTTGCAGATAAGATCGTCAGGAGAAAGAAGAATGAAGAGAGAGGAAGGTGGGAAAAAGAAAGTAGTTTCACTAAAAACAAAAACAAAAATAACACCAATAGTACCATAGATTAAGGTGAAGGGATAAAGCGTAGTTAGTGTTACAGCATGAAATACTAAAATGCTATACACCACGACACTACACAAAAAATAAAAAAACGAATTTTAGGATTTTTGTAGAAGTTAAGACTCTCAATATCTTAGAATTGTAAAATGGAAAGGGCACCGAAATTTGTAAAGCTTTTTAAGAAGGCGTAAAACAATGTAGGTACTAGACATATGTTAGATGATTATAAGTAAAACTTTTTGTAAGAACAATTGTAAAAACTCCAGCAAGGAAGAGATGCAACGACCCACTACTTGCAATGAGAGAAGTATCAAGAAAGAAAAGTACTTAATTAGCAAGACACGATTCCTACAAGGCAGAAGCGTCGAGAGAAAGGAAAGGACAGCGAAACCAACAGAAGGCCCTTGTATCGAAAGTGGGCAATAAATCTGCCCGCTAGGCGGAACCCTGCTAGGACGGAACACGGAGCCGCACAGTGCACAGTGCCCTGCAGAGACGCGACGGGACGCTGAATGCCGGAAGAGACTCCGAGCGCCCAGACTCGGCGGAGCGAGCAAAAAACGGCTTGACGAGAAGACGGCTTGGCCAAGCCACCACTGGCAAAAAAAAAGAAAAAAAAATGTGTAAAAGTCACACTACCGCTATTAAACAGCACGCTGATGCACAAAACTGAAGAAAACGTCCACAAAGTAGAAATGACATGTCCAAACCATTTATCAAACTGTTACTAGGAGGAGAACTTCAAAGCGACTAGTTATCAATAAATATTTCCATATCCTGCCCAGAGAAGAACCAAGAATCAAGTAAGAAGCAGAGAAAAGGCAGTAAGAGCAGATGTTGAAGGTTCGTAAGATTGAGACCAAGAAAGAAGATGGGCGAAGAATAGACGACATACCTTCCCAAATCCCTATCCTATTGTAAACTAGACGTCTGCGAAGTATTACAACGAAAAACGACCGCTTTCAGTGACAAATAACGATGACTTTCACGCATACAAAGCCAGTAAACCATGAGATTCTGCACTCACAGCTCCATTTCATTATGGGACGTCCACAACAGCAACACACACTTGCAAAGCCAACAAGGAACGACAAACGAAGCTGTACATCAAATACTTGCCCACATCCATCTCGCTCAAGTCCATGACCTTCGTGCAAAAACATTTGCCAACCTCATGCTTAAACATTCATAGGATTGTGTGAATGTGAGAAATCAAATTATGTGATGTAGGAATTGTGCAAAAGAAACGTGTGAAAAACTAAATGCGTTAAGCACACCAGACAGCTAATAAACTACAAAATAACAGGCATTGACTATGGACTTAAGTAAAAAATAGACTATCGATAAAAATAAGTCATTAGTTCTGAAATGGACAGTATACAAAGAACAAAAGAAAGGTACAATAAACACTACAATTATATGCCACTTATTTTCTCCTCATAAAAATAAAAGAATAACTATATTTTACTTATTTGCTCCTTATAAAAACAAAGAATAAAAAATTATCTTGTTGGGTGTTTTCCCTTTTTTTAACATTTGTACCATTTTTAGGATAATATCTCAATACTTGTGTATTTATATTTTTTGTCAAAGCAATTCTTGGAAATAATTCTTATTTGTTAGTGTAACAATTTTGAAATGAGTGTCTAGAAACAAAAACATTTTACTTGTACATGATATTTAGAAAATGTTTTAGGAATAGATTTTACTTAATTACTACATTTATAAAAAATATATATTTCTAAGAAAATCGATGTGAAAGACTCCTCACTTTCGATAACAAACTTCACACTTAAATAAAGAAAGAAAAGAATTAAAAATTAATAATAGCATAAAATATTCTTCTCTTGTCATTTTTGAGATTAATGTGGAAGAATATAAAAATATAAATTAGTAATACAAACTAGCATAGAACCAGAATAACGTGGCTGAACAGTAGGCAACAAAATTTCGATAAAGGAATGATTTTTGACTGACTTAGACAACGATTCAATCATTGCCTAAATTCAGTGCAAAAATTAAGTTCGAAAGGCGGTGATATGTAAGGTGTCAGGCAAATCCAACACCTTCCATGAAAACCCTGACATGATAAGCAAATCCAGTAGTATGTCACATAGCTCCGAATAAATCGTGCCATTAAATTAACCAAAGTAATACGCATAATGAGTGAGCAAATGGAATACCACAGACTAACACAAGAATGCCTAAATGCATGTCATACTTTCCCACCGTGAGACAGGCGCAGTTCCGAGGGGAGAAACGAGAACAGAAGCCGAGAGCAGAACCGTGTTAAGTTAGAAGGCCCTACGATTAGGGACGGACACCCACGTCGCCAGCTAACCGATAGGACCACCTCCCAACCCATGTTAAAAGCTAGAGCCTTAGCATGAGACTTTTTCGTGTCTCTGTTACGTCAGGTCCACCCCCCAGCCCATGTTAAAAGATAGAGCCCTCCAGAAGAACAGTATAGATCTTACGATAACGCTAAAAGGACCACACCAGCTGCAACTTTTAGCGTGAGACTTTTTTGCGTCTCTGTTACGTTGCAAACTTTGAAAACATTGCCCCACCACGAAAAGTATAACGTTTCTCATTGGATTGACAGAATTTTTGTAGGCGGAGCTTAAGGTTAACATTGAGACCCTGATTGGTCAGATGAAAACACAGCCAGATAGTTTTTTTTAAACCAACTTCGGTAAATTGTAGTAAGGAGAAGTTAGGAGAGAGTTGCTTCCGAGATGGCGAGGTGAGCGGAGCTGTGCTGCTCGCCACCCCCTGACGAACACCGACAAGGTAATGAACGCACACGATGCCGCATAACAGCGCATAAAGCTTCGCTCAGAACTGCAGAGGTCTCATCTGTTACACCCCCTTTTTGCGTAATACTAGTGTCGATCGTCAATTAAAGCTCATGATGTTCACATTTGCCACTTGAAGTAAAAATCTGAAACGCGATGATTTTTCTGTTATATAGTTATTGAGAAGCCACATCAGGCACTGTAATTTACGACAAGTTAGGTAAGTAATTAAAGATAATTGAGGGTCACTGTAGACCATTTTGATAGTTTTCTCTTTTGTGAAACTTAATTTAAATCTAGATTATAGATGTGATATGGCATAGGTCATCCTTCGATCCATTGTAGAACTTAGAAACCCATTCAGGGAATATTCGTTCACATTTTTGTTGAACGCAGTTGGTTTTTACCATCCTGTATTAAAACATTTCCTTTTATCAATAGTGCAATTTATAAACAATGTTTTGTGAGTAGAATAAAATTTCGAATGGTAACCTTAACTGCTTTTTCGACGTTATTTTACCAGCTAACTAAAAATAGGAAAGCCTTGAACCCCTTCCACTAAATTTAGTTAGTATTAAGATTCTTTTACAGGGAGTGCAGTGGAGCTGATGCTGAAATCCTTAAGTATTTGGTTATATCATCGCTAGTCTCACTGAACTCTTCTGAATTCTACATGTCATGTGTGGTCTGGCGTCTCCTTACCAGCAACAGGTCCCAGGTTCAAACTAGTCAATTTCCTAAAAAACACGCTAAGAGTTTCGTTGCGCGAAAGTGGTAGGGAGATACGATATAGAACAAACAGACACCACGCAGAATGTTAGAAGGTTCTGAATTGCATATAGTGAGTCTTTTCGAAGTTTAATGTCAGTGAGTTGGATTTAAACCATTTATTAATATCCATGAAAACGTCATTAGCAGATCTTTCTAGAACTACACTCGACATTCTTTTTATTGCAGTACTTGTGTCATCTGCAAACAAAACGAACTCTGCTTCTGGCAGTCTAACTGATGACAGATCATTAATTTACACAAGAAAAGGTAATGGCCCTAAGATGGATCCTTGTGGGACACCACATGTAATTTCTTCCCATTCTGATGATGACTGATGACTTAATTCACTAGTCCCTTGCACTGACACCCTTTGTTTCCTGTTGGTGAGGTATGACTTGAACCATTTTGCAGCACTGCGCATGACACCATAGGATTCTAATTTATTTAAAAGGATGTTGTGGTTCACACAATCGAATGCCTTTGACAAATCACAGAAAATAGCCTTCTCGATATCAGAACCCTCAGAAATATAAACTGTGTACTTGATAATATGTTATTTGTGGTCACATTTGTAATTTTTGTGTACTCATCATTCGCTTTCACTATAAATACCACTACAAACAATCTGGTGAATGTATCTCTGGCAAATATGCAAGGCAGTAGGCCTATTTCCAAGGGTGAAGTATCATTGAATACAAGAAAGACAACCGAATGTAAAAGCTATAAACATATGCACCTGTATCTGCACAGAAAGATATATCGGTAATTACAAACATATGCTTGTTTAAATTATATTGAAGTCACCAAAATAATGCAGCAGCTCACATATCACAAATATCACACATAAGGTGACATAGTGTACAGCAAACATACTTCAGTTTCAGGATCGTTTCTCGAAACGTATCATTTCTGTTAACTAGCAGCTGCAAATGATTTTGGTATAGCAAAAACAAACATACGGTTCTGTGCTAGCAGGCGACTAGTATTTCCCAAATCTACATTGCAAAACATGGTGGCTAAATTTTCAATTGGTTTCAAATATGGCGGTGCCTTGGCTTGTCATCCGATGGGACCAATGACCTCGCTGCTAGGTCCCTTCCTCAATATCGACCAACCAAAATACCACACACTGATATAATCCGACTTATCTGATTCAGTCGTCTGCTTCCATAGCCCATTAATGGCAAATTTCGCCACACCCTCCTAACGGAAAATTCTTCATACGTCAAACAGTGAGTTCTGCGGCTATACACTCAGTGTAGCTTGTCTATCAGAAGTGACAACTCTACGCAAATCCCACTGCTCTCTGCCGTCGGCCATTGTGTTGTTCGAGATGAGCGGTAACGCTTAAAATACAGTATCTTCTGGACAATCTTCTCACTGTGGATCGCAGAATACTGAATTCCCTAACGGTTTCGCGTTCAAAGTCTGTTAATTCCCATAGTGTGGCTGTAATCACGCCGGATACCTTTTCACATGAATCACCTGCATCGAAATGACAGCTCCACTGATGCACTGCCCATTTATACCTTAGGCAAGCAAGACTAGTGCCGAAACTTCCTGGCAGATTAAAACTGTGTGCCGGACCGAGACTCGAACTCGGGACCTTTGTCTTTCTCGGACAAGTTCTCCACTAACTGAGCTACCAAGCACTACTCATGCCCCGTCCTCACAGCTCCACTTCTGCCAGTATCTCATTCTGTAATACTAGTGCCATTTATATATGTGCATTTCGCTATCCCATTGCTTTTGTCACCTCAGTGCAGTTTCAATGGGCTGTATATGTTGAGAATAAAATTCATAAAGCTTCAACAATATGGGAATTATAACCACCAATAATAATAAAATTGCAAATGACTAATGTACTGAAACAGCAGGTGTATTGCAGGATACAGACCGACATGAACAACAAAATGTGATGTTAAGTAAAAGTAAAGGATAACACAGTGATAAAGGGGTAACATCACCGAAACATTTATGAATGAAGAAAAAAGCAATAACCTGTGTTTTTCTAAAACCAGAATCGTCGAAATATATTTAACGTTATTTATCTCTAACGGTAAATTTTCCCTTTCCTGTTTTACATCTACAGATATCTCCTCTCTCTTCTTAGCTGTGAACTTTTCATAAAAATATCCATTACTTTTCCTTCCAGGATGAATCCTTTGAGACTATGCTGTGCTTCACCGATTTTCTGTTGCGGAGGATCCAATTAATTCTCCATATAAATTGTCATTTTCATATTCATCACTGATTTCTGTTGGTGTACGGTAGTTCTTTGAGTAATACATCGTCTCTATGCTTGTGTATGAGCCTGTTAGTGACTCCAAAGAATTGCCTCAGCCGTGTCACAATATGGTTACTGATTGAAATGGTTTTTCCCCAGTCGTTATTTGTCATTCACCACAACTCCACAAAATGTCATCTATCATTTTTGTATTAGTTTTTGGGCATGTAACTGTGACAAAGTTAACTCTATTTTGGATAATTAATCTGATACATTCCAAATGCTGTGACTTACTTTTGAGCATAAATTCGTCGCATTTATTTTTTGAGGCTGCAGCAAGATGCTAGAGAATGATATACCATCTGGCAGACAAGCTAATCGGTCAGGACCAGGTATATTATTTAGACAGTTCATGGAATACACTTTTATCTAGAATGAGATTTTCACTCTGCAGCGGAGTGTGCGCTGATATGAAACTTCCTGGCAGATTAAAACTGTGTGCCCGACCGAGACTCGAACTCGGGACCTTTGCCTTTCGCGGGCAAGTGCTCTACCAACTGAGCCACTGAAGCACGACTCACACCCGGCACTGACAGCTTTACTTCTGCCAGTACCTCGTCTCCTACCTTCCAAACTTTACAGAAGCTCTCCTGCGAACCTTGCAGAACTAGCACTCCTGAAAGAAAGGATATTGCGGAGACAGGCTGTGGCTAAGCCATGTCTCCGCAATATCCTTTCTTTCAGGAGTGCTAGTTCTGCAAGGTTCGCAGGAGAGCTTCTGTAAAGTTTGGAAGGTAGGAGACGAGGTACTGGCAGAAGTAAAGCTGTGAGTGCCGGGCGTGAGTCCTGCTTCGGTGGCTCAGTTGGTAGAGCACTTGCCCGCGAAGGGCAAAGGTCCCGAGTTCGAGTCTCGGTCGGGCACACAGTTTTAATCTGCCAGGAAGTTTCACTTTTATCTAGTCTACATTCTCACAGGGATTTCTATTCTGAGTTTTTGCTGCTTGAAATACCGGCGCCTCCCACTATTTCCTGAAAAACAAAGTACTGGAAACTAAGCAGTGGCTCTTACAGCTATTTAACGTGGCCTTACTTCCTGGAAAACAACCAACTAAATTTAGAGTTGCAAAGGTAATAGCTGCCAAAAAACCTTGGTAAAGATGACAACAAAGTATCACATTATAGATCTCTAACATGACTTAGTGTAGCTTATAAACTGCTAGAAAGAATGTTGCTAAATCGAATCCAAGCATTAATTGTACCTCTACTCCAGCAAACCTGTTTTCCAAAGAATCGCAGTTGCTGTTATCAGGTACTGACATTAACATCTTTTGTAAAGGCAGAGTGCCATCATAAAGTAAAAACGGTATTTGTTGATCTTATGACCACATTTGACACCATATGGTGCCACAATCTGCTACTTGAGTTTTCAGAAATCATAACATTCAAAATACTTATAAATCTAATGAATAGTACATTTAGCAATAGCGGTTCTAGTTGTTCCTCAAAGACTGAATGGTGGGCTATTGCAGGACTCTGTGTTATCGACAAGCCTTTTTAAGGTAACTTGCCAGTGAATGACGGAAAAACAATAAGAATTTTCATAAAGTTTATGAGGGTCTAACTAAATAATGTGAACCCTGAATACAAAGACATTTTAGGACAATGAAAGTGTTTTAAGGATGAAGATTTTGGTATAAGAATAAGCAGAATAGCTTTGATATAAACTTTATTATGTAAACATTTATGTCGGTCAGTAATTGAAAATTTTTCCTGCCAGTCTACATTTGAAGTCTATAGACTTATTAACTACTTTTCTTAGATGCTTAAAACTTTGTGCACATACAGTATTTATGACGTTGTTATCTAAAAAGTAAACTACAATCAAATGATTTCAATCAATAGGTTTTATACTATAAATACATAAATTAGACAGTCAGAATTAAGGTAATTTTTTATAATTAGTAAGGGTATATTCTTCCTCCTGATGATGGTAAGCTGGTGCCTGTACTCTTCTTTTCTGCAACTGTTAGCCTGAAATATCACAAAAAATTTCAGACCTCTATCTCAAATAGTTTATTTTTTGCATAAAGTAAACATGTCAGAAAATTTGATTCTTGGGAAATTCAGTTTAAAGGTTCATTTCATCTGTTACTAACCTCTGTTGTTCTTAAAACCCTTCAGTTGCATAATATTCTTGGTTTGTGTGTTCCTCATCTTCTCTCTTCCTTTTCTTGCTCCTCTGTGCTATTCTGGCCTCTTTAGTTGCCTCAAGAACCCATTTTTTGCCTTCGGCCACTCGCAAGGAATCAATTGCCATCAGTGTTTGTCTCATATTGAAGCCAGGAGTTAGTCCCAACAACTCTAAAACATCACATCTGATAACTGCCCCATCATTAAAGCAAACAACTGCTTCTAATACACCTAATTTCATGGTATTGAAACCAATAAACACAGTTTTAGGCATGTGTGGTTGAAACATTCATTAACATTTCGTGTATTTCCATGTAAACACCGTGACAATGGTTTAGTGTCACTTACGTCCCTGTATATGGGCTTAATTGCTTTCAATACCTCAAATGGCAGGGAGTTATGGTGTGCATAAGTCTCACCATTTGCTATTGCTTTTTTGTATTCACACCTAGTGTCTACACCACTGTCGCAGAGAGCATGCTGTGGATGGTCATCTGTAGAAGCTTAATGGAAAAAGGTAGCCCATACTGCTTTCTTCATGGCCTCAACATTGTCTCGATTCCTTCTTATGGTTAAACCATAATAGAGCTGCAGTTTGTCCACCTCTTCCTTAGTAAGATGACCCCGACCACCAATTGGTTTGCCATCACTGAGCTTTTTTCCCCTTCATATCTTTTATTAGCTTATGTAAACGTGTGCCCATCCTCTTTTGGACATGACCAACACACTCTAAATTTTCAATTTTTTAATTTTTTTCACAAGGCATATTTTCCAACGCATTTTCACACTCTTTGGAGTCTCCATCTCCAAGTTACTTCACACACCGACATATATTTAAATTTATTTTTAAATATGTTCCCAATGTCCGAATCAATTCATGTAGCTACCATTTTGCTTACAAGACTCTAAATATTGATTTAATATAGAAAAAATCGAATTTTTGAAGCAGATTCACTAGCAAGTGACCTTAATCTTTACACTGGCAGTATGCCCAACTCTAACACTAAAAATATCCATTTTGCTGTCGACCTAGCATTTGCTTATCTAGCATTAAACCTGGAAGGTGTGAAAGAGCTTTGGTCACATATTTACACATAATGGGTGATTACTTCAAGAACTGGAGACTGAAGCCAAATCCATATAAACATATGTAGATTCTCACTATCTTAATTACTATGAGTTGAATCTCAAATTAAATATTGTCTTTGAAAATGTTGCTCTGGGACATAACCCAACCCAAAATACTAGGTGGTGATTTTGTACTGGGACCTTACTTCTCAGAATCACTTAGAAAATTTAGCAAAGAAACTGAACTCTGTAAGTAATATGATTTAAAATCTAGCTGGGTCACGATGTGGTGCAAATGCAGATTCTGTTTGTACTGTTAAATTGGCAATGGTTCATTGTACGGCAGAGTACTGCACACAAAGTTGATTTTAAACTACATCAATCAATGGTAATAATTAGTGGCACTACCAAATCAACACCACTCCCATGGCTACCCATTCAGTTTAATATTGCATCATCATCAATTAGACAAGAAGCAGCTGCTGTAAGAGAGTTCCAAGAGGGTACTACTCATAAGGGCTTACTTCTGTATAACTAGCTACAGCCTGTACCTGCCAGCCGACTTTAATCAACACAACCACCCTGACCAACAAAAAGAGGTTCCTCTTGTGTATGATGTGAGCCACAAATGGTAACAGATTTAGCAGAAGTTTCCTCCAGCAAATTATCGCCTTATTACTGATCCTACTAAATGTGTGAAAGAATTTGGTCATCCCAAGAAACTATGGACAGCTCTGAATCGGTTGCATACAGGTCATGGATGGTGTGGTACCTGTTTGAATGTGTGTGCATTCAAGGTTGCCTTGACATGCGACTGTGGAGCTGCTGTGCAAACTAGATAGTAGCTGACTGAAGACTGTTTATTACGAAACTTTCCTGGTGGACTCAGTGAACTACATTTAGTAACACCAAGATCTGTGGACAGGTTAGGAGAGCTAGATATCAAGTTCTAAAATTTTTGGATGTTCATTGTTTGTTTGTATCACATAGTTATTTGACCATTTATACAGGGTGATTCATGAAGATATACAAATATTTTAATCTGTTATTCTACAAGTAAAACTAAAGAAAAAAGTTCAAATAAACAGAGGTCCACGAATGTTTAGTTACGGAGTTATGGCTATAAAAGATTTTGCCTGAAATTTAGCATCTTCATTAATATGAAGCCATCACAAAACTAAACAGTACGAGGTTAAAGTAAAGCACAATTACCATTTATTTTGTTGTTATTGATCTGATGAATCTAATAAAACATGTCCCAGACGTGTATCTGCAGTAGTTTTTCAGAACATCCAGGGTAGCAAAGATGTAATTTCGTTAAAAATTTTATTTATTAAGTACTTGGCATAATATAATTTTTAAATTCCAGACAATTGCACGAAGCTTTCAACAGAAGTTGTAGAGAATTTAATTTTGGGAAAATGACGGTAATAACGTTAACTGAAACTGTATGAATGTATCAGACAATCTGTTTTTAGTAATACTATAGCATACGTGAATTCACGTTAAACTGGAAAAAAGGAAAGCTCAGTGTTAAGGAAGTTGTACGGTTGTCGTATAGTTGTGAAGTTCGACGATATTGGCCTGCCTTCTAGGTAGGCCCTATTCAGTCCGCCAGAATGTCAGGAACGCTTGTCTCCTGACCCTGGTGGGAACAAAAGATCTCCAGGTCCTCCCACACAACGGACTTGTGTCCGATGTCGCTTCACGAAAGTCTGTACTTTGTGTACGTCATCGACCCATCTGACCAACCTCCTTATGAGCTAAACTGCTGAAGTATTTATGAAGTGAAGTATTGGCTAATGTTTACCTGACATCATTTGTCATGACGAAGGTATCAGCGGTTTTTATTCTGCCGTGCTTGCTTAATGAGTTTGTTATAGTATAGGACTGGTTCATAAAAGCTGTTGGCAGTGTTTGTTGTATTCGCCTTAGCCTTTCTTTCATCACATAACAAAGATGACGTGACCCTGTTTGGTTGCTCTGACCCACTACATACTGCTGAAATCTGCTGCCTGCTTTGCCAGAAATGCCGAACTTGTGACTTGTCCTGACCCAGTCCTGGTGGTGACATTAATGTTTCCATTGCGGCCGCCTAGTGCCAATGTTGCCATAATATATCAAGATAGCTTCGCTCTCGGACTTTGGAAATCTTACCCGTTTTGCTGGCGAACAAGGCTGGCAGACAACATACCCCTCATCCTTAAAAAAAATCTCTAATTTTTAGGAAAAGCAACCCATTCCAGAGGGATTTCATGTTGGACTTTAACTCTGTTTTCGTTATTTTACGCCATAAGAAAAGATAAAGTGCACAAAAGTGTGCTAGTACTGCAGTTATACTGGTGGTTGGTACAATCACGGTAACTGTGTTCTGCTTTCAACCACAGTGATATTCCTGAACGTATCTTAACATTTGACTGACCGCTATTTGCCTCTTTTCTGCATCAATCAATTTATCTATGCTCTGTAGTACCATAACAACTAGTATGTAATTTAGAAAGGAAATATTCTGAATAGGTAAAATGCTGAATGGATTTTCCGGCCAATACAACACCAGTCGTACACTAACAATTACTGTAGTGTCCAAGATGGTTACTGGTAGATGAAAGTCTACTCCTGCTCTGTCACATTCAGTTTCATTTATTAATATACCGCTAAGCTGTAATTTTACTCTTGTCATTCCTGTAAAAGTTTTGTTTTTATAACAATTCACTATTACTGTTTGTTGCTTGTATACAGAATAAATCCAATGATTCCCGACTCGCTGAAAATTTGTCCATGGTTTCCTAACTTACACTCTAGTGCATTCATATTCCCCAAGAATAGTTGTACTTCACATGATTTGTTATCCATCTGCACAATAATTTCATTAATACACTTATCAAGATCTTCTATTGATAGAACTACAAGCACATCACGTTTTTTAGATGCAAGTAATATTTCATTAACTGAAAATTTAATCTGTCTGTTAATAAGACTCCATCCAATTGGATATGCATGAACTATATAACACTCAAATTGCGACTTAAGGATGGTTATGGGGAACTGGATGTTAATATACATACATGCTTTATCAGCATAAACTTCAATTATCAATGATGATAGTGAACTGCTATACTGCTTTCATATATGGAAATAACATGCTGCAGACCTGTGGGAAATACCTTTTTCGCTTGCAACAGCCCCTGCAAAAAAATTTTCCAGCAGTGTAGTGCTTAATTGTTTATGCGGAGCATGATAGAAAGCTTCTTGAATTCTTCCCAGTTCTATTCTAGCATCACTCACAATGTTTGCTAATTTCCACAATAGCCTAACTATGTCTGTTTTGTTACCTAATGTTCTTAGATGATTCTGTATTATACCTAAATCCTTATTTACAGTAATCATTGTATCATTCGCATACTGATCTAATTCCATTGTTATTTTATGCATTGTTTTAGTTATCATTAAAAATCCTTGCTCCATACCCATAATTTGCATTGTATGCCAATACACTATTATTTCTGTGTGTCTAGCTACTTCTTGCACTTGGCCTATTGTACTATTGAAACTTCAAATATCATCACTATCTATCTGCTGTGCCAGACACGGTTTTTAGTAGTTTCCCACCAGTATTCAGCCAGCCACTCTTCCTCTTTACAAGAGAATATGGAATGGTATCTGTCACTTGCTAGAACTGCTCTCTCAGACTGTCACATAGAACTGGAGTCCACAATATTCATTTCGTGTATCCCCTATCACACTGCCACATTTCGCTTCTCTAGTACTTCTAAGAACATATCTTGCAATCTTCTCACATCGTTCCTTAGCTCCCAGATGTCAAATGTCAGTCTCGACGACAGTCTGTGATTCGTGAGGACTACATCTGGCTGCTGCCCAAAGAAAACTCCATTCTGTAATAGCTAGTTGACAAGTCTTTCTATTCCAAAGAAAAGCAAGATTATAACACGCACTGTACTCACTCTGGGCGTCATCCTCGCCATCACCTAGGAGAAATAATTTATATGGTCTCCCTTCCTCCTTCGAAAAAGTGGGAATACAACAAAATGTCTATGTTCCTATGTACAATACATGAATCAATGAAAACAGAGAAAAAATCCTACTATTACCCATGTATCTCTACATCTGCAACTACATATTCTTTGGTCTCAATCCATATGGCCTGTTCTGCAGTATTTCTTTACTCTTTTGCTTCTTAATTATAGTATGTGGCATCTCTGCTGGTACTTGAGGAAAGGTATCTATGGCCCCTTGAAAAGATTCTACTGATATGGATTACTGAAGTTTATCCTGGTAACTGTAACTTTACATTTACAGGCGACTTTACCTCGACCATCTGGTAAGGACCCTGAAACTTCGTCAAAAACGTTCTTGTCTTACCCTTGGGAGTGTAAGACTTTGTATGTAATAACCATTGACTTACCCGATACTGTGGTAAGGTCCATTTACTTAACTCCACAGGCTCTTGATATTGTGCCACTTTTGTGATAGCCTGTTTGACCTTTTGCCAGGCTTCCTTTAGAGATTTTTCGAATACCACAACGTGTTCATCTTCTTTTCCCAACTTTGGTTCAATCAGATCAAATGGAGTAGGCATTCTGCATCCATATACCACCTCCTAAGCTGATAACCCTGTTCCTGTATGAGGTTTTGAACTGTAGGCGCAAATTACGAAATTTAAATATGCATACCAGTGTAAGTGTTGAGAATTCACGTAATGGCTTAGCGTCTTGAATATAGTCCTATGAACTCTTTCTTTTTGATCATTTGCCCGTGGGTGGAATGGAGTTGTATGTAATTTCTTAATTTTCAGTAAGTGACACAACTGCTTAATGAGACTGGACATGAAATTTGTTCCCTGATCTGTTGTAATCGTTTTTGGCACTCTAAATTTAAGTATCCAATGATTAGCATGAGCTACTGCACTTGCTTTCTGATCGAGTATTGCTACCATTACCAGATACATTGAGAAGTGATCGACAGTTGTTAACACTACTGGTTACCTGATTGACTCGTGAAATGGTCCAAAAATGTTTGCTCCTATCATTTGAAATGGATAGTCAGACTCTGATAGTCTTTGTAATCATATCTTTTGATGGCATAAGTCAGTGCATTGTGCACACAGAATACAGTTCTTGATGTACTGCTGAATATCATTGCATCTTGTTCTCCACAAGAACCTTTCTGTTACTCCTCTATCTGTTGTTCTCTTATCCCCATGACCTGAAAACATACGATCATGTGCTTGCCATAGTACTTCTGTCTGCAAAGCTGCTAGAACTACAACATGTCGTTCCCATTTGGTTGATCTACACAAAACCCATCTCTTATGACAAACTATGGCTATTTACAATACACCTGACACTCTTTACCATTTGCCTGTGCTTTCTTCAGTCTTTCAAAGTTCATACACAGATCAAATCCAGAGACTTGCAATGTCCCAATCTTCTTACTGGGTGTGTGTGCATTTGTTTGTTTAACACTAGGTTTCTGAATCACATTGTATTGAAATTCACTTAATTTCAAATCCCACCTCATAGTAATCTCTGTGAACTTACTTCTGTCTAGATAACATCTAAAATAAAAATGCTGTACATTAATGCTAATATCTCTTTTTCTGTGGTAGAATAATTTTGTGTCCTTATTTGGCTGACAAGACGCATATTCAGATGGGTGTTCTTTCCCATTAATGATTTGTCCTAAAATCTCTCACAAGGCTGTACCACTTGCATCACATGATGTTGTGAATTATAAAACCTGAAAAAATCAAAGCTGGGTTTGAAGTTAATATACATTTAAATTTTGAATACTGTGTAACTCTCGGGTGTTCAGCTACGCATAAGACCTTTCTGCAATAATTTTGTTACTGGTTGTGCCATCCCTTCACGAATTTTCTATAGCAGTTTCCTAATCCAAGAAAAGATTGTAATTGTTTAACTGTCTGAGGCACTGGAAAGTCATGTGCTCCTGATGTAAGGCACAGATCTGTCCTTACTCCATCTTGGCTATTTGTATGTGCCATATAGTTTAGCTTTGATTGTGCAGAGTAACACTTATCAGCGTTAAGCATAAGTCGAGCCTATCTCAACCTGTTGAATACCATCTCTAAATGCTGAACATGCTCTTCCAGGCTTTTTGCGAATATAATTATATCGTCGAGATACAGAATGTGCTTGTTTGGTTTTAAACTTCCGAGGAATTCATCTAATAAACTTAGAAATGTAGCTGGTGCGTTTTTCAGTCCAAAAGATGTACTAAAATATTGGTAATTACTAGATGTCATGGTAAAAGCTGTTTTAATTCTATCCTCAGGGTGTGCCTCAGTTTGATGATAACCACTTGTTAAATCTAGAACTGTAAAGAACTTGCACTGACCCAAATTATCTAATGTGTCAGTAATGGTAGGGATCGGGTATGCATATCTTACTGTTTTTTCATTTAAGAATCTGTAGTCGCAACAAAACCGATATTTCTTTGGCCCTCTGGTGATTTCTTATCCACAGTCATGGTACTAGCTAACCATGGACTGTCACTACGTTCCACAATCCCATCTGATAAGGCTGATTCACCATTTCCTTTACTAAAGGCAGTAAATGTTTAGGTAGCCGATACTGCTTTCTAAATACTGACAGATAAGTGCCTGTTAGTATTCTATGATGGTGATTGATGTATCAGGTAACACTTCTTGTGCATTAAAAAATCCTTATACCCATTAACACTGATTCCATTAATGACTTATCTTCACCCTGAGGGTGTTCTACTTTTTCTCGCAATGCAGGTATGTCGATGGCTCACTCTGTTCTACCTTGTGCCTTAGAATCCTCAATATCTTTCTCGTCGAAAACCTCTAATTGGCTATCAGTAATCCCTTTGGAAGACTCGCTTCATCTCCCCCAAAATTATCCAGACTTATTAGCACCATAACCTGACCATTAACTTCGCTCGTACGCGTTCTGCACTTACGTACAAAACAATGTTATTACTTGTTAGTGATTCTACCAAACACACAACACCCTATGGAATGTTACTATCTGCTGGTACCCAGATCAATTTTCCTGTACCTGCTGGTAATCTGTCATGCAAAACAACCTTTAATGTTCTTTTACACAGTTTATTCGATGCCTCCTGTGCAATGGGTACTTCTTGTGATATAGAAACATTTGTAACTATTGTACTCAACAGAAATAACTTACCATCGAGTTTAATCGTCTAACCAGAAAATCTACCCCTAGTGTCGCAGCGAAATCTTGTCCCACAGTTGGCAACACTTCCATTTGCTCATAAAACGTTGTTTTCTATTTTAAACCCGAGCCGTGTTGTCCTGATTGAATCAACTCCATTGATATCTATTGCATGCAACCTATACCTTGGCTGTTTTAGTCTGCTCTTATCCACGAGGTTCAGACTGACAACCGATACGTGTGCCCCTCTACCTACCGAAAATTGATATTGTTTCCGTTTCAAACAAGCCGCCAACGAACAATACGTCTCTGCATGTGCACTGAATGCACTTCTGTTTAATGGGAGCGCTTCTCCACGGAAGAAAGATTCTCGTTGTCGTTCAACGATTTATTTTACCCATTATACAGTAGTTACTCTGTTTCTTTGGCCTACACTCCTGTGCCTTATTGCCAGTCTGTGGACAATTAAAACACTGTGTTTGGCGACACTGTGCTTTAAAACGACCCTTTTTCTACAGTGATAGCAATCTTTGTTCGACACAACATTTCCTGGTTATTCCGATACTTACTAGCACTATTTATCTCTTGCAGATAATTGGCTACCTGTAGCGCTGCTGCTAAATCTTGTGGATTTTACATTCTCATTCTGTGAGAAAATTCTGGAGAAATGCCTCTTAGAAACATATCCAGTTCCCTATCCTCACCATCTGCATCAGTGTCCGCTTTATTTGTCATCTCGTAAGTTTTGCCATTCGACTTGCATACCCTGCCCAAAAACGTTTCGACAGTCTCATTTGGCAACTGTCTCAAATTACTTCACTTTCCTCAAAAGAAGCGGACACTATTTTGTTTTCTGTATACCGTTGCTTTAAGGCGTTTGCCATCTCTGTAAATGTAGTTGCTTTACTCAAAACCTCGTGGTACGTGTTAACCTCACCCGACAAGCTCACTGTGGTCATCTGCAATGATGTTTGTTCCGACCAATTGCACAAGCTGGCTGCGGGTAACACATCCTGAATAAATCAAACAATGGAAAATCCAGGATGGAATGTAACAATTCAGAGAAGGAAAGTTGCTACTCACCATATAGAGGAGATGCTGAGTCGCGATCGACACAACAAAAAGATTCACACTATTGTTGTTACATCCTGGATAAAAATAGTGACATATTCCGATGTTTTGTCAGAAAAAAACGAAACAAGACATGTGGTTCCACGAAGGGAGGAGGTCTGCCAGTACTAATTAAAACTTCGCTAGGGCCTGATTGTGAAGGATCTCACATTTGACAGCATAACTGCTGTTCTTTTAATAATTTAACCCGTTGTCAGAGCTGATACCGGGTCCGCTGTAGTAGCAGCTCGCGTTTGTGTCGTATATGTGTAGTTTCCTTTCCAGTCACAGTAATCCTTAAACACCACTCACAATATACACCGTAATGAGTATCAAAATTTACTTATTTCTTCGTCTCATCGGCACGCTGTGACACTTAACAAAGCTCTCTTTTGCAAGACCATACTGCAAGTTGAGAATAGTACGGGAATAAACCTATCACAAAGCGGTCAGTGCGTAGATAAATTACAAATTTTACAGTCTACTCGTACAAAATACACTTAGCCATGGTTCCCCTTAAATTCAGATACGAGGCTTTGCAAAAAGTAACTCTCAACTCACTGTGTCTTATTCTGGACATGATCGCCACAACAACTTACGTGTGTGAGAAACAAAGCTTTTTAACGATTCACCCGACAACTGTTGTTAACTTCTGGTGTCGCTCTCTACGAAATGCTTCATATAGTCTTCTGATGTAGATTCAGTAGTGTAGTGTCAGAAGCACGACAACTTCCTGACACCAATTTTGGAAGAGGCGACTGTTGGGAGGGCTTAAGTAGAGTTGGTTTTGTGTCAGGAGGCTGTCTCCCAGTCCACTTCTTACCAGTTTTCCACGGAATGATGATAATGACCTGTGGTCGCCGGCAGGCAGAGTGAAAGAGGATTCAGAATTATTTATTTAATTCCATAAAAATACAGGTAGCTTCTTGACTAGAAGTTGGCATTGTCTGTCAATTACCGCTAAGGAATCGCGTCGAAACCGGGCTTCAGCTCGTTCAAGGCAGCTGACGCTGCATACTTTAGCTGCTGCACTGACGGTTCGTGGCCACCCAAGCACGACTCACGCCCCGTCCTCAAGGTATAAAGGTGGTAGTCAAGGTACTGGCGGAATTAAAGCTGTGAGGACGGGGCGTGACTCATGCTTGGGTAGCTCAGTTGGTAGAGCACTTGCCCGCGAAAGGCAAAGGTCCCGAGTTCGAGTCTCAGTTGGGCACACAGTTTTAATCTGCCAGGAAGTTTCATATCAGCGCACACTCCGCTGCAGAGTGAAAATCTCATTCTGGAAACATCCCCCAGGCTGTGGCTAAGCCATGTTTCCGCAATATCCTTTCTTTCAGGAGTGCTAGTTCTGCAGGGTTCGCAGGAGAGCTTCTGTAAAGTTTGGAAGGTAGGAGACGAGGTACTGGCAGAAGTAAAGCTGTGAGGACGGTGCGTGAGTCGTGCTTGGGTAGCTCAGATGGTAGAGCACTTGCCCACGAAAGGCAAAGGTCCCGAGTTCGAGTCTCGGTCCAGCACACAGTTTTAATCTGCCTGGACGTTTCTTAGCATTTTCAGTAGTTGCAGGGGCTACGGTCTGGATGATTGGCTGATCTGGCCTTGTAACACCAACCAAAATGGCCTTGCTGTGCTGGTACTGCAAATGGCTGAAAGCAAGGGGAAACTTCAGCTGTAACTTTTCCCGGGGGCATGCAGCTTTACTGAGTGTTTAAATGATGATGGCGTCCTCTTGAGTAAAATATTGCGGAGGTAAAATAGTCCCCCATTTGGATCTCCAGGGGGGGGGGGGGGACTACTCAGGAGGACATTATCAGGAGAAAGAAAACCGGCGTTCTATGGATCAGAGTGTGTACTGTCAGATCCCTTAATCGGGCAGGTAGGTTAGAAAATTTAAAAAGGGAAATGGATAGGTTGAATTTAGATATAGTGTGAATTAGTGAAGTTCGGTGGCAGGAGGTACAAGACTTCTGGTCAGGTGAATACAGGGTTATCAATACAAAATCAAATAGGGGTAATACAGGAGTAGGGTTAATAATGAATAGGAAAATAGGAATGCAGGTAAGCTACTACAAAAAGCATAGTGAACGCATTATTGAGGCCAAGATAGCTACGAAGCCCACACCTAGCATAGTAGCACAAGTTTATATGCCAACTATCTCCGCAGATGACGAAGAGACTGATGAAATGTATGATGCGATAAAAGAAATTATTCAGATAGTGAAGGGAGACGCAAATTTAATAGTCATGGCTGACTGGAACGCGGAAGTAGGAAAAGGAAGAGAAGGAAACGTGGTAGTTGAATATGGAATGGGAGTAAGGAATGACAGAGGAAGCCGCCTGGTAGAATTCTGCACAGAGCATAACTTAATTGTAGCTAACACATGGTTCAAGAATCATAAAAGAAGGTTGTATACATGGAAGAAGCCTGGAGATACTGAAAGGTATCAGATAGATTATATAATGGTATGGCAGACATTCAGGCACCAGGTTTCAAATTGTAAGACATTTCCAGTGGCAGATGTGGACTCTGACCACAATCTAATAGTTATGAACTGTAAATTAAAACTGAAGAAACTGCTAAAAGGTAGGAATTTCAGAATATGGGACTCAGTTAAACTGAAAGAACCAGAGGTTGTAGAGAGCTTCAGGGAGAGCATTAGGGTACGATTGACAAGAATGGGGGAAAGAAATATAATAGAAGAAGAATGGGTAGTTTTGAGAGATGAAATAGTGAAGGTAGCAGAGCATCAAGTAGTTTAAAACTCGAGGGCTAATAGAAATCCTTGGGTAACAGAAGAGATACTGAATTTAGTTAGAGAAAATATAAAAATGTAGTAAATGAAGCAGGCAAAGAGGAATACAAACGTCTCAAAAATGAGATCGACAGAAAGTGCAAAATGGCTAAGCACGGATGGCTAGAGGACAAATCTAAGGATATAGAGGCGCATATCACTAGGTGTAAGATAGATACTGCCTACAGGAAAATTAAAGAGACCTTTGAAGAAAATAGAACCACTTGCATGAATATCAAGAGCTCAGATGGAAATCCAGTTCTAAGCAAAGAACGAAAAGCAGAAAGGTGGTAGGAGTATATAGAGGGTTTATACAAGGGCGATGTGCTTGAGGACAATGTTATAGAAGTGGAAGAGAATGTATATGAAGATGAAATAGACAATATGATACAGCGTGAAGAGTTTGACAAAGCACTGAACCACCTAAGTGAAACAAGGCTCTGGGAATAGACAACAATCCATTAGAACTACTAACAGCCTTGGGAGAGCCAGGCCTAACAAAACTCTACCATCTAGTGAGCAAGATGTATGAGACAGGCCAAATACCCTCAGACTTCAAGAAGAATGTTGTTGTTGTTGTGGTCCTCAGTCCTGAGACTGGTTTGATGCAGCTCTCCATGCTATTCTATCCTGTGCAAGCTGCTTCATCTCCCAGTACTTACTGCAACCTACATCCTTCTGAATCTGCTTAGTGTATTCATCTCTTGGTCTCCATATACGATTTTTACCCTCCACGCTGCCCTCCAATGCTAAATTTGTGACCCCTTGATGCCTCAGAACATGTCCTAACAACCGGTCCCTTCTTCTTGTCAAGTAGTGCCACAAACTCTTCTTCTCGCCAATTCTATTCAATACCTTAACATTAGTTATGTGTTCTTATTCGCGTTATTATTTTGCAGCCGTGACTTATTAAACTGATAGTTTCTTTACAGACGAACGGAAAAACTGGTAGAAGCCGACCTCAGGGAAGATCAGTTTGGATTCCGCAGAAATATGGGAACACGTGAGGCAATACTGACCCTACGACTTATTTTAGAAGCTAGATTAAGAAAAGGCAAACATACGTTTCTAGCATTTGTAGACTTAGAGAAAGCTTTTGACAATGTTGACTGGAATACTCTCTTTCAAATTCTGAAGGTGGCAGGTGTAAAATACAGGGAGCGAAAGGCTATTTACAATTTGTACAGAAACCAGATGTCAGTTACAAGAGTCGAGGGACATGAAAGGGAAGTAGTGGTTGGGAAGGGAGTAAGACACGGTTGTAGCCTCTCCCCGATGTTGTTCAATCTGTATATTGAGCAAGCAGTAAAGGAAACAAAAGAAAAATTCGGAGTAGGTATTAATATCCATGGAGAAGAAGTAAAAACTTCGAGTTCGCCGATGACATTGTAATTCTGTCAGAGACAGCAAAGGACCTGGATAGGCAGTTGAACGGAATGGACAGTGTCTTGAAAGGAGGATATAAGATGAACATCAACAAAAGCAAAACGAGGATAATGGAATGTAGTCGAAATAAGTCTGGTGATGCTGAGGGAATTAGATTGGGAAATGAGACACTTAAAGTAGTAAAGGAGTTTTGCTATTTGGGGAGCAAAATAACTGATGATGGTCGAAGTAGAGAGGATGTAAAATGTAGACTGGCAATGGCAAGGAAAGCGTTTCTGAAGAAGAGAAATTTGTTAACATCGAGTATAGATTTAAGTGTCAGGAAGTCGTTTCTGAAAGTATTTGTATGGAGTGTAGGCATGCGTGGAAGTGAAATGTGGACGATAAATAGTTTAGCAAGAAGAGAATAGAAGATTTCGAAATGTGGTGCTACAGAAGAATGCTGAAGATTAGATGGGAGGGTCATATAACTAATGTTTAGGTATTGAATATAATTGGAGAGAAGAGAAATTTGAGAAATTTGTGACACAACTTGACTAGAAGAAGGGATCAGTTGGTAGGACATATTCAGAGGCATCAAGGGATCACCAATTTAGTATTGGAAGGCAGCGTGGAGGGTAAAAATCGTAGAGGGAGATGAAGAGATGAATACACTAAACAGATTCAGAAGGATATAGGCTGCAGTAGGTACTGGGAGATGAAGAAGCTTGCACAGGAGAGAGTAGCATGGAGAGCTGCATCAAACCAGTCTCTGGACTGAAGACCACAACATCAACAATAATATGATTGGGTTCTTTATTTAGTCAGAAGTTTATACAGTTTGTCTTTTTCACTTTTAAAGTTACCCTATTCCTTAGAGACTAGCTTTGGGCGTCTCTGAGAAGTTCATTGGCTTTTTCTGCTATCTGAGTTGACTTTTTTTCTGCACTCTGCATACCTGACACTTTGTGGGAAATCATTTATATGTATAAGGAAGAGGATTGAGCTAAATACACTTACCTGGGGGACGCCTATATTGATATATTTCGAATCCGGTAAGTGTTTTACTGCTAGTCTTTTACAAATATGGTTTTCCAAATATAACTTAAACCAATTGAAACTAGAAAGTCGATTGTGTGAAAGGGAATGCTCAGATTGCCTACTAAATCACACCTCCTTGGATAATGCCAGTAGCTATAATTTCGGTTTCGCTGGGCTGCACTCTCTCCTCCTAGAACCATCATACTATACCACCACAGAAAAAGACTGACAGTGAAAAGTGATGAAACACCCACCAACCAGCTAGAAGAGTTGTCCAAAAACTAGCTTTGTCCTACCTGTAAAGGAAAGGAGTGCTGCCTGATTCAGAGATTCACGTGATCCGACGACAATGAAGAGTAATGCAATAAATTTGATGTTACAGGTGCGCTTACACGTTATGATGTGGGCAATGTGTAGATTATTGAGAAAATTTCAGCATAATACTAGAAAGGGGCCATTTTCGCTAAATTATTCAGGGTAGCATCATCAGATACCTTGAAGTAGGTCACTACATACCGCACAGTCACAGCAATGTTGAATATACCTACCTTTGAAGACTTAGGCAACTTGGAAATGTATCCCTGTACCAGGTCGACCAAGAATAAATACTCAACAGTACTTCCAGTATCCAACCTTAATTCCATGGTTAAATCAGGATGCTTCTTCAAGAGAAATTTCTGTAAACGTAGCAGCTGCCTTACAAGTTATAGCACCTTGACTAATTATGTAGTGATGGATTAGAGCAGTTGATCTTCGTCCCATACATCTGGAAATTCCTGTCTTTATCATGGCAGACTCAATATTGGACCATAAATAAATGATGGAGCGACCTCTAGACACACGTACTCCATTTGAGTTTGCACAATCGCACAGAGGGAATGTGATAAGTGGTAAAACCACAGAAAAATTTTGCAAGGAGCCCTTCTGTGGGGAGGCATCATGTTGGACAGGCCTAAGGAAGTTCATATCTTCGTTGGTAGTCATAGAAACACTGTTAACAGCCATAGCAGAGAGATAAGATATTAGGTCAAATGTGCAACTTTAAGGAGATGCCGCTCAACCAGAATTCATTTTCAGTGGTGGTACAGCCCAACCACTTCCAGCCATTCTGATGGATGACCTTATCACTTTCAGTGACGTCTCTGGACTGGCAAAGGAGGCATCTGGATCTAAGACCCATTTGACATATCTGAAATGCATTTATAAGACAAACAGCAGGTTGTCAATATCTGTCAAGGGTTTGCCTTACTATTAGAAGCTCTTCTTCAGCAATGGTATCTCCATAATAAGCATACCACATAACTGTCAAGCATTTGTGGTGACTAAAATTAACCTTATTTCTTATCATAGTGGAAAAATTTTATCAGCTTTCTTAAGCTTTGAGTATGTATCTTTAATTTGAGAACTTATGTATTTTGGTTACTGTCAAATATCAAATAGCTTTCAATTAAGGTTTACCATTTCCTGTTATAATCTTACGTCCACCTATTTAGCTGAGTGGTGACATGCTTGCCTCCCATACAGCAGGCCCGTGTTCGATTCCCAGACCGGGTTGGAGATTTTCTCTGCTCGTGGACTGTGTGTTGAGTAGTCCTCATCATCATTTCATCGTCATCACTGGCAAGCATGTCGCCGAATGTGGTATCAACTGAAATAAGAGTTGCACTCGGTGGCCAAATACGAATGGGGCCTCCCAGCCAACAATGCCATACGATCATTTCATTTTTCACTGTGTGTTTAAGAACTGATGAACTGATAACTAAGTACAAATCAGATCACATCCTTCTATAGAGTCACAGAATTATCAACATATAAAGAGAAAGTCAAGAATCCTCATAGTTATAGCATATACAGCGCTGAAAATAATCATATGAGGTTCTGAAATTGCCCATTCCGCTTTTTGAAATCAAAACTGATATTCCTGATCAAGAAGGTCTCATTTGATTCGTGATGAGCAAATAAACAAAAATATTATAATGGCATATGATATTTATTGCCATCTGACTTAGTTTGACTTAAACACTAGAAAGTGAACACTCCATCACAGATCTGCATCTTTGTCACTGGTCATCCAAAATATAAAAACAACGAACTGGATGAACAAAATGGATCATCAAAACAGAAGAATGAGAACAGTACACCACTTCTACAGTTTTGTTGTACAACTTTCGCAGTACTTACTGCCACTCACTGGAATAAAAGTTTCACTTTTCTCAGCAAATGATGAGATGAAAAAGCAAACCATATTTTTTCTTCTTTAGTTAAGCTTGAGAGTGTCAAATAGAGAAACAATAGAAACAGTAAGATAACACTGAGAGTGTGAAATAAAGAAACAGGGGAAGCAGGGACATAGTAATGAATTATTTATTTAAATAACATTAATGTTCACCTTATACAAATTATATAATTGTTTTGATGGACATATTCCACAAATGTAAATGATATAATCTTTAGTATGAATGTTTACACAGCTAAAAAAATAGCCCACTCAGTGTTTAAAATAACTGTAGATCATATGCCCAAAAGGTAAATTTAATTCCAAGGATATAGAAGTATCAAAAACACTGTAAAATATTAATAAACCTCAAAAAATAATAAAAAATTCAGTACCATATCCAAAAACATTACTTACTTGAAATTACAATAATTTTGCAGTTTAACTCAAGTTAGTACCTAACTAACATTGGTATACAAAGTATATGATTCAAAGTTGTACATCAAATTTATATATAATTATTCACAATGGAAGTTTTCAACTGCTCTGGTCGACAATAGTCTTCTCTAGGTCAAGATCCTTCAGAAAAGAATCAAAATCAATAACAGAAACCGCTGGCTCGAGTTTGGCGTACACAAAACTCAGGTCTCTCTGCAACATAAAACATTTTTAGTTAGACAGTTCCTGCACCTGACAAATATACATTAATAATGTTGAGAAATGAAAGGACTGATGGGAGTGACTAAAGCAAATTACTGTAGCATAACAGTTAATTCATGGATAAGTTTTGACAATAATTAACAGCCTATTAGATCATACATTGATGAACACCACTGTTTCCATTAGTGCATTACTATCTCCAATCTTAATTTTATTATCAGAACTCCAATCTGATTAACTATTCAGAGTTATTCTTCCTTCACCTTGTTTATATTTATATAGCTGTATTAGCAGCAGCTTCAGGCATAGTTTCTTTTCTTTTTCCCCTTATTAAATCCTAGTTGGACCACAGTTTTATGCACCAGATATCAAACACTTCAAACATCAGTTTAATTGAATTTTTTTGTTATTCTGCTTCCTATTACATCATTAATCAAAATAAAACGTTGTGTACCGTTTCTCAGGCCAGTCTTACAGCAGGAATACTATGGTAGTAAAAATACTTTTCATGATGTAAGTCCCCTCTGAAGATTTCCATGAAATTATATGGTGATTCCTACTATATAAATGAACTACTCACATGGTGAACAAGATAAGCAATATTTGTATGAATTTCAGAAACATTAAGAAATCTGATGGTTTACTTCAAATCAAAAGCACTACCTTCATATCCAGCTTCAAACAACATTATTCCTCTATGTGCCCAGCCATGCATGTTCATTTTTATGCATGTCCAGTCATGCTTTCTGAGAAAAAAATTCAGAATGTGTCTAATGAATGGCTACCTTGTGAGTTATCAGAACGAAGTAGCTCATTCATATGATCCATTTTTACAACTTAAAAGACACACAGAAATACCTACAAGTTTAAAGAACATATTTATCACTGTCAAAGTGTGTCTCTTCTGATCATTTAAGGTTGTAGCTCCAGACCTCTCAGTCTCAATTAATATAGTGCAACTCTTTCACTGCCACTGATCATGCCTAGCACTCAACATTATTGTGACTTGGTATTTCAATAGAATGACATCTATCCAGATGTTACTCATAATGGTCACAATATCTTCCATATTTTTAAGATATTTTTCACACATGCACTCAACTGAAAATGCATGGATGCTATCTGTATCAAGCATGCATTGACAAACTAATATGGGCAATGCAGACTCAAGGCAGTCTCTGCTCTAGAATTCTCAAGACAGTCTCTGTTCTAGAATTATTTCAACAGTCTCTTACAGTGACACAACTGTGTGAAAAGGTATTTACAACCGATGATGACTATTCATTGGTCTTCATTTTTATGTCTTATTTTTGTATAGGTCTCAAATATACAACATACATGCTACATACTTTATCACTTACTACATCACACTACATTTAGTTACTGAATTGTATTATTTCCAATACTCTTCTTACCCTATAGTCATCTGGTAAACAAGGAGCCGCTTTCTCCTTCTTTGTGTTCAGAAAATCACCCAGTTCTAGATAAGAAATGTGACCACGTTCATTATGCTCCATCCTGTAACCAATGAAACAATGAAATGAACCAAAGAAATGTAAGTGAAGTACTAATATGAAGTTAAAGTTATATGTTTCTTTTAATTATTAAGTTTACCTTTCTTTTCTGGAATATTACTGTGGGTCTTGTACTCATATTTTGACATGAATTTGTGAACAAAAAAGAAAAACAGAACTATTGTCTTGCTTTATAGTTAATAAATTTCAAACTAAGAGGATGAATATCTCCAATAAATTTCGTTCTCACTGTTATTTTCAGTATTCACATGTGTCTAGATCTATCACCATGTTGTTGTTAACTATACAGAGTGTTTCGGTAGGGGAAATATTTATGTTAAAAGATGATAATTTGGACCACTCCATAGCAAAAATTACACAAACACAAGAGTCATTCACAATAATCACCATGAATTTCATAGATAGTTGCTTTTTTCTGTTAATTCTTGATTAATAACTTTAATTCAGTGCAGTACACCTTATAGTCATCTGTCAGTGCTTGATTAAAACCTATCCGAGCCACTGGATAAGTCATGGTAATGTTGATGAAAGACCACCAACATCGTTTAAGTTTTCTCCACTGGACTTTTTTTATGGGTTTAGCCTTAGATTAAATAACAGGCAAAAGATACAGAGACAGAAGGAGCCATCCTCTCGAATTGTAAGTACTTATGAATATGTTAAAGTAGCTGACAGACATTGGTTCCAGTTGGTAATATAACATCTGTTTCATAATATATGGACTGATTCGAGGTTATCTTATTCATAAGGGAAAATTGAGAATAATACTCAGCGAGTTGGGACCTGTTAAATTATTGTCACTTGTATCATTCATGCTTCTAATAATTTCGAGAAACCATCAGTTTTCCTACATTTGCTTGTATGATCTTCTACAGTTGATTGTAGCTATGGCACCAGTACCAATTTCTAAAATTGTATTCTATGATAAATAATGAAAGTTTGGTAGTTATTGTTTCGTTGCCACATGCTATCAACAACCAAAGACTACTGTCATGTGTCATATACAATCTTTCTAAACACACACCAAGAACAGGTTTGTAGGTTTGACTCATAGAAGCTATTCCTTATGCACACTTAACAGTTGGGATACCATGCAAGATGCAACAGTGTAAAATACTTTCAACTCATTCTCAGGCTTTTGCCATTAACCTTCTACGAGTTCCAAAAATTTTAACATATTCTGTGAATCAGTAACTAGTTATTATTATTACTGTTTATTTTTAAGATAAAGAACTTATTGTCCAAAGTTCTAGTCTGATTTATGCCTTTTAATGTAATCCAACCACCTAAGATAACTTAGGTTTCAATCCTACTCATATCAATATAACCAGAAAACCAGACCCCCTTAGTCAGGTAAAATATAATGATTACAAATTATTGTCTTGGATTGACAGACATTCATTAATAAAGAATACAGGAATTTCACAATTATGCTGCTGTTAAGAATATTTATTAATGGGAAGTTAAATACAGTTTATATATCTATTTACACAGTGAACTCATTCACAGCACGGAACTGATTGACTTTATTGTACGAACATATAGCTACACTCACTGGTGAGAGCACTCTCGACACAGGCGGTACTATCGATATAAGTGCACCACATTCACTCATTAACTACACCGTTATTTCGCTTTCTGAACAGACTATTGAGAAAGTGCAAATTGTTAATCTTTACTCCCCGCAATTACTCTGTTTATTGCTGTGTATCGAATCGTTTTTCATATGGTTGAACAAAGATTCAGTTTATTTTCATCTGTCTTCGTTGATACCCATGCTTGCAATAAATCGATGCAAATCCCGTGCGTCCTCACGACACAGTTTCAAGCTGCTGCTGGCCTGATATCTGTTGGCTTACGAAAGAAAATTCAGTGGCTAGCTGCTACGCTCTGTAACGAACATTTCACTTCAGAACACTGACTCGTAACAGAAAAACATTCTTCGCATCTTCTCTTGTAAAAACGATTCAAACAAAGCGTCAGGCGGAAAAACGATCTAAATGGTCAACACAGTGGCTCCTTACGCCACTGCAGTTTTCATACATTAAGTTACTTTGCGAGTAGCGAGCCAACGTCGAAGACTGGTGAAATTATTTGTGGGTGGGCATGGAGACATACAAATACCTATTGTCGCTTGTATTCGTCACATCGTACGACAACATTCTTACATGAGAGAAGTAATTCAGGACATGAATGGCTTACACAGCCATTACGATTGCTATAAACAGGAAGACGTAATAACGATTAAAAATTCAGACTGCAGTGTCGAAGCAAGTATTGAGCAAAATGAAGTATAACATATGCGAAGCTATATACATATTTCATGAAATAAAGTAACTAAATTTTTATTATATCATTTGTGAAAGATTCGAGGTGCTTTTAATATTTATCGATATACTTGTTAGCAAGTATTTCTATGCTTGTTGCGGAGGATGGCCATGCAAACAAATTTGTTATTTTTAGATGTATTTGGAAGTTTATATATTATTGTAATAAATTATTGGAGTGGTCAGTGAGATATCTTATACTTTGTTTCTGAGTAGCTGGATATTTTCAATTCCCTGAGTTAAATGCACTTACAACCTATTAATGACTTTTAGAATTATAAGCAGCTGCCTTCTTATCTCGATCGTTATATTCCTCGCTCTTAACTTTAAGCAAAAATATAAGGCTTCTATATAATTCAATAAATTTGGCAATAAACTATCTAGAGCACTGAAACATACAACCACTTTATATTTCAGTGTGCATGCACAGACGAGAAGCACTAGATTGAATAAACAGCTTACTCAGACACACGTTGGGCACCAGATTTGCGCCGATTTCCGATCTACACGCTACAACCTGTCTACGCACATGATGTGCGCTATTGTAGTATGTGGACCATCCTTAAGAACGAGTGAAATATCTATGTGCAGAGTGTGGTCAGTTTTCTTAAATATGAAGACAAGAGACTCTGTTCAACATTTTAGGAGATAACTTAATTGGAAAAGGATAAATTGAAAGTGCTCGGGAAGTTTTCAAGCAAGGGAATAATTTCTCGCTTCATACAGTGACTTTAGATTCTATATTAAAAACATCTTTATATGTTGTGGAATGCCAGTTCCTAATCGTAGATGTGAATGAGTTGTATTCATCTTCGGACTGTTAGCTTAGTTACTGCCGAGATTTTCAGAAAAGGCTGGGTACTTTGAGCTTTGTCTCACCTTTCCAACACAGCCGCTAGCACGTCCTTGTCCAGAGGGACGCAGCTCGCGCGACACGTGAGGTAAACTTTGTCTTTGGGCAGAAAACCAGTCCGTTCTACATCCAGGTGGCGAAATGTTTCCATCATTCTGTCACGTGCACAGAAGAGATACCGACGAAGTTCCGTATGGACTATGGACCTGTAAAAAATGATGACTGTTAGGATAATTCAGAAAGTCTTCTCGTTTGCTCCATTAGTGTAACGAAAAAAATTCTACGTTTCATTAAAAATAAAAATGTTTTGCTCATGACGCAGAGCACTTTGACAGCTGCTGGCTTTCTCCAAACAGGGCGATAAAGACCACTCTCACGTTCAACATTACATACGGGGTGTCTCTAGAGGAATGTTCAATATCCACGAATGTGCCAGAAACGATCATTTGAAGCCAATAACTTCATACGGACATATGCCCTATTCCGAATGGTTTCCAAGATCGACCACATTTAATGTACACCGTTATTTATTTTCTGTATTGTTCAATACGTTGTCTGGTCGACACGTGTGCACTAGTGCAAAAGTTGCAAACATTACAACATGCATTTTACTAAGTATCCTGCAATGTGCTGAAAATTCTAGTAAACATCCTACGATTAGGAATTCGACATGTCGGAAAGGGCCGACGGCATTATTCGCCAGCAGCAGGAGCACCACAATCGCAAAAGCCGTAAACGTACACCGTATCTGCACGTTCTTCGTTAGTGTAGATGTGTGACATTTTTAGTTAGCGCGTGTAGAAACACAGTTAACCGATGCTTCTCTCCGATACACTCTCAGTCTCTAGCACTACTACATTCACAACGCACCATGGACAATTACACGTTCAACGGACTAGTTTAATGGCAGTAACACATCCCGAGCAAAGAAACTGAAGGCAACGAGGCAGATTGATACACAATGAAAGGTTTAAGAGGTTGGCTGGAAAAGACACATACGTGCGCACCACTGGCCCAAAAACAAATGTACCTACATTAAATGCGTTCTGTCTCGGAAATCATTCGGGTTGTCCATATGAAGTTTTTTGCTTAAGAGCTTTTCTGTCATATCACTGAATACCGACCATTACTTTTGGGTCACCCTGTATAATGAAAACTGTGTTTCTGGTGATGTTAGAAGCTTTTAGGAATAAATAAAGAGCTTTCAAGAATTAAGATCCATCCCTTAGCAAGGCTAAGATCATATTACAGCAGTCTACCAGCTTTCCCGTAGATAGATTTACTAGTTTCGGGCGTTTTATGGATATAGTATTGATTACATTTTCCCACTACTACAGGAACTGTATCGTCGTTATAAAAAGTTGCGAAGTGATATTGGGAAGTACCGTGAGTCATCCAGCAGGAGTCTAACTGTTCTGCATACCATTGTCGAAGGAATACCTACCTACTTGTGGGACTCACAGGATGGTGCAAGTCTTGGGTTAAGATAGAAGTCAGCTCCACAGGAATGAGATCAGAATAGCTGCAATGGAGCATAATATCGTCCAATTACAAAATCCATTCCAATGATGTCATTATGCAAGACTAGGCGGTCAGACCTTATTCTGCATTGTGCTTTTCTTCAAGAGATCATGAAACTCCGATTTTCCAGAGTGCATTGGTGACATGGTTTCAGGAGGTTTGGGTTGCATCCTGTGTGGTTCCCTGAAATTCTGTGAAGATTGCATACTCCACTTCATAGGGAAGTAATTTTGTTGCTGACAGAATGGTGAGTTAAATGAAATGATCGAACTTAATTATTAACAGTCTAATTAACAGACCAGCTGAGAATATATGGTTCAGATCCTACAGACGCAGAGATTGCGCTGAAAGTCGTTATAAATCGCAATCTACATTCACTGATGTGACCAGAGTCATAGGGTACCTTCTAACAACGTGTCGGACCTCTTTTAGCCCAGCATAGTACAGCAACTCGATGTTGCATGGAGTCAAAAGTCGTTGGATGTCCCCTGCAGAAATATTGAGCCAACTGCCTCTATAGCCATCCATAATTGCGAAAGTGCTGCCGGTGCCGTATTTTGTGCACCAACTGACCTCTCGATTAAGTCCCATAAATGTTCGATGGGATTCATGTTGGGCGATCTGATTGGTCAGATGATTCGCTCGAATTGTCCAGAATGTTTGTAACGCTGGAAATGCATATCCTCCTATTTCCATCTATTGCACTGCAAATTTTTTTCCTTATTTTGTTACCTGAAGATATAACATTTCTGTACCTTTGTATATTGTAATTGTTTTACTATTTGTATATATATATGTGTTGATTTATAATTGGTTTGTTATGTGAATATTATTTATATTTATAAGCTGGGTGTGGCCTAGGGAAAACTATGCTATCGAACGAATACATCGATAGGTCGTGTGGAGAACCAAAGTGTTTAGGATCTTTGGTAGTGTTAACTCTGTCGCGTGGAGCGCGGGCAGAGGGGAGTCTGGCTGGGGTAGTGCAGTGGAGCAGGTGTGTTGTGTGACGCTCCCGCGAGTTGCCGCGCTTTCGGGGTTGGGCAGCATGTAATTGCGCTCGACTTGCTATGATAGTTTCTGACACGGTGTCGCGGACGGGAAGCATTAGCTGGCGCACATCAAGAGCCCGTTTCGCCTGGTGACCGTGTCGAGAAGAAGGAGCGCCAACATCCAGCTTCTGCAACAGCTACGGCCGACAATGAGTGACTGTCGCCACCTCCTCGATCGACGGCTTCAAACCTTCAATGAACCAACAAGGAAGACTGGAAGCACGTAAAGTTTTAGAACTGTATGACAGACCTCAGCTTTTCAAACTGTTCAAATCACAAAATTACAGCAACGTAGCATGAACCTTTGTTGCTCATTGTCCCAATTGCATTACCAAGCAGGGTCCCTTCCTTTTCCGGAATGAACCCGAGTGTCGTTGAAATTCAAACGCTAGCATCATTTGATTTCACTGCTTTAATTTCAAAGTTCAGTTAAGGTATTCATAACTGGCTACAATATTTAGATTACACAAGCACAAATTAAGAGTGCGAGTTTTGTTACCGTATTTTAGCTTACCTGTGACTGCAGCTCAGCTTGGTACGTACTAAACTTTACTATTGTTAATTGTTCAGAATCATTTAATTCAAGTTCAAAGTTAAATCTCTTATTTCTAAATTGCTTAGATTCAAGTAGCTTTTGAAATGATTGTTGAGGTAGTCCAAGACTAACCATATTTTACTGAATTTCGATGTGCTTCAGAAAGAAAGCTCACTATTAACTTCAGTCACTAAATTAACTTTCGATTTTCCGTTTTTATTAATTCATTTGCTAAATTAAGTCAGAGTGTAGCGAAATTTATTACTTCTGACAAACTTTCAGTTTTCACACTACACGTGTCAACCTTCAGTTGCCACACTTCTAGTGCTAATTATATGTGTAATAACCTTTCTTTTTCAGTTACTATAGTAATCGTCCTTAGGACTGGCGACCGTAATTTCCCCCAGATCTCAAATATCTAATTACCGCTAGTTAATTGTTAACGTAACGGCCGCACATTTACTTTCTTTATTAACTTTACCCCTTTTCAAAATTAATTTCCACCAGTTTCATTTGCGATTTTTCCTTTCATTTAGATGTAACTCTTTCCTCCCTCTTTATCGACAGATTAACTTCGGTGACGATTGCTTTTCCTAAATTTCCATTAGGTACACGCGGTTTAATTTTTCACTGTCATTAAGGTCGATAAGTGAGGGGGAGGTTACATGTTCTCCAAACCAGTTGTGAACAGTTGCGGCCTGGTGAATGGCACATTGTCATTCATAAAAATTCCATCGTTGTTTAGGAACATGAAATCTCTAAATGGCAGCAAATGATCTCCAAGTAATCGAACATAACCATTTCCTGTCAACGATCGGTTCAGTTGGACCAGAGGACAAAATCCAATCCACGTAAACACAGCCCACACATTATGCAGCCATCAGCAGCTTGCACAGTATCTTGTTCATAACTTGGGTCCATGGCTTCGTGGGGACTGCGACACACACGAACCCTACCATCACCTCCTATCAACTGAAATCAGAACTCATCTGTGTTTTCCGTTAGCCTAGGGCTCAGCCGACATGGTCACGAGCCTAGGAGCGGCGCTGCAGGCGATGTCACGCTGTTAGCAAAGGCACTTCGGTCGTCTGCTGCCATAGCCCATTTACGCCACATTTCGTCGCACTGTCCTAAAAGATATGTTAGTCATACGTCCCACATTGATTTCTGTGGTTATTTCAAGCAGTGTTGTTTGTCTGTTAGCACCGGAAGTCTACGGGAACGCCACTGTTCTCGGTCGTTAAGTGAAAGCCGTCGCTGCGTTGTCCGTGGCGAGAGATAGTGCCTGAAATTTGGTATTCTCTGCACTCTCTTGACACTGCGGATTTCGGAATATTGAATTCCCTAACGATTTCCAAAATGGAATGTCCCATGCGTCAACCTCCAACTACCGTTCCGCGTTCAAATTCTGTTAACTCCCCTCGTGCGGCCATAATCACTTTAGACATCTTTTCACACGAATCACCTGAGTATAAATGACAGTTCCGCTGTGTGCTGCCCTTTCATACCTTGTGTAAGCGATACAACCGCCATTTGTGTATGTACATATCGCTATCCCATGAATTTTGTTACCTCAGTGTAAAAACGTTTCGTGTAAAATTTTATGGATATCAATGACACAACTTGATTTGATTTATTTATTTAATATTGTTTTACTTATTGTGGCATGATTAGAGGCATCAAGCTTTCTCTTACAGCTAACAACGCACTACATGTTTTACATTGCATCCATTATCTTACATCTCGCATATAGAATTCAGCATTTAGAAATAACTGTCATATAAATATTGGAAACAGTAGTGGCTGTAGCAGAGAAAAACACAGTTTATATTCGTTCATGAAAATTATAACAACACGAACAAATTACAGGAAAGTCGAGTTCGTCTATGATAGCTGACAGCAATGGACATGAGAGGTGGCGTGGGAGAGGGAGAGAAAAAGGAATGTGATAAAACATGATTAATGAGAATATGGGAAAAGAAAGTAGCTTGACTGAAAAATTAAAATATGAAGAAGCGTAACTGGGAGAAGATGGGAGCATTTGTTCTAATGTTTGGCAGAGGGTAATCCACCCATTTTTGGGGAAACTTTATGAGACTGAGAAAAGGATGTTCTTCAGTTTTTTCTTAAATGCAACAGGACATCGGATTGTGAGCACAGAGCAGGGACGTTTATTGCACAAGGGGACGGTAGCAACAGAGGAGGAATTTGCGAATGTTTTTGTTTTACATGTGGGCACAACTAGGGTACTAGATAAGTGAGACCTCATGTTCCGGTTGTAACCAGATAAAATGCGTGATACAGTTAGAGTGTGATGTGCATCCGCACTGAAGTGTTCCTTGGCCGCCTTCGCCTTAATTATATATGTGGTGCCTGTTCTTTCGGACATGTCACCACATATATAATTATGGAAAGGACGCCCAAAGTCAGATATAAAAGACATCACTAATATAATTATGGCGAGGACAGCCAATTATCATTGCGAATGCATACCATGCTCGAACTCTTACGGGAATCGCAAAACGTCGCGAGGCAGTGGGCGCATCATCAGTAGTGTGTGGGTAAGTTGAGAATTTGGGTCTGACAGGAGGAGTGCTAGGACAGTCCATGCAGTTGCGAAGAGCATTGTGTCCTCATCTCGGAGAGGTCTGCGCATCTGACTAGCAAGCAGGAGACCCGGGTTCAAATCCCAGTCCAGCACAAATTTTCAAGCTCCGCCGCTGGTTAAATTAATTCCCACTGGCGGCTAATGTCATTAATTCCTTTGTGTCTTACTTCATAGTGGCTATGGGATCAAAATGGTGTCTGTTCTGGACGTACCCAAAGCCCATACACCGCATATACCAATTGTCACAGATGCTGGGGCTGGGTGTAGTGAGAAAACATCCATTCACGTGGCAACAGCTTATAAGTACCGTCGTGGCCGCGCTTCCTGGAAATTGAACAAATTTTTAGTATTGTGGTGAGTTATTTTTTAATATATTTCTATAAAATTTTCCCAAGTCCTAATTGTGTATTAAAAACAAAGGATCTCGATCATGCAGTTGAAACAACAGAAGGTGAAGTGCAATTGATTGTCCTTTTTATCTTTGAACGGTCTCCTTTCTTCTTTGAACAAACTGTCATTCTAAAGTAAGAAGCAATTCCGGTGACTCTGGATATCACTTTAAACTTCATCCAGGGACATATCTGAAGGGACGAATGTCTCCACTTCGTAAACTCATGATCTAATGTCCTCCATAATTATAGCAGCACTTTCACCGATTCAGTTGGTTCCTCTTTTTAGTCTTTGCTTCTAGAATAGTACTGCAAGTCAATAGGATGGACTATCCTGTGTTCCGAAAACATATCGTGATTTCCTTGTGCTGATCTATTGTCCCAACGAATAACAGATCTTTATATAACTTATAGAACAGCCGATTTTATATCACCTCGGTCTTTGGGAAATATGAATTTATAATCCTTCATAACGTCTTGGAGTGCTAACTGTCCTTCATCTTCATTTGGTTCCAAACGTTCACATATGAAGTTCACCCAGGCAGACATCATCTTTTGGTCGCCCACCGCTGCTGTGAATTGCAGCATCAGATTTGAAAGACCTAATCGCACAATTACTATGTTATTTACATTCAGCTACAAGGAGATCTTCAATATGCCCTACTCGGCATTTTACTTGAGTTCCCCAGTCATTATTCCGTACTGTCACTATTTCCAGTGTCGATTTTGAGAATGTCTTCGTAATGGTCACGAACAATATTAAACAAAAAATCGGTTTCATCACCTTATTTTTCACATAATCCTGTGATACGCCTTCCCCACAAATAAGCAGATTGGTTTAAGCTCAACATTTTGAACTGACGATCGATAAATGTGGGATTCGTTTTACATTGTATCCGTTCCAGCATTGGTCCTTCTAATACGATTTCTTGCACTTCTCATGAACAACAGAATATGTTTGCTATCCTTTCTTGTCTTAATCATCTCAATAAACGTTTGTATGCCTTGTTTCCTCACCGTGTGAGAACAGCCTTCTCTTCCCTGTCGTTCCCGACTGGCGTGCCAGCGCTGACGTTATGCCATAACAGAAAGTGTTTTGGATGGGGCAGATCTGGCACGGTGAGGAAACAAGGCATACAAACGTTTATTGAGATGGTTAAGACAAGAAAGGATAGTAAACATATTCTGTTGTTCATGAGAAGTGCAAGAAATCGTATTAGAAGGACCAATGCTGGAACGGATACAATGTAAAACGAATCCCACATTTATCGATCGTCAGTTCAAAATGTTGAGCTTAAACCAATCTGCTTATTTGTGGGGAAGGCGTATCACAGGATTATGTGAAAAATAAGTGAGTCAATCGCACGCCGACCGACCTCCCATCGTATTTGATTAATTGTTATAAAATTCATTAATACAAGTTGTTTGTTTGTGTAGCGAACCGAGTAGGTAGGATTCCTAGACACAACACTTTCACTACAAATAAGACATTCAGATGTCACAGTGGCTTCCTCTGACGAACGTAACTAACTGACGCCATCTCCACTGCCAGATTTAGCAGAGCCCAGTAAAACACCCGGCAGAAAGTACAGGTTTCCAACAGAGGGACAACAAACTACAGAGAATTATTGTACTGGCAACTAAATGAAACAGAAAGAGTGAATACTGGAAGAAACCACTGAATGGAAACTAAAAATTGATTTCATTTACCAAATGATGTCCAGAAAACTGATAAATAGTGATATTTACTAACCAACAAGGTTTTCCGACACTCTGTTTGACTTTCTGAAAACATCTTATTGTTCCACAACTTTCCTTCTGGAAGTTTTTTCGTCAAATTGGCGCACTCTCAGATACTGCACTTTTATGGCGACGAAACAAGTGTTTATCGAAAGTTGATAAACTAGCGTTTTCTGAACAAGTGAGGTAGTAACAATGTTTCATGAAAGCACACTATAGATACGTTCACATTGAAATGTAGTGCTTATTTGTATTAATGAGGATGGAATTAAATTAATAGTGTTCCAACACATTTATTCAGTTAATCGCTACGTTTGGCAGCAACCTCAAACAGAACACAAACGGTACGACGACTTCAGACTTCCACCGACAAGTATCGATGAGAAAATGGGGGTGGAACTGAAAAGAAAACTTTTACAAGCTGTTGTGAAATCAGTAGGACTGTGTGTCGGTAAACGTCTTGCAATAGCCAGCTATTGCGAACGTTAGCGACCTATGTTACAACATGCTTAATTTTAAATCCATTACTAGTGACAGGTACCACAGATACACGTTCCTATTCTGCGCTTTCGCGAAACGTTACAATTTTCGTCTTGTTATTTCTAACACAGCACTGAGAGGGACGGCTTAGTGCCTAATGCCCTAGCATTAGGAAGACCCGAGTTCAATCCCAGATTCGGATATTCCGTGGTCTTCCATTTCAGTCTAGGAGAATGGCGGGATGGTTCCTTGCGACGTCAACGCTGCTTCCTTCCCCTCAAGTTACTATTACCACAGCTGTTGAAGATAGGTAAAACACTGAACTCACTTTCTCACCTCTATCATACCACATGATAATTTGGCCTTCGAATGCAAACCGTCCGTGTGTTGTCAGCTCTGAGCAACATGAAAATTCTTTTCCATGTACTTCTGCTCTCTTCGTGACGCTCATTGTGCTACTTTCCTCGCTCACTAATTCATTATAGCCTGAAACTACACCACTTGTTGGAAAGATGTGGATAGCTGACATGTATGCGCACGTGTTCACTGCCACGTCTAAACAATGTTATATAGTGCCTTTACTACAAGCCCCCTTTATTACGATGTCGCTTTGTTTAAGGTTCCGCAAGGTAGTATTATAGCCCTCTGGTTTTTCTTAGTCGTGTACACGACTTAGGAAACAATCCTGAGCAGTCGCCTTAGGTTGTTTGCGGATTATACTGTCGTTTATTGTTTAGTAAAGTCATCAGAAGATGAAAACAAAGGTATCTCTATGGTGCGACAATTGGAAGTTGACCCTAAATAATGAAAAGTGTGAGGTCATCCACGGCAGTGCTAAAAGGAATCCGTTAAACTCCGGTTACACGATAAATCAAATCTAAGGGCCGTAAATTCTACTAAATACTTGGCAATAAAAATTACGAACATCAGTCGGAAAGAACACATAAAAATGTTTGGGGGGGGGGGGAGGGGAAGGCGAACCAAAGACTGCGATTTATTTGTAGAACACATGGACGATGCAACAGATCTACTAAAGAGACTGCCTTTACTATGCATGTCCGTCCTCTTTTGGAATACTGCTGTGCATTGTGGGATCATTACCAGATAGGATTAACGGCGTACATCGAGAAAGTTCAAAGAGGAGCAGCACTTTTGTATTATCGAGAAATAGGGGAGAGAGAGTCACTGGCATGATACCGGGTTTGGGGGTGGACATCATTAACACAAAGGAGATTCCTTGCGACGGGATCTTCTCACAAATTTTCAATCACCAACTTTCTCCTACGTATGCGATAATATTTTGTTGAGGCCGACCTACATAGGGAGAAAAGATCATCATAATAAAATCAGGTAAATCGGAGCTCGTACGGAAAGATATAGGTGATCGTTTTTTCCGCGCCCTTTTCGAGAATGAAATAACGGAGAATTATTGTGAAGGTAGGTCGATGGACCCTCTGCCAGGCACTTTTAAGTGTGAATTGCAGAGTATCCAGGTAGATGTAGATGAGTGAACTATGCATCGGCACCGGCTTTCACGTTCTCCCTGTCCTTCATTTATAGCAACACATACTCTACACTGTCTGTGTGTGCATTCACCACAGCCATTTACACGACACAGATACACAGCTGACACTTAATAATAGCTCTGTGCAAGGCAACGGCAAACCATCTCAACTTGGTTCATGCCAGGAGCGGGATGCAGGATTCCTGCATTTGCTGCAATGCGCTCGTTTCCTGAGTGTTGTCACTGCTTCGACTTGACCTGATAAGATAAAAAATGTGGAGTTTCTCTTCAGAATCGGTGAGAGAAGGTAAAGGGTGGCGCAGTCAAAAGTAGGCTACCTCCCCTTTGAAAGGGAATGCAATATTTCGACTTCTCGAATAAACGGCTACAACAATGGACAAGTTTATGCAAAAATCCATTGTTAGAATTCCTCTTTCAGCATTTCAGTTTATTTCATTAGCGAAGTTAGACGCTTTTCTTTGCGGTTTGCAAAATTACTTTCGATAGTAGAAAGAAGTGAAATTGTGGAAGCATAGGTGCAAACAGCTTCGATTAAGGGAACTCACGAAATTTTCTGGGTCAGGTATCTGGATAGAAGACTTCCTGCAAAGAGAGCAATACAGAGTCCGTATAAAAACTGGCGCACCTACGGATCTGTGCAAAATGTAAAACCACAAAGAATTCATGCAGTTCGCACACCCGAATTTGTTGCAGACATTCGCAGAATTATTCGGGGCGCAAGGAAGACTACACATAAATTGGCCCAACAGGCGCATGTAAGTAGTAGAAGATGCCAGCGGATATTGAAAAGTATTAATCTGAAGCCATATCGTGTGGCGGTTGTGCTGCAATTGCCGGAGAATGGCCGCGCGGTCTGGGCGCCTTGTCGCGGCCCTTCGCGGCTCCCTTCGTCGGAGGTTCGAGTCCTCCCTCGGGCACGGGTGTGTATGTTGTCCTTAGCGTAAGTTAGTTGAAATTAGTTCAAGTAGTGCGTAAGCTTAGGGACCGATGACCTCAGCTGTTTGGTCCCGTAAGATCTTACCACAAATAGCCAATTTTTACGGGAGGATGACAGACAGAAACGTGTAGATTACTGCACGTGGCTTTTGAATAACATCAACGATGGTTGGGTAGACCCTTTCCATTACATCATGAGTGATGAAGCATGGTTTCATCTTTCCTGCCATGTGAATTACAGAACACGAGGCACTGGCCAACAGAGAACCCTGTGTGCCAGCAACCACTCCATGATGAAAAAATCGGCGTTTATTGCAGCGTTACAGGAACCTGCGTCATTGGACCGATATTTTTTGAGGCTACCCTTAACACGGTTGCATACATGTAAATTTTTGATACATTTTGTATTCAGCTCACTGAATATGAAAGACAATACTGCTTCTTCCAGCAAGATGGAGCAACATGCCACACTTCTGAGGTATCCCTGGAATGACTCCACGATGTCCTCACTGAGGGACGAACTGTCGGCAAACATTTATGACCACTACGTTAGCCGGATCTAACAACATGCATTTTTTCCTGTGGGGTACTTGAAGGGCGAGGTCTATGAAACAAATCCACACACAATACGGGAAGCCGGCCGGTGAGGCCACGTGGTTCTAGGCGCTTCAGTCCGGAACCGCGCGATCGCTACGGTCGCAGGTTCGAATCCTGCCTCGGGCATGGGTGTGTGTGATGTCCTTAGGTTAGTTAGGTTTAAGTAGTTCTAAGTTCTAGGGGACTGATGAACTCAGATGTTAAGTCCCATAGTGCTCAGAGCCATTTTTTTTGGACCAATACGGGAAATGAAAGACAACATTAGCCGTGAAGTCGTCGACTTTTATAACACCGAAAAGGCAGATAAAATACCTTTTGCATCATCCAAAATTTTTCGGCGTTTAATATCTGTTGATAACTTGTAGTGAACTTCTGATTCTGAATATGTAAGCTTTCTTACAGAAACTGTAGTTAATATGTAATGGATGTAATTGTGTATTTATTTCTGACTGTATATAATTGATTGTAATTATAATGTAAATATTGTAAATTGCTGGGTAATAGCCAAGGACAGTTTATTTTTAATGTATCGATAGCAACGACGAAATGGCAGTAGCTGTGTCATTGTTTATCTTTGCGTATGGAGCGTCTGTCGCGCTGCGAGCAGAGAGGAAGCAGAGTAGCTAGTCATGAAAGAGTGCGGAAGTGTTTGTTGGGCGCTCCCGCGGACGTGATGTGCAGCTAAGATAGCGCCAGTGTAGGCGCACTAAGTCCGTTAACTCGCGAGCATTGAGAACACGGTAAGAGTGGACAGGCGGAGGAAGCTGCAATTCTGACTGTTGCCAGTCTCATAATTATGCGTGGCTCTGCAGGCCACTCGGGTTCTCACCCAGCAGCAACAGCAATAGCGGCAGCTCAGAATTGTCGTTGGCTACGTTCTTAGTCGCTCGCGCAGCTATAACATCGTAAGACCGTAAAGTGACTGATATAGTATTGTAGAAGCATTTCCAGGAGACATTTCTTTCACAGGGTATGAGTTAACTTGAATAATAAAGGGTATGAGTTAACTTGAATAATAACCTGCAATAGTTAAAACTTCTAGGGCACCTGAGTTGTCATTGCCCGCTTATTGCCGGCCGCTGTGGATGAGCGCTTTTAGGCGCTTCAGTCCGGAACCGCGCTGCTGCTACGGTCGCAGGTTCGAATCCTGCCTCGCTCGTGGATGTGTGTGATGTCCTTAGGTTAGTTACGTGTAAGTAGTTCTAAGTCTAGGGGACTGATGACCTCAGATGTTAAGTCCCATAGTGCTCAGAGCCATTGGAACCATTGTCCTCTTATTACTAAGCAGGGTCCCTTTCCTTTCCATACAATCACCGAGTGTCGTAAGAATATGAAAATTGATTAACAATTTACTACCAGTTTTGTTTGGTAATGTCCAGTTTCAGTCTAAATTTTCTGCCTCAGTAACTATTCATTCTTGTATTTCATAACAGAGGTTGAACGAATTTGCAGTTTTGAGTATTAACTTCATTCACTTAAAGTAACGTAAAATTTCACTGGCAAAACTAATAACTAAAGATACAGCACAAATTAAAAGAGTGGGCAATGTCATTTATTCATTATGGAGCTTAGCGAGTGACTTCTGCTGGCTTGCTATGCATTTTATTGTCGTTATTTTAAAAGTAAAATCAGTTGCTTATTTACTTAAAGTAAATTCAATTCAGTCTTTCAATAATCAAAAGTAAATTCCTTGCTTTTTTCTAAGTTTTGCTTTACGTTACATGGAGGTTACTGAAAGTCATTTTTTACATAACAAATTTTTAATTACGTATATTTAATCGGTAACTTGATGAAACTTTACTTTCAAAATTTAGTATTTCAGAATAAAAAGTTAGCGTAAACTCAGTGCTTTCTGATTCAGTTGTTTTCTCGTGAACTGTTGTGTTGTGGAAAAGCGTGATTACCTTTTGTTGCCGCGCCAGTCATTAGTTTGTTAAATATCTCTGCCATTACCTTTCTCAAGAGTCTGGGGTTTCATTGCCCTGGCGGTCTGGCGACCTTTTTCTAATAATTTCCGGGTATGCAGCCGGATCCCGTCGACATTCTGCCACGATATTTCGGCCCAGAGACGTCCGGCCATCATCAGGTGAGTACACAACTACTGAAGAGCCCAGGTGCAGTCGCGGTATTTATGCCGATTCTCGCGCATATGAAATGTACTGGCATCCTACAGCGCATGCGTCAGGTGTTGTATTAAATATTACGTGGTACCTATTTCCTCCCAGTGTGGTTCGTGAGCGATTGCACTATATTCCAGCCACTTCAAAATTATCATCAGTGTTTAGACTAAGTTTATAACAGATTATTCCTCCAGAAGGGTCTGTTGTACACTTTCCTCATACTAACCCGTATTATTTTCCTTCGGTAGCAATAGCATTACTCACTGTAAAATTTTATTAGGCGTACGCGATCGCGGTCAATTATATCGCAGTCCAGTAGACCGATTAGGAAGGGAGAGGTTACTACACATCGATGTCGGAACTCAGGGTGTGTCTGAATATATGCTTAGACGTACGCAGGTGTGTATTGATGTTGCAGGGTGTCATTTTTCAACATCTTCTATACATGTGTTTTTCACTGTATTTTTCACTGTAAATAAATGGTAGGTCCATTTCAGCCCTTCGTTTCTGTAGTTACCTCGTTTTTTCCTTAATTCTTGCACGTGTTCCTTTTATCTGTGACACTCTGTGTACGTGGAACACACTGTCTAGAACAAGTGACTTGTAAGACCTCAGAGGTGCTCTATCCTAGTAACACGTGCGCTGTCAGGGGCTCGCATAGTTTTGAACTAGGAGTTAATTACGTGCGTGTGGTTTGTGGTTGTGCAGCAATGGAAATAATAGATAATCGGCATAACACAGTCCGTATATTTAACAATAAAATCGTCATACTCCTGCTTTATTAAACCCCATTTTATGTATCACAAATTATCAAAAATGTTTGTTTTGTTCCGCTCTAGTCTTCTGCGCATTGTTATGAAATAGTGTCACAAAACTGTCAGCAGAGATTGTTTGTTCTAAACAGTTAACAAATCATATCATCACACCAAACGACGTCGGCCACTAAGCAAAACAGTGGGATGACAAAAATTCATTTGTATTAAGCATAGTGATAATTTAGCTCACATAGTGTTGCTTTTCTCATCCTGTTCCACGTTCCTTCCATTAATTTGTGCAGCCACTATTCCTTTACAGAAATTTTGTCTGCTGTGTTTCAGTGCAATTTTATAAAGTTTTCGTACTTGTTTTAATATTTAATTCATTCAGGTATGCCAGTGTGTTCATTCTCTCCCACCATATGTAGCGGTATCGACCGTTAAACACGAATGAAGGTCAGGCTTTCCCATACGGTGTGTCAAGATAATTTACTGTGTGGCGTATTCCTGTGGAGCGTGTCGTGGAATATTGTTGTACCAGAAGCCAGAAGTCTAGGCCTTATAATAGGCCGCATTTCACTGTTCAACGTAAGCTGTAAATTTCTCGACAGCCTGTACACGAGGTCGCCTGCAACTGCGGGCAACTGTCAGTTCTACTTGTTGGTAATTCGAGCGATGGTAAGAACCTGCGACAATGCAAGGCTTCGTCTTTCCGTCTTGTGAAAATAAGACCTATAACATTTTACCAGTGTCAGTGTATAAATGAAGTAAATAAGGGTCCAAAAATTTTATTCAGTTTTATGATTTAGATTTATTAGTAAAAAGCACGCTGGTGCTAAAGTTAGTGAACTAAAATTTTGTTAGACGCTATTTCCGCATTTCATAGGGAAGTAAGATAATACATTTAGGGAAATACGAAAGGCGGGCGGGAGGGCATCAGTGATACAGGTTCCGCGTGGCCTCAAACCGGTTCTGCAGGGAGTAACTTTCATAGTAGACTACTAGAGGGAGTCGTAGAGATCAGAACCTTAGGGAAAGTCAGAGACTGGAATATATCTAACAAATAATCAATGCCGTAGAGTGTAAGTGCTATTCTGTAATGAAGAGAATGATGTACGACAGGACAATGTTGTGAGGCGTATGAAACCAGCTGGAACGACACTAAAGAAAACTGACACTTTCACTTATTGTTAGGGACAGTTCGGTCCGAAACAACAATAACTAATAGCATTTCACGGCATTCTGGTTGGGTCATGTGATGTACCTCGCTTGCTACTTTGGAGACTCGATATTGAATTGCCTTCTGTTGTTTTCGTATTATAACATGCGTGTTATGACAGCAAGCCGTTTCAAGGCAATAGCGCATTGAAGATTTATCACAAGCGTCACTCATGGGACGATTTATTACAAGCAGCTGTCAGTTAACAGCACACCAGCGAAAACAAAATCCTTTATGAGATCCTAAGATATACGCTATACTAATGGACAGAGCTGTATGTGAAGGGCGTGGTCCTGTGATTAGACCTAGAAACATGTGGTTATGGTATCAGAGGAAGCACTTTCGTGTCCTGTTACATGCTAACTTTCTTTTCCATTTTCGCATTCGTAAAGAATTCTGTTTGTTTCCTATTCACCTAATAGAAGCATGTTCTGTAATATTAGACGTTATTTACATACAAGAGTGTGCTCTCCCAGGAACGAGTTTCTTCGATTTTTTGACTTCAGTCTGATTTAACAAAGAGACGAAACTCTTGCAAGTGTAACGATCAGCATTAACATTTGTACTCTAGCTTGTTACTAATAATTTTTCTGTTTAATCCGAATACGTCGGAATTTCTGATGATGTGGATGGGCAGGAATCTAAGACAGCTCAAATTGCTGCGTTTGAAACAAGCAGAATTCATATTTCTAACCTTGTTTGTCAGAAATACTTTGCTGTTTATTCCGAATATGTTGGGACTTCTGAGGGTGTGATGAGGCACGAACCTAAGCGCACAGCTTAAATTGCGACGATCGAATTGTTAAATTCACTTTCGTGAATTCAGCGATCAAGACAAAGGTCGCACCACACGGCGATTGAAAATGAACTTTATACCAAAAAAGAGAATAGACATTGAAGTGGTTCAAAAGGAGTGTTCGATACGAGTCGTCGGTTTTGGCCAGTGACGTAATGTTAATGGCTGCTGTCACGTTACCTTTTGGTGCATATACGCTCTTAAGACCAAAAAAATCGACGCGCCAAGAAGGCATTTCCGAATACAATGGAAATCGGCAGGTGTGGTACACGTATACATACAAACAAATGATTACAATTTCAGAAAAATTGGATGATTTATTCAAGAGAAACACCTTCACAAATTGAGCAAGTCAATAATATGTTGGTCCACTTCTGGCACGTATGCAAGCAGTTATACGCTTGGTATTCGTTGATCGAGTTACTGGATGTCTTGCTGAGGGATGTGCCAAATTATGTCCAAATGGCCGGTTATATCGTCAGAATCCGGAGCTATTTGGAGAGTCCAGCCCGTAATGCTCTAAACGTTCTCAATTGGGTAGAGATCCGGCGACCTTGCTTGCCAAGGTACGGTTTGTCAAGCACGAAGAGAAGTAATAGAAACTCTTGCTGTGTGCGGGCGGGCATTATCTTGCTGAAATGTGGGCCCAGGGTGGCTTGCCGTGAAGGGGAACAAAATGGGGGATAGAATTGCTGTAAGGGAGCACTGGATGACAACCAAAGGGGCCCTACTACGAAAAGAAATGGTTCACCAGATCATCATACATCTTCGGACTGGAATCTCATTGACATGAGTAGAAATGTCTTTCGTGATGAGTCCCGCTTCGAAGCGAGCGCCGATGACCGCGAAGACGTGTCTGGAGATGCCCCAGACAGAGGTGGAATACAAGCCCACTACACAGCCCAACAGCCATGAGTGACAGGCTGGGGTGCCAGTTCATTTCACAGCAGGACCCCTTCAATGGTCATCTGTGGCACCCTTACAGCGATATTCCACGCCCCGTTTTGTTGCCCTTCATGGCAACCCATCCTGGGCTCACACTCCAGTAAGGTAATGCCCATCCACACACAGCAATAGTTTCTACTAATTGTCTTCGCGCTTGCCAAATTCTACCTTGGCCAGCAAGGTTGCCGAATCTCTCCTCAACTGAGAACGTTTGGAGCATTCTGGGCAGGGCCTCCAACCAGCTCGGGATTTTGCCGATCTAATGCGCTAATTGGACAGAATTTGGCACAATATCTCTCAGCATGACATCCAGAAACACTGTCAATGTTTGCCAAGTCGAATAACTGCTTGCGTAAGGCCCATAGGTGGACCAAAGCGTTATTGACTTGCTCGGTTTGTGAAGCTCTCTCTCCTGAATAAATCATCCTATTTCTTATGAAATTGTAATAATTTATTTGTCTGTAAATGTACATGGGTTCTACCGACTTCCGTCCCATTCGGATAATTCATTTGTGGTGCGTCGCTTTTGTTTTGTATAGAGTTTATTCACAGTTTTGTTGTTAGTTGAGTAAACCCACGAATTTGAAAGAAAGGAAAAAAGTTGGTTGTGGTGACAAATTAATCTGGAGCTTTACCCGAGGTATACACTAGGTGGGAAGATGACAATTTGATTGTTTGATTGTGAAACTGCGTACACCTAGTTGTAGTGACAGAATGATGTGTAGCTTCGCCCGAGGTCTCGGTTAGGTTCGAAGGTGACAGTTTGGTTGTGAGTTGGAGAGGCCAACGAATGTCATAATTGGGAAAAAAAACTGTAGTTTTGGTGACAGACTGATCTGCAGCTTATCTCGTTTGAAAAAAATCGCCAATAACATCACGCTATAGTCACCATATTGTTTATGACGTTTGTCGCATTTTTCCTAGGCCACTAGTTCAAAGCCAACGACTCCTGTCGAATATTCCTCTACATCTGATTGAGGTTATGGTGTCCAACTGTGTTTTGTACCACAAATTCCGTATTCCCCATTTCAGTTCTCGCTAAATGTTTAAGGGTAAACTATACTCTCACTATAACAAGCAACACTATTCGCCAAGACAACAATTCAATACACTGACTACTACAAATTACAATATAGTTTTCGGTAAATCTGTACAATACGTGAATGTACCTGAGGCAGAAGCCAAGAATGTATTGAAAATATGGACCAAGTTTTATTTCCTTCCCTTTTTCCCAAAGATAACCGAAAGAAAGCTTTTGACAATGTTGACTGGAATACTCTCTTTCAAATTCTAAAGGTGGCAGGGGTAAAATACAGGGAGCGAAAGGCTATTTGCAATTTGTACAGAAACCAGATGGCAGTTATAAGAGTCGAGAGGCATGAAAGGGAAGCAGTGGTTGGGAAAGGAGTGAGACAGGGTTGTTGCCTCTCCCCGATGTTATTCAATCTGTATATTGAGCAAGCAGTAAAGGAAACAAAAGAAAAATTCGGAGTAGGTATTAAAATTCATGGAGAAGAAGTAAAAACTTTGAGGTTTGCCGATGACATTGTAATTCTGTCAGAGACAGCAAAGGACTTGGAAGAGCAGTTGAACGGAATGGACAGTGTCTTGAAAGGAGGATATAAGATGAACATCAACAAAAGCAAAACGAGGATAATGGAATGTAGTCAAATTAAATCGGGTGATGCTGAGGGGATTAGATTAGGAAATGAGACACTTAAAGTAGTAAAGGAGTTTTGCTATTTAGGGAGTAAAATAACTGATGATGGTCGAAGTAGAGAGGATATAAAATGTAGACTGGCAATGGCAAGGAAATCGTTCCTGAAGAAGAGAAATTTGTTAACATCGAGTATAGATTTAAGTGTCAGGAAGTCGTTTCTGAAAGTATTTGTATGGAGTGTAGCCATGTATGGAAGTGAAACATGGACGATAACCAGTTTGGACAAGAAGAGAATAGAAGCTTTCGAAATGTGGTGCTACAGAAGAATGCTGAAGATAAGGTGGGTAGATCACGTAACTAATGAGGAGGTATTGAATAGGATTGGGGAGAAGAGAAGTTTGTGGCACAACTTGACTAGAAGAAGGGATCGGTTGGTAGGACATGTTTTGAGGTATCAAGGGATCACAAATTTAGCATTGGAGGGCAGCGTGGAGGGTAAAAATCGTAGAGGGAGACCAAGAGATCAATACACTAAGCAGATTCAGAAGGATGTAGGTTGCAGTAGGTACTGGGAGATGAAGAAGCTTGCACAGGATAGAGTAGCATGGAGAGCTGCATCAAACCAGTCTCAGGATTGAAGACCACAACAACAACAACCGCAGTGACAAAATACACTATTCCATGAATCATTTTCTACAAATTATTCCAGAAATATTTCACATGTAAACATTGTCCTTTCGTAATGTCTGCCACAGCGCCCAGAGATCACCGAACATAAAAGGTGCAACGCCAGACCGCTCACAGGCTCTTCCAAAATGAAGAAATCCTATTGGCTCTCGCTACCCTGAAATGCTACTGATTATTCTCGTTTCGGGGCGAGTTGTCCCTAACGATAAGTAAACTTTCAAAAGACTAACATCAGTCTCTTGGTGTGCCATTTCTTTGTCGAGGAACGTTCCAGATCTGAAAGCCAGTTAACAAGAGGAAAAAAAGAAGTGTAAGCACGACTCGTCGTCTAAAGATTCAGTACGAACTTAGTTAATGTATGTAGATATTTCATCTATGGGTTTTGATTAGTGAGTTGGCTAGAATCAAAATATGTGAGATAAATATCCGTATATTCTGAATGTACTGACTTATAAGCTTAAATTTTTTATACCACCATAATACTGTAGAGCTTAAAATTAGTATTTGACAGAAATTTAAGCTAGTTACCTCTATCTATTCCCGAGAAAAAGGGGTCTTAAACACATGCACAGACTGGTGGATAATTAAGTGATTCTGTTTTTACCGGCTGGGGTACGGAACTCTAAAAAATAGTACATTAGGTCTCAATAAATATGTTGTTGTTGTTGTGGTCTTCAGTCCTGAGACTGGTTTGATGCAGCTCTCCATGCTACTCTATCCTGTGCAAGCTTCTTCGTCTCCCAGTACCTACTGCATCCTACATCCTTCTGAATCTGCTTAGTGTATTCATCTCATGGTCTCCCTCTACGATTTTTACCCTCCACGCTGCCCTCCAGTGCTAAATTTGTGATCCCTTGATGACTCAAAACATGTCCTATCAACCGATCCCTTCTTCTAGTCAAGTTGTGCCACAAACTTCTCTTCTCCCCAATCCTATTCAATACCTCCTCATTAGTTACGTGATCTACCCACCTTATCTTCAGCATTCTTCTGTAGCACCACATTTCGAAAGCTTCTATTCTCTTCTTGTCCAAACTAGTTATCGTCCATGTTTCACTTCCATACATGGCTACACTCCATACAAATACTTTCAGAAACGACTTCCTGACACTTAAATCTATACTCGATGTTAACAACTTCCTCTTCTTCAGAAACGATTTCCTTGCCATTGCCAGTCTACATTTTATATCCTCTCTACTTCGACCATCATCAGTTATTTTACTCCCTAAATAGCAAAACTCCTTTACTACTTTAAGTGTCTCATTTCCTAATCCAATTCCCTCAGCATCACCAGACTTAATTCTACTACATTCCATTATCCTCGTTTTGCTTTTGTTGATGTTCATCTTATATCCTCTTTTCAAGACACTGTCCATTCCGTTCAACTGCTCTTCCAAGTCCTTTGCTGTCTCTGACAGAATTACAATGTCATCGGCGAATCTCAAAGTTTTTACTTCTTCTCCATGAATTTTAATACCTACTCCGAATTTTTCTTTTGTTTCCTTTACTGCTTGCTCAATATACAGATTGAATAACATCGGGGAGGGGCTACAACCCTGTCTCACTCCTTTCCCAACCACTGCTTCCCTTTCATACCACTCGACTCTTATAACTGCCATCTGGTTTCTGTACAAATTGTAAATAGCCTTTCGCTCCCTGTATTTTACCCCTGCCACCTTCAGAATTTGAAAGAGAGTATTCCAGTTAACATTGTCAAAAGCTTTCTCTAAGTCTACAAATGCTAGAAACGTAGGTTTGCCTTTTCTTAATCTTTCTTCTAAGATAAGTCGTAAGGTTAGTATTGCCTCACGTGTTCCAACATTTCTACGGAATCCAAACTGATCTTCCCCGAGGTCCGCTTCTACCAGTTTTTCCATTCGTCTGTAAAGAATTCGCGTTAGTATTTTGTAGCTGTGACTTATTAAACTGATAGTTCGGTAATTTTCACATCTGTCAACACCTGCTTTCTTTGGGATTGGAATTATTATATTCTTCTTGAAGTCTGAGGGTATTTCGCCTGTCTCATACATCTTGCTCACCAGATGGTAGAGTTTTGTCATGACTGGCTCTCCCAAGGCCATCAGTAGTTCTAATGGAATGTTGTCTACTCCCGGTTCCTTGTTTCGACTCAGGTCTTTCAGTGCTCTGTCAAACTCTTCACGCAGTATCTTATCTCCCATTTCGTCTTCATCTACATCCTCTTCCATTTCCATAATATTGTTCTCAAGTACTTCGCCCTTGTATAAACCCTCTATATACTCCTTCCACCTTTCTACCATCCCTTCTTTGCTAAGAACTGGGTTGCCATCTGAGCTCTTGATATTCATACAAGTGGTTCTCTTCTCTCCAAAGGTCTCTTTAATTTTCCTGTAGGCAGTATCTATCTTACCCCTAGTGAGGCAAGCCTCTACATCCTTACATTTGTCCTCTAGCCATCCCTGCTTAGCCATTTTGCACTTCCTGTCGATCCCATTTTTGAGACGTTTGTATTCCTTTTTGCCTGCTTCATTTACTGCATTTTTATATTTTCTCCTTTCATCAATTAAATTCAATATTTCTTCTGTTACCCAAGGATTTCTATTAGCCCTCGTCTTTTTACCTACTTGATCGTCTGCTGCCTTCACTACTTCATCCCTCAGAGCTACCCATTCTTCTTCTACTGTATTTCTTTCCCCCATTCCTGTCAATTGTTCCCTTATGCTCTCCCTGAAGCTCTCTACAACCTCTGGTTCTTTCATTTTATCGAGGTCTCATCTCCTTAAATTCCCACCTTTTTGTAGTTTCTTCAGTTTCAATCTGCAGTTCATAACCAACAGATTGTGGTCAGAATCCACATCTGCCCCTGGAAATGTCTTAACAATTTAAAACCTGGTTCCTAAATCTCTGTCTTACCATTATATAATCTATCTGATACCTTTTAGTATCTCCAGGATTCTTCCAGGTATACAACCGTCTTTTATGATTCTTGAACCAAGTGTTAGCTATGATTAAGTTACGCTCTGTGCAAAATTCTACAAGGCGGCTTCCTCTTTCATTTCTTCCCCCCCCCAATCCATATTCACCTACTACTTTTCCTTCTCTCCCTTTTCCTACTGACGAATTCCAGTTACCCATGACTATTAAATTTTCGTCTCCCTTCACTACCTGAATAATTTCTTTTATCTCGTCATACATTTCATCAATTTCTTCATCATCTGCAGAGCTAGTTGGCATATAAACTTGTACTACTGTAGTAGGCTTGGGCTTTGTGTCTATCTTGGCCACAATAATGCGTTCACTATGCTGTTTGTAGTAGCTAACCTGCACTCCTATTTTTTTTATTCATTATTAAACCTACTCCTGCATTACCCCTATTTGATTTTGTATTTATAAACCTGTGATCACCTGACCAAAAGTCTTGTTCCTCCTGCCACCGAACTTCACTAATTCCCACTATATCTAACTTTAACCTATCCATTTCCCTATTTAAATTTTCTAATCTACCTGCTCGGTTAAGGGATCTGACATTCCACACAACGATCCGTAGAAAGCCAATTTTCTTTTTCCTGATAACGACGTCCTCTTGAGTAGTCCCCGCCCGGAGATCCGAATGGGGGACTATTTTACCTCCGGAATATTTTACCCAAGAGGACGTCATCATTATTTAATCATACAGTAAAGCTGCATGCCCTCGGGAAAAATTACGGCTGTAGTTTCCCCTTGCTTTCAGCCATTCGCAGTACCAGCACAGCAAGGCCGTTTTGGTTAATGTTACATGGCCTGATCAGTCAATCATTCAGACTGTTGCCCCTGCAACTACTGAAAAGGCTGCTGCCCCTCTTCAGGAACCACATGTTTGTCTGGCCTCTCAACAGATACCCCTCCGTTGTGGTTGCACCTACGGTACGGCTATCTGTATCGCTGAGGCACGCAAGCCTCCCCACCAACGGCAAGGTCCATGGTTCATGGGGGGGTCAATAAATTTAAGTAATGGTAAATATGGTGGCTCATTTTTCAAAGATAGCATAATAACTTGTCAAAAGTGCAGAATGATTACTCGATGGAGGAATAGTTCAAATTCTGTTTTACAACACAAAGAAAGTAAATAACGAGGATAATCTGGAACAGATATGGAACTTGGTATTCTTATTGATCATACGATGAACAGTATGCATGCCATTCTATGAGGAAAATAGCATTCGCAACAGCAGGATTCATATGTAATTTTCTGTCCATCGGCAAGTTAAGAACACACTGAGCTTACTAAGAAGCAGATCAGCTTACCTTAATTGATCTTTTGTTATTTTTTCTCGTTTGCATCGCACACCGTAATGACGCGCCAGAGTTATTATTTCATGTTCTCTGATGGTATCACCCAGTACTTCCTTAATAGCGCTTCTGTCAAACAAGAAACATAAAAATATTAAGAACTTACTGAGAAACTACAAGCATACAAATAATTATGTTAAAAATTGTTTTAACTCATATGAGACCAGATGCTCTAAAAATTGATCATAGGAAATATTTCATAGTAGCACCTGATTGAGACAGTGGTCAGAGTTCCTGTTTGTGTTGATTAAGAAGTTTCAGAAATTTCCGTTTATACGATGCTAACTACGGAACCGTACGAACTTGCCCTCACCAATTAGATTCATACTGATAGGATGTGTAGGGCGTGTCTAAGGACTTTCAGCATATGCAATCAGGAAGAGCCAACTCTCAAACATTTTCGAGAAAATCAAGTTTTAAACTGTCGCTAGTGCTATAAAGAGATCTCAGCTGAGCGAGTTAGCGCTTAGTTTCAGAAGTGCAAGGTCTTTGGATCGAATCTCCCTACCGACACTTCGTTTTTTTCCATTCGCACGTAATTCTAATAACAGATTTATTATGACCAAGCAAATTTTTAATATGTCGTAAGGAGACTGGAAAGAAAGGATACCCAAACTTTCACTCAAATAAGTGTTATTATTTTATTTATATTTTTTTACGTACATTTGTGACAAGTATAATGTGTAACCTATGGAGCACTGCACGAATCAGGATGATAATGATCTCAGAAACATAAAAAACAATTATTGCAACAAACAGCACTTGTAATGCATGCCGAATTATTGCATGTGTATGGTTTTTTTTCAGTGGGTCTATTGAAAAAAACAGACTTGGTTTACATTCACAAACTGTTCTCAACGAACGCCGAATTTTTGCATCTGTATGGTTTTTTCAGAGTGCAGTGTCCCTGCCGCCACTGTAGTGTACTCGTCGCCACTGTAGAGTCTTGTACCAAGGACGCAAGGAAGATGATGTTATTATTTCAGGCCAGTATCCTCTTTCTACAACACAAATGCACATGTGGATTAATATGGTTTTTTATTTACAGGAACTGGCGATTGTAATTAACTGGAATAGAGTCCATGTGTTGTGGTACAAGCTCGTCAGAAATAATCCTCTTGCAGACAATCTCGGTAATCTTACTATAATCTGATGGTATTTACTGTTGTAGCCAGTGATGTGAACTGACATATGCCAACTGGGGTGCGAGTTAGTGACTGAGTGACTAGTGACTAAGCTCCTCTGGTCAGTGGCGGCGGCCTGAATACTTGCTGTCAAAAGGACGTTGGCGGCTTGTTGCTTGTGAGACTCTCCCTGGCCTGTCTTGTGATTGGCGAACTTGTACGTGCGCCTACTATCGATTTCGTGCTACATCTTTGCCGACTGGTGTGCTGGCGACAGCTTACATCAGTACACAGAGGGTCTAATGAAAAACAGACTTGGTTTACATTAATAAACGGTTGTTGTCGGTCATCACACAATTTCATGGTTTATCCCGCGTATCTGTTGACTGAGTACGTGGTAATGAAAAAAAAGTACCGGCAGCGATATTCGATCCACCGACATTCTTATGAAACGAAATGCTTAGTAGTGGGGCTACAGACCCCATGAATCCTAATGAAAGTATGAAACATACAGGGTGATTCTTACTAATTTTTAAAGACCTTCGCAGCCACGTAGATGACGCTGAGACAATTAATTTAATATAAGACACATGGGGTCGCAAATGTTGGGAAATACACCGAAAACGGATAAGAGGATAAGAAATGTTGAACATGTGATGTCACCAGATGACGTACCTCGCCACACATGAATGAAGCGGTTGGGCATGGTTGTGAAGGGATGATTGAGTGATGCAATACTTGTATTCAACCAAACGATACAATTTTCGAACACCTGTTTTAAATGTAGCCTTTTGTAAACATAAAAGCTACAAAATTTTTATCCTCGCTGTAACCGAGTAAAATCTGTTCTTATTTTGTGTTTCTTTTCTTTTCTTCTTTCTTTTTTTTTGTTTACAGACGTTATTTAGTAAAGAAAACGAGGTCTTTTATTGGTAACAACGAAATTCGGAAGCTAATACTCATTTACCTGTGTTGCAATATGGTAAGTAATGTACTTTGCAATAAACCAGAGAAGGATATGAGACATCTAAATAAGATAGTAAATCCTACTTTTAAACACATAAGTGTTTAACATAATGAAAAATAGGACAGTCTGCTGGACGCAAGATTCGAAAGTAGTAAGGTAAGGGTGCTACGAGCACATTTTGCTAGTGTGGATTGCCTGCATCAGGGGCAAACATACATTCTGGGCCACACCTATTTTCTCTTTTGATTGACAGATTCTTAACGTATTGTTCTGCTAAGTGGATTAAGACTAATCTGTCCTTCCAAGAAACCCCCTCCCCTTCCACTCCTCCCCCCTCGCCCTCCTCCTCCCTGCACCCCTCTGGGGATTACCCTCGCTGATACAAGCACACTTTTGATATCAAATTAAGTGACTAATTAATTATATTGATCAATTACTTAACTCCTTCCTCTCTGGGAAACCCCCTAGCCCATCCCCACCCATACCTCACCTAGAAATTGGCGGGAAAGAGGCTCAGCTCATTAGCCATGTCAGGAAATCGATTGCAGTGTATGGAATATTGTTTAAACAATTTCTGGTAGACAAGGCAATTTGTGGCATGTTGTTTATTTACACAATTTATGGGATACACGGCAGTGTTTGAAATATAGTTTATTTATTTAAATAAAGATTTTGTCAGGAAATTGACCGCAGTGTATGGAATACTGTTTATTTAAACAGTTTGTGGATGAATAGGCAATAAGGAATACTTAAACAATTTTGGCACTTTTATTATTCTGATTGCACATGGAAACGCAGAGTGGGCTTAGTATATATAAGCTGCTGCAGTCAGGGATGTTGAGGCATTTACTTTTTATTTTCCTCACTTTTCGAAGCTCACTGGTATCTAAGCTTAGACAGGAAAATCAGAACAATTACATATACAAAAATTAAGGCATGTTTGGAAACCCACAACAGAATGCGAAAGAAAGAAAAAAGAACAGAATTCGAAATGCTGTCGTGCATACGAGAAAAATAGCAGGAATTTCGGTGAATTTTCGATGTCCTACATATACTGGTCCAGAGATGCACTAAAGCCACAATGGCAGTTCTCGGGAGGGGGGGGGGCAGGGGGGGGGGGGGCGTACAGAATTCTACCTGTCTCCAACGTCACTAAACTTCCTGTAGATGCATCATTGCTTTGCCCCCATCTTGTCGAACCAGTCTCTAGAGACTCCTATGCCCTCCCACAAAGGATGTCTTGTGACTCTCTGACATCATGGAACTTCCTGAGATTGTAGCATTCTAATTGGTTCTTTCTGAATTTACCTACCAAATTGCTGTTGCTGGTGTGAAAGTATTTTCTGCAGACACAAAAATTATGAGAATTTCAGCACCAAACTATTTTGTACAGCTCAAGAAACATACAGCAGTCATATTGCACTGACAATTAAACTCTGCAAAAGTGGTCTACAGATCATGAATGGAACGATGTGCAGTATAGTAGCGTTTGGGGGTCTCTCGCGTGAGTGTCTATCGTCAGGGCGCTAACATGAAGATAAAAACCGCTCAATGTCCTAATTACAGATCACATTACTAAAGACCACCGAACAGGGACCGCATATCGGCCTCCTTTGATCTCATGTCCCCCCCCCCCCAAACAAAAACAAAGCGTCAAGTGACGGCATTCTGTTGATCGGAAAATTCCAGACCTGCTTCCTGTTTCTGTCTCTCTCAAGAGCCCACTTCCTGTTTGTCTGTGTGAACCAACGTATCTAAACATGCATTATCCTCAGAATACTGTGATCCTGCTGGCTAATGCTGGACACAAGCTGAGAGCTGACGCAATTTCGATATCAAAAATAGAGTTAAATAATCCATTTGCACTACTCTATCAAATTAATTGTTTAACAATTTACAGAAGTCAAATAGAGCGCTTAAAACATTCACCTCCATCTTACAATGATCCTTCTTCGTAGTAAAAAATATTTTCAGTGTTTGAGTATCACACACATCAAGTAATGAAATTTTCACCGCAAATAGATCGTAGCACTAAATACAGGGTGATTCAAAAAGAATACCACAACTTTAAAAATGTGTATTTAATGAAAGAAACATAATATAACCTTCTGTTACACATCATTACAAAGAGTATTTAAAAAGGTTTTTTTTCACTCAAAAACATGTTCAGAGATGTTCAATATGGCCCCCTCCAGACACACGAGCAATATCAACCCGAAACTCCAACTCGCTCCACACTCTCTGTAGCATATCAGGCGTAACAGTTTGGATAGCTGCTGTTATTTCTCGTTTCAAATCATCAATGGTGGCTGGGAGAGGTGGCCGAAACACCATATCCTTAACATACCCCCATAAGAAAAAATCGCAGGGGGTAAGATCAGGGCTTCTTGGAGGCCAGTGATGAAGTGCTCTGTCACGGGCTGCCTGGCGGCCGATCCATCGCCTCGGGTAGTTGACGTTCAGGTTTCATAACTAACCTTTTTCGTAGGACTCTCCATACAGTTGATTGTGGAATTTGCAGCTCTCTGCTAGCTCTGTGAGTCAATTTTCCTGGGCTGCGAACAAATGCTTGCTGGATGCGTGCTACATTTTCATCACTCGTTCTCGGCCGTCCAGAAATTTTCCCTTTGCACAAACACCCATTCTCTGTAAACTGTTTATACCAACGTTTAATACACCACCTATCAGGAGGTTTAACACCATACTTCGTTCGAAATGCACGCTGAACAACTGTCGTCGATTCACTTCTGCCGTACTCAATAACACAAAAAGCTTTCTGTTGAGCGGTCGCCATCTTAGCATCAACTGACGCTGACGCCTAGTCAACAGCGCCTCAAGCGAACAAATGTACAACTAAATGAAACTTTATAGCTCCCTTAATTCGCCGACAGATAGTGCTTTGCTCTGCCTTTTGTCGTTGCAGAGTTTTAAATTCCTAAAGTTGTGGTATTCTTTTTGAATCACCCTGTATATCCGAGGTCTTGTATGCACTAACATTTGAGAAAACAAACACCTTCCTCCTCCACAACGTTTCTTCTAAACATATCAGGCGAAAAAAATCCAGCTGATCACATAAAGTCGCGATCGTGAAGAGTGCGTCCACCGACTGCCAGGAGCCGTGGTCGCGCCATCCTCCACCAACAGGGGGCATCGCATCGTCTCGCGAGCACAGGTGAGGAGATACCCTCACAAATATCGGGTATGACAGTAGCCGCACGCCCATACCACGGCATCCACGCACCCCTGTACCGAATGCTCAGAGATTGGAGGTAGACTGTCACCAAGCAATCAATTTAGATGGGTGGAATAACCGTCCAGCGCAAACACCCGTCATTTTGAATCTTCTCACGCAACACACACGTCTACTTCTAACGCCGCTCATGCAGCACGCTGGTAACTTCACTAGCCCCGGCTGCCACAGGCAACAGTAGACAGGTCAGTTCATTCTTTGTACCCAACTGCCCGTCACAGGCCGAACTAATCTGTTACTTGTGGTCGCCGACTCCTCATGAACTCCCATGCCGCCAGCCGCGGTACACTGCAAAACAAACAGCTGGAGCTTGGATATACACAGTAGTTCTAACCAATTTCACCCCGACGAATACTCCAATTTAAAAACGTCCACTTTATCCAATCCAAGACAACTATGTTGTTGACTGTACAACCTGAAATCCTCATGCAAAATGTGGATTTCTCCCTTTTATACAAGTTATTTTCGAAGACAGTAGAAACTGGGGTGTGCACGCATTTTCACATCGCTAAAGTATCGTTACTCGTAAAAATCCTGTAGCAATATGACATAGGCTATATTTCTTCTAAGTATTTTCTCATCAGGCAGAAAGACATCTGTCCTAATCAGCTTAATATCTGTTACGTAATGTATCGCAGGACTACGACATTAAACTCATTTTTGCCTCATGACGTAGTGCTAAGACCTCTGTCACAGGATGCCCCCTCACTTACGACCTCCTTTGATGTAAACAAATGCCTGACCGCATATGAAGTCTCTTAAGGTAACAGCACAGAGAAATTGTAAATATAAGGTTTATACTACATATCACTTCATAAATTCGGTAATATATCTGATTTTATTACGATGATCATCTCACTCTGTGTATGTGGGACTCTGAAATTTCATTGAAAGATATCATCGCAATAAAAAAGGCTGGATTACCACTCCAACTCAAGAATCATGTCTGTGGTACCCCAGTCATCGCTTGTAACTGCAGGTGGCACGTCATAATATCAAATTGATAGGCTCATAAATTAAACTGATCATGAGAGCCACCACTTTGCATGGCGAGTAATTTTTTTTCAGCAATTGGAGAACCATGCGGTGTCAGCTACCAAATACTTTACAGAACAGCTGCTGTATAGTTTTTAACAACATTTTACTGTATGTCTGTTGAGGTAATAGTGATACATGCAAGATGTGACAGAGAAATGGAGTACTTCACGTACATGTTCGTTCATCTAGAGGAGGGTTTTGAAATGGGTTTTCCATTGATGAACATGATTCATCTCACACGTATTGGAAGCGCTCTGCTGACAGTGGTGTGGGTGGGTGGTTTTTTGTGAGGGGACCAGACTACAAAGGCCATCGGTCCCAGTGGTGTGGGGATGTTTACTGTTAACGCGCTAAGCCACACACGGAACACGCAGTTATATACAAGTCGATCACAAGTTTTACCACACAAGTGATGCACCCCTAGAGAACAACAGAAAAAATGGTTAAATGCATGATAAATGACCTGCAACAACATCTCCTAGAGTGCATCACAATCTACCGTTAAATCATACCCTGTTACAACCCCTCTCAGCCGATCGATCCATCTACTTTCTATCATCCTTTAATGCAGATCCATGTCTATTGAGGTAATAGTGATGCATGCAAGCTGACTGCCGTCTTTGATGATTTCCTGGAAAAGAGATCGATCTGCCTGTAAGTTGACATGTATCTACATTAAAGGATAATAGAAAGTAGGTGGAGTGATCGGCTGAGAGGGGTTGTAATGAGGTATGACTTAATGAGAGAACTGATGATGCATTGTGAAAACAGGGAGATGCTGCTCCAGGTCATTTATCACACACTTAACCATTTTTTCCATTGTTCTCTCAGGATGCATTGGTTGTGTAGTATAACTTGCGATCGACTTGTACACAACTGTGTACTCTGTGTGTGACTTAGAGCGCAATCTATCTCCAATCGATAACAGCAGACGTCTCCACAGCAATGTCAGCAGAGGGCATCCAACGCATGTGTGATGAATCATGTTCATCAATGGAAAACCTATTTCAAAACCCTCCTCTAGACTAACGAAGACGTATGTGAATTACTCCATTTATCTGTCACATCTTAGACACCAATCGAGCCTTCAGTTTCATATAGTTACAAAGGTACAGTTACTATACTTTTCATGTCTGTCCTATCCAAAATGCATGTATGTGGATCATCGGGGTGAGGGCAAATCTTATGATTTTTAGTAAGTTAGTGTATAAGTTACGCAAATATTCTTGTAGAAAATCATAGAGTATATGGGTATGTCAGCAACATGACCAAATACATATGGAAAACTGGCAAAAAAAAAATGACATAAAATCGATAAAATTCGAGGAAAACATGGTATCCACGAAAAATTGATCTGAAATACGTAAAAATTGAGATAAAAACTATGAAATATATGTAATCCTAGTAAAATTATGGAAATTGACTGAGAGTGCATAAAAATAGAGAAAAATACCATAAAATGAGTATGAGCAAAATCAATAAAACTGCGTGTTCTGGAGGGTAGACTGATGCTATATATACAAGGCTTAATAGGGGAAAGAAAAGGGATGTGGTGTCAAGGCAAAACAGCAACATTATCCCGCACATAAGCAATGTAACATAACACCAGACCATGACTTATGTGTGCAAGAGGCACGTTACCAGGAGCGGTGATAAACTGTGATAAGGCTCTTACATCTCCTCTGGCTACTGCTCATGGTGTTTATTTTCCTTGTAAGATGACTGTTGTAAACATATCGTACTTTCTGAACCATAATCAGGTTCGAGCTTTGTGAACAGCAGACAACTTTTGTCTATGGTAACCTATGTAGTGCTTGTGTTACAAAGAATCGATGTTTTCTTTGGTGTCCTGGGTAGTAATTCTATCACTTTACGGTTTGTCACCATAGTTTATCATAGAGAAACTTGCAGGGAGAATGTATGTCATGCACTGGAAATATGTTTCTTTCATTGGAATACTGACAACGTTGCATTCCACATGACTAATAGGAATAATAATCTGGAGCCCCATCATCACAACACTCTTATATCAACTACACACCAATAAGGAGTGGTAACCTCCTCGACATGTACTCATTTGGAAAGATCTTGTGCAAATGGATGGACACCGTGAGTAAGAACAGTCCATGCTGAACAATAGTTTTGGATCTGGCTCGGTCTGTTCCTTCACGAGATGTGGAATATAATGGTTATAGCACTTTCCTACTTCTGATCAGTTGCAAATTAAATCAAGGACATTGTGTTGTAGGGAAGGTTGGTCAAAGACAATGTGGGGAGATCATTCAATGTCCAATTTTATTCTAAGAAAATGAGAATGCTCTGTGACTCCCATCCACATAGGGAAAGATGGGCAATAGTATTCATAAATTATACACTATATTCGAAGTGCTAGAAATATGTAGATAACCTAAATGCATCAGTACAGGGCGCTGTCTAGTATATTTTAGTGTGTTTGTTGGAGAATTAACAATAAATGGACATACTGCACAGTCATCTATCTACATTCGCAATCTATTATATGACTCACGCAAAGTCGTGGATAGGTGGTTTAGCAATGATACAGAAACTGAGAAGCATGATGTTGTGCCACTGGTCGGCGTTGAAATTGCAGAAAAATTGGTAAAATAGCTAAAATAGAAGGCACTACCAACTGTGGGGCTAGTTACAGTACATCACCCCATATCAACAATGTCTTTTCCATCTCATCTGTCCACTGATATGCTGTTGATTACTACATAATAATTGAATGATGCCACTTGTTTGAGATGGAGAAAGTCTTGGTGAGAGCAGTACCTTCCGGGGATGGCCTGCAGAAAACAGTGATCATGTACATGATTGCAATATAAGAAATCAATCGAAATGGAACACCTAGCCATCTGCTACCACGTCATTGTGGAAGATGACATTAAATGCAGTCACCTTTGGGCAGCTGTTAGGAAATACCCCACTCTTCCAGTTTCCATATGTTGCAATATATTCCAAATTTTTTGTCAATAAGAAACACTGCCTCTGTCTTTTATTTCAAGCAACCTGTGTGTTATGGGAGGAGCATTGTTTACATCATGCGAAGTCCAAGTTTTGTGGAAAAAAACAAAATGAAGACAGTGTACAAAGCTGTAGTCACACATTGCTTGGATATGTTACAGCATAAAAAGACAACACATCACACTGCTTCTGAAAGAAAAACACAGGAATCCTCTCCTGCAATTGATAGTTTGTGGGATGCAGTCCTCCTACAGTACAGATGACGAAACTTTACACTGGTCTGTGGAAGTAACTTCGATCACAGGCCACCTGCTCCAATAGACCAATACCTGTGTATTTAATAGGATCGTCACAAATGTTCGATGGCAGAATCAGATGGTATTTGTTTTTGATATATTGGAAGACAGGGATGTGGTAATATCAAGTTCTCTACTGCGTAACATTAGTAGAGCTTTTATAGTTCGTAATTTTTCTCTGTTGGGTGGTACAAAATAACGAGCAGGAATAGAATGTTTGGGTGATAGACATGACTGCACTCTGAGATATGTAGATCTTCTTTGGACTGCAATATCTGTATGTAGCTTGGAGATGCTCTGCAATGCAGTAGCAAGATCCCCATTTCTCTTAAAGTTCCTGTGTGATGTGGAGTCTTCCTAAATTTCCCGGTAAGAAACACTACTATAAATGCTCATACTGTCTTTTCTGCTACCTCGTGTTGCAGAAGAAAGCTTTGTTTGGCGCTGGCCTTTCACAATGTATATGGCTGACGAAGCTATGACAACATGTGCCCATTTCCATCAAGTGCTCAAAACATGGTCCCGTTGCATTCGCTCAGCTCACCCTGTTTCTCCACGGGATGCAGAAGGTCTTAGATACAGCACTATCTGACTTCAGTTCCGACTTAAATTGGAACGATCACATGGACAAAGTTGCAAGGAGGGCAGGGCAGACATCATCTGGTTGGTTGTTTGGGGGAAGAGACCAAACAGCGAGGTTATCGGTCTCATAGGATTAGGGAAGGATGGGGAAGGACGTCGGCCGTGCCCTTTCAAAGGAACCATCCCGGCATTTGCCTGGAGCGATTTAGGGAAATCACGGAAAACCTAAATCAGGATGGCCTGGCGCGGGATTGAACCGTCGTCCTTCCGAATGCGAGTCCAGTGTGCTAACCACTGCGCCACCTCGCTCGGTGGCAGAGCAGAGACTGAAGATTAGTTGCCAAGATGCAGAGCGACTGTCTAAAATACCACACTGGAGTTTTGCTGTATGGGATCCTTAGCAGATGGGTGACTCGTTTCGAGGTATGACAGTGGCACGAATATGATTCACCAATGGCTGCAATCATTAAAAGATATCTCCACAGGATCCAATGCAAGTATGTGGCTGAATGGATAGACTTGATTTCAAATAGCAGACAGCATATCTACCAGGAAATGTAACACTATCAGTGACTCTTGTGTGAGCCTATATAACCAAGAACATTTTATACAGAGTGATGGTAACATAGAAGTTGTGACCGCGATTTTAACAGTGCAGTCCATATGCGAAACGTATGTTGCCAGTTGTAGAGTTATTGTGCGGTCAACTTCAAATGTCAGTTCCCAACAACATTCCTCGAAAAGCACATCGTCTTCACTCCATGGATTCCCATCTGAGCTAACAGGTGAGTGAAATCTGACTGCTGAAACAAGAAAATTACTCCCCAAGAAAAGTGGCTCTCATTATCAATTTAATTAATTAGCCTAGCAATCTGATATCAATGACGTGTCACCTGGCATGTAGAAGCGATGGCTAGGGTACCACGGATATGATTCTTGAGCTAGACCCGTAATCAGGCGCTTTTTGTTGTGATATCTTTTACCAAAATTTTAGTCTCCCACATGCATGGAGTGAGACGACCATTCTAATAAAATCAGATATATTAAAGAATTTATGAAGTGATATGTAGTATAAACCTGATATTTACAACTTCTCTGTGCTGTTAGCTTAAGAGACTTCATATGTGGCGAGGCATTTGGTTACTTTAAGGGACGTCGAAAGTGAGGGGGCATCGTGTGGTAGAGAGAGATCTTAGAACTCACTCATGAGCAAAAATGAGTCTAATATTCTAGTCCTGTGATGCACGACTTAATAGATACTAAGCTGATTAGGACAGATTTTTTTCTACCTGACGAGAAGATACTTAGACGAAATGTAGCCTATGCCATACTGTTACAACATTTTCACGACAAGTAACGATACTTTAGCGATGTGAAAAGGCGTGTGTACCTCATTTTCTCCTGACTTCGAAAATAACTTGTATGAAATGGAGAAATATACTTTTTGCGTGAGAAATTCGATGTGTATGGTCAACAACATCGCTGTCTCGGATTGGGTACAGTGAACTACGAGGGCCGTTCAGAAAGTAACCTCCGGTTGATTTAAAAAAATACACCAAGTTAAATAAAAATATTTTAATATATACATCTTACAACTACATCTTTGCACTATTTTTCTACATAGTCTCCATAGCGATTGAGGCACTTATCGTATCTCTTCACAAGCTTTGAAATTCCTTCTGCATAAAAATCACCCGCTTGTGCCTGGAGCCAGCCTGTGACCGCATCTTTGAGCTCTTCGTCGTCATCAAACCGCTGTGACCCGAGCCATTTCTTCAAATGCATAAAGAGGTGATAATCACTTGGCGCCAGGTCTGGGCTGTAAGGTGGATGGTTGATAACGTCCCACTTGAAGGACTCAAGAAGGGCCGTTGTTCTGCGAGCAGAGTGAGGACGGGCGTTATCGTGCAAAAAAATGATACCGGAAGTCAGCATACCACGGCGTTTGTTCTGTATGGCCCGTCGTAACTTTTTTATTGTTTCACAGTACACGTCTTGATTAATGGTCGTACCACGTTCCATGAATTCAACCAACAACGCCCCTTTGGCATCCCAAAACACCGTTGCCATCAGTTTTCTGGCAGAAAAATCTTGCGAGGCTTTTCTTGGTTTGGTAGGCGAATTTGAATGTGCCCACATCTTTGATTGTTCTTTTGTCTCAGGGTTCACGTACTTAATCCAGGTTTCGTCACCGGTCACGATTCTGTTTAACAATGGTTCTCCTTCGTCCTCATAACGTGACAGAAAGTCTAATGCAGAGGCCATTCTTTGAGTTTTGTGGTGGTCGGTAAGAATTTTGGGCACCCATCGTGCACAGAACTTACGGTAACCCAATCTTGCTGTCACTATCTCGTACAAGAGAATCTTAGAAATCTGTGGAAAACCAGTAGATAACTCTGACATTGAGAAACGTCGATTTTCACGAACTTTTGCATCAACTGTCTGAACGAGTTCGTCAGTCACCAATGATGGTCAACCACTCCTCTCTTCATCATGAACGTTTTCTCGTCCACTTTTAAATAAACGTACCCATTCACGGACAACTCCTTCACTCATAACTCTTGGTCCGTACACAGCACAAAGCTCACGATGAATAGCTGCTGCAGAATATCCTTTGGCTGTAAAAAACCTTATGACAGCATGCACTTCACATTTGGCGGGGTTTTCTATTGCAGCACACATTTCAAACTGCCACAAAAACTAAACTAGCGCAGGTACGACGTTCACTCGACCACGGCTTGATGCCGACTGACCTGTTGAGTGCGTGAACGCACAGATGGCGTCGCTACTCCCCCCACAACCCGCACTGTGACCAATCGGAGGTTACTTTCTGAACCGCCCTCGTATTTAAACTGGCGTGGAGGGTCCATGTCGGGGCGAAATTGGTTTGAACTACTATATACATCCAAGCAGCAGCTAGTTATTTCGCAGAGCACCATGGCTGGCGGCAGGGAAGGTCACGACGAGTTGTTGACAGACAGGAAGCATGTCTGGAATTTCCTGATTAACAGAATGCTGTCACTTGATGCTTTGTTTAGGGGGGGGGGGGCGAGATCATAGAGGCCGTATCTGGTCTGTGGTCGGTGGTATTTAGTAATGTCATCTGTAATTAGGACATCCGGCGGTTTTGGCCTTGGTGGTGGCGCCCTGACGATAGATGTACACGCAGGAGACCCCAGCCAATGTCTACTATACTGCACCTCATTCCATTCATGATCTGTAGACCACTTTTTCAGGGCTTAACTGTCAGTGGAATATGACTGCTGTATGTTTCGCGAGTGAAATTCTCGTTCGTAATTTGTATGTCTGCAGAAAGGGCTCCCACACCAACAGCCAGTGGCGAATACATAAAGGGGGCGGGGGGCGCCCCCCCCCCCCTTGCGTAGCCGCCCGCATTACTCCCGCACCGCCCCCGCCAGTCAGCCCGCACGCTATTCGTTCGTTTCTTTCGTCAGTAGACTCGACTGAATCGAGGTATCGAGTATTTTATACGTTTCTGTCTGGCACATAGATAGCTAACACATACCACAAGAGAAAAGTCGCGGCCATTCTCGTGATTTCTATACGTCATTCTGTCTGGAATTTGTTCAAGAAAAGTCGCGAATCTTCTACTGTTTTCTTGTACGGAGAGCCTTCGATACATCGCGTTATAAATGCGGACTATTTGCCGAATAAGAAGCTATTTTACATTCATTCCGAAGCAGAAATACTAAGACTGAAGAATTAATAAATAAAATGTTCTAGTTGTAGCAAGTGCAAGTGTGAAGATTAGTCAAGAGTGGGAGTGATCAGTTGATTGTGAAGTATTAATAATAGTAATTCATAGCAATTTGTCAGTAAAAATTTTGTTACGAGATTCGTAACAATATTTTTACTAATAACTTATATCTCCGGTAATACTGACGTTCGAGAAGATTCCTAAAAACGCATTGTTACTATATAAGCCATCTATCGAATTCACTATATCTGACTGTCCTACTTTGCACACGCTGTACAAAATATTTCTACATATATCATAAGTTGGCAGTGTCTTGTATACGTGTACTGCATGTGATTTGATCATTTTTTACTACAGGGTGCTCAAGATATCTTTAGCACCCCCTCCTTGAGCTTTTTCTGTGTCTGCCACTGCCAGCAGCAGCAGTTTGGCGAGTAAATTCAGTAAGAACCAATCAGAATGTCCCATTCACAGGAAGTTTCATGTCATAAGAGAGTCACAAGACATCCTTTGTGTGGGAGGGGGGGAGGCGTCACAGACATCCTTTTGGGGGGGGGGGGTTGTCGTAAGAGTCTTTACAGACTGGTTCTGGTTCAGACAAGATTGGGGCAGACTAAAGTATTTACAGAAAGTCATGTGATGTCTTCTTTGTTTGAGTGTTCAGTCCAAGCAGATCAGCCTCCTCTGTTTTGGACAAGTGGGATGCTGTCCTCCCGACTGCCAATTTGGCTTTAGGGCATCTCCAGACAAGCATTTGTTGTAGGACGTCGACAGTTCACCGAAAATTCCAGCCATTTTCTCGTCTGTAGGACAGTGTTTCGAATTCTGTGTGTGATTTATTTTCTTGTTTTTTCGCGATCTGTTTTGGGTTTCGAAACATGCCATGAACTTTTAGATATGTAATCATTCTGATTTTCGTATCTATCCTTAGACACAGGTGTGCTTCTAAAAGTGAAGATAATAATAAATAAGCGCCTCTACATCCCTGACTGCAGCGACAAATATAAACTAAGCCCTCTCAGTGTTCCCATGCACTATCAGAATAAAAACGTGCAGCAATTGTTTTAATATTCCATACTGCCTAGTCACTCACAAACTGTTTAACAGTATTCCTTACACTGCAGTTAATTTTCCGACATATTCTTTAACTCAAAAATAAACCATATTCCAAACACTGTCTTGTATCCCACAAATTGTTTAAATAAACAATATTCCACACATTACCTTGAGGGGAATGGGGTGGTTGGTTTCTTGGAAGGATGGATTATCTTCGGGGGGGGGGGGGGTCATAATCCACTTAGTGCAACAATAGGTTAAAGGTATGTCAATCAAAAGAGAACAATAGGTTTGCTCCTGAACATATGTTTCCTCTGATGTAGGCAGCACACACTAACAAAAGGCACTCATAGCCCCCTTACACTACTACTCCCGAAACCTGAGCCCCATGTGATAAAATCGCACATCTGGGCCCAGAGGCACACTGATGTGAGTATTTGACTTGGGTTCAAATGATCATGTGCAATAAACCTATAGGCTCAACCAATGCACATGTAGTGAGATATGTTATCTGTGACTTCACATGTTCAACATTTGCCATCCACATTTGAAGTATTTCCCCGAGATTTACGGCCTCATATGTCTTATTTTAAATTATTTGTCTCTTCGCCATCTATGTCACTATGGAGATTTTTAAACGTTAATAACAATCATGCTGTGTAAGCAAGCCTAAAAGTTTCAAACTCGATTTTCTCAAAAAACGTTGAGAGTTGCGCCAATGTAAGTTGAATGTCTAATGGTGTCCTCTCAGTATGAACTATGATAGTAAGGGAAGTTTGTATGATCTCATTGTAAGTGTAGTTCTTTGGTAGCCATATCAGTCTTATAATTTATTGTCATATGCAACTTTTTCTTAGATGACTAACAGAAATTACTTTTCCTGCACCTTACTCCTGTCAAGTAATATATAGTTTCTCCAGATGTTTGATCATCATTAAATATACAAGCTTTTTTAAAGATGTATGTTAGTCAACATTCCTTCTGCTCGGTAGGTGATAGTGTTGTACCTGAAGGATAGTGTACCCAGGACCGCATGATGTTTCTTGGTCGGGGTTTCAATCTGGTGCCTGATTTTAAAATAACATGAAGGAATGCGCACTATATACCGCCATTAGCATTTTTCAATTTTCTACAGCTTTTGCTGCTGTTTGACATCAGGTTGTGTTTTGTTCAGAATTTGTATGTGTTTCACATTTTATGCATTGAAATGCTGTATAGTATATTAAGGCTATATTTAAGTCTTCAGGTACAGAATTTTTTATTTTCAGGACTATTTATATAACATAAGCCATACTTCATGCTCATTCACCATATTATACAGGAGAGCGTCTTTTACCATGATTATTGATGTATAGTAGAGAAATGATGTAGCACATAGACTATTAAATACAGTATTGACAAGTTTTTCTCCTTTGCAACACTATTAAATTTGAATAGAATATGTGTTCCTAGGTAGGCCTATTGTTGTATAACATATGAATAGTACCCCATGGGAGTCAAAGTTGGCAACAGAATTGCAAGTTTCTGTCGAACGCCGAAAGCAGTGGTGCGGAATCCAGCAGACCCAATGGTGTGCACCCACTGAGCTACACGTCCAGCAGCTCTGGACTACAAGCGCTCCCTGCCACCACAATGTAGGACAGTTGACGGCAGGCACACTGCCCACTCATGCTTGGAGCCTCTTTGCTACATGATGCTCCACAGACAACATGAAATTTGTCTCACACGGAACCCCTTGATTGCGAACTCGCAAAAAGCCAACGCCATTTATAGCATTCGACGCCCATGATATTGTCTACTGTGCAACCACAACAATGCCTACTAATGGTAACAGGGTGGCAGAACTGGAGGTATCCAGTGGTGAGAACAGCATGAAGCAACAGGCCATAGTTGAACTGCTTAGTCAACAAGTAACTCACATCACTGCTGCAGTCGTAGTGGTGTTGATACAAAGCAGAGCAATGGCAAAGATAAACAAAGCAAACTGTGCATTATATCTATAACAACAGTTGCCGCAGTTGACACTTTGTCAGAAAGGAATGCAAGGAATTTCGCAGAGTCAAAAAGAAGGGGCAAATAAAATATTAGCGTTTCTGCAAGAAAAGTCAGAGGAATGTGGCTATTATATACACTCGACTGTACAGAGTACAATGGTGACGATATGTGCTTAGCAAGTAAAAGCGAAATTGAAACCAGTGTCACACCATGTAATTCATTATCCTTGTTGGACACGGAACCACAAATCCCCATCTCCAATGAAAGATAGTAAAGGACAATCGTTATCCAAGGAGCCGGTACTAAACAAAATTACGCACATGGAAGGTCATCTGCAGCATGGTGGAAAAAACAATTATCAACAGATTTCGAATAAGTCTGTAACAATACAACCATGTAGAGTATAAGAAAAACTACTGATATTCAAGGGAGGACAAAACGCATCTATTAGATAAACTGGCGTATGTGCACTTCAGGATGTGCATGACAGTGATCTATTATGTTATGCACATCAATGGGGGAGTCAAGGACGCAAGGTGCGTCGGAACCAGAAGTGGTGCGGATTTTGTTGTAAAAAGTAGCACAATTGACAGCAGACAATACTCAGTTGAGAAATGAATTAACATCTAGAAGTGAGCGCGAAATTGCATCTGATCAGTCGTTGTTGCCTAGGATGCCGCAGCAGGAGATTGACCCAGCTGCCGCAAGTTTGATTATTCCGTTTTCTGGCAAGGCATCTGAGGATGTGCGTTCGTTTGTGGAGGACTTGGAGACTTCAGCGGTGATGAATGGTTGGTCTCATGAACAGTTGTTACATGTAGCCAAGATTAGATTAACGGGTGAAGTGAAGACATGTGTAAGGTGTTCTGAGGCCTTAAGGAGGGCAGGACAGTTTAAGCAGTTAAAGGAATGGCTTTTACAAAGGTACAAAAAATAGAATAGCGCTCGGTACTTTAGGGAGAGGTTAAGTACATTGACAAAGAGACAGAGGGAGACGATAGTGAAATTTGCGGACAGGATAAGAGAAATTAACGAGTACACTTACGAGTTGGATCAGAGCAACGAAGAGAATGGTGTTCTATTGCAGGAGGCTGAGCAAAGGGCACTTGATGTATTTTTGAGAGGGTTACCGACGCTTATGTCACGGAAAGTGCGTGAAGCGACTCTGAAATATTTGTTCGGCCATTCAGCTGGCAATTCAATGTGAGGAAATAGACGTGGCAACAGGGGTACGTGAGAGGCAAACAGTATTTGCAGCGGGTATAAAATGTTGTAAGTGTGGTCGTACTGGACATGTGCAGAGGCAATGTACTCAGTCACCGAGGAATAGAGGAAGGGGTGGAAATAAGCAACGTGGAGGATGGAGAAGTGGAGATAGGATACGTGGACAAGCGTTAAACGGCAGAGGGGACCCAAGACAAACCTAAGGGAGCTCCCATTTAATTTCAATGCTACAAATACGTATGCAGAGGTGGAATGTTCAGTGGTAGCATCCGTAGGAACTAAAAAGTATAAGATTTTGTTGCACACAGGGGCGCAAGTGTCAGTGGCAGCTAAGAACATAATGGGACTAAGGAAGTTAGACCCACCACGTTATAGGTTGCGTGGGGTGGGGGATAAAGAGGTCACGCCTTTGGGGTCGGTGATAGTTGATTTTCGCATAGGGAAAGTCCGATTTAATGCATGGATGGAGGTAGTACCATGGTTAAGCGAAGGCTACGACATGATCCTAGGAGTAGATTTCTTGCATCAACATCATGCCAAAATTGACCTTGGACAACGAACTGTGGAACTTGGTGGGCCCGCATCTCGTGGTCATGCGGTAGCGTTCTCGCTTCCCACGCCCGGGTTCCCGGGTTCGATTCCCGGCGGGTCAGGGATTTTCTCTGCCTCGTGATGGCTGGGTGTTGTGTGATGTCCTTAGGTTAGTTAGGTTTAAGTAGTTCTAAGTTCTAGTGGACTGATGACCATAGATGTTAAGTCCCATAGTGCTCAGAGCCATTTTTTTGAACTTGGTGGAATGTTATTTCCGCTAGGGGAAACTGCTGTCAATGCACAGCTGTTGTGAGGGGTGTCCAACGTAATGAAGAAACCAATTGAACCGCATACAATAGCAATAAGGCTTAATTCGCATGAGTGTGTGTCTAGTGGCACCGGGAAGTCACTTGGGTAAGTGTGGAGTCAAATCTACCTGTGGGTACAGTATGTGTTATTGAACCATTGGAGGATAATGAAGTTTTGGGTTCACTGGGTTGTTTTGTGGAACATAGTGTTGTACGAGTACAGGAGGGGAACGATGGGCAAGTAGTTCCAGTGAATGTGGATAATTTTAGCGAATTTGAGAAAAGGAGTTTTAAGAACAAATCGAGATGTGCCAGATGACGAAGACTGGTGTTTGAGAGGTAGGTGAAGTGATCAACCACTAATTGCCGATATAACTGCATTGTGTGACAAAATTGAGCACTTGAAAGGAGGAGAAAGAGAGCATAAAGAAGAATTGTTGTGGGAATTTAAGGATTTGTTTTTTCCACAAGGCTGTTACCGGCAACTCCATTAGTTCAACATAGGATACCAACAGGGAATGAAGCATCTGTTTACCGTAAACCATACAGAATACCGAGGTATTTGCAGCCAATTGTGGAGGATTTCATTGATCAGCAGCTTGCGGACTGAATTCTAGAGCATAGTAATAGTTGCTGGGGAGTGGGCATTGTCGTTGTGCCTAAGAAATATGGGGATGGAACTAAGAAATGCTGGCCGCGGTGGCCGAGCGGTTCTAGACGCTTCAGTCCGGAAACGCACGACTGCTACGGTCGCAGGTTCGAATCCTGCCTCGTGCATGGATGTGTGTGATGTCCTTAGGTTAGTTAGGTTTAAGTAGTTCTAAGTTAGTCTCCTAGACTCTCTCAGATGTTAAGTCCATTGTGCTCAGAGCCATTTGAACCATTTGAACTAAGAAATACAGGTTCTGTTGTGACTACCGATACCTCAATAATAAGACAGTAACGGACGCATACCCCATTCCAAACATACCGGTGACTTTGGATCACGTAGGCAGTGCCAGTACTTTTCTATGATGGATTTGGCAAATGGTTATCATCAGTGAGAGGTGGCTCCAGAGTATTGTCCAAAAACTTCTTTCTCTACACCTCTACTTTAGGTAAAAGCTTATCTTTTAATTCTAATTATTCGTTTTCTATTATTAATTATCAATCTATGGGTTGCAGGGGTTACGACCCCTGGGGAGGTGGGTGGGTGTTTATGCATGGCTGTATTGACTTAGCCGCTGCAGCTACTTAAAGTGGGTGACCTTGAACGAGGTTCGCTCGGCCGCCGCTAGAGCTCGCAGGACCATGCTGAGTTTTAAGTAAGCACGGTCCTCGTAATATAAAGCTACTACAAGTCGTCGTAACATGCAGTAGCTGCCTCCAAGTAATGATAAGAGCCGCGCAATACGTCACACGTTCTGCAGATAATTAGCTACTGACTGGGTGCGGCAGGAAATAGCGCGCTCGAAATCCAACATGGCGGCCGCAAACATGGCTTTCCAGCAGACCGTGCTTAGTTAAAACTCAGCACGGTCCTGCGAGCTCTAGCGGCGGCCGAGCGAAACTCGTTCAAGGTCACCCGCTTTAAGTAGCTGCAGCGGCAAAGTCAATAAAGCTCAGAATGCCATTCGGTTTGAAAAACGCTCCAGCAACGTTTCAGAGGTTGCTAGACAGTGTCTTGAGGGGTTTGAAGCCATGGCAGTGTCTTGTCTATTTGGATGACATAATAGTGTTTTCAAGTAGTATGGAGCAACATGGACAGCAGTTAAGGGAAGTCTTTATGAGGTTAAGAGCAGCTCGTTTGACGTTGAGCCTGGAGAAGTGTCAAAATGGTTCAAACGGCTCTGAGTACTATGGGACTTAACTGCTGAGGTCATCAGTCCCCTATAACTTAGAACTACTTAAACCTAACTAACTTAAGGACATCACACACATCCATGCCCGAGGCAGGATTCGAACCTGCGACCGTAGCGGTCGCGCGGTTCCAGACTGTAGCGCCTAGAACCGCTCGGCCACTTAGGCCGGCGGAGAAGTGTCATTTCGGATTAGAAGAAGTAAAATATTTGGGTCATATTATCAGTAAGGAGGGAGTGCGAACAGATCCGAGGTTGGTACAGGCTGTAAGGGATTTTTGGGAACCGAAAACACTTAAGGAAGTGCAGTCATTCATCGGACTTTGCAATTTCTATCGAAAGTTCGTGAGGGTTTTGCAGATTTAGCACAGGCGTTGACGCGATTGTTACGGAAGGGTGTGAAATTTGAGACAGAAGAAAGTCAGAAAGCGTTTGACAAACTGAAAGAAGTGTTAACATCAAGTCCGGTTCTTGTGTTTCCAGATTTTGAAAAGGAGTTCATACTTGCATACGATGCATCGAATCAAGCATTAGGGTGTGTTCTTAGTCAGGAGAGGTAGATGTTTAGCGTAATCTATGGAATCACATTTTTTAAATGTTATTTATATGGGAGAACATTTCGGGTAGTGACAGATCATGCTGCGTTGAAGTGGTTGTTGGGGTTGAAGGATCCGTCCACTAGATTCGCTAGATGGGCTGTGAGTCTCAGTGAATTCGACTACGAGGTGGTGCACAAGCCTGGGAAGAAGCACGGTAATGCGGATGCACTAAGTAGGAAGGTGGCAAAAGTAGAAGTCATAGGTTATGACCTAGCGGTATGGCAAGAATTACAGGACGCGGACAACCATTGTAAATCATATCGGACACAGCCACAGTTTACTATGTACGACGGTCTTCTGTGCAGGGAAACGAAGTCAGGACCAAGGATAATAGTGCCAGCGAAGTTGACAGATGAGGTTGTAAAGGAAGCAAATGATCACTTACTATCTGGTCATGGAGGGTGTACAGCGACGAATAGGAGAGTGGCGGAGAGGTATTGGTGGAGAGGTAGGAAAGGAGATGTGGATCAATATGTCAAGAATTGTATACCATGTGCGCAGAGAGCAGATTTGAGTCGGAAACAGATACAGCTACAACGATTACTGGAAGCAACATGTCCATTCTCTTTGCTGGGGTTCAAATGGTTCAAATGGTTCTGAGCACTATGCGACTTAACTTCTGAGGTCATCAGTCGCCTAGAACTTAGAACTAATTAAACCTAACCTAAGGACATCACTCACATCCATGCCCGAGGAAGGATTCGAACCTGCGACCGTAGCGGTCGCTCCGTTCCAGACTGTAGCGCCTAGAACCGCACGGCCACTCCGGCCGGCTTCTTTGCTGGGGATTGATGTCTTAGGACCTTTTAGGCGAACACCAGCGGGGAACAGATTCGTTCTCAGAATAACACACCATTATTCGAGGTATGTGGAGATGGTGCCTATGCCAAATCAATGGGCAACAATTGTCGCGCAAGCCTAAGTAAACAACAGGATTTTGAAGTTTGGTGTACCGGAGACAATAATTACTGACCAAAGGACCAATTTCATGTCGGATTTAATGAAGGAAATGTATAATTGTTGAAAGTAAAGAAGTTGAGGATGAGCGCATTGCATCCACTGGCCAACGGAAGGACAGAACAGGTACACAGAACAATCGGGAAGGTGCTGAGTTTTTATGTGGTGCTGAGTTTTTATCACCGTCAGTGGGACGAGTATTTGAAGCATATTGTATGCGCATACAATGCAAAAGTCCATACAAATACCGGTTTGTCTCCATATGAGGTAGTGTACGGGTGAAAAATGCGGTCACCGTTTGATTTAGTGAAGCTACAGAAAGGAAGGGCCGGTGAATCTGTACAATTCGCGAGAACAATTCGGGATGTTTGGAAATGGGTAAAAAAGACGAATACAAAAGCTTTGGAAAGGCAGGAAGACGCAGTAAAGTGGAAAGGAAGTTTACTGCAGTATAGAGTGGGGCAATGGGTAATGCAGTCCAGCCCCTATACGCAAAAAGGGAAAACGAAGAAGTTCCTCACGAGGTATCAAGGGCCATACCAAGTTGTTGAAGCCACATCTCCGTTAATTTTAAGCTTCAGCTGCCAACTAGAACGACGATAGTACACATTGGGCGGTTATGGCCATTTAAGCGTTTACCGGATGTGATTCCAGGGGTGTCATAGGAAGGAAAGAGGAGGAAAGAGAGAGTGAAGAGAGGTGCTAAGCGCAGAGAAAACCAGGAAGATAGAGTACAGCATGAAGTACCCTATGCTTTGCGATATAGAAAGTAGTAGAGTATTTGTAGTTTTTTTTGTTTTCGTGTCATGTTTCATTGGATTTGCGTAGAGTAATTAGGCATTGTATTTTATATGTGTTTTCGAGTATTGTGGCCTGCTAGGGGCAGCAGTCTTTTTGAAGAGGGAGGAAGAGTGATGATGATCCCTGTCCTCAGATCAGTGAAAGGGGGAGCGGTGGCGGTGATTCATCTCTTCATCATTGGGGTGGACGCCTTACGGGTGCAGCACCTGGATGGGGGTGTGCTGTACTCAAGGCAGGAAGATGTGGTGGTGTCGAGTCACCAGTGGGCATTAAGGTTGGTACGGAATGTATGGGAAATGCGGAATGAAGTAAGGAGGCTTGAGAAAGTTTTCGAAGAGCTTAGGCAATATGCAGAGGGCAAGGGAATGCTGAAGGAAGTTGCAGGGGAGTATAATAAATTGCATGAGGCTTATAAGACGATATGAAGGCAGGTAGGACGGATGGAGGAAGCGGTGCCACGGGTAAGACGGAAACGAGGATGGCTGAACGCAGGGGGGGGGGGGAAATTTTGAAGATAGTTTTTGGAACCGCAGACGAAAACGATATAAAGGAACTGAACAACACGGTGGAAGCGGTGAAGCAACTCGCAGAGGACAGTAGGGCAACGGAAGCTTGGCATGCTACTCAGATAGGGACACTGGAAGGGGAAGTCCTGAATGACACATGGTTGCTCCGCGCATTAGCAGGGCAGGTAGTGGAAAACGCTAAGGCGTTGGAATACGTAATAAATCGTAGCCTGGCAACCCTACAGGGGCATCTGGAAGTATTGGATAGCAGGGTGGTGTTAACCAGACTTTTGCAATGAGTAGCTGACTTCGTGTGGGATGTGCAAGGAGTAATAATGAATCTACAAGAAGTGCTGCATCATCCATTGCAAGGCCAGATAAGTACCGATTGTTACCGCCGGACCAATATTTACGCAGCTTGCGCAAGGCGCAGAAGGAACTACCGTCAGGGTTATATTTAATAATGGAACCCAGCGAGCAAAATTTGCCGTTTTTCCATCATGTTGCAACGGTAAGGGCAACAACCGACCGCGCACGACTGTATATTTTGGTCCAATTCTAGGTTATGGGGAAGAACGCGAGGTTTCAGTGTTACACGGTCCACCCATATCCAGTGAAGTGGGGAGCGTTGAGCAAGTTTGTGGAAGTGAAAACTTAAGAGGTATTGCTGATCTCGGCAACTAGAAACCGATACTCCGAGATGGCAAGGGAGGAATTACAAAGCTGCCATACAGGGAAAGTAACGGTATGTCCAGCCTGGGTGGTAAGTACCAATCTGGACACATGCATGGTGCAGTTATTTTTAGCCAGGTGGAAAGGAATAGACTGTCCAAGGGACATCGTGGAGCCAAAATTGAACTTGCAACAGGTCGGGATGCCTTGGATCTTCTCCACCTAAGAGAATTTCGTAGGAGTAGCAAGTTACTTTGAGCAGGGAGTATTTGCAGAAGCAAAACGCATAGAGCTCGAGGGGAGCGGAATTTTAATCAATGGAACTAAGTGTAACATAATAGGACCAACCTTCCATCTGCCAGCGTCAATTTCAGGAGTCACGCAATTGAATGTTACGCAGCCACAGCTGTACTGGCCAGAAACCACTTTAGAGTTTTTGCCAAGGCAGAATCTGATCTTGTTAAATCAAACTCTGGAGCCAGGTCTGTTGAGATCCATAAACCAGTTCATTTCAGAGCAAGAGGGGCGCATATAAGCCGGACAGCTTGAGCAACATGTCGCTCAGTATAGGGAAAGGCAACGGCAAATAACGATCATTTTGAGCACCTCTGTGCCAAGTGTCATCGCAGCCTTAACTTTTTTATGTGTTGTTTTCTTTCTGATGAGGCGGGGAGCCAATTCCCAGAAGGATCCCAGGGTAGTCCAAGTCCCAGTAGATTGGATACCGAGGGCGTAGGTAAGGTGTTGAACGAGCGTTCAGCGGAGTGGTCATCCATTAAGGATCTTTTTATGTTTTTCCCCTCATGTTATGTGCTAAGGAGCACTAGACCACGTCTACGTTGTCTAATAGTAAATAAGTGTGTCATAAACGCCAATCCAAACAAGTTTAAGAGTTAGCTAAAGGCCGACCCATGGACCGGGTCTTTCCGAAGAGGGGAATAATGTAGCGGCACCACTGTTTAGGATACGAAATGTTAGTTTTGTGCGATGTTCAGAGCACGAGTTACAGCCAGGTGTGGGCCGCTTTGGAGTAAGTTATGCATACCAGCAATTGCGAAGGCAAATAGAGGCCACAAGGGGCGTAGAACTGCAGGAGAGGGCGCACACAACAGTTTCCATGGCGCAAGTCACAGGCAGAAGAGGATCAAATGGCCCTGCCCACTATGGGACTTAACATCTGAGGTCATCAGTCCCTTAGAACTACTTAAACCTAACTAACCTAAGGACATCACACACAGCCATGCCTGAGGCAGGATTCGAACCTGTGACCATAGTGGTCACGCAGTTCCAGACTGAAGCACCTAGAACCGCTCAGCCACACCGGCTAAGTGTTATGCTTATGTGATGCAAAGCAGCAAGCTTGGGAAAACAGAGATGCACGGACGAGCATAAATAGGTGCCGTTTTCTAACAAAATTCATTCAAGTGTGGCAGCTCTCCTGGATGGCGGGGCATATCACACGACCGGTCCACATGCAGCAACAGATGGGGCACCAGCGTTCCAGTCCACAGTGGGCCGTTGGTTCAACCCTCAGAGGCCGACGCGGGGTCCGCAGACAGCCAGCAGTGGGCCACTCTTTGCCTCACTACCGCGGGCAGTCACCTTGGCTCCCGACATACACCGGAGAGTTCCCGAGGCGAGGGCCGCAGATTTGGATGCCGGATAGCGGGCGCTTGTTCATCCCTGCGATCTCAGCCACACCAGTGATGAGAACAACACAGCTGGCCTCCTGCGGCTCACACTGAGCAGGGCTGAGTCGGCTACTGGCGCAGCCATCCTGACATCATCGGAACTCAGTGGACCGGCCAAGGCCGGCAAGACACAACGTTGGATTGCACAGGCCACTGGGGTGCTTCCTCAGCATTGTGGGGCCCTGTGACGCAGACCAAGGTGAACGGAGCACTGTAGTGGAAGCACATAAATCATTTGGAAAGTTCTTGTTGAGTTTTAATACGGCACCTCCTGGCACCCATCCACTACACTATAAAAATCACACTCCTTTAGAGCAAACTATCCCTCCTGGTAAGTGTGTGATATTGCAGTTCATACTACTTGGAACCACTGGACGAATTCAGACTCTTGATGTTTGTTTTTCCCTTGCCTATAAAACATATTATTGCACTATCTGCAGCTACGCCTCAGAGGATAACCAGTTCACGATAAGCTCCACGACAGACTGTTTCACATTTAGTTGCATGTCATCACATTCCATCAATTCTCATCACTTCGTTGCAATAGTATGACTCTATATGCATTATTTAATAGTGGATACCTAGCTGGACGTCCTGCATGATTTGTAACTCTGAAGGAGTTCACCTTCGATCTTGATGGTGCGAACATTTGTGAGCACTATGTCGCGCCATTTTTCGTGCAGTGTTCATGATGTAAGTTAATGGTTGTTTTGAACATTTCTTGAATCTCGAAGATGTCCATTTTGTGAAGTGTAACACTCACATCTCATAGGAGGTTGATCTCTGCACCTCCCAAACAATTATTTTTTGTTGCACTTCGGATGCACATAATGAGTCACCAGCAGCTAATATTTTTCCTGTCATAGTTCTTAACAAAACACTTTCAAATGAGCTTGAAATTGTGACCATGTGCTCAAGGGATTCCTTGTAAGACATTACATCACAAGGCTCTGTGGGGTGGTAATGTGCCAAAAAATGAAACTAATGGACAAGCTACAACAGAACAAACAGATTATGGTGAGCTCACTCAAATTCCTCCTCAGATGCAGAGAAGGAGACATAATGCATGTATTCGCCAAAATTAAACATATCACATAAAGTGCAGGTAACAGGATCGAGCATCATGCCAGTACCACTTAGGTAACGGAAAGGATCCATGACATACGACATAGACTTGACATCAAATCTAGGGAGCTGCCAACATATCACAACCAACTTAGCACTAGAGGATTGAGTCAGGACAGATAATGTGTCAAGGTTGCTAGCAGCATGCAACAAGTACAATGCTAGAGTCTGACAACTGACGAAATTTGAGTGCATGGACAACACAGTGGGGCAAACACACTACACCCGCAAGATGCTAAATTTGAATGACTGAAAATTGGGGGAAACCACTCTGAGCGTATTTAAAAGGGGTCTTAACTCAGTGGTCACTCCCGGAGGCCTACCGATGGCTGGCTTTGTCAGCTTTTTGAAGCAAGTAGTCAACACACTACCTTCAAGTGTGGCAGAAGAGATTCGAGAGAGACATACAGGGCACTAATCAGAGGTAGGCCACCCAAAGTGAACTTCTCAAGAGATGAGAGGATGGCTCTCAAGAGGTTATGGGATGACAGCATAGTGGTGTCAGCCACAGGCAATGGGAACTCTATGGTTGTACTGTAGAAGACCAACTATGACTAGAAGATCTGTCAGCTTCTAGAGACCCATGCTTATAATCCACTAGAATACGACCCCACCAACAAGATGAACAGAAAAATTAAGGCTCTCATTAAGGAAACAGGCTAGCCTCAGAAGGTTGTCAAGCAACCACAATCCAAGGCACTGGTACCACCCAGACTATATGTGTTATGAAGATTTACCACCACATTCCATCGTTAGCAATATTGGTGCAGCCACTAACCAACAGTTACTTAACTTGAGAAGATGCTAGCACCATTGTGGGAAAGTGTATCCACCACATCTGCAACTTGTAATTGAGTAGGGAGCAATGTGTACTACTTTGACTAGTCTGGTGACTTACAGCCATCAGAGGAATTTCGCCGATATTTTGCAAACAACTTCGTGGTCTGCAATTTTCACCGCTACCATAACTTCGATACTTACTCATGTGGTCATCTTTGTTTTACATGCTCTTTGTAACGAGTGCATAAAAACTCGATCCATGCACATAGTGCATCAGTTGAGGTTTAGATGTGATGCCATACACTCTGACTTTAAGAGAACGATTATCAGTTATACACATGAGGCGCTTTCCAACATCACACATAAGCAAGGGTGATAGGAGTATCACACTAATTGGATTGGAGACGTATAATAGTACTCCTAATACCTCAGAGGCAAAGAATAAACTACATCTAATCGCTAAAGAAAAAACGAAAAAGTTATGGAGACAGCGGCAGCTGCATATGATTTGATGGTTTAAAAGCATTTATAAAACCGAAAGTGAAAAGGATTTTGCTATGTGCAGATGTCAGTACGCTTAAATTAGAAATAAGGAGCACACAAGCAATAATATACTTTGGCCAGGAAGGTTCAGAAGGATCATTCTAAGCTTCACAAAATGGCTAGTTTTGTAGAAGAGTTCCAATAAATTTTATAAGTTAGCTCAGTCAATAGACATACTACCATTCAATAAAATTCTCGGCAAATCTATTATTGCAATGAACATATCCCTCAACAACAAACTGATTCATATAATTTATGAATTTATCCCTGCATTCAGTACATGAAATAAGATAGTTGAGATGTTCACCAGTACCACTTAAATTCCAGTGTGTGTCCATACATTAGCCTATCTCAAAGTGCATGTTGTGGACCAACACAGGTGCCTAATCGATTTTCGTGGTGAGGAAATCATGATATGCCTCCAACAAAAGAAGGATGGGTGCAAGGTATAAAACCAATGCAAGCAGCCATCAGTGTAACACATAGCAGTGAGGACACAGTGTGACAACACACAAGAACTACCATTTCCTTAAGGATACACGGTACTTATAAATCGTGGAAAAATGGAAATTTTTTATGACTGTTAAATTCTATAGTCTTTCCAGATTTCATTGATATATACATTATAGGGTTTCAAATAAAAAATGACCTATATATACCAAATTTATTTCTGTTACAGAAACCAGTATTATTTCGAAAAGAGCTATGAACTTTCTGTTTCCAGCGATTATACGTATGATAAATTGTATATGTTGGTAACAGTGCAAGTTTCTAGTGTCTGTAAATGATTATCTTTGCTAGCATTTACTTTTTTTCGCTGAAGCAATTTGTTCACGTGTTACTGAATGTTTGTTGCCCAAGTGCTACATATATTTGTGAAAGTACATATATTTTATTGTGCAATAAATACAAACCATGCTACACATCAAGAAATCCAATAAAAGGAAACTCCTTGGTAACCAGCTGACAAACAAAGCAAGCCACACCACACTATTGAAAGTAACCTATGTATCAGTTCTTCAGGGAAGAAACTCCCACATGGCACGCCTCCTGGTGATTCAAATTTTTGTTTTAACAATGACACTGTTTGTAGTGGATTTGTTGTTGTTGATGTGGGCATCTTATCTTCTATAATAAAGGTAGTGGCGAAATGTAAACAAGGTGATGGTGTAGGCTCTCTGGAAATAACTGAACAACAAAGTAGCAGGAAGGGTTTAGCCTCAAAATTAATTGTTCTGTGTAGATCCTGCAATAAATCTACCTCAAAAATGACGTCAAACATTGTGCATAATTCATATGCAATGCGTGCAATAGGAAAAGGAAAAAAGGCTGCTCAAACGTTTTGTGGTTTGATGGACTTTCTTACTTCTCCCAGTACGTTCAGCAAGTACATGAATATACTTTTAGGTGCCTTGACGGTTGTGTCCAAAGCATCTATGTAACGTGCAGTAGAAGAAACTGCAAATATTAGTGGAACCAGGGACATTGCTGTTGCACTTGATGGGACATGGAAAAATCGAGGACATAGTTCCTTGAATGGTGTTGTAAGTGCTACTTCTCTGGAGAATGGAAAAGTTGTTGATGTCGAGTGTTTATCTAAGTACTGCCACACCTGCAATTGTAACACTGGAGGACATATTGAACATCAGTGTTCTAAGAAATATGATGGTCGCAGTGGAGGTATGGAGTCTGATGGAGTTCTAAAAATATTTCAGAAGTCGGTGCCCGTTTATAGCATTAGATATACGAAGTACCTAGGCCATGGGGACTCTAAAGCTTTCAATAAAATTAATGAGTTCAACTAATGTGGGACATGGTACACAGTGATATCAGGCTCTAGAACTTTCTTACAGCAAACTTAACAAGCTCATTAATAATGGCCGCATAATGCTTTGTAAATGTGTCTTTCTGTGATGGCTCATGATAAGAAGTATGTTGTAGCAAGCCAACATTACATCCAATGAAAATCGCATAGATTATATCACCAAAGACTTACAGTGAACCTACCTCAGTTCATTAAACGTTATTAATCGAGACTGTGCGCTATCCTCTTTGGAAATTAGATGTTTACATACAAAGTCCTTGTACACAGGTTTCAATGCTTCCCGAACTTTTCCCATGACAAAGTGAATATTGCTCCATGGAAACTGAAAATGTGAAATCTATTATTAAAAACGTCTTACAGCTTAGGAGACAGCACTCTAAATAGTTTAATTTTAATAATACGTACACAGATAAACATTTCTCTACATACTAATTCTTATTATCAGCGTGCACTCCTTACAAAAGTAGTATGCAGAGAAACATAAGATTTTATGTCGTTAACCAGTTAATAGAAAATATTATTTATCCCTAATCACACATATGCTGTGAGGGTATAATGTTAAAGGATTGTATCTACTGTATAAGTTACAATTTTCAGCAGAAGCAAAAAAGTGCAGTGAACGGTGTTTACCAAATAATTAGCACCCTGGAATGAATTAATTTTTATTGAATACACATTAAATTTTAAAGTATCAGTGACAATTAATTTACTTTTTTCTTAGAATGCATAAGTAAACGACAGATATTTAAACAGTTTATAAAATATGTTGATGATATATTTATGTTTCATTCTAAAGAGAGTACATGGCTTGCTGACTTACAGCTGACAGTTTCTGAAACTCTGTTGATTTTTGCAGTTATGAGGTCCATTAAACAAGGTCAAAGCTGAACTCTTTTCTTTGGGATGCAATGTGCAGTCTATTCTGTGTGGTATATTTATCAATCATGTCACCTATTTGCAGCTGTGATGCCTCTGATCACCTGAGGGACTCGCCAACCTGTTGATTTTGCTGCTTTATGGTAACTAATCGGCAAAGATGTAGTAGATTTTTTAATTTTTCTTTTGCAATTTTTAGAGATCTATTGTAGGCCTATTTCAGCTTCATGGCCCCCAAACCGAAGTGCCTGAGCTCTCTTTGACAAATTTTCAAACTGCAGAAGTTCTTTTCAATGTAATCATATTTGAAATATACATGAAATGTAGCATTATTTTCTGAACTGGTACCAAACTGTATTGAACCATGGTACCAGATCACCATTAGAATCTCTCTTTCTGTTCTTACTGTTCTAAAACCACCCATTTCTCTTACACATACTTACTGTTTTTAGAATCCAACCCATTAATTCTGATGGATTATATATTTAAGTGCTATTGCTTTCTGCCTCATGTGCGTGAAGAAAAGCACATTCCATCTGGCAGTGGACTGGTTTGAAGAACAGATGATGAATTTGACATTTATGGCGTATTTACAGCATATAGGTATATGAAAAATTCTAAGTTACGATTCTGTCCACCACATGCATCTGCTGTTTACGACAAACCCATACATGTTCATGATTTTTTAACAGAGTGAATTCCCTAGTCTTATATCTTTTAGTCGTGTCTACTGGTAGTTTTCACTGCATTCTGTCACTGCATAACTAAAACATTTACGTGATTTACGTGTGTATTTACATCATAAACGCCTCAGTAGTTTCATTAATTTATATCCTGTCTTCCTGGGTCATATTTTCACTGTATTCGAGGTTCCTTGGAGTGACTACTAGTACCATCATATAGCGTTTGGGTTAAAGAGTGTACCAGCCATATTTCAGTGATTTGTTGAATGGAGTTGGATGGGTCTTATGAGCGCCCAATGGCGTGGCCATCAGTGATGGAGTTTTGAGATGACTGCAACCAGTGCTGTGTATGATGTGTCTGTATGATATCACCATGTTTGTGGCAGAAACAGAAAAGAATTTGTGACACATAAATGTTTCTGTATGAAAGAGTCACTTTCCATTACAAGAAGCGAATTGTTTGGGACATGTATTTGGTCTTGATGTGGTATGAACAGATCCTAGATCAGTGAAAGGTATATCAAGTTTTGCAGTGCCTCAGAAAGGGAAGGATTTGCAGTCGTTTTTAGGATTAGCTAACTATTATAGGAATTCTTTCCTGAGGTTCGCAGAAATAGCATAACCTTTCACACACTTATTGAAGAAAGTCATGAAGTTCCATTGGATATTGGAATGCAATGGTTCATTTCAAAATGGGAAAGAGTTTTTAACAACTAGTCCAGTATTGGTCTTTCTGAATTATGAAAGGGAGTTCATGTAAGTATTGTACACTGGGCTGTGTGTTAAGTCAGGAAATAGAGAAGGAGGGGTAACTGTTCACCTACACATCACACCAATTAAATAAGGCAGAAAAAAATTATTCTGTCACAGAAAGGGAACTGTTGAGCCTCATATGTAGTGTGACGTATTTCCACTGTTATTTGTATGGTATCTTCAAGGTAATGACGAATCACATAGAACTGAAGGGGTGAGTAAAGTCAAATGATCTATCTAGCAGACTGCTGCGTTGGGCAGTGGAATTAAGCAAATTAGATTTTGAAGTAATTCATAAACCTGGAAAAAATTACAGTAACGCAGATGATCTCAGTAGGAAGACTGGTGGATTACACACAGTAGGACATATCATTGTGGAGTGGCAGAAAGTGGAAGCTCCTGACGAGTATTGTCAACTATTTGCAATGCAGCAACAGTTTATTGTACACGATGGTGTATGATGCGACAAGACAGAGCTTGGACAGTATCACCAACTGCAACATAATCGAGTACACAAACAGTGACCCAATACTGTCAAACGCTTTTTATTCCAGTCTCTGATCACTATTTCAACTCTTTAGACGATGACAGGTTTCAGTCTGTAATGACCATCCTCAGATCTTTTTTACACAATGTTCTAAAGTGATACGGCCATAATGGCATCGTCAAAACATATAAATATAATCAGCACAGCACCGTCACATAGATGTAAAATAAGGTGTGGAATAGGCCACATCGTCCACATAGTGATTATTGCAACTGGCTATTCTATCATCACTATGTGGACGATGTGGCCTATTCCACACCTTATTTTACATCTATGTGACGGTGCTGTGCTGATTATATTTATATGTTTTGACGATGCCATTATGGCCGTATCACTTTAGGACATGGTGTAAAAAATCTGAGGATGGTCATTACAGACTGTGAAACCAGTTATCGTCTAAAGAATTGATATTGTGGTCAGAGACTGGAATAAAAAGCACTTGGACAATATGTTGTGGATCCAGTCATGTTTCAGGAAGAAGTGTTCAAGCAGGGACATGGTCACATATTATCTGGCTGTGGAGGCCGTAGAACTGTGGAACAGAAAGTAGCTGAACATTACTGGTGGTGTATGCATAGACAAGATGTGGAACAGTGTATGAAAAACTGTGTACCACCATGTGCACAATGGGCTGAATTGAGCCATCACTGTGTTCAAATGCAAAGGTTACCAGAAGCTAGTAAGTCTTTTGAAATGATTTAGATGGATATTTTAGGACTTTCTGACCGAAACGCCAATATAGTACTGCTATATTATGACCATAATAGATCATGTTTCGCGAGACATGGGAATGATAGCTACCCAGAATCAACAAATCAGCATGGTGGCACAGGAAATGGTGAATAAATGGTTAATAAAGTTCGCTATTCTGAAGATATTCATCACAGATCAGGACACCAAATTATGTTGGAATTGTTGAGGAAGTCCTTCTATGTATTTCGTGTTTATGAGTTGAGAATAAGGCCATCACATTCAAGGCAAACGGAAGACCAAAGTAATTGCGGACAACAATAGGAAAAATTCTAAGCCACTATGTGAATAGTGACACACATTGTGGCAGCTTATAATTCTAAGATCCATGGAAGTACATGCCTATCGCCATATGAAGTAGTATATGGTCGGAAAATGCCATCGCCATTTGAAACAATCAAACATAAACTGGGGAAGAACAGAGTCAGTGTGACATTTCAATAGGACATTTCGAGTGATTTGGAAGTGGGTACACAAAGCCAATACTAAGGCCCTCAAACGTCGGGAGCACAATGAAAAACTACCAGAGTACTCTGTATGGCAATGGATGGTTTTAAAAACCACAGGCCCTCGAAAGGGGAAAACAAAGTAATTGAAATGACTTCTCTAGTGAACATTAAGCTACTACTTCTAACATTTAGAACAGCTGTGCACATCGGATGTTACGTCCCCAGAGGGAGGGGATAGTAAGAGGAAGGTAAGACAGGATCCACCCATGAAAGTTACATGCATTTTACCATATGCCTTAAGGCTATGGAAATGATAGTATATTGAGAAATTTTGAGTGTTTATTAGATGGATATCTTGTGTATCTTATGTCAAATGCCACAGTAATGAGAATGTTGGAGAGTAGATGGTGTACAGTTAATGAGGGGTTTTCAGTTATTTAAATTTATTTTTTGTTGTTTACTTGAGTTGGTTTATCACATTACTATAGCAGTTTGGGAATTTGTCATTTTACTGTTTGTATCCAGGGTACAGGCAGTGTTGTTGTATTTTTAGATGATATACTACGGAAAAATGAGGGAATGATCAAGACTTCCTTGCGCCAAGTAACAACACTAGCAAGGATGTCCTTGGGGTGCATCATATTACTGGTGTTTCTGCACCAACACAGCTGCAAGAAGGGGCAATTTTCACCTGCCGGGAGGACAGCGTCTTGACCAATCACCAGTGGACGTCTACAGTCACATCTTCGTCAGTCATTTGGGCTCAGTTTGAAGAGTGATTCATTGCTGGAGATTCCAGGCCGAACGTGTGTCTGGAGACGCCCCAGACAGTGGTGGGATACCAACCTGACTGTCGTCTGCCGTACTCTATGGAGCAATTTTTTTTCATAGCAGGGCCCTTTTGTTTACCGCCCATGGCACTCTTACAGTACAGTGGTATGTCGATGATATCGTATGCCCTGTTTCGTTGCCTTTCATGCCAAGTCATCCTGGGCTGTCATTTCAGCAAGATAGTGCCCACCCACGCATGAGGAGCGTCTCTACTGCTTGTCTTCATGCTCATCAAACCCTGCCTTGGTCAGAATAGTTGCCGTCGTATCTCTCCCCAACTGAAAAGATGTGGAGCATTCTGTGCAGAGCCCTCTACCGAGCTCTGGGTTTTGACGATTGAACGCCCCAATTGGACAGAATTTGGCACATTATCCGTCACGAGGACTATGACAACTTATCAGTCGATGCCAAGTCGCATAACTGCATGCATAAGGGCAAGAGGTGGACCAACACATTATTGCCTTGCTCAATTTGTGAAGCTCTTGCTCTTGAATAACTGATCCAGTTTTTTATGAAATTTTAATCACTTGCTTGTCTGTACATGTACATCACATATATGGATTTCTGTCCCATTCGGATAATACCTTCGTGGTGACTTTTTATTTGTCTTAGTCTTAGAGTGCATAAAGACGAGCCATTGTTTAACGTTGCTACCAAAAATCTCGAAAAGTTCTTGACCAGTTTACTTCAGATTTTTACACGTTACTCTAATGAACATTTGAATGGACGTAGTCCACGTCATTATTTAATATATAATTAAATATCTATACTACTATATAAAGGCAACACAGTGTTTAACGTTGTCACCAAAAATCTCGAAAAGTTCTTGTCTCATTAACTTAAAATTTTTACGCGATGCTCTAACAAACATTCAGATGGATACACATACTCTTTAAACAGCAAGGTACAGTCAGTTAAAATTGACTGTGTGGAACAAATGCTGTGCTGTGAAAATATGCGGTTTCGTTTTGCTTCTCGCAATAAGTTTTAAGTGCGATATCAGGGCATTTAAACCATTATGTACATTAAACTTCCTGGCAGATTAAAACTGTGTGCGGGGCCGAGACTCGAACTCGGGACCTTTGCCTTTCGCAGGCAAGTGCTCTACCGACTGAGCTACCCAAGCACGACTCACGCCCCGACCTCACAGCTTTAATTCCGACAATACCTCGTCTCCTACCTTCCAAACTTCACTGAAGCTCTCCTGCGAACCTTGCAGAACTAGAACTCCTGGAAGAAAGGATATTGCGCAGACATGGCTTAACCACAGCCTGGGGGATATTTCTAGAATGAAATTTTCACTCTACAGCGGAGTGTGCGCTGATATGAAACTTCCTGGCAGATTAAAACTGTATGCCGGGCCGAGACTCGAACTCGAGACTTTTTCCTTTCGCGGGCAAGTGCTCTACCGACTGAGCTACCCAAGCACGACTCACGCCCCGACCTCACAGCTTTAATTCCGCCAATACCTCGTCTCCTACCTTCCAAACTTCACAGAAGCTCTCCTGCGAACCTTGTCGAACTAGCACTCCTGGAAGAAAGGATATTGCGGAGACATGGCTTAGCCACAGCCTGGGGGATGTTTCTAGAATGAAATTTCCACTCTATAACGGAGTGTGCGCTGATATGAAACTTCCTGGCAGATTAAAACTGTGTGTTGGGCCGAGACTAGAACTTGGGACCTTAGCCTTTCGCGGGCAAGTGCTGTACCGACTGAGCTACCCAAGCACGACTCACGCCCCGTCCTCACAGCTTTAATTCCGCCAGTACCTCGTCTCCTACCTTCCAAACTTCACAGAAGCTGTCCTGCGAACCTTGCAAAACTAGCACTCCTGGAAGAAAGGATATTGCGGAGACATAGCTTAGCCACAGTCTGGGGGATGTGTTCGAGTCTCGGCCCGGCACACAGTTTCAATCTGCCAGGAAGTTTCATATCAGCGCACACTCCGCTGTAGAGTGAAAATTTCATTCTAGAAACATCCCCCAGGCTGTGGCTAAGCCATGTCTCCGCAATATCCTTTCTTCCAGGAGTGCTAGTTCTGCAAGGTTCGCAGGAGAGCTTCTGCGAAGTTTGGAAGATGGGAGTCGAGGTACTGGCGGAATTAAAGCTGTGAGGACGGGGCGTGAGTCGTGCTTGGGTAGCTCAGTCGGTAGAGCACTTGCCCGCGAAAGGCAAAGGTCCCGAGTTCGAGTCTCGGCCCGGCACACAGTGTTAATCTGCCAGGAAGTTTCATATCAGCGCACACTCCGCTGTAGAGTGAAAATTTCGTTCCATTATGTACATTGTTTCGCCCATACATATTCTTTCTCCTTATATATAATTTTTTTAGATTATGTAAACAACAATTAGCTGTTTTGTTTCCTTCCTCGCTTTCCATTTTAACAAAAAACAGGAAATTTCTATTTATGGCTTATTGGCTTATGACTGGAATACTACTGCAGAATCTGATCGTTTGGAACTCTGTAATCTCACAATCTCACGCGTTCACAGATTAAAGCTTTGCGAAATATTCTCATTGAAGCTACTATCCTCACAGATGCAGCAGGTGGAGAGTTCTTTCTCAGAGTTCATATACAAATGATCACAACCGATTCATCCATTCACTTTATGCGACTTCAGTTCCGAATCAATGTTTCGTTTGCAATATCAATAAACAAGACTCAAGGTCAGAGAGAGTGGGGGTGCGGGGAAGAGGACATGCACAGAGAGGAGGGGAGAAGGAGTTTAGGATGTACATACTATTCTCATACATACTCCTCCTGAACTCCCCATCCACCATATGACGAGCTTATTTCAATAGTGGTACAAGTCCATTTTTGTCCATTCTGGGATACAGAGTCCTAAAGTTAAAAGAGCACCGCTATTGAAATAAGCCCTTCATATATTGACCAAGTAAGTCACCACCAGTCTGCAAATTGTCATACGTTTAAAAGCCATCTAACATTGTGAGTTAGACTGGACTAGCGGAAATAATTAGAATGAATAATGGAAATGGATGCAAAATAAAAATGCAAAATTTACTATGTAATGCTCAAGTAATTTCAGATTTAGCAACAAGCTGCGATTCGGTGAACCAATCTTCCCGAGGGGAGACAGAGTGTTTGGTCAACAGCTTCCTGGCAGACTTCGGCAGATATGACAGTGTAATTCTGACATGTGGGCCAGAAAGTGCAGAGAAAACACAGTGCAATCCATCCAGCAGCCCAGCAAAGTGGAGCACTTCGTTACTTCATACTGTACTGCCTTCAGCTGTCCCTGTGCCCAGAAGCAGTGCCTCATCAAAGAAGAACCAGACCAAGAGGGTATAAATAATGCCCACTTCGGCCCAGTAGTACCTATGCTGAGAACTATTCCAGTGCGGGAAATCAAGCCTCATCTACAACTAGCCACTGTCTCCACTCTCTGCTGATGGGCCACACCTAGATCTGCTGCTGCCAGGGTTTGAACTGGCACCTCCAATTGAGGCTTCCTCAAGCCTGCCATCGACTGACTCCTGGATGTCTCCGAGGGGTCAATAGTTGACAGTCCGCACTTGCACCTGATCTACTGCGAGCTGTAGGCAACTGTTGCACTCACGCACTGCTGCGCGTGGGACTCCTGACATAGCTATGCACTCACGCTGACACTATGTCATCACAGTGGTCACCTTCCTGTCTGGCACCCTCACACTTGCCACTGCCACATGCTGCTGCATGTTTTTCTGAGGTGGGTTCTGCCATTCAGGCTCAATGCACGCCACTAAGACACCATCTATGGGGACTGAGGCATCATCCTGACATTTACAGGTTCAGCACCTATCGAATAATCCTGACAAAATAAGAGAGTAGTTCAATTCATTTTACTTAATGATTTTACATCTCAAGCAAGGAATGGCTGCACAAAATGGTTCAAATGGCTGTGAGCACTATGGGACTTAACTTCTGAGGCCATCAGTCGCCTAGAACTTAGAACTAATTAACCCTAACTAACCTAAGGACATCACACACATCCATGCCCGAGGCAGGATTCGAACCTGCGCTCGGCACCAGACTGTAGCGCCTAGAACCGCACGGCCACTCCGGCCGGCGGCTGCACAAAACCTCACTTGAATGTTTTCGAAACACATTCAAACATAAACTCTAGAGTGGTGAAATCTTGTTGCGTAATCAGTGAAGTCGTGGCATCATGATGTCACAAGGTTTAAATGAACTTCCTCCGCATCGTTTTCAGGCGGAGTGTCGGGTTTATATCCAGTTCATTCCTTTAAGTCTCTGGTACGACATGTTGCGACCAGCGGTGGGGAACTGGGCCAGACATCGGTGCCGCCTGCCTATTCTGCATGCTGCCTCCGGCGCTTTCACATCGGAGCGTTCCTGACGTAATTCTGCTAACATCACATCCAGTGGATCTCAGCTGCAAACCGCTGCCTCAGCTCACAAGATTGTCAGGTATTCTTATTGCTGCTGTCAATTTGATGACAGAATTCCGGAAACTGTTGACTCAGCACAACACTGGAAAACAAACGTCCTTCGTTGTTGCTATGCCCTCCACTCCAGATTTGTCAATTTGGCCAACTCAGACGCTTCTCACATGTTCCTAGAAGTGCTGCGAGATGCATCACTGGGTCTGGCCGATGCACTGCTTGCACACCCTCGAAACTGATTCTGTGGACACCTGGTATCTGCAACGACAGTTGGGCTTTAACAGACCCAAGCACGCTCTTTGTTCTAACTATACTTCGTTGTAATTGCTGATGGAGCTGTCTGATAGATAACTAATCTTCTTAATGATACTAAGCCCTAAAAGATTTTCATACTTCACCCCAAATTTTACGTTTTTGACAATTAGCATTCGATAAAAAATTCCTCAAGCAGAATTGTTTAAGGTGCCAGTAGGCTTTCGATCTATTCCGCAGTAGTAAACACACCTTCTGCAGTTACTTAATTTACCTTAATTAACGCTACTTATATTTCTTAAAAAATTTTGGAGAACATCGTTGTCCCTGACTGAGTTCATCTTGATTCTTCACATTTCTTACTGTTATTTTGGTGATAGGTTCTTGCTTGTCAGTCATCCAACACCTCTCACAACATTTGCAATTCGGTTCTGCAACATGTATCTACACTGAAGAGCCAACGAAACTGATACACCTGCCTAATATCGTGTAGGGCCCCCTCGAGCATGCAGAAATACCACAACACGACAGGGCATGGACTTGACTAAAGTCTGAAACAGTGCTAGAGGGAACTGGAGCCATGAATCGTGCAGGGCTGGCCATAAATCCGTAAGAGTACGACGGGGTGTAGATCTCTTCTGAACAGCACGTTGAAAGACATCCCAGATATGCTCAATAATGTTCATGTCTGGGGAGTTGGTGGCCAGCGGAAGTGTTTAAACTCAGAAGAGTGTTCCTGGAGCCACTCTGTAGCAATTCTGGACGTGTGGGGTGTCACATTATCCTGCCAGAATTGCCCAAGTCTGTCGGAATGCTCAATGGACATGAATGGATGCAGGTGATCAGACAGGGTGCTTATGTACATGTCACCTGACAAAGTCGTATCTAGACGTATCAGAGGTCCCATATCACTCCAACCGCACACGCCCCACACCATTACAGAGCCTTCACCAGCTTGAACAGTCCCCTGCTGACATGCAGGGTCCATGGATTCATAGATTGTCCCCACACCCATACACGTCCAACCGCTCGATACAATTTGAAACGAGACTCGTCCGCCCAGGTAACATATTTCTTCATCAACAGTCTCAAGTCGGTGTTGATGGGCCCATGCGAGGCATAATGATTTGTGTCGTGCAGTCATCAAGGGTACAGGAGTGGGCCTTTGGCTCCGAAAGCCCTTGTCGATGATGTTTCGTTGAATGGTTTTGGGAAACTTGTGGTAAGTTCCTATGGGACCAAACTGCTAAGGTCATCGGTCCCTAGGCTTACACACTACTTAATCGAACTTAGACTAACTTACGCTAACGACACCACACACACCCATGCCCGACGGAGGACTCGAACCTCCGACGGGAGTAGCCGCGCGAGCCGTGGCAAGGTGCCTGAGACCGCACGGCTTCCCCGTGAATGGTTCACACGCTGACTCTTGTTGACGGTCCAGGATTGAAATATGCGGCAATTTGCAGAAGGGTTGCAGTTCTACCACGTTGAATGATTCTCTTCAGTCGTTGTTGGTCCTGTTCTTGTAGGATATTTTCTCGGCCACAGCAATGTTGGAGATCTGAAGTTTTACCGGATTATTCATCATTTTGATTTACAGCTCCTTGTACTGGCCGTGTTTGCAGTTAAAATTGTTGGATGTGAGGTCCACCAGTTATGCAAAACACCGTTTTTTCTCAGTACCCAAACATGTTTCTGCACCCCTGTGCCATCATCAGTGGGTTTTCGTTTTTATTTGTTCTGCAATGTGAACATTTTTGTTAAATGATTATAAAATTATGTGCATCTTTAGTTCAAACAACAGATCGTTCCTTTTTGTAAATACCTTTACATTTGGCGTGCATGAATTTTCTGGATCACTTGTGTGTTAACTACTACAGGTAGCTTGTCATGTGCAACCAAACGATGTTGATGAGAAAGTTTTTTGCTGGGAGTTGACCTATCTTCTAGAATGTAATTTAGTTTGTCGCGGTGTTTTCGCGCCTATATTCGTTTTTACTTACGTTTTCGTGTGACAAGCACTTCATTCTCCGCATCCTGCTGAGATGTTGTGATGCACACGTAACTATAACAAGTATTTTCCACAAATAACGTAGTAAAATACTTTTTACTTTACCAAAACAGAGTGTGATTGTGGTTTGTAGTGTGTCCCAGCTCAGTCAGTGTTCATTGTTCACCAGTGAGTTCGGCGCCAAATTTGAACTTTGTTTGCATTTTGTCATTGTGTGTGTGTGTGTTTTCTGTGCGCATCTTAGCAGTGTGTGTTGCCTTTTATGTGGTATTCCTTTTGTGTGTAAATGGTGCATCTTTGCAGATTTTAGTGTATCTTTACGCGCGACGCGCTTGTGTGTGTGTGCGTGTGTGTGTGTGCATGTATATAGACTTTATCTGTTTGTGCTGTTTTTATTTGTAAAGTTACTTTAATGTGTTAAATAGTGCGCCTTTGCAGAGTGTAGTGTATACGTTTAAGACCTGTTTTCCTTCTGCTATTGCCTTCTGTATATGAAAGATTTCCTCAATGGTCAGTTTGGTGTATAGGCTGTGGCTGGGTTTTAGTATTCTTAAGTCTGTTTCTATTGTGGTTGGGTGGTGATCGTTGGTTACAAGGTGGTCAGCAAATGTGCTATGGGAGCTATTGCTTTTTAAAGCATCCCTAGCTGGTGGCTCTGCTCACTCCAAGCACAGGTGCAGTCAAGAGCCGTCTCTCGTAGCGTTTTCTTCATGGGAACCCAACGCTCACTCGGAAATTCTTTATAAATAAATAACAATACCACCCCACCCCCCTATGAACTATACACCTTGCCGTTGGTGGGGAGGCTTCATGTCTCAGCGATACAAATGAACCGGTATCTGTTGAGAGGCCATAGAAGCATTTGGTTCCTGGAGAGGGGAAGCGGCCTTTTCAGTAGTTGCAGGGTCAACAGTCTTGATGACTGACTGATCTGGCTTTGTAACATCAACCAAAATGACCTTGCTGTGCTCGTACTGCGAATGGCTGAAAGCAAGGCGAAACTACTGCATGGTTAAATGATGATGGTATCCTTTTGGGTACCTCTTGGGCAAAGTATTCTGGAGGTAAAATAATCCGCCTTTCAGATCTCCATGCTGCGACTACTCAGGAGGACGTCGTTATTAGGAGAAACAAAACTGGCGTTCTATGGATTGGAGTGTGGAATGTCAGATCACTTAATCGGTCAGGTAGCTTACAAAATTTTAAAAAGGGAATGAATATATATATATATATATATATATATATATATATATATATATATATATATATATATATATATATATATAGGGTGAGTCACCTAACATTACCGCTGGGTATATTTCGTAAACCACATCACATACTGACGAATCAATTCCACAGGCCGAACGTGAGGAGAGGGGCTAGTTTATTTAATACAAACCATACAAAAATGCACGGAAGTATGTTTTTTAACACAAACCTACGTTTTTTTAAATGGAACAACGTTAGTTTTGTTAGCACATCTGAACATATAAACAAATAAGTAATCAGTGCCGTTTGTTGCATTGTAAAATGTTAATTACATCCGGAGATATTGTAACCTAAAGTTGACGCTTGAGTACCACTCCTCCGCTGTTCGATCGTGTGTATCGGAGAGCACAGAATTACGTAGGGATCCAAGGGGAGCGGTGATGGACCTTAGGTACAGAAGAGACTGGAACAGCACATTACGTCCACATGCTAACACCTTTTTATTGGTCTTTTTCACTGACGCACATGTACATTACCATGAGGGGTGAGGTACACGTACACACGTGGTTTCCGTTTTCAATTACGGAGTGGAATAGAGTGTGTCCCGACATGTCAGGCCAATAGATGTTCAATGTGGTGGCCATCATTTGCTGCACACAATTGCAATCTCTGGCGTAATGAATGTCATACACGCCGCAGTACATCTGGTGTAATGTCGCCGCAGGCTGCCACAATACGTTGTTTCATATCCTCTGGGGTTGTAGGCACATCACGGTACACATTCTCCTTTAACGTACCCCACAGAAAGAAGTCCAGAGGTGTAAGATCAGCAGAACGGGCTGGCCAATTTATGCGTCCTCCACGTCCTATGAAACACCCGTCGAACATCCTGTCAAGAGTCAGCCTAGTGTTAATTGCGGAATGTGCAGGTGCACCATCATGCTGATACCACAAACGTCGACGCGTTTCCAGTGGGACATTTTCGAGCAACGTTGGCAGACCATTCTGTAGGAACGCGATGTATGTTGCAGCTGTTTGGGCCCCTGCAATGAAGTGAAGACCAACGAGCATCTCACTCCTTCCACGAGACACTGAATTTACGATTCGCCTATCTGTGTTTGAGATGGAAAACACGCAGTTGGGTTTAAAATGAGTTTGGGTGTTTATTGCCATAAATGTTCACCTTCTTCAAAGCATCTCTCAGGTGAACATCCACCTCTTTAAAAGGCTTAGCTGAGTTGCCAAACCCTGATCATCTGCGTAAAGAAGACTCGTGGTGCGGTCTCGGAGTGGCTAATCATTAGTATAGATGTTAAAAAGATTAGAGGTAAATACGTTCTCCTGTGGTACACCGTTTTTCAGACGTCACAATCGACTGCCGTTGTTCCTGAAAGTCTACACAGAACTCTTTAAAAAAAAGTTTTTCCATTTCATTGACCTTATTTAACAATGTATGATCATTAACAGCATCATAAACAGCTGTCAGGTAGATGAGAGGAAAACCTGCAATAGTGTGTGTTTCTAACCCATCTTCTATATACTAGACCAGATTAATAATTTGAGATGTACAATTCCTTCCTAGTTTGAAACTTGCTTGTTGATGAATTAACGCTGGCTCCATCATGTGCTACAAGCGATTCAGTAACATTTTTTCAAAGATCTTACATGGATGATGCAATAATGCTATAGTTTCTAGCATCTGTTGGTGTTTTATCTGGTTTCCAGAACGGACATCTCAATAATGGTCTCCAGATTTTTGAAATGTAACGGTTTGTGGGCTGTTTTACAACTTTAGATGGATTGTCGAACCTTTGTGGCAGTTTCCTCTTCATCGTCAGTTGAGGTGGCGTATTTGGGATGTCAAACAGTGTGGGTACTACATTCCACACGAGTTTATTATTGTCTGCGTTCATGGACCGGTTTTGTTCGAAATGTAGCAAACAAAACTTAATATTATTGTAAAGGTAAACTGGGACTTTTTTCATGAGGTCCTCTCGTCTGCTGTTAACTAGCCATTTTCTGCTCCTAAAATGAAACACCAATCATTAATACACATGTAGTTTGCAAACGAATCCTGACAATACAGTTTAGTAACATGATGGTATATACGTCTCGGGGTCCTTATGAAACCTAAAAAAAAAAAGACAGCTGTAGTGTCTTCTTCCTGTTATTGCTACAATTTTATTGCGTTACAAGCGCTCCCACTTGTAAAAACCATTGTAGAAATCAAGATAAACAACTACTATTCGCTTTAACACTAGGACCGCCGAGTGGTCTATTTGACCACTATTTGTATTTTGTATTTTAATCTATGCTGTTGTGAGTTAATGACTTTTCCTAAATGTTTATGTAGATCATATAAATAGTCCAATATTTATTTTATCTTCATCAGTTTTCTTTGAATGACCACTTATACTTAAAACCGCCGAGTGGTCACTTTGAGCACATTACATGTATATTTGAAAACAGATTAATTAAAGATTGTTGTGCGTCACTCCCCGGATTTATTCTTAGCTCTCGTGAACAATGTACTAAATATGTTGGTTAGGCCGGTATTACACTATCAAATTTCTTTGTCAAAGATTTGATCAAAGATGTGATCCAATATTCCGTCCAATATATTTGACAAAGATCTTTGACGTAGCGCTACAAGGGGTATTACACTGTCATCAAATTTTTCGTCAAAGTTCAAGATGGCTGACAACAACTTATTAACCGCAGCAGTTCTACGTACTCCAATTGCATTGTGTGCACATGCGCAAAAGAAGTGGGGGGAAAAAATGGAACCATACATACGAGGTTGACAGTCTTAAAAGTCCTGCGATTACAACTTGATAATAAATTCAGTTGGGAGGAGCACACCACAGAACTGCAGAAACGCCTTAACAAATCTGTATTTGCAATTCGAGTGTTAGCAGACATAGGCAACATAAAAATGAAAAAGCTTGCATACTTTCATTCCATAATGTCATATGGGATAATATTTTGGGGTAAATCTTGAAGTCAAACAAAAGTTTTCAAGGTCCAAAAGCGTGTAATACGTATTATTTGTGGAGTAAATTCACGGACCTCCTGCAGAAACCTCTTCAAAGAACTGGGTATACTAACTACTGCCTCTCAGTATATTTACTTCTTAATAAAATTTGTCGTAAATAATATATCTCTTTTTCCAACAAACAACTCAGTTCATACATACAATACCAGGAACAAATATGATCTGCACAAGGATTTAAAAGCACTTACTTTAGTTCAAAAAGGGGTCCACTACTCAGGAACACTCATCTTCAATAATTTGCCACGAAACATAAAAAATTTAGTTAGAAATAAAGATCAGTTTAAAAGGAGCCTGAAAGACTTACTACTGGCCAACTCCTTCTACTCCATTGGCGAAATTTTTAATAGAAACAAATGATGTATTGTATTTATTCATACTATTAGTATTTTTATTTCAGCTTAAAAAAAATCGACATGTTCCACATCCACGAGGATCTCCTCAGCACGGATCTATGGAACGAAAAACTAATCTAATCTGGGTGAAGCCGTGGGTTTTACGACGATACGATAAAAGCATTCAACAAAACTTGTTACGTGAGCTTACAGTGGAAGACGTCAAGTCGTACATCAATTACTTAAGAATGGATGAGCATACATTTCTGTATGTGCTCAATGAAGTGTATCCTCATATCACAAAGCACAATTTTCACTTAAGAACTGCTACATCTTCAGAAGACAGGCTCACTATAACACTCCGATTCCTTGCTACAGGAGAGGGTTATGTTATGTTAGGTTAGGTTAGGTCAGGTTAGGTCTCCAATCTTCTTTATCTATTTTTGTATTCAGGGTGCCTCACGTTGTAAAGCGCCTCATCAGCTTCAGACATCTCTATTAATTCTGTAGTTGTCGGCACACACCAATTGTATTTTCCGGCAATGGTTATAAAAACACTACAGACGACAGAACGCTGCAGCGATGCTAGCGCTCCGCGTGGTAACATATCGCATTGCAGTGAACAGAAGACAAGCGATTTCTTTGATCAAATATACGGCCTCGGCATAGATTTGATCAAATATTGGACGACATTTGTCAAAGATCCCTATTACACTATCAAATATCTTTGACAAAGATATTGGACAAAGATATTGGACAAAGAAATTTGATAGTGTAATACCGGCCTTACTGGAGTTTATTCGCATTGTTTGAATTTAAAAGCTCAACAATGCAATATGTAATTTATTGTTTGCTATTGGGTTTTGCATAAACAAAAATGATTATTTGAGTACTGGTCTCAGAGCAGTAGACGTGGCTCAGATGTCACAGCGATACAAACCACGGCCACGACCACTTTCAGAAGAAGAAATTGTCACACTTTTGTATGAATCAGATGCTGAAAATGATCCTGAAGTTGAGGACCTTGTGGAAGATTCTACAGATGAAGATTACCAGCCTGTAGCTAATGTGGAGAGTGACAGCTCCGAGACTGAGATGAAGATAATTTACATTCACTTATATTATTATTGTTATTATTATTATTGTAACTATATGAATAATGATCACTATTATAATAGAGCTGACACTTTTACTGCTACTTCTGTTACTGCTATTTTATTTTGTGGTATGTTATCTTTATAATGAGTCGAAGCTTTCTAATTGTCTCTTTCCTCACGCAGTTGCTCAACCAGGACCAAGCAGTAATATAAACAATGCTAGAGAAGGACCTACCCTGGGTAAAAAAAGGAACTGCACCTCCTGTAAGTGGACTAATACAGAATCGACGTAGAAGAGGAGAACGAAGTGAGGGTTCACTTCCAGAACCTGGCTCAGAACTCCTGGGGAAGGACGGGATCACGGAGTGGACTGTAGCAGACTTCGGTGTTACTACTCCAGGTAGGATAGGTCAACAGATTATGTTGAAAGAAACACGGGGACCTACTCCACACGCAAAGCGGCACGTCTCAAATGATAATGTTTCGGAGGGCCTGGCGCCTTTTAGTTGATCAATCAATGTGGAAACACATAAAGAAATGCACAGAAGCAGAGGCACAACGGCTTCTTGGAAATGATTCCTGGAGTTTGCAATCAGAAGAATTAGATGCATTTGTTGCTTTATTATATGTTCGTGGTGCACTAGGTGCCAGATATATTGAAGTAGATGAGTTGTGGTCGAAATAGTGGGGAGCCCCATTTTTCTCTGACACAATGAGCAGAAGCAGTTTCCGAGAAATTTTGAAATATCTGCGTTTTGATGAAAAAAATACACGGTCGGAAAGTTTGAAAAGTGACAAATTTGCACTTATATCAAGTACTTGGAACCATTTTATAGGAAACTGTCAGCTGAATTACATACCAGGATCAAATTATACTGTGAACGAACAACTTTTCCCCAGCAGAACCAGGCGTCCGTATTTCCAATATATTCCGAATAAACCTGATAAATTCGGAATCAAATCCTGGCTTCTAGCGGATGTAGAAACAAAATATATTTGTAATGGGTTCCATTATGTAGGAAAGAACGAACAGAGGGCACCTAATGGGAAACTTCCAGAACAAGTAGTAATGAAGTTGGTAGCTCCATATCGCAATAAGGGGCGAAATGTGACTACTAATAATTTTTTCACTATGGTCACACTTGGGGAGATACTGGAAAAAGAGAAAACTAGTCTTGTCAGCACTATCAACCGTGCAAGAAAAGAAATTCCGAACACTATAAAAAAAATTAAAACTCCTCTTTATATGTCTGTTCTCTTGAAAAGGGAAGGTGCTACTCTGACTGTTTACCAAGGGCTTCAAAAAAATGGTTCAAATGGCTCTGAGCACTAGGGACTTAACTGCTGAGGTCATCAGTCCCCTAGAACTTAGAACGACTTAAACCTAACTAACCTAAGAACATCACACACATCCACACCCGAGGCAGGATTCGAACCTGCGACCGTAGCGGTCACGCGGTTCCAGACTGAAGCGCCTAGAACCGCTCGGCCACACCGGCCGGCGTTTACCAAGGGAAAAAGAACAAAAATGTTCTTCTGTAGAGCACCATGCACACAGATGTTGAAATACAAAATAATTCGAAACACCTTCCCGAAACAGTGAGCTTCTTCAATAGCACAAAATTTGCTGTAGATGTCTTGGACCAGATGACGAGGAAATATTCTGTCCGCTCTGGTACTCGTCGATGGCCTGTACACGTATTTCACAATATCCATGATTTAGCAGCCATCAACGCATGGATCATTTTCAAGCTAGTGACAGGGATCAAAATAAGTAGGAGGAATTTCATCTTAAATCTAGCAGAAGAATTACGTAGAGCCTATATGGAAACCAGAAATCAGGAAAGGATACCAAGGGATGGAAAAGAAAAGGAAGAAAAGGACGATGGTGATGAAGAAAGAGAAGAAGCGGAAATTCCTGCGAAAGTAAGAAAAATATGCCAAACGAGGAAATGCAGAAACAAGACAAATGAAGTGTGCAGTAAATGCAAGAGATATGTTTGTGGGCCGTGTACATATAAAGTAATAAAGACAGTAGTTTGTAATGCTTGTAAGTAGGATTAGGTACTATACATGGTCATATTTTATGATTGGTCTTTCTCTTAACATATTCATGGGTACTTAGTTTCTCCAGTAAGATTAATTTCTATTAATTTTAAAACTACTGCAATACAATTAGTATGGTTGCAGATAAATATTGTGAACTATGTTTTTAAATAATAGTAATATTATGTTCCCATTGTTGTTGTAAAACACAATGGAACAGTTATTAAACGTAATTCAAGTGATACATTGTTATCAAGGTCATTAATATTTACATTAAACAGAACAGCATGTACTTACAAAGAAAGTGGTCACTTTGACCACATCGGCGGTTCTAAGTATAGTACTAGTTCCGGTGGTTCTAGTGTTGACGATCGCACCGACCTCAACAGTTTAACTTACTGGCCGCTTGGGGCGCTGCTGGCGCGCTAGGCAAGAAAATCGAGGCGAAGTGTCACGCCACTATAACAGACTGATGAATATCAAATAAAAGTTTCTTATCTGCACAAATTTTGAATCCCTGCGATATGGATTTCCAGTTCTCATTGTTACACAACAAACTCTTACAATCAACAGCCATGCTATGACGTCAAAGCAGGCACTGAGGAGTTAATCTTAGCAATCACCAGCAGATTGCAGCACGAACTATAATTATTCACTTCTGTTCCATATCGCCAAGGGCGAGCATACCCGAGGCATCTGGGGGTCTCCCCCTCCCCCCCCCCCCACCTCCCACTTTGCTCTCAGTGAACGTCTTGCAAAATATTAAAAATACTCGATACCTCCAAGTCGAGCTACCCCCTCTTCCGCCTCCACCCTCCTACAGATTATCGTATGGGCGCCGTAGCATATCACTCTACCTGTTTCTAGCATTTATGATCAGTTTTAGCCATTTAGGAATGTAATAAATAATGTGAAACGTGCTAACCGCGAACTAATACGTAAATATGCCCCTGTTAACATCAACAGCGCAACAGTGAGAAACGACGTTACTGAATAGTTGTTCAACCAACATCCAACTATACTGGAGTAGCAGAATACGTTTTCTATGTGGCATAATACAAGTCACGTCTGTGTTTTCCAAGCTTATTACCTCCATGTCATATATGTTTATACCGATCAGCGAAACGCAAAAAAAGCCAAAAGCTCAGGCAGCTAACTTACAATGTTGAAGGCGGAATGATGAATATTTCAGGAAATCGAAGAGCGAAAAGTTTCGTTTTTAAAAATTTATATATACTTAGAGTCAGTTTCGAATGGATGTACAGCAACATATACGGGAATTTAGGCGTAAAAGAAATTTATGAAAAGTAATCAGCAACAATTTACCTTAGTTTTTAAAGCATCCGATACAAAGTTTAGTGTTATTGTCGGCTCTCTATGCATTATTAAGTGCAATTCTCCTGATGAGATTCTGTCGTATCATTATGAGGATGGTATCGTAAAGCCAAATTTAGCACTGACATAGAGAAGACACGTCCACCTAGCACAAGGAGTGAAGAAAGTAAGGTAGCGCTTGGTATACCTAAATAATTCCCAGTTTTTATTCACTGGTTTAGCATGACAAATCATTTCATGAACAGTTTGTTTGCCGTATACCAGTTAACACCTATCGGCATGCGCTGGACAGATTCTGAACTTTACTTTACGTCATTTGTAAGTTGAGCTGACATAATATTGAAGCCGGCCGGAGTGGCCGTGCGGTTCTAGGCGCTACAGTCTGGAACCGCGTGACCGCTACGGTCGCAGGTTCGAATCCTGCCTCGGGCATGGATGTGTGTGATGTCCTTAGGTTAGTTAGGTTTAAGTAGTTCTAAGTTCTAGGGGACTGATGACCACAGCAGTTAAGTCCCATAGTGCTCAGAGCCATTTACACCATTTGAACCATAATATTGAAGTTTTTAAAGAAAATGTTTCTGCCTTTTTCCACTGAAGTTTCTAAAAATAGTCCATGTAGGGTCGAAATGAGACACGAATAAAAACTTGTTCTGTGATTGTGCCTAGAAGTAAGAATAATAAGTTAATATATGTAGTGTCTGTTCTTTCGGACATGTCCGAAAGAACACACCATTTTCATCCACCAGCCAGTGAATAACGTAACATAATGTCGGCTCTTGTGGCAAATGAATAGGGCGATCCATAGGTGATTTATTAGCTGACCTAGACGCTGAAAGTTCATGCCCAGCCATGAGTCCAAGGGAACTTTTGCAATGGTTCAACTCGGTTTGCTGAATTAATCCGCACATGGACTGTGATAGACGACTCGGCAAGACATAACACCTTCGTATTCGACTGTCGATATCAGAAAACCACACATTTACAGACAAGCGATGCTGAAAAAAGTGCCTCTATACTGTATGTTACTTTCGTTGTGTCATCGATATGCTGTCAATGTGAAAATGGGTTCATCAGCAAACAGTAGTAACTGAATGACTGTTAGCTATTATGCATGCCTGGTATTGGGCGTGACGGCGCTGCAGAGTGAAGCTGTTTCAGCCACTGACATAAAAAATACCAGTCACGTATTTTTTAATTCCAGTTACTTGCTTCATGATGTGTGTTCCCGCCACATCAAGTAAAATAACACACAATATCCACCGCCATCGTTCAAAGTGAATAAGTTCATGGTACCATAACACGGATTTCTAATCTTCCGCTGAACTATAGACTGAGTATAAAATGCATACCTTTTTAGGAAAATAAAAAATACTACTTCGTACACACAATGACAAGTAACTGTTACGAACATAATAAATTTATGATTCAACTTTGATTTTCTCAGTTAGTACAGTTGATTGAATGACTGCCATTAGCGCGCAAGTTGTTCTGATTACGGCAAACTCCTGGTTGAGTCAGTTTTTACCTCGAATTAGGTGTGACGCTTGCTCATTAATTAAAGGCGTTTTCTTGGGCATATCTCAGGCAGAGGATGGTCTCGACTACACATCAACTACAGCTAATGGTAAACAAGAAAACGAATGTAACTCAGACTCGGTTGTAGCAATTACAGATTTAACAGTGACGATTACTCAGTAGAACGGTGATTAATTGGAATAACAGTCTTACCCTCATGGTAAGTTTATGTTATGGACTTGACTGAGAGCTGTACAAGCACAATAACCTATAATATACAGTTTAGCTGTGGACAAACCGAGTTCCACGTTCCACGTTCTATAAATGTCAGATTTATTTTTTAGCTCCATATCTGTTGAGATCAAAGACAGAAATAAAACGAACGAAAGCTACATAATTATCAGCAATCACTAACCTCGTTAGAATTAATCTCCATATATCGCAGAGCATATTCGTCGGCGGCGACTAGTCGGAAAAGAAATTCGTGGATATTGAGAACGTTCCCAACGAACAAATCCTGGGTAGTGTAGGCGTCTGGTTCTTTATTTGTAAAAAAATCTTGCCCAGGTTTGTACATCTTGTCACGTGCATAAAACATACCTCCCTTAAAACCTGCCAAAAATTAAACAATGACTTAAAATTAAACATTACTCAAATGTTATGTTGTAAATGTATTGTACAGTAACATAGCGTCTGTAGCATGAGGCTTTGTTTTGTCACTCACCAGTCTGTTGGGCTTCAAATACCGACATTGTGTCATCAGATAAAAAATAACTGATGATGAATATTCGTCCTCGGTTTTCTGGTATTTTGCTGATCATTTCGGCTTTGAATCTCAGCACGAAGCTATCAAGTCCCTGCCTGTAGAAGACGTAATTATCATAGAACATGAGAGAGGATAAAAAGGAATACAGTATAACATATGGCAGCACATAACTGTATAAATGTCATACAGCTAGAAGAATTGGAAATGAAGCGCTGTTTCTGTCGTCACTTCTACTGCGATCGAACTGTTTGTCGTTGTTGAGAACAACTGCTATCTTCTTGCGGCAGAGGCTAATAATCTAAATGACAATACTTAGAAGATTCTACAGGAGCACTTCACTGCCTGTCGCTATGTCTGTTCCATCGTCACCATATGTGTATCTGGTGTGATTCATTTGTGCGTTACCAAAGCTAACGTATATTTGACAGAAATCATTCCAATATGCGCTTATAGTATTCTGAATCTCCTAATTACCTATGTTATTATTTTGACTAGTATTTTACTTCAAATGCCCCAAGAGATGCAGTCAAGTACACAGCAATAGGCTATACTAAATATGTGTTTCATGAGTACACATTAATGTTTAAATTAACACGTATAGTGTTGCATATCGAGCGTTTTGACTCCTAAAAATGCATGTCTATTGTTTCTGTATTATCCAGGATATGTGATTCAAATAATGTTATACTCTCATGGTTAATGGTTTGTAGTACTGTAACATCCAAAAGATTCCAGATTATGAAAATAAATAGAAACTAATTCTTGTTTCTATTTACTCCTGAGGAGCGATGTGGCTAGTTTATATGTGGTTTTTAATGTATTTTTGGCGCTTAAGAATAGCCACTGACTTCATTATTTTGATACTGTTACCTAATACAATTATCGAAAAAATAAAAACTGCCCTATAATACATCTTCTTTTATTTCAGTTTTTTTCTAGCTTTTTCGAGTAGACAGATTTAGCTTATTTTGTTTTGGATCGACAGGCAAGTAGCCAAAGTGGGTTCAATTAAATAGACTTGCACCAGGCGACCGGTCTACCTGACGCGAGACACTAGCCACACAAACAGGCCACATCATTTCGTGTTGGAGAGTTGGCAGCACTGCAACTCTGCTCTAGCAAAGATCTTTGACTCAGTCAGCTCTAGGCTTCTGTCGTTTGTGTGTGTGTTTTGCACTTAACTCCACCTGCTTATAAAGTGTAGATATTTGGTATTTGCGGACTCCATCATTTCCTCGAGAATATCGCCACTTAAGTCTACACTACCTTCCTGACCTCTCATCGAACGGCTCTGTCACCTACGAGCTATTTTATGTTCTTCGACTCATCTTGTTCGTAACAACAATGGAGTCATCACACGGCTTTACAGCTGAAGACTAGCAACTGCAAACAGTGACTTATTCGGTGTTGAGTTCAGTGCTTTGCAACAACAGCGAAAACTCGTGCCGTCAGTTAAACGTCAAAGTGGCATTCTCTCGTGCAGTACCGGTGGTATAACAATGACGTTTTTATATCTGAACAATGTGTATCAGTTGTACCGGTTGCCTGTCTTCTGTGTAACTTTGGAAACGAATGTCACACTTCCACCCTTTCAACAAACTACCACGTACAGATAGGGACCAACATTGTTCGATCACGCTGTGCCTCACATGTCGCGTACGATGTTGCCAAACATGTCTGCATCATGATACGAATCCCATCTGGTCAGGCCATGCACAGACATCCCGAATTGTGCATCCGCACGGCTGCCTGCCCACTACAGCTCGTCTGTCGTTGCTCTCCGTCCAAATACAGTGCTACCTAGACGTCAGCATTTTCACAGTAGCTCTTTGCAGCTTAATTCATCTCTACCAACGTTCCGCTCTCAACAGCCAAAGATGTGATTCACTGTCATGGAGTGCATTTTCCACGATCATGGCATTTCTGGTGATAGTTCAAAGTTTGTCAACTTACTGTGCCATCTCAGGGAGCATGCAGATCTAATTGTTGTTGTTGTTGTGGTCTTCAGTCCTGAGACTGGTTTGATGCAGCTCTCCATGCTACTCTATCCTGTGCAAGCTTCTTCATCTCCCAGTACGTACTGCAGCCTACAGCCTTCTGAATCTGCTTAGTGTATTCATCTCTTGGTCTCCCTCTACGATTTTTACCCTCCACGCTTCCCTCCAATGCTAAATTTGTGATCCCTTGATGCCTCAGAATATGTCCTACCAATCGATCCCTTCTTCTAGTCAAGTTTTGCCACAAATTCCTCTTCTCCTCTATTCTATTCTGTACTTCCTCATTAGTTATGTGATCTACCAATCCCTCTCTTCAGCATTCTTTTGTAGCACCACATTCCGAAAGCTTCTATTCTCTTCTTGTCCAAACTATTTATCGTTCATGTTTCACTTCCATACATGCCTACACTCCATACAAATACTTTCAGAAACGACTTCCTGACACTTAAATCTATACTTGATGTTAACAAATTTCTCTTCTTCAGAAATGCTTTCCTTGCCATTGCCAGTCTACATTTTATATCCTCTCTACTTCGACCATCATCAGTTATTTTGGTTCCCAAATAGCAAAACTCCTTTACTACTTTAAGTGTCACATTTCCTAATCTAATTCCCTCAGCATCACCCAACTTAATGCGACTACATTCCATTATCCTTGTTTTGCTTTTGTTGATGTTCATCTCATACCCTCCTTTCAAGACACTGTCCATTCTGTTCATCTGATCTTCCAAGTCCTTTGCTGTCTCTGACAGAATTACAATGTCATCGGCGAACCACAAAGGTTTTATTTCTTCTCCATAGATTTTAATACCTACTCCGAATTTTTCTTTTGTTTCCTTCACTGCTTGCTCAATATACAGATTAAATAACATTGGGGAGAGGATACAAACCTGTCTCACTCCCTTCCCAACCCCTGCTTCCCTTTCATGTCCCTCGACTCTTATAACTGCCATCTGGTTTCTGTACAAACTGTAAATAGCCTTTAGCTCCCTGTATTTTACCCCTGCCACCTTCAGGATTTGAGAGAGAGTATTCCAGTCAACATTGTCAAAAGCTTTCTCTGAGTCTACAAATGTTAGAAACGTAGGTCTGCCTAATTAGCGTTATTATATTATCACCCCCAGCTATCAGCAAATACGATGCACTGAAGAATGCACTCATTCGACATGTCACCCCAACACAGGAACAGCAAGTGCGTCAAGTTATCTACGTCGAAAATTTAGGCGAAAAAACGCGTTCTCAACTCTGGAGATGTCTCCAACATTTGATCAATACTGCACTCATGCCAGATCACACTTCGTGGACGCTATGGATTGTAAAGATATCTATTGACTTCCAGTATTAGCAATGATCTCGCTTGAGTATGAAACGTTGGAAACGATTAGATTTAGCAGACAGATTTCATGCAGCAATGCATCATCTACAGTGGATTAATTCATCAGACAACAGTGATCAGCCACGCTTTAGCTGGAGGACAGGGAATGACTTACGTCACCAAATAGGTGAACGGTACCGAGAGCTTGCAGAAAATTCTGAAGGTGACATCACTCCCACTCACTCAGGCGACGAGTTTCACCTGGCCAAAAGAAACAGATGGCCAACTGAAAACGATGTGACCATACCATTGCTGGTTTCGCGCCAAAACGTGCTTGAAACCAGCAAATAAATCTTATAAGACATTCTGTTAATACCCAAATCGGAAGAACGATGGTCCCACCAATTCAAGTTGCTTACTACCTTGATATGTTTGTCAATCTAAAGGCACAGCATCTTCATACAGCACTCTACATCCTGGATCGCACCTTCAGTCAATAGTTGCTCAGTGACACGGAGTCTGAGGTGCATATTATTCCATGTTGATCTACCACTAACAGAAAAAGCTTAATCTGCCTTTCAACTTTGTGTGGCAAATGATTCACAAATCATAGTGTATGGAACTTGTCCAACTTGGACTTTGGTTTAGAACACAAGTTCACTTGGGAAGTTTTCACTTCCAGTGCCAATGAACCAGTATTGTAGGGTTACTTTCTAAAGCACTTTCGCCTGCCGGGGTGGCCGTGCGGTTCTAGGCGCTACGGTCTGGAACCGCGCGACCGCTACGGTCGCAGGTTTGAATCCTGCCTCGGGCATGGATGTGTGTGATGTCCTTAGGTTAGTTAGGTTTAAGTAGTTCTAAGTTCAAGGGGACTGATGACCTCAGAAGTTAAGTCCCACACTGCTCAAAGCCATTTGAACTGTTTCTAAAGCACTTTCACATCTCCCTGGATTTGTATTTTGCAACTGTTTTGAATCACAACAGCGGTATCCTGTCACTGGATATCAGCGTTGCACCAGCTGGCACACAACCAACGACTACAGATCTCAGCTCATAAACTATCAGGTCAATTGACACATACAAACACTATTGACAGATACTTCAACACTGCCTGTCATTGGCACTGGAATTACAGCGTACTACCCAGCAATATTTCGACATACCAAACGAAACGCTTCGCCTACACGGGTAAAACGTTGCTATATGTGACAAAACGTGCATATCAGTAGACGAACTTGCTACCACTGGGACATGTCTGGAATAGCTTAAAAATGGCTCTGAGCACTATGGGACTCAACTTCTGAGGTCATTAGTCCCCTAGAACTTAGAACTAGTTAAACCTAACTAACCTAAGGACATCACACACATCCATGCCCGAGGCAGGATTCGAACCTGCGACCGTAGCAGTCGCGCGGTTCCGAACTGAGCGCCTAGAACCGCTAGACCACCATGGCCGGCTGGAATAGCTTACTCAGAAGCAGCAGCATCTCTCTGCTCCTGTCATCGTCAGTGAGTGAGCATTCACACAACATAGGACATCACCAACCCACCTTGTAGTATCACATAGAAAATATTCTACAGTTAACCTAAACGACAATGTAATTACAGAGCTAGTGAACTTACATCAGTTCCGACCTGACGAGATTTCAGACAAACTACCTGACGACCTACAGGTCGTGGAAGTACAAGATGTGCAACGTGTCCACGATTGCACAATCCCAACAGCACTGCCTTTCCTCAGAGGTCAATCTGGATTCCGTCACTTTCACATTTTCTGTAGACGCGTTTCTCACAGTCATTGTAGCTAAAAGTCATCCCCAGCCCCAATTCCGTCATAAGAGCAAACCACATCCACTGCATCGCCCCTATCGCATCCTCACCTCAGCCACCACGACTTTCCAACCACAATCGTCATTCTCGTTTTGGACGACCTCATCAGCTACCACTTCATCTGGTGCAGTACCACCTCTTTTGGCTGCTACCGACCACGCCTGTTCCACCTGTTTATTGCATTTATTGAAGCGAAAAACAGTTCATACACGCATCTGTGTATGCAGCCAGCCACAGCATGGGTGGTCTCGCACACCTGTGCGAAGTTGAGCCACAGCATCCTCCCCTATCCCTCCCTCCCTTATACTCTGCACTCCACAGAGAGGTGAGGGGGGGGGGGGGGGGAGTGAGTGGGGCTCTGTGACGACATGGCAGCGAGTGCTCCAACGAGGAAATTGTTTGGACAGCACTGCAGCTACAGAGTAGCAACAATCTCTGACTTGAAATTAGAATTATATATTAATACCTTCAGCTGCTGACGCGCGCTCTGACTCAGTCAGCTTTAGACTTACGTGCACATGTGTTTTGTGTGTGTATCGATCTGTTTATAAACCATAGATACACTATGTGATCAAAAGTATTCGGACACCTGGATGAAAATGACTTACAAGTTCGTTGCGCCCTCCATCGGTTAATTCAATGTTGTGTTGGCCCACCCTTAGCCTTGATGACAACTTCCACCCTCGGAGGCTTATGTTTGGGAATGGCAGCCCATTCTTCACACAGTGCTGCACTGAGGAGATGTATCGACGTCGGTCGGTGAGGCCTGGCACGAAGTCGCGTTCCAAAACATCCCAAAGGTGTTCTATAGGATTCAGGTCAGGACTCTGTGGAGGCCAGTCCATTACAGGGATGTTATTGTTGTATAACCACTCCGCCACATGCCGTGTATTATGAACAGGTGCTCGATCGTGTTGAAAGATGCAGTCGCCATTCCCGAATTGCTCTTCAACAGTGGGAAGCAAGAAGGTGCTTAAAACATCAATGTAGGCCTGTGCTGTGATAGTGCCACGCAAACTAACAAGGGGTGCAAGTCCCCTCCATGAAAAACACGATCTCACCATAATACCACCGCCTCCGAATTTTACAGTTGTCACTGCACATGCTGTCAGATGACGTTCACCGGGCATTCGCCATATCCACACCGTGTCATCGGATCGCCACACTGTGTACCATGATTCGTCACTCCACACAATGTTTTTCCATTGTTCAATCGTCCAATGTTTACGCTCATTACACCAAGCGAGGCGTCGTTTGGCATTTACCGACGTGATGTGCGGCTTATGAGCAGCCGCTCAACCATGAAATCCAAGTTTTCTCACCTCCCGCCTAACTGTCTTAGTACTTGCAGTGGATCCTGATGCAGTTTGGAATTCCTGTGTGATGGTCTGGATACATGTCTGCCTATTACACATTACGACCATCTTCAACTGTCGGCAGTCTCTGTAAGTCAACAGACGAGATCGGTCTGTACGCTTTTGTGCTGTACATGTCCCTTCACATTTCCACTTCACTATCACATCGGAAACAGTGGACCTAGGGATGTTTAGCAGTGTGGAAATCTCGCGTACAGACGTATGACACAAGTGACACCCAATCACCTGACCACGTTCGAAGTCTTGAGTTCCGCGGATCGCCCCTTTCTGCTCTCTCACGACGTCTAATGACTACTGAGGTCGCTGATATGGAGTACCTGGCGGTAGATGCTAGCACTATGCACCTGATATGAAAAGGTATGTTTTTGGGGGTGTCCGGATATTTTTGATCACATAGTATACTTGGCATTTAAGGTCTCCATCATTCCATCTGCAGTATCGCTACCTGCGATATGTCTGCATAACAAGTTTACAATGGCCAAATGGCGGGACACGCCGTCATAACTGGTGTGAGCAGGATGGTTTATTATACAGTCCAGTGGGAAAATGTTGCAAATTATGTCAGAATAAAAGGTCGTCATGTGTAACGCACACTGACAGAATCAGCCAGTTTACATATGTGAACACTGAGACTATGCTTGCATATCATTTATTCCAAAGTAACATCAGAAGCAGTTACTGTTATGGACTCCATGGAATGAAATGCCTGTTCCACAATAGAAACTGGTACCACGTAACATCCATATGTGAACATAAACATCATATGTCGCTCATGGTACAATCCTGTTAGACAAAGTAGTGCTCATGCTGCGGCAGCCAGCATCTACTGTGTTGTAAAATGTCTAGTAGTTGTACCGGAAGACTAACGACAGTGAGCATTTTTCGGATGAATCCACGCCGACACCGTCCTAAACTTCTACGAAGAGAGGCGGGAGTACTTTTGTCACGCCAAAGTTAGTTTCAGGTTTAGACAGATGTCAGATGAGCATAATAGATTATACATATTTACATTTTTTAGGTTGTAACGAAAGCATTAGGCCTCACTATTGAAGAATTTTCTACAAACAACGCGTCAGTTCATCTGGAGGGGAGAAATGAGGCTATAATAAAAAAAAATCAGAATAGTATTCGCGATATGGCGACCATCCATTGGGTTGGCATAACGATACCTGGCCTGAGCGTAATAAGCTCTTAGGAAGAACTTACTGCTTATAAAGACAAAGAACAACTTGGAGATTAAGCAACGAAAGTTAAAGTTTTCACCCATAAAAAATACACTGGCGGGAAAATTTCTAAGGTCGTAATTCTGCGAGCGACTACATAAGTAGATCTAGATGAGCTCGTTTTTATATAGAAGGTGTACATTTATCACTGATAGTACAACGAGAACCTTTCACTACAGGAGGCTAACAAATTGTTTGGCTAGAGGGTGTGTTGGCGGGCAAAAACAAGTGCATCTAGATCAACTTACGCACTCGTACACAGAACTGCACACTTACATGGTTTTCTGCCAATGTGTTCTTATGAGTGAAAACTTTTACTTTAGCTGCTACCTCGCAATATAGCAAGCTCTCTACATTTTTAAAGTGCTCCAAAATTGGGACTTTAAAGGGCGTGGTACAAATGACGTACTGCTACATAAAGGCTTCCAATTCAGCTCGTTTTAAGGATATTGTGCGATCGTAGAACAAAAACTGAAAGTAGTGCTGTTACTCTTTGCGTATCACTATCATCTTGACGAACTAGTTTTGAATAGCGTCCCATCCGGAAATTCATCAAGTAACTAGCTTCCCAGATTTTCTGCTTTTCAGAAACTTTAAAGGGAACTAGAAATGCTAATACGGATTATATCCAAATATTCACTGATTCTGAGAAAATACAATTAGTGCATACAGAAATCAACAAATTCGTTACATTCTGCTGGGGACACTGAGGATATGTAATGTGAAAGATGAATACAGTCTAATTATCAAACTGCTTTTAATATGGGTGAAACTACATCACTAAAATAAACTATTCATCAAGCAAAACAAGTGCAAGGGCCATTTAATCTAAGAAAATATTTTCTGCAGCTTCAGTTTATTCAGTGCAAAGGAAAGATGAGAACTGCAAGATGTTTCCTCACTGATTGCGCCATCATATAAAGCCCTAGCTTTGATGCAAATTGGGAGTAAGGGCACCGTATAAAGCAGTTGCGAGTAAATTCTGTCAACACTTGTGGTATGTCTGATGAAATTCCTACTTTAGCACTTCCAGATAATCACACGAAAATGAGAATGGTTTCAGACTTAGAACGTGAGAAATTTTTGATCTTGGGAAGAGCTATATTTCATAAGGAAAAAGTATCAAGCACTTCATGTGGGAAAGAGTTATTGTAATTAATAATTACAATACATAATCTTGCCTTAACCAAGCTTACATATTTAATTCTTGGTTTCAGGAATATCTTTGGATGACTTCCTGTCGAGAAAGAGAAAAATCTGTTTCAGCTCTTGCCGACCGACTGAAGGTTCCTGCTTTGCTAAAGAAAACTTTCGTCTGTGAAGGTGTAAATAACACAAAATAAAATGTAAATAATACAACAAAAAGAGGAGTGAAAATAATGCAAAAATTTCAAGGACTGATCGCCTTTGAGGATGTCCAAAAATAATTTTTTCACCTTTGTATGCAAGAGAATAGAAAGCTCTATCCACGCAGTAAAAATTACCTGAAACGGAAATCTCCAAAATTATTTTATGTTTTTAATTAATACCAGTAAAGATGAGTATTTTTATGTTGATATTTATGGTTATTAACACATTTCTCTCACTATTTCAAAATTTAGTCACCAGTTTACAGCAGGAAAGGTATGTACATTTCCACGCAAAAATCTGAATTCGGATCGGCAACGGTTCCCTTCATCATAGGAAGCTGATATTTCCTACTGGAGTATTAAAATACCTGATGGCGAGGCGTTATAAATTTCAGGGAAAAACAGGTTTTGCCCCTTATAAGGGACATTCTATACATGCAACGACAGCCATGCCAAAACAGTCAGTAGTTTTTCTACGATAATTATACTCGTGTTAGGACCTGTCTTTGTGCAGGAACTTGACGAAGTCGCGTCTTGGTGGAGTCGGCAAGACAGTACGGCAGTTTCCAGCGGAATCTTCGTAAGATCCATAACCGTTATAAGGCGGTAGCTCTCGTGGTGGTGGCTTCTCACACGGGGCGTCCTCCAGCGAAATTGGCTGTTCAATGGGCTTAATGTCTCCTGTAACAGAGCAAAAGAAAACGTAAAATGATTCGTAACGAGTTTGAAAATTTCTGCTTAAGTTTCTTAAAGAAACACGGGGCGTTTACTGATCAGTAAACAGATAAGTTAGCAATATAAAGGTAAATACAGTCATTTCCAAGGAAATAAAAAAAAGTGACTGAAAGGATGAAGGCACGAGGAAAAAATAACAATAACGTCTAGCATAGCAAAACTACGAGAAGCATGTAGCATTTAGCATTTTTCAAGGTAAATCAAATGGACAATGTAAATGAAGCAGAGGTACTGGGCTACAGAATAGGACATAATATAAAACATCGTGAATGCCAGAGCTATGAAGTCATGGTTGTGTATAACCGAGCGAAGTAAGCCGAAATCCATAAAATATACAGGGTGTAACGGGTAACTTAACATGTATACTTATCAGTACGTTGGTTGTTTATTCGCTGTACCGAAAAGTCTTTCCAAAAAGACGTCACAAACTTTACTGTCAGTATAAACTAACCATTTTGTGTCCACGCCTCCACTCTTCAACACCCAACCTGCTGCCCAGGGTAAAATAAGAATTAATGGCCGGCTTGTGCCACGCTTATGTGGAGGTACTTGCTGCCCTAAAAACATACGACTTGTAACACTTATATTTATTAGTCAGCTAAAAACGGAAATATTGACGTAGTGATATTCAGTAAACAGTCCTCAATCACCAATAGAAATATCTGCACTTATATCAGTTACATCCTGTATAGATATATAATGATAAAGGTGAAATTATAAAAAACATATACTTAATTTGAACAATGGAACGTCCAGGATGGAAGAACAAAAGTAGTATGAAAAGGACAAACTGCTACTCACCATATAGAGGCGACACTGAGTCACAGACGTGCACAATAAATAGGAAAGCTCGAGTGAATGTGTGTGTGTGTTTTCTACTTCAGAAGAACGGCTGATGGTCGGAATCTGAAATGTATAGCAGTCTTTTTGTTGTTCTTGTCTGCAACTCAGCGTCTCCTCTGTATGGTGAGTAGCAATCTATAACTTTTGTGCTCTGCCTTACGGCAGATCTTGTCGTGGGGGAAGCCTCGTCAGAGAGGTCCACCGCATGAGCGTCTAGAGAATTGATTCCAGTGATGGTTTCCCGTTGCCTTCCACTCATTATGGTGAAATGATAATGAGGACAACACAACATTCAGTCGCTGAGCGGAGAAGAATCTCCGACCCAGTCTGGAATCGAACCCGGGCCCCTTCTGCGTGACAGACCGCTGCGCTGACCGCTCAACTATCGGGGCGGACATCAATCTATCCTTTTCATTATATTATGATATAATTTATTCATTTAAGGAATTGTTCCGTGTGAAACGTACGGTTGATATATCTGAGAGGCTTTGAAGAGGAGATGATGTGCAACGAGGGATTGCTATCAATCAAGCGTCGCACACTGGTTTCATCAGCCTCCGCAGCTGAGGTCACTAACGCACGCCTTTGGCCTGGCACTCGACTCGAAAGTAGACAGTTCGAAACCTGGAGGTGAAAGAAATATGTGCCAATAGTAAAGGGAGGATAGGTAGTAGCGTAAAGTTCTGATCAACAGGCTTTGCATCAATACAGTGGTTCAAATTCCAAACATCTCCGAAGTCTCTCCCGGAGTGAAAGCATGAGAAAATATTGATGGTGATGTGTCAGTCAGGGGTGGAAGTTTAAAAGCTCTGCGGACCCATTGATGTTCGAGAACGGTAGGAAATGTACCACCACCGGTTTTAAACATCTCCCTTCTCTCATCATCAAACGCACAAACATAACACCACACTATTCATACACCCATTACAGTCAACTAAACTCATCAAATTCACCAAAGATTCAACTCTCATACATCGCGGGAAAAGGAGCCATCACGTGCGGAAGAAGAAAACTCTTTCCGATGAGGTGGCAGAACAGCTCTTTGGGATCTCCCAGCCAACAAAGCCTTATTGCTCTTTCTTTTCAGGCCTCTGGAGATTTAGGTCAAGAAAAGCATTAACAGCGGCCAGTGACAAGACAAGAATCTTAGTCACAGAAGATTCATACAAACATATATTATCGATATGGTGTTGTTAAAAGAGTTAATATTACTATGCCATGGCCCCAGTTCGTATTTAACTGCCACATGATACACATTGAGGTGACAGAAGTCATGGGACAGGGATGTCCACATATACAGACGGCGGTAGTAACGCGTATATAAGGTATAAAAAAGGGCAGTGCATTGGCGCAACTTTCATTTCCACTCAGGCGGGTCATGTGAAAAGGTTTCCAACGTGATCATGGCCGTATGACGGAAATGAATAGACTTTGAACGCCAAATGGTATTTGGAGCTAGACGCAAGAGAAATTAAATTTCGTAAATCTTTAGGTAATTCAAAATTCCGAGATCCACAGCGTCAAGAGTATGCCTAGAATACCCCATTTCAAGTGTTAACCTCTGTCTAAGAACAAAGCTGTAGTCGGCGGTCTTCACTTAACGACCAAGAGCAGCAGAGTTTGCGTACAGTTGTCAGTGGAAACAGACAAGCAACAATGTTTGAAATAATGGCAGAAATCGATGTTGGACGGACGACGATCGTGTCCATTAGGCCAGTGTGGAGGAATCTGGCGTTAATGGGCTGTGGCAGCAGACGACCGACGCGAGTGCCCTTCCTAGCAGCACGACATCGCCTGCAGCGCTTGTCCTGGGCTCGTGATCTTATCGGCTGGACACTAGACGACTGGAAACCCGTGGCCTGGTCAGATGAGTCCCGATTTCAGTTGGTAAGAGTTGATGTTTAGGGTTCCCGCCACGACGTCACTGTCCTAGGTTGTCAACAAGGCTCTGTAGAAGCTGGTGGTGGCTCCATAACGGTGTGGGCTCTGTTTACAAGGAATGCACCGGGTCCTCTGTTCCAACTGAATCGATCATTGACAGTAAATGGTTATATTCGGCTACTTAGAGACCATCTGCAGTCATTCATGGACTTCATGTTCCCAAAAAAAGATGGAATTTTTATGGATCATGTCACCAGGTCACAATAGTTCGCGATTGGTTTGAAGAACGTTTTGGACAATTCGAGCTTAATATTTGGCCACCCAGATCGTTCGACATGAATCCCATCGAACATTTATGGGACACAATCCAGAGATGCCCGCAGCTCGTGGTCTCGCGGTAGCGTTCTCGCTTCCCGCGAACGGGGTCCCGGGTTCGATTCCCGGCGGGGTCAGGGATTTTCACCTGCCTCGAGATGACCGGGTGTTGTTGTGTCGTCTTCAACATCATCATCATTCATCCCCATTACGGTCGGAGGAAGGCAATGGCAAACCACCTCCACTAGAGAGTCTGATCTAACAGAGTCTGATGACGTAGATTTAATAATACGGGAAAGAGCTGCTTCTTATATAACTGGAGTGCAGCGTTATCATTGCCAAATCAGTAAAAAGAAAGACATGTGCCCACATTTCAAGTTGGTATCAGAGTGGTTCAAAATGGCTCTGAGCACTATGGGACTTAACATCTATGGTCATCAGTCCCCTAGAACTTAGAACTACTTAAACCTAACTAACCTAAGGACATCACACAACACCCAGCCATCACGAGGCAGAGAAAATCCCTGACCCCGCCGGGAATCGAACCCGGGAACCCGGGCGTGGGAAGCGAGAACGCTACCGCACGACCACGAGATGCGGGCGGTATCAGAGTCAATACTTTATTACAGACGTGTTAAAGATGGTAAATTATGGGCAAAATAATTTTTTCAACGCTGAATTAATGACATAAGTGTCGCCAGTAACAGCAAAAAGAAGAGAAATGGAGAATTCGAGTTTACCGTCTCATCATCGTCGAATCCTGAGGGGCGGGACACTAGTTCATTTGCAGAAAGATAAAGAAAAGCGGCGGTAGTGACTTGTTTGAGGAGCTACCACTGCATTCGCCTCAAGTGTTTTATAGAAACCGCAGAAAACGCAAATCAGAGAGGGAGAGTAGGTTGTTGTTTTGTGGTCTTCAATCCAGAGACTAGGTTGATGGAACTCTCCATGCTACTATATCCCGAGTAAGCCTCTTCATCTCCGAGTAACTACTGCAATCTACATCCTTCTGAATCTGTTTAGTGTATTCATCTCTTAGTCTCCTTCTACGACTTTTATCCTCTACGCTTCCCTCCAGTACTAAATTGGTGAGCCGGCCGTAGTGGGCGAGCGGTTCTAGGCGCTACAGCCTGGAACCGCGCGACCGCTACGGTCGCAGGTTCGAATCCTGCCTTGGGCATGGATGTGTGTGATGTCCTTAGGTTAGTTAGGTTTAAGTAGTTCTAAGTTCTAGGGGACTGATGACTTCGGAAGTTAAGTCCCATAGTGCTCAGAGCCATTTGAACCATTTGAACTAAATTGGTGATCCCTTGATGCCTCAGACTATGTCCCTTCTTCCAGTCAAGTTGTGCCACAAATTCCTCTTTCCTCCAATTCTATTCAGTACCTCCTCCTTAGTTACGTGATCTACCCATCTAATCTTCAGCATTTTTCTGTAGCACGGCATTTCGAAAGCTTCTATTCTCTTCCTGTCTAAACTATTTATCGTCCGTGTTTCACTTCCATACATGGATACAATCTATACAAATACTTTCAGAAACAACTCGACTTCCTGACGCTTAAAACTATACTTGATATTAACAAATTTCTATCCTACAGAAACGCTTTCCTTGTCTACATTTTATATCCTCTCTACTTCGACCATGATCAGTTGCTTTTCTTCCCAAATAGCAAAACTGACTTACTACTTTAAGCGTCTCATTTCCTAATCCAATTTCCTCAGCATCACCTGATTTAATTCGCCTACAGTCCATTATTCTCGTTTTGCTTTGTTCATGTTCATCTTACAGCCTCCTCTCAAGACACTATCCATTCCGTTCACCTGCTCTTCCAGGTCCTTTGCTATCTCTGGCAGAATTAAAATGTCGTCGGCAAGCCTCAAAGTTTTTGTTTCTTCTCCACGGATTTTAATTCCTACTCCATTTTTTTCTTTTGTTACCTATACTGCTTGCCCAATATACAGATTGAATAAATTCGGGGATGGACTACAATCCTGTCTCACTCCCTTCTCATCACTACCTCCCTTTCGTGCCCCTCCACTCTCATAACTACTATCTGGTATCTGTACAAATTGTTAATAGCCTTTCGCCCCCTGTATTTTACCGCTGTCCCCTTCAGAATTGAAAGAGTGTGTTCCAGTCAACGTTATCAAAAGCTTTCTATAATTCTACAAATGCTAGAAACTTAAGTTTGCCTTTCGTTAACCTAGCTTCTAAGATAAGTCATAGGGTCAACATTGCCTTTTTTGGTTATGGTTCTAGGGCGCAAAACTGCTACGCTCATAAATCTCGTGTGTTCCTACATTTCTACGGAATCCAAACTGATCTTCCCCGAGGTAGGCTTCAACCAGTTTTTCCATTCTTGTCTAACGAATTCGAGTCAGTATTTTGCAACCGTGACTTATTAAACTGATGGTTCGGTAGTTTTCACACAAGCCAACACCTGCTTCCTTTGGGGTTGCAATTATTATATTCTTCTTGAAGTCTGAGGGTATTTCGCCTGTCTCATACATCTTGCTCTTGTCACGGCTGGCTATCTCAAGGCTATCAGTAGCTCTAATGGAATGTTGTCTACTCGTAGGGCCTTGTTTCGACTTAAGTCTTTCGGTACTCTGTTCAATTCTTAACGGAGTATCATATCTCCCATTTCATCTACGTCCTCTTCTATTTTCATAGTATTGCCCTCAAGTACATCGCCCTTGTACAGACCCTGTATAGGTATACTCCTTCCACTTTTCTGCTTTCTTTTCTTTGCTTAGGATTGGTTTTCCATCTGAGCTCCTGATATTTATAAAGGTGGTTCTCTTTTCTCCAAAGGCCCCTTTAATCTTCCTATAGGTAGTATCTATCTTATCCTTAGTGATGTATGCTTCTACATCCTTACATTTGTCCTCTAGCCATTCCTGCTTAACCATTCTGCACTTCCTGTTGATCTCATTTTTGAGACGTTTGTATTCCTTTTCACCTGGTTCATTTGCCGCATTTTTATATTTTCTCCTTTCATCAATTAAATTCAATATCACTTCTGATACGCAAGGATTTCTACTAGCTTTCGTCTTTTACCTACTTGATCCTCTGCTGCCTTCACTATTTTGTCTCTCAAAGCTACACATTCTTCTTCTACTGTATTTCTTTTCCCTGTTCTTGTCGATCGTTCCTTAATGCTCTCTCTGAAACACTCTGGTTCTTTCAATTTATCCAGGTCCCAGCTCCTTAAATTCCTACCTTTTTGCAGTTTCTTCTATTTAAATCTGCAGTTAATAACCAATAAATTGTGGTCAGAGTCCACATCTACCCCTTTAAATGTGTTACAGTTTAAAACCTGGTTCCTAAATCTCTGTGTTACCGTTATATACCCTATGTGGTGTCTCTACACTTCTTCCACGTAGACAACCTTCTTTCATGATTCTTAAGCCAAGTGTTAGTTTTGATTAAGTTATGCTCTGTGCAGAATTCTAACAGGCGGCTACCTCTTTCAATCCTTACCCCCAGTCCATATTCACTTACTATTTTCCTTCCCTTCCTTTCCCTACTACCGAATTCCAGTTCCCCATCACTATTAATTTTTCGTCTCCCTTAACTATCTGGATAATTTCTTTTATTGCATCAAACATTTCTTCAATCTCTTCATCATCTGCGGAGCTAGTTGGCATATAAACTTGTACTACTGTGGTAGGAGTGGGCTTCATGTCTATCTTGGCTACAATAATGCATTCACTATGCTGTTCGTAGTAGCTTAGTCGTACTCCTATTTTTTTATTCATTATTAAACCTACTCCTGCATTACCCATATTTGATTTTGTATTTATAACCCTTCAGCTGACCATAACTCTTGTTCCTCCTGCCATCAAACTTCACTAATTCCACTATTTCTACCTTCAACCTATCCGTTTCCCTTTTTAAATTTTATAACCTACCTAACCGATTCAGGGATCTGACATTCCACGCCCGGATCCGTACAAAGCCAGTTTTCTTTCTCCTGATAATTACGCCCTCGTGAGTAGTCCCCGATGGGAGATCCGAATGGGGAACTATTTTACCTCCGGAATATTTTACCCAAGAGGACGCCATCATCATTTAACCATACAGTAAAGCTGCATGCCCTCGGGAAAAATTACGGCTGTAGTTTCCCCTTGCTTTCAGCCGTTCTCAGTACCAGCACAGCAAGGCCGTTTTGGTTAGTGTTGCAAGGCCATATCGGTCAATCATCCAGACTGTTACCCCTGCAACTACTGAAAAGGCTGCTGCCCCTCTTCAGGAAACACTCGTTTGTCTGGCCTCGCAACAGATAACCCTCCGTTGTGGTTGCACCTACGGTACGGCTATCTGTATCGGTGAGGCACGCAAGCCTCCTCACCAACGGCCACTCAAAAAAAAAAAAAAAAAAATGAAGCAACCACAAGACATAGTCGGACATCAATGTAACTTCGTAAACGTACATACCATTGGCGGGTGTGAAAATATTTCGTGTTTAGTGTTGTTTCCAGGCCGGGTAGAATATATTATATAGGGGGTGTGAGAAAGTCAGGTGTTGAGTGATCACTGTCAAGGGCAAGGAGACGCAGCGTAGTAATGTGAGACAGCCTTGATAGCACCTGACAGTTTGAATGGAGGTTAAATCAGGGACGTCCATTTGGCCAGCTGGGCCAGTCGTGCAATATCCTGAATTTTGGGACATTCGCATGTAATGGTGACTGATGTTGGACTGTATGGAAACGTAAGGTCCGGCAGATTCGTCGTCAAGGTTCCGGTCGACCACGTCTGACCACCACAAGTCAGGATCATCGTTTTGTGCTCGAAGTGCATTTTAACAGCTACATCTGTGCCTGCCATATGAAAACATGTACTGGACCCTTTCAACATTCTGTGTCATTCCGCACTATCTGATGGGAGCCTAGCCGCAGCCAAACTAGGGAACCACCATCCCACGCGTAGGGTGCCGTTAACACCACAAAACAATAATTTTCAACAGGACAGTTCTCTTCCACGCATGACACGTGTCTCTATAATCTGTCTGGATGATGTCGGGGTACCCGTGTGGCCAGCAAGATCCCCAGGTCTGTCCGCGATAGAACATGTGTGGGGCCAGATCGGATATCAACTCCGTCCCAGGGCCAATACCTGGTATAGTAAGGTGGAGTTACAAAGTTTGTGGCCCAGATTGTATAGGAGAAGACACAGCAGTCTTATGACACCCTGCCAGCAGAATCAGTGCATGCATCCAGGCGAGAAAGGATGCAACCTCGCACTGGTAAGTGGGCTCACACTGCCAAGTTCTTTGTGAATCTGAGTCGATTTTGTAATCAATGAAAGGACATCACATACCCTATCAGACCCCTTGCGGGTGTTTCATTTTTCCTTGTCAGGTGGTGTACTTCTTTTCTTGTTGTACAGGCGGTTACTGGCTAAAGTTTCTATTATCCAGATGCAGGTGGGGTATGATGTGTTAACGGTGGCGTTTTCCGCTTGGTGTAGAGAGAATTACCCAGTCTCACGGATCTATGCGAGACTGGTTGCCCTTATTTAGACTGATTTAATAATGTATCAGTGCAGAGGATTTAGCTAGGTTCGCAATAAACGTTTACGAGTAAACCTGCGATGCAATATGAGCGTCTATGGTTCAAATGGTTCAAATGGCTCTGAGCACTATGGGACTGAACATCTGTGGTCATCAGTCCCCTAGAACTTAGAACTACTTAAACCTAACTAACCTAAGGACATCACACACGTCCAAGCCCGAGGCAGGATTCGAACCTGCGACCGTAGCGGTCTCGCGGTTCCAGACTGCAGCGCCTAGAACCGCACGGCCACTTCGGCCGGCCGTCTATGCCTTACTCGGAAATTATAGATGGGATCGTTAGTGCCAATGGAAGTTTGAGTGAGACCTGGAAACGTACTCAGATGTACGATGTTGGGGCGGGTACTCGCGATAAGAGGGAAATTTGGGTTCGAGTGCTGGGACTACAATAGTGTTGAATGGAAGAATAGATATTTGGATATAAATTCATTGTCTTAACCAGTGAACCAAAGCGCCAAAGCAACAGGTGCTGATGAGCAGTGAACGGATACTGCACTAAGGTATTTCATGCAGAAACAAGGAAACCTGACGAAAAAACTAAGTAAGTCCCTCCCTGTGCGTTATTCACATAATTATGCGAGCTCTATGGGAAGCAGACATGGGACATATGGAAGTTAGGTCCGTTCGTGAAGCGTGCTCGGGTACCCGAAGTTGTTAAGGTGACTGTTCGTGTAAAGCGGAAAATGTGGGTTCGGGTCCCAGTTTGGCACAACTTTTCTTTTGTTTCCAGTAAATTTTATAGCTGTCGTGGTGCCTTATTCACAATTTGCAACTACATCTCCTACGAGAATACACAATAGTTATCATGTTTCATGACATCTTTTAATTTTGACGATCATATTCGCAAAAGCACTCCCATGAAGCCCGAAATGTCCTACGAACGAGTACTTGACGGAGCCTTAAGACCCCGTTGTTGGACACTGTTACGGGTGTAGATAATAGCCCCTCAAAATCTTCTGCTTCCACTTTCTTGTAGACCAGTCAATTTACAGGCCGTGTGGAGGTCTTATCGCTCGTTCAGTGGTCATTTCTCGTCTGCTTTAGACTTTATGCTCGGTGACATGTTACAAAATATTTATTTATTTATTAATTACACTGTAGCATGTTACCTATAACTACAAAACAAGCTGTATTCATTCGTACTCATACTGTTACTGTCAACAGTTAAATGTTTTGCAATACATTAGCATCTAATGATACAAAATGTATTATTAAAGCTAACACAATATTACTGCCATCATCATAACTTTTTCTTCAGTTAATGAAGACTACAGTTACTGCTGTACCTGACTATACCTACTACTACTATTATTATTACTGTCTCACAGTTTTTTCACTCTTCTTTGTCATTAATATGCACTATTAACTAATTATGAATGTAATGACACCAGTTGTTCTGTCTGCCACATTTCACAACGCATCCATCGCTCACTAGTTCATAGGCGCATCCTGACGATTCCTTGGGCACTGCAGGGTTGGTGTGGTGGAATATGCCTCTCTGTTGTCTGCTGGCTGCTTGGTTGCAAGGGATGATTCCTTGTTTCGAAGGATCCTAGCTGTTGTCGGTGAGTGGATCAGGCATATTCCAGCCCATGTCACCCCACATTTCTGTTTCCTTGGGTGGCGCGATACGTCCGAAGGTTCCAGCTCTCGGCTTATACACATCTACAGAGCGAAATTAAGCGGCTATCTTTTTCTGTGTTTTCTGGTGCTATTTTTATTCAATTTCGTGCGTGTTTTCCTGTTAAATAGATTGAATCTCGCGTTTTTGTAAGTGTAAATTCATTCACTCTGTAACGCAGTAGTTTCTCGCTGAATAGCCAGCTACATAACTCACTAATGCATCAGCGTCCATTGGCAATGTGGTGTCACCGCCAGACACCACACTTGCTAGGTGGTAGCTTAAATCGGCCGCGGTCCATTAGTACATGTCGGACCCGCGTGTCGCCACTGTCAGGATCGCAGACCGAGCGCCACCACAAGGCAGGTCTCGAGAGACGTACGAGCACTCGCCCCAGTTGTACGACGACTTTGCTAGCGACTACACTGACGAAGCCTTTCTCTCATTTGCCGAGAGACAGTTAGAATAGCCTTCAGCTAAGTTAATGGCTACGACCTAGCAAGGCGCCAATTGTACCATTGCATGTATCTCAAGATAGTCTCACTTGTATCATCAAGAATGCTGTATACCAAAGGACGATATAAAAGTTAAGTGTTCTAGTAGCTACGTTCTTTTCTTTATCACATTCATCACGTATCCTGTTCCAGACTTCGCGCCAGTCGGCGTGTGTGTACGTGTGCCCTTTCGGCTACCCGTCTCTGTGGACTGGCTGCCTTGTCAGTCCACTACAGGCAACACATTAGGAGAGTAGCAAGTTACATATCTAGGATTCTATCTGCTTTTATAGTTTACCTCTTCAGTTAGTCTCGCTAGGATGGTTAGGATGTGTGCATGCAGTTTGCATATGCAGGAGAAACTGGCCGCTGAATGTGCTTTGGGCTACAGTCAGTCACGTTCAGACTGCTGCCTCGAGCTACAGCGGTGGCGGAGGGTAGTTGTAAAAAATCTGGTGAAAATAGCGAAACGAACCGTTTTGCTACCAGCAGGCCGGTTAGTACAATGATTGTGCGTAGAGAGTTAAAAATAAGGGGTACGATGGTGGAGCATCTCCACATAAACTACACATTTCTGTAGTCACTGCTAAGTGACATTTGAGAGATTGCAAAGAGCGACGCCATTGGACAGTCGGTGACTAAAAACGAGTGAATCGTAGTGATGCATCGCAGTATACACTGTGGCAGTCCGATGGAAGAGAGAACGTACACATCACGTGTGGTGCCAACAGTGAAATACAGAGGAGGTGATATTATGGTATCGGGGTGTTTTTCGTGATTAGAGTGTGATTCTCTTATTGCGCTTAAGAAAATCCTAGATGCTGAAGGATACTAACACATTTTACAACATTGTGTGCTGCGTACGGTAGAGGAACAGCTCTCTCACGATGATTGTATCAGCATGACAGTGCGTCATGTCATCTGTGAGGTAATGACTGGTGGACAATAACATTCCTGAAATGGACTGGCCTGCTTGGAGTCCCAACCTGAACCCAATAGAACACCTCCGGGTTGTTGTGATCTCTCAGATTTTCTCAGCACGACTGATTAACATTTCGTATGAGCTATAACGTCCACTTTGCTCCAGCACTCATCGCCAAAGATCACTAGCTTCTGTGGTTTCGTCTGTCGAGAAATAATGGACTGTCATTCCTCTACACGTACCTCACTGTCAGTGTCTCCAACAGAATTAAAGATGTCGTAAAGGGTTATTAATGTCCACTAACAGTTGTCCAGATACTTCTGGTCTGATAGTGTACAGGTGGCAACTGGCGCTACATACTAGCGGCACTTTTCTTTCGAGACCGTTTGTGTGAACTTCCGTCGAATGTTTTCTTGGCCTGCTATACTCAAGATTTAAGGTTTGAATAGCTCTCTGTAGCTTGCTGCTTGCAAATATTCGTGTGAAAATTGTTTTTCTCTGAAGCAGTTGTTAGAGGTACATGATACGGACATGTGTAACGAAAAGGTTCAATAAAAGACCATATCTTTGTTCTGTAGTGGTTCTGTTCTTAATCAACAGATGAGTCTTCAAAATTCAAATGATAATATAAATCGTCTTGCTGTGGCACTCTCAGAACGTGGTCTACGAATTTGGAAATATTAGGTGGTATCATAAACATTTGAGAACGTCTAGTATCACTTACTGTAATTTCCCTGCACAATCTGATTACATTAGAGCTCGTCTAAATTGGCCATTAAACAAGATAGTTTGCCCGAAGCACGACAGGGAGATGTGTCAGCTTTAGGAAAAGAGCAGCTCGCTACAAACTGAAATTATCTAAGGATTCCACATTATCAACGTCTCACCATCATATTTCATTAATGTAGTGCATTCTGTATTGTTTTTTAATCTGATTGACTTCAACGATTGTGCTGTAGCAACCTGTATTTCTATATTAACTTATTATAGGGTGCTGAGTAGCAACATAGCTGCTGTCAGCACACCATCATGTTACGTACTGAAATGAACGAAAAAAAAAAATCGGGAAGGGCTGAATGGCGAGCATTGTGCCTGCCAGTGATAAAATAAACATTGTGTGTGAGATCACTATGCCCCGTCGACTTAAAAAGCAAAGTGTTGCTCAGTTCCAGATTTTAAAGCAGGGCCTTCCGTCGATCACTGTGTAACCGATGTGTTTGTTGTATGTTGGCCAAATCCTTGTGATGACCGGATTCGAAATATTTATCCGCAAACCAAGAACCACTAAACCAGTGCGCATTAGCCACCTCCAACGAGAAGTTGGGATAAGGCAGTACAAGGAAATGTAAAATTAAGACAAAATCAAGCTGACACAAAAGAATTAGCCAAAGTCATAGTAATAATTTCAGAACTTTATGACGACAGCAATGGCACTTTTGTTCGTAAGTTAAGAGCTTTTCATAGTCCATTTAACAAGTATTTAATATATTTAACCTATACAGCATACCAGCTCAGAATGCCTGATACAGCAATTTAAGGTAAAGCCAGACCACCGGTCTGACTGCAGCCCTTTCATCCACCGCGGCACTACGACGAGACGGTGAGGGGGTGGGGCGAGGGGTGGCGTCCCTAGGGTCCTCACTCGCCCCGGCCGCCTTCTACCCTCAGGTCACTATAATGACGATAACCTTGATGTAACACATCGTCAGTGGCTACAGCTTCTCATTTCAGACGAACTTCGTGATTCGATATCTCACTTGAGTGCAAGGTTGCAAATTCAGTCATTAGTAAGGTTCACTTCAAAATGTTGTGTTAACGATTATGACAGGAAAAATATTAGCTGCTAACGACTCATCAAGTGCATTAGGAGAGCGACAGAAAATGAATGTCTGGAAGGAGCAGAGATTAATCTTATATGAGCTGTGTGTATTACTCTTCACAAAATGGTCATCTTCGACATTCAAGAAATGTTCAAAACAAACTGTTAACTTACACCAGGAGCACCGAACGAAAAGCGGTGCGCCACATTGATCATCAAGATGAAGGCGAATTCGTTGGGAGTTACAAACCGTACAGGACGTTCAGCTAGGTATTCACACTTAAAGAATGCATATAGAATCGTATTGGTCTAATGGGGTGATGAGAACTGATGGAATGTGATGGCATGCAACCGAATGCGTAACAGTCTGTTGTGGAGCTTATCGTGAAACTGGCTTGCCTTAAATGCGTAGCTGCAGACTGTGCGATAATGTTTTATAGGCACAGAAAAAACAACCAAATAAACATCCAGAAGCTGAATTGGTCCAGTGGTTCCAGAGGGTATGAGTTGCAAATCACACACTTTTCGGGAAGGATATTTTGCTCTAAAGGAGTACGATTTTTACACTCAGACCACGAATCGAGCAAAAGAAAATTACTTTGACCCGCTGTTGGCCAAAAGCAGCACTCATACCATAGTCGTAATTCTCTTACACTCATTTTCACACTCTTGCTTGCTGTGACATAAATATTCCCTACTGCCCTTGCAAGACCACGCACACATGAAAAAATCGAAGGCAGCAGGGCATCTCCAATTTCTCGCAGCAATAAATAACTTCCCAGCCAATTTACCATCCAGATTAATAGTCGGCATAACTTGAAACACGTATGTTGTGCGGCGGCGATGGCGAGGCATTGTAGAATCTCTGACCAGAGAGCATGTAGTTGGTGCAGTTGCGCTCCACTCGCAGTAACGAGCAGTAGTCTGTTGGAAGTAGTAGCCGAGTGAGGTACCGAGCGGGAGTCTGTCAGTAGTGGTAGCGCAGAGCAGTCGGCGGGCGTCGGCACCGCAATGGTCGAGATTCAGGACAAGGTATATTATTAAGCAGCATCGCGCTCAGCTAGTAATGTAAATTAAATGTAATGAACTTTAAAGAATCGCCCCAATAATAATTTTGATTTAAAAGCAATTTTTTAACAAAGAATCATTCGATTTCCTTCCATTTCCTTTAAACAAAAAAATTCAATTAACTTCAAAAAATTTAGTTATTGGGATACATCTGCTGCAAGCTGTGGCGCAGAATAAGAGCAGAATTTTGACATGCAGTTATATTAAGGTAAGAAATTAATTCTGATTTTTGCACAGGGCCAAAGACCGACATTTCGGTTAAGCTGAGTTTTGATTGTCACTGTAGTTCCATTGTCATGGGATCATGTTTCATTATTTTATGCGAACTTATACTTGCGTCAGATTGCTAATTTTTGTTTAATTGTCATTGTCATTAATATTTTTGCGGGAAGGTTACACTTGGCTCCATTTCTATTAAGTATTGTCTTTCAAAATTTCTGTGGGGAGGTTACACTTGGCGACACCCAGTCCAGGATCGTATTTCGTGAGAATCTTTTGAAAAACAGTCAGATATCTGCTCTTATTTGCTTAAATATAATTATAATTTGGCGCAACGCTTTTACTAATTTGTGACTTTCTTTCCTCAGATCATCGGCGATTCGTTGCTCTGTTGTATTTGTGTGTTGCTTTTGTATTGTGCTTATTTCTTTTGTGAATATTTGTGTCTATTGTGAAAATGCCGCGAAAGACAGTGAATAGTGTATCGCGAGGCATTATGAACGAAATTACCGTGTTAAACAACGTGACCAATAGTACTAGTGACACGCAGTGTAATGATGACAATGCTGTGTTCACTAACAGTCAGTGCGTTCCAATCGCGAATGACGACTTTTACCCTAATGATGAACAAGAGAACTCAATTGTCTCCTCTGTTAATTTGACGACAATCGATGACGAGGGACGCTCTGTTGTAATGAGCGCTGCCCAGGTTAACACACCCGGTTTGGAAAATTCAAGTAACGAACAGACAAATTTATCTAATGAAAATGGGCAGTGTACACAAAGTACGCCGGATTTATTTAATTCCGAAATAATGTCTGACAGTACACATCCGACTGACAAACCTTTTTGTGAATCTCAGAATAACCAAATGGTTACACAAAATGAGACAATTCCAGATCCAGCATTGATTAACACAGAGAGCAGAAATGCTAATTTTTTATCGGATCCAATTATGGCATTTTTGCAACAAAATTTCAGACAACTTAGTGAACAGAACAAACAGTTTAATGAAAAACAAGACAAACTTAGTGAACAGGTCAGACAACAGAGTGAAGATTTCAGACAACTTAGAGAACAGAACAAACAAGACAACGAAAATCTTAAACAACACTTAAATGAAAGATTAGACAACAATGATGAAAATCTCAAACAGCTTAGTGAACAAATTAGAGACGTTGCTGCGCAGTGTCATGATACCAAGGAACAGTTACGCGAGGAAATTGAGGCTTGTTCAAAGAAAAGTAGCGAAGAAGTTAGATCTGTTGCGCAAGAATTAAGGGAAATGCAAACAGCTACAACAGAAACACTTAGAGCGGAAATTAGCGGAGTCGCTAAACAATGCTCTGAAAAAGCTACACAATTACGCGACGAGTTTAAAGCAATGACGGTAGAACTTTCGCGCACAATGGATGAAAAGATAGACGCGAAATTCGAACAACAGAACACTCAGATTAACGAACGTTTTAGTCTTCACATACAAAACAGTGATACGCGTTTCCGCAAATTTATTGAGGACCAAAATAAAGTAAAACGTCAAGTAATGGAAACAATCACTGCTCAGAGACAGGAAGACAAACGTAAAATGTTTGCGAAGGCGAAAACATATGTAGACAATAATATTGCCACAGTGTCCGACGAAATTAATACATTCAAACAGTCGAACACAGAATTACGTGACGAAATTTCCGATCTTAAATCAAAAACAGATACACACACAATAGATATTCAAACAGTGACCGACAGACTCGAACAATTAGAACTAACACAGGATTCCGATGTCGTCAAAGCTGACGTTAAAAAACTGAACGAAACTACACGTAAATTGCAAAAACAGATTAATGACACTGACACTAAAACCGATGATCAGGTAAAAATACTGACTGAAAAATGTGATGAACTGGCCAGTCGTTTTGACGTCATCGAAAGTACTAATGACAATAAATCAGACGATACTTCACCGGTTTCATTTAACCAAACACCTGAATTTCAAAATTTACAGCAGACAATTAATGAGATCGATTCGTCTAATAACACCTTGCGTAGAAAGTTGTCAAGTTTACAACAAGAAGTAACAGAGATGAAAAATATTTCGGTTAATAACACATCACAGCAGACGCCACTATTCGAACATTTGTCAGACTCGCGCAGCGCGCATAATTTGAGTAATCTACAGAGAGTACGGGCCTTAGATTCCGAACAACCACAGTTCAATAGATTCTCCTACAATCCTGAACCTGTTCCATCACACAGAGACGATAATTTCGATTACAAACATTTTCTGTCAGTAAGAAAATTTAAAGTGTTTAAGAATGACAGAACACAGATTCACCCACTGGATTGGATTCAACAATTTAGCTTTGCTTTTCCACCGACTTGGCCCGTTACGCATAAACTTGAATTTATTTGCAGCTTTCTGGAAGGCGAACCGGCAACTCGTATGAGGCCGATCGCGAGACAATGTTACTCAGTAGAAGAATTTCAGAATGCTTTTCTATCAGCGTATTGGTCGAAGACGACACAGCGCGGAATTAAAGATCAGTTAATCAGTTTACCGAATTATGAGAACTCCAATTTTCCCAGTGTGACGCAATTTTTTGAGCACATGGTCCAGCAAAATCAGTATTTAAGTGAACCGTACAGTGAATCTGCACTTATACAATTATGTATCTCTAAATTACCGCGGTCATTAAGAGTGTCACTTTTAACAGGTCAACAAAAAGAAAATATTTCGGCATTCAGGGATCTGTTGCAGCTTTTAGAAGTGCAGCAATCTGATTATTCCTTTGTAAACAAAAATTTTTCGTATAACAACCAAGGCCAACAAACGTACAGCAATTATGATCAGACACGTAATTTCAATGGTAGAAGTGATAGACGCTTTAGGACTGACAACCACCAGAACTTTGGTAACAGACAAAATTCTAATTATCGGTATCGTCGAAATTATGAGCAACAGGAACCACATTTTGGTAACAATAGACGTTTTCCGCCACAACAACATGAAAGTCAGCCGGTTAGCATACCTAACCAACAATGGAATGCACAAGGTCAACCAGGCTTTAATGTTTCACCGCGTGCACGTGTAGTCCCTGATACAACAAATAGTAACGCACGGCAGCAAGGAAATAACTACGTACAGAGAACACAGTATTTCAATTCCTATCGCAATGCACCGTATAGGAATGAGTATCACGACAGACGTAAAAATGATGAGCACAATTATCAGCGTACGTTTAATAACAGTCGGTCATACCAACAGCAAAATTGTCCACAAGAACCTATTCTCATGAATGAACCCGACAGTAGGTATCATCCAGAGCGTAATGCGTCTGGAAGAAGTACTAGAACTGTTCAAATTGTACAAATGCCACAACATCCTCCTGATAATAATAACACGTCAGATAGAATCTGACTAGATACTGTACAGGACGCATCTTCCAATAACACAAGCACTACTTTTGACACGCAAAATGTTATTCACGAAAATGTTATTACTTTCGACGATATCAGAGACACTCTTTTGCAGGAAAGACCAGTTGTTCAGAAAACCATTTCACATCCTGTCATCGAAATTAAAATTGGTTCATCGAAATTTTCAGCAGTAATCGATTCCGGATCACCTATGTCAGTTATAAATGAGGAGACTTTTAATGAGTGCAACAAAGAGAATACCTATCCCACATTACCTTTAGGCAAAACCAAAGTAAAAGGAGCAGTATCAAGTAAAGGTGTAGACGTTAAATTACAGACACATTTGTCATTTTGTATTGGAGGTCATACTTTTCATTCAGATTTTTGGATTGTTCCTTTATTGACAACAGACGTAATTTTAGGTACTAATTTTCTCGTACAACACGATGCAGTGGTTGATTTTCAGAATTCCTATTTAATGTTAAAAGATGAAAATGTGCAATTGGCTTTAGAGTTTCAGCATTCATTATCTGCGGAAGAACAAACAATTAACTGCACAGAGGTCATTTCCGCAACACGTAACATAGACTGTAAGCCCGCATTGTTCACAGACACGTACGTACATAACTATAATACTCCAGACGAAGATGACTACGACGTAATGCAGATGATTACTGATAAGGTTAAAGAGAGCAGTGCAAATACAGACGACGAGCGAACGCAATTACACAAAATTCTTTTACAACAAGCTCCAGTTTTTGACAACATTCCTGGTACTATGTCCGGCTTTATGTATGAATTTCAAGTCAAACAGCACGACACATTTAAAGCAAAGCATTATCCCATTCCATATATCCATAGAGAACAAGTTAAAAAAGAGTTGCAGGATATGCTCGACCAAGGAATTATAGAACCGGCAGTTAGTCCGTACATAAACCCGCTACATATTGTTAAGAAAAAAGATGGCTCACTTCGCCTTGTACTTGATTCACGTCACATTAATGACATTATTATTAATGAAACAGATCGACCACAGACATTAGAGGAACTTCTACAGAAATTTCACGGTACAGCTATTTATTCCACATTAGATTTGAAATCGGGATTTTGGCAAATACAAATTCATCCGAATTGCAGAAAGTACACAGCTTTTCTCTGTTTTGGTGACTGTTATCAATTTTGCAAATTACCATTCGGCTTAACCATTTCTTCTGCTGCTTTTATTCGCGGTTTGAACACAATACTTCCGACAGAACTTAAAGACAGAATTACGACGTACGTAGATGACATTCTTATCGCAGAAGCTAACTGGTCTGAACACAATATGATTTTAGAACGACTGTTGCAAACTTTCCATGCACAAGGACTTACAGTTAATCTTAGTAAATCGCACTTTGGCAAAACTTCTATAAAATTTCTTGGACACGTAATTTCAGCAGAAGGCATTGCGCCTGATCCAGAAAAACTTCAAGCTCTACGTGACATTACTGTTCCTACAACGAAGAAACAATTACGCAGTTTTTTGGGCTTAATTAACTTTTTTCGCAAATTTATTCATCACTCTGCTTTAGACACGCCTAGATTATGCCAATTAACAGGTAAAAACACTATTTGGTTATGGGATAAGCAAGCACATTCTGAATTTGTGAATCTGAAACATGCTTTGTTGAATGCTCCACTTTTATCGCACCCAGATCTTACTCGAAATTTTTCTATTGCCACCGACAGTTCCAACACCGCTTTAGGCGTACACATTTTTCAGGAAATTGAAGAAGATGGTTCTACAGTAATTAAAAACATCGCATTTGCAAGCCGCATTTTGTCACCTGCTGAACGAAATTATTCCGTCACAGAATTGGAAACGTTATGTGTTGTATGGGCTTTTACGAGATTTCGGCACTTTCTTTATGGCAGACATACCACCGTATACACAGACCATAGAGCGATACAATTTTTACTTTCAGCTAAATTCACTCACGACAGGTTAAGTAGATGGAAACTTTATTTGCAGGAATTTAATTTTACAATAGTTCACATTCCCGGCACACAAAATGTAATAGCAGACGCATTATCCCGTTCTCTCAGCAACAATCAGCAAGACGTAGCAACCAACTTCTGCAAAGCAAATTTCAGTGTCATGTACATTCAGCAAGTAGCATTTGAAAATTTTATTTCGTCGTCACTACATGATATAGCACGAGAGCAAAGCAAAGACAATGTGTGGAAAGAAATTAAACACCTTTGGCAAGATAAGAATAATGTTACGATTAGGAACCACTACACTGTACGCAATGACATTCTGTTTCGCCGCTCTCATCCTGACAGCAACAATTGGTTATTATGCATTCCTGACGAACTGATTAACAAATTAATCTGGTACACTCATTTAAGTTACGCACATTATGGAGCCAGAAAATGTTTTCTTATACTGAGACAGAACTGTTATTTTTCGAACATGGAAAAACGTATACGACGAGTTTTAGCGTCATGTAAAATTTGCCAGAAACCTAATCAGACACCACTTCACACATTCCTCCATTATATCCCATTGTACCTGTTAAATTAAGACATATGGCCGCAGCAGATATTTTTGGTCCAATTCCGAGAACAAACAGAGGTTTTTGCTACATCTTTGTCGCTGTTGAACTCACTTCAAAATTTGTTACCTTCACTCCGTTACGTAAAGCTACTGCCAAAACTGTTTCGAAAGCATTTGTAAAACATTTTCTATTTCATGTAGGGCATGTGATGAAAGTAATTTCTGACAATGGACCACAATTTCGTTCTGCTGTATGGACACGCATGTTACGAGCTAGAAACATTTCTCCGATTTATATATCCAAGTACCACGCTTCTTCGAACCCTTGTGAACGATTAATGAAAGAAATTGGTAAACTGTGTAGAATATACTGCCACAAAAGACATGTTAATCGGGACACACACATACACTCATTCCAAGATGTAATTAATTCCATTCCAAATGAATCCACTATGCTATCTCCGTCTGTTATACTGAAAAACGTTGAACCACCAAACAAAATCAAAGAGTTAGTAAATTTTCCTAGATCACGTCGACTAAGACACCACGAAATAATTGACATTGCGCTGAACAACATCAAACGTGCCGCAGAGCGCCGGAGAAGACAGCAAAAACAGGTTTGTAGACGCCGAGACTTTCACGTTGGACAGAAGATATTAGTACGTACACACTATTTATCCAGCAAATTAAAAGGTAAGTGCAGTAAATTTGAACTTCTGTACGCAGGTCCATATCGGATTCGCAGCATTCCTCACCCCAATGTTGTACACGTCGAAACTCTGAGAACTAGGAAATCGAAAGGCAATCACCATATCTCCAATGTTAAACCGTTTATTGAATGAACATACTTTATGATTTATCACACTGTAATACATTTTCCAGATATTTATGTGAACAATTATTGATGATTATCGTATTTTTTCTTGGCAAGTGCCCGGCAAGGTAAGGTTAGCAGGTCGCTCTTCTTGTCGTTACACATCAGACCGTGCATATTTTCCAGATGAACTTACACATTTTTATGACCACTTATGAAATTATAATTATATGACTAATTACTGATGATGACTATCGTATTTTTTCTTGGCAAGTGCCCGGCAAGGTAAGGTTAACAGGTCGTTTTTCTTGTCGTTACATGTAATCACTAATCAAGACTTGTGTGTTAGTTAATGTCCTTCACCTTCTGACCTAACTACCTGAAATTATTGTAACATCCATTTGTCTTGTCCATCCTCATTATCATGGAGCACTATATTTGGTTTTTGCACTAATTCTACGTTGGTGTGCCGCCTCTTAAGAGCGTGGTGTTGACACGACATGCTGTCCACCACCGTAAGCGATGAAGACGTTATTATGGTCCCACTGTTTGGTGTACCTGGTATACTGCCAAATGATAGCATGGAATATTACTACGACGTTTCAGTGTCTTGATACGCTGATATATACTTCTGGGAACGGAACTGCAGATTGTATCACTTAGTGTTGTGATTCTGTGGAAAGATATGGACTTTCAGTGCAGCTGTGTGCAAACTAAAGTGCTACAACCATGATGCAATCCTTTCCTTTCCTATCCTAATAGTGAAAATCATTTTTAACTAACACCATTTATGTTCATGGCCTATACATTTTTTCTCGATTTGTTGAACTCCAGTGCGAGTACACTTATGTCACCTGTCGACATGATTTTTTGCTATTATGTTTATTTATTGTGAAAATACTAAAGACATTTTTTGATTTGTTCTGAAGTGCAGTATGTGTGCACTCTTGTCATCTATATTGTATATACTTTTTGTGATTTGATGATTTTACTACCCTTGCGTTTATTTGTTATAAAAATGTTCAAAAGTTTTCAGTGCATGTGCACTTATGTGAATATGTTTTCAACTGAACTCCAGTGCCTGTGCACTCTTCTCAATTTTCGATATGATTTGTGTTCATTCTGTATACTTTTTATGATTTATGTCATTTGTTACTCATTGTATATACATTTCGTCTTTTGCTGATATGTTCTCCACTGCAGTGCATGTGCACTCATGTCCCTTGTCAACATGATTTTGTTCAAAAAAAAAAAAAATGCTACAGAATCTTACAGTGCGTGTGCACTTTGTTATTTGTCAAATAATTTGTAAATACATTTTTCTGATTTGCTGATACGCTCTCTACTCATTGTACTTATATTTTGTCTTGTCTGTAATGTTTTGTAATCGGTGCATGTGCACAACATTTAATTCATGTACTACATCTGAATTTTTTTTGTAAAATGTAAAAGTTAATTAATTACAGAAAAATTTTGCCGCGATTGGCAAGTCCAAATGACTCACCATCGCTGCCAAATTTTTGCCCCCCCCAGTGGAGGGTTATGAAACACGTATGTTGTGCGGCGGCGATGGCGAGGCATTGTAGAATCTCTGACCAGAGAGCATGTAGTTGGTGCAGTTGCGCTCCACTCGCAGTAACGAGCAGTAGTCTGTTGGAAGTAGTAGCCGAGTGAGGTACCGAGCGGGAGTCTGTCAGTAGTGGTAGCGCAGAGCAGTCGGCGGGCGTCGGCACCGCAATGGTCGAGATTCAGGACAAGGTATATTATTAAGCAGCATCGCGCTCAGCTAGTAATGTAAATTAAATGTAATGAACTTTAAAGAATCGCCCCAATAATAATTTTGATTTAAAAGCAATTTTTTAACAAAGAATCATTCGATTTCCTTCCATTTCCTTTAAACAAAAAAATTCAATTAACTTCAAAAAATTTAGTTATTGGGATACATCTGCTGCAAGCTGTGGCGCAGAATAAGAGCAGAATTTTGACATGCAGTTATATTAAGGTAAGAAATTAATTCTGATTTTTGCACAGGGCCAAAGACCAACATTTCGGTTAAGCTGAGTTTTGATTGTCACTGTAGTTCCATTGTCATGGGATCATGTTTCATTATTTTATGCGAACTTATACTTGCGTCAGATTGCTAATTTTTGTTTAATTGTCATTGTCATTAATATTTTTGCGGGAAGGTTACACTTGGCTCCATTTCTATTAAGTATTGTCTTTCAAAATTTCTGTGGGGAGGTTACAAACTGTATATCAGTGCGTTAAGGCATTGATATTCGTTGATCTTGTTACAACTCTAATTTCCAGGGTTCCTTTCATTTGCATTTGCATTTCCTCTTCAAATCTCGATTGGTCGAAGTTGAAAGAAGATTCCTTACTGAACGATGGGGAAAATTTGTTTGTCTCATCTACAAATTTTCAGTCCTATTCCGCAGTTTGTTGTGCGTCGTTAAATTCACTTTTTGTGTGAAATTCCGTTATTTTACGTCTTCCAATTCTGTAGCACTGTTTGAAATTACGCAACCAATCAGTGCATCCCTTGAAATCACTGTAATATATGTCGTGCGCATTTTGATGCGTATAACTTCCCCCATGAACTATGGACCTTGCCGTTGGTGGGGAGGCATGCGTGCCTCAGCGATACAGATGGCCGTACCGTAGGTGCAACCACAACGGAGGGGTATCTGTTGAGAGACCAGACAAACATGTGGTTCCTGAAGAGGGGCAGCAGCCTTTTCAGTAGTTGCAGGGGCAACAGTCTGGATGATTGACTGATCTGGCCTTGTAACATTAACCAAAACGGCCTTGCTGTGCTGGTACTGCGAACGGCTGAAACCAAGGGGAAACTACAGCCGTAATTTTTCCCGAGGGCATGCAGCTTTACTGTATGATTAAATGATGACGGCGTCCTCTTGGGTAAAATATTCCGGAGGTAAAATAGTCCCCCATTCGGATCTCCGGGCGGGGACTACTCAAGAGGACGTCGTTATCAGGAGAAAGAAAACTGGCGTTCTACAGATCGGAGCGTGGAATGTCAGATCCCTTAATCGGGCAGGTAGGTTAGAAAATTTAAAAAGGGAAATGGATAGGTTAAAGTTAGATATAGTGGGAATTAGTGAAGTTCGGTGGCAGGAGGAACAAGACTTTTGGTCAGGTGATTACAGGGTTATAAATACAAAATCAAATAGGGGTAATGCAGGAGTAGGTTTAATAATGAATAAAAAAATAGGAATGCGGGTTAGCTACTACAAACAGCATAGTGAACGCATTCTTGTGGCCAAGATAGACACAAAGCCCATGCCTACTACCGTAGTACAAGTTTATATGCCAACTAGCTCTGCAGATGATGAAGAAATTGATGAAATGTATGACGAGATAAAAGAAATTATTCAGGTAGTGAAGGGAGACGAAAATTTAATAGTCATGGCTGACTGGAATTCGTCAGTAGGAAAAGGGAGAGAAGGAAACATAGTAGGTGAATATGGATTGGGGGGGAAGAAATGAAAGAGGAAGCCGCCTTGTAGAATTTTGCACAGAGCATAACTTAATCATAGCTAACACTTGGTTCAAGAATCATAAAAGAAGGTTGTATACCTGGAAGAATCCTGGAGATACTAAAAGGTATCAGATAGATTATATAATGGTAAGACAGAGATTTAGGAACCAGGTTTTAAATTGTAAGACATTTCCAGGGGCAGATGTGGATTCTGACCACAATCTATTGGTTATGAACTGCAGATTGAAACTGAAGAAACTGCAAAAAGGTGCGAATTTAAGGAGATGGGACCTGGATAAACTGAAAGAACCAGAGGTTGTAGAGAGTTTCAGGGAGAGCGTAAGGGAACAATTGACAGGAATGGGGGAAAGAAATACAGTAGAAGAAGAATGGGTAGCTCTGAGGGATGAAGTAGTGAAGGCAGCAGACGATCAAGTAGGTAAAAAGACGAGGGCTAATAGAAATCCTTGGGTAACAGAAGAAATATTGAATTTAATTGATGAAAGGAGAAAATATAAAAATGCAGTAAATGAAGCAGGCAAAAAGGAATATAAACGTCTCAAAAATGAGATCGACAGGAAGTGCAAAATGGCTAAGCAGGGATGGCTAGAGGACAAATGTAAGGATGTAGAGGCTTGTCTCACTAGGGGTAAGATAGATACTGCCTACAGGAAAATTAAAGAGACCTTTGGAGAGAAGAGAACCACTTGTATGAATATCAAGAGCTCAGATGGCAACCCAGTTCTAAGCAAAGAAGGGAAGGCAGAAAGGTGGAAGGAGTATATAGAGGGTTTATACAAGGGCGATGTACTTGAGGACAATATTATGGAAATGGAAGAGGATGTAGATGAAGATGAAATGGGAGATAAGATACTGCGTGAAGAGTTTGACAGAGCACTGAAAGACCTGAGTCGAAACAAGGCCCCGGGAGTAGACAACATTCCATTAGAACTACTGATGGCCTTGGGAGGGCCAGTCATGACAAAACTCTACCATCTGGTGAGCAAGATGTATGAGACAGGCGAAATACCCACAGACTTCAAGAAGAATATAATAATTCCAATCCCAAAGAAAGCAGGTGTTGACAGATGTGAAAATTACCGAACTATCAGTTTAATAAGTCACAGCTGCAAAATACTAACACGAATTCTTTACAGACGAATGGAAAAACTGGTAGAAGCGGACCTCAGGGAAGATCAGTTTGGATTCCGTAGAAATGTTGGAACACGTGAGGCAATACTAACCTTACGACTTATCTTAGAAGAAAGATTAAGAAAAGGCAAACCTACGTTTCTAGCATTTGTAGACTTAGAGAAAGCTTTTGACAACGTTAACTGGAATACCCTCTTTCAAATTCTGAAGGTGGCAGGGGTAAAATACAAGGAGCGAAAGGCTATTTACAATTTGTACAGAAACCAGATGGCAGTTATAAGAGTCGAGGGGCATGAAAGGGAAGCAGTGGTTGGGAAAGGAGTGAGACAGGGTTGTAGCCTCTCCCCGATGTTATTCAATCTGTATATTGAGCAAGCAGTAAAGGAAACAAAAGAAAAATTCGGAGTAGGTATTAAAATTCACGGAGAAGAAGTAAAAACTTTGAGGTTCGCCGATGACATTGTAATTCTGTCAGAGACAGCAAAGGACTTGGAAGAGCAGTTGAACGGAATGGACAGTGTCTTGAAGGGAGGATATAAGATGAACATCAACAAAAGCAAAACGAGGATAATGGAATGTAGTCGAATTAAGTCTCGTGATGCTGAGGGAATTGGATTAGGAAATGAGACACTTAAAGCAGTAAAGGAGTTTTGCTATTTGGGGAGCAAAACAACTGATGATGGTCGAAGTAGAGAGGATATAAAATGTAGACTGGCAATGGGAAGGAAATCGTTTCTGAAGAAGAGAAATTTGTTAACATCTAGTATAGATTTAAGTGTCAGGAAGTCGTTTCTGAAAGTATTTGTATGGAGTGTAGCCATGTATGGAAGTGAAACATGGACGATAACCAGTTTGGACAAGAAGAGAATAGAAGCTTTCGAAATGTGGTGCTACAGAAGAATGCTGAAGATAAGGTGGGTAGATCACGTAACTAATGAGGAGGTATTGAATAGGATTGGGGAGAAGAGAAGTTTGTGGCACAACTTGACTAGAAGAAGGGATCGGTTGGTAGGACATGTTTTGAGGCATCAAGGGATCACAAATTTAGCATTGGAGGGCAGCGTGGAGGGTAAAAATCGTAGAGGGAGACCAAGAGATGAATACACTATGCAGATTCAGAAGGATGTAGGTTGCAGTAGGTACTGGGAGATGAAGAAGCTTGCACAGGATAGAGTAGCATGGAGAGCTGCATCAAACCAGTCTCAGGACTGAAGACCACAACAACAACAACGTAGTACGTCACTACCATGCACATCTCTTAACTGTATCGGACATCCTTGAAATCCACAAACACCAGTTTCTGTAACAAGTGTACTTGTCCTCCCTTTGAATACTCGAAGTTTTTCTTATGCATTACACGTCATATTGCTGCGGACTTATTCGACATCTCTTCATAACGGTTTTTTCTTTTTTTAAAAAAACTGTGCTGTGGATGATCTTTTATGAACCTAATTATGTTTAGTTTCCTCCCCGCCCCCCCGCCCCCCCCCCCCCCCCCCCCGACAACAATTGTCCTTTACTACGTTTTACTGTAGACGAGATTTGTGGCTTCCTGTCCTACAAGGACGAAGAACTACATGACTCGACAGCTGTTTCAGTATCTCTTTCGGCTGTTAAGCACGTATCGTCATCGTTGTAAACCTCATGTACGTTGTCCGGACAGTCGAGAGTGTACGACAGCACACATTCCACTGACTGATCTTGCAATAACGCAAATATTTTATCTGCCACTTCTTTCTCCTCTGCGAAATTCCTTGCGTTTCTTTATGACGAAACATCAACTTCGGCAAAAGTTGTCGTAGACATAATGCAATGTTTGTTTTGCCTATCGTTGCCATTGCTCTGTTTGTATCAGCACCACTAGCATTGTAACACTGTTGTCAATTACTCGTCGACTAACCAATTCGACTACGCTCCGTAGCCTCACACTGTGCTCACCATTGCATACCTGCAGATACGCTCCCTGTTGTCGTTAACGGCCATTATTGTGGCTACGTGGTAGACTTTTCAATTGAAGACAACGTTTTTTCTATAAATACCAGACGCATTCTGATCATGACCAGCACTTACTATGTACTTACATCTTTAGTTTGACGTTGATACTACATCGGAATATTTTATGGTATGTATGGCTGTTACTCTTGGCTGTTAATCATGTAAACACTTTTTATCTTTCTTATGTAGCACCTTTTTAACCTTCCTTCGTATCTATTTTTCAACAGTTTTCATTAAATATGTAGTGGTTTTTTCACTCTCCAATATAAATTCTGCACTTACGGTCCTTTCATTGCTTGTAACGATTATGATCGCACAATCTACTATAGCACTTGACAGAGGCCAAGTAGCGTACTATGATGAGACGCTTATCTCTCTCGTGGAGCTGCCCTGTCTGCACAGTTTACTGTACGCACCATTCCGTGGCTGTTCGCCTTACTTCCGCCAGGCAGTCGGCAGAATGTTTGTGATCATTGGTCCATCGACAATCTGACCATTTATATAATTATTTTAGCGCAATACAGAGAGAATTTAGTATAACACTGCTGTTACTGTGAGTTGCTTATTTCATTCGTTAAGATGCTGTTGCTTTAGCTAATTTCCTGTTTTATTTAACTGCAGGCAACTTGGAGATGTTCTAACAATGAAACTAATCGTAGTACAATAAAAAAAATGGTTCAAATGGCTGTGAGCACTATGGGACTTAACATCGCAGGTCATCAGTCCCCTAGAACTTAGAACTACTTAAACCTAACTAACCTAAGAACATCACACACATCCATGCCCGAGGCAGGATTCGAACCTGCGACCGTAGCAGTGTAGTACAATAAAAGTAGGTTTGATTAATCATTAAATACGAATACCTTTTTTGCAACTGATGGATGATAATCCAACCAAAGGACATCACGGATCTATAGTGACCAGCTCATTCTGGGGAGCAGACTTACCTCTGACTGAAAATATATGGAACACTCTAGATCACAATACTGCAATACACTGGTAATCTCTGGAGAACACTTCGCTAGCAAAGGAAGGCGCTATCCCAGGTCATGCTGGATAAGCTGATGCAAAGCACAAGGGATGTTCTATAAGTAATGCAACACGTTTCTTTCTGAAAGTTGCTTATTGAGGATTCTAATACACAATACTTTTTATGAAGACAGTAACTGTTCTCGAAAGAACAGATACCATTGGTGATCGTGCAGCTTCTCTAGAATAAATGATAATTATTTGAAACCTCAGCTTCTGACAGGTGTTGTTGATATACCTCGATGGGGACAGTTGAAAATGTGTGCTCCGCAATGTGCCGAGGTATATCAACAACACCTGTCGGCATGAGGGCTTCAATTAATTATCATTTATTCTAGGGAAGCTGCACAGTCATCAATGGTATCTGTTCTTTCGAGAACAGTTACTATCTTCATATATAGTTAAAGGTTACAGCGAGACCGCTACGGTCGCAGGTTCGAATCCTGCCTCGGGCATGGATGTGTGTGATGTCCTTAGGTTAGTTAGGTTTAACTAGTTCTAAGTTCTAGGGGACTAATGACCTCAGAAGTAGAGTCCCATAGTGCTCAGAGCAGTTTTTAGTTATAGGTTACCCGGCCATTGACCTTCGTCTGTGCGAATGCGCTCAGGTTGCCCGCACTCTTACGGGAATCGTCACCCTAGTGGGCGCGGGTAACGAGTGGATGGGCAAACATCTATTAGGTACATTACGTATGTAGATTGTGGACAGTTGGGAATGTGGGTCTCACGGGAAGCGTGCAAGGGATAAGTCTCTGCAGTCGTGCTATTCATCTGTATCCTCAGTGGCTCAGATGAATAGAGCGTCTGCCCTGTAAGCAGGAAATCCCAGGTTCGAGTCCCCGTCGGGGCACACATTTTCAACCGTCCCCATCGAGGTATATCAACACCACCTGTCGGCAGCTGAGGGTTTCAATTAATTTTCATTTACAATATTATTTCCTCCTTCTCTGGCTACAAAATCCTATTTTTATACATGATCTCCGTTCAGTGCGACCGTCTTACACCACCTTACTGAGATGACCTGTATATGCCAATATGGTACCACTGTACTGGGCGACATCGGAGCCAGTGTCTTGCTGTGTCAGTAACCTACCCATCATACAAGTACTGCTCTCCGTAGAGTGCATCTTTCATTGGGCCAAACAGATGGAAGTCTGAAGGTGTGAGACCCGGGCTATAGGGTAGATAAGGACGAACAGTCCAATGAAGTTCAGTAAGCTCCTGTCTGCTACACAGTCATGTATGAGGCCGTGCATTGTCACAGAGAAGTTCGTATGCATTTTTGTGGCACGTGTCAACTCTGCAGGAGATACAGCTGTGTGCGGCCAGCCGGTACGCGGGAGATTGGACAGGTTTGCGCGACCTTGTTGCGATAATGACAGACGCCTCGCCAAACAACCTACCGTGTTTTGTTCACTGCCAGGTCTCCGCAGATATTCTGCAAGCGTCTATGAATACCTGAGGTACTCCGGTTTTCCGCCAAAAGAAACTCCATGACAGCTAACTGCTTGGAACGCGTCTACACTACAGACGCCATTTTGAAGGCCACGTATAGCGCCGCCACCTATCGGAACTTCATGAAAGTATAGGGGATGAAGAGGGAAATTCCATGATGTCCCACAACAAAATCCGTATTTTTTCAATCGAAACTGGCCGAGGAAAACATGCATGACATTAATTGTTAAATGCCCCTCGTGTTTGGAGATATTACGTACCCCGTATCACTTTTTCCGAGTGCATCAGACTCCGAATTGACGTTTTGTATGCCACTGTCAGTGGACACAACACGTATTAATTTCCACTCACGGTTAATGGTCGGTTTTCCAGTATATTTAGTCTCTTTGTGACTGTATCACGTGTCACAGTATTGCTAGGGCACCATTTAGTGTACACACTATCGTCGTACCTAAAGCCGTTGGCACACGGACCGTGCTGTCGAACGTTAACGTTGAGCGTGCCGAGTTCAATGTGCTGGTGAGCGCTCAGAAACGATGTGACTTGTGCATATGGTACCTGGGCCCCAACGTGGTATACGTGATCGCAACATGGTCCAATGGCAGTCGTCGGCTGTATCTGCCTCGTAAATCACACTGTTAACGAAATGGATGATCGCAAAATTCCCATATTAGCTCTGTTAAATCGTACTTTTTGCTCCCTTGTTCATATGCTAATTAGGTTGATCTGTCTGTAGTATATAAAAATAAAAAGTTCAATATCCGTGAAAATATTGTAAGGTAAAAAGGAAAGTACCATATCCGGTCAGTAAGGACATCGGCTTATAAAAGTTCCATTACAAACAGTACAATACAAATTTACAATAGTTCTGCACATAAGATAAAAATTATTTCATCATGCTCACTTTTTAGTAAAACCCTAAGGTCATTCTTACTTGATTACTATGCATGCCCAGCAGCAGAATATCTACATGTGAGTTGCAAAACTTAAAGGGAGAAAAGGGCAAAATATTTTACTGCAAGTAGTGTAAGGTGTCCTGTAGATTAAGCCAATAGAACAAACTCACCCCTCAGAAAGAACGCACTTATATTTATATAACATTGAATATTATAGTATATTCTCGTATTAAAATAATAAGAAGGTATCAGAACCTGTTAAAAACGCGAAGATTAGAAAAAAAAATTAGGTGCAGTTGGACGGGAACCACCATCACTTCAGAATTTCGCTACGAAACTTTCGCTACACAACGGCGGATGATAAGAGACAAAAAGTTTACTATTTGCAGAATACTTTAATTGTAGTTACATAACTAATAGAGATTTAATCATAACAAATTGTACCATGAACAATGCGCTGTTAATGAATTCTCAACATGCTGTTGATTTCAAATGGGATACTCCTACAATACGCAAGTTACAATAATTCTTTTACACGAATATGACGTTTCTCGTCATTTTATCACAACGAATGACACAATTAACGGAGGTTTTCGAGAGCTCTGCAGTTTGTTTGTGCTCAGAAACGGCATATATACTTATGGGCTTCAACTGGGAGCCAATATGGCGCCTCACAACTCTGTACCGAAGGGAGATGGCGCGCATGTGACGTAGATGGCGTCCTGCCATCTCATTGGACTATGTTCAAAAGCACGTTCAGAATATCTGACATGCTAGATTTTGCTCTGCACGTTCGTAAAGATTCCCCAACGTGCTGCTTCCACGCTATGACGTCAGAAACTCGGCACGCTCAACGTTCGGATGCACAGCCCCTGTGCCTGCGGCTTAACATTGTTTCGTGTATCTCGAGGCTCTCTCGACTTACTGCTAAGACTGTACGATGCAGCACTGATGGACAGAAAAGGCCCGGCCGCAGTTCTTACCGACTCCGTACTTGGCGTGGTAGTAGGCCTTGGTGAAGTCGTCCCAGTCGGTGAGCACGACCTTGCGGCCGAAGCAGTTGATGCAGGCGCCGATGGCCAGGTCGGAGTCGCGGTAGAAGTTGTGCGGCGTGGCGGCGGCGCAGCCGAGGGCGTCGGCCACGTAGCGGTAGTTGGTGGGCCCCTCGCCCTTGCCCGCGCTCGACAGCACGTTCAGCAGCGTCAGCGGCGACTCCGACCCCACCGGCGGCAGCGCCTCGAACGTCTTCACACCACACAGTTTGCTTCTACCACTTACTCACCTACTTGGTTCACTGTTAATCACGCACATGCAAAAGCGGCACAGTAATTAAAAAAAAATAGTTCAGTAAGTCACAAATCACACTCCTCAAAATTTAACAACTTATGTGAGGTATGCACAATGTTTCTCTGACCTGGTGTTCACCGTGGAACGTATTAACCTTAATAAGATACCCCACTCTGAGTAACAAGGAGCCACACCGCACAAAATATTATTTACCTCGTTAACAGAGCACACTGGTCGCGGAGCGTTGTAGATGGTATAGATCTGTAACCAGACTGTCATAACGCCTCTGCCACTGACATAGGTCATGCAATGAAGAAAGAAAGGAAGATTGCAGTTTAAGGGTAACAGGAATTAAAAATCCATTGAAATAAGGAATTCTTTTTTAAAAATGAAGAACAAACCGCCTTTAGTCACAAGTTGCATTTATTTACTGCACTACGCATTTCGAGCCCTGGAGGCTCATCTTCAGGTGCTTTTTAGTGATTTACATCAGGTTTTTTAGTTGTTTGCCTGTTGATATTACATTTTTGTGTTACAACATGGTATATTGTAGATATAAGTTTAACAGCGTTAATAATATGAAACTAACTTACAGTTTAACATTGCATGATGTCTGCTTCTGTTGTGCAGTTGGTATACACAATACACATCTTTAATTTTGCAGTAGATACTGGGATATATACATAGTCACACACTTTTTCGCACATTTTAGTAGCAGAACGTAAACATGCCAAAGATTCTCGTTCATATAGCTGTTCTACTTCTAAATATAATCGATTTTCTTGTTTCATAGTAGATAATATGATACAGTATTACTAGTACACAGATATTATTAAAATAATTATTTGGTACCATGTTGTAGGTTGTTAGCTGTTTGTATTATTAAAGATTTGATTCCTCAGGAAAAAGTAAACTTTTGAAGGTCTAGAAAAAATTGTGGCTGTTAAACTCTGTTTGTTCATTCAACAAGTTTTCGGAATATTTTTCTTTGTGTAGCATTATTTCTAACTGTTCTAGTAGATTAAGTTTTTTACTGTTGGGTTCTGTGTGAAGTACAGTTAGGCTGTTGTGGATGTCGTCAAGTCTGTGTTTATTAATATACATGTGGTTAGCTATTGTAGATTTTTGAAAATGGTTTAGTGGAAAGGCGTCGGTGTGTTCTTTATACCGTGTGTGGAAGGTTCTTCCAATTTTTCCTATGTAAAATGCAGGGCAACTGTTACATTGTAATTTATATATTCCACTGTCTTGTGTTATTGGCTTGTTTGTGTTCACTGTGTGAGGTAAGTGGTATCCAAGTTTGCTGCTTGTGGAGAAAGATATTTTAATATTCGTTTTTTTAATAAGTTAGCTACTTTTTGTGATACTGTGCCTAAGTATGGAATGCTTGTGAAGATTTGTTTTGTGTCGGTAGTTCTCTTTTCAGTGTTTTTGTGAGTGATGTTGGTCTGCATTTTATCAATTGATTTTACAGAGTAACCATTATTTACTGTAATTGTTTTGATAGTATCTATTTCTTGTGTTAGTGCTTTGGGTTTTAAAGGTAATGTATGCGCCCTGTTCAACATTGATCTACATGCAGCATACTTATATGTGTTCGGGTGATATGAAGATTCATGTATTGTGATGTCAGTGTAGGTTAGTTTTCGGTAAATGTACAAGTTATGTTCTTGTTGTTCATTCACAATTGTGAGGTCTAAGAAATTTATGGATTGATTTGTTTCATGTTCTATTGTGAACTTTATTTTATTGTGGAGTGAGTTGAATGATGTGAGGAGTTCTTCAAGTTCATCTTTAGTGCCATCATCTACAATATACCATGTTGTAACACAAAAATGTAATTCAACAGGCAAACAACTAAAAAACCTGATGTAAATCACTAAAAAGAACCTGAAGATGAGCCTCCAGGGCTCGAAATGCATAGTGCAGTAAATAAACGCAACTTGTGCCTGAAGGCGGTTTGTTCTTCATTTTACGAAAGTAAAACAGTCGCGGGCGACACACTGAAAAACAATGGATAAAAAAATGGTTCTGAGCACTATGGGACTTAACTTCTAAGGTTATCAGTCCCCTAGAACTTAGAACTACTTAAATCTAACTAACCTAAGGACATCACACACATCCACGCCCGAGGCAGGATTCGAACCTGCGACCGTAGCGGTCGCGCGGTTCTGGACTGTAGCGCCTAGAACCGCTCGGCCACTCCGGCCGGCACAATGGATAAAATGAATTCTTTTTTAGTGATAAGTTACACCCCAATCCTTCCTGAACCAGAATATGTATGGCTTTTATACCTTATATTAACAGGACAATAAGAGCATTTTCTAAACAACATGCCCATTCTCCCTTCTGTCGGCTGTCAATTGAGTTATGTTTATCCCAGCTGGAGCAGACGCTCCTTACCTTTGTTCTGTAACCACTACGTCGAAAGTTGGTCAACTTGGCGCTAAGCGAGAGTAGGTAACAGCTAAAATCAGTTCACCGTTCTGTTTTCGTTTCACTCGTAGTCGTGATTTGAAATAGTACTTGATTTTAGGAGGGAATCTTCCTGTGTTAATAGTTTTGTTTTATCTATGCAGATCGTAAATATTGGCAGAATAGGAATTTCAACAGTAGAAATAAGGTTAAAGGTAAAAGACGATCCCTATCATTCTTTCGGTTCGAAGGGCTACGAGTCATGGTGTAAGTTCAAAATGGTTCAAATGGCTCTGAGCACTATGGGACTCAACTGCTGAGGTCATTAGTCCCCTAGAACTTAGAACTAGTTAAACCTAACTAACCTAAGGACATCACAAACATCCATGCCCGAGGCAGGATTCGAACCTGCGACCGTAGTGGTCTTGCGGTTCCAGACTGCAGCGCCTTTAACCGCACGGCCACTTCGGCCGGCATGGTGTAAGTATCAGAGAGCTAGTGTAACTGGTGATGTATATGAACATAACAATTCCGTACCAATGTCAGTAGCAAATGTTCTGACACCTATCTTGAGAGAGTTAGCTAGCAAAAACTTGCTTGCTAAATGCATCCACGGGAGAACACAAAATCCCATCGAAGGTTTCAATAACTGTGTGTGCGAACGCTTGCCTAAAACTGTATTTGTGAGCCTCAAGCCCCTAAAAACTGGTGTCATGTATGCAGTGTTGTGTTTCAGTGATGGGTCAGACAGCAGGCTGAAAGTTTTCATTGCATAGAATCTAGGGTGAACATGAAGAATGCGCTTCTGTCATTTGAGCATCTGAGGGTGCAGGCGGCTGAGAAAAGTGCACTACAAACAACAAAAGAGGCCAGAATTAAAAACGAGGACCTTCAAACGTAAAATGCAGGATACAGAAACCCGCAACGATGACAACTATGGATCTGTCTAGTCTAAACTTTGAATGTAGGTTGAAAAGATTTGTATCAAAGACATAAAGTGCATTTTCCTGAAAGTATGACATAGGTACAATTTTCTCTGAAAGTAATATATCTTTATTCACGGAACTTGGTACAGAGTTTAATTACATCACTTTGAATAAAATGTAATAGAGTTACGGCATTCGAGTAAACGGTTTGACAAATATTTAGAAATTATTTTATTAAATGCCAGTTTTTTTAGGTAACAAACATATTTTCGAGTATCTGCTGTGATAACAATGCTACTGTCATAGAAGTAAAACAACTTGCATAAAAATACGAAAACTTACGCATGTTTCAAATTTGGTTTGATTTAACAAATAGTTTTTGAGATAAATCACCAATGTTAGTATGGTGAATCAAAGGATATTCGCTCACGACTGGGTCCTCTTAATGTCCCATCGACATCGAGGCCGTTAGAGAAGGAGCACAAGCTCGCTCTGTTTGAAGGATGGGGACGGTGATCGGCCGTGCCCTTTCGAAGGAAGTATCCTAGTATTTGCCTGGAGCGATTTAGGGAAAAACGGAAAACCTAAATCTAGATGGCTGTACACGAATTTGAATAGTCTTCGACCCGAATGCGAGTCCCGTGTGGTGCACCTCTCTCGGTGTCATGCCACTGATGTGATATGTATGTGCCATTCGACTGTAAGGAATCGGTGCAGTAAGACAAGTAGCCGTGAACACGTGACAGAATGGCAGAAAGGAGCAATCGTGTTTCAACGTGTTCGTGATCACACCATGAAAGAAGTTCCCCCATTCGCTGGTTTATCAATGCGCTCACCAACGTGTTTAGAAGGAAATGTGTACTATTCGTACGTCTATAACACAGTATACAAACAGTGGCATAAAAATCTGCAGCGGCGGGATACGAGTGCCATGCCTAGTCAATGAGAATCGGTTTCAAACTCTACAGGAACTGTCAATGAATCCAGTTCCATCTCATCCATTTTCCGAGTGAACTGTGCGGATTTGTGAAAGGCCATTTCCCACAGAGCCACATAAAGCTTGTAATACACTGAAGAGCCAAAGACACTGGTACATCTGTCTAATATCGTGTACGGTCCCAGCGAGCACGCAGAAGTGCCGCAACACGACATGGCGTGGACTCGACTAATGTCTGAAGTCGTGCTGGAGGGAACTGACACGATGAATCGTGAAGGACTGTCCACAAATCCGTTAGACTACGAGGGGGCGAAGATCTCTTCTGAACTGCACGTTGCAAGGCATGCCAGATATACTCAATAATGTTCATGTCTGGGGAGCTTGGTGGCCAGCGGAAGTGTTTAAACTCAGAAGAGTGTTCCTGGAGCCACTCTGTAGCAATTCTGGACGTGTAGGGTGCCGCATTGTCCTGCTGGAATTGCCCACGTCCGTCAGAATGCACTATGGACATGAATGGATGCAGGAGATCAGACGCTTCACCTGTCAGAGTCGTATCTAAACGTGTCAGGGGTCCATATCACTCCAACTGCACACGTCCCACACCATTACAGAGCTCCACCAGCTTGAACAGTCCCCTGCTGACATGCAGGGTCCATGGATTCAAGAGGTTGTCTCCATACACATACACGTCCATCCGCCCGATACAATTTGAAACGAGACTCGTCCGACCAGGCAACATGTTTCCAGTCATCAACAGTTCAGTGCCGGTGTTGATGGGCCCAGGCGAGGGGTAAAGCTTTGTGTCGTGCACATCAAAGGTACACGACTGGGCCTTCGGCTCCGAAAGCCCATATCGAAAATGTTTCGTTGAATGGTTCGTACGCTGACACTTATTGATGGCCCAGCATTGAAATCTGCAGCAATTTGCGGATGGGTTGCACTTCTGTTACGTTGAACGATTCTCTTCAGTCCTCTTTGACCCCGTTGTTGCAGGATCTTTTTCCAGCCGCAGCGATGTTAGAGATTTCATGTTTTACCGGATTCCTGATATTCACGGTACATTCATGAAGTGGTCGTAAGGGAAAATTGCCACTCCATCGCTACCTCGTAAGTGCTGTGTCCCAACGCTCGTGCGCCGACCATAAAACCAATTGATAACCTGCCATTGTAGCAGCAGTAACCGATCTAACAACTGCGTTCATGTACCAGGACTTTTATTTCAAAATCGTTGGTGACTAAGTGTTGCCCCTTCTTCGACATCTTCATGATAAGTAAGCTGTGGACAGTCCCGTCTTCCAGGATAAAAGCACTCGTTTCACAGGTCTCTAAGCATACGTTTCTGATTAGACGAACACTCAGGCATCCTACCGCCACCTACACTAGCCTAGTAAATCACCTGATCTTAATCCCACACAAAATGACTGAGATTACTTGGAACGTAGGTGAAACGTAGAAATCAACATACTCGCAATTTGCTAGTTCTGTAGAAAGGAGTGAGATATTCGGCCATGAAAATCTTTGACAATCTACGCAATGGTGTAAAGGATTTAATGGATAATAAAGATAACTTCAGATACAAATGCAAATCATATCTGCTTGACGTCTCCGTCTACTCAATGGAACTTTAATAGTGGAAACTATTTATTTACAGCTCGTGCAAAATAGATACGTGTTTCAAAGTTTTACTGACCTTCAAAGTAGTCACCAGCATTGTGTATAACCCGTTGCCAGCGATGTGGAAGTCGTAGGATACTCTTAGCAGTGCCAGTTGTGTTGACATTTCGAGCGGCGCGGTCTATTGCCGACGAATTTGTAGCAGTTCTGAAGCGAATGCCGTGTGGTGTTTACTTCAGTTTAGAAATCGAGTTGAACTCACGAGGGCTTAAGTCAGGGGAGTGCAGTAGGTGGTATAGCACTTAGCAGACCCATCAGTCAAACAAATTAGTAACAGCTTGCACTGTACGTGCTTGAGCATTGTCCTGCAAAATGATGGTCAGGTCCTGCAAAAGGACAATCCTCGTCCATATATAGCACCTGCCTCTATGAACTATTTGGTTTGCATCATGTTGAGGTACTCTTATGGCCAGCAAGGTACCCTTATCTGTCCCCCATGGAATATGTGTGGGAACAGGCTAGAGGGTGTGAACGTCATATTGATAGGCAGCCTCACACTGCTAAGTTTTTTGCATATTTGACTCGATATTGTAATCACTGAAATAACATCAAATACCCTATCTCACAAAATTTCATTTAGTTTATCCTTCCTTTCTGGGTGTTTCACCGTTTTTGTCAGGCAGCATATTATGTAGTCACATTTTTCCAGTACACTGAGACTTCGGGAATAATACAGGTAAAATTCTTCGTAAGAGCCTTCTGAAACGCCGTTATAAAAAAAAATTGAGAGAACAAATAGCGAACAGTGGAACACAGTGGGCCTGCAGGAAACCTGACAATGAGGTTTGCTAGACGGAAAATATCTTATGCCATAGGCATCCACGGACGGAAGAGAGCAGTGGGAAGGAGTGTTTCCTTGCTCTCCACCTCACCTTTGGCAGACATTCTTCAGAGCTGTCTACAATACACACGACACAGCAGTCGACATTGACCACCAAATTGTGTGTGAAAGCGCACTCACCCATTTACGATTTTCTCGTTTGTAGACACTTAATTAAACCCTTCCCATACTTTGACGAGTCTGAATCGTGATAACAATTTTGGGCCAAACATGAACATCTCGATTCGCGGAAAAATATTTGGGCCAAACGTAAACGTCACGAGTCACAGTCGCAGGAACGAAAGTCGGGCCAAACGCAAACGTCACAAGTGAAACCGAAGAAATAAACACCTGTTACTTATAATCCTGCTTTAGTTCTTACCATTAAGCCGCAAGAATTGGCCACCACTCGTTAAATCTATGTTATAAAGCAAGGATGCTAGTGGTTTTGGACCTTCGTTTTTGAAGAAATATTTAATAAACACTTACTACCGTCAATAGACGGGCGTTTACGTGAAAATATTGATGTGACTGTACGAAGGGAAAAGCATGCAAAACATTTAAATATAGACGTCGGAAGTGGAGAGGAATATGCAATACCTAAATCATGCATTTAGCAGGAAGCGAAAAACACACCAATCATTTGGATGTATTCTGACACTCGTGGCGTAAAAGTACCTGTTTCAAATTATTTAAGTAAACACCCAGGATTATTAGAACTCTCTTCTATTATGTTTGATGACAATCTGTGGGAAATGTTTGTTGTTGTTGTTGTTGTGGTCTTCAGTCCTGAGACTGGTTTGATGCAGCTCTCCATGCTACTCTATCCTGTGCAAGCTTCTTCATCTCCCAGTACCTACTGCAACATACATCCTTCTGAATCTGCTTAGTGTATTCATCTCTTGGTCTCCCTCTACGATTTTTACCCTCCACGCTGCCCTTCAATGCTAAATTTGTGATCCCTTGATGCCTCAAAACATGTCCTACCAACCGATCCCTTCTTCTAGTCAAGTTGTGCCACAAACTTCTCTTCTCCCCAATCCTATTCAGTACTTCCTCATTAGTTATATGATCTACCCATCTAATCTTCAGCATTCTTCTGTAGCACCACATTTCGAAAGCTTCTATTCTCTTCTTGTCCAAACTGGTTATCGTCCATGTTTCACTACCATACATGGCTACACTCCATACAAATACTTTCAGAAACGACTTCCTGACAAATCTATACTCGATGTTAACAAATTTCTCTTCTTCAGAAACGCTTTCCTTGCCATTGCCAGTCTACATTTTATATCCTCTCTAATTCGACCATCATCAGTTATTTTGCTCCCCAAATAGCAAAACTCCTTTACTACTTTAAGTGTCACATTTCCTAATCTAATTCCCTCAGCATCACCCGATTTAATTTGACTACATTCCATTATCCTCGTTTTGCTTTTTTTGACGTTCATCTTATATCCTCCCTTCAAGACACTGTCCATTCCGTTCAACTGCTCTTCCAAGTCCTTTGCTGTCTCTGACAGAATTACAATGTCATCGGCGAACCTCAAAGTTTTTACTTCTTCTCCATGAATTTTAATACCTACTCCGAATTTTTCTTTTGTTTCCTTTACTGCTTGCTCAATATACAGATTGAATAACATCGGGGAGAGGCTACAACCCTGTCTCACTCCTTTCCCAACCACTGCTTCCCTTTCATGCCCCTCGACTCTTATAACTGCCATCTGGTTTCTGTACAAATTGTAAATAGCCTTTCGCTCCTTGTATTTTACCCCTGCCACCTTCAGAATTTGAAAGAGGGTATTCCAGTTAACGTTGTCAAAAGCTTTCTCTAAGTCTACAAATGCTAGAAACGTAGGTTTGCCTTTTCTTAATCTTTCTTCTAAGATAAGTCGTAAGGTTAGTATTGCCTCACGTGTTCCAACATTTCTACGGAATCCAAACTGATCTTCCCCGAGGTCCGCTTCTACCAGTTTTTCCATTCGTCTGTAAAGAATTCGTGTTAGTATTTTGCAGCTGTGACTTATTAAACTGATAGTTCGGTAATTTTCACATCTGTCAACACCAGCTTTCTTTGGGATTGGAATTATTATATTCTTCTTGAAGTCTGTGGGTATTTCGCCTGTCTCATACATCTTGCTCACCTGATGGTAGAGTTTTGTCATGACTGGCTCTCCCAAGGCCATCAGTAGTTCTAATGGAATGTTGTCTACTCCCGGGGCCTTGTTTCGACTCAGGTCTTTCAGTGCTCTGTCAAACTCTTCACGCAGTATCTTATCTCCCATTTCATCTTCATCTACATTTCCATAATATTGTCCTCAAGTACATCGCCCTTGTATAAACCCTCTATATACTCCTTCCACCTTTCTGCCTTCCCTTCTTTGCTTAGAACTGGGTTGCCATCTGAGCTCTTGATATTCATACAAGTGGTTCTCTTCTCTCCAAAGGTCTCTTTAATTTTCCTGTAGGCAGTATCTATCTTACCCCTAGTGAGACAAGCCTCTACATCCTTACATTTGTCCTCTAGCCATCCCTGCTTAGCCATTTTGCACTTCCTGTCGATCTCATTTTTGAGACGTTTGTATTCCTTTTTGCCTGCTTCATTTACTGCATTTTTATATTTTCTCCTTTCATCAATTAAATTCAATATTTCTTCTGTTACCCAAGGATTTCTATTAGCCGTCGTCTTTTTACCTACTTGATCCTCTGCTGCCTTCACTACTTCATCCCTCAAAGCTACCCATTCTTCTTCTACTGTTTTTCTTTCCCCCATTCTTGTCAATTTTTCCCTTATGCTCTCCCTGAAACTCTGTAAAAACTCTGGTTTAGTCAGTTTATCCATGTGCCATCTCCTTAGATCCCCACCTTTATGCAGTTTCTTCAGTTTTAATCTACAGTTCATAACCAATAGATTGTGGTCAGAATCCACATCTGCCCCTGGAAATGTCTTACAATTTAAAACCTGGTTCCTAAATCTCTGTCTTACCATTATATAATCTATCTGATACCTTTTAGTATCTCCAGGATTCTTCCAGGTATACAACCTTCTTTTATGATTCTTGAACCAAGTGTTAGCTATGATTAAGTTATGCTCTGTGCAAAATTCTACAAGGCGGCTTCCTCTTTCATTTCTTCCCCCCAATCCATATTCACCTACTATGTTTCCTTCTCTCCATTTTCCTACTGACGAATTCCAGTCACCCATGACTATTAAATTTTCGTCTCCCTTCACTACCTGAATAATTTCTTTTATCTCGTCATACATTTCATCAATTTCTTCATCATCTGCAGAGCTAGTTGGCATATAAACTTGTACTACTGTAGTAGGCATGGGCTTTGTGTCTATCTTGGCCACAATAATGCGTTCACTATGCTGTTTGTAGTAGCTAACCTGCACTCCTATTTTTTATTCATTATTAAACCTACTCCTGCATTACCCCTATTTGATTTTGTATTTATAACCCTGTAATCACCTGACCAAAAGTCTTGTTCCTCCTGCCACCGAACTTCACTAATTCCCACTATATCTAACTTTAACCAATCCATTTCCCTTTTTAAATTTTCTAACCTACCTGCCCGATTAAGGGATCTGACATTCCACGCTCCGATCCGTAGAACACCAGTTTTCTTCCTCCTGATAACGACGTCCTCTTGAGTAGTCCCCGCCCGGAGATCCGAATGGGGGACTATTTTACCTCCGGAATATTTTACCCAAGAGGACGCCGTCATCATTTAATCATACAATAAAGCTGTATGATTAAATGTTTGTTATGGAAACAAATCTCTTCGCCTGTCAGATGACAGACAACGAAAGGAAGAAACGGAAAGTGAACGACACTTGTAATCCTGTTACTTTTGACGAAATGAAGGCCTACTATGCACCGTGCATTTTAATGGTGTAAGTCAGAAAACCAAATATCCAAATCCTACGTAAAAGATTTAAACAAATTTCCAGAATCTTGCATATTGGTAACAAGAAAACTGCTAACAGTACTGACCGACTTCGAAAGGTAAGACCTTTCATGAACTTTTGGAATGAGAAATTTACATACCAGATGAAAATATCAGTATAGACGAATCCTTTCTGAAATATAAAGGGCGTTTAGCATACAAACAACTTAATCGGTCGAAAAGAACGCGATTATTGTTACGGTTTCAAAATAGACACTGGCCAGGATAGAACTGATAGGAATAATAGAGCATCACCGAATGTTGTCATGGACTTGTCATAATCCATACTGAACAATATACTTTGTTTCTTGACAAGTGGTACTACTCCCTCGACCTCTTTTTTAATATTACAGCAGGAAAAGACAGATATTATCGGGACAAAATATGCCAAAAATATTAAAAAACAAATTTTAAAGAAAGGAAAATATTTATGTAGTAGCTGTAATAATTTGTTGGCCCTAAGATGGAAAGACAATCGTGACGTGTACATGACATCAACAAAGCAAGAAGGTAGAAAGGGTTTAACACATAGACGAACAGATTAGGAAACCAGTGAAGCCCAAATGCGTCCTCGAATACAATAAGGGAATGGGTGGAATTTATTGTCAAAATTATTATTTATATTATCTGTAAAAAAATACACTGTCAAAGAAAGGAAAAACATGTTGACTACCGAATAAATATGGTAGAGGTAATTTCAAAAAATGTCGAACTACCGGACTGCGAAAAACGTGGAAAACCTTCTTCAATTCCAAGCGAAATATTAGGCCCATTCACCAAACATGTCTATCCGGTGCCTAAGAAAAAAAAGCACTCAACAAGGATGTGCGAATTTGCATGAAACACAAAGTACGAAGTGAAACAACATGGGATTGCACTGGGCGTTAAGTGGCTTTATGTCTACAACAATGCTACCGAAAATACCACAACATGCAGGAGTACTAATTTGTAGAGTTGTGGGTATTTTCCTATTAGAAATTCGTTCTAGTTGAGTATTTCTTCCCGTAATTACATGTTTTGTTGACAGTATATACGTTGAGGAATCGTGCTATTACATTCCTTCTACAGGAGTCACACCTGAAGATGCCCAAGAAAACTATAATTTCTGTTAAAGTAGTGTTTGTGTATAGGAACCCCCATTTTTATTACATATTAGTGTATCACGTAAAGAAATATGAATGTTTTAGTTGGACCACTTTTTTCGCTTTATGATAAATGGCACTGTAATAGTCACAAACGTATAAGTACGTGGTATCACGTAACATTCAGCCAATGCGGACGGTATTTGCTTCGTGATACATTACCTGTGTTAAAGTGGACCGGTCACCAATTGCGGAAAAGGTCGATATCGTGTTGATGTATGGCTATTGTGATCAAAATGCCGAACGGGCGTGTGCTATGTATGCTGTTCGGTATCCTGGACGACATCATCCAAGTGTCCGGACCGTTCGCCGGATAGTTACGTTATTTAAGGAAACAGGAAGTGTTCAGCCACATGTGAAACGTCAACCACGACATGCAACAAATTATGATGCCCAAGTAGGTGTTTTAGCTGCTGTCGCGGCTAATCCGCACATCAGTAGCAGACAAACTGCGTGAGACTCGGGAATCTCAAAAACGTCGGTGTTGAGAATGCTACATCAACGTCGATTGCACCTGTACCATATTTCTATGCAACAGGAATTACATGGCGACGACTTTGAACGTCGTGTACAACTCTGCCACTGGGCACAAGAGAAATTACGGGATGCTGACAAATTTTCTTCACGCGTTCTATTTAGCGACGAAGCGTCATTCACCAACAGCGTTAACGTAAACCGGCATAATATGCACTATTGGGCAACGGAAAATCCACGATGGCTGCGACAAGTGGAACATCAACGACCTTGGCGGGTTAATGTATGGAGCGGCATTATGGGAGGATGGATAATTGGCCCCCATTTTATCGATGGCAATCTAAATGGTGCAATGTGTACTGATTTCCTACGTAATGTTCTACCGATGTTACTACAAGATGTTTCACTGCATGACAGAATGACGATGTACTTCCAACATGATGGATGTCCGGCACATAGCTCGCACTCGGTTGAAGCGGTATTGAATAGCATATTTCATGACAGGTGGATTGGTCGTCGAAGCACCATACCATGGCCCGCACGTTCACCGGATCTGACGTCCCCGGATTTCTTTCTGTGGGGAGAGTTGAAGGATATTTGCTATCGTGATCCACCGACAACGCCTGACAACATGCGTCAGCGCATTGTCAATGCATGTGCGAACATTACGGAAGGCGAATTACTCGCTGTTGAGAGGAATGTCGTTACACGTATTGCCAAATGCTTTGAGGTTGATGGACATCATTTTGAGCATTTATTGCATTAATGTAGTATTTACAGGTAATCACGCTGTAACAGCATGCGTTCTCAGAAATGATAAGTTCACAAAGGTACATGTATCACATTGGAACAACCGAAATAAAATGTTCAAACGTACCTACGTTCTGTATTTTAGTTTAAAAAACCTACCTGTTACCAAGTGTTCGTCTAAAATTGTGAGCCATATGTTTGTGACTATTACAGCGCCATCTATCACAAAGCGAAAAAAGTGGTCCAACTAAAACATTCATATTTCTTTACGTACTACACGAATATGTAATAAAAAATGGGGGTTCCTATTTTAAAAAAAACGCAGTTGATATCCGTTTGACTTGTGGCATCGCCATCTAGCGGGCCAATCATAGCGCCATCTGGTTTCCCCCTTCAGGCTAGACAAGTTTCGTTCTTTGTAGTTTTTTCGTTTGAAGCTTATTTCGTGAGATATTTGGCCTGGTCACGATCAATGGACCACCCTGTATATATAGCCACAAGAACAGTATCCCGTGAAAAAATATCGTACAGCTACGTCATAGCATCTACATGTCAGCTTGTAGTGAGTTGTCTCGCACTGCTGGGGCGCGGATATCGTCGAATTAAATGGTACGGCATGGGACAAACTAGTGGCGCTGCGTGGCTCGGCGTGTAGCGCAGAGAACTGGGCACACCTTGGGCAGCTTCCCCCGGCGGCAGAACATGAAGCCCGAGTCGCGGCCGGAGTTGGGCGGCACGTGCTCCTTGATGGCGATCGTGTCGTCCGCCAGGAAGTACTGCAGCTCGAGCCGGTGCAGCATGCCGTGCTCGCTCTCCCTGTCGTCCCAGTAGCCGTAGAAGCGCAGCACCTTGCGGTCCAGAGACAGGAACTGCCCGCGAGTGTCTATCGTGCGGTTCGGTTTCTTCGCCAGCCGCGTGTCCGTCTGCAAGCAACAGCACAGCGCCACGTCAAGAACGTAAGCTTCACAGAATAGAGCCTCCTGAGCCATGAAAAAAAAAAAGACTGCTCTAACGAACAGTACTTCAAAAGCTGGAAAAAATTAAGAAAATCATCAATCATTTTCTGTAGTATCAGGGTATCCCATCTACCCTAAGCATCAAGTAAAGCTTTCTTATAATTTATTTAGTGGCTTTCTGGACGTGCCTATACAGCCCTCTCAACGGTGGAATATCAATTACTACGATACGAACATAAGGACGTCACAACACCCACTCCACGAGCGGAAAAATCTCCGATCCTACCTGGAACCGAACCCAAGCTCCATAGGATAACAATCCGGCTGCAAATACAGAGGCGGAGGCTAGTATTTTCACCTACGGCTGTTTGTTCTGCGCAGCTGAAAGTTCTCAAAAGCGCTTCCAGGTGTCAGGGATTTTCTTAAGTTGACTTGACTGTTGGAGTGTCTTACGAGGTGAAGGCGGCAAGTGCCATCAGCCAGTTTCCCAGGAAATTCGCTCAGTGGAAGAGCATTCAAAATAAGCGTACGCTTATTTCGGCTTATCCGTAGAAACTCGACCATTTCTGAAAAAAAAAATGACGGTCGGAGTTTTCTAAGTATGCGTTTTACCGCACGATATCCATAGACGAAATGGTGGCACAGCGGTTATTGTTTTCAATTATCTACCCACGTCGGTAAAAGATAGCTACACGAATGTTTATCATCAAATTAGAGGATAAAACTGGATTTCACAGTACGTGTCACACATTTATTATATTATATATGTGTGTGTAGTATGTTGACGGGCTACAATCTTTTTAAAGCCTAATATTCCGATATATCATACTCATATACATTCTTAAATTCTCATATTTTATTCATATGTTTGTTGTTCACGAAGATTTTGTGCCTTTCCCTGGATAATACCGGTCGTAGAAACATTAGAAACACAATCATCTTGGGGTTGAAGCTCTTTTCTTCCGTGTTTGCTTTAACAACACGTATGTTTTTGGATAGGATCCGCCTTTAGCAAAACACAATTTTGTTTTTTAACCCAAACATGTTTCACTGCAGTTGCAGTATCTTCAGTGGGATTTTATTTTTCATCTGTTAAAGATAAAGTGTGTTCTTTGCCGTATGTATACATGTAGCTATTAGTTTTTAAACCGTAATTATAGGTATCTGTAGCTATTAGTTTTTAAATCGTAATTACAGATATCTGTAATTACGATTTAAAATCTAATAGCTACATGTATACAAACAGCAAAGAACACTATTTATCTTTAACAATGTAAAATAAAAGCTCACTGAAGATGCTGCAACTGCAGTGAAACATGTTTGGGTTAAAAAACATAATTGTGTTTTGCTAAAGGCGACCCTATCCAAAAACATACGTATTCGAAACATAGATATTCCGAACACGTCGATCATCGTGCGAAGGCAGTTTCCCCACAGTGAGATTTCTTCATACGATTCTTAGTCGTTAAAGATATGTCGTTAAAATTGGTGAAGATGTCGGACACTGGAAATAATTTCGTGGCAAACCATGCACTTTTCTGAAAACGCGCTTACAACTGATTAGGACTCAAGATACACAACAGGAATTTCACCAAAAACAATTTCAAATAATTTTCTCATTCTTGTTTTTTAAATTCATTCATCTGACATACAGTTAACAGGTGAATGACAATATTATATCAATATATACTGGAAAACAGTCGTTTAGTAATTAGTGGATATATAAACGAAAACCAAAAATAAAAGTAGTAATCGGGTTCGAACACGGGGCGCAAAATTAATAAGCCGCGACGCTAATCACTGTGCCACCGTTTCCTCTGAGAGTATCGCTGGAAAAAGGCACATAAATTATTTGGAAAATACCTCGAAAACTTTGACGGTCGATTATCTATTGATAAGCCGAGACACACGTTCTCTTATTTTAACTCCTCTTCCACTGAGCGAAGTTTCTGGAAAATCGGGCTATGACACCTGCCGTGTTCTCTTCGTTAGTAGTAAAAATAGATGTAATGTAATTTTTTCATGTATCTAATTATTTCTGACGTCATACCTCTGGAACTGTGTCGTACAGTGGTATAGTTGTGTAGGTACATTTAACAGAATATGTGAATAGTGTCTGAAAATCGCGTTGCGAATAGATTTAGTAGCAAAGAAATAATAAATTTAAACATCATGCACAATCTGGTAGTTTTTCACGCATCTCAGCGTTTATGGCGTTATATTTCCTGAACTATGCGTGGGGTCATGATACAATTTTGTAGGTGCATTTAGCGGCTAAGTGGATACTGTCAGCAAAATTTTTGGCGAAAAGTGTAAATAGCACAAAAGTAATCAAATTAACAGTCATGCATGATGGGGCAGTTTTTAACTCATCCCATTGTTTATGACGTCATATCTCCTGAACTATGAGAGGTAGGAGGTTCTTACCCCCACAGCCACTGTTGCCTGACAGTAAGGGATATGTGTACCGACTTTGGTTGAAATTGGTCCAGTGGTTTAGGAGATGTGGAGTGTAGACATACATCAATTTTCACGATACACTACTGTTTGCAAATCGTGAAATACTTAGAACCAATGGTCTGCGCGCAACTCTGCAACAAAATCGCGCGGAATTTTCGACGGCAACAACACACCAAAAATACTTCGCCACAGTGGAATAATAAAAATCGAAAACGGGCGATAATGTAAAATGTATCTTGAAAATCATGTGAACAGCCGTCTGATGATGAACTTGCCAGTTCGAAACCGGTAACGGCGCTATTTACCTAAATAAATAGCAGTATTAATAGCGGCTGGTTGCTGTTTTCTTCTTTCTAAGAATTAACCTACAGGAATGATTGGTCCTTGGGAGGTGGACCTGTCGTTCCATAACACTGCAGCTTTTTCAGGGCATGCTGCTTCAACAGCGAGGCGTACGTGGAACCAGTGGATAGAAGAAGGAATTACAAAGTACCAACAGGGTATTGGACGACACAATATGATCACAGCGCGAGATGACGGCCATCTTATCATCTTGCGTAACAGACAGACAGCTTCATCCACAGTGTTGGTGTGACAGTGGGTCACTGCAACGGAAGTGGACAAGTCTGCATTGATGGTTCGACGCCGTCTTCTGCAGGCTGGACTGGTTGCATGCATGCAATTGCAACGGCTTCCGGTGACCAGAATCCACTAACACCGCAGACTGCGATGGGCAAGCGAACGCCGACATTGGCGTGCTGAGTGGAAAAAAGTAACGTTTCCGGGTGTGTCTTCCTTCAACTTGTCCCACAGTGATGGCCACATAATTATTCAGCGCCGTCGTTGTAGACGCAATCCAGTAGACTGTATAACTGGGCGATATGGCGTACAAATGCGAAGTGTGTTGGTTGGGGTACCATTGCCTGTAACACACATCTCGCCTTTACGTCTTGAGAGCAATCTGAACAGCTGCCGCTACATTAGGGAGGTTCTGCAACTAGCCCTCCTGCAGGCTTTTCCAATGCCATATTTCAACAAGACAACGCCCAGCTGCATGTGGTGAGGGATGTGCAAGCCTCCTTCAAAGAATGATGGTAGCACTGCATTACTCGCCTTGTCCGTTCGCCTGACATGTCACCCATCGAACATGTCTGGGATACGGTCGGTCAGCAAGTTTTTGCTTCAGGTCCTTCTGCAGCCACAGTTGATGTTTTGTGGACACGCTTACAAACCACATGGCAGAGTATTCCCCAGCAGCACATTCGGGCACTCTTTGATTCCACGCCATGAAGTGTAGCGACTCTGATTGCAGCACGTGGTGGCGCTACTCCATACTGAATTTCGAGTCGCAGTGCACATACAGGTCTGTAATGGTAATCATTTGTGTAGTGTCATGTCCCTAATCGGTGAAACAAATTTCATTGCGATCACATCTCTCGATCTTTGTGTTTCACTTTTTCCAAACAGTAGTGTACGTATGGACCCTATTATACCAAGTAAAGGTGTAAAGGTGTACACTTGCTCCGGTAATTATGTCTTACTGAAAAGAATAAGGTTTTACGGACAGAGTATTGGTGTATGAATTATTTGGCCTACTTTTTTTAAGTTTCTTTCTGCTAAAACTTAGTCATAAATACTTTCCCTTTAACTCCTCTGCTCTTTAGCTATGAGCGTTTCTTTACTGTCTGTACTGGGAAGTTGCCAGCACTACACCAATGAAAAGGAAATGGGTCACTGTTCCATTCTGATGAGTACTTGATAATAATTTCCTCTATGTTTGAGTGCAGGTGGCTCATTCCTTACGTGTTACTGACCTGCTCTCTGATGTTGGTGTACGGATCAATGGGTTGAGCGATGGCCTCTGGAACTGGAACGCCCATTCGGCTGAGAAAGGCGCGGGTGAAGGCGTCGCAGCTGGTGAGCTTGAAGACGCGCCCGAACAGCTCAATTTCGCGGCCGACGTTGAAGTCGAGAATGTCGTAGAACTCGTCGCTGTGCGGCGGCGGCCGCGGGATGCGCTGTCGGTTGATGAGTGTCCCTGGAGCATTAAGTTCACGTGGCGAGAAGGTTGTTGTGAGCTTACTTACATCGAATTCGATACATATATCCATTAGTCAGTTGAGCCAAATTTCAACAGTAGAACGATTCAAATTTATTTTGATAGCCTAAATTTTTAGATTTAAAGTATACAGGTAGGTACATTGTTATTAACTTAATTAGAGTATTCTTAAACCGGCCTTTGCTAGCAGTGTCCTCAGTCTGACTGACTTACGTTAGCTGAGGTCCACCCTCTCCCCTTTTTTGGTGGTGGTGACCCTGGACACTTCCACTGGAGACTTTGTCGTTTTGATTCTGGTTCGAAGTGATGACACCATGACTCACATTGTATACTTGTTTCGTCTATCTCCTTTCGTTCATCCTCCCTATATGTCCAACCCACCTCAACATACTTTTCTCAAAACTCGACACTACATCTTCTTTCATTCCACAACAATCCCTAAAATTAAAGTAATGACGTTTACTTAATGTTTTAAGTCTTCATTAAACTGAAGTTACGGTGAATAAAACTCGATATCGTAATTATTAATTATATTATTTATTGATAAAATTAAATTTTGAGGTATCCATACAATTAAATTATGACACTGATAGAAACATTTATGTGAACAATGGTCTTGCATCTCCTGGAAAAGTGTGCGAAGGTCAAATTTGTATGCTGTATCCTGTGTGTGTGTGTGTGTGTTGTGTGTGTGAGTGTGTGTATGTGTGTCTTTCTCTGTCTCTCTCTTTTTTTTTTACACGTGATTCTATGTTCTTACGAATAACTCGATTCCTCAATTTACTCTAGATAAGGTTCATGCTTGTACATGACTGTTCACTTGACTATATGTGACAATAATATTATTCCAGACGTTAAAAATCAGTGTGTTTTCCTTCTCCAGGTCTTTCAAAGCAGACCACCAAGGCTGTGAAGTAAGTCCACGTTTGTTCTTCTCCAGTATTTCTTTATCATAACGAAGACGTTCAAATTTCGAGCTACAGAATTAGTTTTTTTTATATCGAGCAATTGCATTTCAAAGTTGCCATTGCCATTATTAAAAGGAGAAAAATTGAATTCCGTTACAACAGCATTAAACGTTTTCTAACAAAGGCTAATGTTGCTTTGTTATTTCTACAGTGCTGAAATCTGTTGAGAAAAAGCTTCCCAGTGCAAATGTCGATATCAGAATTGTTTTCTTGGCGATGTTTCAACAGGCTTCGAAAGTGAATCAAAGTTTCTCTTTCACAGTCTTAAACAAAAAGAGATAATAAGTTTTCAAATGAAACAACTTGTTCTAACATTTAAAAATTCCCGTGTAGTTTACGATGTAGTCGATTTAAATCAGACGTAGTTTCTACCATGAAATAAACTATTTTGGTTCCAGTGATCGTTCGCTAGTATCGGATAATGAAGATTGTTCCCAAGGAGAAATGCTTTAATTTTTTAAATAAGGAAACGAAACGTTTCAAAACATGTCCTCTTGATGATCAATTATAAGGGGCGTTCAAAAAGAAATCAGCCGGAGGTATAATTACCGAAACCAGTACCTGTATGTTAGAAGTACTGACCCTGGCTGTTGAGACTCTTGTCCCACTGTGACACAAGGCGGAGAATGGCTGTCTCATAAAATTTTCGGGGCTGTGATGTTAACCAGTTCCGCATGTACAGCTGGACGTCGTCGTCCGAGATGAATCGTTCGCCCCTCAGAGCCTTTTTAAGGGGACCAAAAATGGCACAGGGAGAGAGGTCCGGACTGTATGGAGGGTGTCCGAGAACCTCCCATTTGAATTTCTGCAGGAGTGATGCGACTGTGTTGGCCGTATGAGATTTTGCATTGTCATGGAGCAGAATGACCCAGTGGGTGAGATTGCCTGGTCTTTTTGATTTGACCGTTTGCCGAAGGGTGATCAAGGTTTGCGAGTAACGCTGGGTATTCACTGTTGTCCATTGCCGCAGGAAGTGAATCAGTAGGGGGCCATTTGGTCAAAGAAGAACGTCAGCATAACCTTTCCTGCACTCGTGTGGATGGCCTTGGATTTTTTTGGTGGTGGTGACCCTGGACGCTTCCACTGGAGACGTTGTCGTTTTGATTCTGGTTCGAAGTGATGACACCATGACTCATCTCCAGCCACCACTCGTGCCAGGAACGCATTCCCTTCCCGAGCGTAGCGCTGCAGATGAACAATACAGTGGACCATTCGACATGCTTCCTCGTGTGGTTGAAGACTGTGGGGCACCCACTTGGCACACACTTTGCGCATGTACGGTCGTTCCTTCATGATGGTGTGAACACTTCCGACGCTCAATCCGACCATGGCGGCTATGGCTTTCACTGTCATTCGGCGGTCCTGGGTAATCAGTGCATCCACCGTGCATCATCGGATAACGACACCGGTCCTTCCCTGAAGCGGTTGTGCCAAACCTTAACCCTTGCAAGGGACATGCAGTGTTAGCTGTACACTTGTGACATTCGTCGATGGATGTCCGTTCCTCCTACTCCTTCCGCTGTCAGAAAACGAACAGCACCTCTCTGTTCTTATTTTGACGCCTCGATGCCACTGTGTGCAATGCGACCGGCAGCATTGGACGATTGATGCATGCCGCTGCTAGCTCTGTATAGTCACTTGACGTGCACGTGTGCCCTCTAGCGATGGGCTGTGAGCTTCCACGCTCTGGTTGGAACCACACCTCGTTACCACGCCACGATATTACCCTCCTTTCACCGGTTTGCGCATTCCAGACTCCGGCTCGTTTCTTTTTGAAAGCCCCTTATACCTTCTTATGCAGCAGAAGAGCTATGTACTCACTCTCCATTTCAGTTAAAAATTCTTTAAATTAGCGATGACTAACAGCTTTAGTTATTACGGAGTTAACAATCTTCATCACCAACTTCATGACTTTGCGAATTTCTTCTGGAAACGTTTGCACACAAAGCAATGGGAAGTAACTTTCTCATGATTTTATTTTATTTTATTTTATTTTTTTTATTTATTTATTTTTTTTTTTTTTTTGAAGTGCATCAGACCTATTTCTCACGCTGGTCATGCTTTTCTCCCCAACATTTGAAACCGAGGCAATTTTATTGAGTGTTCAGGATGGACGCTCGTCGACATAATAGGGTACTGTTCAGTTCTAAAATTAAGGATTGATTAAGACCTTAGGAATGCCCCTGTGTGAACACCTGTTATGTGGGACCCTGTGATGAAATGTACTTTATGCTTCAATACGGCGAAGATATACATTGTATTATTATGCTCGATGAATTCGGGAAGAGAAAGAGGTGCAGAGCATGTGTTCTAGTCGCAGTAGATGAAGAGGACCAGCGTGCATCACAAGACAACGCCATTCTAAAGTATGAAATCATGTAGCTGGCTATAGTGGGAAACACAGACTGTTCCAAACACTAGATGTTTACCTGCACTCCAAACATCATATAGACATGTCAGTACAGGCAGGCTCTGGCCAGATGGGTGGGTACAGAAACACTGTTAGACATCAAATGATGTGTCAGCTGCTCTTGTATCCTTGCAGTTATTCCACACTAGGCTCCCGAGCGTGTGGTCGGCCGGCAACCTGTTGAGCATCCAGTTACTGACATGGGGGCCACTCCTAATGGCAACAGCTCTTTGCAGACAAAGTGGCTGATGGACTTAGTGTGATGTGGTGTCAGTTCTACAATCAAAAAAATGGTTCAAATGGCTCTGAGCACTATGGGACTTAACATCTATGGTCATCAGTCCCATAGAACTTAGAACTACTTAAACCTAACAAACCTAAGGACATCACACAACACCCAGTCATCACGAGGGGTTCTACAATCCCCTGGCATGGCACAACATGGTGTTTACATAATTATGATAATGCATATCTCTCAACCCTATCTACTACATAACATAGACAAGTATTTGACAATCATATATGTTACACCGTGTATTGAATCACATTATTTTTCTTTCTTTTCTTTTTTCATGATATATAAGATATATGTAAACTGAATGAACTATAAACCAAGGACACCGCAAAAGGAGTTGCTTTTTGGCAAGGATAATGTTTTGATACATCGTTAAATTTCTGTATGAAACAAAGTAAGAAAATCGCTCTTCAATTTATTAATTCATGTATCTTCACCCTTTTCTTTCGGGAAGTGGTAGCATACGGATGTATGTTTGGATCTGTCGTACCAGCATTGTAAAAAATGTGTATTTTCACCGGTCATTAAAAGTATTATAAAAAGTTATTAGTGCTTCTAATTTATAGAATTCCTTGCCATTTTCTAGATTCTAAGTTTTCGTGATAGTTTATTCTCCGAAAGGTAACTGGCATAGGAGTGCATAGTTTCACGGCGATATGTACTAACAAAGGTTTCTCCATATGGTGAAAATTTCAACCAGACGGACGGTGTTGCGGTGGGAGCCCATTAGCTCCAGTTGTAGCCAATCTGTTCATGCACTACTTTGATAACATCGCCCTGGACACGGTTCCTGAAAAGCCTAGTTGTTTCTATCGTTACGTCGCCGACACGTTCGTGGTCTGGTCTCATGGACGTGAAAAGCTGGTAGAATTCTTGGATCACATCAACAACATCCATGACAACATCAATTTCACGATGGAGATAGAGACAGATGGTGCGTTGCCATTCCTTAATGTCCTCGTCCGCAGCAAAGCAAATGGGTGTCTCAGCCACAGCGTTTACCGGAAACCCACCCACACAAACTGATATCTGCACGCTAACAGCTATACTATCCGTCGCAGGAAAGTTCTGTTCGGAGGACCTTAGTGCATCGAGCCGAAACCGTCTCATACTCTGAAAACTTGCAGAAGGAACAGAGCCACATGCGGAAAGTATTCAAGGAAAACGGCTACAACAACCACCAGATTTCGCAAGCTATCTTTCCGAAAATACGTAAGCAGAAAGACTCCAAGAAAGACTTTAAGAAGTTTGCGTTCTTGCCGTTCTGTGGCTCAATAACAGGAAAGATAAGCTGGCTCCTAAAGAGGCATAAATCGATTTGTTCTTCAGGGCTCCAGCAAAAATTCGACAACTCTTGAGGCCTGTGAAATACGACATAGGCCTCAGAACGCCAGGAGTATATAAAATACCATGTGGATGTGGACGGTTCTATATCGGGCAGACTGTGCGTACCATTGAAGAGCGCTGTGTAGAACACGAGAGATGTTCTTGACTACGGTACCCAGAAAAATCAGCGGTAGCAGAGCATGCATTAGGAAACGGTTATCGTGTTGCATTCGACGAGACATCTATTATCACACGGACTAACAGTTTTTGGGATAGCATAATAAAAGAAGCGATCGAAATAAAAATTTGTGAGAACACGTTCAATAAAGGCGGCGGCCTGCAGCTAAGCACAGCGCGGGACCCGGCCATCGGACGGTTGAAGCGGGCCCGGCGGCCACAACACGCAAACATTACCATATATGGTGCCGGAGCGGGTACCAGTGACGTCACAGAAGTCAGCGCGGCTATTTAAGGACGGCAGCAGCAACAAGAAGATAATCACCACTTGACAACTGCCGAGGAGTACTCGGCCGAAAGCTCGTGGATTTTAAACCACTTGACGCGACTGGAAGCCCGAGGAACCTTTATTAGGTAACTGACCTATGCCAAAATGTAAATGCTTCTACTGAAGTGTATTTTGAGGGGAAGCATCATGACTCCCACTGGATCCGCTCCTGTGAGACAGGTCCTCATACTTCAGTGACCACCAGCAGAGAGCTTGTTCACACAAGAACTTCACTTGCCAAATAGTAAGATTAAGCTGACGCAACACTCCAAGCTTATGGGGAAAGTGCAGCAGACCATGTGCATCAAGACATACCAGTACTAGGGAGACTGATTGTGAGAGAAGCAAAAATGTCTCTGCACACCGATAAGTTAGCAGAACTTCTAGAGAGTGATGGTACGCTGGAAACACACCGGCACCTTTCAGGTCCATGTTATGCCTGGCACTGAATCGCTCCTCTAGATCAATGGTTGACAAACCACAGCTCGTGAGCGACATGCGATTATTTGGCCAACTGAGTGTGGCTCTTTCAAAAAAAAAAAAAAAAAAAAAAAAAAAAATTAAAGAGTTACCACTGTCTGCAAAAACAATGAAAGTTACCAACTATCAAAATGTCTTCTAATATAACCAACCAGCATTTCGAAGATTTTAAAGTGGTTTCTGCTTTATCGACAGCAGTTGTCAAGTCTTTTAATATAAATAATACGGTGCAAGTTTCACTTTTGTATAATTTATTTTATCTACAGGTTCCAAACAAAACCTTTCGGGATTAAAGCCAGAAAATAGTGCAACACATAGGGAGGGTATAGCAAATGCTGTATTTGGGGGCTTAGGTGGCCAGGGGAGATCTGACAGTTCTTTGTTGTGCTCATAAAACTAGTCCGGACGATGTGAGCTGTGTGATCAGGAACCTTGTCGTCTTGGAACTCAGCATCACCATAGGGGAACGAACATTGTACTATGGGATAGACCAGACTAGCCAAAATTATCACATTATCAAAAAATGGTTCAAATGGCTCTGAGCACTATGGGACTTAACTTCTGAGGTCATTAGTACCCTATAACTTAGAACTACTTAACCTAACTAACCTAACGACATCACACACATCCATGCCCGAGGCAGGATTCGAACCTGCGACCGTAGCGGTCGCGCGGTTCCAGACTGTAGCGCCTAGAACCGCTCGGCTACCCCGGCCGGCATCACATTATCCTTGACAGTAATGCGACCTTGCAGAATAACCATGGGGCACATGGCATACCACGATGTGGCTGCCCAGATCATCACTGAACCTCCGCAATGTTCCTCTCCTGGGACGTAAACTCAGCCATAATTGGAAATACTGTGCAACAAGACTCATCCAACCAAATGACTTTCTTCTATTGCTCCATAGCCCAGGTTTTATGGCTTTGGCATCACATTTACCTCCTACGGGGATTTGCATCACAGATTTATGCTTTTTGTGTTCTAGCTTGCCCTGTAGTTCCCTGTTCATGGAGTTCCAGTCGGGTGGTTTTGGTGCTGATAGGTTTCGTGAGTGGAACATGCAATTCTGTTGTGACTTTTGCAGCAGTTATCCTTTTTCCTTTCGTCACAATCCCCTTCAATAACCGTCGGTCACAAACACTCAGTACACACTTTCGTACACATTGCGACTTAGCAGATGACGTTTTTCAGTTTTCCTTGTGCGTGGTATAAATTTTCGAAATGGTGGCTCTAGAAACACCAAACACTTTGTCTATCTTGGTTATGGAAGCACCACCATACAAGTACCAAGAATTTACCCATGTTCGAAGTCACTTAGCTCCAGCATAACGCACTCATAACTACACAGAGCACTGTTTAGTCATGACTGACATTTGCAATGTATTGTCCACCATCATGGATCGCTATCTTCGATTCTGACATGACACAGGCTGTACTGGTAAGCGCCTGGTGCCATGTTACATTGATACATTGCATTCTGGCGTCATACAGACTGTCTTAGCATGCAAAAGTCGCGTTTTTGGATCACCATTTTAGATTCTGATGTCATACAAACTGTCCTTAAATTTCATACCAACAGAAAAATGCACTATCTTGGATCTCCTGCCGATTTATACTTAAGATACGGTCCTATTCCTAAGTGAAATCATAAGGAGGGACGGAGGGGGGGAAAGCCAACATGTAAAACAATTGGGCTGTTTTGAATTTCTCTGCATTTTTTGAATTTTACACCATTTTATACACAGGTCTTTGTCAGAGATGGAGGAAGCTGGCAGAAATGCACAACATCATAGATGTCGTCATTGGGGGTGGGACAGAGTGGTGATGGTTCCCTTTGTTTCAGAACCTGCACAGCTATACTACTATCTGAAGTCCCTGTCAATGCATAGAGCAGGTTGGCCACCTATCTTGCCCCAGCAATCAAACTCACACAGCTGTACCACTCATATCTATCAAATGCATGGTCAATTATTGTTTTAAACGGTTTCCCAATGATTATGATTTCTTGCCGAGTTAATACCATGATGAGAAAACACAGACATGACACCGGATGAGTTACAGCACATTATTAGGTCGCAATAAATTTCAGCTAGTAATGGCGAATACACTTTTCTAAAATCAAAAGAGGAGGGTGTGTACTAGGAAAAGACCTGGACACAAAAGTAGATACCAACTGGGACAAATCACGCTCAGATAGAGATTCCGAATCTTATATTGGATCAGAAGGTGCATCCAGGAGCATATACAATATCAACTCACAATTTAGTAATGATGAAGGGCAGACTGAAGTTCAAGAGTATCGTCCAGGATGAATCAATGTGGAAAGAAGTGGCATACTGATGAACTGAGTGATGATGTGTTTGAAGTTCTCAAAGGTGGAGAGATGCGCTTACCTTGCGGAATTCCACTGTTGAGCACTTTTGGCTCAATAACTTGCACAGTACCATCTTCAAGATAAAAATATATTCTGCACTTTCGTATTTGGTAGGCGTATCCTTTCGTTTCTTCAACAGCCTCTTGAAAGAAGCCATCGAAACAGAGAACCTGAAAAATAATAGGATCGCTGTAGTTTTTTAAATAGTTTCGGAAACAAGTGCAACTACTACATCCGATTTTACCGATCAGTACAGAAAACACAGTTACTATTAGTATACATTTACAGTCAATAATTTACACTGCGCCATGTTTCATATTTACAGCCAACGTAAATTTCCCCTACACGCATGACACAGCGGCCAGTTATTTTATCCCTGACATATTTGGTTGAATATTACAGTTATCAAAAGTGTTGCTACAGGGTAGTCTCTTGCAATTTCTACCACTTTCCACCTGATGAATAATAATTGAATGAAAAAGAGACAAGAATGCAATTATGCACTGGAAAAAAAATTTGTTCTGTTGCACATCTGTAAGCTTCTTAATACACGGATGTAACAAAAGTCATTCATTAGCGATATGCATATACACAGATGGCGGTAGCAACGCGTACACAAAGCATAAAAGGACAGTGCGTTGGCGTAGCTGTCGTTTGTACTCAGGTGATTCATGTGAAAACGATTCCGACGTCATTGTGGCCGCACAGTGGAAATGAACACACTTTGAACGGGGAATGGTAGTTGGAGCTAGACAAATGGGGCTTTCCATTTCGGAAATAGTTAGGAAATTCAATATACCGTGATCCACAGTGTCAAGACCCTCCCATGAATACCAAGTATCAGGTGTTACCTCTTAATCATCGACAACGCAGTGGCCGACGACCTTCACTTAACAACAGAGAGCAGCAGAATCTGCGTAGAAATGCCAGTGCTAAGAGACAAGCAACACGGCGTGAAATAACCGCAGAAATCAATGTGGGACGTATGACGAACGTATCCGTTACATCAGGGCGAAATCTGGCGTTAATGAGCTATGGCAGCAGACAACCTAGGCGAGTGCCTTTGCTAACAGCAAAACATCGCCTGCAGCGCCTCTCCTGGTTTCCTGGCCATATCGCTTGGAGCCCAGACGACTGGAAAACAGTGGGCAGGTCACATGAGTCTAGATTTCGGTTCTTAACAACTGATTGGAGACCCCACGTAGCCATGGACCAAGGTTGGCAACAAAGCACTGTGCAAGTTGGTGGTGGCTCCATGATAGTGTGGGCTTGGTCACTGGTCCAACTGAACTGATCGTTGACTGAAAATGGTTATGTTCGGCTCCTTGGAGACCATTTGCAGCCATTCATAGACATTATGTTCCCAAACAACGATGAAATTTTTATGGGTGACAATGCGCCACATCAGCAGACTACAGTTTTTCCCAGTTGGTTTGAAGAACATTCTGGACAGTTCGAGTGAATGAACTGCCGACCCAGATCGCCCGATAGGAATATCATCAAACATTTATGGGACTTAAGCACGAGGTAAGTTCATGCAGAGAAGTCTGCATCGGCAAGCTTTGGCAATTATGGACGGCTACTGAGTCAGCATGGCTCAGTATTTCTGCAGGGGACTTCCGACGACTTGTTGAGTTCATGCCACGTCGAGTTGCTACACAACGCCGGGAAAAAGGAGGTCCAACACGATATTCTCAACAGTGATTTTGCCGATAGCCACTGCTGGAAACGAACTCATCGACCAAATTTATCCAAACATTGTTCACGACTATACCAATCTGGATTGGCTATTTGAAAGGGCAGTTTTGGAAACTAAAAATAACATTGTCGACGATATCAGCTTTAATATTTAAAAGAAAATTCCCTGTGAAGAAAAAATGTGTAAGTCGATCAACACGATGATAAACATTTAAGAAAGTGTTAACTTCCCTACAGTGTTTCTAAACTCTTTGCAAGTACCAGGAACGCCATTAAACTGCCTTTGACCTAAAATTGGATCTCAGATCATATAACGCAGAAATCTCAGCTCACCAAAACTATTTAATGGAAAAACGATAATCTTCAAACAGCAATCAAATAACATCATCGAAGCTAAACTTATGAGTAGAAAGTACCAAGGACATGCATTATTTATCACCGGAGCACCACTGATCTCTACTGAACTGCCATTCCAATTCAAAGGATTGCAATTTCCAATCAAATTAGCCAGCAGTCTTATAACTAACAAAGCTGCAATACTGCAGCATCAACCTCAAAGACTCCTACTTCTCTCACAGTCAGCTATATTTAGCTTGCTCTCCAGTAGGAAATTCGAAAAATTTGTACATGTATACCCCAGATAACAAAATGAAAGACATTGTTTATAAACAAGTATTGTAAATATAAGAATATGTTTTCAATAAAATTTTTTACCTCTTATACTCCAACAAGTATTGTAAATAGCTAGAATGTGTTCTCAGTATTTTTTTTTACCGCTTATACTTTAAAGTTTATCCTTTTGTTCCAACTACCACACAATCTCATATCAACTCCCTGAGTGAAGCGTGGGACCCCAGCTAGTTATCCCATAAATTTTGTAGGACATACATTGATCCACTACTACCATTAGGTACAAAACCAATATCCAGATCGGTAGGTTCGGCCAATCCCATTCTGCAGCTTACTTTTTACTAACATGTTTTTATTAGATCGCTTTCTTGTCTGTCTGTTTGACTCTTAGGTATAAATTCCCCAATAGATTTTAAACTAGCTTACCTATCAGCTAAAGATTTGAAACTCTCAATACAGCTCAAAATTGGACGACAAAGTAATATAGTAACGTTAATTCGCTTTCTTGTCTGGCGTGTGTCGGAGGGTGATTTGTGTACGACTGCCATTTCAACCGTTTTCTATTTCAGTCACGAATGGTTCACAGCAAAACGATTGCTGGTAAGCCGTTGTGTGAGCTTAAAATGGTCTTTTCACGAAAGATACGCATGAGCATGAGCAATCAATATATTGACTGATTCAAGTGAAGAGCAACTGAAATAATCCAGGAATTCATCACATGCCGCTACTGACACCTTATCGGAATTCGATTGAGAAATTTCACACACACAAGACTAAAAAGCAGGACATAGTTATTTAAATAAAAAATTTGTTTTTAATACACCATGCTTTAGAATAGGCTTCAAAGCATAACATAATTTCTCCTAGCCACAAATTCCTAACGCCCTACACATAGTTGGGAAAATTTGTGATTGTTAGTTTTTGACAGCTGCGAAAATATTTGTAAGATTTAAAACGAAAAAAACGTGAAATACTTGCAAAACATACCTTTTTCATGAGTAGTTCACCTCGTTGATATTACCTATTGCAAGCGCCCTATTTTTTTTTTTTCATTTTAAATCTTGCAAGTAATTTCATACCTCTTGAAAATTCATAACCACAAATTTTCAGGACTATCTGGATGGGGTTATTAGAAATTATCTTTTTATAGATGGCACGGCTTCCTAATATTTATTAAATGAATGCGGCATTTTTTCTACTTAGGCTGTTGTTTATTTCATCTTTCTTTTCACAACTGGTCTTAGCTTAGGAAGCCATTTTCTAGTGATTGTCTGTATGGAAAAGCACATGACATGTTGCCAATACCAAATCAAAACACAATGGCTTGAAGGTAAATTAGCAGGATAATACTTACGTTTAAATCTGACAAATGTCTGAATTGCCAGTGTCTTCACAGTTTTGGCAGTTTTGACATTTGGTATGTGCATGTAAATTTGTCAAAAATGTTCCGTAATATGTGTTTGTTGTGAATTAGATGTTGTGAATTAGATGTACGTCAAATGCACTTGGATTATTTTCATTCATTTCATGTGTTCTTTTAATCTACTATGACATTTTCTACCGGTTTGACCAATGTATATTGTATCACAGTCGTCCGATTTAATTTTGTATATTTCTGGTTTATTTAATGGCTGTGTTATGAGTGACATGTCTTGCAATATTTTAGATACTGTTTTCTTTGCAAAATACAATTTACATTTTCGTATTTTAAAAGTTCTGGTTATTGTGTCTGAAATATTACCATAACACAGGAGGGCTGAAAAGTATGACAGGCATTTAATAAGTAATGCAACACCTCTTTTTATAGCCCAATATCGGTCGAAAAAATGCGGAATTTGTTGTGGGACATCGTGGAGTATTCTCGCTTCAATGCCTCTAATTTCATGAAGTTCTGACAGCTGCCAGGACTATGTGTTGCCTTCAAAACAGCGTGTGTAGCGAAGATGCATTCCAAACAGAGAGCTGTCACTGAATTTCTTTTGGTGGAAAAGCATAGTGTTGCAGATGTTCATAGGCGCTTGCAGAATTTCTACGGAGATCTGCAAAAAAGCATGGTGAGCCATTGGGAGAGGCATCTGTCACCGTCGCAAGCTTCAATGGACTGTTCTTCCTCATCCACCCTACTGCCCAAATCTCGCACCTTCCCGACTTCCATTTGTTTGGCCAAATGAAGGCTGCACTCCATGTGAAGCAGTACATGAGTGACAGGGACGTTATTGAAGCAACAACACATTGGCTCTGACGTCTACCAGAAGGGTGCTAGCGGTACCAAGCGGGCATACAGGCTCTCCCGGTAAGGTGGCCTAAGGTCATCGCATAAAGGAGATTATATTGAAACACAGGTTTTTGTAGCCAAAAGAGTGTGGAATAATATGGTGTAGTGGAATACCAAATAAAGCCAACCTGCTTTCAGAAAAAAATGTGTTGCATTACTTATTGAACGCCCCTCATAATTTGGTCAGCCATTATTCTTTCTAGAGTAATATCATTGGTGACTGGCTTCTGTGCAAATTTCAACTTTTGTATATTTCTTTAATCATTTTTGGCTCTAAATCGTTGGCTTTTGCCTAAATTTTCAAGGATTTTCTTTGTTAAATTTGTCTTCATTTAGATGAAAATTTATCATTCACCAAAATATTGTGGGGAAGCATGCTTTTTTGTCGATTGTTGGTGGCATGATGTATTACTGATTAATGTGACTGTGTGTGTATTGTGTATTGAACCAGGAACCTAGAAACGACAGAGATGTTTCGTCCCCGCCCTGCCCTCAGCAGTTCACAACCCCACAACAGGTTATAGCAGTCCACCCACCCCACCACCGCCCCACACCCAACCCAGGGTTATTGTGCAGTTCGGCACCCAATGGATGCCCCCACCCCCACAGGAACGTCTCATACCAGACGAGGGTAACCCCAAATGTTTGCATGGTAGAGTAATTATGGTGCACGCGTATGAGGAGACAGTGTTTGCGCAGCAATCGCTGACATAGTGTAACTGAGGCGGAAAATAAGTGGAACCAGCCCGCATTCGCCGAGGCAGATGGAAAACCTCCTTTAAAACCATCCGCAGGCTGGCAGGCACACCAGAACTGGACACTAATCCACCAGGCTATGCTGGGCTATCAATATTATCGGCAGTAGGTCAGACAGATACATGTTCGTATGCATTTTTGGTTGTACACTAGCATTGGGGCTCTGGCTCTTACTTCTTTATATATGAAAGGGATATTGCAATTTTTAAGGGCTTCTTTTATTTTTTGTTTGTATAATGACCAATGTGTTGCCCTTATCAGTCTTTATACCTATTGCACCATATTCTTTTAATTTTTGTCGATATTTCGCAGTGTACATTGATCAGTTGATACTATGTTTGTCTTTCTTGTCATGCTTCATTTGCTCTGAAATGATTTTGGAAATTTTAGAAGAAATTTTGTTTGTTTTCTACTATGGGAAGTTGTACCATGTCTAACCATTTTTGTGTTAACTACAATATTTTTACTCATACCACCGTGTAGTAGGGCATATTCAAATTGAGTTTTATTTAAATCATTCTGTAAAAGATAGGTCGAGAAGACAGAACGCACAGGGAGGCTGTGGCACGTTTTTCAGCACTCCCTGAGGTGCCGTACTACTAGACACAATATTTTGTGTAGGCCTTCTGCAGTTGTTCTGAGACTGAGTTGGTATATGTTTTTGTAAGCTACACAGTCGCTGAATTTATTTCCGGAACTGTGTTTGCCATGTGCTCAGCGTATAAATGCAGATATAAAACTTGAAAAGACTGGTGTACATATTTTTATGTATGTTCTGTAACTGTGCCGTATTTTGTGTACGTTGGTGTATTTGTTTACTTCACTGTATAGCTTGTTTTTTTAAAGTTCTTCTTACCATAAGCCACGTGATATTCTGAGAATTATGGGACGATGGAGAATCTTGCCAAAGGCTTGCATCATACTTTGTAACATTCCCGAAACGTCAAGCTCATGAGACTGCAAATTTTGGTTGTAACTGGAAACTGAGTTGCTGAGTGGTAGGTAAGGTGCATTGCACCTTTTTGTATGAGTATTATAAAGGAAATGATTCGCTTGTTGACAGTTGCAGTAAGCTCATTACTCTCGTAGTTACACAGGAAGTTTGAATAAAAATGTCTTATCACAAATTTTTCCGTGTTTTGTTACATTGTACGGCGCATTTTGGACCCTGTGGGTCCATGTTCAGTTGCAGATCGTTTAATGCATAATTTTCTTTCGCTGTTGAGTGAAGTGATATGCATTTCCCTGTTACGAGAAGATTAAATGTTTTGTATTTCGTTTATCGAGTGCGGAAACCCATTTCTCCTCACTTAAGATCGTATGTAAGTTATGTATCAGACGATATGCACCTGAAGAAGGACCCACAGGGTTCGAAATGCATTGTGTAATTTAGTAAAAGACGAAAAAAATTGTGACTGCAGGCGTTTTCATTCAGATTTCCTGTGTATTGAATATAGTCACATTCACAACTGCAAAGCACGGATAAAAAATTCTAATAGTTGTTTCTGTTATTTTCTGGAAATTTTAAATGACGTATGCAGTCACAGCAGCAAATATGAATTACAGGTAGAAATGTCTACAATTTCTGGTGAGCAGATAGTTACTTGTTTTAATTTATAACTTCAAATTGTAATAGGAGCCCTTTGCTGGCAATGTGAAAGGTGGAAATTACCTTACGAAACCATCGTGGTATCCCTTTGTTCATGGGTAGTCATTTTCCAGGATTTAGAACTGTACAATGAGCAGATGATAAACAAATTAAGGAGACGTATAGTTTAGCTAGGTAGTACCTTAAGTATTAACTTTATAAACATATGATCTTCAAACAACTTGACTGTATATTCTACTGGCTGTGTGGGTTACGTCATAACTTATCTGATCTTTGAGTCAGAGTTTCAGCATTTGACTCTCGTAACACACAGTTCATTCCACTTCTTTCAAATTGAAATATAATGATATGCTGCAATATAACTTATACAAAATTATTAGATATTGACTCTAGTTAGTCCTCTGTGAGATTATAAAGTGGACCTTTTAATCAAATACGCAATACACCATATTGCCAGGAACACACATTTTTAGAGACCATTTATTCAACGATGTACATAACGAAGATCAAGGAGAAAACATAAACTACCATACATATAACACATCAAAGAGTAAAATATGAATGTTCCCAACACCCCCACAAGTTCTCGAGATGTCAATTCGTGAACTCTGAAAGTCCCACAGCTTGACAGCACCACTGATGTTTACCTTTAGGCAGTGCCTTTGTCAAAAAATCAGCTTGCTGCTTATCGGCACTTACAGGTTTCACACTGAATTTTCCTGTTTTAATTAAATCACGAATATAGTGGTGCCTCACGTCAATGTGTTTTGTTCGAGCGTGATGCACACCATTGTGACTCAGTGCAATGGCACCTCTATTATCACAGCATACACTTACTGGTTTTTCACTATGCGTAACACACAATTCATGAAGAAATCCTTGAAGGTATACCGCTTCTTGCGCTGCTGCTGATAGAGCCATATACTCAGCTTCTGTAGTTGTTAGATCGACGGTTTGTTGTCGTTTTCGCCGGCCGGAGTGGCCGTGCGGTTCTAGGCGCTACAGTCTGGAACCGAGCGACCGCTACGGTCGCAAGTTCGAATCTTGCCTTTGGCATGGATGTGTGTGATGTCCTTAGGTTCGTTAGGTTTAATTAGTTGTAAGTTCGAGGCGACTGATGACCTCAGAATTTAAGTCGCATAGTGCTCAGAGGCATTTGAACCATTTGTTTTGGTTGTCGTTTTGAAGTCCAGGAAAGTGCTGTCCCAGCTAACTTGAAGATATAGCCGGTCGTTGATAGCCGCTGATGGAGGTCTGATGCTTCCCAGTGGATTTTCCGATAATTAGAATTGAATCTGCTTAGAACCCCCACAGCATATGCAATGTCCGGTCTTGTGCTTTGAGCTAAATACAGTAGTGATCCTACGGCTTGCTGATAAGGAATGCGATGTAACTCAAGGTTTTCCTCATCCGTCAACCTATTTTCACATTGTTGCAGCTTTGAACCAGGTTCAAATGGATATGCAACCGGATTACAATGTTCCATACCAAATTTCTTGAGTATGTTTGCTGCATATTTGCTTTGATCAATACTAATCGTCCCTTGTTTCCTGTTTCGTTTTATTCTCATGCCAAGACACCGACTAAGTTCACCAAGATCTCTCATCTTAAACTGATTCATTAATCCTTTGTTCAATTCTTTTTTCCACCTATTATTTCTATTAGAGAAAATGATCAAGTCGTCTACATAAACAGCTATAATGAGTATATTTTGTTCCTCAATTCTGAAGTAAATGCAAGAATCATATTCTGACTTCTTTAGGTTCATTTTTTGCAATGTCACATCTAATTTCATATTCCAAACGCGTGACGTCTGTTTTAGACCATAAATTGCCTTCTTCAGCTTGCAAACCTTCATCTCCTCCCCCTTCTTCACGTAGCCTTCAGGTTGACGAATGTAAAGTTCTTCATCGAGATCACCATATAGGAATGCAGTTTGAACATCCATATGTTCAATGTCAAGATCAAATTCAGCTGATAAAGCTAACAGGATGCGAAGTGAAGAATGACGAACAACAGGCGAGAACGTTTCACCCAAATCTATTCCTGGTATTTGGGAATAACCTTTCGCTACAAAACGAGCCTTATAACGTTCAATTTCACCATTTGACGTTTCTTTCACCTTGAACACCCATTTCGAATTAATTACCTTCCTTTCTGGTGGTAAATCAGTCAAAATCCATGTTTCATTTTCAAGTAAAGATTTATATTCATTATCTAAGGCTTCCTTCCATTTTTCACAGTCATCACAATTCATTGCTTCTTCATACGAATTTGGTTCAGAAACACAAGCAAGACAAGCAAAATCATCATTAAAATATTTAGTATTTGGTTTTCTTTTACGTGATGATTTTCTAATTTCTGCTTGCATTTCTGGCTGCGCAACTTCCGTGTGACTATGTACGTTGCTATTTACTGTTTTCTCAGTGTCACTTTGTGCTAATTCAAGATAAACTGCATTTCTGTCAACTTCAGCAGATTGTGTCAGTTCAGTTGCCTCTTCAATGATGTTAGGTGCTTGCGCTAGTTAACGACTGTCTATACGATTATCGTCAAATGGGTTACTGTTTGGAATACTGTTTCCACAAGTGCACTCTGAATTTTCGATGAACTGCACATCACGGACTTTCACAATTGTCTTTGGTGAATTTGCATCAGTCAGACGATATGCTTTAGAATCTTCGCAATATCCAACAAAGATAAGTTCTTAGATTTGTCTTCTAATTTCGTCCTTTTTTCTTTTGGTATATGTACAAATGCTCGACTTCCAAAGATTCGTAAATGACTCAGATTTATCCGACGACCACTCCATAATTCTTCAGGAGTGACATGCTTAACAGCTTTTGTTGGAGATCGATTCTTCAAATAAATTGCTGTGTTTACAGCTTCAGCCCAAAATTGTCTACTTAGACCTGCATCTGTTAACATTGATCTTGCTTTTTCAATGATTGTCCGATTTAAGCGTTCTGCAACACCATTCTGTTCTGGCGTGTAAGGAGTTGTTGTTTCATGTTTAATTCCATTCGTCTTTAAAAATAACTTCATGCGCCGATTGACGAACTCTTTTCCATTGTCTGTTCGAAGTATTTTGATTTTTCCACCAGTTTCATTTTCTACTCGTGGTTTGAATTCGATGAATGTGTCACAGACTTCTGTTGTTGATTTTAGCATATAACCAAAAGATTTTTTGACAGATCATGTGTAAAAGTGAGAAGATATCGTGATCCTCCCCACGAAGCCATGCTCATTGGTCCACAAACATCAGAATGCACAATGTCAAGTAGATCTTTTGCTCTTCTACTTGATGTTTTAGGAAAAGGTTGTCGAGACTGTTACCTTTTATGCAGGGAATACACGGATCTAAACTGACGTTCGACCAGTTCAGTCCATCAGCCATATTTTCTTTTAATAAATGCATGCTTACACGATTCAAATGTCCCAATCTTCGATGCCACAATTCATAACTGTCAATTTCTACAACATTTGCGTAATGATGCACTTCATCTACTGGTGTTCCAGAAACAATTACATTACTTGTATACACCGCACTGCACATTGTCAAACAATACACACAGTCCACGTCTTGTTATCTGACTAACCGACAGTAGGTTGTAAGCAATGCTTGGAACATACGAAACATCATTAGCAGTTATCTGTTTATTCTTGTCGTCACAAGTAACTCGAAGATGAACATCGCCTTCTCCAATAGCCTGAATATTGCTGTTATCTGCTACTGTCACTTTAGCAGCTGTGGTCGATTGGAAAGTGTTGAACGAGTCTCTTTGATTCCTCATGTGTCGTGAACACCCGGAATCCACATACCAGCCATCACTATGATGCGAAGATGCAGTTAAAGCCATTAACACAGTTTCGTTTCAGTTCTCACTGCATTCGCAGAATTTGAAAATTTATTTGGTTTCTTCTTTGTTCTACACTCATTCCCCTTGTGACCAGGTTTCTGACATTTATAACACTTAAAAGGTTTGATATTTCGAACATCACGTTGGATATTCGTCTTCTGGTGTTTACTGTCCTGCTTACTAGCTACCAGCGCCGAATCTGTGGTCTCATCTGTGGATGCAAACTGAAGTTTCGTCGATTCGTGAATTAATCGCTGACTTACTAAATCACTAGTAATCTTGACACCCGGATACTCAATTGCCATAATCAAGGGTTGGAAATCTGCTGGGAGTCCACTTAGCATAACTGCAGCTACGACATCATTGTCCATTTTCTTATCAACGCTTCGAATTTGTTGAGCAAGTGACATAATTTTCGACAAATATGCCTCCATATTTTTCTCAGAAGCCAATCGTACATTCATTAAGCATTGTAACAGCCCAATATAACTAGATTAACTCTTATCTTCAAATGCAGAGTGTAAATTTTGCCATGCTTCTTTAGCAGTCGTTGCTCCATGAAGTTTTGGATTCACAAATGAATTTACAGGTAAACATAATTTTGATAATGCTATCTGTACATTCTTCTCATCTTCGTCAGTGCCAGCAATTGTGTCCCATAGTCCCTCATGTTTCAGGTACATTTCCACCGTGAATTTCCAGTCGTTGTAGTTTGACATACCGGTCAACTTTTCAAAATTAAACAGTGATTATCCACCCAAAGCCATGTTGAATACGTTCAGATAGTTAAACAAATAAATCTTGAAAGTTTCTCTGCAAAAAAAAAAAAAAAAAAAAAAAAAGACAATAGCAACACGTTGAACACACGCGAAAACTATGTAACCTTGATTTATCAGTTTATTTCTTTGGTATGGAAAGTTGACTAATCTCTCCTGGGCCCATAACCTATTAGATATGGACTCTAATTAGTCCTCTGTGAGATTATAAAGTTGACCTTTTAATCAAATACGCAATACACCATATTTCCAGGAATCCACATTTTTAGAGACCATTTGTTCAACGATGTACATAACGAAGATCAAGGAGAAAACATAAAACTACCATACATATAACACATCTAAGAGTAAAATATGAATGTTTCCAACAAAAAGGAAACTTTTTCTACAACGTTCTCTTTTTAGCTCTGTTCTCCGAAACTTATGAATTACACATCTCTCCAAATGATTTCGAAAGTTTTCTGCATTGGATGTAACTTATGTACAGTACAGTGTACAAAACGGCAGGAAGACTTATCCTAAACTAAATTTACAGACAGTGTCTTATTTTTGTTAATGTCACGCAATAGATCGTTTGTGACCAAATTGTAAGTATGTATGTATATATGTATTACAGTCATTGCCGTAAGATGAAGTGCAAGTATATTAAGAGTTCATCAGTCACAATCAGGGGTAATTTCACATAAAGCTGTAACTGCTGAATATTAGCAGTTGATGTTATTTTGTAGTACTTGGAACATTATCTAAAATTATCCTATTCCACAGCCATTTGTTTTGATGGCGTAAAACATGGTGAACGGTTGTTCACTTTCCTTCTCTGTCATCACAGTGTTGTCTTTCTGTGGTATTATACCTCTTTAGTAGTGGTGTACTAACAACGAATTATGATGACTGCTAACCTCTAACCTACTTATACTGATTATTATGTGAGTTAACTACTCAAATGGTTCAAATGGCTCTGAGCGCTATGGGACTTAACATCTGAGGTCATCAGTCCCCTAGAACTTAGAATTACTTAAACCTAACTAACATAAGGACATCACACACATCCATGCCCGAGGCAGGATTCGAACCTGCGATCGTAGCCGTCGCGCGGTTCCAGACAGAAGCGCCTAGAACCGCTCGGCCACCGCGGCCGGCTGTTAATTACTTAAATGAAGTTTATGTGCATTTTCATGAATCTGTGCCCTGTATGAACGACAGAGATTATTTGTTTTACGTAGTTAACAAACTTCATCTACAAGTAGTCTGTTAATATACTCTTGCTCTAAAGGACTATGAGAAGAGAAAAGAAATATTTGTTAGAACTTGACTGATAGAGAGGAGGTTGATAGGATACATCCCGAGGCAACAGAATAGTTTGGTAATGGTTGCATTATTTATGCAAAGGTGAAGAGACTTGGTCGGGATAGAGTTGCATGAGAGAGCCAAATGTGATCAGACACATTTAACACATACTATGGACCCCAAACATCAGACCTATTCTTTCAGAGGAAAATAGCCTTTACAAGTACTGAACTGAAAATGATAATACCGGTAAAGACTACACGTGCATGATTGTGAAGTACTTTTACACTAGGAATAATAGAACATTGACAAAATATTAACTATATTTTCGAACGTTTAAATAAGACATTCGATGCAATTGTATTTTTTAAAACCTCATTTTATTTATTGTAAATTACCACAAGGGTCTTATATACGTACTCTGTTTCAGTACAGACACCTGTGCATTTTTATGGACCTGTACCGCTATATTAACGACAGAGATTATTTGCTTTATGTAGTTAACAAACTTCGTCTAAAAATAGTCTGTTAGTACACTCTAGCTCTAAAGGACTGTGAGGCACACAACGTAACTTGGTCCTTGTGCAGGGCGTACTGGGAACTCAAGCATACAGTTCCCGTCTAGCTTAATGGTTGCTGCAGAGGATGCTGCAGTTTAAGGGAAATAAGCACCCCTCTTTCTCAAAGGGCAGGCAGTAGCACTGGAATCAACATTGCACTCAGAAAGCCTACTACAATGCACGGCCTTGTGTATTGGTTAGTAACTAATGTCAGTGGACGGAAACATTCTGTACTGGTCTGAAGTTATCCAACATCACTTCACTCCCAGAAAAAGTCCAAGTTATATTGCACATTCAATAGGCCATTCAACGAAGTAGTTAGACAACGACAAAATTCCCGAAGTGTGACACCTTAGGTTAGTATTAACCTACCTCACGTGGTGCTGTTCCTGCTATCGTGCTTTACATTCCGTTCATTACTTTTTAATTCAGCCACAATGTGCCTTTAGACTACATTGTCTCCCGAGTCTGAATGCATTTTTTTTGGAGTTTCCATGCTTGCCCTAACGTTCAATCTATTCAGATATGCTAATGTTCTCATTCTCTTCTGATAAATGTCTTCACCTTCCACCACTAAGTACAGTGTGTCGCAATGTTTTGCTATGTAGCACAGAACTATGGAGTTTTGTCGAAATTTTGTTCCATCCACAGCTATAATCTACATAAGTTTATAATACGGCTTACCTCATCTTTTAACGTGAGCTATAGTAATGTGTAATCCATTTCGACACAGCCTGCACAGGCCGGCACCATCATCGGTGTCCGAAGTCAGTTCTGCGTGCTGGTAATTCGAGAGATGGTAAAAACCTAGAACACTGGTCACCTTGTTGATAGTGTTCCACTGCTTTCATAACCTTTAGAAATGACATTAAAGGAAATGGAGAAAAAACATCCTATGAACATGTGTCTGGAAATGGACGGTTGCCACGGTAGACGGCACTGACGAATGACATTTCCTCTGACCACGTGCCGTGTGTTCCTTGTGTGTTGCAGACTGTGTGATTGACGCAGCGTACTGTAAGCAGCAAAATGGTCCGCTATTTATGTCGGGAATAAGTCGAGATGGTGTGCAGCCGAGTAGATGGACACGGTCGAGAGGCAGCACGGTTATGCCAAAACAACAAGTACCCTCGCAGACACACAACAAGTCAAGCCCTTTTTGGGCGTTTGCGTGATCATGGATCCTTCCAGACAGACGAACATGCAGTGAGGCAGCGGACTACACATACACCAAATTTGGAGGACCGGGTTCTACATGATACTGAGACTACACTAGCACAAGCTCCAGGCAAATGGCCCACCAACATGATGTACGACAAAGTTCGATTATGTGTATCTTGCATGTCAACTTCAACTATCCGTATCATCTGCAATCCCATGGAGGCCACTTTGAAACATCTGTTGTGACATGGATGTGATGCAGCACTGTACTGTGTTCTGGGATGATTTGTTATCCTTGCACATACACCATCCATTTCCAGACACATGTTCATAGGACCTTTTTTCCTCCATTTCCAGTCAGGAACCCGTCCCTGCTGTTTGTCAGTTTTATCAATGTTCACCCTGTATACTACTGTAAGTTGCTGTTTAAATTAAGGAATAACTTAAACAGCAGTTTAAGATATTATGTAATGGCATTTCTAAAGTGGTTACCATATTCTCCTCACTTAGTAAATACAAGAATAACAGCACCCTCCCTAATTAGTCAATTTAATTCTGGCCTAAATAGATAACGGTCAAAGAACGTTATTTAATGATGAGATTTATTGTTATTATACAGTGGTTTTCCTTGCAGCCTGATTGGAATTAATAAGAGCCATTTGTCACTCATTGTTTTAGTAGCTGTCTTACGATGATTATAATAGTCAGATAAACACTGTGCAACAGAATTGAAAGGATAACTTTTCTAAACCTCGTAATTATTTACCATTGCGACGTATAAGTTTGAAATTTAGCTCAGAGCTGTCTGCAGCCTTTCTTTGTAATGATGCAAAAGCGTGGCGCCTTGCGTCACCCTCGGGCTCAGCGACACCTCAAACAGCAAGGTTTCGACACATGAGGAAAGGGCCAGATTGCAGAAATTTATGTGAGGTGTAAGGTGGATTAATGATGTCACATTGCAACCAAACGTCACCACAATTCTGCCCACCGGCACTCTGGACGTGTCACATGATTGGAAGGCCGTCGCATCCCCTCTTACATTTCGCCCCTTCTTTTGACGCCTTCGCGATAGAGGTTATAGTGGCGACGTCTACAGTTGAAATCACGCGGTTTTACTTGGAAGGAGAGACAGCATTGGTCGTATATTTTTGTTTATTATCGCAAAATCGATTTTCGGTCACTTAGTGACCATCTTCAGTGCTGTAATATATAACTTAAATTAGTAAGCACTGGTGTCAATAAGCTTACGGCGATCACATAGATATATGTGATAGAGTCTATGTGATAGAGTCTATGTGATCGCCGTAAGCTTATTGACACCAGTGCTTACTAATTTAAGTTTACAGCACTGAAGATGGTCACTAAGTGACCGAAAATCGATTTTGCGATAATAAACAAAAATATACGACCAATGCTGCCTCTCCTTCCAAGTATACCCATTATCTGGTCGTAGTGCACAGGACACTATGGAGTCGCCAATCACGCTGTTTTACTATGTGCGGCAGAGGAAAAAACTTCAAACACACCGATGCTCAGAATGGGTACGACAAGCCTCAAGGGGCGGTATAAAGGGTGTGAATGAAACAACTTTGAGGCGTTGATTCCTAAACATCTTGCCGCCTAAAACAACAGTTCACAGTGCGATGTGCAACAGGACGACGTTCTTGACAATCTTTGATACTACAGACATCCCATGGACACTTCAACTCTTTTCTAAAGACATCGCGGGCCATGAACTCCACTGAATGTGATCACACCCCTTTAGTGTGCAGTGTGATAGCATTTTTCACTCTGGTGTACATTATGAACCGCAAGGAGCAGTGCAAAACCATTCGACAAAATCTGAACGTGATCCAAAGCAGCAAAGGTTTCTTGTGCTTTTTCAGCCCTCCTGCTTTGCACCGTCCTATGCCGTAATCATGGAGGGGTGTGACATTGTCATATGAGTGAATAAAACGGTAAATGATTGCTCGAAAACCCCTGAGTTTGGCAGCACCCTCAGTGTCACCTGCCCACTTTTGTTGAACACTTTAAAAAAGCACGTGTATAGAGAAAAGTCGTCATGAGTGTTTTAGGCGCCTGCAGGTGCGCAACCACTTGAACATCTCCATTTTGGCATGTCTACTAGCAGGAGGCTGGAACTCTCTCATGGGCTTTCTCTGTGCAGATATATTTTCAAAGTGCTGAACTAATGTGGGTGGGATGCACTGACAAGTATTGCCGAAGTGCGGGGTCTAAGAAGGACCCTTTGCCGTTTTATTCACACTTGTGTCACTGCCGACCCGTCTGTGATCATGCCACAGGAGGGCTGGAAAGGTGTAAGCAACCTTTACTGCTTCTGATCGCGTTCAGATTTCATCGACTGGTTTTGAACGGTCGCTTGTGGTTAAATATACAGTACACCAGAGAAACGACTGCAGTCGTGCTGCACTCCAAATGGGTGCGATCACGTTTAGTGGGGTTGCTAGCCCATGATGCTATTAGAGAAGGGTTGACTCGAATGGGGAGTGTAATCAGTGTCAAAAATTGCCAAGAACGTAGTCTTGTTGGTATCGCAGTGTGAACTGTGGTTTTAAACTGTAAAATGTGTGGGAATTCAAGCGTCAAGGGAAGGGATGGTTTCATTGACGCTCTTTATGCCACCTCTTAGGCCTTTTCTGGCCGATTCTGAGCAACGGTGTGTCTGATAAGCTTTCCTCGTCCACACATAAGAAGACCACGTGATCTCAACGGTGGGCGTCGCGGTTCTGATCTCCATCGTAGAGACGTTAAAAGAAGCGGTAAAATATGAGTAAGAGGGGATGTGGCAACCTTCCAATTGTGTGACACGTCCGCGGTGGCGTTGGGTAGGGTTGTGGTGAAATTTGGTGCCAATGTTACGTCATTAACCCACCTTACAGCCCACATGTACTTCTGAGCTCTGACCTTTTCTTCCACATGTATCGAGATCTAGCTGTTTGAAGCGTCGCTGAGCCGGAGGATGACGTCGCAGGGCGGCACGGTTTTGCATCATAACAGAGGAGGGTTGCAGGGACCTTTGAGCTAAATTTCAGCATTACACGTCGCAACGGGAAACGATTGCGACGATTCAAAAAGTGATGCTTTAAATGTATTGTGCAGTGTAATAAAAAAATCAAGTTGTATACCAATTATTAGTGCCTGTATTAGCTAGCTAAAATGTTATCTTCTTATCTTCTCCTTATCTTCGCCTATTATGCGGAAGTAAAATAAAACATTTAAAATAAGTATAGTTTGTTCATGACGTACTGATCGAGTTTTTAGTTGAGTGCGAGTACCACAGGAAGCAAGCTTTGCATAAGTGCTCGTTTTTCCCGCGCGCCGTTCGTGAGTGGAACGGTAGAGAGACAGCTTGAAGGTGGTTCATTGAACCCTCTGGCGGGCAATTTATTGTGAATAGCAGAGTAATCACGCAGATGTAGATGTACATTGACTGTTGCGGAGAGAGTGGCGGTACAGGGGAAACAGGCCGTACTTTCTTCTAGCAGTTCTGGCATTGCATGTTGGCTTACTGCTTCGGCGCGGCACGGTACGTCAATCCCTTCGTAACGGCTACGACAGGATCCATAGAAAAAATAAGCCTTAGCAATAAGCGTTCTGAGATACTATTACCTGACACTGTGGCGTCACTGAGGCACAGCCCCAGGCTCACCCTGTTTTTATGGAATGCTTCAGATTCTACTGAAATAATGAAGCGTAAATTCCTATTCTGCTATTGCTAAAACCTTAGTGCTACATTCTGTAACGTACTCTGCCTTTAAACAGACACTGTCGACTTAAAAACGTTCAAGCAACTGGCCCTTGGGAACACGTATAGCTCTCAGAAAGCGTAAAATATAGCCTGTCTGTGCAGCTTTCTGTCAAAGCTGGAAATAGGCATGCAATTTTCTAAGTTGGTCCTGAGGAAAGTTTTAATGAGAAAACAAGATTTAAGCAGGACACTATTTTCATTTTGTTTGCATCATAAGTAGGAAAAAAAACCTTCAACTGATAGACGCCGCCGCTTTCACTCAGGTTATTCTTCAAATGCCTTAGTTCTGGAAAGCATTTCTATTAGCTAATCTACCTCTGAATACATTTTTTACATACAAGCGAACTGGGGTTTTTTTCTAAGGTTCTCGGATACATCAGGAGATGAGTCTGGTGGGCGACAGAAGAACGCTATTATCACTTTATGCCAACCCCTGATACAGAGTCTTGCCCAAACAATCCTACATATAGCTTCAGTTTCTGTCCCAGTGGATCCGAGTTTCTTGTCTACGGCGACAAATATTCCGCCTCCATTTCCCATTAGTCTATCCTTTCGATATGCACTTAAATTTTTCCCAAAAATCTCACTGCTACCAATTTCAGGTTTCAACCAGCTTTCTGTGCCTAATATTTCTGAACTTCATTGCTTTTCAAGAGCATTTTGAACTTTGGCACTTTGTTGCGAATGCTTTGACTGTTAAACCTTTGTACTTTAATACTATCACCTGTGTGAGGCATTTCTATCGATCTTAACTGATACTTCTGGGTTTCCTACAGCTCTCGTTGTCTGGATTGGACGGAGAGTCGCTTAATCTAAATAAACCATTGTGTGTACCCCACACAGAATCAGCTATCTAGGTAGCAGCCTCTGATATGTAGTGCACTCCTGACCTATTTAGGGGCACCCTACAGTTCTCAACCCTATGGCTCAAATCCAGGAAGTCTCTGGTTCAGTCCTTCCACTCGATTCAGAACCAAAGGTTCACGATCACTTTTGGTGACATTGCTGCAAATTGTAAGCTTCGTTGAAACTCGGTGTGCAAGGCTGCTCTTCTTAACCTTCTCTGCCAGTCACTGTAATGATCCAAAAATGACCTCGGAGCCCAGACGACAGGCATCATTTGTTTCAACGTGTGCTACAATCTGCAGCTGCTTGCACCTTGTTCCCTCAGTGGCTGCCGGAGTAGCCTCTTCAACTCAGTGCACCTGTTATCCTTGCCTGTCCCTTGCTGCCATTTTCCTAAGGGGTACCATCATTCGCCATATGTTTGAACTGCTGACAATTAACCTCTGGCAGTAATCAAAGTTTCTTCTGTTGCCCGTGGCGTGCTGTCACTCGCCCAGCTACAAGGCAAATAAGACGACGGAATTGCATCAGCCTTAAGCACTCGTTTCCGAGAATTTGGCTGTTCCCGACGCAAGTCTCCCACACAGTCAGTTTATTCGAAATGACGACAGCATAGTCCAGCTCAAATTTTTTTTCAGGTGACTGTCAACAGCATCGACATACTTGGAGAAATGCATGGTAAACACTGTGCAGTCTTATATATTTTCTGATGTTTGCAAGTCAGCTATGGCATCTTTTCTGGTTAATTAGCACAACACGTGAAGTTCTTACAATATTTTTTCCACTGTGGAGATGATCAGTGATCGAAACCAGTTTGAATAAATATATTGTAAGACAGTCTAGCGCTTGCAACATTCACAGTGCCTTTTCTATAGCATTTCAACATCAAAATATTTTGTGAAATTGTGTCACAAGGGAAAAACATGAAGCATTACTTCAGTTCCTTTCGTGCTACGATTGTAGCATATTGAAATCATACAGCAACCAACTACCAGTTTGGGTGCCACAGGGATCCTCAGCGATGTCAAGCGCGCAATAGCAGAAATGTGTTTGCTTCTGCTCACTGGTTACTAAGCTCTCCTGAGCTACGGTAGACACAACTACTTCATTGTTCGATCGTCAGTGCTGGCAACGAGGCCCGAGGTCGACCGACTTCTACCAGCTTCAAACGATCCAGAACTAGGGAGCCCTCGTTCAGAACTTTATGAACAAACAATACATATTAATGAATAGAAAACCCTGCAGATGGTTGGTGCCACGGACCTCGTGTCACCTTAAACTGGCCTGGGGTAAAAACCACACTTTGGACTGAAGACTATAACAAAAACTGATAGGTAAATATGTCCACTACCAGTGGCGATGTATTGTACACGGCAAGAACTATCTTCATTGAAATACTGCAGCTTTATCAGCAGCGTTCATTTTGTACTTACTTCTGTACCACAGTAAGATTATGAGCATTAAGGGTCCGCAGCAATTTTTCAAAGAGGGGCAAAGTTCTAAAATACTCATCTTATACAGGGTGTTACAAAAAGGTACGGCCAAACTTTCAGGAAACATTCCTCACACAAAGAAAGAAAATATGTTATGTGGACATGTGTCCGGAAACGCTTACTTTCCATGTTAGAGCTCATTTTATTACTTCTCTTCAGATCACATTAATCATGGAATGGAAACACACAGCAACAGAACGTACCAGCGTGACTTCAAACACTTTGTTACAGGAAATGTTCAAAATGTCCTCCGTTAGCGAGGATACATGCATCCACCCTCCGTCGCATGGAATCCCTGATGCGCTGATGCAGCCCTGGAGAATGGCGTATTGTATCTCAGCCGTCCACAATACGAGCACGAAGAGTCTCTACATTTGGTACCGGGGTTGCGTAGACAAGAGCTTTCAAATGCCCCCATAAATGAAAGTCAAGAGGGTTGAGGTCAGCAGAGCGTGGAGGCCATGGAATTGGTCCGCCTCTACCAATCCATCGGTCACGGAATCTGTTATTGAGAAGCGTACGAACACTTCGACTCAAATGTGCAGGAGCTCCATCGTGCATGAACCACATGTTGTGTCGTACTTGTAAAGGCACATGTTCTAGCAGCACAGGTAGAGTATCCCGTATGAAATCATGATAACGTGCTCCGTTGAGCGTAGGTGGAAGAACATGGGGCTAATCAAGACATCACCAACAATGCCTGCCCAAACGTTCACAGAAAATCTGTGTTGATGACGTGATTGCACAATTGCGTGCGGATTCTCGTCAGACCACACATGTTGATTGTGAAAATTTACAATTTGGTTGAGGAAGTACAGTACATACTGACGAAACTAAAATGAGCTCTAACATGGAAATTAAGCGTTCCCGGACACATGTCCACATAACATCTTTTCTTTATTTGTGTGTGAGGAATGTTTCCTGAAAGTTTGTCCGTACCTTTTTGTAACACCCTGTATTTACGAAGAGAAATTGACATTACTAAATTCCTGCAGATGTTTTCAATCTTTTTCAGAAAAGATTTTTTGCTCTTGATTCATTAGTATGAATATTTATCACTCCATAACTCAGGGTGAACTTCGAAATACTTAGTTTGCAGTTTTATTGGTGACTATTCCAAAAGAGTACGTACTGACATATACTTCATAGCTATGCTGGATGAAACATTTTGTCCTTTAAAAGGGTTGACAAATGTCAGTGGCGGGAGGTGACCCCTTCACTTCGTGTACCTTGTAATGGTACTTGAATTACGTAACCATTACGGCACCTCACCCGAAACCTCTCGATACCAGGAATATTCTACTGTGTTTCTGTAAAGTAGTTGACATATTTCTGAGACAACATTCATTAATCTAGAGGTACTTTGATACATCGGTATGTTTATATTGCTATGGTATTATTCTAATGTGCATTATTTCTTTTGTCACTATGATCTTTGACGTACTTGTGACTCTTGATTTTTGGGCGCATAAGTGGTTATTATTAGAGAGTCGAACCTTGAAACAGATGCGCTGAAAAGAAGGCTACCTAAAAAATTGCAATGGGATTTAGTTCATGAGCCTGATGATTCTTCGGAAAAATTTTTAAAATATGTGGATAAATTGGATAGGGCATTAGAAAGAGGGAATATGCAAAATTTAATAATGATTGTGGTGTTGCTCACGCTGCTAAATACTGCATTTTCGGGCAACAACAAAGTTATTATGTGGCAGGTGTCATTAGAGCACAGTTAATAAAGTCATTTCATGTAATAATGAATAAACTAGGCACTCATCTTTTCGTGTTTCCCACGCTGCTCTCGTTGTAAATTCATGGCTCAATCGTCGAAAATCTAGGTGGTGATGATTCCAAGCTCGGTTGCAAAGAGGCCTAGGATTTATTCTGCTATATTCAAAAGTTTTATAGATGTGTTTCACAAACGATTCTTGAAGATTAAACCTTTGATAGTTAGCAATGGTGATGTAAAAAAGTAATCAGCACTCCGAATTCAAGTTACACTTTTTTTTATTGCTTTTGTTGCAATGGCACGTAACACACAAAACATCACTTCACAATACAAAACATACTTGAAAACATCTTCCTCACTGTTAAAGTTCACATTTTATAAGCTGACTACAATATGCGTCTTTCCAACATGACGTCCAAGACTTGACCTTCTCAGGGTTCGACTCTCCAATGATAACCACTTACGCGCCCAAAAATCAAGAGTTACAAGTACGTCAAAGATCATAGTGACAAAAGAAAGAATATACATAAGAATAATATCATAGCAATATAAACATATCGATGTATCAAAGTACCTCTACATTAATGATATCAAATCTGAATGTTGTCTCAGAAATATGTCAACTACTTTACAGAAACACAGTGGAATATTAGTGGTATCGAGAGGTTCAGGTGAGGTGCCGTAATGGTTACGTAATTCAAGCACCATTACAACCTGTCTCACCGGGCAAGACTCTGAAGTGCCAGCAAAGGCAATGGCAATGGTCACTAGACATTGTAGCTAGATGTCGCCCAATAACAATGGCCAACAGCTTGGTCACAGTACATCCGATCCCCTACATCAGTTTTTAGAGTGCTTGGGTGGTTGGAATCTATTGTGTCAAGGAGGACAAAATCTATTCAAATGTAGTAAGTATTGTACGCTCTTTCCACAGTTACTGTAATAACCATACTAGTTTTACGGATATACGAAATTTGCCCAGAAAGTAAAGCACCACATTTTTTTCTCAGCCAAAAACAATGCTACGAGTGCGAAACGTTACGTATGTGTTATTTAAAGTCTCCTCAATGAGCGTGGCAAGTTTCCATCACTTCCGAGAGATATCATAGCTGCAGGACAGTTTCAAAATGGCATCTGTAAGTGATGTACGTTACAAGCAACGTGCCGTCATTGAATTTATCACTGCACAGGAAGAAACTGTGGGGAATATTCACAAACGTTTGAGCAAAGTCTGTGGAGCATCTGCTGTCGACAGAAGTACAGTTAATCGATGGGTACGAAGGGTGAGGTCATCAGAGGGTGATTCGGAGGAGCACCACGATTTGTAGCGGTCAGGGAGACCATCTACGGCTGTCACAACTGACATGCAGTGAGCTGATATTGTCATTCGGGAGGACAGGCGCATTACGATTCGGCAGTTGGCGCTGCATCTGCCAATTAGCAAAGGAAGTTCACAAAGTGAAGCACTGGCTCCGCCACCAAGTCAAGGACTGGTACTGACAGGGCATACACACCCTTGTTTCACTCTGGAGGAAGGCCATAGAACAGGATGGAGATTGCGTGGAAAAATAGGGTGTGTAGACAAAATATCATTCTTTCGTGTGTGTAACTCTTTTTATGTTCAGTAAAGAACAGTTGAAGAAAAAAGTGTGGTGCGTTACCTTCTGGGCAACCTTCATATATGAGATGAAGAGAGGAAATTTCTGTTATATACTCGAGGTGATTTGTGGTGACAGCAAAAAAGATCACAAACGCTCTGTACCGCTTCAAACAAATTCAGAAAAACACACATCTCGGTATGTCAATTAATCTTCAATGACAGTTATTCTACATATGTGCGTGAAAGACAAATACAAATTTTCAGGGGTGTAGCTAACTTTTCTTCACTGTGGGAGGGTGGGGGTGGGGTTTCAGTGTTGTTCAAGTACAAGATCTTCATTCAGGTCAGTATCCCAAGATATTAGCAGCTGAACTGCCACAAACTGTTCCAACATTTAGGACTGGAAGGCAGGTTGCACCTACTAAAAGGTCGAATACAAGTAAATGGAAATTAATGCGCTGTAGCAGAAAAATCGTGGCATGTACTGATTTTGATGTAAATTGGTTCATAAATCGTGAATATTCGGTGTCTATAAACTGCATGTTATACGGCAGTCCTCTTCAAGTGCTTTCTTTCGCAGCAAAGTTGATCTGGAAAGAAAGCACTTTACAAAACTCAGCACACCTCTGAATAAATGGATAAATCATTAGTCAGTGTGAAGATAACTGTTTTTGAAAATTGTTTATTTTAGAAGTGTTTTAGGGCTAAATATGAGAAGCACTGTATTAAGTATTGGCTATACCCATACCAAATGTATTGTTCTACTGATAAATTTGTACATCCTGGATCACTTCCCAAAATCGTGGATCGATTTCAGCTAAATTTGGAACATAAACAGCAAATTTCCCGAGTATCAGCACCGTGATATTTATAACCTCCTAGCTCCAGTAGGAGTAAGGATAAGGACAAAAACGTGTTTTTCCAACGACTTCCATATAGGCTGCGCTGAATGACAGATGAGGTGTGTAGGAGTATTATCAGCCTGCCTAATCAGTCTGCTTTGTAGGAGCAAGAAACTTTGTCAGGAGCAAGAAACTTTGTCAGGAGCAAGAAACAGTTCTCCAGCCCCCAAAGTCTAGGCTGCCCTGCGTGACAGTGCGTTTGTTGGACTAGTATTAGCCTGCTTCATCAAGTTGCTCTGCATGGCAGCCTGTGTGTCAGGGGCAATGAATGGTTTTCAAGCCCCTGATGTATAGGCTGCCCTGCATCATAAGCATACTGTGGGAGTAGCAACAGCCTGCTTTATCGACCTGTCTTGAAGGGACCACACTTGCAGTCAGGCATGGCTGGGAGAAGGTTGAATTGGGTAGAGTAGGGGGATGGATATAGAGAATGAGGATGACGGAATGAATAGGGAGAAAGTGTTGTGTATGACTACATACATCATGGTAAGGAGAAGTGAGCTATGGAGTGGTGTGGCAAATGTCGTCCTAGGAAAGCTGAACAGGAACAGAAATGATTAACAAACAAGTTAACACAACAAACAGAAGATTTACTTATATTTCTCCAAGCATATGAAGACTTGTTGCAAATAATACAGCAAGAAACAGAGTCCAGCTATCTCAATGTCAACAAGTGTGATGCATGAATGAAGGTGTCATACAGTAAAGGCTCCAAGCACAAGTGGCTGAGTACCTGCCATCGGTCATCCTATACTGGAGTGGAAGAGTGCACGCACAGTCCAGAGCTGCTGGAGATGTGGCTTAGTGGGTGCACACCACTGGGTCTGCCAAATCCTATGCAACAGCTATCAGCATCAGATGGAAGCATGTAAATTCATTGCCAACATTGATGACCATGTGGTGGTACCGACATGTGATACCACAGTGAGGGAGCAGGAAGGAATGAGAAGAGTGAGGGGGGCAGGATGGGATAAATGGAGATAGTATGTGATACCACAGTGAGGGAGCAGGAAGGAATGAGAAGAGTGAGGGGGGCAGGATGGGATAAATGGAGATAGTGGAGAAGGAGGTGAAGGACAGAGAGAGGGGGAGGAGAAGATGGACAGAGGTGGAGGGGGGATATTTACAGAGAAAGTTTGGAGGAGGAGGAGGTGGACGAAATGGGAGACAGAGAAGATGGACAGAGGGGTGAGGAGGGGATGGACAGAAAGAGATGGAGGAGAAGATGGTCAGAGTGAAGGGGAGGAGGAGATGGACAGAGAGGGAGAGAGAGTAAGAGCAGAAGATACAGAAGGCAAGTGGAAGATATAGTGGAGTAGTGGGAAGGTGGAAAGGAGGAGAGCAGAGAAGGTGATGAACAGAGATAGAGGCAGGAGGATATGGGCAGAGGTAGGGGGAGGAGGATATGACCAGAGAGAGGAGGCAGAGGAGATGGACAAATGGAGGGATCAGGAGCAGATGAAGAGACAGTGTGGGAGAGCAGATATATAAATAGAGTTGGGAGGATGAGGTGGACAGTGAGACAGTGGGAGGAAGAGGTGGGTACAGAGAGGTGAGAGGAAGAGGTGTGTGCAGTATACGTGTCGAATGCATATGAAGGCAAAGCCACAGCGAAATGGCTAGTATGTCCTCCCGAACCATATCAACTAAGTTTGATACATATTCTACTTGCTATTTGAGAATCAGCACTCTGGGGGCTGAAACCTAGGAGTAGAGGCATGGGAAAAGGATTTTCACCCCTGACTTTCAGACTTCCTTCCACAACACGTATGTTGTGTGGGCAGCATCGGCATGCTCTGCAGAGTTTACATGTGTTAATAAGCGTAGCTGAGCACAAATAGCAGGGAGGAAACGGATTTTTAGAGGGGGAAGATGAGTTAGATAGCGAAAAGGGGTAGGAGGAGGTAGACAGAGAGATAGAGGGGGAGGAGGTGATGAACAGAGATTGGCAGTGGGGGATGTGGACAGAGAGGGGAGGAAGATGTGGACGAGAGAGTTTGGAGGAGGAAGAGTTGAAAAGAGAGAGGGTAACAGAGCAGATGGACAGAGAGAAGGGTGTGGAGGTGACAGACAGAGACAGGGAGGCCAGAGATGTGCAGAGATAGGGGCGAGGAGCTAATGGTCAGACAGAGAGGGAGGGGAACATGGAAAGAGAAACGAGGAGGAGGAGGAGATGCGGGAGGCAGGTGGAAGTTGTATGGGGATAGTGGGCAAGTGGAAAAGAAGGATGAGAAAGAAGGAGATCTACAGCTTGTCCAACTTTTCTTGAAGCAATGCCCCCTATTCCTCTTTTGTCATATCTTCTGACTGGTTTGATGTGACCCACAACGAATTCCTCTCCTGTGCTAATCTCTTCGTCTCAGAGTAGCATTTCTGCCCTACATCCTCACTTATTTGTAGGATGTATTCAAACCTATTTTCCCACAGTTTTTACCCTCTACAGTCCCTCTAGTACTATAGAGATTATTCCCTGACGTGCCTTGTCATTGTGTCCTCTCTTCTTGTCAGGGTTTTCCATGTTTTTTGTTCGCCAATTCTGAGGGGAGCCTTCTCATCCTTTATCTTAGCGGTCCACCTAATGTTCAACATTATGCTGTAGCCCTACATCTCAGAAGCTTCGATTCTCTTCTGTTCCAATTTTCCTATTGTCCATGATTCACTATCATACAATTTTAAGCTTCAACATACATTCTCAGAAATTTCTTCCTCAAATCAAGGCCTATGTCTTATACCAATAGACTTGATTTGGCCAGGAATTCTCTGCTTATGTCCTCCTCATTTTCGTCCATCATAGGCTACTTCGCTTCCAAAGTAACAGAATTCCTTAATTTTGTCAATTTTGTAATCATCAATTGTTGATGTTAAGTTTCTCGTATTTCCCTTTTCTACTACTTCTTATTACTTTTGTTTTTCTGGCTTACTCTCGATCCATATTCTACACTCATTAGACTGTCCATTCTATTCAACAGATCCTGTAATTTTCTCTTCACATTCACTGAATACAAAAATGTCATCAGTGAATTTTATCATTGATATCCTTTCGCCCTGAATTTTAATCCCACTCTCGAAACTTTCTTTTATTTCCGCCATCGCTTCTTTGATGTATAGATTGAATAGTACGAGCAAAAGACTGCATCCCTGTCTTACACCCTTTTTAATCTGAGCACTTCTTGCTTGGCCTTTCAGTGTTATTCTTCCCCCATGGTTCTTGTACATACTGTATATTACAAGGCTTTCTCTACAGCAGGGCTTCCCAACCTTTTCAGCTGGCGGACCCCTTCTTCAGTCGAAAATCCGTGGTGGACCCCTAGTCAGTCAAGAGCACAGTAACTTTAAATTTCAGAGCGAAACCCATGGGAACTGAAAGCTTATTATTGCAAGTGCCATGTTCCCAATGCCCCCCCCCCTCACCGAAATATCAATAGTGTTTGGTTTAGAGATGAATGAAAACAATTTGAAATTAACGATCGAATTTGAATTCCCACTGTATCCAGACACTTACTAGTGGATTTACTCCCTTTGTTCAACACACTATAGCCTGATTAAAATTACTTGGTAACTGACATTTCACACGTTGGAGCTGCCTTCCTCCAAGAGCAACCAACGTCACGTCCAAACTGTTCGCTGTTGACAAGCCGCCGCTTGTGGTCTGTTCACTTCCACTGTTTGGCTACTGTTGTGTAAGGAGCATGCATATTTCGTAACAGTCGTATTAAGGGAGCGGCGCGCAATCCACGACGACATGGCGCCCCAGACTGCGCGGCCATTATGCGCGGCTGTAAAGGAAAGAGGCAGACCCATGATTCGGGATACACACACATCACGAAAGAAAAGAGGCCAAGGAATTGCCTTTAAATGACTATTGTGATATCTGTTGTGCAATGTGTGGGAATACATTCACCCAGTTTACATGCGTTTCCAAAACCGGATTTAGTAAGCCGATGTCCCACTTCCGCCTTTGGTTGGTCAGGTAAAGACTTCAAAATCGATTCTGGAAATCTGCTTTTATAAAGCCGTTTTCCAGTTCCAATTTTCGTGCCAATGTAAACAACTCGGAAAGTCTAGTTATTTTATCGTCTTTGCGTATCTACTGAATGGCAGCTGTCAGTCCATAGCCGGCAGCTAGCAGGTGGCGTTGCAACAGTGTACTGTCAGTTGGTAGCTGGTAACTGGCAGGCAGCGTGGCAACAGTGTAGCCACAGCTGACAACTTCAACTACTACTTGGACACTATATCGTGGCAGTCAGCCTCGACTGTAAACAAATTAGAAAAACAAACAAACAGACTCTCTTATTTCTATATAAGAAGACAAAGCATTTCACAGAACGTTAGACTTTTTTCTCAAAGGAAACAATTCTGGCAGAGGAGGTTTACCTTTTACAAGGTGGCTCGTGAAAAATCCTCATTTGTTTACACTCGCAGCCAGTTGCCACAATATAGTGTCAGAGTAATAGCAAGTAATTGTAATTGAAGTATAGGCAGGCCATATTTTTAACTGAGAGGACGGAATGTATTATAAAGAAAAGAAATTAGCTTTAGAGATCATTTTAATTTTCGTAACAAAAATATCAATGCCAACAGAATTCCATTAATAATTATTTTGTAAATGACAGAAGACAGAAACGAAATTGCTACAGAGTTATAGTCCAGGTACGTTCACTGAGCATCTACGAAGAAAAATGCTTTCTTCTTTACTATAGATGAGTCTGTAGGAATAATAATGGAATCCTAATGTGATGGCTGAGAGTGCTTCTGCTGACACAATTTTGAAAAGTTGGGTTCAATTCTTGACAACTGGAGACGGATGTCTGGTTCCGCATCTAGACAGCTTCGGTACTTAGTTTTGTGGGCAGCATAGATCGAGAATCCAGATTCACACATGTATGTTGTGGCAAATGGGAGAAGTACACATCTTACCTTTTCAATAAGGGGGTAGTATATCTTGTTATCCAAACGGATCCAAAAGTGTGAGTAACTGTCAATGTCAAAAACTTGATTTCAAGGTAGGGTCTGTGGCAATTTCTGTCAACAACTCATATTCATTTGATGATAGAATGTTGGGCTTTTTTGGGTACAGTGAATGGGTTGACCACCCATTCGTATTTCTGCAGCTTCTCATCTTCAGCTGTTGGGAAATACTGCACCAAAAAATTACATCAAGCTTCGGAGATGTTCCAGGATTTAATGAAACAAATTCTTCCCAAGCGCCAATGTTTTGTTTTTCAAAAACTCCTTGAAGAGGAAAACACTCGACCTCCCCCTCCTCGACATTCTCTGCCCAAAAATTGATTTTCCTCTTGAATGCTCGAACTTTGTCGATAGCAGTGACCTTTGTTTCACTTTGCCCTTGGAGTGAAATATTGATTTCGTTCATTTTGGAGAAAATATCTGACAAATAGGCAAGTATACACGGCCAATTTTCGTCATTATTTAAGATCTGCTAGTTTGGTGTTATGCTCCAAAAGGAAAGTTAAGACTTCCAATCTTAATTCGTACAACCGAGAGAGTGCACTCCCACGTGAGAGCCACCTCACTTCTGTGTGGAGAGGCAGGGAACGATGAAGACTTCCCATATCTTCACACAGTAGTGTGAAAAGTCTTGACTTCAACGGCTTTGATTTTATGTAGTTAATGATTTGAATAGATTCATCTAAGACTTTCTTGAACGGAACAGGCATTTGTTTCGTAGCTAAAGCGTATCTGTGGAGAGTACAATGACTACTGCTGCAATTCTTGGCGTTTTCTTTTATTTTCGTTACTGCTCCGACTGTAGGACCCGTCATAGCTTTTGCACCATCTGTGCACACATCTATGCAATTAGACCATGAATCTTCGTTAGTCCTTAAAAAATCATCCAACAGACGGAATATTTCAGCACCTGTTGTGTTGGCAGGTAGTGGTCTGCACAATAAGAGGTCCTCCTCAAAACATCCAGAATATTCATAACGGACAAAAGCCAATAAAATGGCTAATCCTGCAACATCTTTGGATTCATCTATCTGCACATAAAATGAATTGTGTTGGATGCGAGAAACAAGAGTGTCTTTCACATCATTTGACATGTAAACAATGCGTCTCTTGACAGTATTGTTTGATAATGGCACCGAAGATACAAGCTTTGCTGCCTTTTCGTCTAGCATGCAAGAAACAATATCATTAACACACGGCTTTATAAGATTTTCTGCATTGGTATGAGCTTTGCCTGTTTTTGCCACTCGATAACTAACCAAGAAAGAAGCTTTTAATGAATTTTCATTGTTTTTGCATGAGTTTTCATGCAACGCTGAGAAGCAGCTAGTTCAGCACTCTCCCTTTTGAAAAAATCGATGTCTTTAGCCTGGAAATCCGGGTATCTTCAAAATGACGGCGCAATTTAACTGGAACCATTGAACCGTTCGGAAGGACTCGCGCACAAATTACACGTTGAGCTTTACCTGCCTTTGACCACATAAAGCCCATTTCTAAATAGCTTTCGTTGTACTTACGCTTCTTGGTTATTCAACTTCCACAGGATATTGCAACCAATGGAGTACTTGCAGCGTTTTCACATAATAAATCCGGCTGTGGAGCTTCTTGTGATTGTTCTTCCTTTGGTTGTCCTCCCTTCTCATTCATTTCAACTGGAAACTTACCTTGTTGTGAAGGCGATGAGAAAGTGCACCCTTCTTCAGTGATTCTGACTTCAGCCACCGATCCATGTTAGAAGTAATAAACTGGTCAAAAATCGACTTATGAAATAGGTAGTGCACTGACAAAGCAAGTTTAACATTTAATGATATCTGGGGCCGCATACGTGCCAGCGAGCCCTGTGATTGGTCGACAAAGCTCACTCCGCGCATGCGTAAAAGGTTTTAAGCGCATCTAGCGCTATGAGCCGGCGTACAAACGACCTCCGTATTATTGCGAAACAGTCGATCAGAGAGGCAGCATTCCCCGGCACTAAACTGTGTATGCGTTCCCACTTCGGAACCGCAAAGGCTGCTTGGGAATACGACCTGAAGTAAAAGTATACGTTTTTCACACGGAAATAAATAGTGATGAATTTGGTTTTCACATTTTTATTCACTAATTTTACACGATTTGGTGAAAGGTGGCCGCCGAGCCCCTACAAAGAGCCGGCGGACCCCTAAGGGGTCCGTGGACCACACGTTGGGAAGCCCTGCTCTATAGCTTACTCCTATTTTGCAGAATTTCGAACAACTTGTACCATTTTACATCGCTAAACGCTTTTTATAGGTCTACCAATCGTACGAGGGTATCTTGATTTTTCTTCAACCTTGCTTCCATTCTCGAGTACAGTGTGAGAACTGCCTCTCTGGTGCCTTTACCTTTCGCAAAGCCAAAGTAATAGACCCCCCCCCCCTCATTTTTCTTTTCCATTATTCTGTATATTATTCTTGTCAGAACTTGGATCTATGTACTGTTAAGTTGACTGTGTGATAATTTTCGCACTTACCTACCCTTGCCTTTTTGGAATTGTGTGGATGATGTTTTACCAAAAGTCTGATGATCCGTCACCAAACACATAGATTGCACACACCAACTTGAATCGTCGAAACCTGGCAGAAAATTCAAAGAGATTCTGGTTGTATGTGAAGTATGCTAGCGGCAAGAACAATCAGTGCCTTAATTGTGCGATAGCAATGGAGATACTATCGAAGACAGTGCTGCCAGAGCACAATCACTAAACACAGCCTTCCGAAATGCCTTCATAAAAGAAGACGAAGTAACTATTCCAGGATTCGAATCAAGAACAGCTGCCAACATGAGCAACATAGAAGTAGATATCCTCGGAATAGTGAAGCAACTTAAATCACTTAATAAAAGCATGCCTTTTGGTCCAGACTGTATACCAATTAGGTTCTTTCCGGAGTATGCTGATGCATTAGCTCCATACTTAACAGTCATATACAACTATTTGCTCGACGAAAGTTCCGTACCTAAGGACTGGAAAGTTGCACAGGTCACACCAATATTAAAGAAAGGTAGTAGGAGTAATCCACTAAATTGCAGGCCCATATCATTAACGTCGATAAGCAGCAGGATTTTGGAACATATTTTGTGTTCAAACATTATGAATTACCTCAAAGAAAACTGTCTATTGACACACAGTCAACACGGATTTAGAAAACATTGTTCTTGTAAAATACAACGAGCTCTTTACTCGCCTGAAGTGTTGAGTGCTATTGACAAGGGAAGTCAAATTGATTCCGTATTTCTCGATTTCTGGAAGGCTTTTGACACTGTACCACACAAGCGGCTTATAGTGGAATTGCGTGCTTATGGAATATTGTCTCAGTTATGTGACTGGATTCGTCATTTCCTGTCAGAGAGGTCACAATTCGTAGTAATTGACAGAAAGTCATCGACTAAAACAGTTCCCCAAGGTAGTGTTATCGGCCCTTTGCTGTTCCTTATCTCTATAAACGATTCGGGAGACAATCTGAGCAGCTGTGTTAGGTTGTTTGCAGATGATGCTGTCGGTTGGTTGGTTGGTTGTTTGGGGGAAGAGACCAAACAGCGAGGTTATCGGTCTCATAGGGTTAGGGAAGGATGGGGAAGGAAGTCGGCCGTGCCCTTTCAAAGGAACCATCCCGGCATTTGCCTGGAGCGATTTAGGGAAATCACGGAAAACCTAAATCAGGATGGCCGGACGCGGGATTGAACCGTCGTCCTTCCGAATGCGAGTCCAGTGTGCTAACCACTGCGCCACCTCGCTCGGTGAATGATGCTGTCGTTTATCGATTAGTAAAGTCATGAGAAAATCAAAACAAATTGCAAAACGATTTAGAAAAGACATCAGTATGGTGCGAAAATTGGCAATTGAGCCCAAATAACGAAACATGTGAGGTCATCCACATGAGTGCTAAAAGGAATCCGTTAAACTTCAGTTACACGATAAAGAAGTCAAATCTAAAGGCCGTAAATTCAACTAAATCCATGGAATTACAATTACGAACAACTTAAATTGGAAGAAACACATAGAGAATGTTGTGGGGAAGGCTAACGAAAGACTGCGTTTTATTGGTAGATCACTTAGAAAATGTAACAGATTTAGTAAGGAGACTGCCTACACTACGTTTGTCCATCCTCTTTTAGAATACTGCTGCACGGTGTGGCATCCTTACTAGATAGGAGTGCCAGAGTACATCGAAAAAGTTCACAGAAGGGCAGCAAGTTTCGTATTATCGCGATATAGGGTAGAGAGTGTCACTTAAATGATGCAGGATTTGAGATGGACATCATTAAAACAAAGCGTTTTTCGTTGTGGAGGAATCTTCTGACGAAACGCCAATCACCAACCTTCTCTTCCGAATGCGAAAATATTTTGTTGACGTCTACCTACATAGGGAGAAACGATTACCATGATAAAGTAAGGGAAATCAGAGCTAGTACAGAAAGATATAGGTGTTCGTTCTTTCCGCGCGCTATACGAGATTGGAATAATAGAGAATTGTGAAGGTGATTCGATGAACCCTCTGCCAGGAACTTAAATGTGATTTGCAGAGTATCCATGTAGATGTGGATTGCCACCATAAAAATTCCGATGGAATGTTATCTATTCCTTCTGCCTTATTTGATCTCAAACCTTCCAGACCTCTTTCATATTCTGATTGTAATACTGGATCCTCAATGTCATTCATATCGACTCCAATTTCTTCTTCTTTCACATCATCAGACAGGTCCTCCCCCTCAAGAGGCCTTCAATATATTCTTTCCACTTATCCACTCTCTCTTCTGCATGTAACAGTGGAATTCCCACTGCACTTCTAATGTTACTACGTTTGTTTTTAGTTTCACTGGAAGTTGTTTTGACTTTTCTGTGTGCTTAAGTCAGTCCTCCCGATGACATTTCCTTTTCGATTTTCTTACACCTTTTCTGCAGCATTTTCGCTTTGGCTGCGCTGTACTTATTGTTTATTTATTTCCTGAGGAATTTATATTGTTGTATTCTTATCTTCCCATGAACATTTTCAAGGTTATATATGACGGTAGTATCTGTTCCCGAAAGAACAGTTACCGTGGATGACCATGCAGCTTTGCTAGAAATGAAATGATAATTAAGTGGACACCCTAGCTGCAAACAGGCGTTGATGTACTTCATTGGGGACATGTTGAAAATGTGTGCCCCGACCGGGACTCGAACCCGGGATCTCCTGCTTACATGGCAGACGCTCTATCCATCTGAGCCACCGCGGGCACAGAGGATAGTGCGTCTGCAGGGACTTATCCCTTGCACGCTCCCCGCGAGATCCACATTCCCTACATGTCCACACCACTACATTCGTAGTGCGCCTAATAGATGTTTGCCCATCATACTCATTACACGTGGCAGATTAATCTACCAAGTCCCGTACGAGTTCGGGCATAGCTTGTGCGTTCGCACAAGAAGGTCAATGGCCGGGAAGCCATATTTTTAACTATATATGGCGGTAGTATCTGTTCCCGAAAGAACAGTTACCGTGGGTGACCATGCAGCTTTGCTAGAAATGAAATGATAATTAAGTGGACACCCTAGCTGCAAACAGGCGTTGATGTACTTCATTGGGGACATGTTGAAAATGTGTGCCCCGACCGGGACTCGAACCCGGGATCTCCTGCTTACATGGCAGACGCTCTATCCATCTGAGCCACCGTGGGCACAGCGGGGAGCGTGCAAGGGATAAATCCCTGCAGACGCACTATCCTCTGTGCCCGCGGTGGCTCAGATGGATAGAGCGTCTGCTATGTAAGCAGGAGATCCCAGGTTCGAGTCCCGGTCGGGGCACACATTTTCAACATGTCCCCAATGATGTAGATCAACGCCTGTTTGCAGCTAAGGTGTCCACTTAATTATCATTTCATTTTCAAGGTTCCTTCTCTTATTGATCAGTTGAAGTAATTCATCTGTTACCCAAAGTTTCTTCACAGTTATCCTCGTTGTACCTGTGTTTGTCTATCCAGCATCTATGATTGTCCTTTTTAGAGATGTCCATACCTCTTCACCTGACCTGCCTATTCCGGTATTCCTTATAGCAGTTTCCACATCATTAGCAAACTTCTAATGGGTCTCATTCCTCAGTACTTCAGTTTCCTCACTTTCTTCCACGCTGATTCTTCCAGACTATTCTCTTAAATTTCGGTCTACTTGTCATTACTAAATTGTGGCCTGAGTCTATATCTACATTTGCAAATGCATTACAACCCCATATCTGAATTCGGAATCTGTCTGGCTATGATGTAATCCAGCTGAGACCTTCCTGTGTCTTCTGGTCATTTCCAAATATTTCTCCTCCTCCCTTGATTCTTGAACAGAGTATTCGCTATTACAATCTGAAATTTATTTCACAATTCACTCATTCCTAGTGCCAAGCCCAAATTCTCCCATAACCCTTTCTTCTACTCCTTACCCTACAACTATGTTCCAGTTGCCTGTGACTACTAGATTTTCATCTTCCTTTACATACTGAATTAGCCGTTAAATATCCTAATATACTATCTCTATCTTTCCATCTGCTGCTTGAGACGTCTTCATGTATGCCTGAACTGTCGTTGTTGACTTTGCTATTGAATCTGATGGAAACAGCCCTATCATTAGACTCTTTAAAGTATCTCATTCTCTGCCTTATTTCCCAATTCGAAACGAATCGTTCTTCCTTTATACTATTTTCTGCTTCTGTTCATATTACCCTATATTCGCCTGATCATAAATGCCTATCTTCTATTCATTTCACTTCACTGGCCGCTACTACATCTACATTGGGGCTTTTCATTTCTCTTTTCAGACTTTCTAGCTTTCCTACTACGTTCAAAATTCTGCCTTCCGACTTGTTGAATGTTGTCCCATCATTGGTTATTGTATCTTTTTCTCATGATCACCTCCCCCTAGGCAGTCCCCTTCTGGAGATCCAAGATCCAAATGGGGACTAATCCAGAGGCTTTCGTCACTGGAGAGATCATCATGACACTTTTTCAGTTACAGGCTACATGTGCTGTGGATACATATGTCTTTAATACAGTCTTTTCCCTTGTCTTTGCATCCTTATGCCGTTTATCATTGCTGATTCTTCCATCTTTTAAGGGAAGAGAGTGCCCTGAAACTCTGTCTGCTACTCTGCCCTCTTTGATAAGGCCATTGGCAGCATGAGGGTGACTTCATATGCCAGAAGTCTTCAGTCGCCATTTATTCAAAATCTATGCAGTGGCTGAGCTAGAACCTTGGACCCACGGTGGTTTGATTATTAGTCAAAGACGCTTCTTCTAGCACTGCTTCGTATTCATCAGTAGAATTTGCAGTTTTCGTGATGCTTGCCATGTCACGAGCTGACATTCAGTAACAAAGCGATAGCCACTACACAGTGAACTGCTTGACCTTGTGTTGTGGCATTTATTTAATTTATTTAATTTCGTTTCACATTTATAGCTAACAAAAAAACCACTTGTGAACATGAACGTCATTGTCATGCACTTTGCTGAGATCTTGTGACCTCTTTGCGTCATTTACATCACAGAAAAATGGTCATGTGGTGTCACCGCCAGACACCACACTTGCTAGGTGGTAGCCTTTAAATCGGCCGCGGTCCATTAGTATACGTCGGACCCGCGTGTCGCCACTGTCAGTGATTGCAGACCGAGCGCCGCCACACGGCAGGTCTAGAGAGACGTCCTAGCACTCACCCCAGTTGTACAGCCGACTTTGCCAGAGATGGATCACTGACAAATACGCTCTCATTTGCCGAGACGATAGTTAGCATAGCCTTCAGCTACGTCATTTGCTACGACCTAGCAAGGCGCCATTACCAGTTTATATTGAGATTGTAATTATGTATCATCAAGAGCGATGTTCTCCAATTATGGATTAAAGTTAAGTATTCAAGCAACTACGTTCTTTTCTTACTAGACTCAACTACTTTACCTTGTTCCAGACCTCACGCCAGTCTGCGTGAGCTTAAACGCGTGCATTTCGGCCTCCTCTAGCAACACGGTGTTGGCTCTTCTGCCAACACATTAGGTCACATTGTAGTGTGAGCTGCAAATATTGTCACCACTGTGGGAGATTTCGAACCACAACATTCTTCTTACAGTGACAGTCTATCGTGCTTATCACTTCGTTCCCTGTGCCCCTCGTTGAGATGACACAAGGAAAGTTGAACAAGTGATACTGCTATTGGCTTACGGCAGAAAAAGTAAGATCTGCCAAACTGGATTTATGTGATTCAGTTTCCTTCATCATGTTATCAGTTTTTGCTATTTTCCAGATGAACATAAATTCAGAAGACTCTCAAAACTGCGTGCCTCGAGGCACAATTTGTAGATATATGAAGTCTTTACGGGTTGTCAGCCGAGTAGCGTAGTCGTCTCGTAGCAATGTTTCAATGGAATGCGTCTCCATCATCTTCAGGCGAAGTGTCGGGAAATCCTCTCTCACTTTTTACTTTTCCCTCCTTGGGGACGTGTATAGCCTGTTGCTTTTACTCCACAATGTGTGTTGTGAGTGTGTGATTGTCTTTGACTGTTTGGCTGTCTGTGTGTTGTGTTGGTGTTCTGGTGGTGTCTTGTACTTGCCTGAGGTTGGCGAGATGTTGGGTATTTTGAAGGATTAAGGATTGGTATTAGGATTTGGAGATTTTTGGGATTTTTCTCTTCGACTTAGTCGTCGAAGATCGTCATGGGGCGCTTGTGCTTATCGCGGGACATGTCACACCGACCTAAGGAGTGGATGAGACTATTTCCATATCTGGAAGAGCTCTCATAGAAAGCCCTTGCCAGATCTTGGAATCTTTCTTTGAGGAGTGGGATTTCGGTAGCAGCGTGCAGATCGTCAGTGGGGAATCCCATGCGTAGGTGCAGCGCCCTCCTGAGGGCGCGGTTCTGCAGTCTCTGGAGTTTGTCCAGGTGCTGCTTCGCCACGTTTCTCCAGACAAGGCACGCATACTCCATTACTGGCCGTATGAGGGCCTGATATACATTTACTCCTACAGAGCAGGGAAGCGATCTAGTCGTGTTGTCCGGATATCATCGGTCGCGGGCTGATATCTATGCTGGACCGACCGCTCTCCGCTTCCCGCCACCGGCCAATCACGCGCCCGCGGAATCGCCCGATGCGCTTGGAGCGGCCGGTGTGGGGGGTGGAGACGCGTGTGCGTGGTTCGTGTTCCGGCGTTCGTCTCTGTCTGCTCCGTCCGTGGCCCTTGGTGGAATGGAACGTTCTTCTCTGATTTTCCTGATTGCAGGCCCCCAGGTTGTGCTGAGATGATAACCACCGTCGCGGGTAATTAGGTTGTCGTGTAACCGTATTTCTATGGACTCTTTGATTACCGAGTCCCAAAATCCGTTTGTACTGCATATTTTCTCTGTGTCCTCGAATTCGAAGGTGTGCTTCTCGTCAATACTATGTTCCGCCACAGCAGATTTGTTAGTCTGACCCAAGCATACATAACTGATGTGTTCATTACGGCGCTGTGAGATGCAACGTTGCGTCTGTCCTATACATAGCATCCCACATTCGGCGCTTCTCGGCTGACAACCCGTGAAGACTTCATATATGAAATTCGCCGAGCAAGCCTGCACTCACATACAATTTGTAGATGTCATATATCAAGGAAAGGATCGGCAACTCTTTGGAACTATTACCATAATGAAATATGAATAAAAAACAAAAGTATGTATTTAGGTATACAAAACTATAGGATGGCTTTGTGGCGCCCCTCTTCTCACACACGACAGGTCTTGTGGTGATAGCAATTATGTCCATGTATTTGGTGAATAATGAAGCATTTTCCGTTAGTTTGCGAATATTATTCTATACTTTACAGTACTCATAAAGTCACATTTCCATTCTTAAAGTGTTTTGACCCTAACGGATATGTCTTCTGGAGCATTACCCTTATTTTTTAATGCATTTAAAAGTCCAATAAAAACAAGTTACCGGTATTTGTGGTTTGTTTAAATGGCAGCCCCCTAACACTAATATGGAATGGCTGTTACAAAGTTGCATTTACTGTCGTGTAATGTTAGCATGATTAAACTCACAATTATCAGTCTCTGCATGGTACGAATAAGTACAAATAGTCTTTGCACGAAAAAGTGATTTTTGATGGGGTCATATCTCAGGTTCTATTAACCACAGAGATAAGGGGCAACTGCTTTGGGTAGTCCTTGACATAGTGATCACTCGTATACCCATAGGAAAAACGAGCGTACTGTAGCTATCCTACAGTACAGAGTTGAAAATGAAACATTACACACTTCTTCCATCCCACGCAAATTGAGCAAATCTGTCAGTTCTATTGCATTAGGTATGGCCTAGGGTGGACCTTAGGCGGCTTGTAAAAGCACCATTTGTTCACAGGCCACTCCTGAGAAAAGCCAGAAAAACCATGATTTTTGGGTACACAAAGTAAAAATTGTGGGGATGGTTATTTCTGAAATTTTCATTCATGGCAGATCGTCGAACTTTTTATGATATGTTCTAGACGATATTCTCAGGGAACTTCAAAAATTTTATGTTACCATTATCCATTACCAAGGTCCAGAGGTTCAGAGTTACCATACTTATGCACATAGATATCCACATAACATCTGGTCTGAGGTGTAAATGTAGTTCTAACTGGTGTATCGCACAGATGTCAGGGGTTCTAGGAGTAGTAGGACAAAGTTCGAGTCACCCCACAATGCATTGTCACCAAATTTATTCAAGATGTCGGATCTAAGACGGCGGCGGTAGATATGGCAACGTCGCAAGACGTCATGGCGGGAAGTTCAAATTTTGGCGGGAAAATAGGTGAATTGGTCTACCTCCACTAACCTAACCCACCCCTCCCGCAGAAAATGGCAGGAAGTTCTAATTTTGGCGAAAAAAGGTAACTTGGGCTACCTCCACTAATCTAAGAAAATGGCGGAAAAAAGGTCACTTGGGCTACTGTCACCTCTTCCTCGGAATTGGTGGGGAAAGGACTCAGCCTGTGCTGGGCTGCTGGATAGGGTGGACGTTAGTCTTTATTTTGCAGGGAGTCTTTATTTAAACATTTTGAGGCAGTAGCTCCATCCAGTGTGTTCACCATGAGGTCCAGAGCCCTACTGACCTAGTACACAGTACTGCCACCAGAGAGGTGCTGTCGTCCCTTCCGTGACGTAATCTAAGATGGCGGTCTATGGGAGAAATGATGGGAAAAGGACTCAGCCTGTTCTGGGCTGCTGGAGAGAGGAAGGAATGTACTTTATTTATTTGGAACAATTTATTTAGGGACGGTTTTCACGTAGTTCATTTATTACACTGATAGAAAACACTTGCTCTGATGTGCTTGGTGTCACAATACACAGCCTACAGACCTGCAAACTACTCGTAAATTATAGAAATAATGCAGTACACTGATGTACGGACATGGAAACAACTCGTACATTACCGAAATAATTCATAGCACAGCCTACAGACCTATTCACAAAATAATGCAACAGACATGTCCACTACAAGTAAAATTGTCAAAATAATGTATATATAACACTCTGACAACATGCTTACAAGGCTTAAACAGCCAAAAATAATGTAGTGCACAAACACTCATTGCACGTAAAATCGCTTTCAGCCTATCATTAAGAAATTCGACCGTGACATATGAGAGGTCCAACTCGCACACGCACCGACACTGCCAACTCTGGACATGAGCCACCACCGGAGAGACAAATGCAGGGGCGTGAGCCATCGGTCTCAGGATGCTGCCACCTACAGCAAGCAGGTGAAAGTCCGTGTATTTCGGGTATAGAGTTATAATTCTTTGAGTATTATAATGGCATAACATGTCTATGTAAATAAGAGCCAAGTCACCCTCTGGACATGCACATGTTCAGCTAACCGCCATAGTTTGAGGCGTACCTGCTGGTCCAGAGCCAAGAGAGATGTTTGCATAATGGCTCACTCACGCAGACCCAGCTAAAAGGTTCTCAATGCTATACTGACGTCACATGTCTATGTAAATAACAGCCAAGTCTTTCTCTGGACGCACTATAGAAATGTGTTGCAATGCTTCCCAGAATTCTCCGTAGCAATCCTAACTGGACATGCGAGACGCCTCTGGCCATGTATGTGTTTACTCAGTCACCACGCATATCTTCCAGTCCAGTGCAGACCTGATTGCCAAGTGCAAGATGTTTTGCGTAGCAATTCACATATGCAGGTGCATTTAAAAGTTTCTAAATGTTATACTGACGTCACATGTCTATGTAAATAAGAGCCAAGTCCAGTAAAGCGTCACAGAAATAGTTAACCATCGCTTTTGTTGGAGCTTTCGTGACGTCTCAGCTTGTCTGCACGGAAAGTTTTATCCTAACAGGACCTGTTCGCGAAAATAGCCCAAAATAACACCGATTGCATTCTTCCTGATGGTCCTAACGAGGCATCATGTGTTGCCCTTCCCAGAAATTGTATGTCCTGCTTTCAACATACGTCACATAAATGGTAAACTTCTCACCGCTAAAAGCCTTTATCATCTATGTGGACAGCATTCTTGTTATTTGGAGAGAGAGAGACAATGGTCGCATAAGCCATTCCAGAAATAGTGATGTTCCATAAAAGCTTCTCATTGGCTGTACATTCAAATGAAGCTCTTCCATTGGTTGCCTCGGTCTATATATAAACCCACAACCAACCTCAATTGTCCTCAGTCCGCTACTACCCATCTTGTTGTCTCTGTGTGTACTTGTTGTTTTCTCTCCCCAAGATGAAGAGAGGTGCTGCAGCAATGCTTCAGAGTTTAGTAGCAAGAGGCATAGAGTTCTGGAAACAGGATTACTAAGTGGGTAAATAATTTGTATTTTGAGTTTAAATTTTCATGTGTATGTTAAATCCGCCTTATTAATTCCGTCTCCTTGTTATAGTACAACTCCAGGATTTTAACTTGGAGTGTGAGGAGAGACAGGAGGGGGCAGGACCGTGGCAGACTCTCAAAGTCCAGCCTCCTGTGGTGGGTTCACAGCCAGAATTGCCATGTGAGTATAATTTTTATTGTAATTTGTTCTTGTATAGTAGCGATTCAGAATTTTCTTATTTCATACTTGTTTTTTAGGTTCATACAATTTGTTTGCTGTTGTAGTTGTAGACGAGACAGACCAATTGCCACATGTCGATTCTGACAGGGACAATGACATGCCTGAATGGGTCAGATTCACCGCACGAACAGCGGTAAGCAGTGTACTTAACTATTAGTTTTTTTTAATCTCTTCTACAGTGGTCGCGTCTCCACAGCTGCAACACAGTGTGGTGCTCATACCTGTGGCGGGTATACCTTCTTCCTCCTAAAGTGGAGCCTGGTAAGGGATGCATCGCCTATGAGGGCGCCGCTGGTCGCCGCACAGGAATCCGCTGCCGTCCCAAACCCAAAACCACCACTCTGGCGTCTGCAGGCCGAGCAACTAATCATCACCCTTCAAGTTACTGGGTCGGGTCTGCAGCAGCAGCAACAACAGCATCAGGAACCATTACCACAGCCCAGCTGTTCCATTGCTCTGATCCAGTATCATCACAGTATCCTCCTTCGTCATCATCATCATATCAGCCTCATCAGAATCGGTGTAAATGCAAGGTGTGTGTGCCTCGGAACATACCGACTTGCCCCTCCCCATCACCATCATCAACAGGATGGACTCAGAATAGCATTAATAGTAATAGAGATCATCCTGTGGCTAGTGGCAGTTCTCTCTCCCATCCTTTTAGTGAAGGACATAAGGTCAGTGATAACATACCGCAGTTAGGATACTCAGTGATTGCAAACACCTTCGAGAAGCGAATTTCGTTCACGTAGATCCAAAACCTGGCTGGAGGGTACTACAACCTTGTTGGTTTTCTAAGGGCATGCCTTCCTGTCATGGAAATGGAGCTTCTCAAAGTAGTCAATGATGCACAATATCCTGCCATTAAATGCAGTGTGGTGCTCTGCATCAAACTATAGCAACCCCAAAGTTGATTCTGGTGTTGAAGAGACAACTCTTCGTTATCTTTGGGGGGAAAATGGCATGATAGCGCGGAGCTCGTCAATCGCTGAGTGGTTTCGAAAATCCACCTTGAGTGCTATATTGGCCCAGTTTTCCGAGATGGAGGTCAGAGTGTCAGCTAAAGCACTCAGCTGAATACTACACCTGGACATCCATACAAATGTCTATGATACCCTAAATGGAGGGTCATGCTAAATGAAGCTCCCTAAAGATATAGCTAACAAGAGGGCATGCATTAATCTCAAAAATAAAACCGATCATGATTGTTTTGCATGGTCAGTCCTGGGTTGCGAGAGGAATTACAACTACAGAGATCATTCTGAGTGTCCCCGTACATACCACATAGGTGATAATATTCGTGGGTCTTATAACTTCGAGGGTATCGATTTCCCCACCAAGATCCAGGACATAACTAAATTTGAGGTGCAGAATACCGGAATACCGGTTCATGTTTATGGCCTGGAGAAGAAAAGCAAGTCAGATGAGCAAGTCAAGCATATAGTTGTCGGGCCCCTCCATTTCTCAAAAAAACTTGCCAGTGAGCGTGAGCTGCATGTAAACACGCTGCTCTTCTCTGAAGGTGATAATTATCACTATGTTTTGATCAAAGTCATGTCCCGACTTCTTTCCTCCCAACTATCGACTAATCATCATTTAAAACATATTTGCTTACGGTGTCTGAATTATTTCTCCTCAGACAAGTGTATGTAGTAGACTGTGCTGACAAAGACCTGGTATGTGTTATTACGCCTACAGAAGAAAACAAATTCATACAGTTTAAGAATGCTCACCACCAGGAGCGATGCCCGTTTGTAGTGTGTGCCGACTTTGAGCGCCTCCTTGCTCCTGTGATCCGCTATGAGGGTGACCCCGCGGCCTCACATACCACCTTTACAGAAAAACGTACTATATGCGGCAGCGTACCAAATTGTATTGTCCTATGATTCCAGTCTTAACCGCTACAAATCTTATGTCGGGGATCATCCTGTGGTTTGGCTGCTCACTGAGCTCAAAAAAACTTTCATGTTAGGTTGATAAGCTTTACAGCAACAACGTTCCCATGACCAAATCGAAGGAGAATGAAGATTTGTATAATAACTTGGTTGACTGTCATATTTGTGGGCTGCCATTAGACAGAAAAGCGGAAACTCCTTGTAGGGTCCACTGTCATCTTACGGGGAAGTTCTGTGGTGCAGCTCGCAATGTGTGCAATTTGAAGTACCAGCTACCAAGGTAAATCCCAGTTTTCTTCCATAATTTAAGCGGGTATGACGCTCACTTTCTGGTTGAGCACTTGGTTGATTTCGATTGGGAGAAAAATAAGGTCAGTGTCCTACCTGAAAGCGTCGAGAAATACATTTCATTCTCCAAACGAATGACGCCAAGAATTATGTTCCGCTTCCTTCATACACTACATTTTATGCAGGCACCACTCCAGAAACTCGTTGAAACCCTACCTCGGCAGGATATGCATATCACTTGAGCTGCATTGCTCAATGAGGAAAAGTTTCAACTTGTGACTAGGAAGGGGGTTTTCCACATAAGAGTATGTGGATAGTATGGCGAAACTCAACGAAACCAGGCTACCCAACATAATTGCAAACTTCAGCAACCTTACAGGCGATGCTATAACGGATGCAGAGTATGAGAATGCCATGAATGTCTGGTGGGAATTCAACATCTCCACTTTAGGAGATTATGCAAGGTTTACATGGTCACAGACGTGCTGTTGCTTGCAGACGTTTTCGAGAAATTCTGGAATCTATGCATGACCTCATATTCTCTGGGTCTTGTCTTTTATTACATGGCAACTGGGTTGTCTTGGGACGCAATGCTCAAGAAAATGAAGTGCAGCATTTAATTGTCGACCAATGCTTCTTTTCTTTGAGTGAGGTATTTGTGGAGGATTTTGCCAATGTGCCCATAGGCACACAAAGGCAAATAACCCACGGATGGGTGACAGGTTCAATGCGTCCCTTCATTCGAGTTACATAATGTACCTGGATGTAAATAACTTATATGGGCACGCCATGCAGCAATCACTGCTGATTGATGAGTTTCGATGGGTGCCCGTAGACGAATGCAATGGATTAAATGGAAAAATCATGGGGGGTACGGCAGCTGTTTCTGATGTAAAGTATGTGGTGGAGGCAGAACTCACACACCTTATTAGTTTGCATGATGTGCACGCCGATTTGCCGCTGTGTCCAGAGTTCCACGGGGGGCTCCACGACAAAACTGATGACAATGGTTGGGATAAGCGGAGATACATTATTCATTATCATAATCTCCAGCAGTGTCTCAGCTCGGGTATGGAGCTGGTTAGAATCATCCGGGCTATCTCCTTCAAGCAGTCCCCCTGACTGAAGGAGTATATTGATTTGAATACGAGCAGACATCCCTAAAATTATATCTCCTGTGCTTGAAGAAAACTACAGACATAGCATGTGGTTAAAACTATACACTGTCAAAGCGGGAACAGGGCTGGAAAAAAAAAAGAACACAGAGTTTGTGAGGTAAAAATTCATTTATTTCTCATCCAACTTAAGAGTAATTTTCCATTTTCATAAGCAGACACAGCAACACAATTTTCATACATGTTCTTGAATCGATGGGGAGAAGAACAATCGTAGAATTCCAGGACTTGAATTGCAGCAAACTTAAAGATTCGACGCATCCATGAGATCTTCTCCTTCCCCTTCACGTAGATGGTTGTATCCGTGTGGTCGAATAGTTGAAGCAACGTCACCATATCTTTATAGGGTATGCTAGGATAATCCTAGTGAATTCCATGGTAGAAATGTGTTAACAACTTTGCATTCTTCTTTGTCTTAGCACATTTCACATACTTGAAAGACATTGGTGATGCAATGTTTGCTGAGAACGTCTCTATTATTCCTGAATCTTCTGTGTATGCTACAAATGCAACATCTTTAAATATGAATTGTCTACACTCACCATAATATAAAACCTGAACATCTGCAGTGATGTTCAGGCCTTGAGATGCCATTGTGGAATGCTCTACGTATGGTGCAGCACCTGTTCATTTATACAGCTCGTTGCACAACACCAGTGAGCAGGCACTAGTTGATCACACGCTCATGTAGAACTAGGGCATACACTGCAGTGTGTTCTCAGAAATTTGTCTAAGATTCAAATTCAGTTCGCACAACTATAGGTCCAGACTTAATTATCTCATTCTGTTTCAAGCAATCTATTATGATGATCGGTGATAGCTCCTTGAACTTCCATGAACTTTCATAGGAAGAAGCACGAAACCTTGCATACATGTCATATGCTAGACTGTATACATTTTCATTCCACTGTAGTTGCAAATTGTCATATGGGTAGAATTCTGAATTCACGTAGACTTTGGCATTAGTTAACTTGCAGGTGTCGGACATGGTGTAATCATTTGCTATATTCCCTCTTCTATCAGTCTGAAACGCAAGTATGATGAATCTAGATCTCTCTAGCTGCAAAGAGGTTTTAATAGCCCATGTTTGTCTGCTTGCAGTCGGTAACACTGGGTACTCTTAAACCTCCCACTAGCGAAATGCCAGTGATAAAATGTACCTGAACTCAGGACTTTTAAGAGCTTCAAACGCTCCTCGTCTGATACACTGATGTGAGGCATTTTCCATATTATCTTGCTGATTGTGATCATATTCTCCTCTTGAGCTCCTTGAATATATGAGTTATTATCCATCGCACTCTGTTCCAGAAGGAGTTTCTGTTTAGTGTTCATAATAATCTGCCTCATGTCCTCAAAGCAGCCCAGGAGCACTTTCAGAGGTATGGACGCAGTAAATCGCTTTTACTCTGCAACTGTTCTATCCTCAGGATCGTCTACGAACTGTCCTGCGTTTTCCAAACTATGCAGATCCACGGGTGATGCTGAGATGTATGTTGTAATGGTTGATGTTATGCTGACATTACATGTACAGTCGATCTCAGACCCATTGAGTTCACAGCGTATCTCTTGGAACAGGAATGCTAAAGCGTTACATGTAAGCTTGGATCCCACTGTATCGCTGCCGTCGGTTTTCTTGAATGACCCCTCTAGATACATGAAACTCTTGCAAGAAAGCATCAGCATGTCTTGTTGCTGGATGATAATCCTAATTTCATCGTTCTTGTTAAATGTGGTTGAAGCGTAAGGTTTATGCGAGAAGTATTCCTGACATATAATTCCCTCATCATACTCTACTGGACTGGTTACATTGAGTGAGGGTGTCATTGCAACAAAATTCATAGTTCGCACGTGTTATCACTTTGGGGATTGCGTACACTGATTTTATACCATACGCCAATCCTGCCTTACATGTAATCATACAATGATTTCCTCACCATGAAAGTCAACCAACTGGTTATTCTGGTTCACAATATGCAGCTACAAATAGTCCAATGTCTGAGCTGTCACTGGAAGGTATATTGCATTTGCAGGGGCCTCAACAATCTTATACCCCATTGCAACTGAGGCGAAGAATTTGTAAATAGTATGAATCAGACTGTCGTTGAGATAGGAGTTCTTTGCAATGTTATACTCGACTCGGATTGTGCTGATGGGCAGTATGTCCACAGTCTGATCTGACTTGTAAAATTTACTAGGATCCTTCTTCAAAACCTGCCGTTTGTGAAACCCAGTAGGCGCTCTATTGAACCTTTCTGGTTAAAGTCAATCCTTGCATTTACAGTCCTTATTTCAGATTTAAGTGTGTTGATGGTTGCACGTAGCTCAGTATCTTTTCCATACTGTTTTAAGACTTTGTTTAAATCTTCGGTAACATATGCACCCATTTCTATTTCCAGAATGTCTTTTTCACCATTAATATCCAGGTGCAGTTTGTTGTTTCGGTGATATTTGGGATGCTGTTGTACATCTCCAGTCCAATCAATGCAATACTCCATTCACCAATGCTCAAATTAATTGGTGGGAAGTAATTTGCACACAGTACAGATGATCGTCCTTTTAACGTCAAAGTGTACGACGCTGCATCTGAACCTCAACTGATGAAGGAATGTTTACAGCTCCTCTTTATACAGTCTGCTTCTTCTTCTTTGTAAACATCAAGAGAAACAAGACACCTAGATGTCCGCAGAGGTGTGTACTGAAGTCCTGATAGTGCCGAAAATTGTAGAACACACGTCTTCTGTGAGTGAAATATCATAATTCTTCTGCCAGTTGCAGGTCATCAAATGAGTCAAAATAGTAGAAGGCGTCCGCATTTTTCGTAACATATGGTACCCAGTCGGTGCTGGGACCTGCAGCAACTTCTAAATTCTAAATACCCCATTCACCAGTTTTCCACACTGTCTTTGGTAATGTATTCTGCATAAACACACCATGGAATCTTGATATGTAGAATTTTCTTCTAACAAACTTAAGAAGATCATTATTTTGAGTGGTCGATTTGGTAAGACCACTAATGGGCTTTTTTTTAAATTTATGAATAGACCAAGCCCTTCCCAGTATGGTTTCAAGTATAGTTCTTTTCCGACGGCTGCGGCTTACATCATGCAGTTGTATCTTCTTGCCTCTTCTAACTGCGCTTGGGAGTTTAGAGCGCTCTTGACCGTTCGAGCAATTGCTGCAGCACCAAGAGCAAGGGACCCTACCGCCGGGAGAACGGAGAGAGCTGAGATGAGAAATGGAAGAGAACCACAAGATGTCTTGGGTATTGGTAGAACTCTAAGTGCTTTAAGCGATCCTCTTCTTCTTCTTCCCGCACCTTTCTGATTCAGTACGTTTTTAGCTGCATACATGGCCGTCAGGATACAGTTCTTCAAACAGCTCTGCTTCCCGCCCTTCTTCTTGTTTAGTGCACAACGTGCAGCATTCATAGCTCGCTTGAAATTCATCACTCCTAAACCCAACTTAATTTTCCTATGCATCGTTTTATCAACTGCAAATGCTGCGATGCGTTGACCTATACCAATATCCTTTCTTCTCCGTATCACCTTAACCTAATCAGCTAAAATTCTATCAGCAATGTTACGACTTAAGTGATCTTTATTTGCAGCGTATACAATGTCATGTTCCATACATGCTTTGTCGAGCAGATTAACCCCCTTATCACCTCATGCCAAGTGTTTCTGAAGCTTTGTTCCAGGTCCACAGTGGTCATACCCTGGGATGTGTAATTCCACTGGCAGTTTCTCTAGAATACCACCACCTCCTCTAATGCGTCTCCTAGCATGGATACTATGCTAATGCGGTGATTGAGGACTGTGCACCCCCATTATATAGCAAATCGTTAGCATCAATCCAACTGTTTTGTGCAGTAGGAAAACCAAGCCATTTGACTAGTGCTTTATTTCTCCGACGTCCTATGACTCTCTCCACGAGAAACACATCTAGTTCTGAGCTTTTCTGCCACTCCTCGATGTAGAAGCAGCCTGCCATTTCTTCGGCTTTACTATCCTTCAATATATAAGTTCTAGGATTCGTTCTTTGCACCTTTGAAACTGTAAATATCCCTGTTGACCAGTTCGGTAGGTATATTTTCTCAAATGCCTTCTTGTGTTATGAGATACGTACCAAATCACCTACATTAAACTTCTGTCTCCATGGATCCAGCATTTTAATGCGATAGTACACAGTATCCATGAGTCCATTATCATGAATGTCGATTGATCTCATTTTTATTGAGCTGTGTTTGGTTCGATTATACTGAGTAATTATTTCTGGGAGGATATCTGTCCATTTGTATGAGCCGCGGAGGTTAAAACGCATCCATATTCGACCTTTTATTGTTCTGTTCAGACGCTCCACAATACTTGCCTTCAGGTGAATGAATATTGAGTACTGATGTATTCCATACCACTGCATCACGGTCTTGAAATACCTATTATAAAACTCTCCACCCTGATCGGCTTTAAGCTTTTCTGGGCATACATTCGTCCCTGTCTGCAGCAAACGCTCAAACACATCCATGACATTTCTACCCGTTTTTGTTTTAACAGGTAATGCCCAGGCAAATTTGGAGTATGTATCAATAACCATTAAAATATTTTTGAATTCATTATTCTCATGTGAATGTTCCCCCACATCTACAACATCAGCTTGCCATAAGTTATCCAAACATTTAATCATAACATGCCTATGAGGGTATGTTTTGAGTGCTGGTTTGTGCAATTCTCGAACTAATGTCTCCATACTTATTCGATGATACCTCTCTTTCTTAGCTCAGAGATTATTGAAACAGCCTCATTCGAATGAGCTGTATTACCTGCAGCAGCTGATGCCATGAGCAGCCGTAGTCGCTCTATTAGCTCGTTGGGGTCATCATAATATATACACTGTGGGATTCTATTGTTCACTGATTTATGCTCAATGTCAATATCATCGCCGCTACTGCTGCTGTTGGTGCTGCTGTTTTTGCCATCAAGTATTGGTTTTATAATGATTCTATATTTCTTGTTGCTCAGGCTTTTTGAGGTCTTATGTACATCAGTTAAATGCAGTATTTCACGGCACATTTCCTTATCATTAACTGAATAATTTATAGGTCTTTTGGTAGATCTTGGGAAAATAAGATTCATTAAGCCAGGTGTTCTCTCAGACCGCCTATCACCAATGTGTATTATGTCATCAGTTACATTTATAGGATGCATGCCTAACATGTACAGTCTCCCCCTGCTAACGCCAAATATTCTATCTATCTGACCAGGGGCGTGATGGATAATGAATTCGTCAATGGCAACACAATCATTATCGTGTGGTTTTGTTTTTGCTGAGAGCTGCCTGAGAGATTCATTAACCGCCTTAAAGGTCTCTCTTAGTGTTTCTTGTCGATCCATATGCCCTAACATTAGCAACTGTAATTTCTCTCGAACTGCTTTCCGCACCGAGCGAGGTGGCGCAGTGGTTAGCACACTGGACTCGCATTCGGGAGGACGACGGTTCAATCCCGTCTCCGGCCATCCTGATTTAGGTTTTCCGTGATCTCCCTCAATCGCTTCAGGCAAATGCCGGGATGGATCCTTTTAAAGGGCAGGGCCGATTTCCTTCCCAATCCTTCGCTAACCCGAGCTTGCGCTCCGTCTCTAATGACCTCGTTGTCGACGGGACGTTAAACACTAAACCTCCTCCTCCTGCTTTCCGCACTCCAATGGCTTTCTGCTTCGTTGACATCTCTGTGTATATAATCAGACGTCTCCGCAGCGTGAAGCTTTATATATCCACTTTTCTTTCACTTACTACATGCCTGCTCCTCCCCCCCTCCCCCCCTTTCAACAACAAGGAACTCTACATCTATTTCCCCCTCAATAGCCTCGACCTTTTCAGTTAAGTCGGTTACTTTTTTACCGATTTTACTAACTAACTCATTTAACGCATTGACCATTCTCAGAAGAGTCTGGTAATACATCTCTAGTTCCATGTGCATACCTCCAACTTCATGCACAACAGTCTGAATTTTCGCATCCATGTACAGGCGAATGTTCTGTCTGTGTACACCCATTCTCTTGGGCTGAGAGCTAGACATGGCGGGAATATTGCAGCGTATACTGATGTACTAACCTCTTTTACCAGGATGTATATACAGAAACTCTTGACGTATATACAGAAACTCTTGAAAGTTTCGCCTGTACCTACCATCATTCAGTTTTCTTGTTTTATCAATAACGAGGAACCTATACTGTGAATGATTCCAGCAATCAGCACATATCTTTACAAAATCATTGAACGACATGTCAGTTCCTACATGTGCCTGGTAAATGTGTTTTAAATTCAGATTGTCTTGTTTAAAGGCTGTAATGAGGTTCGCATTATCCCTAACCAATTGTTTCGGGATTCTGGAATATGTTTGGCTTAGATAAAATACATCAGCACCCATATGACGACCGAAACAGAAATATTTTCGAATTTGGTCTTGGTTTTCCACAGCAACATCGCCAAATATGAAGACAGTGTCTGGCTTTGCTTTTTCAGGTGAGGGAATATCACCACTTTCACTGAATGTCGTGTATATAACACCATCTACACTGTGCAATATCTCCTGTAATGGCTGATACTTAGGCTGAAACAGTGTTTTTGAGAATACAGAAACATGTTCAAACTACACTCCATCTACATGTGTTAGCATCGTCATGAGAACATTAGTCTTGTCATAATTGGATGGACCTACAATAATTGCTTGCATATTATCTGGAAGGAGAAATCCGTTCTTCTTCTTCTTCTTCAGGTCTTGTTTTGCATCTGCACAGGACCAGTCAGCGACAGCGAAGTCCTTGTGGTAAGGATGTTTCACCCACACTGCCATGATGCCTACTACGCCAGGTATTGACAAGTAGTTGGCATACATAGAAAAATACACTTGTAGGGACAGTAATAGTATGTGCAGCCACTATAGCTCCGTCACTTAAGCAACTGAGCCATATTGGTTACACAGACAAATCAGCTATATATATTTTACCCATGAAGAGTAACTTGATCATTCATTTTGTCAATGAGATTTTGGGGTAACTGTCTGCTGCTGTTGCTGCATCATTATACGTGTAGCACTGAAAATAATTATGTTAATAGGCATAATACTTGCACTATAATGAGGGATGTATGAAATAAAACACAAAACAGTTTGAGATTATATATAGATACACTATTTATGTAAATATCATACATCGGATGCAGTATTTAAAAAAATCGTCTGACTCTTTCTTTATCTTGTTCTTTGCACCTGTACAGTATTTCCCAAACATAGCTTTTTGAAATGTAATAAATTCCTTGCGTATCTCCCTCAAGCCAATGGATACCTCACAGTACTCGGATATTTCACACACATTTAATCTGTTTCTCTTTGGATTCAGCACTCATGAGCAAACAAAGTACTGCTCAAAATCATCAACATGCACACAATGCACAAGTAGGAAGTTTAGAACATCATTGTATGCAGAGTCTATGCTCGGCGACCAACGATTCAATCTCTCCAATGCAATACGTAGAGCAGTATTCAGATTGAATAAGTTCATAACTGAGGCACGCTGTAGATAAACACACTTGTCACCCAATTTTACACATAGTGCACAGTCATCATACTCTGTTGTAATAGATAGTGTCACACCAGTAAGGCGAATGTCTGGGTGAGAACGAGTTGCTAGTCACCTGCTGATTGATGTAGCGTTCTGCACGACATATTTCGTCCAAGTCGAACTCAGAAACTGGCACATAACACCCTTCAATGCAGATATGATATGCTTCTGTACCAGCGTTTACACTTTTCATTCCACTGGGATTTAAATTGTATGTAGGATTGAAAAGCAAGAGTACACATGATGCCTTCTTATCCACAGCATATGCACTCTGTGCCTGCACTAGCACAGGGATTTTCTGCTGGAATGAGTCATATGTTGGTAACTGTACTGTCCTCCATCTTGCCGTTGTTTAGGAGCACCAGAAGTGTTCGATTTGTTAGGAGCATATCACGTGTCCTCATCACACAAATCGATGAGTGGGACAGAAAACAACAGCTTCTTGTCCTACTCCAGCAAATGTGATATGTGTGCTACAGGATCCCACGTGGTCGTCACAGATACAGACATGTTGGAGGTTGTTGCTGGCGCAGGTCCAGAGGTCGGTGCAGGTCTCGACAAAATGGCAGCCAATGTTGCTACAGATCCGGACATGGCAGAGATCAGCATATTGGCGCTCGACCCTGTGGGCTTGGACACGTCTAAGGCTACTGCTAACAAAGATGAGGAAGCATTACATATGGACCAAGACGCTAAAACAACCAATAACAATAATAATAATAATAATAATAATAATAATAATAATGCTAACCACAGACAAAGATGTGACAGGTTGTACTTACTTTTCCGTTTTTTCCCGTTCTCCAGGGATGTGTTGGACTGCGACCACTGTTGACGCTTCATGGTTCTTCTCCTTCTGCTGCTGGCTAACTGAGTGAGGCTGAAGTCCCAGACCTGCTGTGTCTGCCCTAAACTCCCTCCAATGATGTTACCAGACACCGCCATCCCATTGGCTGAAGTCTGACTTGTGATTAGATTAAGGGTTCCTACTGGTTCCTACCATTTTTCCTCCAGACAACCATCTTGGATTATGTCACAGGAGGGACAACAGCGCCCTCTGGCAGTACTGTGTACTATGTCAGTTGGACTCTGGACCTCATGGTGAACACACTGCCCATGACAACTCAAATTGCTTAAATAAAGACTACCTGCAAACTAAAGACTTACATGCATCCTCTCCAGCAGCACAGCACAGACTGAGTCCTTTCCCTGCCAATTCCTAGGAAGAGTGGCGGTGAGATGACTTAGGTTGGTGGAGGTAGCCCAATTGACACATTTTCCAGCCAAGATTTGAACTTCCCATCAAGACGTCATTGCAATGTTGCCATATCTACCATCTTAAATAAATGTGGCAACAATGCAGAGCAGGCTGACACGAACTTTGTTCTACTACTTCTAGGGTCATCAAAACGGTTCTGAGGTCACCAAACTATGTTTTTAGCCAGCATTTTTTTACCAACTAATCTTTATGATGTGCTGTCTCCATATGATGGACGTTTCAGACCTATACAAATATTCCCAAAGTGGGACTGCAGTGACAAAAAAGGGCTAAGAAGGGTCTTAACATGCCTGAACAGAAGTTAAAATGATCACCAGATATTTTGTAAAACTGTAAAGTGTGCAAATTCAGCAAACTATTTCTAATAACATTCCTTCTCTTCCAAGATACAATTTGACTAAATGACAATCGACGAGGAAAGTATCCAGACAAAGTGCAAAGCAAACAGTTTTGTGTTAAAATTATATTATCCATACTCGTCTGTTGCTTGTATGTGCCAAAGAACATAAATTTATAGAAGTAGATAAATAAACAGTACAATCCTTACAGACTTATAGAATTCGTTTTGTATAAACAGCGCACCCTGCTGTAGCAGGGGAAAGAAAAGAATCAGCAAAAAAAATGCTCCTGTTGTAGCACAAAAAATACGAATATGTTCCCCTTTTAACACTGTGATAGAAAAGTAACTAGCTGCCTCAATCCTCATTCCGTCTTCTTCACCAAGAATTTTAGCATGTGAACATATTCAAGCTTTTTGTGCTGAAAGAGAGAAGCAGAGACAGTGATGATGGAAGAGAGAGAAGACAGTGCTAGTGGTACAGAAAGGGAGAGGACACAGTGATGATACGAGAGAGAAAGTGGCAGCAAAAGAGGAGGAGAGATAAAGACAATAGCTGTAAGAGCAAAAGGGAGGGGAGATACTGATGGTCAGCGAGAATATGGTCAGAGGTAGTAAAAGAGAAAGACAGACAGATGGAGATAAAAGCAATGGAAACAAAAAAGAGAGGAGACATTCAAAATGAAAAACACAGGTGAGAGGATTGGGGGAAAGAGGGGGGAGGGGGAGAGACATAGGCCTGGGGGTTCTGAACCCTCCCAGACCGGCGGATTTTTATACACAGGTACAGGGGGGGGGGCATTTTGGGCTGAAATTTTAATCAGGTGAATATAGTACAAGAAAAGTTAACCCCCAGAATTTTTGAGCTGCCGAGATATGTTGCAAACAGTAGCAGTGTGAAAGGAAGACAAAGGGAGACAGCGCAGGTGAGAGAGGAGACAGTAGGAGACAGTAACAGTTGGTTATACTGGAAAACAATGGGAGAAAAAGGAGACAGTGAGATAGAGACGTACGAGACAGTGGCAGTGAGAGGGAGCTGCTGAGTATGAAGTTTTTACTACAGGAAAGGAGACTGAGTAAAAAGATGTAGAATGTTCTATATTAAAATAACTCGAAAATGTCGGAATGTCAAAATTTTTGGTGAGGCGGCAGAATGAGACTTGATACCGGTGGTACTCCATCTGTCTGTTATAGTTCTTTCAAGAGATGCATACTTGCCTTTTTTGTGCTCCAACTGGCTTAGTAACACTTTACTCTTCCAAAATATAAATAAAGAAACTTCCTATGAATTATCAGTTTAGGCGAACTGAACAATCACAATTTCAATCACACCAAGTACTACAACTACATTCTTGCTTAAAACTCCTACCGTCTCTATTTGGACTCCTAGTCTCTATTCGCCGTTTCACCCTCATGCAAAGAAACACATGTTGGGTGATTGGTCAGTGACCCTAGGACACAACCAATGGGTGGTGTTAGGTTAATGGAAACAAGTCCAACTTAAGTATTAAGTGTACTGTAGTTAGATCACTATAAATTAAAGTTTGAGATACTCTAAAAGTTTTGAAAGCCTTCAGGTTTTTGGTGTTTGTTGCATTGTTTAAGCCTTGTTTCTTTTATTTAAAGTTTTAATGATCTCGGGTGCCATAGTTCCAGTCTGTATATATCGACAGAAGTTATCGTTGCTAAGTTAAGCTTCGACCTCAGTGGAGTGTCACCCCACTTGCATCACTATGCTGGTGGTTCTGGAGTGCCAGTCCGGGTGTTTAGCATTGAAGTCTCCTCCAATGAGGAGTTTGCCTCTTACCCAGTGCAGCGATGTCTTCATCTCGTATGCTCTAGGAGGGTTTGTTATATACTGCTATGGTGGTCAGAGGCCCTGCGACTGTGGCTATCTCTATCGCAACTGACTCTAGCTGAGTGGCTGGGGAGTGGACTTGGTGTTGGGGGATTCCTCGTTTTACGAAGACAGCTACCCCATCTCCTGCTGTTGGCCTATCTTGTCAGTAACTAGATTAGTTTGTCACCGAGGCTTTAATGTCAGGCTTCAGGTGAGTTTCCGATACCAAACATCCGTCGATGTCTTCATCTTTTAGGAATTGTCTGAATTCTTGAACCTGATGACCGTTTACATTGAAGGCGCAAAAGATTAGGCCCTGGATGTGTGTTCTATTCGTGTTTGTGGGAGGTGGTGTTTACTGAGGTTGTCACAGCGAAGTGCAAAGACTTGTCGGCCATAGAGGCTGAAATTTGAGCAAGTTCCTTTGCTAGTTCCTGCATCATTCAAGAGACTTGGTGGCTGCTGACATGATTGTATTCATTGAACTGGCCAGCTGTGCAACCTGCGTGTCCTGTTTGAGGTTGGGATGGCTACTGCATTCTGCAGGACCGACTGTGGCTATTTGTTGCAGGTGACAAACTGTGTCGCACCTGGGCGGTCATGCTTGCATGCCTTTTGCGTCCTTAGACTGGCATACTGGTCCAGACGCAGGGAACGTGGGATGGTGCTTGTCGCCTGATCTGTTGTCCTGTAATGTTGGATCGGCTCTGGCTCTGGGAGACACTATTTCGGCGTAGGTCAGCGATTCCCTGCCACTGTTCCGTGCTGGTGTGGTTGTGGTTGTAGTTGGAGCTTGTCTACTGGGTGCCTGCCTAGCTGTGTTGTTCCCTGTCCTTGTTTGGGAGTGTGCTGTTCGGTTGTTTGGTTTGTGGGTGTTTTGTTGTTTTTTTCCTCTCATGCGGTCTGTTACCCGTTTTATTACCTCACAGCCTTGGTAGCTGGCGGGATGTCCTGTCTGTTTACAATTGACACATTTTACTTTGTCCACCATTTCTTTCGTGGGGCAATCTCGTGAGGGGAGTTGTTCTGCACAGCTCACGCATTTGTGGGGCATGTCGCAGTCTTTTGCGACATGTGAAAGCCCTTGGAAATTGTAGCACTGACTGAGGCCTGTTTTTTTGTCTGTGTGTCTCTACAGTCACATCTACAGCCATTACTCTGGTGAGTTGAAAGATTCTCCTATTCTGAGGGGTGTCAGGGAGTGTCACAAGGAACAACGGTATTGTTTTCCTCCTCCCTGGTTTTCTGAGTAGCCCAACTGAACGTACTTCAAAGCCTTGGGAGATGAGGTCTTTCTTGATTTCTTCAGTGGCTGTTTTGATAGGTATTCCTCTGAAGACTGGCTTTAGTGGCTTTTCTGTGATTATACTAAACGTTTAATGAAGGAAGTTCTGCTCTTTTAACGAGTTTTTGACTGTGAGGTAGTCCTCTGTGTTTGACAGGGTGATTTTGATCCTGTCCTCCCCTGCTGACTATCTTGAAAGTCTCTGTTCCCCAGGGATTCTTTGATCATGTTATTGAGGTTCGAGTATGTGGTCGGGAATTCTGTTACTATGGGTAAGATCTTGTACTTTCTAGCTGGTGGTGGTGGGCGTGTCGGCGTGCCTGTTACTGGCATGGAAGATGGGGCAATTACATCGTACCTGTTTTCGGTGGGGAGGTGGGTGTGGATTGTTCCTGGATGTGACGCGCAGTGAGCCGTTCTTCTGGCCATTTCAAAGGGTGGCTCGTTGCTCTCTTCGTTGGCTTGGTCGCTGTCGAATGGTAGACTACTGTTTGCCTTTGGGACCGTGTCGTCGACTATCGGCATGTCCAAGGGTGCTTTTGTGGGGGCAGTTTCTTGGGCGCCTCGCTTGGCTGCAGGGGACTTCTCTAGTGAGTCTTCCGACCCCCCGTTTCTTAGCACGCCCGTGGCTATCTCTTCCGATTCCCTAACACGCCTGTTTCGTTTGAGGGAACCTTTTTCTCTATCTAGGGATTGCTGTCGTTGTACCTGACCCCTGTCTGATGTCTGTCGTCTTGGTGCAGACGTCGTTTTCGGGAGAATGTACCTATCGGTTCTGGGGGGGGGGGGGAGGGGGCAATTTTATGTTACTTTCCTATCGAGTGGAAGTTGGATGGGGGCTGGAAGAGCTCTGGTGGGTTGGCAGAGTATTCTATGGGACAGAGTGGTAGGAGGGATGATTGGTGGTGATGATGATGAAGATGAGGTGCTTGGAGCTGAGGGCTCCCTGCTCACAACGCAATCGACGAGCCTCCCAGTTGCAGGACGACTGTCGCACCCACATCTGGCTGCGGTCCATGCCCGGAGCGAAAAGATGAGGCAAAGCTGCCAAGAGAGTGCTGGGTGTTGCCTTCGTCACCGTCATACGTTTTCAGCAACAACACCGGCCCTAACTGCCTACCAAATGCGGATGACTGGCCAGCGGCCAGACCCTGACTTGGAAAATGCAGGGGGAGCAGGTGGAGTACCTGCAGCAGCAGTAAGACTCTCGACAACAGGAAGGCGCGCGCCAAACCGCGCCGAACAGCAGCTAATAAGACACAACAATTTTTCTCCCCAGCTGCTGCTCCAGCCGCTGGGGCCAACGCGATGTGAGTGATCGTCTGACCTTTAACAAAAGCACAGCCGAAAAAACTCCTGGTGTGTCTCCCGTACAAGCAGGGGCCTGTGGCTTCGTGTCACAGACTGACGGAGACGATGCTCAACACTCAACTGCCACTCAGCGAATTTGGTCTGTCTGCTTCTTGCTTGTCGCATATTATAACCATCTCATGCTCTGAGATTGTCTGTGGCGAAAGGTAATGTCTGTGAGCATTTCCTTCGGAAGAAGTGGGTTTAATTTAAGTTTGCATGCGTGGCATACTACTACTTTTTGTTAAGGGCCTAACTTTTTACACTTTTGTTTTTCTTCTTACTCTCTGTTTATAAGAGGTTTGATTTGGGTCTTTTGTACGTTTGCGCAAGTTCTGGGTAGTTTCCTAGATATTTTATCAGTTCGTTTTCAGATTTACTTGCGGTGTCGTAGAAGGCGACCGCAAGTTCCCGAAAACTTGCTTTCAGCATTTTCATGCTCGCGACCTCATGCGTGTCGGCCGTGGGGAATCGAGTAGGGAAGTGTAATTCCCACCTGAGTGCCCGATTTTGGACTCTTTGCAGCCTCACAATATGGGTTTTGCCTGTGTACCTCCAGACAGGACAGGCACATTCTAGTATTGGCCTTACGAGCATGCAGTAGAGCGCACGCCCGTTGTTGCCGCTAGACTGCTGTTTGCGTTTATGAGGGGGTATAGCTTGTCAAGTCTGGTGCTTGCTTTTTTCCTGAGGTCACTGATGTGGGCCCTCCATGTTAGGCGTTGATCTAATGTAACCCCTAAGTGCTTTGCAGTACCTCTCCATGGTATGTCACGTCTGTATTCTCTCGTCTTTTACGAGCGGGGGAGCGATTTCCTTTTCTTTGCGTGAGCATCAGTGCTTGGGTCTTTTCACTAGTGATTGTGATGCGCCATATTGTATGATGGCAAGAACTATGCCCCTTACATGAAGTCATTAAAGATCATCTAACTCACGTTGAGCGAACAGTAGGGCTGAACAAAATGACTGACAAGGCACAATGCATCTTGTAGAGGGTATAGTAAGGACGTATTGGAATAACTAATGTCGGGTGATGGCTTTAAAGTAATTCACATGACATGAAAACTTTGTGGAAACGAGTCGATTTACTGGACGCTACTTTAACCCAGGAAAGTATTTAGAGTTGACCATGGCTGGCTGGGGAAAGGTGAAGGGAAGTGACAATAGGCCGCTTAGGGTGGCTCAAGCTCTGAGAAAGTGGTAACACGGCGCGGCTTGCAGCCGCCTTAAGATGATTGACAGCATGAGTGGTTGACCCTGACCCCATGCTGGTGTATCAGGAAGCAGACGGAGAACTTGTATGCCTGTTGATAAATGTGTGTCGTCCCGTTTTCAGGGAAACATGCGAGAAAGCTGCGCAAAGCTACGGTGGAGCGGTCAACAGAGGTCAAAATATGCGTGTTCGTGACTATAGCAACTTCATGCTGAATTCACAGTCTGCAGAGTCTGAAGTAAATCAGGTGAAGAGCGACAGAAGGAAATACGCCGGCCTGTGATGGGAACGTAGGACTGAGGAATTTGAAGTACTCTCCTGGGAGTCAGAATTCCGGAAAAATTGGAGTTTGTGCAGACGCTAACCTTGATGGGTGGCTTGGGAGGAGCTAAATAGAAGAAGTTGAGAGGAAGGGTAATTTTGTCGGAATTTGTTCACTTCCCAGAGCACGCATTGGTCGGCGCTGGGAAGCGACGCATAATCAAAGCGACTTGCGATGCAATTGATGTAATTGATTTTGCTGGAGCGGAAACCGAGGCGAAGAACATATTGGGAGAAGTCCCCGTAGAGGTCTTCCGTTCCCAGCTTGCCTAGAGTGCAGACGTGGAGTTCTTTTCAGCAAGATAGCTAGGAGTGAGTAGACGAGCGCAGCCTTGCAGCACCACGAGGTCGGCTGACGTCCGCACAACGACACTGCTCTGCTACGCTGAATTCGGTGATATTGCGCCCGCTCCCGCCACTGATTAATTTGCTGGATCACATCGGCAAAGTTTCCACGAGGGTTTCATGGGCCCTGTATTGTAGAATTCTTCTCGCACTTCACATTATGCCTGGGTCAGTCGATAGGAATTACTTTTGATTTTGTAAATAAGTTATACACAACTGCAACTAGTCACTTTTTTTCAATAATAATGCTTTATTACATGAAACAGTTTTCGAACCCTTTCAGGTTCATCTTCAGATGATTTCGGGAGGATCCAGGAAGTTACATCATTACTGGTAGTAGCATAATGTTGGGTGCTGATTCTATGGCAGAAAGATGGGTCACACTTTAATGTATCGCCATGACTATAGCTTATCTGTCGATATGGATGTAAATTTAGTTTTTACTTACTGCAACAGTATAGGCTGCTTTTTCGTATGTTTCTGCCTCCATTTTGATGTCCAGAACACTTTCACACGAACTATATTAGTTTACACTTTGTCAGTGACACTTTACCAGCATCCAGCATGCACTTTACAACTGTTGCTTGTAACAAAGATCTTGACAGAGAGATATGGCATACGCCTACTTTGTATGGAGATGTAATTTGTTGTTCATTACATGTGTTAAAGTCGATATAAGGGCAAGTTTTTTTTATTAGAATGGCGATAACATGAGAGCACTAGATAAAATAATAATAAATTCAAAATTGTTGAGGCTTTCGTGGCCACTTGTTGACAAACTGCCTATTGGCTTCTGTCTCGGGTTCTTCGGCCGACGTTCATCTAATGATTTTTCTGACGTTTCGCCAGCACGAGTGGCTGGCATTGTCAAAGCTTCACCCTCCATTGCCGGTGGTTCACCACCGGCAATGGAGGGTGAAGCTTTGACAATGCCAGCCACTCGTGCTGGCGAAACGTCAGAAAAATCATTAGATGAACGTCGGCCGAAGAACCCGAGACAGAAGCCAATAGGCAGTTTGTTAATAATAAATTACTACAAGAACAAATTTCTGGTTCTACTTGTATGTTATAGGCAGTTTTTTTTAATAGCAATTATCATGTTTGGCATTAACATGAATCCCAAGGAATCAATAATACAGAGTTATTGTATCTGCAGTGAGGTGCAGCTGTCTGTATGACTAGGACCTGTACATTTAAATTAATAACAAATCTTCAGATGAACTGTTGGCTTATTTCTGTTGTTATGTTAACGTGATCTGGAGTATTATCAAGAGCAGATTCTGTTTATTTTAGCTAAAGGTATATGTATAAGAGTTATAGTGATTGTAATGGATTAAAGCTGTTTGTATGGCTGTACATTTAATATTTTAAAAATCTTGAACAAAAATTCTTTAACTGATGACTTTTTTATTCTAACATTAGAGTGATCTGGGATATTGGTAAAGGCAGCTTCTGTTTGTTCCAGCTAGAATCAATATATATAAAGTACTGATTTATGTTAGCAATGGAGGGCTTTAACATTTAGAGATATGGTACATGTCTTATTCTGTGGTAGTATATTACATTGACACCGGTGTGGTTAGGATGTAAGGAGAGGGAGGGGGTGGGTCATTGGGTGGAGGGGGGGGTGTTGGGGACCCGGTGTAGGGTTCGTTGGGTGGTTAATTGTTTTGAACTAGTAGATCTTCAAAGTTCTGAAGGAAAAATTTGTTTCTCAGTTCAGTTTGATCATTGAGTAGGTAGACACGTGCTGTATTTGTGTAGATAAATATTTCAATTTCTTCAAGAAGGTCAAGTATTGTGCCTTTGTTGGCAAAATGTAGTATTCGGAGATTCTGTTCTATGTTGTTTGCAGAATGATTGTGTTGGGAAAGATGTGATGCAAAGCTGGACTTGTTCAGGTTGTTAAGACGGAGTGCATCCATGTGTTCTTTAAATCTTGTTGTGAAGCTTCTACCAAATTGTCCAATGTAGAAGCTTGGACATGAGTTGCAAGTGAGCTTGTACACACCTGACTTTTGATATTGTTGTATAGTGGTTTTGGAGCTGTGTATGATTTTATTTTGTATTTTGTTGTTGGTGAAGAAACTTATTTTTATGTTGTATGTCTTGAAGAGGTTGGCAATTTGGTGAGAAATCTTCCCTACGAAGGGCAGGCTAAGAAATGTGGTTTTCTTGTTTGCGGGTGGTTGTTCGGCAGTTGGTTGATTTAGTTTTGCTGTATGGATTAGTTTATCTATTATTGCAGGGTTGTACCCATTGGTGGAGGCAATTGATTTAATAATTTCTGTTTCTTTTTGTCTTTTATTTGTGTCCATTGGGATTTTAAGCATGCGATTAACCATTGTTCTGAAGAATGCTTTTTTTATGTTGGTCTGGATGGCAAGAGGATTTGTGTATGGTAACATTGGTGGTTGTTGGCTTTCTGAAAATTTGAAATTTATGCTTCTGATTTTTATTTGAGATTGTTAGATCAAGATAGTTAATGCCTTTTGGTGTTTCATGTTCTACTGTGAATTGGATTTTATTGTGTATTTTAATAAGTTCTTTGGCTAGATTATCTATTTCTTCTGTTGATCCATTGAACAGAATGAGTGTGTCATCAACATAGCGTTTGTAATAAAGCAGCTTATCTTTTAGTTGGGTTTGGGTCCTGAAAAAGTTATTTTCAAGGTTATTGATATATATGTCTGCTAGCGAGCCTGCAAGACTACTACCCATTGCCAGTCCATCTTCCTGAATGTAAAACTTGTTGTTGAACAGGAAGTAGTTGTGTGACTAATATGAGTTCCAGGATCTCTATGAGTTCATAGATTTCAACTCTACCCATTGTCCCATGTTTCAGTAAGTTATTCCTTATTAGACTAATTGTTTCCTTGACAGGTATGTTTGTATATAGGTTTACTATGTCAAGAGACGCAAATTTAGCTGTGACTGGAATGGGGATATCTTTTATACTATTGATGAGCTCATAACTGTTTTTAATGGAGTAGTTATTTTCAAATACATATGCCTTGGGAGTAGGGTCATATGCTATTTCCTTTATATTATTCTTTCTGAAGAATTCACAAGTCTGATTCATACATGACAACAGCTGTGTTACCTTTGTCTGCTCTGACAATGAGGGCATTTTCAACTGAAAGTTTCTTATTTATGCCACATAATGTCTTATGTTCGGTATTCATCTTATTGTACATTTTATTCTGGTGAATGTTTCTCATAATGATGTTGTTAGCCTTATGAGCTACAGCATTTTGTTCATTGTGTTTTAGTTTAGTTGCTGTACATGCAAGTTTTGTGTTAACTATGAGGTCTTTAATGTTGCTTTTATTTAGTGAGGGGGCAATGTTGTGCTTAAGGCCTTTGTTTAACAGCTTTAATTCATTACTACTGAAGCATATTTCTGTAGTATTTATCACTTTATCAAAAAACTTATGTTCCGTTTCAGAAGAGATACTGGGGGACCTCACTGCATTCTTTGAAATTAGAGCATTTATCTTTTTCTCGTGTCTATGTGAGATGATAATACGTTCTTTGTTTACATATATATTGACATAGTCTAGGAAGACCATGAAGACATATCTCTAAATGTTAAATCCCTCCATTGCTAACATAAATCAGTACTTTATATATATTGATTCTAGCTGGAACAAACAGAAGCTGCCTTTACCAGTATCCCAGATCACTCTAATGTTAGAATAAAAAAGTCGTCAGTTAAAGAATTTTTGTTCAAGATTTTTAAAATATTAAATGTACAGCCATACAAACAGCTTTAATCCATTACGATCACTATAACTCTTATACATATACCTTTAGCTAAAATAAACAGAATCTGCTCTTGATAATACTCCAGATCATGTTAACATAACAACAGAAATAAGCCAACAGTTCATCTGAAGATTTGTTATTAATCTAAATGTACAGGTCCTAGTCATACAGACAGCTGCACCTCACTGCAGATACAATAACTCTGTATTATTGATTCCTTGGGATTCATGTTAATGCCAAACATGATAATTGCTATTAAAAAAACTGCCTATAACATACAAGTAGAACCAGAAATTTGTTCTTGTAGTAATTTATTATTATTTTATCTAGTGCTCTCATGTTATCGCCATTCTAATAAAAAAAACTTGCCCTTATATCGACTTTAACACATGTAATGAACAACAAATTACATCTCCGTACAAAGTAGGCTTATGCCATATCTCTCTGTCAAGATCTTTGTTACAAGCAACAGTTGTAAAGTGCATGCTGGATGCTGGTAAAGTGTCACTGTCAAAGTGTAAACTAGTATAGTTCGTGTGAAAGTGTTCTGGACATCAAAATGGAGGCAGAAACATACGAAAAAAGCAGCCTATACTGTCGCAGTAAGTAAAAACTAAATTTACATCCATATCGACAGATAAGCTATAGTCATGGCGATACATTAAAGTGTGACCCATCTTTCTGCCATAGAACCAGCACCTAGCATTATGCTACTACCAGTAATGATGTAACTTTCCGGATCCCCCCGAAATTATCTGAAGATGAACCTGAAAGGGTTCGAAAACCGGTTCATGTAATAAAGCATTATTAGATATTGAAAAAAAGTGACTGGTTGCAGTTGTGTATAACTTATTTACATTTAATATACAGTCACGGTTCTAAAATATCCGTAATGGATAAACATAATACTTTTGATTTATCGCGCTTTACTCCACGCAAACGCAATTTATTACCACTGCCTGTTAGGAGAGTCATGTAATGTGGTGATTGAAGGTCGTGAGTTAAAATAAATCTGTGTTAATCGACTGCATCTGTTTTCAATCAAGTAGTTGAAATCCCAAGTCACTTTCTTAATTAATATTATGTTCAACATTTGCATCTGGTGTTCAATAGCTGAATATAACATCAATGTGCACCCCTTGTTAATTAAAAGAGAACAATTCTGAACCAATTAATGTCAACACTGCCACCCCAGTTCAATCAGGAGTCACAGGGCCTTATTACTTTCTTTGCGTTATCCGCCATTGCGGCAGTTTTGCACTCTCTGTTGATCTGTTAGTCAATTACCTGGGGTGAACACACACCAAAACCAGATAAGTGACGGGTGGGGTGTTACAATACCTTGGCCCAAGTTTCAGTTTTGCTTAACAGGTTTTGAAGTCTGTTGGTGAAAATTCTCCTGTTGCTACTGGTGGCAAAAAATGCTGTATCATTGATGAGTTCGCAGTGACCACTTTTACGCAGAAAGTGCGGTTTGCTAGGTAGCTCTTCAGCAGTTTAACAACCTGGCCAGGGAACCCTTGTGTGTATAGTTTGTACATTAAGCCAGTGTGCCACTCACTGTCGAAAGACTTGGCTACGTCTAGCAGCACTAGATCACAATAGCCTTTCCGTTTAAAGGCTTCTGTGACGGCTTCGACTGCTCTCATTAGCTGTTATGGGGCTGAATGTTTGTTGCGTAATCCGAACAGGAATTTGGGAAGCATATCTTCTCTGCATATGTGCTGTTCTATGTAGGCAAATAGGAGGCGCTCATATAGCTTACTTAGTTTAGGGAGTAGACTTATGGGTCGGTGATTTTGGGGGAAGATAGGGTCTTTTCCAGGCTTAGCGATCGCTACCACCACTTCCGCATGTTTCCACTCCTTCGGGAATTTTTGTATTCGTGGGATCTCATTGACCTGCCCCAGCTAGCGATATACATAGTTCTGACAATACTGGCCATGACCTTCTTCTTCTGTGCGGATGCAAACATATTACCAAAACTTTTACGGGACTTGGTAAGAATGTCTTCCACGAGTAATGAGTGTGTTGGGTAGGGACACTGCGAATGTAGTGTGTGGACATATGAGGTGAGGGTGTGGGTCTCACGGGAGGAGTGCGCAAGACAGTCCCAGCAGTCAAACTATCCTCTGTGCCCTCGGTGGCTCAGATGGATGGAGCGTCTGCCATGTAAACAGGAGATCCCAGGTTCGAGTGTATTTTCACCTGTCCCCATTGATATATATCAACGCCCATCAGTAGCTGAAGGTATTAATATATAATTCTAATTTCGTTCTAGACGGCTGCAGGTCATGGTGTCTGTTCTTTCGGACATGTCTGAAAGAACAGACACCATATCCATATAAGTATATAGTTATGGCAATACCGGCCATGACCTCCTTCTTCTGTGCGGATGCACACATATTCCCCGAACTCTTACGGGACTTGGTAAGAATGTCTTCCACGAGTAATGAGTATGTTGGGTAGGGACACTATGAATGTAGTGTGTGGACATATTAAGTGAGAATGTGGATCTCGCGGGAGGAGTGCGCGAGATAGTCCCTGCAGTCAAACTATTCTCTGTGCCCTCGGTGGCTCAGATGGACAGAGTGTCTGCCATGTAAGCAGGAGATCCCAGGTTTAAGTCCCGGTCGGGGCACACATTTTCACCTGTCCCCGTTGATATATATCAACGTCAGTCAGCAGCTGAAGGTATTAATATATAATTCTAATTTCGCTCTAGACAGCTAAAGGTCATCAATAGTGTCTGTTCTTTTGGACATGTCCGAAAGAACAGACACCATATCCATATAAGTATACAGACATTTTGTTCAGTGAATTCGCCGTCACAAATCCTGTGAGACCTTTTGTAACAGCTATGTCTAGAACATCCGCTTTATTGCCATTCCTTGGGAAGTGCTTGGGTTGCTCTTGACCCCACACATGTAAGTGGTTGATGCACGTAGCGCATCTTAGTTTTTGGCCAGCTGTGTTTGTTCTTCTGGAATTCCAGTCTGAATTCTTTGAACTGAGGTGTCCCCCCCCCCCCCCAACTACCAGCTGTCTCTAACTTGCCCTAACTTGACGGTGTCTTGTTCCTCTAACCTGTGGGTGTCTGGTTGATGATATGCCGACACCACAGTTACTGGACCTGTAGATGTCGCTCCCTCGATTGCTACTGTCTCCAACTGCGTCATTTCTGGTAGGTACACTTGGTGGTGCGGAATCGCCCTTTTAACGTAGATAGCTACCCCACCCCCTGCAGTTAGTCGGTCTCGTCGGTAGCAAAGGTAGTTTGGTGCTTTGACTCGGATGCCTGGTAAAAACTCAGTCTCCTGCACCATGCATATGTCAATCTCTTCTTCCGCCAGGAACTGCTTAAACTCAGGTGGCTGGGGGAAGAGGCTCATGGTGTTAAACGTGCATAATTTTAGTCCCTGAATAGCTGGCCTAGCCATCGCATGGTGATGGGACACTGGAAGTCGCAGTGAACTGCAAGAGCCTAACTGCCGGTCTAATTTCGGCGGTGAGTTTTTCGAAATTTTTCGTAATGTTTTGCATGAGTTTGTCCACCAGTTTGATACTTTCAGTTAGTGCTGATGTCAAGTGCTGAAGGGGGTTGTGTTGCATTGTCACTTGTGTCAATCTGTGTTCGAAGGACCTGTTCTGGGGTCTGCTTTGTAGTTTGCTTGTTGGGATTGGGTTGCTTCGGTGTGTTTGTGGTTCTGAGTTCTGGGGGGACTGTTTTAGGGCTCGCCACTTTGGCATACGTGTAGTGTTCTTTCTTTTGGTTTTGTGGTGCTGTGGTTGTCCTGTGTGTTACTGTCTGTGTGTTGTTGCATGGTCTGATGTCGGGTGGTTTTTGTGTTTGGTGCGTTGAAGTATAGGGTCGTGCTTTGCTACAGTTGGTGTTGCCTGTATTAGTGATATCGCCCTGCTGCCTTGCGCGCGCGTTTTTGCGCAGGGCAGCCAAGGTAGCTGGCTGTGCGCCCGCCGCTGCAGTTTGCGCATTTCAGCGAATCGCCTTGTTTCCAGGTGCAGTTTCTGGACGCATCAGCCCCTGCACAGGGGACACATCTCGGTGGCATGTCGCAGTTTGAATTAACATCCCAATCACTTGGCAGTTGAAACATTGTTTCAGTTTTTTTGGTGTGACTGACAGGGACATCAGCCTTGTCTCTTGGAAGATTTTACGGTTTTGTGATGTGTCTACCAGTATGGCTACATATAGGGAGCTTTTCCTCACTAGACCCGTGGCGACGTACTGAACGTATGTCGTATCCAATGGCTGCGATTGCCACCTTTATGTTTGTGGGGTCTGTTCCTATGGGGAAGCCTTTGAATAATACTTTCAGCGGCTTTTGTGCTCCTATGGCAAATGTGTAGTGTGGCACCTCGTTCTACTTGAGCACGACCTTAATAGCGTTGTTTTCATCTAGTGTTTGTGCTGTTAGTTTTATTTTATCTCCGCCGGCTGATTTTGCCTGGAATCTGGCTTCTCACAGTGTGTTCATTATCAAATCATACATTTGTTTGTATGTGTTTGGTAACGTCGCCACTATTGGTGTTCTTTTTTTTTGTTTTTCGTCTACTGGTTAGCTGTTAATTGTGTGGGTTTTGCTGTTTCTGCCCTGACTGCGAGTGCAGGAAATCTGTTTTGGTGGTGGTTGTGTCAGGCAGCTGTGGGGTAGCTATTATGCAGACATTTTCCAGGTGAGCTGAAATTTCCCGCTTCCGTCTGATTCATCGTCTGGAGGTGGGGAGGCTTCAGACTCAGTGTGTGGGTCGCCTGTGTTTTGTGGTTCAGGGCTTTGGGGTGAATCTGTGTTTGGGGTGTTGATAGGTGTGTCGTGAGTGTAGTCTGTGTTTTTGGGGTTTTCTGCCATGTTACTTGGGCCTAGAGATGGCGTCCCTGATTCGTTGTTCGGGCCTGTACTACTGTACTACTACTGGTGCCTGGTTTGGGATAGGTCGAGGCATTTTCTAGCGGGTTTTGTGATGCAAACAGAGGAAACAGAGGGGGCATGTCAACCCCCTTGCTGCCTCTGGACTTACGCTTAGGGGACATGGTGTGCCATTTTGCATTCATTGTTTTTTCTTTCGGTTTAAGGAGGATTTTTCTCTCTACCCTACACTTGCCTACTTGCTCTTGTCTCGCTTTTTCTATGTGCTTCGCATAACTCTGGCCATTAACTTCCTCTCTTCTATTGGCTCTAAGTGAGGGAGAACATTCTGAATGATGGGACAGCTCAGAATGGAACCTAAACCTTGCATGTCCCTGCGCTGCACGGTGTAGCTAGTCCCAGTGGATTTTGTCATCTCGATTTCTACTCTGTCGCCCATGTCCATACTCGAAAGAGGAGGCAAAGTCAAGAGTTGCCAAAGAGTGTCGCACATCACCTTCACTGTCACCGTTATAAGTATCCAGTGCCGCACCGACCCTATCCCTACAACGCGCAAGTATGCCCAATGACCAGACCGTGACGTCTAAATGCCCTACACCTCAGGGAAGCAGATGGAGTATCTTCGGCAGCAAGAAGATGCTCGAACCCATCAGAAAAGCGGCCCGTAGCAGCGAGAAGGCGCGCACCAAACCACGGCAACCCGCAGCCCACAATCAACACCAACAATTTGCTCAACGGCGGTAATGAATACAGTCTCTGGTATCTCAGTCTTCCTGTTACTAGACCCCTGATTTTAAAAAAATCAGGAGCTAAGAAGCCCTGGCCTTCGAAACAAACGGCTCTGAACCACAATGTGATCAAACTGACCACTTCTGCAAGCGGATTCCTATGGCTGAGTAACCATAAGATGGAGTGAACTCGTGGAGCCCAGCACACGTATCTGCTCGCTCAGATAGCTACACAGCGAATGGTCCATCTCTCTCTCTCTCCCTCTCACCATTTACTTTCCCCTCCTTGGGGAAGTGTATGGAGGAGTTTATAGCCTGCTGGCTTTTACTCCGCAATGTATGTTGTGTGTGTGTGATTATCTTTGATTGCTTGGCTGTCTGTGTATTGTGGTGGTGTTCTGGTGGTGTCTTGTACTTGCGTAAGGTTGGCGAGATGTTGGGTATTTTAAGGATTAAGGATTGGTATTAGTACTTGGAGATTTTAGGATTTTTCTCTTCGACTTAGTCATCAGAGATCGTCATAGGGCGTTTGTGCTTATCATGGGTCATGTCATACTGACCTAAGGAGTGGATGAGGTTGGTTCCAGATCTGGAAGAGCTCATGTAGAAAGCCCTTGCTAGATCTTGGAATCTTTCTTTGAGGAGGGGGATTTCGGCAGTGATATGCAGATCGTTGGTGGGGAATCCCATGGGAAGATGCAGTGCCCTGCTGAGGGAACAGTTCTGCAGCCTCTGGAGTTTGTCCTACAGAGCAGGGAAAGGAGCTGGTTGTGTTGAGGACTGGGTATAGGATGGACGTTCTGGCACAGAACTTCCTGTGGACATCGTCTATGTGGGGTTTCCACATTAGTCTTGAGTCCAGGGTTACGCTGAGATACTTGGCGGATCTGCGCCAGGGGAGTTGGGATCCATGTAGGTGCAGCTGAAAAAGGGGGGGGGGGGTTTGAGGGAGTCCACGTCTCCTGAGTCTCTGGGTGATCAACATAGCCTGTGGCTTCTCAGGGTTGATGGTGATGCGCCAGCGACAGGCCCAGGAGGCGCTCATAGATCTTGCTGAGAGTTGGCAAGAGGCTAATCGGCCTATAGTGCTGTGGGAATAAAGGGTCTTTACCTTCCCTGGTTTGTGTATCGTGACCACTTCCGTGTGTTTCCAGTAAGCTGGGAACTCGCAGGTACGAGTAATGTCGTTGAAGACATTCGCGAGGTGTTCGATAGCCGAGGGTCGGAGGTTTTTAACTAGCTGGTTGGTGACGCTGGCTCCCTTTTTGTAGGGATGGACCTAATACTTTTGCCACGTCTTCGGGGACGAAAAGTGGTGGTTTCTCCTCTAGGTCCTCCTCAGCGTTGAGGAAGACAGCCAGCTGACGATGGACTACCTCTACGTGTTCATTACCATGGGGTTCTGCCGCTTGAAACAGCTTCTCAAAGGTGTCTGCAAGGGCGTTGGCCTTTTCAGTTGTGGAGTTCTGGACGGAGGTGGCGAAAACCTGTCTTTGGTTCTGCGGACTGCTTCCGGGTCATGGCCTACTTTTTCCCTATTCATGGGGGAGCAGAGCCTGTATCTGCGGCAGCCGAGATGCTGAAAAGGCAGGCGGCGCTGCCCGGGGCAACAAGAGAACGCACCTCGTGTCGTCGGTCGAAAGAGACCGCTGCGACCCCAAGGCATCATCCAAGCCCAACATCGAGTAATAGCAGTGTACTTGGCTACAACACTAGGAGAAAGGATGATCTTCACTACTCAAGGTTAAATCTAACTTTGACTCAGAAGAGGGTAAATTATGCTACCACAAAAGTCTTTGGTCGCTTACCTAATAGCATCAAAAGTCTGACAGATAGCCATATAGTATTTAAAAGTAAATTAAAAGAATTTCTGAGTGGCAACTCCTATTCATTAGATGAATTTTTGGATATAGTAAGTGGGTAATTTCCCCACCCCCCACCAAAAAAAATTAAAAATATTAACTCTCATGTAATATTTTGTGTAATGCAATGTCTGGTATAGACAACTTTTATTAACCTGACACGTTCCACATCATTACGAAGTGTCGTATTCATGATCCATGGAACAAGTACTAATCTAATATAAACTAGTATGACCTGTGAACCAGTGTGGTGAGCATCCCGTTGACTTGTACAGGATGGTGGCAACTCGAGGCATGTAAATGTAAGTCCATGTGTGTAGGCTCGCAGTACACGCTATGACCAAATGTGCTATTTGATCTCTGCTCTATAAGTACATCAAGAAAAGGTAATTACCCTTCCTTGTCGATTTGCATGGTGAACTGTATGTTGTCGTGGACGGAATTTTGATGTTCTAAAAACGTCTGTAGATGATCAGGTCCATGGGGCCAGATTACAAACGTGTCGACCACGTATCGGAAAAAACACACAGGTTTCCGTTTGGCCGCTTGTAGTGCCTCCTCTTCGAAACTCTCCATAAACAAGTTGGCTACCATTGGTGAGAGAGGGCTCCCCATAGCCACACCATCTGTCTGCTCGCAGTATTGGCCTTTGAAGACGAAGTATGTGGTTGTAAGAACTTGACTGAAAAGTTGTGTCAACTCGGGACCAAACTTCTCACTGATAAGGAAGGACCCATGTGAAAAGAAACACGATATCAAAGCTGATCATGATGTCTGTTTCTCGTAGGGTTAGCTCCTTAAGACAATGTGTTCACACATTCCCATATATGGTCTGAGCAGGCCTGCCAGATGTAGTGCGAGAGGGTACATGGGCGCCCCTATGTTTCTGACAGTGGGACACATCCCTTCCTTATGTGTCTTAGGGAGGCCGTTTATTGTTGGAGCTACTGCAGAGTGCTGTCAACGTCTCTTGATATCCTTCTCCTCAACTGCGCCAACAAAGGTTGTAACTGGCAGTCCCCTGGCAGCAAACCCCCTTTTCGCTCTGGACATTTTGACGTCTACAAAAAATGCGAATACACGCAAAACACAAACAAATAATTACATTGTCAGTGTTTGCGATCCCCTCCATTCCTGCCCTCTCCTTAGACTGCTTCTGCTTGCCAATGCTCAAAACCGACTCGCTCAACATATCCTCGACCTAAATGATGGCAAGCAGAAGTCCCATCAACTGATTAAAATCCTCCCCAAACCCACAACTACTACCCAACCCCCCCCCCCCCCACCCAATCCCAGTTCCTCAAAACCCCCACTCAAGTGCACGTCTAAGAAGCACCGGCATGCAAAGAAGGACAGAAAGGACAGACATAAGAAAAGCATGAATGCTACCTCCCCCAAACCAAATCGACCCTCCCCCCCTACCCCCGTGAGGAGCCCGTAGTCCTTGAGCCACCAACAGCACCTGTTGTTGTCCTGGAACAGGACCAGGAAATCGCTGCCCTCAAAGGGAACCATAAAACTGGGGTGGATTTGGAGGGCTTTGTGCTGGCGAGGCAAACTTTTCGCCAGTGGAGACTTCCACCTGCTCGGGGAGTGGACACCACCCCAAACATGTTTCAGGCTGTGGCCGATGTGTCAGATGAACCACACAAAACAACAGCACAGAATCACACATCACACCACCTCCCACCGATCGTCGCAGAGTTTCCCTACAACTACGAACTCCAGTTGTTATTCATTATGATCCAGACTATGAACCTCGTCATGGAAATGATGAAGGAATTCAGGGACACCCAGAAACAGAACACTCAGATCCTCATTGCCATTCAGGCAGCAGTCCAGCAGTCGCTCCCCTCTGCGACTTCCTCAGTAGTTTCAAAACTCCATTATGGATAGACAATCAAATATCCAAGATCTGACAATGTGCGTCTTTAACGCAGATGGCATTGTTAATCAACAGGTCAGGTTCAAAGAACTCATGAAAGAGTTCTCCATCGACATATGCATGATGGCGGAAAGCCACCTAAAACTGGGAATAAAAGCGGCAGTTCCCAACTATGTTAGCTACCATAAAGACAGGACAACCCAAGGTGGAGGAGTGGCCATATACATAAAAAGAGGGATCCCCTACCTCCAGGTATTCTTACCAGCTACCAATAAAATCGAAGCAGGGGCGATGGAAGTTACCACTGCCACAGGACCCCTAACAATTGTTGCAATCTACTGACACCCCACAAGTCAAGATAGACGAGGGAGATATAGCTGCTCTAGGGCAAGTTGAAGGGAAACTCATAACAGGAGGCGACTTCAATGCCAAACACAGCAATTGGAACTCTAGAGTAATCTCCAGAGCCCACGCCAAACTGCAACAACTAGCTTGCAACCACCACATCGAAACATGGAGTCCGGCCGAGCCCACATATTTTCCAAAAAATAGAGGTAGGGCTGACGTGTTAGACATAGACCTCACTAGGAGGATCGCGGTGTTTGTGGCCACATGGACAATCAACAGAATGTCCTCTAACCACAACCCAGCGATTCTAGAGGTCGATGTGGGAGAATGGGTAGCACTCCCACGGTACCAGACGTCTTGCAAACGTACAAACTGGGAGCGATACCGAGACACTGTCGCCTCTGATATCGCTCCCGCTCCACCACCTACTGCCGAAACAGTAGAACAAGCGCTACAAGACCTAAGAAGTATCATCTTGCAGGCAGCGGAAGATGCCACTCCCCAACAAAAGGATGGTCTGCCTCGCAAGTACAACTCCTGGAACATTTGCTAGCTCGAATCTAACACAAGAACAGAGTGGCAAAAGAGTGGAAGATCATCAGAAATCAGGTCACCAGGAGGCTGCTCAATCGTCTACAGAGAGAGCTGAAGGTAGCGCTCAACAAGCACAGAAACCAGAAATGGCAAAACCGCCTCAAAGCCCTCAAAGTAGACGATCACACACTATGGCAAGCAACCAAGCAATTCACCAAAACACGCATTAGGATGCTGCAACTGCACGGCGAGCGGGGTATGGCCTACAGCCATGCTGAAATGGCCAACGCCCTTGAAGACACCTTTGAGAAGCAGTTTCAAGCGGCAGAACCCCATGGTAACGAACACATAGAGGTAGTCCATCGTCAGCTGGCTGTCTTCCTCAATGCTGAGGAGGACCCAGAAGACAGACCACTAGTTTTCGCCCCGAAAGTTGTGGCAAAAGTAATTAGGTCCCTCCCTACAAAAAAGGAGCCAGGACACAACAGCTAGTCAAAAACCGCTCAGTCTCGGCTATCGAACACCTCACGAACGTCTTCAACGAGATTACTCTTACCTGTGAGTTCCCAGCTTACCGGAAACACATGGAAGTGTTCACGATATAGGGAAAGACCCTTTATTCCCACAGCACTATAGGCCGATTAGCCTCTTGCCAACTCTCAGCAAGATCTATGAGCGCCTCCTGGGCCTGTCGCTGGCGCATCACCATGAACCCTGAAAAGACACAGACGTAGACTCCCTCAACTATCCCCACTTTTCAGCTGCACCTACATGGATCCCGACTCCCCTGGCCCAGATCCCCAAAGTATCTCAGTGTAACCTTGGACTCAAGACTCATGTGGAAACCCCACATAGACGATGTCCTCAGGAAGGTCTGTGCCAGAATGTCCATCCTATACCCAGTCCTCAACACAACCAGCTCCCTTCCCTGCTCTGTAGGAGTAAATGTCTATTAGGCCCTCATACGGCAAGTAATGGAGTATGCGTGCCCTGTCTGTGGATATGTGGCGAAGCAGCATCTGGACAAACTCCAGAGGCTGCAGAACCATGCCCTCAGGAGGGCTCTGCATCTACCCGTGGGATTCCCCACCGACAATCTGCACGCTGCTGCCGATATCCTCCTCCTCAAAGAAAGATTGCAAGATCTAGCAAGGGCTTTCTACATGAGCTCTTCCAGATCTGTAAGTAACCTCATCCACTCCTTAGGTCGGTATGACATGTCCCATGATAAGCACAAACGCCCTATGACGATCTCCAATGGCTAAGTCGAAGAGAAAAATCCCAAAATCTCCAAGTACTAATACCAATCCTTAATCCTTAAAATACCCAACATCTCGCCAACCTTAGGCAAGTACAAGACACCACCAGAACACTACCACAATTCACAGACAGCCAAAACAATCAAAGATAATCACATATACACAACATACATTGTGGAGTAAAAGCCAACAGGCTATAAACTCCTCCATACACTTCCCCAAGGAGGGAAAAGTAAAATGTGAGAGAGAGAGCAGACAGACTGGGACTCAGCTGCTGGACTCACTTCATAGCTGTCACTGTCGCTGTTGCCATTGGTGTACGTTGCAGACATGGCTGGTCGTGGCATGGGAGGCAAAGCCAAGGAGAAGTCAAGATGCTGCCTTCTCGCCATCCTACTGGAGCACCTGACCGGTGAAGTGTGAAGCAGAAAGAAGAGCAAAAAGAAGAAGACACAGCAGTGCTACAAGTGCCAACAGTTTGGCCATGTAGCAAAGTCCTGTGGCAACACGGTCATGTACATGACGTGTGTAAAGGCGCATGATACAAATATGGCTCTGAGCACTATGGGACTTAACATCTGAGGTCATCAGTCCCCTAGAACTTAGAACTACTCAAACCTAACTAACCTAAGGACTTCACACACATCCATGCCCGAGGCAGGATTCGAACCTGCGACCGTAGCGGTCGCGCGGTTCCAGACTGAAGCGCCTAGAGCGCATGATACACGCAAGTGCAATAAGCCATGAGATGCTGCTCTGAAGTGCATCAACTGCGGTGGCGCACATGCTGCAAATCATCATCGCTGCAGCTATATCAAGAATTGGTGCAAGCAGAATAAGAAAACTGAGGCCGCTAAATCTGAAGAAGTGGCCCAACAAGACAAGGCAGCCACCCCACCCCCCTATCCAAGAATGGGAAGTGGGCCGCGCCGCCGTGAAGAAGACGACTATGTAGTTTCCATGAATCGTTACAGAAAGCCACGGATGTAACCATCGCTGCACTCAAATCCGCCATGGCGGAGGGTAGAGCGTGCCTGAGGGCGGAACTGGAAGAGGTGCGTCATCAGGTGTGGCAACTGACGAATGCCTTGATCCTTGTAACTCACAAAGAAGAGGCGCTGAACCACACTAGGAAGAGGGTAGATGTGGAAACCCAGATGACCGCATCTCTGGCTGACGCAGAAACGCAGGTTTCTGGAGAGGTGGTCAAGGAGGTGGAGGAGGCGGCACAGCAGCCAGAAGAAGAGGATGAAGCAGCATAAGTCGCTGCCATCACTGCTATGGTTCAAGAAGAGGCTGCTAAACACAACCACCTCCAACTGCCAGATAACCTGCAAGCTGCTAAGATGGTGACGGACATGCTAGCATATTCGCTGTGAGACGATACATATCGGTACCTCTACCATCCACACCCCTTTTACCCCTCTGATGTTCTCAAACCCCCGTTTACCCACCAACCATATGTCTTTGGTTGGGCAGCTGCAAATCTGCACAATGTCGTCTCCAAAAAAGACTTAGCCTTGGTCAATTCTCGTCCCATCTTCACGCCCTGGGATTGGCAATGCATCATCGATGTGGTGCCAAGAGCGAGGATTAAGGAAAAAAAACCGCTAGTCCTACTAGCACATACCAGTTATTTAATCCTGCCTTGCTCAGGCAAGTCCAGACTTTCCTCTTGTCCCAGATATAATCTCGACCCCATTATTTTTGGAGTAAATATCAAATGACAAAGACTCCACATTTTATGCAACCTCTGGGAGGCTGTCATTCATAGAAAAAAAGGAAGGAGCAGACAGACCATTCCATCTGAACCACCTGACGATGGCGGAAAGGTTATTCGCCGAAATATCGTGGGACTTCAACTATCGCATCTGACTGGACACCTGAGAGCCCTGGAAACAACACGTATGCTGGGAAAGCCTCCAATCACACGACACAATCGTTATTTTTCTTCACTTAAATGTTATAGGTAGACATCTTCATGCTCAGTTTGATATTTCTGATCCTACTTCACCTCACGATGAGTCCATATTAATCAAACATTTTGAAAACAAGATGTAGCTTGAGAACCCAAGCATGTTTCACAACTGGTTGTGTTTACATGCAAGAAAAAATCGATTGCGAAATTTGAAAGCATGACCACCCAGAAGCTGTATTGGGAAACCGGTTTTCGTAATCTGGTTTTGCGGGCCCCATATAAAGTGGGGTGCATGGGGCTCCCAAAACCAGATTTCGTAACCCAATTTTTGGCTAATATGGACGGAGTGGCTTTCGTACAGTAAAGGAGAACAGGATATTAGACTGAAGCTCTTTGCACCTCGGCTAACTGAAGAAACTTAGCGATTGTCCTGACTAAATCATGAAGTGCAGCAGCTGTTTCCCGGTAGCCATATACAATTAGGCTAGAAAATCTGCTTCAGACCTTAACATGGAAGCACGACAGCGCGAAACGGTTCCCGAAATTCGGTTTTCGTCGTTCGGAAGATGTGTCGTACATAAACGTAATGTGCGAGGTGCAGAGATAGCTGGAAGGAGAACTTTGTCGCCGCTTGTGGAAGGGCATAAAAGAGGGGAAATGTCTGCTGTACAATGATGCCTCTTTAGGCTTGCATGTGCACTGATAATCAGCAGCTATGGTGTAAATTACACACGGAAGTTATAATGTTATGTGAAAGAATATCGTAAAGTTTTTCATGTTCGAACACATGCGTCACTCTATTTATTTTTCAGTTGACACACACAACACTTCTTCGACGTTCTTCTATGATGCTATAGCTGTTAGATCACTGCAGTTCGCAGCAGTCATAAACTTAAGATAGTCGACAGATATCAACATGTACCAGCAACAGGTTTGGAGCCAAAGGTCAACTTCGACAACTTATAAAGTTCGTTCCAGATACAGTTGCAATCGTTGCAACTACGCGAATGCGGCTGACACAGGCATTCTCTAAGGTCCCATGGTTTGTGACTGAGTGAAAGCTGTTCGAATTGTGGGCAATGCACGGTTGCAAACAGTTTCGACCGATCATAGGAAATTCTTCTGACTGGCTCCAAACCTTTTACTAAGCCTGCTGCAAAGATATCAGCGCCCACATGTGCAGAGCTTTTTACTGTTCAGTCTCGTAGTATTCACATTGAAGATAAGAAGTTTCAAACTACTGCTACACTTTTAAACGAACTGTATATCTCAAACTTAGTAAAATTTAATACTGTAAATCCTCGTGTAATGTTATTCCTTTGAGGAGTTTTTCTGTAGATATGTGTTGCATATACAGGGTGAGTCACCTAACATTACCGCTGGATATATTTCGTAAACCACATCAAATACTGACGAATCGATTCCACAGACCGAACGTGAGGAGAGGGGCTATTGTAATTGGTTAATACAAACCATACAAAAATGCACGGAAGTATGTTTTTTAACACAAACCTACGTTTTTTTTAATGGAACCCCGTTAGTTTTGTTAGTACATCTGAACGCATAAACAAATACGTAATCAGTGCCGCTTGTTGCATTGTAAAATGTTAATTACATCCGGAGATATTGTAACCTAAAGTTGACACTTGAGTACCACTCCTCCGCTGTTCGATCGTGTGTATCGGAGAGCACCGAATTACGCAGGGATCCAAAGGGAACGGTGATGGACCTTAGGTACAGAAGAGACTGGAACAGCACATTACGTCCACATGCTAACACCTTTTTATTGGTCTTTTTCACTGACGCACATATACACTACCATGAGGGGTGAGGTACACCTACACACGTGGTTTCCGTTTTCAATTACGGAGTGGAATAGAGTGTTTCCCGACATGTCAGGCCAATAGATGTTCAATGTGGTGGCCATCATTTGCAGCACACAATTGCAGTCTCTGGCGTAATGAGTGTCGTACACGCCGCAGTACATCTGGTGTAATGTCGCCGCAGGCTGCCGCAATACGTTGTTTCATATCCTCTGGGGTTGTAGGCACATCACGGTACACATTCTCCTTTAACGTACCCCACAGAAAGAAGTCCAGAGGTGTAAGATCAGGAGAACGGGCTGGCCAATTTATGCGTGCGGAATGTGCAGGTGCACCATCATGCTGATACCACATACGTCGACGCGTTTCCAGTGGGACATTTTCGAGCAACGTTGGCAGATCATTCTGTAGAAACGGGATGTATGTTGCAGCTGTTTGGGCCCCTGCAATGAAGTAAGGACCAATGATTCTGCACCATACATTTACAGTCCACGGTCGCTGTCGCTCTACCTGTCTGAGCCAGCGAGGATTGTCCACGGACCAGTAATGCATGTTCTGTAGATTCACTGCCCCGTGGTTTGTGAAACCCGCTTCATCGGTAAACAGGTAGAACTGCAACGCATTCTCTGTTAATGCCCATTGACAGAATTGCATTTGATGATTAAAGTCATCACCATGTAATTGCTGAAGTAGCGACACATGAAACGGGTGAAAGCGGTGACAATGCAGTATGCGCATGACACTACTTTGACTCAGTCCACCGGCTCTCGCAATGTCCCGTGTACTCATGTGTGGGTTCATGGCAACAGCAGCTAACACACCAACTGCACCCGCTTCTCCTGTGACGGGCCTGTTACGGACCCGTTTGCGTGCTACGACCATACCTGTTGCATAGAGTTGGCGGTTGATGTTTTGCAATGTGCGGCACGTTGGATGCTCTCTGTCCGGGTACCATTCTGCATGCACCCTGCAGGCTTCAGCTGCATTTCGTCGACACTCGCCATAGATGAGTATCATCTCTGCCTTTTCAGAGTTCGAATACACCATAGTCACAGTTCCTACAACACTACACTATCACAGACGTCTGGTAACACGGTGTACTACAGTTGGTCTGCGTGCGGAGACGAATGCAGAATAACAATAGCAGCAAGCGCTACATGCGGACACTGCGACAGCTAGACCAAACCACAACAGTGCACTACAGCCACACTCGTAAACACGGTCGTCATCGTAAACATGTCCCTGCAGATGCTGCTCGCCGACCGTGGTCCGTGTTTGTTACAACACGCAACTGAATGTCGGAGGTTTCAAGCGTCGACATTAGGTTACAATATCTCCGGATGTAATTAACATTTTACAATGCAACAAACGGCACTGATTACGTATTTGTTTATATGTTCAGATGTGCTAACAAAACTAATGTGGTTCCATTTAAAAAAACGAAGGTTTGTGTTAAAAAACATACTTCCGTGCATTTTTGTATGGTTTGTATTAAACAATTACACTAGCCCCTCTCCTCACGTTCGGTCTGGTGTCATGGTAACTGAAAGCCTCACACCAGAAATCGACAGAATTGTTAACATTATCCCATTGGCCGACGGTCGTTTTTTGCCACTGTAATTCAATTACTGTAATTGTATTATTATCCAAATTAGAGCTTTCTAACAGGGGATTTAAGGGTTCTTTTACCGCTACAAGCCTCTTTGAAACTGCAAGAAGAGATAATTTCCTCAATACTTCAATATTATCAGGCAATCTTTGCTGTAATTGTTTAACATGTGAAGAAACAAATTTTACACATCTTTCTCTAATATTTTTTTTCTTCACCTTCGGTTATTTTGTTTCTAATTTCTGAAATTTTCTTCAAATAAGTATCCAAGATACGGCATTAGATCTAGATTTTCGAAATCATTGTCAAAATATTTTCTCTGAATTGGATTGGTGGGAATGGCAACTTGCTTAAGAAGAGATTGAATAAGAAGTACCAGGTCATCTAATAGCTTGCATGGGTCCATAACATTTGACTTGAACTCCTTATTGACTCTCTGAAGACTTGAAAGGATAGGTTTCAAAAATAGCAAAGTTACTAAATTAATTTCGTCACTGAACATCGAATAGAGCAGTCCAGCTGTGTAGCATTTTTAGCTTTGCCTAACAATTTCAAAATGAGTTTTTAACTCGAGCCATTTATCAATTATTCCACATACTGAAAGTTCAATAGATAACCATCTTGAGTCACAAGTGTGGGAGATTTTCAGTGGCTCCTCCCCATCATTTAGGACTGAGAAAATCTGGTGGTAAAAGAGCTGTCATGAAGAAGATCGAGAAAATCAGTTGTAAGTTTCCCTAATCAAAAAGTCCAAATTTCTTGACAGACATTCTGCAGTTGCTGCAGAGGTTGCCAACTGCATAGAACGACAGACACACCTTATAAGTACCAAATGCAGAATCTCCCTCTAAAGTGTTCCTGTTCCTATTTCCTGCAATTTCTTTAAATCTAAATTAACTTCTTGTGAGATGTTTTACTATGATAAATTATAGCCATTGCTAGAAGTTTAGTGACACTAATATCAGTTGATTCGTCAATGAAAGTACTGAACATACCACCATCAACATCACTTCTCAGACCGTTCGCAAAATAGGGCCCAAGAACATTCTTGACAATAGCACTACACGTTGTACGACGTAACTTAATCTGACTTTTTTTTACACATTTCTCCTAACTCATCACACGACATTATAGCACAATGTGCAGACATACAGAGGGCGAGTGACCCTTCAGCTTCGTAACGTCGTATGGAATCCTGAACTGGTTTAATATTAATGTTTGCCTGTCTTTGGGAGGAAAAGGAAGAAAATGCAGATTTATGTTTTTTTTTCTGCATGATTTTCTATATCCGCTAACCGAGCTCTTACATGACAGTGACGCACTCTACAGAATGCCTTTGTGTTATCTCCTAAAGATTGTGAAAACCAATGGACAAATTTCGGTTTTTTTAACCATTCTTCCCTAAACTTTTGGGTGCATTGAGGTTTAACTTTACCCATTTTAACAGGATTATAATCAATCACTATGACGAGAAGAACAAGCACTAAGCACAGCCACTTCTGACACGAACTCGACAATAACTGGATAATAACAAGCAGTTTGCGTTTCGTTCAGCTGCTCGGTCCTCGACAGTAGGAATATATAATAGAAATATTATACCGTATCATGCATTACCACTTCAGTTTTTCATACATTTAAAATAATTTAACAAAATAAAGTATGAGAGTTCTGTACTTAAATACTTCTTGCACTCGTTATTTACATTGTCGAGTAACAGTAGCAATTAAGCTTAGGTTCGTTCGAGGAGCTGTTAGCAACCTACTTGAAGAACCAGCAAACAGGCGCTACTGAGCATGCGCATCAACGTTGACGTCAAGAGCCCGTGCTTGGCGTCTCGGCTCTTCAAACGCATTTTACTGATCGAGTGTCACCGAGTGGCGAACAGCTGAACTTCTACAGGTGACTTTATAACAATAAATAAAAATAAAACATAACAACAAATAAAGTGCTTACCTTGCAATTATCGTAGTTACAGAAATAGTTCGGCAATTGAAAAACAATCGGAAAAACGCGACCATGTACCCTGACTACAAACCACTTAATTATGCGCATGCGCGAAACTGGCAGCTTGACATAACCAGAAAATTCTCCTCGGGTAGCATTTGGCTACTTGCTAGTTGCTCTTCAAACAGCTGGCGCCTCACTTCAAGTAGCCAAATTTGGGACCAGACGCGCTTCGAACGCGACTTCCGCTCTGCGCATGCGCGGTAGCCAGAAAGCAGCCTTTCGAACGAACGTTTTATGTTACTTAGATTTTATAGTATAAGCAGTTGCAAGAAAGTAATTTCTTCTATAACCTGTTGAGCATACTGAAATGAACTAGAATGGACAAAATAAACTTTTCGAAGAATATAATATTAAAAAGACTAGAATTCAACCAGATAATCTCCCACTAGCAAGCAGATCTTAAATTTACCAACCAGATGGCCTTACAAAAAAAAAAAAAAAAAATAAAAAAAACCTGGATCTAAATGGGAAACAAATAAATTGGCAAAATTGACAAACAGCACACAAAATCATCTTGAGGTTGAAGCTCTTTTGTCTGTGTTTGCTTCAACGATACACACGTTTTTGCATGGGGTCCGCCTTTAGTAAAGCACAATTTTGTTTTTTGTCCTAAATCTCTGCTATATTTCATGTTATTGTGAATACAGTAAAAAAACACAGAAACACAAATAAAAACAATAAATAGACACACACACACACAAAATTATTCACATAAAATTAATTAATTTCAGGCATAGCCATAACAGTTTAGAAATCGTATTTTTTGCGTAAATGTTTTGTCTATATTAAGTTGTATATTGTTGCAGATGACAAACTTTAAAGAAAAACAGACACCTTAAAAATGTAATACAGCGGGAAAACCACACTATGTGGTAAGAAGGTAAAAATACATAATTTTATGTGCTCATCAAAAATCTGTAACTACTATTTAAAAACTACTACTGACATGTATATAAACAGCAAAGAACATTCCTTATGTTTAACAGCCATAAAATAAAAAAACCCACTGGTGATGCTGCAACTGCACTGAAACTTGTTTGGGACAAAAAACAAAATTGTGTTTTGCTAAAGGTGGACCCCATCCAAAAACATAAGCACACAAAATACTTACGTAAATATTTTCGATTGACGATGAGAATAAATTCTCGAAATGCGTAAGGCTACGTATGAAAAAAATATGTACCCGGTATCATTACTTAAAGCATAAACATTTGTGCAACGCCAAGACATCACAGATGTCAACTAGCGCTACTGGTAGTCAGACAACAAAATACGCGTCCGTGAAAACCTTAAGCCCTTAAGGGATCGGACTGTCGAAACGATCACGAGACTGCGCATGCGCAATAGAGGCAGTTTTGAAAACTATCGCACTCGGTTGTAATAACCTCACTCGAACGAACCTTAAGACATCATGCCCACTTCTCGCTGCTGCCAAACTTCGCAATCTTAAAGTTGTAAGTGTTCAAGATGCAAAATTTAATCTAATTTATTACAACTAATAACTATTATACTTCAACCCAAACGACTTTAAGGCACACCTCCCGCCCCTCCCCCGCAAAAAAAAAAACAAAACAAAAAAAAAATCGACCTCATGGCTCTGGAGGGGTTGAGGGGAGGAGGTTAGACTACCTGTAAATTTGTAGAATAAGCTACTGTGAGCACTCAAAGCATTGAAAAGTGTAAATACATACATCACATCCGCAAACCACCTCATATAACGGAATCACTACCATACTGGCATAAAAAGAATAGAAGAAAGCAGTAATAATAATTCGTTGACGGCGACGTTGGTGCCACTTCACTCGCTGAAACATCAATCGCAAAATTATTTGGTTATTGTAATCAAAGTATAACAACTCCCGGAACGTTATTGTCAGTCACAGAAGATTTATTCTTCGATCTTTATTTATCCAATAGATCGTACCACCTAAAACTCAAGGGCAACAAATATATTGTCTGGAGGAGAATAAATTACATACCCCTTTCACCAATTTTTCTTGTTTCTGCCATCGTCGCGTCTCGCTCCAGTGGAAATACAGAAGCGTCCGATCTTACCCGTCGGCTTTGACCCATGACGTCACAAATACCGCGGAAACGACCATAAACAACAATTCCAATATGGCGGATATAAAAACATCGAATACGTATTGTAAACACTGAAATACACAAGTTTCACAAAAAGCCTAATGACTGTAACGGGACAAGCGTGGGAAATTGGGGGTTTTTGGGTGGGGAGAAACTAAATATGTCGTTATGTGGTGGGGGGAGTCTGCAGTGCCCCCCCATCCCCCCACAGGCTTCATTAGTGTCAAATCAATATTTTCGAATCATAGGCGGCCGCTGCCGCGGCCGCATTCCAAAAAAAAAACTCCCAACCTAACCTCAAGTGGGCTACGCTACAGATCAATATGTTCATCAAATTGCTTCATATTACGTATACATGTTCTTTAAACAAGAGTACATCAAACCATGTATTAGGTTTTCCGCGCCGTAATGACGTCACACACCACAACACGCTTACGTCACGGGTCAAAGCCGACGGGTAAGATCGGACCTTTCTGTTGACCCGCTCCAGTCACAAGCCATTGAGATCCTGTAATACCGTAACGAAGCAGCAGCAAGAACTCCGCTATTGCACCTGAGCGAGCTATCTAATTAGCATTTCTTTAGGGTGCTGTTTGCACGAATCAACCCGCTACAACAGCGTGTATTTATTGTTGTACACAAAATAGACGAACATCGGGTACCTCTCCTGATTGATTCTTAAATCGTCTTTCTAACTTGTTTCTTTTTCGGTCAGCTTTTGCCCTCCTATTGTGCGTGCACTCTTGATGGAGGGCTCTCGTCAGCCCTCGGTAAAGCACTGGGCCTCTTCCAGAACAACACTGAATTCTTGCGTGACGTCAGCTGATTCTTGTGGTTCATGGTGTTGCCTGGTCGATGCACGAGTACAATAACGGAAGTATTTTCTTAACCAAGAATTGACCTACGCAAGCATATCGTTAGTACCATAGCATGTCTTAGGATTTTTCACAATCTGGATAACTTCGTATTGTCAAGAATACTCGCTGATTTCTTAAGCTGTGGACCAACTGAATCACTACATATTTACAGTAAATACTATATACCACTTGCCACGAGGGAGGGATTTCGTCACTGTTACTTACCATACTTGTTAATATCAAATATTAAAACTGTTTTAAGTCAAGTGGTAAGATCTTTAGTACCCTTTCCACCGCTGTTTCCGTAGTAGAGGATGGCAAACTTCGGTCAAGTCGGATAATTCAGTAAGAAATAACATTACATATCAAGTGCAAGGAAAACTGGAAATATCTTAAACTACGTTACCTGTTTGTCATATGCAATCCATGCCGGAAGTTCTGGAGCTTCAGCTGGCTTTGGTAGATTTGTGCGCCTTTCTGAGTCTGATTTTGTTACAGATTCTCCTCCTATTCCAGGTTTTTCTCTAACCGATAAAATCGGGAGTTTGTTGTAGAGTTCGAAATGATGTGGTTTATGAAATCTAGTCTGCCCGATCTGAAAATATTTTGTTTCGAATGAGAGCGTAGATTACGTTGTCACAGTAAACGCAACTACTGCAAGTGCAACTACTAGTATCGGTAGTAGTAAGTAGCAGTGGTAGTTCTTGATGTAACTGACGAGACCAATCATGAAAATTGTACGTAATATGACTTACCGTGTTAGTGAACGTAAATCCTGGAAGGAAGGGTAGAGGCATACTCCTTAGCATTTTGAAAGACGAAATGTTATAATGTATGTAAAAGTGAGATTTGTGAAACAACCGTAATATCAGTTTCCCGAAGCGGCGTAATTTAGTGCTAAGTTTGCTGTAGCTACGCTATTTCTACTGTTGCCATAACAACCAAACTGTAAATATACAAAGGCGGAAACATATCTCTAATGAAGCGAAGAGATGTCACACCAATAAACACCACCTTACTGTTTCACGTAAAGTAACAATCTCGTCCATTAATTGTTCTCCATCGCATCATTATTGAAGTGAAAGATGTTTACGAATATGAAAAAAATCTTAAAAGAATTGAGATCCGACAGATTCAGTAAAGAAATAATCATCTTTCTTTTGAAGCTAGAAAATTTTTCATAGTGACAACGTCATCGCAAATATTACAGACGATGTAAACCTATGTTTGTAGTTTAGCACTCACAGTGAGTGCACTTCTTAAGGTAAACATCAAATTAGGCAGTACAAAAGTATTCATAATATTCATGTCGGTCACTGAACTGTATGAATATTTCAAATAAAATGAAATATATCAACGACTACAAAGATGTGTGTACAGCGCATCCTTCGCGTCTTCAGTCAGCACCAAATGGATATTTCAAGTGGGACACACACGTCGGTAATCGAGTTATATCGATTAGTGGCATTTCGAGGCGGACTCCAATTTGAATGAAGTTAGGAACTCAATGTGTATTGTCTAATAACTAAATAAGTTGAATGCTGTACATAATTTAATAGCTGAGGTGTTATTCAGCGTAACAGAAAAGACACAAATCAATGATATACCAGTACAATTAAATAGATTTGTACCTCTTTTGTGTAATGGCAAGGTTATTTCGTCTTTCGTAAAGGCCAAAATAAGAGCGATGATATTAAAAGCTGAAATGCAGACGATGGATGAGGTTTCTAGGACACCTGAATATTATGCCAAAATCGCAAGAGACGCAGGTTTTTACTTTTGCCTGAAGCAAGGACGTATTGACTGGAATAAAATAAGTAAGGGTCTTGTGATATAATCACATGAATGAAGTTGATTTAGATTCCGATTTATGCCTGTTTTGCTGATACTTCTTTACAGATGCGATCGACATCGACCAAGTAGTACAAGAAAGAGATATAGTTACATTACGAGCTAATCTTTTCAACGTAACGAATTACAGTTTGGAAACCGAATATGATGTTAGGGTGTTGGATCCAGGTTTTGTGAAGCTTTTTAAATTGGCGCAGCTTTCAGTTGATTATCTCGTGTTTATGGAAGAATATACGAGTAAGCAACTGATTAAAATTCAAGCTCAACTGAATACGGCGTTGGAGGTAAGTTAAAGGAATTTAGCAGTAGTTGGTTTGTCAGAATTTGTCTCCACGTATCGTTTCAAGAGCTGGAAAGGCCTTAGTTGTAAAAAATGGATACGAAAATATCGAGGATTAGCAGAGCACCAGATGGCAGATAGTTCATAGTACTGGGTATTCGTGATTGTTGACTTAAATGCCTACCAGTAACGTTCACTTTTGCAGTTTTCATTCATTCATTAATGTCTTATGATGTCATATTCTGCTGCAACTTGTCACTGAAGAAAAAAAATTGTCATACAATTCAATTTATTATCATCCATTTTATCATATACATGATGTAGGAATTGTCATATAGAAAGAGAGAGCATGATTTATATTTTTAACAGTTAAGGGAAATAACATTTTCTTAATTACACACAAGTGTGTAATATGAATAATAGGTGGTGTGCCCTCTATAATCTCTTATGGAGAGCTCATTAAACAGTTGATAGTAGTGACATCTTAACAGTGCATCTACACCTATGTGAACCTTATTGTTAATAATGAGTCACAATTTGGAAACCAGAGTAATATTCATAAGCAGAACACCAGAAGGAAATGATGTACACTATCAATTACGCACCCTTAGTGTAGCAAAGATAAGAGTGATGGTGTTGAGCCATAAAAATCTTTGGTCTCATATCCAGTGATGTAAACAATTTAATATGTGAAAAAATAAACATAACACAGTAAAAATGGCTCTGAGCACTATGGGGCTTAACATCTGAGGTCATCAGTCCCCTCATAACACAGTAGCTATGTCTCAAAGCAAAGAGCTGCAACTTAAAAACTTCTGTAAAGGTTCAGCATGTTGCCAATTTTTCCAGTGAGAAATGATATGGGCATTGTAAAAGTGACTCATTCCGCATGTAGACAAAGGTCGCAGTAGCGATAAAACACTGTTTCATACAGTAGGCCTAAACCACAGTTCCTATGCGGACAGTTAGAAAGTGAAGCTTGCTTCAAAATAGTAATAGTCAGTGGGTTTAGACCTGCAACACACCACTTCAGATATTAATTGTAATGCAGTCAGAAGAATAGAAATAAACTGTAGAGCACTGTTATTTAATAGTAAAAGAAGTGGAATAGCGAAATGCTGCTGTTAGTCTGTCAGCCAAGTAATGTTATGAACTGGTTCTGCTCTGTCGTCTCAGAGTTCCTTGGAGATTTTAGACAGATCTGTAAACTGTGTTTGCTGTAGTAACAATGATTTGTAGTATAGCCATCAAGCTACTTTTATCCCACACTTAAACCAGTTTTTGTTGTAAGAGGTAAAACAACAACAAACATATATTAGATAAAGGACAAGACTCCAGTCACTAGTTTGATACATATTCTGTACAGATATTATACATAAGCTACAAGAAATAATGGAGGGGAGGTCCCATAATGTAACTATTATCGAATTTTGTATAGCAAGTCTTTCTCTCAATGGGTCAAAAACCCTGTGTATCAGACCAACTGATGTCTGTGGTTAAACAGATTGTGATTGGCATAAACACGGCCTGTCACTCGTTTTTATTGTTTTATTTTCAGTGTTTGGACAAACACACCAGTGATTGTTTTTCAATGACTGAGTATATACAGTCAACACTTAGCCTACTTGAACTGGAGTGTAAAGGACAAGTGAATACACATTAGTTTGTCATTGATGCTGTTTTGTAATGACAGTTAAGAGGTATAGAAATAAATATCTTTACTAGCAGTTAATTGATACAGGAAAACCGAAGGATAGAAATTGTATGTATTTTCCTAAAGTAATCATAATCTCTTTCTTCATTTTGTTGATAACAATTATACAATTCACTAAGATAGTAGACATAGGGTAACATATTTTTACTTTCACGTACTGCCCTATGTGATAGAAAGTAGCTTTTCCCTCACTCCATTTGTTATTTGAAAGGGAAAGGGAATGATTAGCAGTTGTCAGGGTACACTCTGCTATTCACCATATCGTGGCTTGCTGAGTATTTGTGTAGATGTAGATAAAGATATTTGAATGAGTGGTTGAGGAATAATTATGAATGTAATATCAAACATATTGTTTAATTTAAATATGTTATTAAAAAAACTGCCAACACACAATGACTAACAATATGATAAGGAACTGAACATAGGTCTTCAACAAGTATCAAGTAATGTACTTATGGAAGTTTAAGGTATTCTTGACATACTGTATTAAAACAATGTGCTGGGCGGGAACTCAGATCAGGACAATTTTCGTTTTCAGGGAACGTGTTAACACTCTGACACAAAGCTTCATTTTTCTAGAGCTTGCTCCTAAATCTCCAAGTTCCACACTTGCTCTACTAAGAAAAATCTTGGTTGACTACAACTATTGGAAGAAAGATGATCAGGGTTCAATTCGTGGTGTGAAGCTTTGTGTCAGGAAAGGTTATTTAAGGTAATGGTCCACAGCAGAGTGGGTGTTTTGTCATTTGTGCTGATTCTTTCAGTAAGCATTGTTATTGTTATTGCAGTTGGAGTAATTTTTACTAAATGTAAGCTGGCTCCAAAAGCTTGCATAAGTTAAACCTTTGTGTGTGTGTGTGTGTGTGTGTGTGTGTGTGTGTGTGTGTGTGTGTGTGTGTGTGTGAGATTATTTTCATCGTTATTTCCTTGTTAGCCTTTTACAAATTACTTGAGTCAAATGATGCCAGATGTACATTTTGTATCATGACACAATGATGATGAGGCATGTGACATCATACATGTGCTAACAGGAGGAGAACAGAAAACTGACAATCTCTTTTTCTGTGTTTATATTTTTTGCAACGCATGTAGGGTGACAGACTGCTGTCTAGTCTAGCTCAAGCTTAGGTTGAAAGGTGGCAGTTGGGTTGAGAGCTGGTGAAGTGGTATTGAAGGTTTCAGTTAATCCAGTATAACTGTGTCTTTCATGTAGTTGCCAGGTGATAAACTAGTCTCTTAGTTTGGCACCTGACCATCTTTCGGCACTTGACAGTACCCTGCCCCTGACGCTGACAGATCCAGAGTAATGTGCCAATCCTGTGAAGATATGGGAATAAGGCCACTAAGAAGAAGAGGAAGACATTAGTCTCTTTAGCTTGCTACTGTGAAAATGTTTAAGGTGTGTGTTCTAAGTACCAGTAGGAGTGTAACAGATGTGCCATTGTATTGTGTTACAGGAAAATGAGAAGCTTAAGAATGAATGCAGGAGAAGAAATGAAGAATTAAAGTATATGAAGAAAAGCTTGAAAGACAGGGAAAATATGAAAAAAGTTCTGGATCAGTACCACAAGACTCAGTACTATATGAATTTTATTTCGCAATGTTTTAAGGTAGGTAAGTTACCAATCATCCTTAAACATGACTTGTAAAGTTGCAGTTGAGTCTATATGCAGGCTATGTTTTAGTTCCAGTTGGATGTCTGCCTCATGTTAGCCACAGGTTTGTCTAACAACTGCTTTGAACAGCATGTTTCATTATTTGATTGCTATTTCCTTGTACCATATACTCTCTCAGAATTAGTCTCTTAATTGGTGGCTGTAAGAGCTTTTCCAGATTTATGCTGTTCATTCACACAAGATGTGCCACTAATTGTATGCTTTGAGAGACTCTTGTATGAAGTAGTGAGAAACTCTAACTTCACCTGTGCTAGCTCTACTAACTGCTGCTTTTAGTTCTCAACAAAGGAATATATCTTTGTGAAATGTCCACTGCAGTATGATTTTTAAAACATCTCTTAAGTTATTGGAGTTGCTGTGCCATAATTCAAACACTTGTATATCAGTAATCTTTCTTTATTGAATCCAATCCAATGAGGCGTTTCTCCAAAGGAGGTAGCAGGAGAGTCTTTGCAGTTTGCAAGAGAAGAAATCACATAGATAGTAATAGAAGCTTCCAAGTGACCCGTAAGTAGTTTGTAGAGAGCTCAGTTTGATTTAACAGCAGAGTCTCTACAATTTGGAAGAGAAGAAAGAAGCTTTCAAATGACCCATAAGCTGTTCCTAGAAAGCTCAGGTCTGTCATGATCTGACAAATCAGGAAGGCTATGTCATTTTATGAAGTTTTCAGTTTAGCATACAGTGTTCCATGTATCATTTGTACAGTAAACATGAGAAGTAAATTGGAATAAGCTCTGTCCAAAGTGATTCATATTTAAATATGATTGCTTGCTGATCATTTACAAAATGGGTGTTTGGTGCTAAATAATGTTTAGTTTAACGAAGCAAGTGGATATGATATGTATTTCAGTCATCCTTCATATAGATCAAAGGTGGTGGTTGCTTAGTCAGTTGTTATGTTATTCATCATAAAATGGACAAAATACTTTAACTGACAGCTGTACATTTTCAGAGTCGTGCACTTATTATGTGGCCCTCCATATTTAAATAATCAACTCGACATACTTGCTTATGCAAAGTAACAGACTTAAAAATGGTTATTTCTACAAAAAAAGTCCTCATCTTACTTTAAATTCACCAACTTGTATCCCTCTGTTCTGCCTGACCACACTACCGTCCATTCACAGAATTTCACATCTTCTTCAGCAGTGTCTCCAAGTTAGTCTGCTTACTGTCACACTAGCTGGCTTTCAAGTACTGTATTATTCAGTAATTTTGCAGATGTTGCTGTGTTTCTAGTTAAACCATTTCTCGCTCCAAACCAGAGAACATTGAACACCAGCTCTACATCAACAGTAGCTTTCTTTCACATATGCTATTATCTTCCTCTCTATCATATTTCTTGCAGACTGACATATCTGTCGTCACTTGTTTTCTGGGAGCATTATCATTTCTATGTAGCTAACAAGCACCAATCAATATTGGGAAAGAATACCACGCATTACTTCAGTCAACACACAGGTGGCGATAGCTCATGTTTCTAATCACCCTTTTACAGAGGGAATCAAAATATCAGTAAAAGTTCACCTTACAGTGTACCACGGCTTTTCTCTTGCATGCTGCAGTTGATGCCTATTGGCGTGGTGAATGAGGGGAAATGGACATGACGGATCAAGAGATGAATGATTAGACAAGATGGTGGACCCAATGAGCAAATAGCTTTCAATACATGTCGTGCTGTCAAATGTATGAAAGTACATGGCACCGTGATGGAATAATTGTGCAGAATGCTGTTGTATGAAACAGAATGTTTTGTAAAATCTAAACTGTCCTCTTAGGTTCCGGTATAGCCACCACCATGGAAATTGGGGCCTTCTGAAAACACGCAGTGAAATTTGTGTAAGGATCATCAGGGTACTCTGTGCATCAGTTAGTCACAACAGCCAATTTTACTTCAGTCATGTAGTCACGTTAATTGGCGTCACCAAGTCTCAACAAAACTATAGCATTGGAATACGAAATACTAGGCCAAGGAATCATGTCAGATGCCAAGAAATATACAATGCAAGAAGTAAATACAAAAATCACCAACAAGTCTTATAATACAGAACAACTGAATCAATAATTGTTGATCTTGCACTCTTCATGTTGGAAACAAAAGTAATCAATTCATATCTTCCGCTGAAACAAGTCATTAGATTGAGAGATTCTCGTTGGCTGCCATGTACTACCACCTGATTGGCTACAAACAACAACAATGAATTGACGACAGCAGCACACAATGGAAAATCCGTGGTACACTGTAAGAGCATTTTAGCCAAACTGTTCTCTGCCTCAACGCATGGGTCACTTTTTCCATATTACTGTAAACTGAAAACCAGCCTACCTTTGTGCACATTTAAGTTCAAAGCAATAATCCAGTAATGAAAACATTTAGTGACCAGTAACAGATTGACGTAGCTGTGACACCCATCAACATCCAGAACACACCAAATAGACAGCACTCATTGCAGAGTGTCATAACAAATGACTGATCATAAAAATAAGTTTACCCAGAATATAATATTGCAGGATATTATTGAGGGGAAATAAACTATGTTAACTTACAGTATTATTTCCCTCTGACATTTTGGAAGCTGGGTTGATTGAACAACTCGAGAATTTTTTCCTTCCATTTCAAATTGTTGTCAGTTTGTTCATCTAGAAATTATTGCTGTCCAGGTGTTATCAATGAGTAGTATAAATTCTTCAACTTCAAGCATCTGGATCACTCTATCTTGACCATAAAAATTTTGCACTTTAGTGTTAAATATCATATTTACAATTTCTTCTGATGCTGTATGTCTGTCAGGATTGATTATAATGCTCGTGCCCCAAAGATAATAAAAGAAAGTTCAAAGCAAGAAGGGTATCGAGTCTTTTTATTGTAAGTGAGGTTGAGATACTTATGTTTATTCTTATTATTGTAGAATACTGCTGCATTATTGCATAACACAAATAAGAGGTGAATGATACCAAAACCATCATTTAAAATAATGATTAATGTGTATTTTACTCTCATAGTAATTAATTTACTTCATTATATTCATGGTGTGTATTTTTCAGATTTGAAGTTCATGGTTTTCGCATTTTGCCAATGGAATCCGAAGTAACACCTCCATTGGTTTCATATCTCTACTCAGTAATACTTGAGTTAATAGTATGATCTTGTGTGGGCTGAATACAAAACACTTTGTTTAATGCTAAAAACACCATTTATTTGTAGAAAGTGCTATGTGTTATACACATGGTGCTAAGGGTATCTACAACAGTAAACAATAAAAATATCATCAATATGAACAGACCATGTTGCTGTCAGCCAGCTCATAATTTTACTGGGCACTTAAACAGCATTAAATACTTAGCTTTATTACAGTGTTTTCATTTAGTTATTTATCTTATTAGTACAACAAAGTCTCAAAAATGAGAGCGATACGAAGTGCAAAATGGCTAAGCAGGGACGGCTAGAGGACAAATGTGAGGATGTAGAGGCATATATCACTAGGGGTTAGATAGTTACTGCCTACAGGAAAATTAGAGACCTTTGTAGAAAAGAGAACCACCTGTATGAATATCAAGAGCTCAGATCGAAAACCAGTCCTAAGCATAGAAAGGAAAGCAGAAAGGTGGAGGGAGTATATAGAGGGTCCATGCAAGGGTGATGTACTTGAGGGCAATGTTATGGAAATGGCAGAGGATGCAGATGAAGATGAAATGGCAGATATGATACTACGTTAAGAATTTGACAGGGCACTGAAAGACCTCAGTCGAAACAGGGCCCCAGGAGTAGACAACATTCCATTAGAACTACAGACGGCCTTGGGAGAGCCAGTCTTGACAAAACTCTACCACCTGGTGAGCAAAATGTATGAGACAGGCGAAATACCCTCAGACTTCAAGAAGAATATGATAATTCCAATCCCAAAGAAAGCAGGTGTTGCCGGCCGGAGTGGCCGAGCGGTTCTAGGCGCTACAGTTTGGAACCGCGAGACCGCTACGGTCGCATGTTCGAATCCTGCCTCGGGCATGGATGTGTGTGATGTCCTTAGGTTAGTTAGGTTTAAGTAGTTCTAAGTTCTAGGGGACTGATGACCACAGCAGTTAAGTCCCATAGCGCTCAGAGCCAAAGCAGGTGTTGACAGGTGTGAAAATTACTGAGCTGTCAGTTTAATAAGTCATAGTTGCAAAATACTAACACAAATTCTTTACAGACAAATGGAAAACCTGGTAGAAGCCGATCTTGGGGAGGATCAGTTTGGATTCCATATAAATGTTGGAACACACGAGGCAATACTGCCCTAGGACTTATCTTAGAAGATAGGTTAAGTAAAGGCACACTTACATTTCTAGGGTTTGTAGACTTAGAGAAAGCTTTTTGACGATTTTGACTGGAATACTTTCTTTCAAATTCTGACTGTGGCATGGGTAAAATACAGGGAGCGAAAGGCTATCTACAATTTGTACAGAAACCAGATGGTAGTTATAAGAGTCAAGGAGTGTGAAAGGGAAGCAGTGATTGAGAAGGGAGTGAGACAGTGTTGTAGCCTATCCCTGACATTATTCAGCGTATATATTGAGCAAGCAGTAAAGGAAACAGAAGAAAAATTTGTAGTAGGAATTAAAATCCATGATGAAGAAATAAAAACTTTGAGGTTTGCTGATGACATTGTAATACTGTCAGAGGTAGCAAACGACCTGGAAGAGCAGCTGAACGGAATGGACAGTGTCTTGAAAGGAGGATATAAGATGAATATCAACAAAAGCAAAACAAGGATAATCAAATGTAGGTGAATTACCGGTAAATCAGGTGATGCTGAGGGAATTAGATTAGGAAATGAGACACTTAAAGTAGTTGATGAGTTTTGCTATTTGGGGAGCAAAATAACTGTTGATGGCTGAAGTAGAGAGGCTATAAAACGTAGACTGGCAATGGCAAGGAAAGCATTTCTGAAGAAGAGAAATTTGTTAACATTGAGTATAGATTTAAGTGTCAGGAAGTCTTTTCTGAAAGTATTTGTATGGAATATAGCCATGTATGGAAGTGAAATATTTTAGACAAGAAGAGAATAGAAGCTTTCGAAATGTGGTGCTACAGAAGAATGCTGGAGATTAGATGGACAAATCATGTAACTAATGAGGAGGTACTTAATAGAATTGGGAGAAGAGGAATTGGTGGCACAACTTGACTACAAGAAGGGATCGGTTGGTAGGGCACATTCTGAGGTATCAAGGGATCATCAGTTTGATATTGGAGGGAAGCATGGAGGGTAAAAATCGTAGAGGGAGACCAAGAGATGAATAGAGTAAACAGATACAGAAGGAAAGGAGGTTGCAGCAGTTACTCGAATATGAAGGGGTGTGCACAGGATAGAGTAGCATGGAGAGCTGCATCAAACCAGTCGCTGGACTGAAGACCACAACAACAACAGTACAACAATGTGCATCAAGGCTCGAGACAACGCAAATCCCATTTTCTCATGGTCGCTGGCTGTAAGCTAGTATGTCACGATGACCAGCACAGCAAGTCACTGTCTAAAGATAAATACTATGCAGTCATAATCTCACAAACTCTACATGAAAGAGGAAACAAACAAAACTGGGTGACTATTTTGGAATAAAGCTAATGTAAATATATTGAAGGAAAAATTTATAAATATTTACTTGACAGAATAATGTGGGAAAGACATCAGTGTTACCATCAATATTTGTAGCACTACAATGGACAGTCTGTAAAAGCTTATTAGAAATTTAATTTCAAATACCTCAGCATAAAATCTACATCTAAATGAACATACATACCCTGCAAGCCACTGTACATTGTGTGTTGGAGGGTACCCTGTACCACTACTAATAATTTTCTTTCCAGCTTCACTCAAAATGGAACAAGAGAAAAACTACTGTCTAAATACTTCCGTATGAGCCCTAATTTATCTTATCATATCTTCATGATCCTTGTGCGAAATGTACGTTGGCAGTAGGAGTATCCTGCAGTCACCTTCCAATGAAGTTTCTCTAAAGTTTTTCAATAGTGTTGCTCAAAAAGAATATCACCTTCCCTCCAGAGATTCCCATTTCAGTTCCCGAAGCATCTCCCTAATACCTGCATGCTGTTCAAATCTACCAGTAACAAAACTAGAAGCCTGTCTCTGAAATGCATTGGTGTCTTCCTTTAATCCTACCTGGTGGGGATCCCAAACACTCAAGCAGTACTCAAGAACAGGTTGCACTGTAGTGTTCTGTATGTGGTCTCCTTTACAGCTGAACCACACTCTCCCAAAATTCTGCCCATAAACTAAAGTTGAGCAATTCCCCTTCTCTTGTATAGTCCTTACAAGCTTGTTCCATTTCATATCACTTTGCAACATCATGCCCAGATGTTTGAACGACATGACTGTGTCAAGGAGAACAGTCCTAATGCTGTATTCGAACATTACAGGTTTGTTTTTCCTACTCATCTGCATTAACTTACATTTCTCTATATTTAAAACTAGCTGTCATTCATCACAACCACTAAAAATTTTGTCCAAGTCATTTTGTATCTTTCCACAAACACTCGACGATGACACTTTCCTGTACACCACAGCGTCATCAGCAAACAGCTGTGAATTGCTGCCCAACCTACCTGCCAGATCATTTATGTATAAAGAAAATAATAATGGTCCTGTCACACATCCCTGGGGTACTCCTGATGGTACCCTTGTCCCTGATAAACATTTATCATTGACAACAACATATTAGGTTCTGCTACTTAAGAAGTCTTTGAGCCACTTACGTATCTGGAAACCTATTCCACCTTTGAGAACGGTCTGCAGTAGGGCATCAGATCAAATGCATTTTGGAAATCAATAAATATAGAATCTGTCTGTTGAACTTCATCCATAGTTCATAGTAGATTGTGAGAAAGGGGCAAGCCAAGTTTCTAAAGCAGTGCTGATTCATGAACAGCTTTTCTGTCTGAAGGAAATTTATTATATTTGAATTGAAAATAAGTTCGAGTTTTGCAGCACACCAGTGCTAAGGATATTGGTCTGTAATTCTACAGGTCTGTTCTTTTACCCTTCTTATATATAGGTCTCACCTACACTTTTTCCCAGTCACTTGGGTCTTTGTACTGGATGAGTGATTCACAATAAATGCAAGCTAAGTAGGAGGCAAATGCTACAGAGTATTCTTTGTAAAAGAAAGCTGGGGTTCTGTCCGGACCTGATGACTTATTTGTTTTCAACTCTTTCAGTTGTTTCTCTATGTCAAGGCTACCTATTACTATGTCATCTGTAACTGAGTCTGAGTGATGGTCAAATGATGGCATATTTGTATGATTCCCCTGCTCAAATTTCTTAAACACTTAATTTAAAACTTCAACTTTCCTTTTGCTATCTTCTACTGACACAACAGACTTGACAACGAGTGATTGAATAGAAATTTTAGACCTGCTTAGCAATTTGACATGGGACAGGACCAGAATTTTCTCGACTTCTTTGACAGATCTTTCATAAGATATGACAGTTGTAGTTGTATGCTTCGAACATAGATCTTTTCACAGATTCACGAATCTTTCCTGTCTGTAATCCACTTACTAGGCACATACTTCTCCAGAACACAATTGATAATCCATTTAAAATTTGCTCATAATTCCTCTACATGCAACATACTAGAACTAAATAATGCCAATTCACTGTCCAAGTGAGATGTTAACTGCTGCTTATCTGTTCTCTCTAGAAGAGATACTCTCTTGTCCTTTTTGACTGATTTATTAACTTTAGTAACAATAGTCACTATGATATCATGCTCACTAATCCTGTCCCTCTACTGACATTGTCAATAATGTCATACCTGCTAAAGCAGCAAGGTCTAAAATATTTCCACTGCATGTGTGCTGTTGACTAGCTGCTCAAGACAATTTTCAGAAAAAGTGTTCGTAAGTACTTGGCAGTACCATTTTTCTCTACTCCATGCACTGAATCAATGAATGTCCCAGTCTATACTTGGTAGGTTAAAGTCACCTCCAACTGATATTGTATGATCTGAGTATTCTACATTACTAACCGTAGATTTTTTTGAATGACTAAAACTGCCACTGTGGAAACGGATGACTGGTAAAAACATCCAACAATTAATTTGATTTCCACCTGGACCTCATTATATACGACCAGATAACTTCAGTGTCACACTCAGGTTCAGCATCAATAGAGACAGTATTTCTGTCAACTACAATGAACACTCTCCCATTTATGGTGTCTATTCTGTCTTTCCAATATAGGTTCCATGTCTCGTCAAATATCTCAGAGCTTTCTACTTCCTGAAAAGCTCCCATGTGCACTCCAAAAGTACTCTGCTACCCGGGTAGCTGTTTCCTTTTTTGTAGTGCATGCCTGACCTATGGGTCAATCCATACCAAGTGGTCCAGCAGTGGTTGCTTGACCATCTCAGAAAAATTTTATATTTGCTAGGTGAATTCCCCAATGTTTAGTAATCACACAAATATTTTTTTAAAAAAATTATTGTTTATTATTTTGAAATGGCGGCCATATTTGTTCCAGGTCGCATGCTGTTTTTTCGTATTTGCAAGCATCTAAATTTTTCACAATTATTCAGAAGTGGATTGTCGTAAGCCTTTCAAATAAAATGCATTTATTACAACTCACTCTCGGCTACAAATTAACATCATTATCGCTTAGCTGAATGTATTCTTTAATATATTTTTAATAGTTCAAAGTTATCAGCCACAAATTAAGAAACACAATTTTTGAACAGTAGCTTTCCAAAGAAAGATTAATTTATCAGCTTTAATATTTGTTTTGCTATTACACTGTATGGTATAGCTACTTTTTATAGAGTATCAATGGTGAGCAGCTTACACATAAAAAAGCACGATTTTAAAAAATGTTTTTTAGTTTTTCCATTTTGTGGCCTGCAATATCTTTGCTGCGGGACCAGATAAAAATCTGAAAATTTCACATTTAATAGACCTTTATGATATCAAACTTCAGTATAAATTTCAACTTTGAGATTATGTTATGGGAAAAAGATTACAAACACGAGTCAAAAATACGTTTTTTGACATCTGTGATACCTGGTAGGCTAATCAAATAAAGTATACCAATTGCATAATGTAACACACCATGTTACACTAGCTAATGATTATTCGTCGAAACAATGCTCTGGTAATTGTTTCAGCAGGCTAACAATTGCATCTGCAAGCCTATACAAGTCTGATTATTGTCTTCCCCCTTACACCAACAGTTGTCTACTCACACTTATTTAGCAAGAAGTTCTTGAAGTGTGCAGTTGAAAAATGGTGTCTCAGTGTTCCGTTGGTGTTATTATTAATGAAGCATGTCATGAAAGTGTGTATAGAGTGTATCCTAAAGACATTACTTTAATCGAAGATCACAGTGCAGAAGAAAAAGGGTTGTTTTACTTGCAAGTAGGCCCAACGGTCAAATCAACATGCAAGTACCATGAAATGAAATACTTAAAAAAATTTCCCCACCTGTTTGGTCAGTCTTGCACGGACCCTTTTGAGAAACATAAGAAACCTATAACAAAAGGTCTGCGAGAACTAACATTTGATCATTATTCTAAAAATAAAAGCCCTTTTGTCAGTCTCATAAAATCACAAGAGAGAGGATAGTGAAACCTCAGATACAGAATTTTGTGACTTATCAGCAACCATTAAAAAAGTAGATACAGCTTGTGAAATCCTGAGTGTATCGCCTGCGAGTAAAATTAGGAAACTAAGTCAAGGTAAAAGACCAAGTGCTTGAATACAAAAATTGAGAAAGTGGCAGCTACAGTCAGAAAGAATTTGGAAGTTTCATTTCAAAATACAATTTGTACTAAAACAGATGGAAGTTCTAAAACTTCACCAACCGAATATGATGATTTGATAGAAAAACTAAAAACTAAATGCAGTACTTCAAACAAAGAGGATAAAATTAAGATTATCAGTTTACTGCAAATTCTTGGAGTTGAGCAAAAGTTAGTGATGAATGTAATGTGTCAGACGTCTTGTTAAGTTAACAAGGCAATTAGTAAAAGAACAGGGAATTTTTCCAGCATTACTAAGAAAAGTGCATCTAATTTGGTAGATGAAAACACAATAAAGTTATTAAGTATTATGACGATGACAATAACAGCTGTTTGATGTCTGGCAAAAAAGACGGTGTTTCTATGAAAGAAAATGGTTATAAGATTCAAAGACAAAAAAAAGTTAATATTGTGTAATTTAAATGAAATATTCACTGAATTTTAAAAAAGAAAATCCTCACATTAAAATTGGAAGATCAAAGTTTTGCGAGTTGAGTCCAAGATGGTGTATTGTTGCAGGGGCATCTGGCACCCATAATATTTGTGTTTGTTTGTATCATCAGAACGTAAAGTTGATGATAGATGGGGCCAATCTTAGAGTTGACTATAAAGACCTTTTGGAAGTTATGGTATGCAATATTGACAGTTAAAATTGTATGATCAAGGGAAAATGTGAAGATTGTCCAGGCAAACAAGCGTTACTTGACACGTTTGAAGAATCTGAAGACGACGATTTGATGCCTGACAATATAAAATACAAACAATGGGTGACACAAGACAGAACTGAAATGGTGACAGTCATAAAATCACAAGAAGAGTTTTTTAAAGTGTTGGTGGCTAACCTTGAAAATCTCAAAATGTATAATTTTATTGCAAAAGCTCAAAGTAAATTTTTGAAAGACAAAAATCAAACCTTGGCAGCTGATAAATGCTTAGTTCTTACTGACTTTTCAGAAAATTATTCCTTCGTTGTTCAAGATGAAGTACAAGGGCACCAGTGGGTAAACAAACAGGCCACAGTTCATCCATTTGTATTCTATTATAAAGATGAAGATAAACTAATGAGCCACAGCTTTTGTGTCATAAGTGATTTCCTTGAACACAACTCTACAGCAGTGCACATTTTTCAACTAAAATTAACAAACTACATTAAACAGCACCACCCTTCCATAAAAAAAAAACTGATGTACTTTTTGGATGGGGCGGCAAGTCAATTAAAAAGAAAAAAAATTATTAACATCTCCTTTCATAAAGAAGATTTTGGGTTTGATGTAGAATGACACTTTTTCACTTCATCCCATGGGAAGAATGCTTGTGATGGTGTCGGGGGTACAACAAAGCGAGCTGCCACAAAAGCAAGTCTGCAGTGGACCGATGACAAGCATATCATAACACCTCAAGAAATGTTTGAATTCTGTAAAAAACATATCAAAGGAGTTACCTATGTTTTTGTACAATGTGAGAAAATACAAGAAGTCTATGAAGGAAAGGTACAACACTTGTCAGAAGATTAAAGGCACTCGATCTTTTCATTGTTTTGTTCCGTATTTACACAACTTACTGAAGTGTAAGATCACATCAGCTTCTCCTGATAGTGAACTTTGTCAGTGTGGAAAACTTGTACAACTGTTTCTTCAAAATAAAGACATAGTGGCTTGTGTTTATGATCAACAGTGGTGGATTGGCGAAGTTGATAATATTGAGAGTCAAAACCGAGATGTACATGTTGTATTTTATCACCCTCCAGGACCAAGGACATCTTTTAAAAAAATTGAGAAGGATCAAGTTTGAATGCCGCTTAAAAATGTACTAAGGAAGCTGTCTATCACAGAATTTACAACTGTGACTGGGCGAACTTATAATCTAACACCCAAACTGAGTGAACAAATTTCTCAAATGTTCAATGAGCGATTTACTAAAAACAAATAACAAGAGAACAAATAATGTAATTAGTAAGCTTATTTTCAATAAAAAAAGTAAGTAATCATAGATATGATTAAATTATATACTGTAACTGATATATTTTATTCCATAAGCTTAGATATTGCAGATGTTAAAAAACGTATTTTTGACTCGTGTTTGTAATTTTTTTTCATAACTTCCAATTGAATCTAAAAGTTGAAATTTATACTGAAGTTTGATATCATAAAGATCTATTAACTGTGAAATTTTCAGATTTTTATCTGGTCCCTCAAAAAAGATATTGCAGGCCACAAAATGGAAAAATTAAAAAAAAATCCTTTTTTTAAAATAGTGTATTTTTTAAGTGTAAGCTGCTCACCATTGATATTCTTTAAAAAGTAATTATACTATACAGTGTAATAGCAGAAAACATACTGAAGCTGAGAAATTAATCTTTCTTTGGAAAACTACTGTTCAAAAATTGAGTTTTTTTTAATTTGTGGCTGATAACTTTGAACTATTAAAAATATATTAAAGAATACATTCAGCTAAGTGATAATGATGTTAATTGGTAGCCCAGAGTGTGTTGAACTAAATGCATTTTATCTGAAAGGCTTAGGACAATCCACTACTGAATAATTGTAAAAAATGTAGATGCTTGCAAATTAGAGAAAAATGCATGCGGCCTGGAACAAATATGGCCTCCATTTCAAAATAATAAACAATACATTTTTTTAAAAAATGTTTTTGTGACTACTAAACATTGGGGAATTCACCCAGAAAATATAAAATTTTTCTGAGATGGTCAAGCAACCAGTTTTTTTTTTTTTTCTTGGACCACTTGGTATGGATTGACCCCTATCAAGGGGAGCCCATAATTTCCCAAATCATAACCCATCCAAGATCATCAAAGTTGATGAAGCTTTTTGTTGAGACCCTCCACTGAGTTCGAAATCACAGGACCCCTACCAACTTTGGAAACAATGCTACAGATTGTGAACTCTGCATGCATCCCATGCAAGGCCATCAGCCAAAGGGACCTCTGCCAACCACATTTACATAGCAGTAAGACCCATTTTCTGTTAACGTGATGCGTAATTTTGAGTCACATCTGTGATTCATTAGCCCATTGCATGTTCATTTTCTCCACAAGCTTTGGCATGGAGGAGGAGGCAGAGGCAGCACTTATCGTAGCAGCCATTGCACTATGAGCCAGGCTATGAGCTGATTGCAATTTTTTACTCTCAAAATCATCTGCATGGGAGCCAAGTTAAAGTGTGTGATTAGTACGTTTGCCAGTATATAAGTGAATATTGCCAGAATGCTCTGTACTGAGTATAGTTGCATCGAGCCACTGACATCTGGCAGTTCTCCTGAAATTTCATTTAGCAGTCCTTATGAAAGGAAGGTGTTAAAATGTTACACTGAATACCTCAATTGCTACAGTGAATGAGCTACATTAGGGCTGTTTTAACTCGTGATATGTATGGGAATTGATACTGGACCTTAGTCAGTTTTCTGGCCTTCATTAATGACTTATCCATAGGGAGGGTGGTGGGGGGGGGGGGGGGGAGACGGGAAGTAAATAAATGTAAAGAAGATATCACCTACATTCACTGAATGATTTAAAACTTTAGTGTGCTTTCATTAAGTATACATGCTGGTCATTGTTAAGTGCAAAGGATATTGTATCAGTTTCTCTGATGAGCTGTGTGTTTGCGAGTGCTTTTAATTTAGTTCTTACCCTGTGTTCCTTCTTATTGCTTATACCTTACATGCGTTTGGACATTATTTATGTGATGTATGTATCTAAACAGTGCAAATTTTTGTTACAGTGCATGTATTGTGACAAATCTTTCTTGAACGGGACATTCTTGGATGCACATCTTGCTCGTCGTCATCCTAAAGACCCTGAACAGCAAGTACAAAAACAATCTAAAGAAGATAATAGTGAAACGGTGGCATTGTTTACTGAAATCCATGAACTGAAGGACCGTCTGCAAGCCGCTGAACAACTTCTACATAAGGCTGAGGTACTACCACTACTACTGCTGCTACTACTACTACTACTAACTCTGAATGTATAACTTGGTGAGGTTACCCAGCCAAAGTGGGAACGAACCTGGTCACATGTCTAGGGATAGTTACGATTCAATTCAAAATAATGTGCATTGTTACCTCGCAGCACAAGCACAGAAAGTGATCATGGATGGCAACAAAAACTTGCTTTTAACATCATTAATTTTATTGGTATTAACAGTGAGAATGAGAAAGGTGCAATGGTGCTGATAAAAAGTTTGACAGAAAATTAAATCAGAAGTTAAGTAAGTCACTGGTGTGCAAATTATGGAAGGATGAGCACAATGCCAAGTGGAGCAGGACGGAAGTATCTGCCTCAAATAGAATACATAAATTTACATAGTAAATATTTTAGATGATGAACCATGGACCTTGCCGTTGGTGGGGAGGCTTTCGTGCCTCAGCGATACAGATGGCCATACCGTAGGTGCAACCACAATGGAGGGGTATCGGTTGAGAAGCCAGACAAACGTGTGGTTCCTGAAGATGGGCAGAGTCTTTTCAGTAGTTGCAGGGGCAACAGTCTGGATGAATGACTGATCTGGCCTTGTAACACTAACCAAAACGGCCATGCTGTGCTGGTACTGCGAACAGCTGAAAGCAAGGGGAAACTACAGCCGTAATTTTTCCCGAGAGCATGCAGCTTTACTGTACGGTTAAATGATGATGGCATCTCTTGGGTAAAATATTCCGGAGGTAAAATGGTACCCCATTCGGATCTCCAGGCGGGGACTACTCAAGAGGACGTCATTATCAGGAGAAAGAAAACTGGCGTTCTACGGATCGGAGCATGGAATGTCAGATCCCTTAATCAGGCAGGTAGGTTAGAAAATTTAAAAAAGGGAAATGGGTAGGTTAAAGTTAGAAATAGTGGGAATTAGTGAAGTTCGGTGGCAGGAGGAACAAGACTTTTGGTCAGGTGAATACAGGGTTATAAATACAAAATCAAATAGGGGTAATGCAGGAGTAGGTTTAATAATGAATAAAAAAAATGGGAGTGCGGGTAAGCTACTATAAACAGCATAGTGAACGCATTATTGTGACCAAGATAGACATGAAGCCCAAGCCTACTGCAATAGTACAAGTTTAAATGCCAACTAGCTCTGCAGATGATGAAGAAATTGATGAAATGTATGATAAGATAAAAGAAATTATTCAGGTAGTGAAGGGAGACGAAAATTTAATAGTCATGGGTGACTGGAATTCGTCAGTAGGAAAAGGGAGAGAAGGAAACATAGTAGGTGAATATGGATTGGGGGGAAGAAATGAAAGAGGAACCCGTCTGATAGAATTTTGCACAGAGCATAACTTAATCATAGCCAACACTTGGCTCAAGAATCATAAAAGAAGGTTGTATATGTGGAAGAATCCTGGAGATACTAGAAGGTATCAGATAGATTATAAAATGGTAAGACAAAGATTTAGGAATCAGGTTTTAAATTGTAAGACATTTACAGGGGCAGATGTGGACTCTGACCACAATCTATTGGTTATGAACTGTAGATTAAAACTGAAGAAACTGAAAAAAGGTGGGAATTTAAGGAGGTGGGACCTGGATAAACTGAAAGAACCAGAGGTTGTACAGAATTTCAGGGAGAGCATAAGGGAACAATTGACAGGAATGGGGGAAAGAAATACAGTAGAAGAAGAATGGGTAGCTCTGAGGGATGAAGTAGTGAAGGCAACAGAGGATCAACTAGTTAAAATACGAAGGCTAGTAGAAATCCTTAGGTAACAGAAGAAATATTGAATTTAATTGATGAAAGGAGAAAATATAAAAATGCAGTAAATGAAGCAGGCAAAAAGGAATACAAACGTCTCAAAAATGAGATCGACAGGAAGTGCAAAATGGCTAAGCAGGGATGGCTAGAGGACAAATGTAAGGATGCAGAGGCTTATCTCACTAGTGGTAAGATAATAACTGCCTACAGAAAAATTAAAGAGACCTATGGAGAAAAGAGAGCCACTTATATGAATATCAAGAGCTCAGATGGAAATCCAGTTCTAAGCAAAGAAGGGATAGCAGAAAGGTGGAAGGAGTGTATAGAGGGTCTGTACAAGGGCGATGTACTTGAGGACAATATTATGGAAATGGAAGAGGGTGTAGATGAAGATGAAATGGGAGATACGATACTGCGTAAAGAGTTTGACAGAGCACTGAAAGACCTGAGTCGAAACAAGGCCCTGGGAGTAGACAACATTCCATTAGAACTACAGACGGCCTTGGGAGAGCCAGTCGTGACAAAACTCTACCATCTGGTGAGCAAGATGTATGAGACAGGCGAAATACCCTCAGACTTCAAGAAGAATATGATAATTCCAATCCCAAAGAAAGCAGGTGTTGACAGATGTGAAAATTATCGAACTATCAGTTTAATAAGTCACAGTTGCAAAATACTACCGCGAATTCTTTACAGACGAATGGAAAACCTGGTAGAAGCCGACCTCGGGGAAGATCAGTTTGGATTCTGTAGAAATGTTGGAACACGTGAGGCAATACTGACCCTGCGACTTATCTTAGAAGCTAGATTAAGGAAAGGCAAACCTACGTTTCTAGCATTTGTAGACTTAGAGAAAGCTTTTGACAATGTTGACTGGAATACTCTCTTTCAAATTCTGAAGGTGGCAGGGGTAAAATACAGTGAGCGAAAGACTATTTACAATTTGTACAGAAACCAGATGGGTGGTTGGTTGGTTGGTTTGGGGAAGGAGACCAGACAGCGAGGTCATCGGTCTCATCGGATTAGGGAAGGACGGGGATGGAAGTCGGCCGTGCCCTTTGAAAGGAACCATCCCGGCATTTGCCTGGAGCGATTTAGGGAAATCACGGAAAACCTAAATCAGGATGGCCGGACGCGGGATTGAACCGTCGTCCTCCCGAATGCGAGTCCAGTGTCTAACCACTGCGCCACCTCGCTCGCAGAAACCAGATGGCAGGTATAAGAGTCGAGGGGCATGAAAGGGAGGCAGTGGTTGAGAAGGGAGTAAGACAGGGTTGGAGCCTCTCCCCGATGTTATTCAATCTGTATATTGAGCAAGCAGTAAAGGAATCAAAAGAAAAATTCGGAGTAGGTATTAAAATCCATGGAGATGAAATAAACCCTTTGAGGTTCCCCGATGACATTGTAATTCTGTCAGAGAGAGCCAAGGACCTGGAAGAGCAGCTGAACGGAATGGATAGTGTCTTGAAAGGAGGATATAAGATGAACATCAACAAAAGCAAAACAAGGATAATGGAATGTAGTCGAATTAAATTGGATGATGCTGCGAGAATTAGATTAGGAAATGAGATGCTTAAAGTAGTAAAGGAGTCTTGCTATTTGGGGAGCAAAATAACTGATGATGGTTGAAGTAGAGAGGATATAAAATGTAGACTGGCAATGGCAAGGAAAGTGTTTCTGAAGAACAGAAATTTGTTAACATTGAGTATAGATTTAAGTGTCAGGAGGTCTTTTCTGAAATTATTTGTATGGAGTGTAGCCATGTATGGAAGTGAAACGTGGACAATAAATAGTTTGGAAGAAGAGAATAGAAGCTTTCGAAATGTGGTGCTACAGAAGATTGCTGAAGATTAGATGGGTAGATCACATACTATGTAGGCATGACAACCTACAAGCTGTTTGTCTGCATGAATGGTAACCAACAAGAAACAGCTGGAACACACAGTTGCCTAGCACGGCACCCAGCATGATGTTCTTCATTTCTGTGGATGCCTTACAGCCTGTTCCATCTGGATCCTTCCCACCAATGCACCCACAGTCTTTTTACTTCTCTCATTTTCTACTAACTATCCCAACCTCCATCTAAACTCGTGACTGCACTTAGCTACCCTACACTCTCTCCACCTCGTTTCTGTGTGCTCCCACAACCAGCACTTTACCATTCCCCACCCCTACACTGCTATCCCTCCCCCTCACTGCCCCATCCTCTTAACACTTGAGTGCTTCTCCTATCACACACTGCTGCTTGCAGTGTGGCCTCAGCAGCGAGAGACTCTCTCTCTGTCTCTCTCTCTCTCTCTCTCTCTCTCTCTCTCTCTCTCTCTCTGTGTGTGTGTGTGTGTGTGTGTGTGTGTTTTCTATGCCTGATGAAGGTGTTGGTGGCTGGAAGCTTACTTTCTGACAGTTTTTCTGTTCTTTTCATAACATTGTCATATTCTGCCCTGGATATTTCATTTTTTAAATCCTATGAAATTGTGATAAGATGCTTGGATGAGTAAAATCTACTGCTGCCACTACTACCACTGCTACTAATGCATGACTAATAACAGTGCATGGTTTCTGAAGTTTTTTATCATTTTTGTTGTTTTTGATTTTCCATTGAGTGAATAATTTTTCATTTTTTTTCCACTGTACATTAATCTTTTGGTGAATAGCTAAGCTACTAACAAACAGTGGAAACTCCAGGTAGGAATATCAACAATGTAGGAAAAGACAAACTGCTACTTACCGTAAAGAAGACATGTTGAGTTGCAGACAGACACAATTAAAGGACACATACATAAAGCTTTCGGCCACAGGCTTCATCAGTAATAGAGAGACCCACAATATTCATACACACAAGCAAGCACACCTCATGCACACATGACTGCCAATTCCAGCATCCTGGGCCTGAACGCTATTCTGGCCCAAGATGCTGGAGTTGACACTCAGCTTTATGTAAATGTCTTTTAATTGTGTCTGTCTGCAACTTAATGTGTCTTCTTACGGTAAGTGGCAATCTGTCTTTTCCTACACTATAAACTACTAACTGATTATTCATTGAGGTTTACATAGGAAGTAGACAAAGTGTTGTGTTTGCGAAGTGAATAGTAAAAATATGTTAAGATCAGTTCCTTATGTGTCCAGTTTCTCTCTCTCTCTCTCTCTCTGTTTTTTCCGTAAATATACAAAGTTTTTTTTTTATTTTCCAGGAAGAAAATGTCTTGTACCATGGAATGGTGAAACAGTTTGAAAAAGCAATTGAAGATAAACTAGCAGAAGTTAACCAAACTAATAAGAAACAAGAACTTGCAGAATTGCAACAAATTTTGCAAGCTGAAATTGAGGTACCAATAACAAAACATAAGTTTTACTCTGGTTTCTTTCTTAATAGTTTTCTGGCTATATGACACATAAATGAACACTTTTATCATTGAAAATTAGTGGAGACAGTGTATGTTTGCATTTAATAAGTAAATTGATAATGAGATGTGTTTCTTGCTATTTTCCCAGTTGACTGAATATATCATCATCTTGTGGGCATGCATCTGAGACATAATTGTTTCTTTTTCCAATATTTTAGCTGATAACCATACAGCTATTTTAAATGTGTGTTGGTGACTGAATTAAAAACACTTGATGCAAACATAGTGTGGAGTTAATGTGTTTGTGTCGTAAATAAGACAACTGTCACAAGAGCATAAGTCATCCATAAAACTTTATGCATCTAAGAATAAAACAGCAAGTGCCAAGTCAGCAAATCCATAGTGCTTACAAATTATGTGATTGATTATTAAAATGGAGGGGAGGTGTTGGAATGCTTGACACCAAAGATGCAGAACAATAATTCCTCTGAGAGTGCAGATGTGAAATGAGTGTTTTCCATGATTTGTTGAAGAGGAAACCCTCGCCTTGTTTGAGCAGGTTGTCCTGTGTTTGTAGTTTCACTGCTTCCTTGACCAATGAATCCCAATAGGATAAGGCAGTGGCCACAATTTTGACTTTCCCGTAATCCAAGGACTAGCCTGTGAAAATGTAATTTTCAGCCACTCCAGATCTGTTGAGCTGTAGAAGGCCACTGTGTCGCTGGTGTTCAATGCACTGTTATTGTATAGTGTATATTGTTTATCCTATGTAGCTTTTGCCAAACTGATGAGAAATTTCATAAATATCTGCTTTCTGTGAAAGTAGCTCATGTTTCAGAGATCCCAAAAGAGCTGCCACCCTGTCTGGTGTGTGGAAGATCACATCTGTTATGTGCTTCTTTGTTATTCTTGCAATATTTGAAGAAACATTTCCCACATATGGTAGAAAGGCTGCAGTCTTTACATTTCTTTCTTCCTGCTCTCCCTTTGGTTGATGTGGCATTTTTGCATGCAGAGCTTTCTTAATCTGATGTTTTGTACATCCATTTTTACTAAATACCTCTTCCATTTATACTGGTACATCCTGTAGGCTGTTAATATTGGACACTATGTGGGCCTTAACGGATAAAGTTTTAAGTACCCTCGTAATTTGTGAGGGATGGTAGCAGCTGGACACCTCCAAATGCAAACTGGTATGGGTGGACTTAAAGTATACACAGTGCTTTAAAAACCTGTCCTCCTTATGGCGAACTGATGCACCCAAAACCATAGACAGCCAGTCATCTCTCATTCCATGGCAAACCTGATGTTCTTATGGGTGGACTTGTGATGGTCAAGAAACACCACCAATTTATCCTCACCGTGAGACCAAACTAAGACTGTACCATCGACAAATCTCCATGACACTGATGGTTTTAAAATTGCAGAGTTGAGAGCTTTTTCTTCAAAATCCTTCATAAATAAATTAGCTACAGTGTGAGAGAGATAGGGCTATCCTTGATGACACCTTCAATATGTTTATAATACTGAATATAAAATAAAAACTTGGTGGAAGTTAATGCATGCTTAAATAATGCTGATATGTCTGCCTCAGACTTGCTGCTAATTGATGATAAAGAGTCAACAAAAGGTACTTTAGTAAACAAGGAGATATCAAAGCTAACCAGAAAATAAGAGCTATTTAAGTTTCAAAATACTGAATCCACTAATAAAATCTGCTGAGATATTGATGTGATTTTTTCTCCGAGCCACTTTTTTGTATAACTTTGTCGACCTTGGGAGGACTGTATAATTTATGAGTCCCAGAGCTGTGTTCCTTCAGTCTGTTGGTAAATTCCTTGGATAGAGAGCTGGAGTACAGAATTGAAGCAGTTTTTCTTTGGTGGGATGTTTGCCAGCCTTACAATATGTCATATCCTCAAGCAAATTGTACCTCTTTTCTATGTAAATGTCTCTTCATAGCAAAACAGTGGTATTAGCTTTGTTTGCAGGAAGAACTGTCCGAGAATTGTTTTGGAGATATGAATAAGAGTTCTCTCAGAGGAGGATATGTTACTCTTTTGTGGATGAGATCTGTTTGTGCTCGAGTTTCTTTGAGCCTTATTACTGCAACAGCATCACCAGACAATTTTCTGATGTCCCCTTCAATCCCTCTGATAAAAGATGTTAATGGCAACGGCTTCAGTGTAAGAGCAAATTTCATTGTCACATTATTTTTACCCATTAAATTAAAAGCAGAACATTTCTTGCTACAGCAGAGTAGCCATATGATCAAACCTTGCCTCTTGCCTTGTGGTGTAGTTTTGATGGGTCCAGTCAGAGTTTGGTTAAGTTATACCACCAGGCCACTCCCAGGAAATAGAAGGGAAACTAATTGCTATTTGAGATATAAATAATATACAGGGTGTTTATAAATTAGTTATACAAAAGAAACATTTAATTGTGAAAAAGGTAAATGACTTATAGAAATGTTTGATACAGCACTGACTGCAGTACATCCTCAAGTTTTATTTACAAATGTTCAGTGTGGCCACCATTTGGAACAACAAATGTCCCATCTGTAATCAGTTTCCTTCCAAACCCTATGAAACAAGTCTAGATATATGGTGGCAATTGTTTGTTGTCTGTTCTTGTAGCTTGTCAACGTTTCATGGAAGCAGAGGGACAAACATTCTGTCTTTAATGTAACCGCATACACAGAAGCCCAATGCGGTTAAATCAGGTGATCATGGTGCCCAGGACATTGTTTCACCACATACAATCCAACCTGACACATTCCTATTGAGATTCGTGAAAACTTCATGATGATAATGTGGTGGCATGCCATCTTGCTGGAAAATAAATTCTATGTCCATATCCTGTTGTAATTGAGGCATCAGTTAATGTTCTTGCTTGTCCAGGTACGACATGCTATTTACAGAACTTGACTTGGCCAAAAAGAGAGAGAGAGAGAGAGAGAGGACTGTGACCTTGTTACAGTTTACTGCACAAAAAACGATTACCTTAGTGAGTCCTGTACGTGTTCAGTTATGTGATGCGGTTTCTTCCCACCCCATATTCGAACATTATGCCGATTCACTTTACCACAGATATTGAAAGATGGCTTCATCACTGAACACAGTTTTATTAAGAAAATCATCTTCAGTCTGCATTTTGTTAAACATTTCTACACAAAACTCAGGTTGTTTTCCTTTGTCACTTTCTGTTAAAGCTTGCAGCTGTTCCAGTTGTAAGGTTTGAGTGACAGGTGTTTCCATAATACCTCCCACACTGTAACACTAGGCATATTCAGTTCTAAGCAGCACATCTCATTGATTTACCTGGACTAAGAATGTAAGACTGCCAAACTTGACTGCTGGCTGATGCAGACCCAGCATCCTATGTGATACATGGCCCATTGTTGTGAAACAGTTGTACCAATTTGTTTTTGAAGTGGTGGCTTCCGATATTTAGTCCTGAATTGTCCCTGAGCTGTAGTAGCAGATTTGGTCCATGCAGCCATAAATACCACAGCACACTGTCTGCACCATTATGTGACTCCATTATGACCACCGAAATAACTCAATTGCACATGTCGCCTAGTGGGAATGTCAGGAAATAAGTGTTTGGCTGGAATAAAACTGCATTCAATGCTGTATCAAACTTGTCTGTAAGTGATTTACCCTTGTCACAGTTAAAGGTTACTTCTGTATAAATAATTTATAAACACCCCATAGTTCACCCAAAATCAAATTGAACCTTATAAAGTAATACCTGATTCTCTGTTTAACTTGTGCCAAGTGTGTGTAATGAGTGATCTCATTAGCAATGGCAGACTAAATGAAATGTACTACTTTGCAAAGATTGGCAATTCCTCAGAGTTATTTATATTATGAGTGAAGAAATCCACATGTGAATGAGAAGGCTAGTGAAGTACTTCACAAGTTTGTATTTTGGTGAACCATTGGTGTTGGAAGGATGTAAAATCCTCGTGGATCTTAAGTAAAGTGTAAGCCATATTAGGTTGTAGACACTGAGAAAGAAGGTTCTTGACAATACTTTCTTCCCATGATTAGCACGAAATTTGGATGTAATTTTCATTATTCACAGTGTTGGGTCACATGGAAGCATGTGGTAGGTATCCTCATCCAGTAGCATGCAGATCTTCATATTGTGTTCTATAACTACAACTGCACTACTCACATCAGCAGGAAGAACCACACTATGTTGTTCATTACATAGTGCAATCAGGTTATTATGCTTACCCCTGTTCACTTTTGGTACTGGTGGTTTTGTTTAAGTGGGGATATGACTTGTTTCACATGTATTTTGTCCACTGTTTTTCTGGTTAAGTTGTGAACTGCTCATTTAACACCACATATTATTTCAAAGAGAGGGAAGTCCAGCAGCAAAGGTGTACGATTAACTCCTTTATTAATTGCCAAAATGGCACCAGTGTCTCTCTCGCTGTCAAGTTGATGGCACTGCATTTGGATCTGTGGTCCTCATTGTGTTGTTGGGAATCAGACTGAACTTCCCATTCATTTCTATGATATTTGTTGAGCAATTGTGCCGATCAGTTCACAAATGTGTAATTAGGTATTTGATTTCATTTTAATTTTGAGAGTGTTTTCTTCATAGACAGTTACACATGTTAAAATTTTAAATGGTATATGCCACTGTGTTATAACTATATCTAAAACAAAGATGATGTGACTTACCGAACGAAAGCGCTGGCAGGTCGATAGACACACAAACAAACACAAACACACACACAAAATTCAAGCTTTCGCAACAAACTGTTGCCTCATCAGGAAAGAGGGAAGGAGAGGGAAAGACGAAAGGATGTGGGTTTTAGGGGAGAGGGTAAGGAGTCATTCCAATCCCGGGAGCGGAAAGACTTACCTTAGGGGGAAAAAGGGACGGGTATACACTCGCGCGCACACACACACACACACACACACACACACACACACACACATATCCATCCACACATATACAGACACAAGCAGACATCTCACAAGCAGACTTAAATATGTCTGCTTGTGAGATGTCTGCTTGTGTCTGTATATGTGTGGATGGATATATGTGTGTGTGTGTGTGTGTGTGTGTGTGTGTGTGTGTGTGTGTGTGTGGGTGGGTGGGTGGGTGCGCGAGTGTATACCCGTCCCTTTTTCCCCCTAAGGTAAGTCTTTCCGCTCCCGGGATTGGAATGACTCCTTACCCTCTCCCCTAAAACCCACATCCTTTCGTCTTTCCCTCTCCTTCCCTCTTTCCTGATGAGGCAACAGTTTGTTGCGAAAGCTTGAATTTTGTGTGTGTGTTTGTGTGTCTATCGACCTGCCAGTGCTTTCGTTCGGTAAGTCACATCATCTTTGTTTTTAGATATATTTTTCCCATGTGGAATGTTTCCCTCTATTATATTGATACCACTGTGTTATAAAATGGATAAAGTGAAATTTGGGATGTATGCTATGAAGTAAGGTACATTTTAGTGATTGTTGTTCTAATATCCCACCACCCCAGCGATATGGAGGCAGATTTGGAGAGTGGTAGTGGTGTTATTTGTGTAGCACAAAGTTCTGCTTACGACTGCCAAACCTCCAGGGTTTATAAAATACATCATATGGGGTGGTCGTTGACCCTCTTCAGGAAATAAGTACCCAGCCCTGTGGATGCTGTTGGAGTTTGTATCTCGTATCAGAGAACTCACTTTTCTGAACCTGGATTCTGGCTTTGAGATATGTGTGATTGTGTTGCTGTTTAAGGCAATTCTGGTTTTGTTATCTGTAATAAATTGAGTTCATGTTACTTGCAGTCATAACATTTTCTCTTGTCTGTTTCTTTAACCATCAATTTAGCAATGACATTGTTTTCGACATGATTCACTGCAGTTACCTGCTTCTTTTGTGTCAGGTTACAACACAATAGTAGCTACATTTGACTTTCAAAGAAATGCTCAGTCTTAGCTTAAGCCGTCTGTTTAATATCGGAAATGCCAAATATTCTGCGTAGTCATCCGTTTACATATTGTTCTAAGAACAATTTGAAACAGGTGGCTGGACAGTTGTTACTGCTAGTTGATGGAGTTTTGATTTCAGTTCAAGAAAGCTGCTCCTGATGGAATGTCTTTTAGCCTTATCAAAATTAACCAGATTTCTTTTAAAACAAGAGGGTAATCAATAGACTTTCCCTTTTCTGATGTATGCCAGGCAATGAATTTTCACACGTCTACACCGTTAAACAACTGCATTTACCTGGAGAGAAATCATAACAGTGACTCTGCAGTATTAAATTGCAATTTTTGTGCTTTCTTTGCTGTGTGAATGTGATAAAAGCTTGATGGAGACTATATATAATATAGGCACACACACATACACATAAAGGAAATACTATTTGTAAAAACTCACATGAGCTTGATGAAATATTGAATATGTTTATGAATATGTGTGTGTACCGTACATCAGGGTTCCAATAACTCACCAGTGCAATGTGTCTATCAGATGCTGTCATTTTTGAAACTAAAATAGTTTGAAAACAAAGAAAATTTGTAAACAATAAAAAAACCCGTTTTCTTCCTAGTTTAAAGGTTTCTACACCTATATCTGTACTCTGTACACTACTGTGAAGTACTTGACAGAGGATACGCCACATTGTACCAGTTATTAGGGTTTCTTCCTGTTCCATTCATGTATTGAGTGCAGAAAGAATGATTGTTTAAATGCCTCTTTGCATGCTCTAATTAATCAAATCTTGTCCTCACAGAGCCTGTGTGAGTGATTAGTTAGGCATTGCAGTGTATTCATAAAATCATCATTTAAAGTCAGTTCTTGAAACTTTGTAAGTAGCTTTCTCGAGATAGTTTACATCTATCTTCAAGAGTCTGCCAGTTCAGTTTCTTCGGAATCTCTGTGACACTCTGCCCTGTGTCAAACAAACCTGTGACCATTCGTGCTGCCCTTCTTTGTATGTGTTCAGTATCCCCTGTTAGTCCTATTTGGTTTGAGTCCCATACATTGAGCAATATTCCAGGACAGGTCACACGAGTGACATGTAAGCAATTTCATTTGTAGACTGATTGCACTTCTCCAGGATTCTACCAATAAACCAAAGTTTGCCCACAACTGACTCTATGTGATCATTGTGTTTCATATCCCTAGAAAGTGTTACACCCAGGTATTTGTAGGAGTTGGCCAATTCCAATGGTGACAGGTTGATATTATAATCATATGGTACTGTTTTTCATTTTGTGAAGTGCACAGTGTAACATTTCTGAACATTTTAAGCAAGTTGTCGGTCTTTGCACCACTTTGAAATCTTATCAAGATCTGACAACATTTATGCACCTTTTTTTTTGAGACAATGCTTCTTTGTTGATAACTGCATTATCTGCAAAAGTGTGAGGTTACTATTAATATTATCTCCTAGGTCAGTAATGTAAAAAAATGAATGGCAAGGGTCCCAGCACACTTCCCTGGGGCACACGCGAAGTTACTTCTGCATCTGATGATGACTCTGCAACCAAGATAAACATGCTGCATTCTCCTTACCAAAAAGTTCTCAATCCCATCACAAATTTTGATTGATTGCAATAAGCATAGATGTGGTACTGTGTCAAATGTTTTTCGTAAAACAAGAAATACAGCATCTACCTGATTGCCTTGATCCAAAGCTTTCAGTATGTCATGTGAGAAAAGTGTGAGTTGACTTCTACATGATTGATGTTTTCAGAATCCATGCTGGTTAGCATGGAGGAGGTAATTCTCTTCAAGATGCCTCATTATGTTTGAGCTCAGAATATGTTTTAAGATTCTACAACAAATCAGTGTCAAGAATATTGGATGATAATTTTGTGGATCACTTCTACTATCCTTCTTGTAAACTGGTGGGGCCGGCCGCTGGTGGCCGAGCGGTTCTGGCGCTACAGTCTGGAACCGTGCGACCGCTACGGTCGCAGGTTCGAATCCTGCCTCGGGCATGGATGTGTGTGTTGTCCTTAGGTTAGTTAGGTTTAAGTAGTTCTAAGTTCTAGGGGACTTATGACCTCAGCAGTTGAGTCCCATAGTGCTCAGAGCCATTTGAACCATTTTTTTTAAACTGGTGGGACATGTGCTTTCATCCTTCTTCTACTGGGCATTGTTTTTTGTTCAAGGGATGTATGTTAGATTACAGTTAGAACAGTGGCTAATTCAGCCTTGAGTTGGGTGTAGAATCTGATAGGGATCCCATTATGTCCTGGAGAGCTTTGTTCAATTTTAATGAATTAAATTGTTTCTCAACACACTGACACTAATATTGATTTCACTCATGTCTTCAATGGTGTGAGGAATTAAATTGGGGAAATTCTCCTGTTTTTTTCCTTTGTTACCCTCAAGTTCATTTCTGTCTGGTTCGTGAGTGACTGGACACTAACTTTGGTGCCACTAACAGCCTTTACACATGACCAGAATTTCTTGGGTTTTGTGAAAGATCATTTGATGATATTCTGCTATTGTTGTCATTGAAGGCCTTATACATTGCTCTCTTGACAGCCAAACACATTTCATTCAGCATCTCTCTATCTACAGCTCTATGCTTTGTCCTACACCTATTATGCAGTAGTCTCTTTTTCTTTAGAAGCTTTTTATGGTGATTGTATACCTGGAGGGTCCTTCCCAATATGAGCTGTTTTACTGGGCAATTATCTCTCCATGCATAGACGACTATTTCTTTGAACTTGAGCCATAGTTCCAGTATATGCTCATGTCTTGTACTGAAAGTCTCAAGTCCTGTGTTGAGATATGACAGTACTGCTTTTTTTTATCTAGTTTACTGAATATATACATCTTTCTTCTTGTTTTGACAGTCTGCTTGTGTCTGTGTATGTGCGGTTGGATATGGGTGTGTGTGCGAATGTATAGCTGTCCTTCTTTCCCCCTAAGGTAAGTCTTTCCGCACCCGGGATTGGAATGACTCCTTACCTCTCCCTTAAAACCCACATCCTTTCGTCTTTCCCTCTCCTTCCCTCTTTGCTGATGAAGCAACCATTGGTTGCGAAAGCTTGAATTTTGTGTGTATGTTTGTGTTTGTTTGTGTGTCTATTGACCTGCCAGTGCTTTCGTTTGGTAAGTCACATCATCTTTGTTTTTAGATATATTTTTCCCACGTGGAATGTTTCCGTCTATTATATCCAAATAATTTAATTGGATAGATAAAAAGCTACTCACCAAGCAGCAGCAGAACACACATGTAAAAGGAGGTTGTAATTAGGCAAGTATTCGGAGCTAGTGGCTCCTTCTTCAGGCAAAAGGGTTAAAGGGGAAGGAAGAGGGGTAAGGAAAAGGATTGGAGAGGTCTAGGAAAAGGGGTAAGTTTTGGGAAAGTCACTCAGAACCGTGGGTCAGGGGAGACTTACCACGCAGTATGAGAAGTGAAAAACTGATTGTTGGGGACTGCATCAGACAAGATTTGAAAACCTGGGAGCTTAAAGATGGAAGACAGGGTAATATTCAACACAGAGATTACTGCTTAAACATCATGTATGAATTACTAGAGGTTAAAAGCAGAGTGCATTGTATGTAACAGAGGTGGGAAAGGGGCAGTAAAAAATGGGTGGGTAAGACAATGAAAGATGTAGAAAACAAAAATGGAGTGAAGCGAAGAGTAGTTAATGTGAAGAAATGCTGAGACAGAAGAAATTAGCATAAATTAAGGCCAGGTGGGTGACGAGAATCAAGGACATGTTGTAGCACTAGCTCCCACCTGCAGAGTTCTGAGAAACTGGTGTCTGGTGGAAGAATCCGGATGGCACGTGTGGTGAATCAGGTGCTGAGATGATGATTCTTATGTTGTAGAGCATGCTCTGCAACTGGATATTGTGTGTTGCTAGTATACACCATATGCCTATGTCCATTCATCCTAATTGACAATTTGGCGGTAGTCATGCCGATGTAAAAGGCTGAACAGTGTTTACATATCAACTGGTATGCCGTGTTGTTTCACAGATGGCCCTCCCTTTGATAGTATATGTTTTGCCAGTTACAGGGCTCCTATAAGTGGCGGTAGGAGGGTGCGTAGGTCAAGTGTTGCAGTGGGGATGGTCACAGGGGTAGGAGCCATAGGGTAGGGAGATGGGTGAAGGAGGAGCATAGGATTTGACAACAATATTGCGGAGATTGGAAGAGCAAGAAATAGCTGTTCTAGGTTTTGTGGGCAAAATTTCAGATAGAATGGATCTCATTTCAGCGCATGATTTTAGGAAGTCATCGACCTGTCAAAGTAGCTGACCAATACATTCCATACCAGGATAATACTGAGTTACCAGCAGTGTGCTGCAAAGATGGTTTTTGTTCGGATCAGAGGTACCAGGATTGGATGTAATGGCCCGGGAAATCTGTTTTTGTACTAGGCTGATGGGGTAATTATGCGCAGTGAAGGCTGAGATGAGAATGGTGGTGTATTGCTGTGAAGAATCTGCATCCGAACAAATATGTTTACCTAAAATGCCAAGGCTGTGTGGGAGGGAATGTCTGACATGAAAAGGACGGCAGCTGTCACAATGTAAGTACTGTTGTTTGTTGGTAGGTTTAATGTGGACGGAAGTGTGTAGCTGGCCTTTGGTGAGAATGAGATGAACATCAAGGAAAGTGGCACGGGATTCGGAATAGGACCATGTGAAATTTAATTGGGAGATGGTATTCAGAGTGTTGAGGAATTTTAACAGTTCAGACTCAGCATGAGTCCATATGGTAAAAATGTCATTGATGTATCTAAACCAAACCAGGGGCTGAAGACTTATGGATCTCAGGAAAGCCCTCTCGTAGTGACCCATGAAAAGGTTTGGCATAGGAAGGAGTCATCCTAATTCCCATGGCCATACCCCTGATATGTTTTTATATGTCTGCCCCTTCTGTTTGACCTTTGTGCTTTGGTAATCATTGTTGCCACAATTGTGTCATGGTCACCTTGACAAGGACATCCTTGGAAAGGTCAGGTCTGTCTGTTGCTGTTAGGGCCACTGTATTTCCATGATGAGTGGGGCTCTGAACTATCTGCTCTAGTTAGTTTTCAGAGAAGGCATTTAGTAATGTTTCACAGCATGTCTTGTCAAGCACGCCACTAACAAAGCTGTAATTTTCCCATTTGATTTTTGGATGATTAAAGTTCCCACTGATGATTACAGTATGATTGGGAAATTTACACGCAAGTGAACTGAGGTTTTCTCTAAAGTTTCCAGTTACATTAGGAAGGTAGTCTTGTGGGTGATAGAAGGATCCAATTACCATTTTATGCCCACACCAGATACACTTGCCCAAACAATCTTGCATGCCGCTTCAATTTCTATTTTGGTGGATTTGAGCGTCTTGTCTGCTGTGACAAATACACCACCTCCATTTGCCATTAGTGTATCATTTCAGCACACTTACATTTTACCCAAAAATTATGGTGCTATCAATTTCAGCCAACTTTCTGTGTGTAATGCAGAATGTGTGTGCTGTAAAGAGAAGTAACACATTTCATTATACTGTACCAGGAATACGGGTTTAGGGAATGCCAGGAATAGAACCATTGAAAACACTAAATGAGAAGTTAAGTACAGTAAGCATCTTCTGAATTTTTTTTTAAAACATGGAATTTAAAGATATTCTTATCTAGATAATAATAAACTGAAAAATTTTGGGGCATCAATTTGCAACCTTTTTCTCAGAATTCTATCTCTACTGTCACGGTATACGTACCATTATAGGATTTGTGGTTAAAAAGCATAGATTCTTTCTAATTGTACTACAGCAGTCACCAATTGTTCTCTAGGAAAGAACATAACATTTGTTTGGACAAGACTGTCTTAACCATTGTGTATAAAAATGTACACCACATTTGATGTTACATTCCTAAATTAAAAGTGTATATTGATAAGAAATCGAGGATAGAATAAATGCTTGTACAAGGCTAGATTACACTCCTCAAATATAGGAGGAAAGGTGACCAGTGAACAGATGTGTAGAAAGAATAAGAAATTTCTAACATTTCAAAGTTGTTTTCTAAATGTGTGTGTGTGTGTGTGTGTGTGTGTGTGTGTGTGTGCGCGTGCGTGCGTGCGTGCGTGCGTTTTTTAGTTATGCCAGGAGGAGGACAATTTCTCAACCTTCCTACATGTCTGTCTGCTGCTGAGTGCCTCTACTATTTGGCGAGTAGTAATCAGTTGTAAAGATGCAGAATACCTCAACCAGAATTAAAGATTGTGTTCTTGGTGTTTCTATTGTTGGTACTTATAACATCTTAAGCACTAACAGGTGGATACAACATATTATACTGGAAAACTATAATACAAACTTACACAATAATTATGATATAATGCAAGCTTATACAATAATTATGAAGTCTATATTGACAGAAAGTGTTATTTCTTTCAGTTTTTCTGTTTGATAATCAAAAATGCACATATAATATGAGAAAGTAAATTTATTTGTTGTTTTTGGTTGATAGAGGCTGTGATTTTACTTTTCACTTTTTTATTTCTGTCACAATTTCTTTTTTGCTAGATGTTCTTGTATACGTCTTTCATAAACATAAATTTCAAACTGTGTTCCATCAAACTCATCAGTCTGCATACCTTGTGGGACATCTGGGTCCTGAACCCTCACATATTCTTCCACTTTGAATTCTTCAGGGAAAAATGCATCACAATGATATAATCGATTGATTTGTGTGAGATACAGACGATGAAAATAAGGTGACAGCAAGCAAAGTTTGTATATCTGAGCTCCACCCAATACCCACACTCTGTATGGTTGAGGCTGGAGGTTCTTGATGAAATTAATTGCATTGTCCAATGAACTGCACACTACTGTGTCAGATATATCAGAAGGAACAGTAGTCATGGACCTGCTAAGAACTATGTTCATTGCACCAGGAAAGGGATGTGTAGCCACTTCTCCCATTGTTTCCCATGTTTTGTGCCCAACTATTATGACATTCCTTTGTCCTTGTGGTGGTTTTGTAATTTTGAGAAAATACTTGAACTCAGAAGTGAGCTTCCATGGAAGCATATTCTTTTGTCCAATACCCATATTTCTATCAGCAGCTGCTATAAGGTCTAACTTAACAGATTTCTCCATATTGATGCTGATGGTGACAAAACTTCTGTATGTCTGTGAAAAACATGTGACAAAATATTAGTGTAATGTCCTGTAGGCATAGGAAATGTGTAATATGTACTTAGTTTATTATACTTGTGAAAGTATTTCTGTCATTGTGTTCAGTCAAATTTTTATGACTCACAGCATCTCACATAATATATAACACTATATTCGAGAATTCACAGTTATTTAAATGTCACTGTTAACAAAAATACAAATTTCATTATTTATTCAGAGACCTCACTTGTACAGATAAATTATTTCATTGTACTTATTAATAGAGTTGTATTTGGTGAAATGATAAACAAGCCAAGTGGTTTAATTATTGTTAATAATCTTATAATTAATTTGTTTTCATTCCAAAATTATTTATTTACTTTTGGCAAATATTTTTATACAGGATGCTTACCTGCTGTAATTTTCTCTCTTCTTAATCTGTAGTTTTTTCCAGTTAATTTTCTGTTACTTTCTTCAGCTGGGAATAAATGTCTCACAGTTGATATAAGGGCTTCCAATCTTGTTGAGAATCTACACTTCCAGCCTGTTTGGGACTGCCATGTGAATCGGTTACCTAACTGGTTTCTTACATTTACTATGTGGCAAAGTCCTGGTGTACTACTCATCTTAAAAACATTGAGTTCAGTTAGGCTGTTTAATACCTAATTCTAATGCCTTTGAAATTACTTTTGAAGTTATTTACCCAGGTTTGCTGTTTGAATAGATACTATTCTTAGAGGTATGTGTGCACAGTAAACATTATTTTACGTGCAGAATGTTCATTAATCCAAATTTGTAGCTTGTTATGAATTTTGTCATACAGAGGTTATGATTTCTTGTATTTGCTTCTAACTTAATATACTGGAAGAAAATTTTTTTCTTAAGCTTGAGGAAATTTCCATTGCTTCTACAGTTAAAGATACTCCTCTGACTGCCTGGAGCAGTGGCCAACATTTGGTGAAAGTATCAGTGTACTGTCCTGTTTCATTGCTTGTACAGTTAAGGAGACTCCTCTGACTGCTCCACAGCTTGGAGCAGTGTCCAGCATCTGGTGAAAGTATCAGTGTATTGCCCTGCATAAAAACATTGATTTCCTCCAAACTGCTAATTTATGTGTTTTTGGTAGTATTAGTAATGGTGTTTTTTGTTTGTTTGTATAGGTGACTCTTGGGTATTAGTGTCATTTCTGTGAAATGTGTGTCAAATAATCTATTTGCATGAACATTAGAATATAATCGTAGGAAGCTGCAGTTGAAATGGAATAGATCTGGTAAGCTGTAATAAAAAATAACAAAAAATAATTATATTCTGTTTTATACTTTTAGATTCATTAAATCAGAACAGTATAACTTTAATTACAAGAGCTGCTTTTTGACACCTCACAAATTGCCTTTCCTCTACCTCTCTTTTACTTTCCTGGACTAAATAATATTCATTATTTTGACATGACTTTATTTTATCTAGCAACTGTTTGTTTTACAGAACACTTTGTTGTGGAGATGTGCAGTTTGATAATGATAGAAGCCCAACACAAAATAGGATATCAAAGTTACTGAATTTTTTTTTAAGTTTTCAGACTGCTACTGCAATAGATAGACATGTGTTGGTTGGATAGCAACCTTCCTGACTTGGAATTAGTCTCATGTAAAACCTTTTCTGTTCACAGAAAACAACTACAGCATCTCCTATGGAAATTAAGGCACTTCATGAGGTAACACAGGAACAAAAGAAAAAAATTAAATATCTGGAAGATTTACTTAATGCACAGGTGTGTGCCTTTTTTTACTGCATTACAACTTTTTATCAAAGGTGTTATTACTTATATTTTTCAGCTTTTTTATTATTAGAACATATAAATTATACTTTTCTGTTCGAACACCATCCACTTTAAAAATCTGCAATTAACCATAACTTTACAAGGGACTTGTTTACCCATTTGCTTCTTGATTATTGTCAAGAAAAAAAATGTCATTTGAAGACTTAAAAAATTTTGAACAAGCTGTCAGCAGTGTGTTTTTACTAGCGAATTAATTATTTTCTATAATTACTGCAACCTTACCTGCTGGTAAAGGTATGCTATTTTCACCAACACTGTAGGATATTAGATGTTTGCTTTATTCCATAAACCAATAATGGGGAGATCTTTATGTGTGTGGAACATGTAAAAAATGTATAAAAATTGATATCTATTTTATGCCAGACTTATTGTGCTTGCTGTTGTTTCTACAGATTCATAGTAAAGTAAGTAAAGTGGTCCTCTGGTGTGTGTGTGTGTGGGGGGGGGGGGGGGGGGGGGTGCGCGCGCATGAGAGAGAGAGAGAGAGAGAGAGATTAAATACTTGTCCAAACATTCTGTGCTACATCACTAATAATGACATTGTATATGGTTAGCTAAATCCTAATCTTCCTTCCCAGTCAGTAGTTCCCCTACTAACTGAATTTATTGCCAATCTGTAATCCCATGATATGAATATTGTGGATCTCTTTCCATGTGGTGCTTACATTGGTTGGAGATCTCTTACAGGATCTGATTCTTTTTGAAATTTAATGAGCTCTCCTTTTTAAATCTGCATTTTGCTTAATATTTCTGAGGATACGTTTGTTGTCTTCAGGTAAACCAAATTTGAAATTTTGCGGAGCAACATTTGAAAGATCATTAATAGACACAACGGTTAGAGGTACCAAGATTGAAGCATGGGTGCACCACACACAATTACTTTCCAGTCAGATGACAAAATAACGTACTTATTGCTCTTTCATATTAATGCCCTTTTTTTTGTTAGAAAAATCTAGAACCATTCTGCAGAATGTCTATCATGGCATGCTATTCTAATATAGTAAAAATGAATTATTTTTTGTAATTATGCAGTCAAACACCTTTGACAAGTCACAGAAAATACTGGTAGCTTGTAATTTATTATCTGACGAGTTGAAAAAATTCTCATTTCATGAAATAGTGTTCTCAATATAAGAACTCTTCAAAGTCCAAACTATGACATTGAAAATATAGTACCTCTTTTCAGGTGCATAAGAAACTACTTTGGCATAATCTTTTCTAAAATTTTTGAGATGCAGGCAAAAGTTTAGTGGTATATATCTTTCCTTTTACAGAAGCTTAACTGCTGTGTGACTTGGCTTATCAGGTAATGTTTTGCGTATATAAATGATTGGTTACATACATAACTTAAGATCTTATTAAACTCACAGGCACACCATTTAATTAATTTTGTTAATATTTATCAGAATAGCTACAGTGGTTAAGATCAAAAGATTTGAAGGTGGATTTTTCTTTTTCTCATGAAGTGTGTCATACTGATGGTGATAAAGTTATTGTAATGGTGAGTTGAGATTTTCTCAGCATTATTTATTGAAGTTGGCAACTTTGTGTTATTAGTACCAGAGATAAAGTATTTATGAAAATTAATTTCTCCGCTACACATGTTGTGAGTGAATGATTTACTCTTGAAGTGGTGTGCTGCTTCTCCATTTTGGTTTTACCTGTCTCCTCTTTCAATATACCACATGCTATTTTCTTTTGTAGCTGGGTGTGTCTATCATAATAAATTTGCTTGGCTATCTGCATCACGTTCATCAGCATTATGCAGTACTACTGTCATATAAGTATGAAAGTTGTTAGTGGCTAACCCTCCCAGATAGGTTCTTTTTTGTCATTTAAAATATCTGTACTGTCCAGCTCATGACTTTAAACCCTTTCTTGATGTAGTAATTTTTTTTCTTACAAACTAACTTGTTCTTAAATACTGTGGTGTGGATTTGAGATCACTAAGTTTCTCCCACAGACAGCTTTTTGTGGCACACTCAGGGGACTGGTTTCATTTGATAGTTTTTTAGTCTCGCTGCCGGAGGGGGAGCTTAAAACTTTGTTTATAACCAGATTTTGTACAAAATTGGTATTATGGGGAACTACATTTTATTCTGTGATTTTATACTGTACTTCTACTTTCAAAAGCATATAAAAACAAGAACATTAATGTTGTTTGCTCAGTACTGGACTGCAAACCTAGAGGTCGAAGGTTCAATATCAATCAGTTCTAGGATTTCGTCTGTTATTATTTCTTTGTGTATGTGAAAAATCTGAAGTTGTATCATTATTTGCAGTCTAATAAACTGCAACTCCCTCTATAACTGTCTGGGTAAGACAGTTCTTAGGTTGGAGGAAGGCAGATGGTGCCAGTGGTCCTATGGAAGACATAAAGAAATTAAAATAATCTAAAAACTTCTGCATAGTTCCCCCAGTTCAGAACACAGAACAATAGAAACATCTCAGAAAAATGGAATAACAAGAAAGACAGTATAATATGGTGAATGTAATACTTGCAGAATTATTCACATAGTGTTTGTTTAAGAAAATTATATGTGGTGATTGTAAAAAAGATTGTAATACCTTTAATTACTAATAGGAAAGGGAACACAGAAGATATAAGTCCTATAAACTTGTTGGCCTTTTATGAGAGATCTACATTTCTATTAAAATTCTCACTGACCACATATGTTTTGCTTTAGTTGGGGCAAGAAGAAAGGACCTAGTGTATGAATGGATGTAGGACAGTGGGCTATCCTACACAGCAGTTAATGTTAATAGAAATAGTAGCTTCTCATAGCTGGGTTTCACAGTCACGCAAAACTTTGTAAAATAACATCATGTTTACCTTTGATGGTAAAATTCTTTATTTTAACAACCCACTATTGCAGTTTTGACAATATGGCTATTATAAAATCGAACTAATTGTGCTTTAATACATGTCAAACCCTAAAAATAATGTAACATAATATGCTTGTCATCATCACATTTGTATGTTGTATCTCTAACTGTAAGACTGCATCTACATTAGAGGTGAGTAGGTACTGATAAAAATTGGTAACATGACTATGCTGTCTACTCTATTAATCAATTTTCTACTATATAATATAATTGCAAAATAATTTAATTGCATAGATAAAAGATCTGCTCACCAAGTGGTGGCAGAAAACACACATAAAAGAGGGTTGTAATTAGGCAAGCTTTCGTAACCAGTGGCTCCTTCGTCAGGCAGAAGGATTGAAGGGGAAGGAAGAGGGGTAAAGGAAAGGGACTGCAGAGGTCTAAAAAGAGGGGTAGATTTGGGGAAAGTCACCCAGAACTGCAGTTCAGGGGAGACTTACCACACGAACGAGAGGGAAAAAGTCTTTAAGTGATTAAAGGGTGGTGAAACCACAGGTGGGTGACACATTATTGGGCATCCACACCTTGCCACATAACGTAGAGGTCGGGCACTTGCGAGCTCTGGAAGAAGGATAGGCAACGACTTGTGGCTGAGTATAATGATGGTGCAGGCACAGTGCTGATGCAGGCTCAAGTTCAACATTGGCTCCTAAGTGTTCCCATGTTGACATTAATGACACTGTCAGTGATGATTGTAGAGGATACAGAATCATCAAGATTGGACTGTGCATCAATGGAAACATGTCTGGTCGGGTGAATACCATTACTTGTTACACCAGTTTACTGGTTTTGTGTGGTTAAGTCATCATCTAGGTAAATGCTTGCCATGCACGTAGGCAAGTGGAAGCAGTATTAGAGTGTGTTGGAGATTGACGTGGGGTTCCATTGCACTTGTGGTGGTAATCGAAGGCACCATGACGACTGTGGATTGCGTGGACATTATGAACCACCTGCATGCATTCATGAAGGATTCTTCCCCAACAGCAACAGCATCGTCCAGCAAGATAACTCCACTTAACCCAGAATTGTGCTAAAGTTGTTTGAGTAATGTGATAATAAACTCGCATTGATTTCTTGGCCACCAACTTTGCATCATTTGAAACTTATTGGAAAATGTGGCATATAGTGGGGATCAACTCTGCACCAACAGACCTTCAGTCCATAAATTACGTGACTAGTGTGATCTGTGTGTAGACATCTGATGCCACATACCCTTGGAAATCTACCAAGGGCTTGTCAAATCCATATTAGCTAGAATCACTGCTGTCTTGCATTCCAAAGTGGGATCAGTATGCTACTAAGCAATTGTTCATAATGTTTTAGCTGATCAGTGTACAAAGTGCGGCTATAAAATGATAAGTGTAATAATGGATCAATGAATTGTCATGAAGTTTCACATGAAACTTTTAAAAACTGCTACTGAAAACTATATTTTACTAAAAGAAGTGCAGGGCAAAGACTGTTTATCACGCACACAAGTTTTTGACTGTCTCAATGGTTTCCAATACAGCTGAGAATACATTGAAAAACATATGAAAAGTATAGAAAAGGTAACCTGATTTGATCTGACCAATGATTGAGTGTTCAGTCAAATGCTGAAACTGTAGGAATTGAGAAAGAATACATAAAGCATATTTTACGTAACCAGTGTAACATGAGAAAATGGATGCGAAACTGGTGCCAGAAATTCTCAAGGTTGAACAAAATGAAACTTGTGAAAATTATTGTACTGACACTTCGATTACCATCAGAAATGATCCTAATTTCTTGGAAAATGTGATAACATGATGGATCCTGGTTTTTCATATATGATCCATGTTTTGAGTGCCAATTCATGCATTGGAAGTGCCCAACTTCACCGAGAGTGAAAAAAGTTCGAGTGAGCAAATCAAATCCAAGATTCAAAGCAGTGATGATTTTGTATGGATTTGTGTATCTTCACTGGGTTCCTGAAGATCAAACTATTAACCAACATTACTGCCTTGAGGTTGGTGCTCAACTCTGTGAGAAAATAAGAAAAAAGGACTTGAATTCTGTAAGAATAAGTCTTGGGTTCTGCATCAAGACGACACACTTGCGTGTACCGCATTAAAAAGAATATCAGTCCATTGAAGCATTGAAAGAAACAGTGGCATGTATTTTCCAGGAGCACACGGATAGAGACTTCCAATAGTTTTTCTATCAGTGGAAGATTTGCATGGAGTTCCGTAAGGATAGAGAAGGAGAGTGTATTGAGGATGACAATAATTAAATATGTATAATTTCGAAGTAAAATATTTTACAGCAATAGTCCTGCACACACACACACACACACACACACACACACGTATGTTTGAAAAATAATTGTAGCACAGTTATTGTCATTGTATTGTACTCTTTAATTTACTCTCAAAACACATGGTGATATTTTTACATCATCTCACATGCACATTGTCTATTTCTCCTGTGAAACCCTTGATTTACATTTCTTATCTACATTAAAAAAAGACAAAGAAAAAAGAAAAGCGCAGTGGAAACATCCTTTTCATTATTTATGTAGTATAAAATTTTTCTGTTTATGCACTTTACTTGATGAAGATGTTCTTGTTGGAACACTGTTCATCTTTATTAAATATTTATTTTCAATATTACTGTATGGACCGACTAATATTCAGCAGTCGTTTGTTTCAAAATGTTTTTCTTTTCTATGTTTTTTATTCATTGTGGTAAACTGTTGTACAAGGGGGAGATTGAGTCAGTAATTAAATTGCTGAAGACTAAAGACTCGTGGATATGACAGGGTATCTAGCAAGGTACTGAAGCACTGTGATAGCATGTTAGCCCAGCACTCTCCCCAAGATTTGCAATGATTCTAAGTGCAAATGTGACTGAACTAAGTTGTTTTAGGAGTTCCAGAATGCACTTTTTCCAGTTTAAATTATTATCAATATGGACACACAAGAATTTTTTAAAGTTTTTACCATTTTATTATTTCCTCACTGTGTGTTATACTTATCATTGGTGTAGTATCTCTTTATGTGCAGAACTGAATATGTTCTCTCTTTTTAAAATTGAGGGGGAGACCATTTGCAGAATGCCACTCAATGATACTTTTAAGAACTTTGTTTACCATTTCTTCCATTTCTGTATGTATGCTTGGATTGATTACAATACCATCTCATCTGCAAAAATAACTAATTCTGATTGTTGTATGTTAGATGGAAGATTATTTGGGGAACCCCATATGTGATTTATCACAAGTCACAATAATGTCTTCATTGGTTGAGTTACTAAGAACAATTTTCTGCATTCTTTTTGTTGGATATGATGTTATTCATTGGTTGGCTATACAATCAGTCCCATAAAACTTCAGTTTATGTGGGAGAATACTGTGATTCACACAGTTATCTGCCTTAGGTAAATCACAGGAAGTATGAACCAGCACTATTTCATTATTTAAAGCTTGTAAAAATTGGCGAGTTAACATGTAAATGACATTTTCAGTGGAGTAAATCTTCTGAAATCCAAATTGTGATTTGCTGAGGTGAGTTACTATTGTAGAATACATAGCTCTCTCAAAAACGTTGGAAAATGATGTCAGCAGTGTAACAGATCAATAGTCATAAATTGGAAACACTGACAAAATCAGATGAGTTTTTATTTTGAGAGGATATATAATATTCTTAATTTCAGCAGGAGAAGTTGGTGATACATTCATGTAATTGAATTTTATGAGATTTGTTTCTTCAACTTTTTGCTGGGATTTTTCTCAAGAACTGTTCCTCTCTGTTATATTTTAAAAATGATTATTAAATATGTTTGCTACCTGTGACTCATCGTTTATAGTCGTTCAATTCAGTTCAATAGTGATGTTGTCCTGCTCTGTGGCTAGTTATCCTGTATCTTGTTTCACTACATTCCATATAGTCTTTTAAGTCTGTTGTCTTAATTACTGATTTCTGACATTACTGCTTGTTTCTTGATTTTTTAATAAGTTTTCTTAGCAATTTGGAGGAGTTTTTGTAGCGTGCAACTACTTCAGGATCTCTACTTGTTCTTGAGAACAGATACATTTCCCCTTTTCTTTCACAATACTTTAATCCCTTCTAGTGATCAATAGTTTTTTGCATGGCTATTTTTGATGTCTTTTCTGATTAGCTTACGCGGAAAGCTATTTTCAAATAATGATATGAATTTATCATGGGATCTCTTTCAAATTCTGATGGTGGCAGGGATAAAATACAGGGAGCGTAAGGCTATTTACAATTTGTGCAGAAACCGGATGGCAATTGTAAGAGTCTAGTGCATGAAAGTGAAGCAGTGGTTGGGAAGGGAGTGAGACAGGGTTGTAGCATATCCCCAATGTTATTCAATCTGTATATTGAGCAAGCAGTAAAGGAAACAGAAGAAAAATTTGTAGTAGGAATTAAAATCCATGGAGAAGAAATAAAAACTTTGAGGTTCGCCGATGGCATTGTAATTCTGTCAGAGACAGTAAAGGACCTGGGAGAGCAGTTGAATGGAATTGATGGTGTCTTGAAAGGAGGATATAAGATGAACATCAACAAAAGCAAAATGAGGAGAATGGAATGCATTCAAATTAAATCAGGTGATGCTGAGGAAATGAGATTAGGAAATGAGACATTTAAAGTAGTAAATGAGTTTTGCTATTCAGGAAGCAAAAAAACTGATGATGGTCGAAGTTGAGAGGATATAAAATGTAGACTGGCAATGGCAAGGAAAGTGTTTCTGAAGAACAGAAATTTGTTAACATTGAGTATAGATTTAAGTGTCAGGAGGTCTTTCCTGAAATTATTTGTGTGGAGTGCAGCCATGCATGGAAGTGAAACATGGATGATAAATAGTTTGGACAAGAAGAGAATAGAAGCTTTCGAAATGTGGTGCTACAGAAGATTGCTGAAAATTAGATGGGTAGATCACATAACTAATGAGGAGGTATTGAATAGAATTAGGGAGAAGAGAAATTTATGGCACAACTTGACTAGAAGAAGGGATCGCTTGGTAGGGCGTATTCTGAGGCATCAAGGGATCACCAGTTTAGTATTGGAGGGCAGCGTGGAGGGTAAAAATTGTAGAGGGAGACTAAGAGATGACTACAGTAAACAGATTCATAAGGATGTAGGTTGCAGTAGGTACTGGGAGATGAAGAAGCTTGCACAGGATAGAGTAGCATGGAGAGCTGCATCAAACCAGTCTCTGGTCTGAAGACCACCACAACTACATGAGATAGATTAAATTTTATGTTAGCATTTGGTTCATTATAAATTTCATCCCAGGTCATTTCATGTAAACTGCTCTCAAAATCATTTGTCCAGGAGTCATGAATTATTCTGACTGATTTCCACTGAGGAGTATCTATATTGTAAGACCCTATCTTATCTGCCCTAATTAATTGTGTGTCATGGTCAGAGAGAGCATTTGTCACTGGGTAGACATATGTTTTGTTAATTTGTATATCACCAAAGAAAACATCTATTTGTGTCCAACTAACTTTATCCATCCATGTTGGAAAGTTAATTACTGAGATTAAATTGTAGGATCCAAATAAGGTTTCCAGATCATTTTTCCTATCAGAGTCCTTTAGATAATCTATATTGAAGTCACCACAGAGACTTAAATGCTTTCTGGTGTCTGACAGATAGCATTGTAAAGCAACAAAAACAATCAATTCTAGACTAAATAAATTAATTGGGTAGATAAAAAATCTACTCACCAAGTGGTGGCGGAACACACACATAAAAGAAGGTTAAAATTAGCGTAATTATAACCTCCTTTTGTATGTGTGATCTGCCGCCACTTGGTGAGTAGTCTTTTTATCTATCCAATTAATTTAGATTGCGTAATAAAGAATCCAGATTCATCATAGACAGTTCAAAATTTCCTAGTGGGGATCTGTATACAGTTACTATTGCAACTGAGCTAGTTTTCAGTATTAATACACAAGTGCACACTTCTGTGTGCTCATCACTAATCACTACAAATCTACTTTTCACAATGTTTTTGAACTTGTGTTCTGTCTGATTGATTCCTCCTTTTCCCATATTAGATAAAACTAGTTTAAGAAAAGACAGTAAATGTAATGAGAAGGGATATGACATGGTGTCTGACTGGGCTACAGTTAAGTTGTCGGTGTCTTGGGGGTCAATGCTGGGAAACAGAAAATACATATTTTACATGTTATTAACTTTACTTGTTATTTTCGAGTACTGACTCGTTACATGGTCATGGAATTTTGCTCTTCAGTTTAGCCCTACAGAACTAAATGTGTAAAATAAAATAGAAAAAAATAAATAAAATATCCAGGACTTGTGAGAGGAGGAGGGAAAGAGGGGGAATTTAACTTATACTAGAACATAGAGTACAGACTGTTCACTCATTACAGACTTCCCACTCACCCCAAAGAATGACTACCTAAACTGCATATTTAGCACTGCTGAATGCAGTGGGAAAAACTATGGGCTTTAACAACCAGTACATAGCCTGGGTTCATGATGATGTGAGCCTAATGAAAGTAAATTATGCTGCTTCCTGGGCAAGTCAGTAATTTTGGTATTATATCACAGTTCACAGTCACGACAGGTGTGAACATTGCTGAAATGGAGTCCCCAGTCTTTCGTCTGTTGCTTTGTAGTATAGCCATTATCAAGTTGTAGTTTCAGTAGCCAGTGCAAAGTAAAGCTTGGCTACAATATAATATCCAGCAGTGAACTGAAGATCAGGATGACAGAATCATTGTGTTTCTGTCAGAGAAATAAGGAGGGAGACAAGGGGGGAGGCTGTTAGCAACAGTTACACCCCAGTATTCTTACAACTGAAGCACAGTCACACGTCTTTGAACTGCAAAGCACAAAAATTAAATATTGCCTGACACTTTTGTTTAACTAAACTTCCTGCAAACTGTAACTTCGAAAACATTTATTCACTGTCTGATGTGTATGAATCAATGTTTTCCCTGAATAAACCACTGACCCCTATGATTCTGTTTATTTTTTCATGAAATTCTGATGTAATCTGGCCATTTTTAAAATTATGTCATTTTATTTGCACATAATGAGTCATTTATTCCAGCACTTGTTAAACCATATCCCACTGACAGGAAATTTTTTCACGTAACTTTCTTGGAAGTCTTGAAGACAAATTCTGTGTGACAAAACTTGTTAACTTTTCGTATAGTTCATATTTATTTGTGCTGTCCATAATACTGTAGATACTTTCATCCAGAAACACATGTATCCGCATAATTAATGAGATGTTTTCTTTTTGCCTCTTCTTCTTTGGGGTACACACCTGAATCCTGCTCCTTCCAGCATCGTGTTCCTCTTTCAACAATCGGCGCACCATCAACTTACTCAACATTAACATGTTGCTCATAAGTTTGTGATGGAACTGACCTGTGGCCATTTTTGAAATGTTTTGTGTTTTATGATACCCACAAACAAGCTGAATACTTGATAAGTACAAATACCTGGAGTACCCGTTACAGTAAAACAGCTGGATCAGACAGTACAGAGAAATTTTCCTGAATAATGTAAATTTTAGCTGTTGAAGAAACAAATAATGAAATATTATTTTATTACAAAATTGTTAAGACTTCCGTGGCCACTTGTTGACAAGCTGCCTATTTGCATCTGTCTCGGGTTCTTTGGCCGACATTCATCTGATGATTTTACTGACGTTTCGCCAGCACGAGTGGCTGGCATTGTCAAAGCTTCACCCTCCATTGCCGGTGGTGAACTGGAGCCGAGCTCGCGGACACAGACTATTTGTACCTGGCACGCCAATGTCAGAGGGCTTCTCTGTGGTCATTTCCAGTGCGGTTCTCCTCTTGCTACTGTCTATGGTCATTCACTACAGTACGGGAAGCCAGGATCCGTTTACCTTAAAGCTTTCTTCTTTCTTGGTGAAGCTATTCCCGTGTTTGTGTATTTCTACAGCTTCTCTGAACAAGCGGGTGTGATAGTGTTTCTGTACAGCCAGAACTTCCATGTCGGGGAATTTTATTACGGGGTCAGTCTCACTCAGTGCGTGCTCTGCCATGGCCGATTTCTCCACCTGCCCCAGCTTGCAATGTCACTTACGTTCTTTGATCCTGGTGTTGATTGATCGTCCAGTCATTCCGACATAAACTTTTCCGCATGTGCATGGTATACGGTATATTCCCGACATTGCAAGTGGGTCCCTTTCCTCCTTTGCCGATCTAAGACACTCTTTGATCTTCCTTGTCGGTTAGAAAATTGTCTTTACGCCATGTTTTCTCAATATATGGCCAATTGTGTACGTCACTCTGGGAATGTATGGCAGAAAGGCCATACCCGACATTTCTTTTTCTGATTCCTTACTTCACCGAGTGTTTGGCTCTGTCAAATTTCTAATAGAATTTGTGGAGTACCCATTGCTCCTCAGAACACTTTCCAGGTGTTGAATTTCGCGTCTGAGGTGTTGCGGCTCACATATTCGTCCTTCTCGCATTACGAGCGTATTAATCATGCCTCTTTTGATAATTTGTGCAGGTATCGGTCCGTGTGTGTCGGTTTTCTATACACGCTGTGTCCCAGGTTTTTGCCATCCCTTGTGACCAGCACATCTAGAGATGGCAGTTTTTTGTCCTTTTCTACTTCCATGGTAAATTTTATATTTGTATGGAGGCTGTTCAGTCTTAGGAAGTCAGCAAGCTGTTCTTCATCATGGCTCCACACAACGAAAGTATCATCAACGTATCTGTACCACACCTCAGGTTTGCAAGTCGCCAAGTCCAGTGCCTGTGCTTCGAATTGTTCCATGAAGAAGTTGGCCACCACTGGACTAAGAGGACTACCCATGGTGACACCTTCGAGCTGTTCGTAGAAATCGCCATTTCACGTGAAATAGCTAGTGGTGAGACGTGCATGGAAGAGCTTTGAGATGTCTTGTGGGAAAATGGAACCAATGTGCTCCAGAGCGTCACTGAGTGGCACTTTCGTAAACAAAGAAATAATATCCGAGCTGACCAGGATGTCATTTGGTGCAAGTTTTAGTTTCTTCAGCTTCTCAATGGAATCTCTTGAGTTCTTTATGTATGAGTCGGTCTTCCACGCGTGTGGTTGGAGTACAGAGGCCAAGTGTTTTGCCAGTTTATACTTTGGTGTGCCAGGAGCGCTAACAATCGGTAGTAGTGGAACACAGTTCTTATGGACCTTAGGTAATCCATACAGCTGAGGTGTTAGGGCTTCTGTGTTGCGCAGGTTTCTCTGTATGTCTGCCGGCAGAGAAGACCCCTTGATTAACTGATTCGTATTCCATATGATATGCTGCCTGGGATCTGCGCTTAGTTTTCCGTACGTCGTCGGATGTAATAGGTCTCGGATCTTCTGCGCATAATCTTCGGTCTTCATTACGACAGTCACACTCCCCTCATCAGCAGGCAGTACTAATATACTCTTGTCAGCGTTAAGATTCTTAAAAGCTTGTACCTCTTCTTTCTTCAGTTTGCAAGTTGGTGGTTTAAATTGGTGCTGTATCCTGGCTGTTTGTTGGCATTTTCTGTGCCCTATCACAAGGAAGTGTCTGTTCTTCAAAAAGGAGGGAATTTCGATATCATCCTGTGAACTATACCTATTGAGGACATCATTGCTAACACTGAAGCAGTGAATCGAACCCTTCCTTTTGAAAGGGCTGAGGAAATACACACTGGAACAGCCAGGATACTGCGCTGAGCTAAACCACCAGCTTGTTATCTGAAGAAAGAAGAGGTACAAGCTATTAAGAATCTTGACGTTGACAAGAGTATATTGGTACCGCCTGCCGATGAGGGGAATGCGACTGTTGTAATGATATGTCTATGACCCAGGACAGCCGGGAGATCCGGGGAAAACCCAGGAATTTTTTCATCCGGGAGAAAACCGGGATAAACCTGTAAATTTTTTGGAATTCCAGGAATTTTTTTGTTTGCTTTAGCTTTCAGTTAAATTTTTGTAATTTTGACTGGTAAGAAACAATACTCTAACAAAAGATATTATGTATCCCACTTCTGCAGAATAATACTTCAGCAATGAAACATGAATGAGCGGGGAAAAAAAAAAAAATAAAAATAAATCCTATGTTGCAAAGGAAATGCGCCATATACAACAACAAAACACAGTGCTGATACAGTTGTGGGTGGTCTCTTGAGCATGCGCAGTTGAGTCGCGCATGTGTAGTACTTTCTCCCCACTTCTGGCTGCAGAAGTGTAGCTGTTAGCTGTATAAGTAGCAGCAGCAACAAGCAGCAAGATGTTACCTGGAAAAATTTTACTGGCGCGTGCAAGTTGCCAGATTCACTGGGGGCAAACCGGGGTATCTACCCCGGGCGGCAATTTCAGGGAATGGGAGGGGGCCGCCAAATTCATATTCTTGAGGAAAAAACCTTTGTTTCACAAATCGCCTATATCCAGCGCACGTTGGTCTGTTAATTATTCATATGATTTTGAAACGCATCCCTGTTGGTTTTTGAACATTTTTGAACACATTCTAAGTTTATTTCTGAATGAATCATAAGTTGAATTTTGAAAGTGTGTATAGTGTACGTCATGTATCTGCCAGGGGAATCCCCATTGCATCTAGAAATAAACTTTCCTGCAGACAGAAGGGGACGGGGCTATACGAACTGAGCAGAATAAAGCCGAACGGGTGAATGGCAATCGCTGTTTGTTTATGTGGTTGACTGGGTTTGCAAACGATCAGTGTTGTTATAATTACCAACAGAATCCATAGATTCAGATTGCCAGAGTGGAAGAAATGGCTAACAGGATTGATAGGTAAGAAAGATTACGTATTTTCTTCTTGGTGTATCCAAGAAAATGAAATGTTGATAGCAAATTTTAGGCCAGACCGCTACTCTAGTAAGGACCAGTTCTACCGTCCCCGGTAGCAGCCGCCTGAGTTCTATTCTGGGAGTAGCGCGGAAAACGCATTGTATGAACAAGTAATAACGCCTAACCAGAGAATAAACACGGGATAGCTAAACCGTTGATTGTGGCAGGGTTAGTGAAGTTAACCGGAGAATAAGTTATGTAATTAGTGATGACAAGATTGTTTGTTAAAATGAGGAAGGAGAAGAAACAGGGACATCATACAAATTAGGAAAGAATAAGACGATTCCAAATTAATATAAAAATTTCATACTAATACTTTTCGATCTCATGCTTGAGAAGCTGGAGCATATGAATGAAGTATGAAACTATTTCCGAACATAAAGCTTTTTGCTTGTAGTAGGCCTGATAAGCATTTGATATTGGTACTTCATGAATTATATTTTCTCTTGTTATAAAAATGACCATTTGTGCCAAAACAGTCTCGTTTATTTGGTGTTTGTTGCAATAGCTGCAATATTAGACAGGCCTATTTCGTTTTACCTAGAAGACAGTGACAAAAACATGTAATCAGATTGAGAAACCACACAAGTCTTGGGTACTGTTTGCATTAACAGCTTTTTCAGTGAAACTTCCGGGCAGATTAAAACTGTGTGACGGACCGAAACTCGAACTGGGGGCCTTTGCCTTTCACGGCCAAGTGCTCTACCAACTGAGCTACCCAAGCACGACTCATTCTGGAAACATCCCCTAGGCTGTGGCTAAGCCATGTCTCCGCAGTATCATTTCTTCCAGGAGTGCTCATTCTGCAAGGTATGCAGGAGAGCTTCTGCGAAGTTTGGAAGGTAGGAGATGAAGTACTGGCGGAATTAAAGCCGTGAGGATGGGGCGGAGTCATGCTTGGGTAGCTCAGTTGGTAGAGCACTTGCCCGCAAAAGGCAAAGGTTCTGAGTTCGATCTCGGTCCGGCACACATTTTTAATCTGCCAGGAAGTTTCATATCAGCACACACTCCGCTGCAGAGAGAAAATTTCATTCTAGCTTTTTCAGTTTTAGACAAAGACATTTCTTTTTTTGTGCAGCAAAACGTTTGATGATATCTGATGAGGTAATAGATTTTTTCCCAGAAAGGAAAGCATGCCATGTAAAGCTGTAACGGAGAGAAAAAAATGCTAGGACCGAAGGAATGTGTACTGTGTTGCTTGTCTCTTCTGCTGGTTTCATGTATCCTATATTTGATTTTATGTCACACAAAAAAAGCAAGTTATTAGCTATAGGCAGTAAAGAATGCAAATTTTCTGAAGAGTTCTTGTTCTCCTGGGTACAAATTATCCCATCCAATATTGATTGCGAGTTTTTTTTTTTTTCTTTTTTTTTCTGATGCACAGAGCAGTCTGAGTTATAGTGGGAAAGTGGATAATCTCCACGTGACTAGCATTTATGTTTAGTGATTTTGCTGTTTCCATTTCGTTTATTGCTCTCACGCCAAGTGAAAACAAAATGGATTTCTGTGGCTGGGAGCTATCAAGTGAATTAAAATACATTGACATGAGTACGGAAGGCTAAAATATGTTATTAGTTTCAGATTTTATTTTATTTCCACCTTTCTGACAGTCAAGCATTAATCGCTTTGCAGAACAATGAAGTTCTTTTTGTCGATTTGCTAAAGAAATTTGGCTCTTGTTAATCTTTCCGCTGAGGCAGTCAATTTATTTGAAATGAGGTGTTTAATTCCACACTATTGGCTAGTTTCAACTGTTCGATGCATTTCAAAAGTGCAGGTTTTCATCTTTTTGCACGTATGACATTATGCCGTAATGAAGAACCAAACACGAGATAATACAGTACTGGTACTCCAATAAAATTTACATCCAATTCTGGACGTATGAATATGCACTTTAAGCCAAATTACGCGTTTTAGTATGGGTCACGAAATTCCGATGCTCTTGAAGTATCCTCTGATGTCTTGTTTGTTTTATGACAATGTAAGATCTTTTAATGTCTTACACCTACGAACATACACGTTTCTAGCATCCTAGTAGCTGCGCAAGCGCGGTGACGCCTGTTATGTAACTACTGAAACAAACCTATTTCTAACAGGTCACGGGAAAATATTGTGAGTGATTGTTTGAAAAGCGTTACTTTCAAAGTAAATTTCCTTTTATGTAAGATGAACTATGTGCGAGAATGTAGGATGAATTTCTTAAATTACAGAGCGTTTCGCACTCATTTAAAAATCAAGTCTTTGATTACAAACATTTAGAAAAATTTTGAGCCCAGAAGATCAGACATTTATGTCTTTATTAAAAATTTTACTGGCACATTTGTGGGACGTGTCTTAAAGTGTAACACACGCAAAAAAGATCAAAATTAAATGTGAAAGCTTTGCTCCTCTTGCAGCTTATTAATCTTCGAGACCAATATTACATGTGAAGGCTCTGCTTTTCTTGTAGTAACAGTAGGTATATTAATTTAAACCATTAACTTTTTGATTAAAATTCAGTCTTGATCACGCTATATCTGTTTTAATGGGTAACCGGTTTCGGTTTTCTCTATAAAACCATCCTCAGACCCATTGGCTCCCTTGGGTTGGTAGGTGGAGCTCTCCTTGTTGCTGTGCAGTCAACAGTTGACTGCACAGCAACAAGGAGAGCTCCACCTACCAACCCAAGGGAGCCAATGGGTCTGAGGATGGTTTTATAGAGAAAACCGAAACCGGTTACCCATTAAAACAGATATAGCGTGATCAAGACTGAATTTTAATCAAAATATAACAATTAATTGATCACTGTTGTTCCAAAAATGTTTACCAAAATTAAACCATTAACGTTTCCTATTTGTGTGTACGCACTACTTAACAGTGACATTGCTATTGGCTGACTACATCACGTATCCTATGCTCGAATATCTGCTGGCGAGATCAGGTGACATGAGCTATGACTGGGTACAGAAGTACATTTGTAATCTTGATTTCAATGCTTCGGAAAGTGACATGCGGCGTTTGGTGGAATTTAAATTTACACTTTTGTAATACGAAAGTACATGTTTCCAAAACTTTTTTTTTTACTGAGTTTAGTTTTCTAAAAGGCTGAGAAGTACTACACTGGTGTATAAAACCATAAACATTCAAAGGATTGGTAAGTTTTACAGTTCCGAGGAAAAGTATACTATCACTTAAAAAGTGTATTTTCACCCGGGAGAAAGTGTAATTTTAACCAGGAAATCCGGGGAAAATCCAGGATTTTTTTTTTCTTTTCTTGTCCTCGTATACACCCTGAATGAAGACCGAAGATTGTGAGCAAAAGATCTGATACCTATTAGATCCAACGACATACCAAAAACTAAGCACAGATCCAATGCAGTGTATCACACGGAATACAAATCAGTTAATCAAGGGGTTTTTTCTGCCAGCGGACATACAGAGAAACCTGCGCAACACAGACGCCCTACCACCTCAGCTGTGTGGATTACCTAAGGTCCATAAGAACTACATTCCACTACTACCGATTGTTAGCGCTCCTGGCACACTGAAGTATAAACTGGCAAAACACTTGGCCTCTGTGCTCCAACCACATGTGGGGAAGACTGACACATACATAAAGGACTCAGGACATTTCATCGAGAAGCTGAAGAAACTAAAACTTGCACCAAACGACATCCTGGTCAGCTCGGACATTGTTTCTTTGTTTATGAAAGTGCCACTCAGTGATGCTCTGGAGCACATTGGTTCCATTTTCCCGCAAGACATCACAAAGCACTTCCATGCATGTCTCACCACGAGCTATTTCACGTTGAATGGCAATTTCTGTGAATAGCTGGAAGGCGTTGGCATGGGTAATCCTCTTAGTCCAGTGGTGGCCAACTTCTTCATGGAACATTTCGAAGCACTGGCACTGGACTCAGCTACTTGTAAACCTAAGGTGTGGTACACATACGTCGATGATACTTCGTTGTGTGGAGTCATGGTGAAGAACTGCTCAGTGACTTCCTAAGACACTTGAACATACCAACCACTTGAACAGCCTCCATGCCAATATAAATATTTCCATAGAAGTAGAAAAGGACAAAAAACTACTGTTTCTAGATGTGCTGGTCACAAGGGATGGCGAAAACCTGGGACGTAGTATGTACTAAAAACTGACACACACGGACTGATACCTGCACAAACTATCAAACCACCACCCAAGCCAGAAAAGAGCCATCCATGATTCATACGCTCATAACGTGAGCAGGACGAATATGGGAGCCGCAGCACCTGAAATGCGAAATGTAACACCAGGAAAGTGTTCTGAGGAGCAATGGGTACTCTACAAATTATATTAGAAGTGTAACGGAGCCAAACACTCGGCGAAGTAAGAAATCGGAAAAAGAAATGTCGGGTATGGCCTTTGTGCCTTACATTTCCAGAGTGACGGACAGAATCGGCCGAATATTGCACAAACACAGTGTACAGACAATTTTCAAACCAACAAGAAAGATCAAACAATGTCTTAGATCGACAATGGATTAAAGGGACCCACTTGTAATGTCAGGAATATACTGCATACCATGCACATGTGGAAAAGTTTATGTCGGAATGACTGGACAATCAGTCAACACCAAGATCAAAGAACATAAGCGACATTGCAGGTTGGGGCCGGTGGAGAAATTCGCTGTGGCAGAGCACGCGCTGAATGAGACCAACCATGTAATAAAATTCACCAACACGGAAGTGCTGGCTGTAGAGAAACACTATCACACCCGCTTGTTCAGAGAAGCTGTAGAAATACATAAACATGGGAATAGCTTTAACAAGAAAGAAGAAAGCCTTAAGGTAAACATACTGCAGCGATGACCATTGCTGGTAGCAAGAGCAGGACTGCACCATAAATGACCGCGGAGAAGCCCTCAGACATTGGCGTGCCAGGTACATATAGTCTGCGTCCACAAGCTTGGCTCCAGTTCACCACCGGCAATGGAGGTGAAGTTTTGACAATGCCAGCCACTCGTGCTGGCAAAACACCAGTAAAATCATCAGACGAACGTCGGCCGAAGAACCTGAGACAGGAGCGTACTATTTTATTGATATCCAAATTAAAAAATTGGTGTTCTAACAATGGAAGTGACATTAATTAAAAAATTTATGTTCAAACAATGTATGTGACACATTCATGGACATGATTTTTTTCCAAATAATATAAATAGAAAAAATGATGATAATATAATTAATTTTCATATTTTTGAAATAACTCAAAATTGTAATTATATTTGAAATTATTGACATTATTGTTATTTCTGTATTTTACCCTAGCTAACAACATGAAAACATTTTTTAAGTAAATGACTTGTTATGTATGCTTTCTGTGACTAAAAAATCAATAAGCAGACATCATCATCTCTGTACTGTGAAATTTGCATCTTGATTTATTTTTATATCTTTGTCCTTCTTTACCTAACATGTTTTTTGGCATGTGTTATTATAAGTAGTAGTCCGGAGTCTGTGCTGTACTGTTGAAAATGTTTTACTGTGAAGTTTTGTTACATTGGGAAATTGAAGCTGTACCATCTCAAGATTTCATATTGCCTGCAACAGCTCATTTTTTGCACTAATTTTAAAGCTAAACCTAAATGTTGTAGTACAGGCAGATATCATTCCAACAAAGATGTCAAAGTACACAAACATAATTTTATAAATAAGTCATCTTCCACTCATATTTGTTCTAAGTGGCACAACAATCATCATACAGACACAAAGAAGGGTTTGCCACTTTTACAGTAAATTTAAACTTGAGATATAAGTAGGGAGGTTTGAAGTTCCATCACATTTTCCATCAGCACTTACTCTCCTTTTCATTATGAATAAGTGTAATAACATTAACAGCAAACCACCATGGCTGCCTGCAAAAGTATTTTACATGATCTCCTTCCTTGTTTTCACTGCAAGGTAACAACGCTTATACTTTGTTCAGAAATGGGGCTGTGCCTGGTCACATCATGAACCTGGTTCCTGCTATTGCCAGGTCTACAGTTCATTTTGTTGAGTAATACCTGCCTGACTTGCGTCCTCAATACTCATACAGGCAGCCTCTTTCCCTGCTGCACAATTAAATTGACATGTAGTGTACAAATGAATTCTACTTTCCTGTTAGTATAACTGCACAATTGTGTGTCAAACACTGAATGACAACAATCAGTCCTTGGCTGTTCAGTCAATAGTACCAGTTGATTTGAGTGTTGCTTTGGCTGGTTACCAGTGTTCATCATGTGGAATACTGGCTCTGTATTAGGGCCTACCCAAAAGTGTTCAACACTTTTGTTCAACTTTTGTTATATTAATCAACATTGTAAATAAGAAGTTTTAAAGTAATGAAATGTATTAATGAAGTTGATGAGCTCTGAAATTCTGTCATGGTGTCACCGGCAGTGCTGCGAAATGGTTTGAGTCTTATCTATCCAACAGTAAACAAATGGTGTCGTTGGAAACAACCTGTGCAGTAAGCAGCCAGTCTTCATCTGACTGGGAATTAATAACATGTGGCATTCCTCAAGGTTCCATTGCTGTTTCTTGTGCACATTAATGACCTCTCATCCGTTACATTGCCAGATGCTAAGTTTGTTTTGTTTGCAGATGATACAAACTTTGCAATAACTAGCAAGTAAAGTACAGATTTAGAAATAGCTGCTAATCAAATTTTCACTGACATTAGTAAGTGGTTTAAAGCTAATTCACTGTCATTAACTTTGAGAAGACCCACTATATGCAGTTCAGAACCTGTAAGAGATTTCCTTCCAGCACGAGTATAACATATCAAGACATGCAGATTGAAGAGGTTGACAGTGTTAAATTTCTGGGAGTACAACTCGGTAAAAAATTCATTTGGGAAGGGCACACCACAGAATTGCTTAAGCACCTAAACAAGTCTGTATTTGCCGTGAGAATGATGTCAGATGTAGGAGATATAAATATAAAAAAACTTGCATACTTTGCTTTCTTTCATTCTATTATGTCATATGGGATCATGTTCTGGAGCAACTCATCAAACTGAGCAAAAATCTAAGGGTGCAAAAGCGTGTGATAAAAATCATTTGTGGTTTAAATTCAAGAACATCTTGTAGAAACCTGTTCAAGGAACTTTTTATTATAACCACTGCTTCTCAGTATATTTATTCCTTAATGAAATTTATTGCAAGTAATATATCTCTGTTTCCAACCAATAGTTCAATATGTAGAGTCAGTACTAAGAATAAGAATAATCTACTTAAAGACCTAACATCACTTACCTTGGTCCAAAAAGGGGTCCAATATTCAGGAACACACATTTTCAATAAATTGCCAGCAACCATTAAAAACTTGGTTTCAGATAGAGCACGGTTGAAACAGAGTTTGAAAGACTTTTTGATAGGCAACTTGTTCTACTCAATAGATGAATATCTTAACAGAGACTGTTAAGCCAGCTGAAGTAAAAATATCTGTTAGATTTCAGTTTTGACAACACTTGGTCACAACATTCAAGATTAGGTATTTTGTGTATGATAAATTTATTAATAGTGCATAGCAGTGTTTCATTCTGACAGCATGTTAATTCTGTAAATATTGGCTGTTCCAGTTTACTGCATTGTATTAACCTATTTCAACTATCTCCTGACAGGGTAGTAAGTATTTATATTCAATGTTTTATGTTTTTATGTTATACTTTCTGACATGTTCCACACCCACACGAATCATCTCATTATTTGGGTCTATTGAATGAAAACTGAATCTAATCTAATCTAGAAAAAATGTGTTACAGTTGTATTTTAAGGTTTATTTCATTTCTCCAATTTGAGCAGTATTAATTAGTGACATGTTTTGCTGGTTATTTTTGTTGATATCAAAAACAATTTCCTCAATTATCAGAATTATTATTATTATTTTTTTTTCTATTTCATATTTTTAATTTCAGTGTCAACCAAACATAATTGGCTGACAAATAAATTTTTGGCTTCATTTTGTGTAACTCTTAAGGTAGAAATGAAGGAAGCTTAGTGTATCAAGCTCCTATAAGAGTGGAGCAGTCTGGATGGTAAGCTTCCTTTTCTCAGAAAATAAGAAGGAACAGATATTAGGATTTTATATGAGGTCAACAATGAGGTCATTAGAGACAGGTGGAAAGATGGAGAATGGAAATATGCTCTCCCTTTCAAAGGAACCATGTGGGCACTCACCTTAATCCATTAAGAGAAATAATACTAAATACAAATCTAGGTGGCTGAATGGGGATTTGAACCACTGTCCTCGCAGTTAACTATTAAGAGTCTCTTATCACTGAGCCACCTCACACGGTAAGCTTGTTGGAATTATTTAATTGTTTACTTATTCATTCAGTCATTCATTCGTTAATCAGGTGTCATGGTGCCATGGGAACCAAAGGCCACGTAATCATGGAATATTCAGAACTTAGTTCTCAAAATGCAGATTAAAATATTCATGGACAAAACAACTTAAAAAAACACAAAGTAAATTGTGAGAGGACATACAACTAAATAACACATTAAAGAGCAAAGTTTTGAACAACTGCAAGGATACTGAATAGGAGAATGCCACAAGTAAAACTTTCAGCTTAGATTTGAATACTGGAGGTTTAAGACTCAATTTTTTAAGTTCTGCTGGACATCTACTGAAGATTAAACTTGCTTAATAGTGCACACCTTTCTGTACAGTGCTTAAGTAATTGTTGTCCAAATGCACATTGGTTTTCTGTTTAGTGTTCAGAGAATGAATGTTGCAGTTTCTCCTGAATAAGTCAATATTGTCTGTAACAAATCACATGATGGTATGTACACTGATGTGCAATACTTTAGGATGAAAGTAACTTTTGTATGATGTGTCATTGTCAAGTAACATAGCTTGATGAAACTTGGACCGTACATGGAAAGAACTGCTAAGTTATAACACAGAAGGCAACCAAAAGAAATATGCAGATGAACAAGAATGACACTTTTATTTGAAGACAGTAATTACACTGAAATCAATGAAATTTATGATGGTCCCCTGGACATTAGAAAAGGTTCTCAACAGTGTGTGTGATCACCATGCAAGCTGTTTGATGTGGGTCCCTTCTTGCCTTTCCACAATGTAGTGATCATCTACTGCTGTAACTGACTGTGGCTGACCACCAACTCTCTCTCAGGCAGCAGTAACTGTGGTTTGGAAAGTTCCCCATGCATGTGGATCATTGCTCTGAGCAGTACCAAACTGCTGGGCTACAGTTTTCTACACTTTTTCCTTCTTTCAGTTTCCCAATTTTTCCCAGTGTGAAGTCATCTGAATGATGTCCCCAGGCCAGAACGAAGACCACCACCACAGTGCATTGTAGCTGCTCATTGATGACACACTATCTTTTTCCTGTTCCTTCAACTGCCTTACGACTCAGGACCAGCCCCTTTTGGCACTACTAGTCATGCTGACCTCGTGCCATGTGATGACAAGCTTTCTGTATGTGACTGGGAGACCTCTAACAACAAGCTCCCATAATCTTGCTCATTTCCACCAAGTAGTTACTGTGTTACGTTTTACAGAGCAGTTTATGTACATAGATGACAAAGTTAGAATTCTGAAACACCTGAACACCTGCCTACAGGAAGTTTGCGAACTACAGCCACAAATCAGTCTGGCTGCCCTTTTGTGGGGTAAGAACATTCTTGGTGAGTGTACAGAGTTGTCCCAAAATATAACATCATTTGAGATAATGAGTAAAAGTAAGCAAAGTAAACAATACTTTGTGTTTCAGTATCAGACACAGTGGATCATTTTCATAATGACAATAGTAGCATTTAGTTTTTGAAAAATACCTTGATTGTTATACTTCCAAGAAAGCCAACCATCTCCCCTCAGTCTTGTGAATTTAAAATGGACAATTTCATTGGCTAACCACCTTGGGACAACAAAGTTTTGCTTTTGCAAGAGTTGCCTGTCAGAAACTGTATGCATATATTTTGTTACAATTAAGTGTTAATCTGTTCTCTGAATGCCACATGCTGATGTTAATGACTATCCTATTAGCTACATCTGTTATATTATGTTATTTGTCTTTCACAGTAAGTATTGTGTCAGTTGCAAACCTCTTCCCTGGTTGTTAACACTGGAGGACAACCTTCTGTTTCCTGTTTTCTAGATACGAAGTGAACCATTATTGAGCTTTTCCCATACTCCCATGATGTTCCAACACTGGCAAAAGCACTGCATGGTCCACATGACCAAATACTTTTGTTAAGGAAAATACCTATTGCCCTCAGTCTCTTGTTTAGTCCTCCTAGTGTCTTACACTCAAAAGAATAAATTGCATTTTCGATGTCAATCTCTTTCCTGAAACCAAACTGTGATTCAATTCTGACAACAAGTTATGTGTACTGAGATGTGCCACAGCTTTCCTGCACACTGCTTTGTCAAAATTGTGTGAAAAACTCTGGTAACAGAGAAACTGCCGTTAACTGTGCACATCCTCACTCTCATCATTTTTATAAAATTGTTTTACTAACAAGTATTTCAGTCAGTTAGGAAACTGACCACTCCTGAAAGACAAATTGCAAAGTTGAACAAATACAGAACTGATATATGGTGCACTGGTCTTCATAATTGTACTTGAAATCTGATCATGGCCATGAGAATCTTCACTCTTTAATAATGTAATTGTTGCTTGTTTTGAGTAGTTGGATGTGATGTAGTTGCATCATAACACCAGTTTCAAGAGTTCTGCGTATTTATCTGCACCAGTAAAATTTTGATTTAACTTGCCAACTGTGGGCAAGAATTGTTCAAAAAAATTTCAGAACTGCTGGATGACAGTAACTTGCTGGTATGATATTTTGGTGCAGGGTCTTCAGGCCATCTTCACCCCTGAATACTGACAAGAAGTGATTGTTAAATATTGTACACGCCTTTGGTGGATAGCTGACAGTTTCATTCTCACATAAGAGAGGTGTGATATGTTGGAGTATCCACATTGTGCTCTAATAGCTATTTCATAATTGACAATATAGTTTTAATTTTGTTCTGAGAGCTCTGGCATTATGGCCAGATGGCCCAATTTATTCTTCGTTGTGAAGAACTGGTGTAGGAAAAATGAGGTAAAAAAAGAATCCTGACTAAACGGTATTAGGTTGGTACATAGGTTTGTAGCATTCGTGTTTTGCATGTTGGCATTCTGGTTTGTGTATTGATTGTCATTTTTTATTTGTAATTCACTGATGCTATTTGAGCTTACATATTGTCATTTGGAGACACTGAGTGGAGCTGTGGACTCTAGAAAATGGTGTGCCAAGTGGAGAAATCGGAAAATTACCGACATATTCTCCTGTTTGAGTTCAATAAAGAGATGACAGCAGTGGAGGCAGCTAGAAACATTTGCGCTGTGTGTGTGTGTGGGGGGGGGGGGGGATGCTGTTGGACAGAGCACAGCAAGAAAATGGTTTCCTCATTTTAAGGAGGATCGTTTTGACTTAAGTGACTCTCTACATTCAGGAATATTTTTGGGGTTTGATGGAGATTGTTTAAATGTATTAATCCACAGCAATCCACGTCAGTGTAATCTAGAACCGGTGATGAACTATGATCGTTCCACCATCATGCAACATTTGTATGCAGTGAGGAAGATTTTACAATGGGGTGTATGGAAATGGCACTCTCTAAGCCTAAATCACAAAAATCAGTGGGTGGCCATATGTGTATCTCCACTAGCTCGTTGTCGACTGATTTATGAACAGCGCTGAGCATTCCTATCCTGTATCATTAATGGTGACAAGAAATGGTATCTTTATGCTAACATAAGGAAAATAAAGGAATGATTGAGCCCAAACAAAGCAGCAACTCTCCATACAAAGACCTGTGTGCATCCACAAATGATAATGTTATGCATGTGGTGGAACAGCAATGGTGTGATGTACTACAAATTCCTTTCCCAACGTGTAACCATTACTGCTGAGATTTATTGTCAACTGCTGAGATGTCTTGCAGGTGCAATACAAGAACAACCACCAGGGAGGCTGCGCGAAGTGATGCTACTCCACACTCTGCTACACTGACAAAAAACGCTATACAGGAGTTGGGTTGGGAAGTCATTCTTCACCCACCTTATTCACCTGTTCTTGTGCTGTCAGATTTTAGCTTTCCAGCTCTCTATCAAACAACCTTCAGGGAACTTCCTTTCCAGATGAAAATCTGCTCTGAACATGGTTTGACAAGTTCTTCGCCTCAAAAGCATAATTATTTCTACAATTGTGCATTCAAAAAGTTACCCCAGCATTGGCAGACTGTTGTAAATAGTGAAAAAGAATACATTATTCATGACTAGGTCTCTGTTATGCGTATCTGTTGTGTTTATTAAACTTACAGAAAAATTATATGAACTTATGCACCAGTCTAATACATATGATACAACATTTTATAAATCTTTGCAGTCAGTTTGCTACCTTTTAAAAAAACATTTGTGCATCATTTCAATAATTTCAGACAGCTCTTAAATATATATTTTGCCACATCTGTCTGGTCTAGCTACCAGAGACTGTGATTGTGTGTGTGTGTGTTGTCTACTTTTGACAAAGGCCTTGTAGGCCGAAAGCTAACTCTGCAACAGTCTTTTTGTTGTGCCTTTGCGACTCAGCATCTCTGATTGTTGGATTGGTAAGAGATATTCATGCTAATAATAATTATGTATCCATGGAGGATCTTATAGTTATGGCAGTATTTACTTAAAATGAACTAAATTGTTTATAACATTTTTGTAATGATAGAGGGAAGAGGTTTGAATCTGTCTGGGATAATGTAAAGTGTTGGGTGCCATGAGTTTCTATTGTGTCCATGGCTTTTCTGGATATGTATCAGTGATTTGCCACTAATCATGACCAATGACTCAAAAATATTTCTCTTTTGAAGGTGACACAAATGTTATTGTCAAAGACATGGAAGGCAATGTAAATTATATATCTGACAGAGTAGTGTGTAACGTCCGCACACGACTTTCAGACAACATATTAACGCTTAACAGCAACAAAATACAATGGACACAGTTCCTGTCATGAAAATCTTGGAAAAGTGAAATTTTACTGTCTCAAGGCGGTCAAACAGTGAGGGTAGGTGGAAGACCTGTACAGAAACTGAACACTGCTATCTTAAATGTACGGATGGCCTCGACTGTCTCTGACACTGAAATGCAAAGGCTGCATTACTTTGCTTACTTTCACTCTTTTACCTTGTATGGTGATTTGTGCTCTCACAATTGCATTCTTAGCTCAGAAAAAGGCAGGCAGATTGATTTTCAGTGTCAGTTCATAACTTTGTGTAGGCTGTTTTTATATGTGTCTTGGAATTCTGATCTGACATCCCTGTACATATATAGCATCAGTTAACAATATTGACACTTTTGGTAGAAACTGCAACATTCATCACTGGAAATTAGACGAAAAAATGATTTGCAGCTGGATAACATTTCCTTAAACATAATACACTATTGAGCCAGTTTCATTTTCAATAGGCTTCCACCAGAACAGAAAAAACTGAGTGAATAAACCCCAGTTATTCGAAGCAGGATTGAAGGGTTTCTTTGTGGCACACTATTTCTATTCTGTTCAGGAGCTCCTCACTGTAGTTGAGACCTTTTCTCTGCGATGTGTTATTAATTCATGTAGTCCCTTAAAAGTTTTTTCATGTTGCATTATTTTGTTTATAAATTTTTTAATGAGCATTCCACAACCTATGTAATGACTCATTCCCTGACCATGTTGCTTTGGTGCTTGTGCTTTCACAGAACGTAATAGATGAGTAAATAAATAAATATAAAAAAGCTAAAGGCAGAGAATTCTGCTGGATATGATCCTGTTCAGTTTACATGTAAACAGTGTACCAACACATGAAAATGAAAATAAGATGATTGTCTGAACATGGCCAGCAATTTTGAGGTACTTGAGAAAAACATTTTAATACCTGTCATTAATCCAGCACAGTAGTTAATGGAAAATGAGCTGATTATTAACCTGAAAAAAAAAAAGAACTATTTATGTGGTTTTCGACAATGAATAAATAAATAAATAAATAGAGGAACACATGGATATACCTGCAGGTGAAAAAGGACTAGAAGAAATAGCTTCAGCTAAATTTTTAGCTATATATGAGGGTTGGAACTTAAATAGCGGCAACTATTTATTCACAACCGATACAAAAGAGTTAAATATTTGCACATGTTACTGTCCTTCAAAGTAGTCACCATCGTTTTGTAGAACCCATTGTCAGCGATGTGGAAGGCGTAGTATACTGTTAGTAGAGCCTGTTCTGTTGAGGGTGTGAATGGAGTGGTCTACTGCCTGTTGAATCTCTGGAACAGTTCTGAAGCGAATGCCACGAAGAGGTTCCTTCATATTCAGAATCAAGTCAAAGTCACAAGGACTTAAGTTCGCAAAGTATGGTGGATGGTACAGTACTTCTCAGTCCCATTGACTGAACAGAGCAGCCACAGCTTGCGCTGTATGCGCCCACGCATTGTTGTGTAAAATGATGGGTGGGTTGCGCAGGAAGTGTTGCCGCTTCTTTTGCAAAGCTGGTCACAGGTGATGCTCCAAAAACGAACAGTAATACTGTGCACTGATGGTCTGCCGTGCAGGAACGTAATGCGTTAGGATAACACCGTCACAGTCATACAGAAGAATCACCATAATTTTAGACCGCTCCATTCGCACCATCAACAGAACAGGGTCTGCTAACGATATACTACGCCTTCCACATCGCTGGCAATGGGTTCTACAAAACGCTCATGACTACTTTGAAAGACAGTAACAGATGCAAACATGTAACTCTTTTGTTACCACTATTTAAGTTCCAATGCTCATATATTGATAAACAGTGAGCTAAACTGGAAATGGCAGATAAACAATAAGTTAGGCATAATAACAATTGTAATGAAACAACTGGCTCAGTATGCACATTAAGACCTCTTGTCCACTGTCATGGACTTTTTGAGCCATATATGTAATATGGAATCACAGTGTGGAGAAACCCTACCATCATAGGAATGAAAAGAATATTGATACCAGTATAAAGAAAAAGCCATGTTGAAAAAAGAGCGAAGAGACCCTTGTAAAAGTTGTTTCAAGGACTGTAATATTTTAACATTTCCTTTGCTATGTATACCGTATTTACTCGAATCTAAGCCGCACTTTTTTCCGGTTTTTGTAATCCAAAAAACCGCCTGCGGCTTAGAATCGAGTGCAAAGAAAGCGGAAGTTCTGAAAAATGTTGGTAGGTGCCACTACAACTAACTTCTGCTGTCGAATATATGTAGCGCTACACAGGTATGCTTTGTAGGCACAAAGATAAATACTGGCGCTAAAACCTCTGCATCAGTAAATAAATTTAAAAAAAAGAAAGGTGGAAGACGAGCTTTTTTTTCTCCGCCCCGAGTTTCGACTACTGCATTTTCATACATTCTCCAACGAAGTAAATACAAATTCCGTATTGTTCATCTTCGAATGTAGCAGAATTTCAATGTACTACGAAAATCCGACTAGCAAGACTGTTTAGGATGTTTGTGAAAGTGTCCAACTCTACGTTCTGAATTTTTTCCTACCTTTAAGAAGAGATGGTTGCTAATAGGAACCTGGTGAAATGTGAATCACATGCAGTATTCTCTTCACCATAAGAATAATACGAATATAAACATTTTGCCATGTATTCTTTCGCGTTTGCTGCTATCTCATTTAAATCCTGCCTAATAAACTACGAAATAGAGTGAGACAACAGCAAACGCGGAAGAATATACGTATCGTGTCATGTTTATATTCGTATTATTCTTATGCCTATTAGTGATACAGTCAGAAATGAAGCACGGCAACTGACTAGACTTTTAAATCTAAGATGACTCTAATTTCTGTGCAGAATTTGATGTACTAAAGAAGCGGCCGCAAAGATTTTCAAACGGAGAAAAATTTTCGCCTAACTCTCGTTCAGAACATGTTCTGTCATACGCAGTCTATTATTTCAGTGTAAGTAACAACAAATAGCAGTCTCTTGCCATTGTTTCGCTAATGAGACGATCTGCCCCCCCCCCTCTCTCTTTTTTTAAAAAAAGCGGCGGTAGCGCGCGGCACGGCTTGCTCTTGGCGCACTATCAGAATGCGACAAACAATGCATGAAACAGTACAGTAATGCATTTTCAGCTTAGAGTGACGTGAACACCTATAAAAGAAAACAGCACTTATCAGATCAAAGCAAAATAAGCAATCGATTCAAACCAGAAGGAGCACGTGAAAAAGGAAGGATACTCGTATAAATACGGACGGAGCGCCTGACGCGCAGCAATGGCTACCTGGTAAAGCTTAACTGCTAATCTTACGACTCGAACCAAAGTACTGTCACTGTATCGTCATTCATTCGCCGTAAATTGTGTCTCATATTACAATGGACCAACTTTGTTTCGAAATGGAGGTGCGGCCTAAAACTTTTCTCTCCCCTTGAATTTCGAGTCGCAAATTTCAGGTGCGGCTTAGATTCGGGAAATTTTTTTTTCCTTTATTTCGAGGCTCATTTTTCAGGTGCGGCTTAGATTCGAGTAAATACGGTATTCAAGATCATTTTGACTGCATTATAAGATATCACAAAACTGGAAACTAATGAGACAGTTCATCCGTGCAAAACAAGAAACACACAACAATTGTGGTGCCTTTCATATAGCCTATAGATTTTTTAAAAGGGATCTCAGCACTCCAGTATCGGATTGATGAAAGCAATGCAAAGAGCATCACAACACCTTGAAACTGAGGAAACTTTCCCTGCAACTGTGAAAAATGTGTTATATATATAAAATATTTAATAGGGTAGCAGAGGAGATGAATAGGTAGTGACCTAAAGTTACATGTTCATTCTGTGAATAATAAATTCTATGTACCATATTAAGAGAAAATGAACTAGCATTAGACCCAGATATCGCCTTATACTTATCATGTACTATCAAAGCTAATATTTTATCCAAAAATTATATTGTTTAAACTCTGGTAACGTAAATAATTTTTATTGGGTGACATCATTATTATAAATCATTGTATTTTATATATATTATTATATGTATACATTGTCTAGATTGTAAGAATAATTTTGTGGCCTATGTTACAAGTACATAACTGCACAAAAGGTGATACATGGGACCAATATAAGTAATAATAAAAATCACAATCCGCGAAAATTTGTGTATGTTGCATTTTGTGGAAAGCACACTGTCTGTACCAGGTTGAAAGACTTAAATAAATGCATTAACATTTTTATATTTGGAGAATCGGTCAGAAAATGAGTATTTAAATCCTCACACAAAGTCAACTTCACACGTATTTCTTGAGAACCGAATGTAGCACAGCATCAAAAATGGAAAGTAAAACACTGTGTTCTTAACTGGGGGTCTGTAGAGGTCTATACTGAAATTATTTTCCCTACTGCACAACACAGATATTTGTTCTTCACAATGTTTTAGTACATCAATTCTTTTGAATGAAACTTTACACTAGTCATAAATGGCAAGTCCTCTCTTTCACAATGAACTCCTTGCAGCATATGAGGATATTGGTTCTTAAACCAAAAGATTACATCCATATTCATATTAATAAAAAAGAAAGATAGGAAGATCTGTTTTGCATAATAATATGAGGGCTGTTCAATAAAGAATGATCATAAGTTTTTTGTGGCCATAGCTTCTTGCACTAAAATGTAATCTTATGATAGTCTGTTAGCTTAATATGCAACAAACACGCCGTTGTAGTTTCATTGTTGGGACTCCTGGTTGCTGCCTGTGAGAGGCAGGTGAGGTCAGGCATGTTCAGTATCGCCTACTGCTGCAATGGAGGTAATGTGTGAGGAACAATAAGCAGCTTTGAAATTCTGCTTTCGTCTCAACAAATCTCCAGTTGAGGCCTATATAATGTTACATGAGGCCTATGGAGAGTCTGTTCTTCCCTACAGCTCAGCTCGAAGGTGGTTTAAAATGTTTAAAGAGGGGAGACAATCAGTTACAACGGAAGGTGGACCCGGTGCTCCAGTTACTGCTGTTACAGAAGAAAACATCAACACTGCTGCTGTCATTGTGAGAGAGGATCGACGAATTACCTTAAGATCACTTTCTGAAATACTGAACATTTAATTGTGTGCCACCAACCTGTTGCTGAGAGAAAAATTACACACGACGTGTGTTTGCGCGCGATGGTTTCCAAGACTGTTGATTCCTGAACAAAAGGACATTCGTGTGCAGTTCTGCATGCAGTTAAAGTTGATGTTAGAGGAAGATCCGGAGTTTCTTTCAAATGTAATCACTCGCGATGAAACTTGGTTACATCATTTTGATCCTGAGAGCAAACAGCAAAGCTCACTGTGGAAATCTCATTCATCACCAACCCCCAAAAAAGCAAAAGTGGTTGCTTCTAATGAGAAAGTTATAGTCATCTCATTCTTTGATATTCATGGAATGGTTTATCAGCACGTTGTACCTGCACACACATCAGTAACTGGACAATACTATAGGGATGTTCTGAAAACATTGCAAGTCCATATCAGGCAAAAAACCACATTTCTGTGAAGCAGGCTGGATGCTGCACCACAATAATGCATGGCCGTATATTGCCAATGTTGTTGCTGAATATCTTGCGAAAATCAACATGAAGTGCATCCCTCACCCTCCCTATAGTCCGGATTTAGCCCCATCTGACTTTTTTCTATTACCTGACATGAAGCAATGCCTTCGTAGGAGACATTATCAATCATCAGAAGCATTGGTGAAGGCTGCAGAGGCGATTTTGGACCTCTCAAAAAATGGTTTCCAGCATATTTTTGAAGACTGCCAGAAATGCCGAGTCAATTGCATCACATTTGAGAAGGACCATCAACATTATGAGGATGAGTAAAGGTATGTCACAAAATAAAATAAATAAATAAATAAATAAAAAAAATCATTCTTTATTGAACAGCCCTCATAATAATGGAATATAGTTACCTTCTAGATATCTACCTTCAAAAAAATGTTGTTGGATAATCATCAGACATTTGTGATACAATATGTATTTCCTTTTAAAGTTATTTCATGGGGCACAACACATTTTCTAAAATACCAACCAGTTATATAAACAATTGCAATTTTAGAATCTTCCCACACCCCCGACCCTCATTAAATAAATTGTCATTAATACCCTTGGTTCAGCAGCTGTAGGATCATTTTTGGTTAATTTAAGACATTGCATTTAAAGATGATGATTATTATTTCTTTCTTTTCTCAGACGTTATGTCTGGTCAAAAATGGAAAGTGATGCTGACCTTGATGAAGCGTGACTTCCTTTTAACTGTATGGTATATCTTATATTGCATTTAGGAACTTTCGGGTAATTGAACATGTATCAATAATTACGGATTTCTGTAGTTGTATATATAAGTTTGGATGTAGCTGTATTGCATTGATGTACTGGTGGATATTGTGTGGCATGACTCCTGTAGTTGATAGTATAATTGGTATAATGTCAACTTTATCCTGATGCCACATGTCCTTGACTTCCTCAGACAGTTGGATGTATTTTTCAATTTTTTTCTCCTGTTTTCTTTTGTATATTTGTTGTATTGGGTATGGATATTTCGATTAGTTGTGTTAATTTCTTCTTTTTATTGGCGAGTATGATGTCAGATTTGTTATGTGGTGTTGTTTTATCTGTTATAATGGTTCTGTTCCAGTATAATTTGTATTCATCATTCTCCAGCACATTTTGTGGTGCATACTTGTATGTGGGAACGTGTTGTTTTATAAGTTTATGTTGTAAGGCAAGCTGTTGATGTATTATTTTTGCTACATTGTCATGTCTTCTGGGGTATTCTGTATTTGCTAGTATTGTACATCCGCTTGTGATGTGGACTACTGTTTCTATTTGTTGTTTGCAAAGTCTGCATTTATCTGTTGTGGTATTGGGATCTTTAATAATATGCTTGCTGTAATATCTGGTGTTTATTGTTTGATCCTGTATTGCAATCATGAATCCTTCCATCTCACTGTATATATTGCCTTTTCTTAGCCATGTGTTGGATGTGTCTTGATTCATGTGTGACTGTGTTAGATGATACGGGTGCTTGCCATGTAGTGTTTTCTTTTTCCAATTTACTTTCTTCGTATCTGTTGATGTTATGTGATCTAAAGGGTTGTAGAAGTGGTTATGAAATTGCAGTGGTGTAGCCGATGTATTTATATGAGTGATTGCTTTGTGTATTTTGCTAGTTTCTGCTCGTTCTATAAAGAATTTTCTTAAATTGTCTACCTGTCCATAATGTAGGTTTTTTATATCGATAAATCCCCTTCCTCCTTCCTTTCTGCTTAATGTGAATCTTTCTGTTGCTGAATGTATGTGATGTATTCTATATTTGTGGCATTGTGATCGTGTAAGTGTATTGGGTGCTTCTAGGTCTGTGTTACTCCATTTCACTACTCCAAATGAGTAGGTCAATATTGGTATAGCATAAGTATTTATAGCTTTTGTCTTGTTTCTTGCTGTCAATTCTGTTTTCAGCATTTTTGTTAGTCTTTGTCTATATTTTTCTTTTAGTTGTTCTTTAATATTCGTATTATCTATTCCTATTTTTTGTCTGTATCCTAGATATTTATAGGCATCTGTTTTTTCCATCGCTTCTGTGCAGTCGCTGTGCTTATCCAATATGTAATCTTCTTGTTTAGTGTGTTTTCCCTTGACTATGCTATTTTTCTTACATTTGTCTGTTCCAAAAGCCATATTTATATCATTGCTGAATACTTCTGTTATCTTTAGTAATTGGTTGAGTTGTTGATTTGTTGCTGCCAGTAGTTTTAGATCATCCATGTATAGCAAATGTGTGATTTTGTGTGGGTATGTTCCAGTAATATTGTATCCATAATTAGCATTATTTAGCATGTTGGATAGTGGGTTCAGAGCAAGGCAGAACCAGAAAGGACTTAATGAGTCTCCTTGGTATATTCCACGCTTAATCTGTATTGGCTGTGATGTGATGTTATTTGAATTTTTTGGATATTAAGTGTGGTTTTCCAATTTTTCATTACTATGTTTAGGAACTGTATCAATTTAGGATCTACTTTGTATATTTCCAATACAGGGCTATTACAAATGATTGAAGCGATTTCATAAATTCACTGTAGCTCCATTCATTGACATACGGTCACGACACACTACAGATACGTAGAAAAACTCATAAAGTTTTGTTCGGCTGAAGCCGCACTTCAGGTTTCTGCCGCCAGAGCGCTCGAGAGCGCAGTGAGACAAAATGACGACAGGAACCGAGAAAGCGTATGTCGTGCTTGAAATGCACACACATCAGTCAGTCATAACAGTGCAACGACACTTCAGGACGAAGTTCAACAAAGATCCACCAACTGATAACTCCATTCGGCGATGGTATGCGCAGTTTAAAGCTTCTGGATGCCTCTGTAAGGGGAAATCAACGGGTCGGCCTGCAGTGAGCGAAGAAACGGTTGAACGCGTGCGGGCAAGTTTCACACGTAGCCCGCGGAAGTCGACGAATAAAGCAAGCAGGGAGCTAGACTTACCACAGCCGACGGTTTGGAAAATCTTACGGAAAAGGCTAAAGCAGAAGCCTTACCGTTTACAATTGCTCCAAGCCCTGACACCCGATGACAAAGTCAAACGCTTTGAATTTTCGGCGCGGTTGCAACAGCTCATGGAAGAGGATGCGTTCAGTGCGAAACTTGTTTTCAGTGATGAAGCAACATTTTTTCTTAATGGTGAAGTGAACAGACACAATGTGCGAATCTGGGCGGTAGAGAATCCTTACGCATTTGTGCAGCAAATTCGCAATTCACCAAAAGTTAATGTGTTTTGTGCAATCTCATGGTTTAAAGTTTACGGCCCCTTTTTCTTCTGCGAAAAAAAACGTTACAGGACACGTGTATCTGGACATGCTGGAAAATTGGCTCATGCCACAACTGGAGACCAACAGCGACGACTTCATCTTTCAACAGGATGGTGCTCCACCGCACTTCCATCATGATGTTCGGCATTTCTTAAACAGGAGATTGGAAAACCGATGGATCGGTCGTGGTGGAGATCATGATCAGCAATTCGTGTCATGGCCTCCACGCTCTCCCGACTTAACCCCATGCGATTTCTTTCTGTGGGGTTATGTGAAAGATTCAGTGTTTAAACCTCCTCTACCAAGAAATGTGCCAGAACTGCGAGCTCGCATCAACGATGCTTTCGAACTCATTGATGGGGACATGCTGCGCCGAGTGTGGGGGAACTTGATTATCGGCTTGATGTCTGCCGAATCACTAAAGGGGCACATATCGAACATTTGTGAATGCCTAAAAAAACTTTTTGAGTTTTTGTATGTGTGTGCAAAGCATTGTGAAAATATCTCAAATAATAAAGTTATTGTAGAGCTGTGAAATCGCTTCAATCATTTGTAATAACCCTGTATTTGTAGTAACCATGAGTGGGGTACACTATCAAAAGCTTCTTGGTAATCAATGTATGCATAGTGTAGCGACCTTTGTTTAGTTTTAGCTTGATATTTCACCTCTGCATCTATTATCAGTTGCTCTTTACATCCTCGTGCTCCTTTGCAACAGCCTTTTTGTTCTTCATTTATAATTTTGTTCTGTGTTGTATGTGTCATTAATTTCTGTGTAACGACTGAAGTTAATATTTTGTATATTGTTGGTAGGCATGTTATGGGGCGATATTTTACTGGGTTTGCTGTGTCTGCTTGATCTTTAGGTTTCACATAAGTTATTCCTTGTGTAAGTGTATCAGGGACTGTGTATGGGTCTGCAATGTAATTGTTAAATAATTTAGTTAGATGTGAATGTGTTGAGGTGAACTTCTTTAGCCAGAAATTTGCTATTTTATCTTTTCCAGGGGCTTTCCAATTGTGAGTAGAATTAATTGCTTGGGTGACTTCATGTTGCAAAATTATCACTTCAGGCATTTGTCGTATCATCTTGTATGTGTCTGTTTCTGCTTGTATCCACTGTGCATGCCTGTTATGTTGTACCGGGTTTGACCATATGTTGCTCCAGAAGTGTTCCATGTCTGTTATGTTTGGTGGATTGTCTATTTTAATGTGTGTGTTATCTATTGTCTGGTAAAATTTCTTTTGGTTTGTGTTGAATGTTTGGTTTTGTTTCCTTCTATTTTCACTTTTTTTGTATCTTCTAAGTCGTTTGGCCAATGCTTGTAATTTCTGCTTCTTTTCATCTAATTGCTCTATCGCTTCTTGTTGTGAGATTTTACCTAACCTTTTTCGTTTTTTTTCTGGCATTTCATTTCTTATAAATTGTGTTAGCTGTCCGATGTCTTTTCTCAGTTTTTCTATTCTGATCTGTAGCCTGTGTTGCCATGCTGGTTTTGTGGGTTTCTTCTGTGTGTTGGTTGGTTCTGATCTCTGCCTAGTGTGTATATTTAGTGTAGTGAATGCTCCTATATAAACCAGTAGTTGTAACCGTCGTGCTTCTGTAGCTCAGATGGTAGAGCACTTGCCCGCGAAAGGCAAAGGTCCCGAGTTCGAGTGTCGGTCGGGAACACAGTTTTAATCTGCCTGGAAGTTTCAACTCTTCCATAGTTGTGTTTTCATTTATTTTGTTGTGTGTGATTGTGTTGATAGTTTTTATTGTTGTTTCGACTTGTGGGTTATTTGGCGGTCTATGCAAGAATGGTCTAATGTCTGTATTTGTGTCTTTGTATTCTATATATGTCAGCTGAAATTTTTCTTCTATATCTAACATGTGTGTCACTTCGTGTTCTATTTGTGCTTGTTCTGGTGGCTGTCTTAAGATTTCGTTTTCCTCTGATTGTTTAATTGATGTGTGTTGTTCTTTGTTTGTTTGCTCTGGGATGTTTGAGTCCATTACTGTATTTTCTTCTTCTTCTGATTGCACATTATTTTGTTCCAGTATTTGTTGTACTTGTTGTTTGATGTTTTCTAATTCTGACTGGGGTATCCTGTTATTTTTGATTATTACATGGATCTGATCAGCTAGTCGTTGCTCTGTTAAAAATTTTAATTCTGGGTATCTGGTAATAAATGTTGTGTATACTTGTGATCTGTATCCAGTTGTGTTGATTCCTAGGTTTGTTGCTTGGTAATAACAGAACATGAGGTGTCGATTAACTTCATCTGACCATCTCATCCTCTGTCTTTGTTTTCCTTCTAGGGTGGTTGCAGGAAGCATATCCTTCAAAACACCTCTATTTGGATTTAAATCATTTTCCAGTTGGCTAGCAGTGTCGTTACCATTGTGGGCGGGCATAGGGTTTAAGCGTCGTCCCCGACCATGACAGCGCTTGTCCGAGGCTTCATTAGTTCTGTCCTGAAGCAACTAATCACACTAAAAGGGGGGTTAGCCCTATTAGTGGTTTGTTCTTTTCGTCCCCTTTTACGACTGGCAGAACATACCGGTGGCCTATTCTTTTCCCGGGCCTCCACGGGAATTATTATTATTATTATTATTATTATATAAGCGTCTTATGAACTAAACTTAGCCGTTATTCTTCAAGATTAGGATTGTGTCATAGACACATAGTGAAGGTACAAGCAGTATATAGTTTTTAGTAGATACAAGTGTATTGAAGTAAAGGCAAACATTCAATAGGGAACAAAGGAAATAAGGAGGTCCTGCTATTACACTGTGTTCATGTAAGAGATGTGGGCTAGTTGTTGCAGAAAGAATTGGGAAACAAGTACAGGGTCGCAAATGTTTTCAACCAGCTCCACGTCTTAGCCAAGTGACAGAGGATACAGGTTCTTTGTACAAGGATTGAAATGAAGATTGTGTGATAATGGGTAGATAGGAAACAGTATTGAGAGGTATCAGCCCTATGTTATTGAGTGTAGCCCGATAAAGATAGCTTTGGAAATGAACCAAGGAAACATTGAATATGTTCCTGTAAAAATCAGTTGTGATTAGCCCCTGTTAAAGATCTTTGAAAATCAGGTAAATATGGAGTTGGATTGATTGCTACTGTCAGTTGCAAAGTTCAAAATAGATTTGGGTTCTGTTGATGATATCGACAGGTGAAGTTTTACAGGAGGTTTTACGAGACAAGCCTATGTCTTGATAGGAATGGGAAAAGGAAATTGGCTGGGTAGAAAACAAAATCTACAAAGGAAGGAGTGGGGGCCCACTGCTACTTGGGGAAGTATCTACCTCCAGGTCCAAGGGCATAATCTTTTTTTTGATGTTAAATTTAGATTCCAGTCTTTCAGTATTAAGTAAATGTTACTGAAAAAGCTGAGCCTGAAATGTTCATTTTGTTGTGGTGTGGCTGAGAGTAGGTCTTTGGTGAAATGATGTGGTAATATCAACCTACTCCTAGTTTGAAAGATGGGAAAGCTGTTCTTATTCAGGAATTTGTAATATAATTTTAATTAGGTTTACACTTCCCGTTTAAAGAACCTATACAATATTAAAAATTATATCAATTTATACTGAATTTCCAATTAGATACTGTGGTATCCTGCAGATTATTCTTCATGTTATCCACTTTTTGTGGGAAACACTGTGTGAAAATTTATACTTTAATAAATTTATTTAGGTAACTTTGTATCCATATTTTCTACTAGTAACAGTAGTGTTCAATACGACAAAGAAGTGTGGCCATTTAGAATTTGACAGAATGTGTACACATGACAACCTGCATACCAAGGGGCCCACATCAATTTTGACATCATAAAGAGACATGTCACTTGATATAGACATAAGTAATGCTGCTGCAATACTGTCCAAATACTGGCCTAGCAGTTAAATATTTTTACATGATGTACAGCAAGATTCCTTTTAGCAAACTTTGTATCTCTTGTTTAATTTTGAAATGTTAAAAACCAGAGAATTATAAAATTGGCTGTATGGTGGCTGTCTAGGCAAATTCCGAAATTGGATTAAAGTACTAGGTTATTCAATTCTAAAATTCTGTTTTTAACATTTCATTGTATTCCCTAAAGGCTAGAGCAGGCTGTTTGAGATCAGACTTATTGTAGAATCCAGTTCTCAGCCAAATACCAGGGTAGATGATAGTGGGAAAATGGGGATGTTCATTGGTGATGTTTGGAAAGGGATAACGAGAACTTGCATATGCCTTACAACTAAGGGAACACTCCCCAAAACCTGGATTGTAACTGGGGCGGGGGAGATTGGAGTTTGTTTTAATTTATTTCAAGAACATAGACAATTAGTATCCCGTTTATAACTGATATGCCCTATCCCTTCTTTAACAATGACTGGTCTTGTCCTCTGTAATCTTGTTGCTTTCATGAGATCTTATTTGATGTTTATTTTGTACATCACATTTGGGCAATTTCCTTACAGCTGCCCTCGAATGGGTGTCTGCCAGCAAAAACCTGTAGCGAACAGGATTTGCAACAAGTACTGTAATCAAGACTATGGCTGTAACATTAGTGGTGCATGAAAGTGAGTTCTTGACACTGAGAGATTACTGAGAAATTCACAGAAGCAGTGGCATAATTAACACCAAAGTCATTTCTGGCACCATGACATTAGGATGCAGTAGCGCCACCAGTTGTAGAACAGTTATTTATTGTTTTGACAATAAGTGTACAGCCAAAATGGACACGATGGATGTGTTGCCAAGATCAAAACTGATGTGAAATTGGCAGTAGTTACTCCAGAAATGGTCCATAACCACGAAACCTTCAGGTCCAAAATTAAACAGTGGAAGGTCCAGGCTGGAATAACAATGATGTTATGAGAAGGATAGACTGGTACTCATCACATGGAGGAGGCATTGAGTTGCAGAGAGGCATAATGAAAAAGACTGCTAAACATTTAACCTTTTGGGCAAAATAGTTCTTTGTAAGTAGAAAACACACTCATTTATGCAAGCACAAAACAAACACACACACACACACACACACACACACACACACACACACACACACGGCCACTGTCTCCAGCTACTATTGCCTGAATATGCAAAGACAGTGGCTGTGTGTGTGATTTGTGCTTGTGTAAATGTGTGTTTGTGTTTTTTCTATTTTTGAAGAAGCACTTTTTTGTCCAGAAGAACTTTTTTGTCCAGAAGCTTAAACGTACAGTTCCAAAATTCACACATGGTAAGTTGACCAACAGGAAAAGCAAAAGAAGATTTGAACAATGTGGTCTGAGGAGAAGAAGGAAGCCCACAGGAAGAGAATGCAAAAAATATATATGGACACAAAGGAAGTACTTTGTGTACTCCAATTGGGCATATTCACTAATATTAATAATAATAATAGTGGTAGTAGTAGTAGTAGTAGTAGTAGTAGTAGTAGAAGGCAATAGCAGCAGCAGAGTTACTGTCAGCTACACCTCAGCAAAACTAATGCAAAAATTTACCCTGCACTACACTAGGCCTGGGATGATTTAGTAAGACCTATGTAAGTCATCAATCAGTCAGCTAGAAATCTTCATGAAAGAACCTTTCTGCCAAGAATACAGGTTTGAATATCACTTTTATGTTACGTACAGAGTCTACTGTGGACATTACTAGTGGAGTGGACCAGGTGATGTGATAGCACTCACAGGACATTACCAATGAGATAAGGCTTGTCACATGTCACATTTTAGTAGCAGTCGAGCCTCTCCTCCCAAGTTGAACTTCAGCAGATCAGAGGGAGAACATCTCGGTGCTTTGTGGAGGGATGAAGATATTTATATAATTCTCAAGTGTCTGGCCGGGTCATGTAACTCCTCTACAATATTTTGGCAATCAGACATGTTGCCATCTTCAGGTGGTCCCTGATTAATACTGTGCTGCTCCTCTCTGCTTCCTATATGTGCTGGCTTTTTTACGCTCCACCACCTCGCTGTGCTCGCTTTTCACGATAGTGCGGACACTGCCAACCTGAGCACGAACTGAGACACTGCTTCCCCCACCATCCGTCATGTCAGCCACAAGCAAAGCAAGTTGGGGGAGGGGGTAATGGCTAGCATATTGAGGATGCTGAGGGTAGGAGTGCAGCTTTCATCAGGGACCACCTGATAATGGCAACGTGTCTGTTTGCCAAAACATTGTAGAGGAATTATGATGTGATCCCGCTGGACACTCAAGTTTTCTATAAATTAGAATAACACCAGGAAAACCTCTGATTAGATGAAGATTTAATTGTTTCAGCCAGCTGAGGGGAAAAATGTCATTGTCTTCCTTAATGTTGCAGAGTATTGCAGCAAAATGTAATTGCTGTTGGAGAACAATGCATACAGGTGTCCAAAACATGATCCAACTCTGTCATACAGGAGAAAAACAGCTGAGGAGTTTCAGTTGCTGCTGACAACGTGAACAGAGGTTAATGTTGAAAGCTGCTGCTTTGACTCATTTGACATGGCGTGAACACTGAGAAAATTTGATATGAAAACTTATCTTGTTTTTAACAATATTATGAGAAGTAAAGTTGCTACTCACCATGTAGCTGAGACACAGTGTGGTTTCAGTTGCCTGAGACTGCAGTCGTGTGAGTGAGTTGCGTTTGCATGCATGTGTGTGCGTGCGCATGTGTGCCTATTGTTGACAAAGGCCATTGGCCGAAAACTTTAAGTGTGAAAATCTTTTTGTTGTGCCTACCGCATCTCCGCTATATGGTGAGTAGCAACTTTCCTTCTAATAATATTGTTACATTCCATCGTGGATATTCCATTGTTTGATTTTTATCTTGTTTTTATTTATATTTGCGATATAGTTTTCAGAAAACTATTTGAAACTGTAAGTATTTTTCGATGAACTCTAAATTTGGTATCCCTTATTAATTTACTGTATTGATTTGTTTTTCTCTTAGAAGTCAGAATCATCCTGGATTTTGTCTGCCTGTCAGTATTTGTATGCTAATTTGTTAACTTTTTATTCTTGTGTTCAGTGGGGCATGCTAGATTTAAATAACAACTTACTGCTGAACATAAATCTTCCCATCTGTTCTCTATGTTCTCACATGAGTCAATTGCTCTCCAGCCTTCTAACTTCAGTGAGGTGTGTAGCTCTTTTAAATTTTCTGGTTATGTTTGCCTAAACTTCACGAATATTTTTTGCAAGCTCATCTTTCTATGCTTTATTTTTAACTTGCGCATATTGCCTACTCTGAGGCACATTAATTCTTATGAGGCTTTGTACTGCAAATATCAGATTGTAAGAATTGATTAAACTACAAATGGTTTTTATATGACAATTGTCTTTCAGTGTACATATATTTAGATCACCTGCCACTACGTATCAGAATATCTTGATTATTTAACGTAAAATTACTCCTAATTCCTTTTGTAAACTATTTATATTAGAGAGAGTGATCAGTATAGTGTTAGTTTAGTCCTTTACTCTCCCTGAAATATTATTTTTATTTCTGCTGCTTCAGGAAACCTCTCTGATTAGTTTTCCACTCTCCTTTGGGAGGACTATGTTAGTCATTTCTAGTTCTGTAGGCAATTCATTCATGATGAAGTATTAGATAGTGTACTGCCCATTACTAATTCTTTCCCTTCTAATTTTGCTGATGCATGTTGAACATTTCAGTTCTTGTAAAGAAGTGAAAGGAAAGTTTAGAATTAAAGGAAAATCTGATAGGGAAGAGGAGCAGTTATAAACTTAAGATTGCTGTACTACTTACTTTGATATTAACTAAACTTTAAGGAAACTACTGAACAGAACAGACAAGTATTGAATTTTTCATAATAAAAGATACGTACATTTGAAGAGAAATATAAATAAATGAAAAAAAATAATTTGAATTAAGTACAGTGACATGTAGTATTAGTGGAACCAGTTCAGTTTTTATATGCATGCATATTGTCTGTTCTTCTGGACTTGTCCAAATGAACAGACACTGCATATTCATATCATTAATTTGCCTCCATGAGTAATGAACCCACTGCTTTCAGTGTGGATGCATAACATGTTCGACCTCCTGTGGGAACCTCAAAGCAGTGAGCATGAAGGACACAGACTGGGGCTATGGGTGGGTGGCATAGGTGGTAATTTGAGGCGACTGGCAAGCAAGCTGAGATAGTCTGCGCAATTGCAATAAACACTATGTCGGGTGGCGCAGTGGTTAACACAACTGCATAGTAAGCAGGAGATCCCAGGTTCAAGTCTCATCGCTGCTGATTCCACATGAAGTGCCAATGCAGCTGACGTCAATAGTTTCTTCCCTTCCCTTTCCTTCCCACTTCCCCCCTTCCCCCTCCTCCCCCTCCCCCCCTCCCCCTCCTCCCACCCTCCCCACCTTCATTTTAAATAAAACAATTTAGTTATGTTGAACACTAATGACAGTACTTGGTTGGTTGGTTGGTTTGGGGAAGGAGACCAGACAGCGTGGTCATCGGTCTCATCGGATTATGGAAGGACGGGGAAGGAAGTCGGCCGTGCCCTTTCAGAGGAACCATCCCGGCATTTGCCTGGAGTGATTTAGGGAAATCACGGAAAACCTAAATCAGGATGGCCGGACTCGGGATTGAACCGTCGTCCTCCCGAATGCGAGTCCAGTGTCTAACCACTGCGCCACCTCGCTCGGTAATGACAGTACTAGTTTGAGTCTGGTTAGTGGCATATTCAGATATTCTAATGATTGTAAAAAGCAGAAATTTGCGTTTGAGACCTTGCCTAGCACAGATTTTCAGTTATGACAACATATTTTGTATTTGAATGTTTAAATTTAAATAGTTTTGCCTGAATATTTTTGTCTCAGACCACTATATTATCGAGAGAAATCTATACTATCATGTCTACTTGATTCTTAGTTTCAGATTAACTCACAAAATAAAAGGGATGGTGAGGAGAACAGAATGAGTAGAGCCATTCTTGATATTTCACTTACTATAATTGAGGACTGATATAAACGTATTGCTGTGAGCTAAAAATATTCTGGAGGAAAGCAGGCAGGGTGGTAGATTTTAATATATGGTAACTGATGGTGAATAAATTTCAAAGGCTTGTTATTAGTAGTTGCTGTGAATGTAAGGCTGTTATGTGTTGCAGTCCCTTCTGTCAAATACACTGAATAACTGCATCAGAATGCTACCGCAGCAGGATGTAAAAATATCAGAAATTGTTACTGCTACATTTTTTTGATTAACAGGAGTTCAATGCAGTTAGACAGTTGGAAATTGCAATTAATTTTCTAGCTTGAGGAAATAACTCATGGAGCACTAATACATTCACGTGAGTGTTTGAAGAATCTGGTAAGTTACAAGAGATCAGATTCCTGAAAATGTTCTGCCAGAATTGACTAATGTTTGTTAATGATGGAAATTCACTAATGCCATTGTGAGACTGCATGTACTTCAGAACAACACATTTATGAATGAAACCCACAAGCAGTGACTGCCAGTACTTTTCACCCATTGATTCTCTAGTTGATGATTTTCGTGTTCAATGATTTGGAGGTAACCAAGGCTGCAATATCAGTCATCCAATAATTCTAAATCAGAGAAATATGCAGATGTAGGTGCACTCTTTTAGGGGTAGCATAATATGTGGGCAACTCCCAGAATAGTTTCCACAGAAGTATTGCTGATTAGAGAGATATGTGTGATGTGTTGGATCATCATGATTTGCAGAAAAATGATTAGAAACAAACCTTTAAAAAAACATCAAACCAGCCTATGCTTAGAGAACCACTACATCTAAGAAAAGGGAAACCAGCAAGATTAACTGGAAGACTGTAGACTAATGCCTGGTTAAAAATATTATCCATCCTATTAAAAATATTATCCATCCTAACACAGCTTTTTGTATCACAGTTCTTCCAGGAAAAAGAACTAATGGTTGAGTTAGCATAACAGTATTGTGTAGATAGTATTATCTTACTATGCAGAGGCCTAAGCAGAAAACTGTCATGGAGTTGTCATGAGTTTATGTACTGTATTTAATGCATTTATGTTAATTTTCAGCCCAAAAACAATTGTTTGCATCTGACTCACTTGTCTTAGAGAAGACAAAGGATTTAGCAGTTTTTTTATGACGATACAGTTCTTTCTGCACTAGAAGCTCCCTATCACTAAAATGTCTTACTTTTTTTCCAGGCAGAGAATGCACAAAAAACGGTCAAAGAACAGTTGGATTCACAAGAAAAAGAATGGCAACACCGTTTGCAAGAGTTAGAGCAACAACATGCTGTAACTCTTAAAAAAGTGGAGGAGTTAACACAGCAATTGGTGAACCGTACAGGGGCTTTAGAAGGTATGAACACTTGAGCAGTGCTAGTTCTGTTGCAATACTGACTGTATTCAGAACTGTTCCTGTAATACAGCACTCCACAGCTGATGCAGTTACAGGAAATTTGTGTATATTAATGTGTGAGAATAATTTAGGGGTAAAGGTAAGAAGTAACAACTCGCCAAATAGCAGAGACAGTGTTCCATAAAAACATGGGAGAACTGCTGGATATCAATAACTTCCTGCCACGATATTTCGGCACAGAGTCTTCTGGCCATCTTCAGGTGAATGCCACTGTAGTAGTACTGGCGAGTACGCGCTGAGCTCCGCTATTTAAAGCCTTCTGAGGTGACATTGCGCATGCGCTGCTCAGCGCGCGCGTTCATAACGGCTCCGTGCGCTGCGCCTCGCGCCCTCCACTGTGAAAGCCTGGCGTATCGGTGTCAGGTCGATTTCCATCTTTATGCAGATAGCTATGTCGACTACGAAGTTTCTCTGTAACAGGATTCCAAGCAGAGTTCAGCTGATAACCGCTATCTCGATTGATGAGAGTCTCGTTGTCAGACAATCTTATTTCCACAGATTCATTGATAATCGAGCTCCAAAAGTTTGATTTATGGGCCAAAATTTTTGTGTCGTCGTAATTCATGGAATGGTCTGTGGAAATACAATGTTCGGCGCTTGCGGACTTGGTGGGTTGGAGACGGCGAGTATGCCGTTGGTGTTCCACAATGCGTTCCTGCACAGTTCGTGTTGTTTGCCCTATATATGATTTGCCGCATTCACACGGAATTTTGTAAACACCTGGTTTACGCAGGCCCAGGTCATCTTTAACGGATCCCACCAATGATGAAATTTTGGAAGGAGGGCGAAAGATGACTCTCACTTGATACTTTCTCAATATTCTGCCTATCTGTTATAGAGAAACTTCGTAGTCGACATAGTTATCTGCATAAAGATGGAAGTCGACCTGACACCGATACGCCAGGCTTTCACAGTGGAGGGCGCGAGGCGCAGCGCACGGAGCCGTTATGAACGCGCGCGCTGAGCAGCGCATGCGCAATGTCACCTCAGAAGGCTTTAAATAGCGGAGCTCAGCGCGTACTCGCCAGTACTACTACAGTGGCATTCACCTGAAGATGGCCAGAAGTCTCTGCGCCGAAATATTGTGGCAGGAAGTTATTGGTATTCGGCAGTTCTCCCGTGTTTTTATGGAACAATCAGTACGCCGGGAAAGCTTTAAACAGCAGAGACAGTGGGTTGTCAACTTGCACAGGACGAATCCCTTAATGGGCTAGTTACATGCTGGCAGAACTTTCCATACCATATTACTGTGTGAAAATGTATGTGTACATTCCGGTATAGCTCTGGAATGCCTTCAGCAATTTCAACTGAACCAGATATACCCTGCAGCCAGGCAACTAGCGCGAGTTTTGGTGTTCTCGTAAAGATAAGTCATTTTAGATTATAAAACATATAGTTTAGTACTGATTACGTGGGAAATGGGTGTATTAGTGTGCCTTTTAAGTGTACCATTAAAGGTTTCATTTTTCTTTACGTAATACAGCAGAAAACGCGAAAAGATCGTACAGTTGTATTTTCTGTTTACATTTTGCTGCAGCAAATCTATAGAATTCGTTTAGTTGTTCTTTGCTCTCTCCAGCAATTTAACTAGCGTACCTCTTCATTATTTAACTTTATCTGAAAGCTACCTTGAGCAGTTAAACAGAGAACCGACTCGTGGCGATAACATATTAGACCTTCTGGTGACAAACAGACCCGAACTATTTGAAACAGTTAACGCAGAACAGGGAATCAGTGATCATAAAGCGGTTACTGCATCGATGATTTCAGCCGTAAATAGAAATATTAAATAAGGTAGGAAGATTTTTTTTGTTTAGCAAAAGTGACAAAAAGCAGATTTCAGAGTACTTGATGGCTCGACACAAAAGTTTTGTCTCAAGTACAGATAGTGTTGAGGATCAGTGGACAAAGTTCAAAAACATCGTACAATATGCGTTAGATGAGTATATGCCAAGCAAGATCGTAAGAGATGGAAAAGAACCACTGTGGTACAACAACCTAGTTAGAAAACAGCTGCGGAAGCAAAGGGAACTTCACTGCAAACATAAATATGTACAAAGCCTTGCAGACAAACAAAAGTTACGCAAAGCAAAATATAGTGTGAGGAGGGCTATGCGAAGGTGTTCAGTGAATTCGAAAGTAGAGTTCTATGTACTGACTTGGCAGAAAATCCTTAGAAATTTTGGTCTTATGTCAAAGCGGTAGGTGGATCAAAACAAAATGTCCAGACACTCTGTGACCAAAGTGTTACTGAAACAAAGGGTGACAGACTAAAGGCCGAAATATTAAATGTCTTTTTCTCCAAAGCTGTTTCACAGAGGAAGACTTCACTGTAGTTCCTTCTCTAGATTTTTGCACAGGTGACAAAATGGTAGATATCGAAATAGACGACAGAGGGATAGAGAAACAATTAAAATCGCTCAAAAGAGGAAAGGCCGCTGGACCTGATGGGATACCAGTTTGATTTTACACAAAGTACGCGAAGGAACTTGCCCCTTCTTGTAGCGGTGTACCGTAGGTGTCTAGAAGAGCATAGCGTTCCAAAGGATTGGAAAAGGGCACAGGTCATCCCCGTTTTCAAGAAGGGACGTCGAACAGATGTGCAGAACTGTACACCTATATCTCTAATGTCGATCAGTTATAGAATTTTGGAACATGTATTATGTTCAAGTATAATGACTTTTCTGGAGACTAGAAATCTACTCTGTAGGAATCGGCATGGGTTTCAAAAAAGACAATCGTGTGAAACCCAGCTCGCACTATTCGTCCACGAGACTCAGAGGGCAATAGACACGGGTTCCCAGGTAGATGCTATGTTTCTTGACTTCCGCAAGGTGTTCGATACAGTTCCCCACAGTCGTTTAATGAACAAAGTAAGAGCATATGGATTATCAGACTAATTGTGTGATTGGATTGAAGAGTTCTTAGATAACAGAACGCAGTACGTCATTCTCAATGGAGAGAAGTCTTCTGAAGTAAGAGTGATTTCAGGTGTGCCACAGGGGAATGTCGTAGGACCGTTGCTATTCACAATATACATAAATGACCTTGTGGATAACATCGGAAGTTCACTGAGGGTTTTTGCAGATGATGCTGTGGTATATCGAGAGGTTTTAACAATGGAAATTTGTACTGAAATGCAGAAGAATCTGCAGCGGATTGACGCATGGTGCAGGGAATGGCAATTGAATCTCAATGTAGACAAGTGTAATGTGCTGCGAATACATAGAAAGAAAGATCCCTTATCATTTAGCTACAATATAGCAGGTCAGCAACTGGAAGCAGTTAATTCCATAAATTATCTGGGAGTACACATTGGGAGTGATTTAAAATGGAATGATCATATAAAGTTGATCGTCGGTAAAGCAGATGCCAGACTGAGATTCATTGGAAGAATCCTAAGGAAATGCAATCCAAAAACAAAGGAAGTAGGTTACAGTACGCTTTTTCGCCCACTGCTTGAATACTGCTCAGCAGTGTGGGATCCGTACCAGATAGGGTTGATACAAGAGATAGAGAAGATCCAACGGAGAGCAGCATACTTCGTTGCAGGATCGTTTAGTAATCGCAAAAGCGTTACGGAGATGATAGATAAACTCCAGTGGAAGACTCTGCAGGAGAGACGTTCAGTAGCTCGGTACGGGCTTTTGTTGAAGTTTCGAGGACATACCTTCACCGAGGAGTCAAGCAGTGTATTGCTCCCTCCTACATGTATCTCACGAAGAGACCATGAGGATAAAATCAGAGAGATTAGAGCCCACACAGAGGCATACCGACAATCCTTCTTTCCACGAACAATACGAGACTGGAATAGAAGGGAGAACCGATAGAGGTACTCAAGGTACCCTCAGCCACACACCATCAGGTGGCTTGCGGAGTATGGATGTAGATGCAGATGTAGAACTAGTATTTCCAGAAAGTAGCGTAAAGTTTGAGTTGTCGTTTCAGAAACTTTGTACTGTTGTTTTTGCTTACACACATTTGCGTGTAGGCCAATTTGTGGAACCATATTTTCGTGTTTATCTGTAATTTAACTGACTTATTCTTAATAAACTATTACGTTTATCATGAGTGAAAAGTGCTTGACTTGCCGTAGGATAGTTAGGTTGGGTCTTTGGTGTGATGGGTGCTGTGGTTTTTCCATGTGGGTGACTGTAGTGGCGTGGGAATAGGGGAAGTAAATGAGACTCATCAGTGGTTTTGTAGGATTTGTAGTAGAGATAGGAAGATATTAGAACAGGAGGGGAAAATTGTCGCCCTTCAGGCTGAGTTGGACAAGGCCAGGGGAGATCTTGACAGGTTAAAGAGGGAGAAGGGTAAAGAGAGGTGGGAAGTGGCAACAGGAGGAACAGGCCTAGAACTTTGTCTGACAGCTTCATGGTGAATGTGGAAAATAGATTTGACCTGTTGCTTTAGTTAGAGGCTGGTGAGACTCAAGCAGTTGCAGTTGTAGACAGGGCACAACAAACTTTCAGCAGCAAATTGAAAAGTAAGAATGTAGGGAAATCAGTAAAGAGAAAGAAAGTGTTGTTGTTAGGTAGTTCCCATGGAAGAGGTGTTGTCCAACTTTTGCAGGATGAACTAGGATCAGAATACCAGGTCACCAATTTTTTTAAACCTATTGCTGGTCTGGAGCAGGTGACAGAGGATTTAGGATCACTTTGCAAAGATTTCACTAAGGAAGACACCGTGGTTATAGTGGTTGGGGCAGGTAACAGTATTGACAGAGATCCAGGGTACAGTGTAGTGTGTGACCTGGCAAAGATTACATCAGCATCGAAGCATACTAGTGTTGAGTTTGTATCTGTTCTTGGGCGCCATGACCGACCTCAGTTGAACTATTCTGTCGAGAGAGTTAATTTGGAGCTGGTCGGGTGCAGGGTCACACATTGGTGTGGTTCCTGTTGATTCTCTCAATAGGTGGGATTATACTAGCCAAGGCCTTCACCTCAACAGGAAGGGGAAGGCTAAATGGGCTGGGAAATAGCAGGAAAGTTAAAGGGGGGAGGCACTGTCATGAGTGGTAAAATACCAGTGGTTATGGGGTTCAGAAAGACCCCTTTTTAGGGTAGGGAGGACAGAAAGAAACCAAGTTTTAAGAGAGGTTAGAATTGAGCCAAACCTTCAGTTTGAGAAAGAAACAAAAAAAACATAATTCTAGCTTATTACATCAGCAGAAACAGCTATTTGTTAAGAATTTTCAACAGTCATCAGATATTTTAACTCTACCCAATTTTAACTCAGTCAGTGTGAAATGTCAGCTATCTTTACTGCATCAAAATATTCGAGGACTGAGAAATAAAATTAATGAATTAACTATTTGTGCACTTGCATATTTAATTACATAAAACCCTTGCGTATTCTCGTATTTGAGAGGAGTAATATTGCTTATTGATAGCCATAGAGTATAAATTCACAGAGTCATTAGATATTAGCAGTAGGATGGATAGGGTGTGTTGTGCTGTGGGCGGGCGCAGTAGGAACTGGCCGCGGTTCGAGAGCAGCTGAGCGTGTTGTTGGCCACGGTCAGCCGCCTTCAGGCTGCTGCCTCAAGGTGCAGCGACGGCGGAGGATGTGGCGCGTCGCTTGAGACACCCCAGGTGTCGCTTGCTGCGTCCGCTGACTCAGCTGCCGAGGCACCTTCTAGTGTACCCGGCGCGTTGGGGCTGCCCTCACCTCAGGGTGAGTAGTGGATTGCAACACGTTCGCGTTGCTCGAGGCGGAGGGTCAATGTGGAGGCTGGCCGGTTCGCCTCGCCCGTTTGTCCTGTCAGTGGGCAGGTGGCCGCTCCTTCAGCAGGGCCCGAGCAGGCACACGGGGGCAAAGGCTTGCTGGTTATTGGGAGCTCCAACATTAGGCGGGTGATGGAGCCCCTTAGGGAAATAGCGTACAGGGCTGGAAAGAATTCCAACGTGCACTTGATTTGTCTGCCGGGTCGCCTCATCCCAAGATGTGGAGGTGGCCTTGCCTGCGGCTATCGAGCGTACGGGGTGCAGTCGTCTGCAAGTAGTTGCTCATGTCGGCACCAATGATGCCTGTCGCTTGGGTTCTGAGGCGATCCTCAGTTCATACAGGCGGCTGGCGGATTTGGTGAAGACCGCTGGCCTCGCACGCGGGGTGCAAGCAGAGCTCTCTATTTGCAGCATTGTTCCAAATGTGGATCGGGGTCCTTTGGTTTGGAGCCGAGTGGAGGGTCTCAACCAGAGGCTTCGTCGACTCTGTGACTGTCTTGGCTGCAGATTTCTAGACTTGTGCTATTGGGTGGGGAATTGGAGGACGCCCCTAGATAGGTCAGGGGTGCACTACACAAAGGAAGCGGCTACTCGGGTAGCAAAGTACTTGTGGCGTGCACATGGGAGTTTTTTAGGCTAGGCAGTAGTGCGAGGTGTCCTGATGAACGCTCACCAGTCAACGTGCATGCAGGGAAATCAGGATGTGCTCAGTGTAAAGACACTTCAGCTATCAAGATATTAGCAGCAAATTTTCAGAGTGTTCGGAATAAAGTTCCTGAATTTACTGCCCTCCAGGAAGCGTGTGGCGCGCAAATTATTCTCGGGACTGAGACCCGGCTGAACCCTGAGATAGGAAGTTCTGAAATATTTAGTGAGGTTTGGAACGTGTATCGGAAAGACAGATTAGACACCGTAGGAGGTGCTGTCTTCATTGTAGTTGAAAACAATATTGTGTCTACTGAGGTCGAAGTAGAGTGTGATTGAGAAGTTATCTGGACACGTTTAACAGGGCTAGGGGAAATAAAGTTAGTTGTTGGGTGTTATTACCAGCCACCAGGTTCCACCATGACAGTTCTAAAATCATTCAAAGGGTGTCTACATTCTGTATCGCAGAAGTACCCGGATCATGCTATATTAGTCGGAGGCAACTTCAACCTACCTAGTATAGACTGGAATGTCTATGGATTCATTGCAGGTGGTACAGACAAGCGGGTGTGTGAATTACTTTTGAACACATAATCCGAAAACTATCTTGAGAAGCTAAATCGACAGCCAACGCGTAATGGAAATATTTTAGATCTGGTAGCCACCAACAGACCAGACCTCATCGACGGTGTCAGTGTCGAGACAGGGATTAGTGATCATGATGTCATTACAACTATGGTTACGAAAGTTGAAAAGCCAGTCGAGAAGGTTAGGAGAGTGTTCTTACTAGAAAGAGCAGATAAGCAATTCTTAGCATCCCACTTAGTAAATGAATCGACTTCATTTACTTCCGGTACGATGGACGTGGAAGGATTATGGGCAAATTTTAAACACATTGTAAATCACGCATTGGACAAGTACGTGCTGAACAAGTGGGTTACGGCCGGAAAAGACCCACCGTGGTTTCACAACACAATTCGGAGAATGCTCAGGAAGCAAAGGCAGTTGCACTCACAGTACAAGAAAGATCGGGAGAATGAGGACAGGAAAAAGTTAGTAGAGATTCGTACTGCAGTAAAAGAGCGATGCGTGAAGCATTCAACCACTACCACTGTCATACCTTAGCAAAAGATCTTGCTGGACACCCAAGGAATTTCTGGTCTTACGTAAAATTGGTAAGCGGGTCGAAGGCTTCCATCCAGTCACTCACTGATTAGTCTGGCCTGGCAACGGAAGACAGCAAAGCGAAAGCTGAAATTTTAAATTTAGCATTTGAGAAATCTTTCACGCAGGAGTATCATGCAAACATACTGCCGTTTGAGTCTCATGCAGATTCCCGTTTGGAGGACATAGTGACAGACAACCCTGGGGTTGTGAAGCAGCTGAATGGGTTGAAAATAAATAAATCGCCAGGTCCTGATGGGATTCCAATTCGGTTTTACAGAGAGTACTCTACTGCATTGGCTCCTTACTTAGCTTGCATTTATCGCGAATCTCTTGCCCAACATAAAGTCCTGAGCGACTGGAAAAAAGTGCAGGTGACACCTGTATATAAGAAGGGTAGAAGGATGGATCCTCAAAATTACAGACCAATATCCTTAACATCAGTTTGTTGCAGGATTCTCGAACATATTCTCAGTTCGAATATAATGAATTTCCTTGTGACAGAAAAGTTGCTGTCCATGCATCAGCACGGCTTTAGAAAGCATCGCTCTTGCAAAATGCAACTTGCCCTTTTTTCACATGATATCTTGCAAACCATGAATGAAGGGTATCAGACGGATGCCATATTCCTTGACATCCAGAAAGCGTTTGACTCGGTGCCCCACTGCAGACTCCTAACTAAGGTACGAGCATATGGGATTGGCTCCCAAGTATGTGAGTGGCTCGAAGACTTCTTAAGTAATAGAACCCAGTACATTGTCCTCGATGGTGAGTGTTCATTGGAGGTGAGGGTATCATCTGGAGTGCCCCAGGGAAGTGTGGTAGGTCTGCTGTTGTTTTCTATCTACATAAATGATCTTTTGGATAGGGCGGATAGCAATGTGTGGCTGTTTGCTGATGATGCTGTGTTGTACGGGAAGGTGTCGTCGTTGAGTGACTGTAGGAGGATACAAGATAACTTGGACAGGATTTGTGGTTGGTGTAAAGAATGGCAGCTAACTCTAAATATAGATAAATGTAAATTAATGCAGATGGATAGGAAAAAGGAACCCGCAGTGTTTGAATACTCCATTAGTAGTGTAGCACTTGACACAGTCACGACGATTAAATATTTGGGCGTAACATTGCAAAGCGATATGAAGTGGGACAAGCATGTAATGGCAGTTGTGGGAAAGGCAGATAGTCGTCTTCGGTTCATTGGTAGAATTTTGGGAAGATGTGGTTCATCTGTAAAGGAGACCGCTTATAAAACACTAATACGACCTATTCTTGAGTACTGCTCGAGTGTTTGGGATCCCTATCAGGTTGGATTGAGGTAGGTCATAGAAGCAATTCAGAGGCGGGCTGCTAGATTTGTTACTGGTAGGTTTGATCATCACGCGAGTGTTACGAAAATGCTTCAGGAACTCGGGTGGGAGTCTCTAGAGGAAAGGAGGCGTTCTTTTTGTGAATCGCTACTGAGGAAATTTAGAGAACCAGCATTTGAGGCTGACTGCAGTACAATTTTACTGCCGCCAACTTACATTTTGCGGAAAGACCACAAAGATAAGATAAGAGAGATTAGGGCTCGTACACAGGCATATAGGCAGTCATTTTTTCCTCGTTCTGTTTGGGAGTGGAACAGGGAGAGAAGGTGCTAGTTGTGGTACGAGGTACCCTCCGCCACGCACCGTATGGTGGATTGCGGAGTATGTATGTAGATGTAGATGTAGATGTATCTGCATAGATGAATTAGAGTCTTCAAACCCAGCTGACATAATCTGCCTCTCTGAACATCATGTGCCCACTGGTATAGAACTTTTAAGTGTTACAGGGCTTAGGTTAGCATCTCACTTTTGTAGATCAGAAATGGAGAAAGGAGGAGTTGCCACATTCATCAGGAACTGTCATAAATTTAAGAACATAGACATTCATAAATTTTGCCCAGAACAGCATATGGAAGCATGTGCAACAGAAGTAGAATTTCACAAAAAAATTTTCATAATATTAAGTGTGTATCGAGCACCTGCAGGTAACTTTAATGTGTTTGTAAACCATCTTGAAGCTGTACTGGCCCATTTAACAACCAAAAACAAAGAAATAGTGGTTGCTGGTGACTTCAATGTAGATTTCCTTAAAGACTCTCCCAATAAGAACTTATTTGAGTTAGTAACACTATCATTCAATTTAATTCCCACTGTAAAGTTCCCCACTAGTGTAGCCAATTGCTCACAAACAGCCATTGATAATATCTTTATAGAAAAGTCCAATGAACAAAATTATATTACAAAACCAATAGTCAATGGCCTCTCAGACCATGAGATGCAGTTCCTTCTGTTAAATGTTAATACTAAACAGGATATAAAATCTGTTAAATCTGAGCTCAAGAGGGTAATCAATAAGCCAAAAATTGATTATTTTAGGACACTCCTCAGAGACATTAACTGGACTGATGTTTACAGTGCTCATGGCATGAATGAAAAATATAACACTTTTGCTAATAGAGTGCTTACCTTATTCGAACACTGTTTTCCCCCAAAACTTACCAACATTAGAGCAAAGTCTACAAAGAAGCCATGGATTACTCAAGGAATAGGGGTATCTTTTAAAACAAAAAGAAAACTGTATCTGTCAATCTGAAACAATTCCGATGTCGATGCTGTAGCACGTTACAAGAAATACTGCAAAATATTAAAGACTGTAATACAGACATCAAAGCAAATATATTACAAGGAAAAGATAGTAGACATGAAGAGGAACAAATAGCATTAAGAGTAAATGATACATTGGTGGCAGATGTGTATAGTGTTGCAGAAGTTTTTAACAAACATTTTATAACTGTTACTGAAAAGATGGGGTTGTCAGGTTCGGTAGATGCTGCTATGGAATACCTCAGACCAGACATTTCAAGAAACTTCCATAATATGAATTTGACCCTCACTACCCCAGCAGAAATAATGTCCATCATAAAATCTTCAAAATCAAAAACATCTAGTGGGTATGATGGAATATCAACAAAGTTAATTAAAGAATGTGATTCTGAGCTAAGTAACATATTAAGCTATCTGTGTAACCAGTTGTTTATCAGTGGAATATTTCCTGAATGGTTGAAATATGCTGAAATTAAGCCACTGTTTAAGAAGGGAGATAAAGAAATAGCATCAAATGTCCGTTCAATTTCACTGTTGCCACCGTTCTCAACAATTTTAGAAAAAGTAATGTACAGTCGGCTTTATAACCATCTTATCTCAAATAACATACTGTCAAAGTCACAGTTTGGATTTCTAAAGGGTTCGGTTATTGAGAAGGCTATCTACACTTACAGTGAAAATGTGCTTCATTCATTAGACAAAAAATTGCAGGCAACTGGTATATTTTGTGATCTGTCAAAGGCATTTGACTGTGTAATCACAATATTCTTTTAAATAAATTAGAATATTATAGTGTAACAGGAAATGCTGCAAAATGGTTCAAATCTTATATCTCTGGCAGGAAACAAAGGGTGTTATTAGGAAGGAGACATGTATCAAGCTATCAGGCATCATCCAACCTGGAACTACTTACATGTGAGGTCCCACAAGGTTACATTTTGGGGCCCTTACTTTTTCTTGTGTATATCAGTGACCTTTCATCAGTAACATTACCAGATGCCAAGTTCGTTTTGTTTGCCGATTATACAAACATTGCAATAAATAGCAAATCAAGTGTAGTCTTAGAAATATCAGCTAATAAAATATTTGTGAATGTTAATCACTGGTTTCTAGCCAATTCTTTGTCACTAAAAATTGAAAAAACACACTACATGCAGTTCAGAACTTGTAAGGAGTGTCCCACGAGTATATGCGTAACATACAATGACAACCAGATAGAAGAAGTGGACAGTGTTAAATTCTTGGGATTACAGTTGATAATAAATTCAACTGGGAGGAGCACACCACAGAACTGCTGAAACGTCTTAACAAATCTCTATTTGCAATGCGAGTTGTGTCAGACATAGGGGATATAAAAATGAAAAAGCTGGCATACTATGCTGACTTCCATTCCATAATGTCATATGGGGTTATTTTTTCGGGTAATTCGTCAAGTCAAGCTAAAGTTTTCCGGGCACAAAAAGGTGCAGTAAGAGTTATATGTGGTGTGAACTCAAGAACATCCTACAGAAGCCTGTTTAAGGAACTAGGGATACTAACTACTGCTTCCCAATATATTTATTCCTTAATGAAATTTGTCATTAAAAATATATCACTTTTTCAAACCAACAGCTAAATTTGTGGAATCAATACTAGAAATAAGAATAATCTACACAAGGATTTGAAGTCACCTAGTCTTGTACAAAAAGGTGTGCATTATTCAGGAACACACCTTTTCAATAACTTGCCAGCAGCCATAAAAAGTTTAACAACCAATGAAAATCAGTTTAAGAGAAGCCTAAAGGATTTATTGGTGGCCAGCTCTTTCTACTCCATTGATGAATTACTCAGTAAAACCAACTAATATAAAAGGGGGAAACATTCCACGGGTCTTTCCGCCGTCTACCTAACCTTCGTAACCTCTTGGTTCATCCCTATGAAATCCCCAAACCACTTTCCCTACCCTCTGGCTCCTACCCTTGTAACCACCCCTGGTGTAAGACCTGTCCCATGCACCCTCCCACCACCACTTACTCCAGTCCTGTAACGTAGAAGGTGTACACGATCAAAGGCAGAGCCACATGTGAAAGCACCCATGTGATTTACCAACTGACATGCCTACACTGTGAAGCCTTCTATGTGTGAATGACCAGCGACAAACTGTCCATTCACATGAACGGACATAGGCAGACAGTGTTTGTTGGTAATGAGGATCACCCTGTGGCTAAACATGCCTTGGTGCACGGCCAGCACATCTTGGCACAGTGTCACACCGTCCGGGTTGTCTGGATACTTCCCACTGACACCAACCTATCAGAACTCCAGAGATGGGAACTTGCCCTTCAATATATCCTCTCTTCCCGTTACCCACCAGGCCTCAATCTCCGCTAATATATATAATATATATAATAGAGGGAAACATTCCACGTGGGAAAAATATATCTAAAAACAAAGATGATGTGACTTACCAAATGAAAGCGCTGGCAGGTCGATAGACACACAAAATTCTAGCTTTCGCAACCAACGGTTGCTTCGTCAGGAAAGAGGGAAGGAGAGGGAAAGACGAAAGGATATGGGTTTTAAGGGAGAGGGTAAGGAATCATTCCAATCCCGGGAGCGGAAAGACTTACCTCAGGGGGAAAAAAGGACGGGTATACACTCGCGCACACACACACATATCCATCCACACATATACAGACAGAAGCAGACATATTCAAAGACAAAGAGTTTGGGCAGAGATGTCAGTCGAGGCGGAAGTGCAGAGGCAAAGATGTTGTTGAATGACAGGTGAGGTATGTGTGGTGGCAACTTGAAATTAGCGGAGATTGAGGCCTGGTGGGTAACGAGAAGAGAGGATATATTGAAGAGCAAGTTCCCTCCCGGAGTTCGGATAGGTTGGTGTTAGTGGGAAGTATCCAGATAACCCGGACGGTGTAACACTGCGCCAAGATGTGCTGGCCGTGCACCAAGGCATGTTTAGCCACAGGGTGATCCTCATTACCAACAAACACTGTCTGCCTGTGTCCATACATGCGAATGGACAGTTTGTTGCTGTGATGCATTCTATGTGGGAATGACCAGCAACAAACTGTGTAAACCTTCACAGTACAAAAATGCTTTTCTCAAACAAAGGAAAATCCAGGATGGAATGTAACAATATTGTAAAATGAAAAGTTGCTACTCACAATACAGCGGAGATGCTAAGTCACAGGTAGACTGTACAAATATAGCTTTCAGCCAGTAAGGCCTTCATCAGAATTAGATGGCAATCACACACATACACACTCATGCAAATGCAGCCCACTCACACATGACTGCAGTCTCAGGCAACTGAGGCCACACTGCGAGCAGTAGCACAGGTGCATGATGGGAGTGGCGACTGGGTGGAAGTAAGGAGGAGGCTGGGGTGGGGTGAGGGAGGGACAGTAGGGTAGGCATGGCAGACAGTGACGTGCTGTTGGGGAGCACTGAGGGACGAGCTGGAAAGAGGGTAGAGCAGCTACGTGCAGTCAGGAGGTTAGACGGAAGAAGCGGAGAGGTGGGGGTGAGGGATAGCAGAAAAGGAGAGAAGTAAAAAGACTGGGTGTGATGGAGGAATGAGGACTGTGTAGTGCTGGAATGGGAACGGAGAAGGGGCTGGACAGGAGAAGACAATGACAAACGAAGCTTGAAACCAGGATTGTTATGGAAGCATAGAATATATTGCAGGTAAAGTTCCCACCTGTGCAGTTAAGAAAAGCTGGTGTGATGGGAAAGATCCATATGGCACAGTCGGTGAAGCAGTCATTGAAATGAAGGATGTCATGTTTGGCAGCGTGCTTAGCAACAGGGTGGTCCACTTGTTTCTTGGCCACAGTTTGTCGGTGGCCATTCATGCGGACAGACAGCTTGTTAGCTGTCGTGCCCACGTAGAATGCAGTACAGTGGTTGCAGCTTAGCTTGTAGATCACTTGACTGGTTTCACTGGCAGCTCTGTCTTTGATGGGATACGTGATGTTTGTGACTGGACTGGGGTAGATGGTGGTGGGAGGATGTATAGGACAGGTCTTGCATCTAGGTCTATTACAGGGGTATGAGCCATGAGGTAAAGGGTTGGGAGCAGGGGTTGTGTAGGGATGGGTGAGTATACTGTGTAGATTCGGTGGACAGTGGAATACCACTGTGGGAGGGGTGGGAAGGATAGTGGGCAGGACATTTCTCATCTCAGGGCATGATGAGAGGTAGTTGAAACCCTGGCAGAGAATGGAATTCAGTTGCTCCAGGCTTGGATGGTACTGAGTTACAAGGGGAATGCTCCTCTGTGGCCAGCTGGTGGGTCTTTGTGAGTTGGTGGGAGACTGGAAAATAAGCCGCAGGAGATTTGTTTTGTAGAAGGTTGGGAGAAAAATTACGGTTTGTGAAGGCTTTAGTGAGACCCTCGGTGTATTTCGAGAGAGACTGCTCGTCACTGCAGATGTGATGACCATGGGTGGCTAGGCTGTATGGAAGGGACTTCTTGCTACGGAATGGGTAGCAGCTGTCAATGTGGAGGTATTGTTGGTGATTAGTATGTATGATATGGATTGAGCTACTGATGTAGCTATCTTTCAGGTGGAGGTCAACATCTAGGAAGGTGGCTTGTTAGGTTGAGCAGGACCAGGTGAAGTAAATGGAGGAAAAGTTGTTGAGGTTCTGGAGGAATGTGGGTAATGTGTCCTCATCCTCGATCCAAATCACGATGTCATCAATGAATCTGAAATAGGCTAGGGGTTTAGGATTCTATGTTTAGGAATGATTCCTCTAGATGGCCCATGAATGGGTTGGCATAGGTTGGTGCCATGCTGGTGCCCTTATCCCTACTGTGGAGTTGTCTGTAGTTAATGCCTTCAAAGGGGAAGTAATTGTGGTTGAGGATATAGCTGGTCATGGTGACTAGGAAGGAAGTAGTTGGTTTGGAATGTGTCAGGCATTGGGAAAGGCAGTGTTCAGTAGTAGTAAGGCCATGGGCATTAGGGATGTTAGTGTAAAGGGGTTGAATTTGGGAGTGGGGCAAAAAATGCAGTCTCTGGAAAGGACTGATATTTCTGTGGGGCTAAGGCTTCTGCTAAAAAGGTTCATGATTGTAAATAATTACTATTAAAAACAGTCTTGATCACGATTTATTTAACAAGGTGACCGGTTTCAACCACTACTGTGGTCATCTTCAGACCATTGAGTAGGAACCTCTTTCTGAGTAGTGATTCTTCAACAGAAAGAGGTTCCTACTCAGTGGTCTGTTTTTAATAGTAATTATTTATAAGACATTGATCACTGCTGTTCCCATAATGTATTCAAAAGTAGTTCATGATTGTGTTTCAGGTCTGTTTAGGTTCTGGATTCTGTGTGTCCACTTTGATAGCTGCCACCCATTCCATACCAAGAAGTCCCATCCATACAACCTAGCCACCCATGGTCCTTGCATCTGCAGCGACGAGCGGTTCATTTTGAAATATACTGAGGTCTCACTAAAGCCTTTACAAACAGTAATTATCCTCCAAACCTTGTACAAAAACAAATCTCCCATGCCTTATCTTTCCGGTCTCCCACCACCACACAGTCCCACTGTACGGCCACAGAGGAGCATTCCCCTCGTAACCCACTACCACTGAGGATTGGAGCAACTGAATTACATTCTCTGCCAGGGTTTTGACTACCTCTCATTGTGCCCTGAAATGAGAAATGTCCTGCCTACTATCCTTCCCACCTCTCCCACAGTGGTATTCCGCTGTCCACTGAATCTATAAAATACAGTCATCCATCCCTACACAACCCCTGCTTGCTGAGTTGGCGATTTTCTCTGCGTGGGGCTGGATGTTTGTGTTGTCCTCATCAAATCTTCATCTTCATCGTTTGTGAGAGTGACTAGATTGGATTGTGAAAAGAAAATGGACTGTGTAAAAATTGGGACTTTGTTAGGGCGCTGATGACTGCGCTGTTGAGTGCCCCACAAACCAAACATCATCATCACAACCCCTGCTCCCAAGTCCTTACCTCATGGCTCATACTCCTGTAAAAGACCTAGATGCAAGACCTGTCCTATACATCCTCCCACCACCACCTACTGCAGTCCAGTCACAAACATCACGTATCCCATAAAAGGGAGGGCTACCTGTGAGACCAGTCGTGATGCAAAAACTAAGCTGCAACCAATGTGCTGCATTGTATGTGGGCACGACAGCCAACAAGCTGTCTGTCCGTATGAATGGCCACCAACAAACTGTGGCCAAGAAACAAGTGGACCTGCCTGTTGCTGAGCATGCTGCCAAACATGACATCCTTCATTTCAATGACTCTTCACCACCTGTGCCATATGGGTCCTTCCCACCACACCAGCTTTTCTGAATTGCACAGGTGGGGAACTTTCCGTGCAATATATCCTATGTTCCCATAACCCTTCTGGTCTCAGCCTTCGTTAGTCATTGTCCTCTCCCATCCAGCCCATTCTCTGTTCTCATTCCAGCACTACACAGTCATCATTCCTCCCTCACACCCAGTCTTTTTACTTCTCTCCTTTTCTGCTATCCCTCACCGCCAACTCCCCACCTCTCTTCTCCCTCTGTGTAACCTCCCAACCGCATATAGCTGCTCTACCCTCTTTACAGCTCGTCCCTCCGCACTCCCCAACAGCACGTCACTGTCTGCCATGCCTACCCTACTGTCCCTCCCACTCCCCACCCCAGCCTCCTCCTTACTTCCACCCAGTCGCCACTCCCATCATGCACCAGTGCTAGTGCTCGCAGTGTGGCCTCAGTTGCCTGAGTCTGCAGTCATGCGTGAGTGGGCTGCATTTGCGTGAGTGTGTATGTGTGTGTTTGCCATCTAATTCTGATGAAGGCCTTACTGGCTGAAAGCTATATTTGGGACAGGTTTTTTATTGTGCCTATGTGTGACTCAGCATCTCCACTATATGGTGAGTGACAGCTTCCCATTTCACAATATTATTACAAAAATTCTTTTCTAACAGATAATTTTTTAGGGTGTTTCTCCATTATTTTCGATCAGTTGTGGAAGTTGGTTGTTTTTTAATTCCCTTATGTAGTAAACTAATCTGGGTTTTTGCTCTTGTTGTGATGGCTGGATCTGTTCAATGCTCATCTGTAGAGACGTGTTCAGTGGACACTGAACAATGCTTTTCTTTATGTGGATAACTGCTTGCAAGATGTATTCACATGGATCTATCAAGATTCCCATAGCTGTAAACAACTTAGTGCAGTGAATTCTCTTGCTACTTCCATCCATACATACATATTTCAATTAAATCCATCATACATTGATCTATATACAGTAGAACCCCTCTAATCCGACGTTGGATGGTCCATCACTCCGGTTAGTCCGACCATGCTCAGGCTAGCGAGCCTGTGCCGACTTGTCACTTACTGGACACCTGTCGGGGCCATTGTTGCGGTGTCTATCGCAGTGCATATTGTTATACTGTACTTTATTGTGCAGGGATTGTGTTGGGATTTAAAAATGCCGTTGTTTGCTTTATTCCATGTTCTCTACAGTACTTATTACTGTAGATTCATCGTGTGTACAGTTGTCTGTTTTTCAACATGTCTGGATTCAAACTTAAACACGTAACTCTTCCACTAAATGAAAAATTAGCAGTGCTACAAAGACTGGATGAAGGAGAATCGCTCCAAAAAATTGCAAAGGAACTGAATGTAGCTGTTACTACAATTAAGGATTGGAGGAAGAATCAGAAAGACATCGAATCCTATATAGTTATGATTGATGGTGAAAACACTCTGAAGAATTGCAAAACATTAAAAAAGCCTAAACTTGAACTGCTTGATAACACATTGTGGATGTGGTTTTGTCAAGAAAGAAGGAAAGGAAATCCAATATCCGGGCCAATTCATAAAGAAATAGCGATAGTTTTGCACAAAAAACTGGAAGCCGAAAGTAAATTTGCTGCCAGTGAAGGCTGGATTGATCATTGGAAAACTCGTCATGGTGTCCGATTTGTTTCTATTTCCAGTGAAAAACTATCTGCCGATGCCGCAGCTGCTAAGGAGTTTTCTGTTATGTTTCAAGAAATTGTTGAAGAAAATGAACTGTTACCCTGCCAAGTGTATAACATTGATGAGACAGGGCTGAACTTACAAAAACGCTCGCAGCTTCAAATGAATCCGTGGTAGGAACGAAACTTATAAAATATAGAATAACAGTCATTCGTTGTAGCAATGCAGATGGTACCCACAAGCTCCCCTTATTCGTCATTGGCAAATCTAAGCAGCCAAGAGCATTCAAAAATATAAACTTACCTTCCTTGACGGTTTATTACCGCAATCAAAAATCTACTTGGATGGACTGCAACCTTTTTAAATCCTGGTTTTTCGAAGAGTTTGTGCCATCGATCGAAAAAGACTTGAAGCAAGAAAATCTGCCTGTACATGCTCTACTGCTGTTGGATAACGCACCATCACATCCATCTGAGAAAGATTTGGTGAAAGGGGACATAAAAGCTCTCTTTCTGCCTCCTAATGTGACGTCACTCATCCAACCAATGGATCAGGGCATTATCGAATGGTTAAAAAGGCGTTATCGCAGAAAGTATATCGGCTCAATCTTGGAAAAATCTGGAGGTCATAACTTATTTGAGGCAATGACATCCCTGAACATCAAGGATGCTATCTACACTGCGGAAATCGTGGCGTAAGCTTTGGCCACAAGTTATGACTGAAAATGAGCATACCAAAGATGAGCAAAACAACGACGCACTGGAAATCGTTAAAGATCTACAAACTCTGGAGCTGAACGCCCCTGCCAATGAAGTTGAAAGAGTGGATCAACGAATGTGACAAAGACTGTGACACTTTTGAAGAGCTCAGTGACTACCAGATTGTTGCCGCTGTTAACCAGGAAACTGTGAATGAGAACTCAGACGGCAAAGATGAGCCCCCCCCCCCCCCAAATCCGGATTTCACGTAACGACGCAAAAAAACACTTTTGACATCGCCCTTCAATACATCGAGCTAAGTCCAATGGACGTTTTGTAGATAAAGAAATGGAGGGACACTGCAGCTAAATCTAGAATAACATCTGCTAAACAAAAATTTATCACTGACTTTTTTCCAAGTAATTTTTTTTCGTTTTTACTGTAAAAACAATGCATACAGTATAATCATTTCTTAGTTAATACATACAGTAGTTTATTTCTTTGTAAAAAATTTCTTTTTTATATACAGTGCTATAAACATTTTTATTTTACAATATATATCGTTTATACGTTATTAAGTACAGTACAGTACTGTAATTTGTTTGTCGTTTTTCTTTTTAAAACCAATACATATTATAGTGTGTGTAGATTTTTTTAGTTAATATATTGTTGAACACTGTGTAAAAAACATCTTTTTATATTACTGTAGATGTCTTTTAGTTCTTAAATCGTTTAATTTTTGTACTAAATGTATTTTTATATTTTTTGTAATAAATATTAGATTTTTCGAATAATCTGACCTTTTTTTCGTTCTGACCATAGTCCCGGTTCCGAAGGTGACAGATTAGAGGGGTTCTACTGTATATTTAAATTAAAATCCCCTACCACAGTTTCTGTCTGTGTGTTCAGGCTAATCTCAGAAACTACTGTAGGAACTGAAAGTTTGTGTATATTATTTATACATATTTCATGCAAATTGATTGGGGCTAAGATGAATAAAAGTACATTGCTGGTTTGAAAATGTTGCCCTTGCAGATTTAACAGTGACTGACAGAACTCCTTGTAAGCACAGCTCCGTGCTGCTCCAGCCTAACTGAAAACCAGCAAATGCTCCACTCCCTTTGAGGTACCAACAACAGGCAGAATATGTTTGGCTCTGTGCAATCAGTGTGGACATACCTTAACTAATTCTGATATTAGCTGTTTGGATGCTGTGAAGTTGTGCATAAGACCAGTAAACAAATCTCCACTAGTGAGAACAGGATATAAGCATTTTATGACCTTTTTTTAAAAGTATTTTAGCCACATTTGGTGCTCAGCAGTGCACTTTAGGTTATAAAGTGCGGCAACCAAAAAGTAGCAGCATTGCTCATAAATGTTGGTGGATTCGTGAGCTGCTTAAAGAAGAAACAGACATGGGCATGATATTCTCGACACCTCAAATATAGAGATCATAATGGGATTCAGAAATTCCTTGTGGTTGACTACAGAAGATTTTGAAAAATTTCTGTGGATTGTTGGAGGATACATTTCGAAAAAAGGTGACAATTTCAGACTGTTGAGTTATAATTCTCTCAGATTACCAATCACACTTTGCACTCCCAATTCACTGCACATTTTTTGAACAGTGGGCAGTGAATTACTTAATCTTAAAGCATTATAAGCTACCATATGAGAACAGTTGCATGGTGAAATACACATGAATCCAAAATTTATGGTTTTTAATTTTTTATGGAAAAAGTAAAACTTTTGTGATGCTACTTTGCTTCATTTTCATAAAGGAAGTGTTTTCAGTGGTGCAGCAGATGACTAAGGTTTCAGCTTTCTGATTTCCTTGAATCAAAACTGAATGTGGACTCAGTTCTTTATGTGGCAAAGTGAAAAAGTCTATCACTAAACATACATGACAAAGAATTGCAACAATGAGTCTGAACAATGAATTAATGCTTACCAAGCTTTACAAGGAGAGTGTTGTCATAGGCTAAACATTTAGGTCGAGCATGATTTTTTTCATTTTTATTTTATCTTATTTGTGGTTCTCAGGCATGATCCACTAACCCAGCCTCCAATACATGATATGCTATAAATTAAAAAGTCTCTCTCTCTCTCTCTCTCTCTCTCTCTCTCTCTCTGTCTCTCTCTCAAGCACGCGCGTACGCACACACACACACACACACACACACACACACACACACACACACACACACACACACACAATTTGAGTAGAATGTTCACATTGTTTGTAAACATATTAATACAATCATGATAAGCTCCAGTCATTGCCATGAGATGTCTCACCAGACACCAATTAAATATGGAAGAGATAACAATCCTGGTTCCTAAAAACTTTCCTGTCATGGACTGATTAAATTTTTTTAAGAGTTGTATGAAAGTGATGATATTCAGTTACCTAACATTGTTCTCTGAATTTTATGCAAAACTCTACACAATGGCCTGTAAACAAAATTACCACTATGCCAGACAGGTCGACTTTTTTTAAGTCTGTGTGGGTATTCTAATCATTGGTTCCCTAGGAGGTTATGCTGTATCTCCACTGCCTTTAAAAAAAGCATCCAGAAGAGGAGGAGAAAACAAAATGAAACTTCACCATTGAAGAGGGTATGTGATGTTATTTCAGTGATTACAAAATCGATGCAAACTTACAAAGAACTTGTCAGTATGAGTCTGCTTGTCAGTATGATGTTGCACCACCTCTGACCTGGTTTAACACACTGATTTGGTTGAGAAGGATGACGTAAAACCATAGTATGCTCTCCTGAAGTAAGCTGGTCCACAACTGTTGTAATTGGTCCTTAATATCACAAATGCTGCCACTGGGATAGTCGGCATCTGAGCTGGTCCCACACACTGGGGACAGATCTGGTAAACTTGATTGTCTTGAGAGTGCCTAAACATTATGCAGACGGGTCACAGGGACACCTGTCAGGAGTGACCAAGCACTGTCCTGTTGAAAAATGGCACCACGATACTGTTGCATGAAAGGTAACATATATGGTCACAGGATGTCCTTAACAGATAGTTTTTGCCATCAAAGTCCCCTCAATAACTAGCAGCCGTGACCTTAAGTAATACTCAATTGGTTCCCACACCATGACACTATAAGTAAGCTCACTATGACTCTCCAAAACATTGGGAAAATGGGACCTCTATTGTTATCTAGGGTAGTGCAGAACTGCAATTCATCACTGAACACAGTGTGATGCCATTCATCAGCAGTCCATGCTCCCCAGTTATGGCACAATTCCAAACACATCCGTTTGTGTTGTGGTGTTAAAGGCAGCCTACAAATGGGACGGTAATTCATTTATGCGGCTGTTGCTAGTCTTTGACCAATGGTGCTGGATGAATTACCAATGGTGCTGGATGACACAGAATGTTGCAGGGAGTCCATTACTTGTTCCCAGAGGCAGATGCAAATGCGAAGGGGTTATAATGTGTTTGGAGCACAAGGTAATGATCCTTTCTTGTAGTGGCCAGACATAGTTAACCAGAATGTTGATGATGAGTAGGCCTGCACTCATGCATTACAACATTGGGTCACTGTCACATCCAAACAGTGTGCGATTTGTGCTTTTACCAGTGGGGGGGATGTCTTAGGGGGTTAGTATAATTACATATGTTACTAGCTTGGACCGTGACGTTACCCATGGTTAAACAGTTATTTATAAATAGATGTTAATGCCGAAACTCACTATTCACACGTATGCACTATCAGAAAAGCCATCCCTTGTTATATCTTTAAAAGTGCATTATAGGTACAGCTTATTTACAAAATGATCTATGTACAGGTATACGACGGGAATTCAAAAAGTAAAGGCACATTTGTGTAAAGCTGTACTTATTCTGATGATAGAAAACTGAAACATGCGTTATTTTTCTACGTAACCTCCCTGGACTTCAATGCAGTTTTCCAGACGTTTTACGAGTTTTTTTTTTTTTTTTTTATTTCATCAGAAAATATGTTTTTCGGTTGAATCTGTAACCAATTTTGCACCACAACAATGATGTCTTCATCACATTCAAATCTTCTTCCCTATAGTGCTTCCGTTAAGGGTCCAAAACATGTGAAAATTGCTTGTAGCCAGCACCTCGAATCTCAACTCCTTTATTGCGTCGGCTGTCCGTTTGGCAGAATGTGGGCGAGCATTATCTTGTTGCAGGATGACACCTCTTCACGGTTTTCCACGACGTTTGGATCTGATGGCAGGTTTTAGTTTCGTATGCAACACATCACATCCACCATACAATACAGACCTGGCTCTAAAGCCACGTTTACGCTGGGGCGACGTCTTGCAACATTGTGGCATGCTACGGAAATGTGGTGTGCGTCATCTTGTAGCATGCTACAACAGGCAACATCTTGCGGTGTATGTTGCATGCGGCAGGTTAATTTATACCAAAGCAACAGAATTTGTGCCACACGTGTGTCGGTCTTGCAGTATAAAGGATGGTAAAGTATCGCAGCGGCAGCTTACTTGGTACTTGCACATGCAGCTAACAACGGAAATGAAAACCAAAGGAAAAGAAAATGATGGTAGAAGAGAAGAGTATTTAAAGAAGGTCCACGAAGTAGTATCCTAGGAACGAGAAGCAGACGATGGTGCGTTATTTAGTAATGTGTGCTTTCGTCCCAGGCGCGTTACTCCGCGCCATACCGTTGCCAAAAGGTGGCCTAACGGTAAATGTTCGCACAGATACCGGGCCGGTCACCACCCTGTGTCAGGGCCCGGGGTGGGAATTTCAGCCCCCAGCTCACCCAACTCTGCAGTACGACTGCTGCAGTATGACTGACACAGTACTTCCTTCGCAAGCTCGCAAGTAAACGGATGACGCACCTTAGACGAAAGCAACAATGACAACATGAGAATGATGATTTAGTTCTAAATGTTTTGAAATGCTTAACTACTACATAACACTTTTTCAAAATTAATAAGCAAACACATTAATAGTATTAATAGTAAGACTGTATTAAAAACTTTCAGAGTTCGGCTCCACAAATTTAAATTATATGTAAAGTTTTACTCCAGTGCGTGGGAAATAAACATCCCAGGTTGGGATGCATGAACTAAAACCAGAGGATGGGATGGTCTGGATATCCCTCCCATCCCCCCCTGCAAATCGCACACTGCATCCAAATGACCATCAAATCTGGATATTGCACCATTCATCCAGCTGACTAAATGGAGACCCAAAATGTGACCCCTTTAAAACTAATATCAGGTGTGATGACACTTATCTCACATAAGTGTGCAGCATCTCCATGTCTTTCACAGTTTAACTAGGATATGATCACACAGTGGGCGTGGAGGGCTGGATATTAATTCTGATGAGGTGAATTGGATTCTGATTTTATTAATTAAAGATTCAGACAGAAGAGCTGAAGCTCTCAACGGTGACTGGCACATTATGTCCACTTGTTACTCAGGCTGCATGGAGACATCTTCACCACCCTGGTTGCAGAGGCTCGTGCACATCAGAATTTCCAATGTAGTGCCGTGGTAGAGCCTGAAACCATCACCATAAATCACTACAGTAGCATTGGTGATAGCTTAGTACAGACCCTGATGACCAATATGACATTGGAAGAAAATCCTTTAAGAGCAATTTAATTTGCCATTGAATGCACTCCCATTCAAAGATGAGGATATTTAATGAAATCATTCCTTCAGTCAAAACAGTTGCTTTGTGTGTGCATAACGAGAACTGTGCAATCCATCTTAAATCTAATAATCACTATAACCAAGAGTACTGTTTAAGAACTGCCCTTAAAATTACAGATACAACGAGCTCATCATATCTCGGCAATAAATTTAACTAAAACTAGTCATTTTAAAACTGGAATAAGACTTTACCAAGGAAATTTTGAAAAGAATTATGTAATTGTCAGTTATTAGACAACCTTAAAAATAACCAAAGCTGCTTTGGCAAACTACTTACAAAGGCCCCTAAGAAGCAATTAAATATGCAACTCTACTGAAATACTGTCCAAATATACCTGCTAGGTGTATTTTAAAATAGGAGTATAACAAAACATCAAGGTGATAATGGTAACTTCAGAAGGGGTGCACAGAATCTCTCAATTGACACACTACTCTCTGTCAGTGCAATGTGGCCACACAGCAGACCCACTGGATAACAGGTTGGCTTTGCTGCCTTGACTAAATACATCTCACAGCAACATTTTTTAGGTGTTTGGTGCCAGTCCACTGTGCGTACCCTTGAATAATCAGACTAGCTATGTTGTATGGGTTAACCATCAGGCAGTGCAACTGCACCCAGATCAATAATTACAGTCAAATCAATAACTTAAATGAAATAGATAACTACAGTGGTTCACCACTACTAGATTAACAAGGAATTGTACAACTACTTCTCGATAAGGTACCACACAGAATAACTTCCACAAGATCCTTTTTAGCCAATAAAGACTGCGTATGCCACTCAGTCATGGCCAGAATGTCTTACCCCGGTAGCGGAATGGTCAGCGTGACGGATTGTCAAACCTCTGGGCCCAGGTTTGATTCCTGGCTGGGTCGGGGAATTTTCTCTGCCCAGTGACTGGGTGTTGTGCTGTCCTCATCATCATCCTATCATCCTCATTGACTGCAGATCGCCAAAGTGGCAGCAAATTGAAAGACCGCCACCCGGCGAACGGTCTGCCCGATGGGGGACTCTAGCCATACCATTAAATAAAAAAATGGCCAGAATGAAATCATTTCAAAACATGATTCTGCTCCCGGAATTGTCTGACCATCCAACAACATAATTCAGATCCACAGCATTCCTTGCTCATTACAAGGTTTGCTGGTGCATAACCAGGCATAGATCAATTGACAGCACTCCGCAACACTTACTCAAATAATCAATTGCAGAAAATGACCAGATTAAGGAAGTCAAAAACATAAAGCCATTTTATCTTGTAGGTGTTCACAAACACAGCTACACTTGGCTTGGATTCTCAACTACATGAATTAAGCATTAATCAACACACTGTAGTGAGGAAAACCTATTTGACACAAACTGACATTGTTGTTGCTGTCAAGTTTTACTGAAATACACAGCAGCAATGTAAACAAGGGTATCCTTCATGGCTGTGTGCCTGCTACTGCTTACCTTCATGTAAATTGATGTGAATGGTGACTGAGTCATAACTCAGTAAATTAAAAATACCATTAACAACTTTGCCGATAACAGTGTAACGATCTGCAGACAAGGCAGGAAACACTCAGAACCAACAGCACCACCCTACTGGCGATTACACTGGCCCGTACCTTCACTGTGACCAAGCAACTAAACATACCAATCAGCCGTGGTTAATCTATACAAGCAATGACACCTTTTACCATCTTGAGGCATCCGAATTACAACCATGTTCTGCTGAACCAAATAGAATACCAGGACTATGGCAAACACCAAAACTCGACATATACGCTTATAGTCTTTAAACAATACTCTTTTCATAATCATTGACAGCAAGCAACTTAGAGTCTCCCAGAAAGCTCTCTATCCTCTTGAACACTCCAGGCATCAGCAGTGCCTCTCAATAGCAGTGCATGCATGGTAGGTGAAGCAGCAGAGGAACTAATGAATCAATGGCTGTGGAGTGAATTCAAAAGTGCCAGAGAGAAAACAAGTCAGGACACAATGATTCCTCAAGATATGATTCTTCGTGCCCCTTATATAGCCTACCGAGATTAATAACAAAACTAAGTGTGAACAACAGTAACACACTTTGGTGGCCATTCTACCTGTTACAGAGAATTGCAATTCTAATTGTTTATATACCCCCAATGGTGTGCATGTGCACAAAGTTACATTGATGTCTGACCATATCTTCTGGATACTGAGAGGATATGAGACTTTTCGCTGTTGTATTGGTAAGGATTTCAACAAAGAAAAGAAAATCCCATATACAAGTGAATAAGTGTACATAGTTGAGTCATTCCATTGCCGATCAGTACCGAAAAGTACCATTTTTGACTCAACCAAGTCCAAATTTCCTCAAATTTGATGTGTTCATTGCACATGTCAAGAGAGTGAAAATGCCAAATTTCAGAATTGTAGCACAAGCAAAACAAAAATGTGCAGAAAATTTGACAAACATTGCTGACAAAAATGGCTTTAACATCTATTCTAATAGAGATGTAACTGTGAAACATAATTTTGGAAAGGATTAATAACAAGCTTTCAGATGACATCCAACATGGCCATATTCATTAATGTGTGTAATTAAGGCCAGTGACCTCGACCTCTGACCTTGAATATCTCAAAACATGTCACCTTCAGAATTTCTGAAAAAAAATCTGTTTGCTTCTTTGTGGTACTTTACATAACATAGTAAAAAATCGAGGTGAGATGGCATTTGGAACAGAAGATATAACTTAATATCTTCAGCAATGCGATACAATAAAGCAATACAAATGGAATGCAAACTGTAACAGAATGACATAAATTACTGAAAAACTATTAAAAAGATGGTGTTATAGCAGTTCACAGTAAGGTAACAATATGAACAGGCCATCAGCAGTCAATTGTAATATGCGAAGTGCAAATGAGGATGATTGATATTATCAGTGACATAATCAATTCAGTTGCATTAAATGATAATCTTGTACCCCTTGGAAAGTGGTTGGTGAAAAAGAAGAGACAGAAAACACATGCTCAGAAAAATTTCAAGGAAGTGTTTGAAGTATTCCAAAGTAAATATGAGAGAATGCTGAGGGTGAAACAAATGTGGAAACTGAAATTATAATGTAACTGGAATGGATATTTAGGTCTAGCACCATAAGATCCAAATGTTGACACTTTTTCCGAAATTTTGGAGCATTTGAAAGACTGAAAATGAATTTGGTGCCTCAAACAATTAGTCACATATTGTGATATCTTAGTAACTCCTAATCCGAGACCCGGGCATGTCCTTGGTAAACATATTGTGAAATGAGCTGTATCAAGCAGTCAAAGATAAACACCCAGGACTGAAAGTAGGATTATTCAAATTCTGCCAGTTACAAGCCAAGAACTGAGTTCTGGCTGATGCAACCAGTTCTTATTGTTCATTTGTGTACAGTATTCACCAATATGTGAAGCTCATGTTGGGAGGTTCCAGACTGAAGAAGTAGACATGTGATGCCGACTCTCGACTTAACACATACAAACACTGTCCTGCTCAGATCATTTGTAATCTCGCCAAGCCAAAGTGTTATAATTATACCAGCACGGGGGAATGGCCAAGGTACACAGTCTTTTTTGACATACGTGGGAGAGTTGTTTGACAAAAATGGAATTGATGAAACTGTGAACATCTACAAGCAGAACAGCAGTCCAAACGTATCTGTCTCGTGCGGAAAAATGGAATTGATGAAATAATATTTAAACTGTGGATGTCTACAAATAGAACAACTCTCCAGGCTCACCTGCCTTCTGTGGAAGACTTCTTGGAAAACCTCATCAACAAATTAAAAAAGTTCTTGTTCCACTCCTTCCTAGTCATCTAACTGTTTGAATTTCTGCAACATCTGAAAGAGACACTTTTTGACAATGAATATGTGGTTATATGTGATTTTGCAGAGAATTATGAATTCGGCCGGTGGGATTAGATCCAGGGATTTCACTGGAACAATGCACAGACTACTATTCATCCTTTTCTTGTTTATTAGAGACATCCAGAAACCTATACAATGTATCACATTTTATTTGTTATCCTATCAGAATGCCATAAATATGACGCGATGAGTATTCGTATTTTCCAGCGTCACTTGGTTAACTCCATGATATCCTGTTTCCATAAAACACGCAGGTACATTTATTACTTCTCAGATGGTGCTGCAGCTCAGTATAAAAACTTCAAAAATTTTGCAAACTTATCTTTTTATCAGAATGATTTCAGTGTCTGCGGAGAGTGGCATTTCTTTGCCACATTAAATGATAAAGGTCCATGCGATGGTATCACAGGTACCGTCAAGAGACTTGCTTCAGTGCCAGTCTGCAATGCATGTATGACACTCAGATGTTGACACCCAGACAGTGGTTTTAATTGTGTTCCAACAACATTACAGAGTGTCACTTTTGTTATAAAACTAACAGTGAATATGATTAAGAAGCATCTCTCCTTCAAGAGCATTTGCAGCTATTGCATGTACCCTCAAGTTACATTTTGTTATTTTCACCGGTCTTAACAAAATCTAAATGAAGGTTTTCTCCAGTTCACTATGCATCAAAAGTGAGTATCTAACACAGACCCAAGAAGGTTCATACCTCGGTGATATCGCTGGGTTTGTTTCGTGCATTGCTGAAGGTAATTGATGGCTGGGATGTGTTTTGAATGTTAATGAAGATACCAGTGTGGTTTAAACTCATTTTTATACCTCAAGAAACCTGACATTTTTACTGGGGGTAAGAAACTGAACCCAGCATCATACCTGCCATCTTTCTGGTGTAAATACGTAATTTGTATAAGACATATGAGTCATATCCTAAGTTCTACATCTCTGTTGTAACTTTATGGCTGTTACATACATTCCACCATGTTACAATGTTATGAAAAAGATAGTTGCTGCTCACCATATACCAGATATGCTGAGTTGCAGATAGGCACAAAAAAAAATACTGTCACAAAATAAGCTTATGGCCAACAGGGACTTTGTCAAAAATAGACGAAACGAAAAAAAACACACACACACAAATTCGACTCGCACACACATCGCAACAGTCTCTGGCAGCTGAAGCCACATTCACTGGTACACACAGTATGGCTCCAGCATCAGAGACTGTGGTCATGTGTGTGTGTGTGTGTGGGGGGGGGGTCTTTTTTTGACAGAGGCCTTGTTGGCCAAAAGCTTACTTTGTGACAGTCTTTTTGTAGCGCCTATATGAGTAGCAACTATTGTGTTCATAACATTGTTACATTCCATCCAAATTTTTCACTGTTATATGAAGTTATTTGAATGATCAGGTTACTTTATAACTATAACTTTGTGATTTTCTCATTTTTAAATGATACTAGTATTGCTGTTTCAAAATTATTTAATGAACATTAAAATTTCTGCATCAGCTACCAAATTTTATGTATTTGTACCTCACTTGCATTTGAATAGTGACATACAGTAAGACAATGTTTTCTTTTATTTGCAGGGCATTCAGACAAAATAAGTTTTCTCACTTATGAAGCCCGTCTTAACCAGTTGCATCAAGTATCTTTACAACAAGAAAATCAGCTCCAACAACAATCTAGCGAAATAGAGTTAATGAAAAAGGCTCTTTTAGATGCAACATCCATGCATAAGTCAAAAGTTAAATCTAATGAGCCTGATGTTCAAATGTATGTTAATACTGCCACTCAGCAGCATATGAGTGCATCATCAAGTTCATCATCTAGCTGCACCTTGAATACCGCTCACATGCCTGGAAAATTTTCCAGTTTTTCAGGATCTAAGGATTCATGTCTCAGCTCTCCAGAGAGATCTGTATCCATTTACATGGTAATATAAATACAGATGTTTACCTATTACAGAATCCTTTCTAGCATTCTTCAACCATCATGAAACTGTATCTTATACCTTACGAATGTACTTAATAATTCAAGTATAGAATTAATAATCTACAACCTTCCAACATAAGACTGCACCCTCAACAAGATCAGATTGCACTGTAGTTTTAGTGTATTGTATATGACATGTATGAAGTGGTATCCTCATATAAATGTGTCCCAATAACATAAATCTTGAGAATCAATTGAACAACTCTGATGGCTGTGAAACTGCAGTGCCCAAAAAGAATGACCCAAATGAATCCAAACTTGGAGAATATGTGTAGAACAGTGCATCGGCATCTTGAAATTAAGACAAAATTACAATCTTAGATGTATTCCCCCCAGGGGCACTGACTTATAAAAAGTATTGGAGGGTCCCATACTGGGGGTCTTGCCCTGGGAAATTTTCTAAATTTTAGATGAAAAATAGTGAGTTTTAAAGTTTTTTAAAGCATTTTAGAGTCATATGATCAACATTAGAACCCCAAAAACAGGACTCTCGATAACTTGACACTCCGGGAAACTTGACAAGCCTGTCACATTTTTTGGCTTTGAAAAAAAGAAACAAAACATAAATACGCACAGTATTTTAATAAAAATCTAATTTAATTTACACTAATAATCATGCTTATAGACTATTACAGAGCAGTGAATATATAGCTCTGAAAAGACCGAAATTATATTTAAATAAATCCTAAACTATCATTAAAACAATAAAACATAAAATATTGCTGTCGCACAGTAATAGAACTTTGATTAATAAGTGAAATAGCTAATTCAAGTTACTTTGAATAAGGCTCAGGGTTCATTAAATAAAAACAGTATCTCAAAGTTAATGCTTTAATACAGTTAATAAAGTTAATACAGTATGCCTAATACTTCCAGTCAAAAAGTATGTAAATAGCGGGTTTTAATTGGGTCTTACACCCTAAAAATATTTAAGTATTTGAAAATAACTAATACAGTTCTATAGTAACATAGTAATACAGTACTAAACTAGTACTAATATTTCAAAACTGAAAATTAACATTATGTGTGTATTTAATTCTCTATTTTATAAAGATTTTTAATATTGCTCTAAATGCCATTATTAGGGCTAGAGTGTCTTTTGAAAGATGCAAATGTCGACTGTCTGACTGGGTTACTGAATATGAAGTCGTTGATGACTGTTGGATATCCAATTCATCCAAAACATCTTGGTCAACTGTCTGACTGGATTACTGAATATGAAGTCATTGATGACTGGTCGGATATCCAATTCATCCAAAACATCCCGGTGGGCATGAAAAATATCCAAGTTGTTCAATCGCTTCTGTCTCATTGTTGATCGGAGGTATGACTTCAGACGTCTAAGGGCTCTAAATGACTGTTCTGCTATTGCTGTCGTGATTGGAACTACTTAGAGAAGCTTAATGCACTTCACTACTTCACATAGCATTTCTCTAACTGCAGGCTCTTGTGTAATGTACTTTCGTACATCATGCATGTTTTTTAAGACCAGTTGTTTTTTATTAGTGATATCGGCTAATATATTCAAGTGTAAGTGCAGTCTCTCAATGTCTAGGTCATTTTTGAAAAACTCAGTTGAATTTTCCAAATTTGGTTCACCTCTGTTTGCTAAAAGCAAGCACCCTTGTTCAACTGCAATGACCTGTGCGAGTCCAGTTGAAGCAAACTGCTCAGTAATGCAAGATTGCACTGTTTCACAAGCTTCAATGTAAATAGCTTTGTAGTATTCCTTTGGGGTTTTGAAAGTGTGTGATGAGCTGGCTTCGTTGTTTCATACTTCTTTGGTATACTTTGATTCTGAGGAAGTGAAGGATCATCAACTTGTGAAGGTTTTCTTTTAAACACAATTCCCAAAGGTTTTCAAAACTATCATGCCTTCCATTCAATATACAAATCAAGCCTTTATATATTTTTTCCAGATAAGCAACTCTTAGATGAGGGCATTGAATTTTTTCATTGACATCCTCTACTGGGTTCATTGCATGCTCTGTTTTGTCCTCTGCAGAAAGTGTTTCAAAAAACTCTAGAAGTTCTTCAAAGTTTTTTAATATTCTCAAGATACTAGAAGCACGCGTAGTCCATTGAGTCGGGCAAAGGGGTCATAGACCAACTTGGTTGTTGACGCTTTCACTGCGCGTGCTTCTGAAAAGTCCCATCCTTTTGTTGGATTCCCGTACAGTGTTTATTAAGTTCTTGGCTAAAGCCATAATATTCCTCATAGACAAGATGGCGGAGACTGTCTACAACTGCTAAGTCTAAATTGTGAGCGGGGCAGTGCAGATATACTTTTGGTTGTACATCCAAAACTAACTTTTTTAGTCCTTTGAACTTGCCTCTCATATTTGAGGCACTGTTCTCATAAGTTATCCATTGACAAATCAAGACGAGCAAAAAGTCTTTTAAAATACTGAACAGATTTCGTGATTCAGTGTTGGGGGTCTCGTATAAGCCAATAAATTCTTCGTTGATGATTAAGGAATCATCGACAGTACGAATACAAAATGACACTTGTTCATGAATCAAAGAATCCCTTGTTTCGTCAACCATAATAGAAAAATATTCAGTCTTCTTGATTGAATCCAATACCTTTCTCAACACAGACTTTCCTATTAGATCAATGATCTCGTTTAGAATATCGTTGGACATCCACTTATACCCCAAACGCCCTAGGCAATCTTTAAACTCAGGTATGCCATTCTTTCGGAGTTCCAACAATTGAAAAAATTTGAGATACATCTTCATGCCCTCTAATTGCTAGTCCTTGTCGGCATAGAAATTGCACAGTAGTAAAAATTGTCTTAAGAGCTAAACGGCCTTTCTTCATATCACATCTAACTGTTAATTCAATTGGGAGGCCACACTTCGTTTATTGATAGAATTTAGTTTCAGAACACCTTCTTTATGCGTAAACATATTTTCATGAAGACAGAATTTTTCCAAAAAAAAAAAAAAAAGATATAGTAACAGATTTTTAGCATTTGCCTCTGTGCAGGTTTCGCAAAAAATTTTTCGGTAGATGCTTCATGATGCTTCATATTCTAGCCATGTATATTTGATCATCAAGACTTCTGAAATGATCTTCCCTTACCAGATTGTCCAGATTTTAGCTGCGAACGGTTCTCGCATGAAGACGACGAAGCAATTGACAACAGAATAATTGTTGGAGGGTGATTTACAGCGTCATCAACTTCCAAGCACGGCTTTTTGGTAACAGATTTATCCATTGCAAACTTAATTCTCAATACACTAAGAGACTAAAGTAAATGAATAAAATTAGTCATATAAAATAGTCCACTAGACACTAAAGTTGGAAAAATAAACATGTCTGCAGCATGTACTGACTGAAACTATTCACACTGAATGACTGCAACAGCAGAGTGAGCTTTATATAGCCGCGTCGTCGTAATGTCTCGAAGCGTCAAGGCGACGTGAGTGGGAAGGTTTCAGGCACTTCTGCTCCAGTCCTTTTGATGATGCCGCGGCCACAGTGCTGGCCCGCCGGTGCCAGACTTTACCCGAAGGTTCACGCACGGGGACAAATTCTAAGTTTTCCCACAGCACCGTAACACTTATCATGATTCGCACCACTCATTTTCAGTTAACCTGCTTACTACCATAATAATTATTTGTTTTAACTCATTACTGAATGTATTTTAAAAGGTAGCTATCGTCAAACAAGGAAAATAAAAAATTCCAACATAATTTTGTGATTTTACAAAGCATAATATAACTAATAATTTTCTTAAATTATTGGAGGGCTCCATCCCTCCAAATGAGTTTTTGAGGGGGCTCGAGCCCCCTCAGGCTCCATGGAGTCGGCACCTGTGATTCCCCCCTTGTTTGAGTGGGAAATTCAGTGTTCTGCCAATCTCACCCAGTGCAGAGGCATTAAATGAATTTCAAACTTGACAGCAAATGTCAGAGCGCTTCATTGAAATGAAAGGGCCCAATGTAACCATCAGTGAGTTTTACTGGGGCAGAATGATAGATCCCCAGTAAGTGGGTTTGGTATGCTGTTACATTCTGACCCTACAGGGCATGTTACTGTGGGCGTATAGAACCAGTTCATAGAAGAAGGGTGTATGAAGTGACAAATGGATAGTGGACCATATAATGTAACAGGGCCACTGGATGATCACTTTCTTGTCCACATAGTTGTAACAGACCAAATAGCTTTTGCCACAGTGGTGACTTGGCACTGGAGCACTGCAGTGGGAATGGATCAAACTGTATTGATTGTATAACTCCAGCTACCGCAGAATTGTGACATTTTTGTCATCGCATAGGTTTCCATTGGTCAAACACACTTCTGACTGCAATTGGCATGTGAGTGCCATTGTTGGTGTGTCTTGTGGCAAAGTGTGATGCTCACTACAGTGATGGTTCATTTTGTGTTAAACACTGTCATGATGACCATAATCTTCCACCCTACATTACTGTGTGATACAGTAGACAAACTTGAAGCATGACTTTTTGGTGTGCTAGTAGATAGAACATGTGATCTTGTCTCGTATGTTTTGAAATCAGTGTGAATATGAAATATCACATTAATGAAGTTTTAGGTACTGCCCTCCCCTCTCCGTTTAGCAACTCTACATGCCATATTTGAACACTACAATGCCGAGTCACATGGGTGGTGAGTGCAAGCCTTCTTCTAATAAGGGTTCCACAAACTCTGGGTTGTTGGGTTCCAAACCTTCTTCATGAATATCTCAAAATGTATCGAATTACTGTTTCACTGGGCTTTATTTTTTGTTATGATGCTCTACGAGAAGGCTCACTGAACAGAATTGTGGCCAGTAATGAGATGTAGGTTTCAAATGCTAATGTAGAGACAAACAGGTGTTCAATTTTAGACGTCAAACTGCCTCGTAATATAATAATAAAACCATGCCAGCCAGAAAGATTATTGCTTCAGTTTCTTGGTACACTAAAGGAATCTTGTTCGTAATTTTTATAAGAATATGGGAGGTCAATCAATTCAGTAACTTCCTGTGAGATTTTTAGAAAACTGAGAATAGCCATTCAAAACAAGCAATGCAACTTCTTGACTACCAGTGTCATGTTTTGTGTGATAGTGCTCAGTCACTTTTTGTGTGGCAAGCAAAAGAATTTTTTAACTTCTAGCCTATCACCTGGCCTTGTCCCTAAGTGATTTCTACCTGTACAAGCACATGCTACTGTTACTTTATTACCAACATTTTTGCTCTGACAAAGAACTTCAAGATGATGTCACAAGCGGGCTGCAATCGCAGGCAGCAGAAATTTATATAGAGGGAGTTTGTCAACTTCAGAGAGATATGATAAATGTTAAAATTTGATTGATATGTAAAGAGGTAATATGAAGCTGTAGTTTTAATATTTTTCTAATAAATTTGTTTTAAATTCCAGTATTTTATAAATATCCTAATGGAGGCTTGTTATCGAATTGCTCTCATGTAGGGTACTTACAGTTGGTTTCATATTTACTGAAGAAGACTTGGCAATGACAAGTTGTAGCTGAACATGCTTAAGTCAGGTTTTTGCTTTCTGTGGTGGTCATAGAACTATTAAAATGAAATTTTGTGTCTCTTATAATGTTGTTATAATTTCCTAACAGCTGGTGCACAGAAGCTAATGCTGATTAGTTACAGCCAAGTGTATTAAATGAACTCCTCCTTATATAGACAAATCTGTGTGAATAAATAGTTGATTTGACAGAACATTGTGCAAAACATCATTGTTACAGAATTTATAGATCAGGAAAAATAGTAATATTTCATTTAGAACTCATGAAGTTTCACACACACACACACACACACACACACACACACACACACACACACACACACACACGCACACAATGTAACCCCTATTTTATGAATCATATACTTTAGGAATTTAATGTGATCTTGTAACAGATATTCTATGTAATCATTCAAAATGTATTAATATGTGTCTTGTATAGATCAGATGTTGTGCTTTATTTTCAAAAGCCATATAGTTACATGCAGATTAAGTTTAAAATATGATCTACACCTAAACAGAAATGTGCTGTCTTTTGTTTCGTAGTAACACTATATACATTCAACAGCTTCATTTTCTTCCCTATCTATCCCAGGTTAAAGGGAAGGATCAAGATAACAAACTGAATGCATCCCCTGTGGCAACAAAATTTAAGAAAATGCATGAAATACATGAGAAAGAAAAGACGATAGAGGAATATGTAGCAGAGAAAGATGAAGAACGAAAAAAGGAAGAGGTGGATGGCGATGAGGAGGAGGAGGATGAGGAGGAGGAGGAAGAAGAAGAAGAAGAAGAAGAAGAAGGTGATAACTCTGAAACATCTATTGCCTCTGAATTGGTCAAGAAGGCAACAGATCCTGACGACCTTCAGCAGAAGTGAGTATCTGTGCATGCTTCAGCCCATCCAAGGTAAAACATTGGGAAATCCCAATCTTCTCAAACAAGTCCAAAAAGTTACCCTGCCTCCTTTTGCTGAGTTATTTAGCCCTGCTCTCTTTATTCTTTTGGTTAAATAGTGTGTGTGTCTGACATACATTATTAACTCAATAAGATTTCGATTTTTATAGAGAACATTCCATAAAAGTGTGCAAGCAGTGAAAAACATCACTAATTAATACCTCGTATGTCACCTTTTCTTGTAAGGGGTTTCACAATGCCCTACTGTAATCTATCAGGAAAAATAGTCTGTACTAGTGATGCATTTATTGTTTACATTTGGTGTATTGAATATCAGCTCTCTTTCAAAATGGGTAAGTGCAAGGTAATACCTATAAATCAGAAAAATTATGCAGGAGGGTCCTTATTAAATGAATAGCTGTAAGCTTCTAGAGTCACTCACAAAATTAAATTCCTAGAGGCAATACAGCAAACCAACGTGATCAATCAACAAGCACAGCAAATCAAAATGGTTCTTTGAAAAATGTTTTACTTCACGGTGGAATGTGTCAACTATCTAAAAGAGCTTCTTTTGCAATTTTAAACCTCCAGTAAATACATATGCAATCAGCCACTTGAATAGAGGTGAGGTTAATACTAGCAATTAAAGCACTGCAAGCGATGTATAACATGTCTAATGACTCACAATGCCAACACAGTACTCCAAAGTTCAGAGCACCACCATAGAAACAGCTGTCCAACTTTGCTACTGGACACCTCACACCCCACAGGATGTCTGCACATTGCAGCGCGTCAGAATGAGGTGTCTTATTCAGCCTGCACTGCTTGCTCAGTCCCATCATCCACACCAGTCTCTTGTGACTGCCACATGGAGAGCTGCTGTGAGCACCAGAGTCTTCCAAGCCACTTCGTGTCCCACTCACCAACCTCCAACTCTATTCAATCCCCACCTCTCGTCCAGAGCACTGCTTAGGAGCCTTTTCCTCACCACGGAGCATGCCCCCTCCAGCTTTCCGCCATCGATGTCGATGGAGTCAATTGTGTCCACGGAGAAATCAATTGGGATGCATCACCACTGACAGCATTCTGTTTAAAACTTGTCCATCTTCACATATGGAACACAGCAGATCAAATTGAATTTGGGATTATGCCGCTCATTCGCCTGGCATTTCACCATCATGGACACCGAAGAGGCAATTGTAGCAGCGGATCTCTTGGAACATTACCACCTCTTGCTGAATGCAGCCAACATACGCCTGGTTGACACCATTACTGGACTGATGGGTGCAGGATTTCGTCACAGTGCAACTGTGCACAGTGCTAAACTGGTGCAGGTGTGTGATAAGGAGTACACCTCTCTCATGTTATCCACAAGCTAAGCTGCAACTATTGTGTTGCATTCTATGTGGGCATGACAACCAACAAGCTGTCTGTCCGCATGAATGGTCACCAACAAACTATGGTCAAGTAACAGCTGGACCATCCCGCTGCTGAGCATGCTTCCCAACACAATATTCTTCATTTCAGTGACTGCCTCACAGCCTGTGCCATCGTTATCCTTCCCTTCAACACCAGCTTTTCTGAATTGGAACCCTCCCTGCAATATATCCTACGTTCCCGTAACCCTCCTGCCCTCAACCTTTGTTAGTCATTGTCCTTACCCGTGTAGCCCCTTCCCTGTTCTCATTCCAGCACTACACAGCCCTCTATTCCACCAGTGCACCCACTGTCTTTTTACTTCTTTCCTTTTCAAGTACCCCCCACCCTGCCCTCCATCTAACCTACTGACTACACCTAGCTGCCCTAGCCTCTCTTCACCTTGTCCCTGTATGCTCCCACAAGCAGCACTTTACCATCCTCCATCCCTACCGTGCAAACCCTCCCCCTCCCCCCCCCCCCTCCGCCGCAGCCACCTCCTCAACCCCACCACCTGGTTGCTTCTTTCATCATGCACTGCTGTTTGCAGTCTGGCCTCAGCAGCCGGAGACTGTGGACGTACACGTGTGTGTGTGTGTGTGTGTGTGTGTGTGTGTGTGTGTTGACCAAAAGCTCTCTTTCTGACAATCTTTTTATTGTCCCTATCTGTAACTCAGCGTCTCTTCTATAAGGTGAGTAGCAACTATCCATTCCATAATACTGTGATAACCTCTAAAACATCTGTTTCATTTTTTAAACAGTGGGAAAAGGGGGGATGGAATAATGACAATATTTTGAAAATGGAGGATTGCTACTCACCATATAGTGGTAATGTGCGTCACAGATAGGCGCAACAAACAGACTGTCAAACAAGTAAGCTTTCAGCCAAAAAGGCCTTCATCAGAATTAGACAACCCCCCCCCCCCCCCCCCACACACACACACTCACATTGTCTAATTCCGATGTAGACCTTTTTGGGTGAAAGATTACTTGTTTGACAGTATTTTTTTTTGTGTCTAACTGCAACACAACACAAAATCTCCAATATATGATGAGTAGCAAGCTATCCTTTTCATATTTTTCATTGTTTTGTATATTGTAGTAATTTAATTCATTCTGTACATGCTTGAATTGATTTGTAAGTTGATTGAATCCAACATGTGTCAATAATAGCTTTAAAAGCAATCATTGTCAGCCTTTTGAAGAAAGGCCCTCTTGTTATTACAGGGAAATGACACTGGTCCGACAAGAAGCCTGTTTTCTAAATCTTGCAGTTGCATATGCAATGTTTTACAGAATAGTATCTCATAAATTTTGTAGGCATTTTGAGGACCTCAGAGTAGCTTTGTGTAGATGAAGAGTGTTTTGTGAATACAGTAATGCTAAAAAGGACAAGTAAGTGGTCCCTTTTTATGTGAGAGTTATAAATGGCTATTGATGTTCCCAGTTTGCAGTTGGCACCCTGAAAACACCAACTATTTATTTTGTGTTCAACATTCAGACTACAAAAATAAGTTTTAAACTAAACCAAAAACAACAAAGCACACAAATATACTTTATTACATTACAAACATGGAATTTTGTAACAAATCTTTGGTGCTGTCTGTAAGTATGTGAATGTCATTAAGATACCCACCAGGAAAACCATACGCATCACAACTTAAAATATGGTGCTTGGTCTGTTCCATTCCACATTCATACTTGGCATCTGTGACAAGTGCCCACTCCATCAATAATTGTCTGCATCACCCAGACCCAGTTTGCAGTCTGTTCACTGCAGTCCACGGCCCCTGTGGCAGGTCAAAGTCTGGCACTTGCACTGTTAGGTCAGGCACCAGGCTGCTGTTCTTCACGACTATCCACTGCCATTTTTCTCTCCGTGTAGTCTTTGCATCCTTGGGTGTTACTTCATACATCACGAAGGGTTTTTGGGATTTGAGATGGTCTTTGGTAGGAATATATTGTTGGATAGGTGTGTCTGATTGATCCAGCTAACAGCTGAACTGCTGCTCATCTTCAGATGTGTGGAGATTCAATATGTGCTAGGACTGGAAACCAGGGAAAGGGGATTGATCGTACTGTTCCTGAGATTATCCTTGTGTTTTCATGGAATTGGATGTCAACCTTTTTTGTATGGATGCTCCTGGCCCATCCCTTACTGAGACACAGTAGTCACAAACACTATACACAAGAACCAGTGCTGAAGGGCATAATGCCACTGCTGAACTGCCCCATGTTGTTCTGCTTGCTTTCCTGTTACCCTTTTTTTGGCTACTTCTTCGAAGTGGTACTTGTATGTTAGTGTATGGTCCAGTTTTATTCCCAGGTATTTGGGGGTTCTCTCATGTCTAATGCTTGGCCCATTACATTTTTAGTTCTCTGTTTGCTTCCCTATTGTTTAGGTGCATCACGGTACTTACAGTTTTTGTTGGGCTGAAGATTAAATGCCACTCACTGTAGTATTTTCCAAGGGTTTTCATATCAGTGTTAAGTAGTTCTTCTAATCTCTTGAAAAACATTGCTTGTGCAGCTACTGCAAAGTCATTGGCACATGCAAATACCTGTGAATTTAAAACTGGGATGTGAGATATATAAAGACTGAACGGAGCTTTTCCAGTACTGATCCTTGTGGTGTTCCATTTTTCAGAGCCTTGTGTTTGCTGATTCTACCATTTAGTTCTGTTGTAAATTTCCATTCTCTTTAACATATTCATTAGCAGTTTCACAGTTGTCTTGCACTTGAGAACCTTCATTAATTTATAGATAAGATCTTGCATCCAGACTGGGTCATACGCAGATGTGAGGTCAAGCAGCACCTCTCCAGTCTTCAAATTATTTTGAAAACCTTGCTCTACATATAGTAGGTTGAGAGCACTAGGACCTGGTCACAGCGGCTTCTGTTCTGTCTCAACCCTCCCTGTGTTGCTGGTAGTATCTGATCGATAATACTCTCTCAAACAGTTTACAGATAGTGTGCAGCAGTGAAATTGGCCTGTAGTGTTTCAGGTGACCTCCAGTATTTCCAAGCTTTTGGATACCAATGACTGTAGATTCCTTCCATATTTTTTTTATCTTACCAATGTTTATGATGATTGTAAACAATTGTGTTAGCCACTTCACTCCATCCTCACCAATATTCTTCAAGAATTCAGGGAGCAATTCATCCACATCAGCTGCTTTCCGATTTTTGGTGCATTTTAGTGCATTTTCTATTTCTCTGCCTGTTAGTTTACATGTCACCATATTCTCATCTTCACAGTTATTCATTGCTTCTTTCATGTTCTCCATCATTATTTCCTTTTGTTTTGTAGTCACAGATATTTTTGAAGTCTGAAGTATGTTAGAACTAATATTGTTTGGAGTGACTTTGCCCATTCATCTGGGTTGGTGGGTGGCTTGTCCCAGCTTTCTTAGGAGTCCCCAACTTTTGTGGCTTGAGTGTGTGAAATTAATATTTTCCACCACCTCATGCCATCTTTTCTTTCATTCTTCATCCAGAAGATTGATCAATTTTTCTTCACATTCATGGCATCCAGTTCTATTATTCTCTTTCAGTAGGGCTGTGCGTTATTTAGTCTGGGAAGTAATTTATTTCCTATAGCATCATCGAGGTATGGACATTTGTGCTGATTTTAGTATCAGTTCACAAATCATATGTAGTTGTTTGGTGTCTTGCTGTTTTCCCAACAATCTTTGAAAATAATTGCCAGTTGGCTTTCCTGATTGTTGTTTTCACAACAGTCTGTGAAAATAGTTGCCAGTTGGCTTTCCTGAGCTTTCACTTCTGAAGTGGTTTACTTCTTACAATGTGTAATTGTAGCCGTAGTTGTGAGTCAGATGATTGCACGCTTTGGGAATTGAGCTAAGACTTTTCTTGTGATTGCCTGAGCTATGCTGGATGTTGACTTTGTCATAAAGCACAGTTTGGGTGATGTTGTTGCACCACAAGTCTTTGACAGGAAGGTGCATTTATCTTTGCCAGTGTATACTAAGCGGCAGTTGTTCAAGTCTGCACAGTCCATTAGTTTCAGGCCATCTTCATTGCACGTTGCATAGGCCCATCTATGATGGCACGAGTTAAAGCCATCTATGTAGATGGTTGGGTGTTCTGTAATGAAGGCTTAAATACATTGTAGATAGCTATTCTATTTATTTTTACTCCAACTGCATGTTCATGTACTTGTGTTAGATTACCTGTCATATTTTCCAACCTATTTCTTACAAGTATGGCAATTCCAAATTTTTTGTGTTAATACAATTCACTACAGCGAATCCATGTACTTTCAGACTTAATATTTTGTAGGTGTGTCTTGTGGAGAGCCAGTAGGTCAATATCTTTGTCAGTATCCAGTCTAGCAAGGATTTCTCCTTTGGGTCTGCTAAAACACTCGACATTAATCTGGCATGCCCACTGTTCATGTTTCATATGAAAACTCAGCTGACAGGGGGCCTTCTTCATTTTATCCCAAGTATTCTTCTTCTTGCTATTGTTACTACTCATCTGGTTATGCTACAAGGCAGCAATGTGTTTGGCCGTCGCATTTGGGTGACACTCACATCAAGCTTTCCTCCTTCATGCTTGATGAGTCATCTTGCTTAATCCACTAGATGCCTACTCACAGGATAGGCCACAGGAAGGCTGTCACCACCCACCCCAAAACACCAGCTAACAGCTTACATTACTGCAGCAACAAAAACATATACCTACAACATGTTAACTCTGCTATTGCTGCTAAAAATGAAAAAGGGGAAGTTGCTTTGAAAACATATGACTGGCTAAATCTCTTGAAGAATACTAACTCAAACAAAGTGCCTCACATGACTAAATGTATCCACTTTGAGTTGATTGGTAGCTACAAAGGTAGTGTACATTGCAAAATAGACATTGATGGAAATGAATTTTGTAAACCACGTTTTTCATGAAGAAAGTGGCTCTGCTGAGTTTCCTGGTGCAGTAATTATAAACAGGGATGACAAAACGATGAAAAGATTATCTTTTTAAAAACATCACATCCTATTACAATGAGGAATAAAAAGATGATGTGTGTCCTGAAGTGGAAATAGAAACTGAACCAGAATCTCAAGTCAGTGAGAATGAGGATCCTGAGGAAGAATCTTACCAGCCAGGTATTCCAGAAACAAATAGGAAGAGGCAGAACTGCTGTTCATGAACGATCTTGAACCCCTTCAGAGAGAAGTATTTTAGAAGTAGAAAATCAACCCCTGTGGCCACTATAAAATATGCTCTGTCAGTAATCAAAATTTTGTCAGAAACACAAAGTAAAAATACCAATACTTTGCCTCTCCTTCCAAAATAAATAAATAAATATTAAAAACAAAAATAAAAAAATCTGTGCTGGGTATGCTAATTTTTCTCAGTTTGAGGCCAATTTATTTGGTTTTAAGTTTTTGTACACTACAGTGTGCTATAGGTCTGAAAGGTGTAACCACTTTTTAGTGGACTGTTAAGGCAGCCAGTCCACAGTGAAGTAGTCGAAAGGGCACGCGTCAACTCACGCCGTCTGGCGTTAAGTCTGGAACAGGATTCGTAATGAATGTGATAAAGAAAAGAACGTAGCTACTAGAACACTTAACTTTTATATTGTCCTTTGGTATACAGCATTCTGGATGATACAAGTGAGACTCTATCTTGAGGTACATGCAATGGTACAAATGGCGCCTTGCTAGGTCGTAGCCATTAACTTAGCTGAAGGCTATTCTAACTGTCTCTCGGCAAATGAGAGAAAGGCTTCGTCAGTGTAGTCGCTAGCAACGTCGTCGTACAACTGGGGCGAGTGCTAGTCCGTCTCTCGAGACCTGCCGTGTGGTGGTGCTCGGTCTGCGATCACTGCCAGTGGCGACACGCGGGTCCGACATGTACTAATGGACCGCGGCCTATTTAAGCTACCACCTAGCAAGTGTGGTGTCTGGCAGTGACACCACACACTTAATGTGTTATTATAATTTAAAAAAGTGTGTACCATTTTGTGAAGGACATTTTAAGTGTAATGTATGCAGAATTTTTATCTTAAATATGTCAAATTAAACAATGACAATAAAGTGAAACTTTAAAATACATTATCTCAACACACCTATTTTCCATCATCAATATTCAACCAGTTATAATTCAATCAAATTTAGGGTCAGAGATTTTTTTCGGATTGCTCAGAATTTAATCCTGAATGTAAAAATTGCAATAGCACAAAATCCAAAATTTTTGACTAGAGGTCCTTTATTCAAAACACTTATGGAAGTGTAGCTGGGTGATATCGTCAACAACTGCTGATATTTTGACAGGAGAACACCCTGCCTTTTCAAGCAAGCAAGTAAGCACAGTGCAAGCAAATTTAATACATCGGTTTTCACAGAAACTTCATAAAGGTAACACACACACACACACACACACACACACACACACACACACACACACACTGTAAACACTAGTGCCATCACAAACCAAAGTGACATTATAATCAACAGTGTGTCACCATAAACTCAGTCCCTCTGTTATTTGACAAGTGAGAAAACAGGATTCCATGCAGAATTTAAACAAAAACCACCATCTGTTATATTCCATAGGATGACCAGTGCCAAGACAATGTTCTGCAATGGCAGATTTGCTCAGCTGTTGTAAGCATGTGCGTTGCTTATGCTCAGTATGCCAGTCATCCGCAGTCCTGATAGTCTGGCCAATATATGACATGCCACAACTGAAAAACAACCAATTCTGTTTGAAATGCTCCCTGCATGAGGCAAAAGGCTGTAGACTTTGTTGCCACCTCGGAATTATCGTCACTCACCTGGTGCGCAGTTGGTCGAAAGGGCAGCACATGACTAATATGTCTTTCATTATAACCATTCTGATGAAAGGTGACTTCAAAATAGGCTGGGTCAGCTGACAAACTCTCAGGGTCTGAAATGACATGAGCCCTCTGAACCTAGGTACGAAGTACCTCTTCATGTTGAGCCATGTGGTGACAACTGTCATCCTGCAAATACAACATCCCATCCACCTTCCTCCTGACCAACACATCAAGGAAGGGAAGAAAGCTGTCCCTTTTCCACCTTCATTGTAAAACAAATATTCAGATGGATTAAATTCAGGTGTTCTAAAAAGTTATTCAAATTCTCACTACCACTTTTCGTCATAATGGTTATAGTGAAAAACAGGTCAGACATGCTTTGTGCTATGCAATGGGTGAGTGAAAATAATACAAAAGCACCATAGTATATAGCCATCTTGCCTTACGCAGGGAACATATCAAACAGGATTGGTTGTATTTTGTGCAGGTATAATGTGAAGTGTGTTTCTCGACCACCATCTAAGATCAGGGTCCTTTTAGGTTCCTTAAAGGATGATCTTGGTTTACGTAAGGTGAGTGTCTATTGTATTCCTTGTAGTTGTGGCTTGTCATATATTTGCCAGACTATTGGGACACACATGCTTACATCAACCGAGCAAATCTGCCTTTGCAGAACATTGTCTTGGTACTGGTCATCCTATGGAATATAACAACATGGAGATTCTGCCCTGCACTTTCAGCTGTTGGGGTAGTGTTATTAAGGAAGATGTTGGAATTAAATTAGCAAGTAACCTTACAAATGGAGATGGTGGTTTTTCTTTAAATTCTGCATGGAATCGTGCTTTTTCACTTGTCAAAAAACAAAGCGACAGAGTTTATGCTACCTCACCCATTGATTTTTCATTTCACTGTTGATAGTTTACGACATCGATTGTTTTTGGTTGTTGATGGTGGTGTGGACATTGTGTGTGTGTGTGTGTGTGTGTGTGTGTGTGTGTGTGTGTTCTTTACAGAGTTTCTGTGAAAACTGATGTATTAAATTCTGTTGCACAGTCCATACTTGCTGCAATTTTGCCTTCAAAATGGCATGGTGTGCTCCTGTCAAAATATCAGCAGTTGTTGAAGAAGTCACCTGGCTGCATTGTTTGAACATTGTTGTTTGAACATTGTTTGAACAGTGTATATGCTGGGAGACACTAAGGTCTCACAAGAGGTCCCTTTTCACTTTCTGGCTCACAATTCCAAAAATGTGGTAGTGGTTTCTAGTCTTTCTGGTACTGTGAAAACCCTGGGTAAATGTCGTTAGAATTAATTATCAACATATAATTACAGCAGACATTTAACTTTGTTTTGATGAATTATAACATGATAGTGTTCTAACGAATATGTGAATCAGTGAATATCAAATTAATGTAAGAAGACTGAAAGATCATTTTAATAGAGTCCTAAATGCATAGTTACAGTTGATAACAGATACAATGTGTGCAGCGCACTTTCATGTGCATTAAAAATTGCATAAAATTTTATTTTCTATTTGTAACTGGTCTTTCCCTGTACCTATCATGTGCATTGATTTTTTAATCTGACAAGATCTCTT